>NC_091793.1:57997500-59247500 GCF_041296235.1 Equus asinus | reverse complement strand
AATGCAAAAAGACCTTCTCCAAAGCATATAACATTAGAACTATCAACAGTCAATGATAAAAAAGAATATTAAGAGAAGCCAGAGAGAAGAAAATAACCTACAAAGGAACCCCCGTCAGGGTTTCAGCGAATTTCTCAGCAGAAACACTACAGGCTGAGAGAAAGTGGAATGATATTTTCAAAATACTGAAGGAAAAAACCTATCAGCCAAGAATAGTCTATCTAGCAAAATTATCCTTCAGATATGATGGAGAAATAAAAGAGTTCTCAGACAAACAAAAGCTGAAGAAGTTCATCACCACTAGATCTGCCTTACAAGAAGGGCTGAAAGGCACCCTCCTATCTGACACAAAAAGGCAAAGGTTTACAAAACTTTGAGCAAGGAGATAAATAGACAGAATCAGAAAACTGCTGCTTTATACAAGAATAGGTTAGAAAAAAACCTAAATATAACATAAAGGATAAAGGGAAAGAAGGCATCAAAAATAACTATAACCACATCAATTTGGTCACAAACTCATGAGACAAAAAAGAATAATTTGTGACAACAAAAATATAGAAGGGGAAGGGGAAAAGGATGGAACCTGCATAGGTTATCAGAGATAGGAGGCTATCAAAAAATGGACTGTCTCATCTATGAGATCTTATATGTACAAACCTCATGGTAACCACTAAATGAAAATTTGAGCGCAGTCACATAAGTAAGGAGAAAATTGAGAAAAAAAATCACAGAAAACACCAAACCAAAATGGCCGTAAGAAATACAAGAAAAGGAAAAATTGAAATATATGAGAACCAGAAAACAAAAGATAAAATGGCAGTTTGAGGCCCTCATATATCAATAATCACTGTAAATATAAATCGATTGAATTCTCCAATCAAAAGAAACAGAGTGCCTGGATGGATTAACAAACAAAACCCAACAATATGCTGCCTCCAGGAAACACATCTCAGTTCTAAAGACAAACACAGGCTCAGGGTGATGGGATGGAAGACGATACTTCAAGCTAATATCAAACAAAAGAAAGCAGGTGTTGCCATACTTGTATCAGACAAAGTAGACTTCAAGACAAAACAGGTAATGAGAGACAAAGAGGGGAAGTATATAATGATGAAAGGGACACTCCACAAAGAAGACATAACTCATAAATATATATGCACCCAATATAGAAGCACCAAAGTACATAAAGGAACAACTAACAAACCTAAAAGGAGATATTAACAACAATACTATAATAGTAGAGGACCTTAACACCCCACTTACATCAATTGATAGGAAGTCAACAAGGAAATAGTGGATTTAAATGAAAACCAGACCAGATGGACTTAATAGATATATATAGAACACTCGATCCAAAAACCACAAAATACACATTCTTCTCAAGTGCATATGGAACATTCTCAAGGATAGACCATATGTTGGGAAACAAGGCAAGCCTCAATAAATTTAAGAAGATTGAAATCATATCAAGTACCTTTGCCAAACATAATGCAATGAAACTAGAAATCAACTGCAAGAACAAAGTTAGGAAGGGGACAAACATGACAAAACATGTAGAGACTAAACAACATGCTACTGAACAGCCAGTGGATCATTGAAGAAATTAACAGAGAAATGAAAAAATATCTGGAGACAAATGAGAATGAAAATACACCATATCAACTCCTATGGGATGCAACAAAAGTGGTCATAAGAGGGAAATTCATAGCAATACAGGCCCACCTTAACAAATAAGAAAAATCTCAAATAAGTAATCTTAAACTGCACCTAACAGAATTATAAAAAGAAGAACAAACAAAGCCCAAATTCAGCAGAAGGAGGAAAATAATAAAACTCAGAGCAGAACTAAATGAAATAGAGACTTAAAAAAACAATAGAAACTATCAACAATACAAAAACCTGGTTCTTTGAGAAGATAACCAAAATTGACAAACCTATAGCCAGACTCACTAAGAAAAAAAGAGAAAAGACTCAAATAAGTAAAATGAGAAATGAACAAGGAGACATTGCAATGAATACCACAGAAACACAAAGGATTATAAGAGAATACTAAGAAAAGCTATACACCAACAAATTGGATAACCTAGAAGAAACGGATAAATTCTTAGACTCATATAACCTCCCAAAACTGAATCCAGAAGAAATAGAGAATCTGAATAGACCAATCACAAGTAAAGAGATTGAAACAGTAATCAAAAACCTCCCAAAAAATAAGAGTCCTGGACCAGACGGTTTCTCTGGAGAATTCTACCAAATAATCATACAAGATTTAATACCTATCCTTCTCAAACTCTTCCAAAAATATAAAGAGGAGCAGATGCTTCCTAACTCATTTTATGAGGCCAACATTAATGTGATACCAAAGCCAGATAGTCACAACAAAAAGAAGGAAAATTACAGGCCAATATCGCTGATGAACATGGATGCAAAAATCCTCAACAAAATATTGGCAAACCAAATACAGCAATACATTAAAAAAGACCATTCACCATGATCAAATGGGATTTAAACCAGGGACACAGGGATGGTTCAACATACACAAATCAATAACTGTGATACACTACATTAACAAAACAAGGAATAAAAACCACTTGATCATCTCAATAGATGCAGAGAAAGCATTTGACAGGATCTAACATCCATTTATGATAAAAACTTTCAATAAAATCAGTATAGAAGGAAAGTACCTCAACATAATAAAGGCCACATATGACAAACGCACTGCCAACATCATACTCAATGGGGAAAAACTGAAAGCCATCCCTCTGAGAACAGGAACAAGACAAGGGTGCCCACCGTCACCACTCTTATTCAACATGGTACTAGACGTTTTGGCCAGAGCCAGTAGGCAAGAAAAAGAAATAAAAGGAGTTCAAAAAGGCAATGAAGAAGTGAAATTCTCACTCTTTGCAGACAACATGATTTTATGAACAGAAAACCATAAAGAATCCATTGGAAAACTATTAGAATTTATCAACAACTACAGTAAAGTGGCAGGGTGCAAAATCAACTTACAAAAATCAGTAGTATTTCTATACTCTAATAACAAACTAACAGAGAACTCAAGAATACAATCCCATTTACAATCACAACAAAAAAGAATAAAATATCTAGGAATAAATTTAGCCAAGGAGATGAAAGACTTATACAATGAAAACTATAAGACATTATTGAAATAAATCGATGATGACATAAAGAAATGGAAGGATATTCCATGCACATGGATTAGAAGAATAAATATGGTTAAAATGTCCATACTACCTAAAGCAATCTACAGATTCAATGCAATTGCAATCAGAATCCCAATGACATTCCTATGGAAACAGAACAAAGAATCCTAAAATTCACATGGGGAAACAAAGACCCCAAATAGCTAAAGCAGTCCTGAGAAAAAGGAACAAAGTTGGAGGCATCACAATCCCTGACTTCAAAATATACTACAAAGCTATGTTAATCAAAACAGCATGGTACAGGCACAAAAACAGATACACAGATCAATGGAACAGAGTTGAAAGCCCAGAAATAAAACCACACATCTACAGAGAGCTAATCTTCAACAGAGGAGCTGAGAACATGCAAAGGAGAAAGGAAATTCTCTTCAATAAATGGTAATTGGGAAAACTGGACAGTCACATGCAAAAGAATGAAAGTAGAACCTTTCTCTCACGCCATACACAAATTAACTCAAAATGGATCAAAGACTTGAAGGTAAGACCTGAAACCATAAAACTCCTAGAAGAAAATATAGGCAGTACACTCTGATGTCGGTCTTGGAAGGATCTTTTTGAGTACAGTGTCTACTTGCACAAGGAAAATAAAAGAAAAAAGAAACAAGCTGGACTTCATCAGACTACAGAGCTTCTGCAAGGCAAAGGAAACTAGGAACAAAATGAAAAGACAGCCCATCAACTGGGAGAAAATATTTGCAAGTCATATATCCAACAAGGGGTTAATCTCCAAAATATGTAAAGAACTCACACAACTCAACAACAACAAAAAAACAGCCCAGTCAAAAAATGGGCAAAGGATATGAACAGACATGTTTCCAAAGAAGATATACAGATGGCCAATAGGCACATGAAAAGATGCTCAACATCACTAATCATTAGGGAAATGCAAATCAAAACTACACTAAGATATCACCTTACACCCGTTAGAATGGCTATAATCACTAAGACAGAATATAACAAATGTTGGAGAGGATGTGGAGAAAACGGAACCCTCATCTACTACTGGTGGGAATGCAAACGGGGATAGCCACTATGGAAAACAATATGGAGATTTCTCAAAAAATTAAGAATAGAAATACCGTATGACCCAGCTTTCACACTACTGGATATTTATCCAAAGAACTTGAAATCAACAGTTCAAAGAGACTTATGCACCCCTATGTTCATTGCAGCCTTATTCACAATAGCCAAGAAGCGGAAGCAACACAAGTGCCCATCGACTGATGGTTGGATGTAGAAGATGTGGTGTATATATATACAGTATAATACTACTCAGCCATAAAAAGACAAAATTGTCCCATTCACAACAACATGGATGGACCTTGAGGGTATTATGTTAAGCGAAATAAGACAGCCAGAGAAAGACAAACACTGTATGATTTCACTCACATGTGAAAGATAAACTAACACACTGACAGAGAGAACAGTTCAGAGGCTACCAGAGGGGAAGAGGATTGGGGAGGTGAGAAAAAGGGACGAAGGGGCACATTTATATGGTGACTGACAAATAAGAATGTACAACTGAAATTTCTCAATGTTATAAAGTATTATGACCTCAATTTAAAAAAGCAGACTATAAAATACATATTGGTAAGGATACGGAGAAATAGCAATCTTTATACATTTCTAGTGGGAATGTAAAATGGTGCAATCATTTTGGAAAAGAGTTAAGCATTCCTCAAACTGTTAAACATAGAGTCACTAAATGACCCAGCAATTCCACTCCTAGGTATATACCTAAGAGAAAAGAAATCATATCCACACAAAAATTTGTACATGAATGTTCATAGCAGCGGTATTCATAATAGTCAAAAAGTTTTAAAAAACCCAAATGTCCATCAACTGATGAATGGATAAACAAAATGTGGTACATCCACATAATGGAATGTTATTCAGCAAAAAAAGGAATGAAATACGGATTTTTGCTACAACATGAATAAACCTTGGAAGCATTATAGGATGGAGGGGGTGATTCAGAATCTTGGAGTCTGTATGGTTTGAAATTGTATTCAATGTTCCTTTTGAGACAATTAAATTATATGAAATAAATCCCAAGAAAATTCAGTGAGATGTAGAGAGAAAACATGGTTAAAATGGGGAGAGAGACATTGGCCTAGATGGCCTCTGAGACCCCTACAGGGAAAACTCTCTTTGAGTCTAGTACAAGGACAAGTTCTAGAATGGAGAATGATGGAGGATGCCCTTCATGCTGCCCTTTGCTGAGGACCTAGTGTGTATTGGGCCCTAGGCCAGAAATGTGCATATACAATCTCTAACTCCCATTAAAATCTCTACAATGCATGTAGCACCGATTCCCTTTTACCATGAAGTTATGTAACATTTCAAAGATTCAACAACTGCAAGTGGCATGCCCAGGATTTGAAGATTGGCCTGTCCCACTCAAAGGTCTGAGTCTCTCTCCTCCACCAGGCCACCCTCCATGACGACATAAGATACAGGGACTTGCTGGATAAGGCAGGCCCTGCCTGATGGCTGCAGGCCATGGCAGATAATCTTTCTCATCCCTGCTGGTGCACTTTTGCTTCTTAGGTTTTTCGAAATTACGCAAGCCAATACAGAGGTTGGAACTGAAGCCCAGAAAGGTTAAATGATTCACTCAAAGTCACTCAGCTATTTCACAACAGATTGGGCATTGACACATAAGTGTTACAGCACCTTCTGGGCATGTGCAGCTGAGTTGAGGCAGGCAGGAGGCCAATTTGGGAGGTGAGTGGGGCAGCCTTCAACCCCAGCAGCCTCTTTCTAGACACAGGGATTGTTTAATGGGGTCAGCACCATGGTCAGGCTGGGGAACAGGAGCAATTACTGAACACCTCTTCTCTGCTTCCATCCCAACCCCCTGAGAGCAGAGTAGCTGCTTCACCATCAACGCACCTCTGGAATCAAAACACGTTAGTGCTTTGAAAATCAACTAATCAAGAACAGAGATGTTAGATTACCTACTCTTTTTAATTTGAACAAGAGAAATTTCTCTGTAACTGAACAAAAATCACATCACCATTAGATGTGCCTGGACCTCAGTCTGCAGCCACATCACCCGATGACAGTTCTAACTAGATGGCGAAGACAGTTCTAACTCAAAGAGGTCACAGGAGCCTCTGGTTGGCACCTGGTGTGGGAAAAGAGCCTGGGAGTCTCCCCGACTAGAGGATGTCTCCACACCTCCTCCTGGACCCTGGACCCCTGCATACTGAAGCAATGAGAAACCAGAACAAGCTCGGTAAGTGGGTACTACCTGAAGAAGATGGATTTTTGACAAGAATGTCTTAAAATTAAATTGTAGAGGCATTTTTGGTTTTGTTTTTATTTTTTAACATGACAATTCACGTACAAAGATTGAAAGTCAAGTAGCACCACAGCAACAGGGTGGGCACAGGGCCCTGACTGACTCCTTCTCACCTCAAAATCTCGCCCGCTCAGAGACGAGCACTTCAACTCCTGGCCCTGCCCTGGCTTGGCACACTCCTCCACAGTCCTCACCGTGCTCGTGCCGCTGCTCCTTCACCTCAGATGGCACCTGGTGAAACTTCTGCACCTGCTCCCTTCCCGTTCATACAGACTCATCACCTCAGCCTGTGATTACGATCATGTCACACTTCCTATTTAAATAATCGTTTGAGATTTGAATTACCTTTACAGTGGAAGTAAATATTTTTCATTTCTGAATCAATGGTACGCAATGATTACATTTTATTTCTAGTATAACTTTTTGTTTTTATGGAAGTTAATAAGTCCTTGTCTGTTTAGTTTTCTATGTCTTTTCCTAGTTTAATGTAAATCTCTCCAATATCAAATGCATCCAAAGATAGGTTCCTGAAAAATGGTGCCTACAAGGTAAGTTTTCTAATATTGTAAATGAGCAAAAGTATCTTTATTTTAGAAGCATCTAAAACTCCATCAGCAGGCAAATGGATAAACAAATTGTGGAATATTTCTATAATGGAGTACTATATAGAGAGTAGATTTGAATGTATGAACATAGATATAACTCACAATAACAATATGTAAAGAAACAAAGCAAGTTGCAAAAGAACACATAAGTGCAATAATGTTTTATCATAGAGAGAGAGAGAGTGAGTCAAATCTCATTATTTACAGATTCTGTGTTTGTGAATTCACCTGCTAGCTAAAATTTATTGGTAACCCTCAAAATCAATACTTGGAGAGCTTTTACAATCATTTTCAGAAGTGCAGATTGGAGAAACATTCGAGTCTCCCTACACATATGTTCCCAGCTGAGATCAAGTAAAAAGATGCCTTCTTGTTGAAGCTCTCATAGTGAGATGAACAAAGGGTGGAGATGGTAGAGGACAGTGCAGTGTAGGACAAGACGCTTCAGCTCTGGAGCCAGTTGAAAGGGACTAAATCCCAACTGTGGCACCTGTTAGCAGGGAGGCCTCAGGCAAGTCACTTCTGAACCTCATTTTCTCTTTTCTAAAATAAAGAAAATAGAATCTGCCAGGATAAGTTGTTTTAGGATTTAAGATTACAAACTACATGAGATATGTGATTTCCCCTAGAAGAAATGTTTCACACACACACACACGTGTGCATGCGTGTGCACACTTTGACTGGATATAGAATTCCAGATTAGAAATCGATTTCCTACGACAATGTGAAGGCATTGCCCCATTGTCTTTTCACCTTACATGGTGCAATAATGCTGTTAGCAATGCTATCTTACCTAATACTTTACCTGATAAATACCTAGTTTTTTCAATCTAGCAACTTGTTCCTTCAGTTCTGGATTTTTTTTTCTTATATTATTCCTTAAACAAGTTCTTCCAGTCAAGGATGATGGTCCTCTCTGTAGTCAGGCAGGGACTGGCCGCTCCACTGGGGAGTACCTATCTGGCATCTGGTACCTGTCAGCATTTCCTCTTAGGTTTGTCCCTTTTCATAGAAAGAAATTCTCCTCTTCATGCCTTTTTATAAATAAAGACCTGGTTAAATGGAAAGATATACCATTTTCATGGCTTAGAAGACAAAATATTATAAACTTAAATCTATGAATGCAATAAAATTGTGAAAATTACAAAGGTCTCCCAGTGTATATGTGTGTCTGTGTATGTATGAATGAGTAGGTGTGGGGTAGGTGTCAGTATGTTCTGTGATAAGCTCATCTTAAAATACACAGGACACAAAAGAGACAAGATAATTGTGGGGAATAAATGGAGATCTATGCCCTAACAATTACCAAAGCTATTATAAAGCTAAGGTAATTAAGATAGAGTGGGATATTAGCACCAGAATAGATAAATTATCTAAGAAAACAGAAGCAAGAATCCAGAAACAGAAACAGAACTCAAGAAATTATACAATAGCTTTGCTGGTCAGAGAGGAAAGATGAACTATTCAATAAAGGATGCTGGGACTCTCCAAATGGCAAAATCACAACAATAACAACAACTGTAATTGTTTTGCTTTCACTATTAACAAAAATAATTTCAAGTAGATTTCTAAATGTGAGAAGCAATAATTTTTAAATTTTTGAAGACAATATAGGAGATACATTTATGATCTAGAAATAGAAAAGAATTTCTTATATGAGATACAAAAATTAACAAACCATAAAGAAAAGCAAAATAATAAATTTATCTTCATTAAAAAGAAAACTAAACAACAAGAGTCTAAAAAGTGAAAGTATGAGCCACATGCTGGAACTAGATAATGATGATAGAGGCACTGTGCATGACCAGGGTGACATGTCTCCCGGCCTGCCAGGGATAGTCCTGGTGTACATCTGTTGCCCCAGTGTAATTGCTACTAATACTCTCTTCTCAATCTCAAAAATATCCAGCTGGCATGATACACTATATGATTACTCTACATATAAACATATAGGTTTAGTATAAAACAATAATTGTAGAACCCTTGCAAATAAATAAAAATTACAAAAAAATTAAAAAGACAAGAAGAAAGTAGAGAAAGAAAAATGAACAAAGGCTACAGTTTAGCAATTCACAGAAAAAGAAAAAAACCTAATGGCTATAAACTAATGAAAAGACGATCAACTCTACTAGCAAACGTGCAAATACAAGTTAAAACCACATCTATCATATTGGCAAAAATTTAAAGTCTGAAAATGCCAAGTTTTGAGAGAATGTGGTGAGAAAGGATGCTCAGGCTCCGAAGGTGTGGATGTGAAAGGACTCACTGTCCTGCAGGGCAATTTTGTATTATCTGGTTAGAGTGGACATGCTATGACCAGTAACTGGACTTCCTGAAACTCTTATTCATGTCCACAAAGGGATATGGACAGGATGAGAAAAATTCAAAATCATCTTAACAAGCAAATAAATTGAGCCATGTTCATGCAAAATAGTACTATACAATATTCAAAGTAAATGATCTAGTCCTAAAACTCCAATGTAGGTATATCTCAAACACAGCAGTGATGGGAAAAAGCAAGTTGCAGACACATATAAAGTATAGCACAGCTTACATACAGTTAAAAACACACAAAACTATGCTCCTCATTGAGCCTTTAAACAGTAGGGAGAGTAGAGAGATGCATGAGGATGAGCAATGTGAGCACCATGACATCCACAGTTCTGAGAGAGAAAGAGTGGATGGGGACAGGGACGGCCATGGAACCTTTAACACTACCCCTAATAGATTCTTTCTTGTGAGAAAAGAAAAGATGAAGCAAGTATGATGAAATCTCAAGACTGGACATAACATACACCTGTATGTTCTTTGATATGATTCGCTATACTTGTCTGCATGTGTGAAATATTTCATAATCAAAGCTTTTGATAGTAAAATAAGCAAATAACAGTGGATCTGGGAATTTGTTTACTTGTCCATGTCTAGTTTCTGGCAAGGAAAACCCAATGTTCTCTCCTGATCTAATGCAGGAGCCCACAGGAAGCCAGCCAGCCTCCTCTCATCACATCAACCAAGAAACTGGACACTGTGAAGGACAAGGGGCAAGAAGTCCATGTGTTTGAGGGGAAGAGTCTTTCACATCTCATTCTGGTGGCACTGCTGTACAGAACGTAAGTTTCATTTTTCTTCTCTTGAGTGGCTGAGTACGTTTAGCAGGAAAATGTCTTTCCCACAAATGCAAGGATAACCACAATCCACTCCAAGATTTGCCTTCACTGGAGATTTCTCTGCAAGCTTGAGTGTATTTTCTGGGGAGGACAGACAATCAGACAAGGTTGAGAATGTGCAGATGAGCTCCAGGACTGGCAGTCATGCACCCCTGGGTCTCTCCAAGCTTCTCTTTCCAGGGAGGTTACACCAAGCCTTGGGCAGGAATCTGGGTTTTCCCATGGTCACACCATCCTGGATGGAGTGGCAGTCTTCCAGGAATGGGATTAAATTCCTCTTAAGGCTTTTCACTCATTCCCAAAACTTCCACCATTGAAAATCTCTTACGTTGGTAATAACTTGATAAGAGAGGGCAGCATTTGTAGTTGGAATCTGAGTCAACCTCAGCTTCTTAAGAAGCAGACCTCAAACAAGTCCAGGTCAAGCCCTTTTATTCCACTGACTTGGGTTTTCCTCTCTGTGGAAGAGGAGGAATAAGGCTGACCTTACAGATTTCTTGGAAAGAGTGGAAACAATATATGCAAATACAGATCTGCAGTAGGAGCTCAAATGTTACCACATTGGGAAGATGTTGCTTCCCGTGCCTCTGCAGTGATTCAGTGGACCAGGGACCCACCCTCTTACGACAAACAACACCCTGACCAGACCAGGTCTGGTTGCCTGATAAGGTTGAAGGATCAACTTACACAGGATGTGTATATGGCTACCTCACCCCCAACAGTGAGCTTCCAATGATGAAGGTGGAGCGCTGCCCTCCTTACTGCTGTCAAGGAGCCTATCACAGGACACGGAGTGCAGAACCGAGCAAGAGAGGGAGACAAAGAGAGTGAGAGACAGAGAGAGAGTGTGTGTGAGAGAGACAGAGTGAGAGACAGTAAGAGAGAGAGAGAGAGAGACACTAAGAGAGAGAGTGAGAGGGTGAGAGAGAGAGTGAGAGAAAGACAGTGAGACAGAGAGTATGAGAGAGAGAGACAGTGAGAGAGAGTGAAAGAGAGAGAAGGAGTGTGAGAGAGAGATAGAGTGAGACAGAGACAGAGAGAGTTAGGGAGAGAGAGTGAGACAGACACAGAGAGAGAGAGTGAGAGAGAGTGACTGAGTGAGAGACAGAGAGTGAGCAAGACAGTGTTTCCAGGACTGTGAGTCAACGTGTCGTCCTCCTGCGCCCATTGGGGGACAACAAAGATCACTAAGTGCTCAGAAGGTATCCCCCTCCCAGGATTGTGTCTCCCATCCGTGGTGGTGACCATGAAGGGCACCTGGGAAGGTGATGTTAGTGACGTTGAATGACTTATTGGAGCCACAATGTCAGGCCTGAGGTTGACCAATGAGACATGGCGCTGCCCCAAGGGCCTGACCCTGGGCCTCCTCCACCAGCAGAGAACCCTTCCTATGGGACTACTTTGGGGCCAGAGAGACAGGGAGCAACCTCCCACAGCCAAGGATGGGAGGGCTGAGGCTGAGTGGCAGCAGGCAAAGGAAGTGAAAGGAGAGGCTGCTCTACCCCCAGTGCCAGATTGGAATTTTTCATCCATTTTACAGATGAGAAAGTGGTGGTTCAGGAAGCTTAAGTAACTAGTCATGCAGGCAGCTGGTAAGGCACCAAGGTTAGGTTCTTGCAAAGACCATGCTCCCTCTACTCAATGGGGCTGCAGGAAAGCAAGCCCCCGAGGGTGGCCTCAGCCTGGGAGGAGACAGAGAGGGAGGCCACTCTCCGCTATGGAGTCAACCAGCAGAATTGGCTGGCTTGAATGTGACCTCAGATAGTGCACACACCCTTACCTTCCTCTCAAGCAGATGCTGGCTCTTTAGGTGGGACATGTGTGGGTGATAATAATTCTAAATAATTCTACAAATTAGTGATAGCTACCACTGCAGAATTCCAAGCATGGCCAGGCCCTGGAGGGCGCGTGAAAGATGTTTTACTTGTAAAGCTCGCAGGAGTCCTAGTGAGGATTGCAGCTCCATTTTACACATAAGGAAGCTGAGGCTCAGCAGGTTGGGTGGCTTGTTCAAGGTCGTGCAGCCTGCAAGCTGGACGTGAACTTAGGCTGCATGGTTCCAAAGACCTGCGTGTCCCCATCCCCCCTGCCACCTCTCTGCACATTAGTATAAATTTGCCTGCTCTCCATGCATCACAGATAAAAGAAGTGACCCTCAGGAAGGCCTGCGAGAAACCTGTAGCCAGGAGCTGGGTCACCTCTGATCCCCAGGAAAACCTGCACGGGGACCTGTTGAGGACCAGGGCACCCAGGCCACCCAGGGACAGCCACAGCAGGCCCACTGAACAAGACTCTCCCTTCAGGAAGACAAATTCTCCAGCAGGAGCCCCATTCCCCCCTGTCCTCAGGTCCCTTTACAGCTGTTTCCCAGCCCAGCACCAGGGGCAAACATACGTGGTGGCCTAGGGCAGGGAGCTGCCTGCTGGGGTGGGAGCTCCTCACCTGCTGGGACCCACAGGCAACGTCCTGATATCGAACCTGAAGTGAGTTCACTCACCCGTTGCGCAGCAAGCCAATCTCTGATACTGGGTGTAGTCGAAGAAAGTAGGAATTTTATTATTGCATAGCACTGGGCAAGGACAGAGGGCAGCTAACACTGAAATCCCAAACTCCCCAAAAAGCTAAAAGGAAGGGTTTTTATTTGGGGTTTTAGGTAGGGGAGGGGGAGCATATGGCCTTGCTGGTCAGAGGTTTCAGGACACCAGCCTGTCTTTGGCCTTGAGACACTTGCAGAGAGGAGGGAGCCCGTGACCTTGCTGGTCAGCAGCTTTCCCACCAGCCTGCAGCTCCTTGTGGGGAGGAGATAATGAATCCAGTTGGTTGTCCTTGGCCATCTGTCTCCATGGTGGACAGTGGATTCTGGAGCCAGGAAGCCAGGAGTGAGCAGGGATGAGTGCTTTGGTTTTAACCCCATATACATGGTGTTTAATGTGGGGAAACTGATATCAGGGCTGGTATCAGTCCCCCTGCAGCACTCTCAGCTCTCCAGAGCCTCTGCAAACTCCCACCTGCCCCCAACTCATTGGTCACTTTTTCTGCCAAGCCCCAGAGCCCCTCTCCCTATTTGAGAAACTGCCCCCCACCCTGTGAGCCTGGGAGGCAGACCCCAGCCCTTCCTGAGAAGCTCGTAGCCGTGATGCAACTTCCCCAGACTCCTGAGCAGTCAAGTGCTGGCCCAGAGCTGCAGGGCATGTGGACGCCCCATCCTGCACTCCGCCCTGGGGGCTGGGGCACTGGGCCAGGGCAGCGAGCAGCCGCAGGAGTGGAGTGTGTCCAGGGCCAGTGCGGGGGCCTGGCTGCAGCCTGCCTTCCCTTAGTCCTCCCCAGCATCTTGACATGTTGGGAGGCCCAGAAACCATTTAATAAAATGTTCATATCCTGCTTGCAGCTCGTGTGACCTTGAACAAGTCACCTAACCCACTGAGCCTCGGTTTGCTCATGTGTAAAATGTTTTCTGCTTCAATCAGCCAGCTTGGTCTCCAGTGCTGTCAACTAAAAAATCTTCCTTCACTCATTCATTCATTCACTCATTCGTTCAATCAGCAAATATTCACTGGTCCCCTGTGAACCACAGGGTCGAGAGCACAGGGTCTGGAACCATCTCCACTACTCACTGCCGTGTGACTGCAGATAAGGAATTTGCTTTCTTGTGCTCAATTTCCTTACCTGTGAAATAAGAATAATTATGATCACTACCTGATGATTCTCGTGAAGTTTAAATGAGTTACCCTATGCCTGGGGTACAGCGAGTGAGATGTATGCACTCATCGTTAATGTTATCATCACTATTACTATTACCATTGTTCTTATTCCACTATCACTATAGCCACCACTATGACTGTGGGCCAGGCACGTAACTGGGTTCTGGGAAGTAAATACCACCAGGACCTTAATCCCAAGGAGCAGCGAGTCTGACTGTGAAAAGACAGGACAGATGCCCATGACGGCAGATGGTGACAGTGCTGAGCAGGGGAAGCAGCAAGGAGGCTGCTCCACAGAGGGGTCAGATTAGGGCTGAGAAATCTACCCTCACAGCTGGAACCAAAGTCTCTCTTCCAGTGGCTAGTCTCTGAGGGGACAAATACCACCCCTTTCTTCTGTATTCTTTCAAGATACAGACATTCGGGAGGGTGGGGGGGGACATTAACATCCTCCCTTCTGAAAAGAGGACACGACAGCAGCTGCCGCTACTGGGTGGGGTGGGAATATTTCCAAGAGGCAGAGAGGGTAGGTGGGGAACAGTGGAGCCCCCCAGCAGACCCCTGATTTTGCCAAGAGGCCTCCTCGTGCTGTGCCAGCCGCGTGCCTCCCCTCAGCCAGGATCCGCCCCCTGAGCTTTGAGCAGAGCTGAGGCCCCACAGCCACCTGAGCAGGGACCCAGCTGAGGAGAGAATGAAAAATCCCCCCAGGAGTGTTGTCTCCTGCTCCTCCCAGGGAACCCTCACCTCATCAGCAGCACCCCAGGATGCATAGGGAGTATGTCCTGCTCAGTGGGTCGGTGGGGGAGGAGAAGGCCACTCTCCAAGGAGCCCAGACCTTGGAGAAGGGTGGTTTGCATCTGGCTTTTGTTTTCTTGGCCCAGATGTGCCTGCCCTCTCTTGGCCTTCTCCCTTTTCACGGTCACCCCCAGGTTCCAGGGCCCTCACACTGCCCTCTGGTGGTCTGCAGTCCCTGCCATCTTAGCCCCACCCTTTCTGAACCTTGATCTTCCAGGTGTGACACCACCAAAATACCTCTCTGAAGAAGCCCATAATTTCTCCAGCAGCCACAATGACACAGGCATCTTTGTCAAGTCTTTCAGGGTCCCCACCACCAGCAGCAGCGAGTTCCAACCACCTGGCCTGGCAGGCAGCACCCCCCCCCACCTCCCTCACCTTTCCTGTAGGAAATCCTGGGACTCCCAGCTCTTTCCCCCACTGGTAGCTGCTCCTCATCCAGACGACACCTGTCCTTTCTTCAGGAGCCGTTCCACAGACGCCCTCCAGGAGCTCTCCTTGGGCTTCTCCCTCCTAGAGCTCCTCTCTTCTGTGTCCAGAGCACTCTGTTCTTGCCACATGGTAGCTCGATCCCAGTGTGGATGCCACAATCAAAGCTTCCAAGTGTAAGGAAAATAAATCCAAAAGCAACACCCACCTCACACTGAGAAATGGTGATTTTATTGAACATCGAACGAACATCCAGGGCTGTACCACACACCACACGGCAGAAACAATAAACCCCTATTCCTTTCAGTCTTTGCTATTCCTTCCCATAAACTCCTCACCCCTTCCAGCTTCTCGTCTTGCCTCCTTGTCTTTGCCTCACTCCCTTCCGTGGTCCCAGCGCAGTCACTTCTGGCCCTCAGCAGTCTGCACTCGTCACCCAGCAAGGCAAGGGAAGCATGAGCCCTTCTGGAGCACCCAGGACGCCCTGCACCAAACAGCTGGTGCCTCACATTATTCTAATCTAGTTTGCCCTTGCGTTTGTGTAGTGGGAGCTCCGATAGGGTTTGGGTGGAGAGGAAGACCACACACCACCAGATTTTCCTCGGATCCCAGTTTGTTCAGCAAGTGAGAGAAATGCAGTATTCATCAACTAATGCACTCCCTCTCACAGGGGTGTATTTTGACAAGAAAATAAGATTTCTGTCAGAATTTAAAAATTGTTTATGGGGCTGGCCCCATGGTCTAGTGGTTAATTTTGGTAAGCTCCACTTTGGCTGCCTGGGTTCACTTCCTCCCCATGGACCTACACCACTCGTTGGGAGCCATGCTGTGGTGGTGACCCACATACAAAATAGAGGAAGATTGGCAACAGATGTTAACTCAGGGCCAATCTTCCTCAGAAAAAAAAAAAAAAGATTTGTGTGTTAATGAGTTCCCCCACAGGGTTGTGAGGCCACAGAGGCAGAGTCCTTCCTCCTTTCCTCTGCACAGCCAGCCTGCACCACGCACAGACCTTGGCAGTAAAGGCAGGACCCAGTGTGAGAAGCCCACACACTGCCTCAGCATCAGGCCCCTGCTCCAACCCCTGGACCACTGTGACTGTTGCCACCATCATCCCCACTGTACACAATAACCATGTCCTGGGCTAGAGGAAATGGTGGTCGGATGTGGGCATTTGTTAACCTGGTGCCTGGAGTGCAAGGAAGCAGTGTGGCTTGGAAACGTCCATATGTATACACTTGGGCGGTGCTCCAGCTGCCAACAGTGGTGCAGCCCAGCCACAGAGGCAGGGGAGAAGCTCATTTGTGCCTTCCTCCAGAATTAATCCTGAGCCTTCATCCATGCACGGCCTTTCCTGTGGGGCCATCAGACCGCGCCATGTTGGGGACCCAGCTTTGACTCCAGTCTCCAAGGCAATGGACACTGGTGACAGGGGCAGGTGAGGGCTCCGCAGGAGGGACTGGCTGGACTCCTCCAGCAGACAGACAGCATGTGCCCCAGAGCAGTCTTTGGAGGAACATGAATAATGACAAAGCCCAAAGAATGGCCTGGGGATGTCCTCCCGTGATAGCCTGCCACGCCTGTCACACGCATTTCTTTTCATTGTACGCACATCTCCCCCAGGCCTGGTGTGGAAGGACTCTCATGATACATTTCTTTTAGTGTAGAGTTTGCCTGGGGAGTATGACAGGTGGCGGGATCTAAGAACACCCTCATCTGCCTTCTGAACTGAGATGGAGGGGCCCAGCAGGGAAGTCCTGCACTGAAATATTATTATCATCAATTACAGTGATATTTTCTGACAGGATGATGCTCTGTGATATTTCAAAGCATGTTAACATCTGCTCCTTTGTTTGGCCCTCACCAGAATGCTTTGCAAGACAAGGGCTGTGATCCCCCTCTCACAGGAAGGATTAGACACCGCACTTCAGAGGCCGGCCCGAGGCCACACTGGGGAAGTGGCCTCAATAGGCCAGATCTGTTGCCCATGCGACATGTGTCAGAGCCTACAGACCAGGGAGGAAGAAGAGGGGAACTGAGCACCAGTACTTGGGCACTCCTGCTTTAGTTGGCAGCCATTCCAGACGAAAGCTGTGGCCCAGCTCCCGCAGGGAGCCTGCCTCCAGCTCCGTGCATGCTCACCACCGCCCTCCTGCGGTGAGGGGCACACATATCTACGTGTCATGAACGCTGAGGGTCTGTGAGAGCTTCAAAGGAGGGAAAAATACGTGCCGAGAGTTTAAAAAACATTCATGTCATCTGACCCAGTCATTACACTTCTGGGAATGTACCCATGGCACAGCGGATAGAGGACAGCCTCAAACTTCAGGGGCATCAGGGTTCAAACACTGACTGCCACGGGCACTCACTGTCACGTGGGAAGGCTACCTGCCCCCTCACCTCCCACCCCCTGTCTGTGAAACGGGAGTCACAACAGACTGTGCTGAAATGTGGTGCTACTCTATAAACAGTGAACTGTGTTACAAATACAGAAAAACACATTCGCAAAGATGCTTATCACAGACGTGTTTAAAAAGTAGAAAAATTAGAAACGATCAAACAGTGCAAAAAATAGGGAGATTCATTTCAGGAATGTAAGAGCTTAATTAACGGTGAATCCTTAGGAGCCGCCATAGCCACGTGATTTTCACAGGTCAAGAAGCCCGTTACCTGCTCGTGGTCACCCAGGTAACCGCATCCCAGCAAGGAAGAGCAGAAAGGATTCAGGGCTTCAGTCATCTCACTGGTGTGGCTAGAAGTGCAGAGGACCCTGGGAACCACCCACACTGACCCTATAAATTCATAAGCGAGAAGACGTAGGCACCAACGAGCTATCCCACTGACAATCTGAGGCCCCAGAGGTGGAATCAAGTCTGTGACACCAAACCTCCTCTGGAGTCCTTGCCATCGAGGCCAGAACTCAAAACCATAAGCAAAGGATAGGAAACGCATTTGAACATAGGTGAGAGTGAAGACACGCAGAGTGAGTTTCTCCTCCGATTTAGGATCTGATGACAGCAAAAAATAAAAATAAAGTCTAGCTCCCCACAAGCAGGGTGACCAGGATCATTTGTTCTGGAGTCACATCCAGTTTAGTGTTGGTCCTGGGTTTTTAATGAAGTGTCACTATGAGTAGTTGTATTAAAATGACCCAAGATGAATTTGAAAGACCTCCAATGTATGCTTCCAGCTTCTGCTGAGTGCTTCTTAAGTAGTGTGCAGGACGTGTGCACAGTGCACAGAGCTCTCACTTTGTCATCTGAAGGATGACCAGCGATAAGTGGTCTGTAACATCTCCCTTTCAAGGACAGAAAGCCAGGTCCTTGCTGACATGCAGAAGCTTCATCAAACACGCATAGCTAGGAACAGCTGACTGCTCCTGGTTTCTAATGTGCTGGAAGTACTCAATGCTACTGCTCCTGCCAGCCACTCGCTCTACCTGCCAGTCGGCCAAGCCTGCGGGCAGCACACACTCCATGGCTAGCACTACGAACCCCCACGGGAGACACGCTGAGGACTTCTGCTGCAGAGCACAGAGAGGGGAGGTGCGAGGCCCTGCTACATTGAGTTTGTCATGCAGCCACTTACTTATTTTATTATTTGGTAACACTTCTTAAAAACTCTTTCAGTGTTTTCAATAGCAATGAGCTCAAAGTAACCCATATATGTAATTAATGAAAAGTTAAGCACTGAATTCCTGCTTGTCAAGGAACTTGTTGATGAACACGCACATCAATACGCACATAACGTCAACATTTACCACTCACCATGAGAGCCCTGAAAAACCAAAGCCCCAAACCTCACGAAAGGGATCAGCTGTTAATCCAAAATTCAAAGTTGTACGTGTGCGTATTCTAAGACCATGCCCTACGATGATGATGAAACCCCACAACTGCAGAGGGCGTCTCTGTGTTGCTCTGTGAGGCGTGGCTCGTCATTTATACCCACGGGTTGTGTGCTAGAATATATTTCCTTCATCTTGATTCCAGGCGTTTGTTGTGCAGTTACAAAATGTAAAGTGATAGTGACTGACAGGTTGGCTTCCTCAACAGAAGACCATAACACACGGTGAAATGATGCCAGGTTCATATCATCGTCCTTAGATGCTTCAAGAAGAAAACCAGTTCATTCCAATAGTGGTTTGATTTTCCCACCAAAGGGATCAACATCAAGTTTTTGCAAGTTCATTCTGTCAAAGGTGGAGAATTTGACATAACCATGACTGATGTTATAAATTTAATTTAAAAGTTCAACACTGAGGATAAAATTATTGTTTTGACATGACTATACGAATAAAAACCTTAGTAGCACGCAGCCTATGGTAGAAAATAATATTCTTATTAAATTTAAAAAATATGTGTACCAGAATATATTTGGAATAAATCGTAGTGTACATATAATTGATCATTGCATTTAAGCTGCACTACGCTATTGAAATAGAAAACAAAGTTTTCACATTTTAAATACTTTTATAGAGAGAGACACTAAACTTCAAAACGTCTACGACAAAACTGATGTGGAATACAAAAGATCACTGGAGTCGTCCATGCTCTCTCTCGTTGCTGTCATCACGCTGATAACAGAAATACTTGAGTCTTCAAACAACTACTTTGTGAACCAACCTAAATGGCTGACAGTGATGCTGGATCTTTTTGTAAATGAGCCCCTGAAATTCTAGTTGCATTTAGATCAAAAGTAGTTGAAAATCATTAAAGTATTCAACCAAAGAAACACAAAAAATATGCTTTGAAGCTTTTATAGTAATGTAATTATTGAAAACAAACAGGAAACCATTGAAAAGTATTCTCCTCAAAAGCGAGCTGAACAAATTAAGCAATGAAAGCTCAAATTGTATGCAAGGTTTTATTCTGAAATTTGATAATCATGCTTTGTAATATCTCAACTGGTAGGGAGAATCTTTTGATAGAATTATATTTTTAATTGAGTAAATTTATACAGTCATCACCACATAATATTTCGGCTAATGGCAGGTCGACATGACGGTGTTCCGCAGGATGAGGACCACAGAGCCCAGGTCACAGGCTATACCTTCTAGCTTTGTGTAAGTGCACTCTATGATGTTTGCATGACAACAAAGTCACCTAACGACACATTTCTCAGAATGTATCCTCATTGATAAGCGGCACATGACTGTATTCTGAATTGTAATGAAATAAAATTAAGAAGACTCATGATTTTGCAGCATCTAAACTTAGCAAAACTTTCAGAATAATCATAGGGACAACATATTTACAAGATTTGTCATGTAAAAATTTTAAAGAAAGTGCTCTGAAGGGAGGCCTTGTGATAATTTCTATAGACATATTTGGACTGACATTTTTCCATAAAATGCAATTTTGAAAAAAAATTGCATGCCATTTTGCGGAAAGAAAAATATGCCCACAACAAAAAAAGTACATTCATCAGAAAAATACCAGGAGCACCGCATTAGAAAAAGAAATGGTTAAAAACCAGATAAACGATGATCAAAATTTTAAATCAAATTTAGAGTAGATTAAGTCAAGCAATAATTAATAACAGTTGATGTTTCATCAAAAAAGTATTTTTAAAGAATATATTTTGCTACTTTATTTATTTTAAATTATGCTTATATTACATGTCCATGTTTGCACAACTATTATAAAGTGCAACAACTACTTCATCCTGTAATTGTATGATGTTGTTTGTAAAATAAGCATAATTATACTGCATGTCAGGTGATCGGAGGCATCCATTACCCATATCCCCATAAACCTATCCTGAGTCTCTAAATGGCCCCAATGCTCTCCCAATAATAATGGCTTAGTTGGTGACAATGCATAGAAGGAACAATACAACACTCCTTCTTATTTGCTTACTATTCACTGCGTATATACCATGTGCCAGGAACCACATAAATAACCTGACGAGTATTAGATCACGGTTATCATCAACCCCAGTTTAGAAACAAGGGAAGTGAGATCAGAAGGCTTAAGTTCCCATGCCAGGACCACATGAGCAGGAGATGGGGTCCCTCTCTCACGACCTGTGAGGTCTTCATTATGCTATACTGCCCCCCAAAATGGCAGACATCACAAAGAACTGAAAGCCTGGACCACTTAAGTTGACAATGTCTCATACCTTTCTCTTATCTCTTTTTTGTGTCTCCCAACCTTAACTCCTTGGTTGTAAATTATTTTTTCCAGAATAGAAATACTGCTTTTGCTTTCTGATCATACATATTCCTCCTTGAGAGGGGTGGCTATGCCTTCTTCAATACAGCTGTGAATAAGAGAGATAAGAACCTGCTGTACATTATAAACATTGGCCAACTCATCACTAAGTGAAATTTTGTTGCACTGACCACCATGAACACAAAGTACAGGTGACGGTGATCAAAGGATCGAAAGGAGGAGAGAAACAACCATGAGCTGAGTTTCTCAAGTCTTCAGTGATGAGTGGAGCTTGATATTTGCCCAAGTGGTCAGCCTCCCTTGGAGGCTGGAAACTTGCATTCTGGCAACCAGGAATCACCACCTGACACTTGGCATCCACTAGAAACATTCTGGGATTCTTTGAGCCCACACGGAGCTGCCAGGGAAGACTAAGTGAGGAGTAAAACAATAACCTAAAGTAACCAAAGAGATCCTGTTAATTAAGGCATAAATTTTATGGTCTGCCATTTTAATCCGTAATTCTTACCCTCCATGGGAATTCCAATTGCAGGTAACTTTAACTAAGAAAGGAAATTGTTAGGTATCAAAAGTGAACATTTACAAGGAGGTATTGATTTTTACATTCCTTAGAAATACATCAACTAGGTCAGTAATGTTTTACAAAATTTTAATTTCACACAAACTGTATTTGCAAAAGACTAAACAAAGTGGAGAGAAGAGGAAACTCACGCATGCGGCCACCTACCTGCCATCTCCCAGCCTTCATCATTATCCTCTCCACCCCTTAATTAGCGCTGTGCCCCTGAATGTGCACTAAGCTTAGCTTTTTACACATCGGATATCTATTACTTTCCTCTTCCTATCGACAAAGAAATTCAGGCTGAGAGAGGTTAAAGAACTTCTGCAAGGTCACACAGCTTGTAAGGGGCATGGTAGAACTGGAATTCAGAGCTGCCTGGCTCCAAACCATCCCAGCCTGTTTCTTCTAAGCTACCTGAGAAATGGAAGTCTTCTGCACAGAGCAGCTCTCTGTCATTTCAGACTTAACACACACAGGTGCCCAGGAAAAACACCGCTGTCTACACACAGATCATTTTTTGTTTATTTAATTTTTAATTGTGGTAAAATAACTATAACATAAAATTTATTATCTTCCTATTTTTAAGTGTATAGTTCAGTAGTGTTAATTATATTTGTATTGCCATGCAACCAATCTCAAGAACTTTTTCGTCTTTCAAAACTGAAACACTATGCCCGTTAAACAACAACTCCCCATTTCACCCTTCCCTCCGCCTCTGGCAACCACCCTTTTATCTTCTCTCTCTATGATTCTCACTATCCCAGGTACCTCATCTAAGTGGAATCATATAGTATTTGTCTTTTTGAGACTGGCTTATTTCACTTAGCATAATGTATGCAAGGTTTATCAACCTCATAGCATGTGTCAGAATTTCCTTACTTTTTAAAGACAGAATAATATTTCATTGCATGTATATAGTGTATTTTGTTTATCTATTCATCCATCGACAGACTCTTGGGTTGCTTGCACATTTTGGCTGTTGTGAATAATGCTGCTATGAACCTAGGTGTATACATATTTCTTTGGGACTCTAGTTTCAATTTCTGGATATATACCCAGAATGAAATTGCTGGATCATATGTTGATTTTTTTTTTTGGAGCAACCACCATACTGTTTTCCATACTGGCTGCACCAATTTACATTCCTATCAATAGTGCACAGGGTTCCCATTTCTCCACATCTTCACCAACACTTGTTATTTTCTGGTTTTTTGATAGTAGCTATCCTATTGGGTATAAGACGACATCTCATTTTGGTTTTGATTTGAATGCATAACAATTAGTGGTATTGAGCATCTTTTCATATCCTTGTTGGTCATTTGTATATCTTCTTCAGAGAAACATCTGCTCAAGTCCTTTGCCATCACACATGAAAATCAACTCAAAATGGATTAAAAGCTTAAATGTAAGACTTGAAACCATAAAACTCCTAGAAGAAACATAGTGGAAAAACTACTGGACATTGGTCTTGGCAATGATTTTTTAGATTTGAGACCAAAAGTACAGACAACAAAAGCAACAATAAACCAGTGGGACTACATTGAGCTAAAATTTTCTGAACAGCAGAGGAAAAATTTTAAAAAATGAAAGGCAACCTATAGAATCGGAGATATTTGCAAACCAAATATATGATAAGGGGTTAGTACCCAAAATATATAAGGAACTCATACAACTCAATAGCAAAAAAGACAAATACCCTGATTAAAAAATGGACAAAGGACCTTCATAGATATTTTTCCAAAGAAGGCATACAGAGGCCAACAGGTACATGAAAAGATGTTCAGCATCACTAATCATCAGAGAAATGCAAACCAAAACCACAATGAGATATCTCCTCACATCTGTTAGAATGGCTATTATCAAAAAGACAGGAAATGAGTGCTGGTGAGAATGTGGAGAAAAAGGAATTCTGTTTGGTGGGAATGTAAATCAGTGCAGCCATTTATGGAAAACAGTACAGAGGTTCCTCAAAACATTCAAAATAGAACTGTCATATGACCCAGCTATCCCACTTCTGGATATATTCCCAAAGGAAATGAAGTCAGGTTCTCATAGAGATGTCTGCACTCCCATGTTCACTGCAGCATTATTCACAATAGCCAAGACATGGTAACACCGAAGTGTCAACTGACAGACTAACGGATAAAGAAGATGTGATATATATATGTGTATGTACAAATATATACGTATACACACACAATGGGATATTATTCAGCCTTAAAAAAGAAGGAAATCCTTCCATGTGTTATAGTAATGATGATGATGAAGCTGGAGGACATTGAGCTAGGTGAAACAAGCCAGACAAAGAACAACAAATATTGAGTGATCTCACTTATATGTAGAATCTTAAAAAAAAAAAAGCTGTCAGGGCCAGCCTACTGGTTAAGTTTGGCACGCTCTGCTTTGGTAGGCTGGGTTCAGTTCCCAGGCATGGACATCATACACCACTCATCAGCCATGCTGTGGCAGCGACCCATATACAAAATAGAGGAAGACTGGCACAGATGTTAGCTCAGCTCACGAATCTTTCTCAGCAAAAAAAAAAAAAGCTGAAATCATAGTAACAGAGAGTAGAATGAAGATTAACAGAGACTGGGGGTGGGGAAAAAAGGGGGGGTATTGACCAAAGGATACAAACTTTCAGTTATGAGACTATAAGTTCTGAAGACTAACATACAGCATGCTGACTAAAATTAACAATAATGTAGTGCATACTTCAAATCTTCTAAGAGAGTAGATCTCAAGTGTTCTCACCACACACACACACACACACACACACATATACAAATGATAACTATGTGAGGTGATCGAGGTGATAGATATGTTAGTTAGCTTGACTGTGGTCATTATTTCACAAAGCATTCATATATCAAAGCAGCAAATTATACATCCTAAATACATACAATTTTTTGCCAATCATACCTCAGTAAAACTGTGGAGGAGTCCTTTGTCCATTTTTAATTGGGTTATTTGTTTTATTGTTGTTACTGAGTTGTAGAAGTTTTTATATATTCTGGATATGGACCCCTTATCAGATATATAATTTGCAAATATTTTCTTCCATTCTGTAGGTTGCCTTTTCACTTTGTTGTTTATGTCCTTTAATGGACAGAAGTTTTTAGATTTGATGTAGCCAATTTATCTATTTTTACTTTTGTTGCCTGTGCTTTGGTGTCATATCCATGAAATCATTGCCAAATCCAGTGTCACGAAGCTTTTCTCCTATGTTTTCTTCTCAGAGTTTTATAGCTTCAGGCCTAATGTTTAAGTCTTGGATCCGTTTGAGTTAATTTCTGCATGTGGTGTAAGATAAGAGTCCAGCTTCATTCTTTTTTACATAGATATCCATTTTCCCTGGGATTGTTTGTTGAAAAGACTGTCCTTTCCCCATTGAATAGGCTCAGAACTCATCAAAAATCATTTGACCATGTATGTAATAGATTATTTCTGGACTCTCCATTCTATTCCTTTGTCTGCAAGTGTCTTTATGCCAGTATCACACTGTTATGATTACCATAGCTTTATAAACTTTGTAGCAAGTTTTGAAATCAGGAAGAGTGAGTCTTCCAAATTTGTTCTTCATTTTTAAGATTATTTTGGATATTCAGGATTACTTGAGATTCTATATTAATTTTAGGATGAATTTTTCTGTTTCTGCAAAAAACATCATTCTGATTTGGTAGGGATTGCCTTGACTCTGAAGTTGATAGGGATTACGTGAATCTGGAGGTCGTTTCAGGTGGTATTGACACCGTAACAACACTAAGTCTTCCAATCCATGAACACAAACTGTCTTTCCATGTATTTGTGTTCTTAATTTCTTTCAGCAACATTTTACAGTTTTCAGTGTAATGTTCTTTCACCTCATGGGTTAAGTATACACCTAAGTATTTTATTCTTTTTGATGCTATTGAAAATGGAATTATTTTCTTAATATCCTTTTAGGATTGTTCATCGTTAGCAGGAAAAACTACAACTGATTTTTGTATGTTGATTTTGTATCTTGCAACTTTGCTGAATTTGTTTATTAGTTATAACAGTTTTTTGTGGAGTTTTAGGGTTTTCTACATATAATATGATGTCACATGAAAATAGAGATAATTCTACTTCTTCCTTTAAAATTTAGTGTCTCTTATTTCTTTTTCTTGTCTAATTGCTCTGTCTGGGACTTCCAGTACTATGTTGAAAAGCAGTGGCAAGAGTTGGCATCTTTTTCTTGTTCCTCATCTTCAAGGAAAAGCTTTCAGTTTCTCACCATTGAGAGTGATGGTAGCCACGAGCTTTTCATATGTGGCCTTCACTGTGTTGAGATAGTTTCCTTCTATTTACATAGATTTTTTTAACTGCAGCCTGCAAAAGTGATTTGAGAGTGACCTCAATCCTCCATTTAAAAAACAAATATGATATACCTCCCTCTGTGGCCCTGGCACTATGCTACCCCGTGTGAGGTGATGCTCAGAAGGGTAAGGCCACAGTCTTGGCCTTAAAGAAAGTTACCTTTATTGGGAAATAAAAGAACAGAAAGAAAAGCTATAACACAGTGTAAACATACAATATAAAGGAGAGTAAACATGTCAGTTGTTGTGAAGGGAAACGGATGCAGGCTCTGGGGAAGGAGGAAACTGAGCTGACCTTTAAGGGTGAATCATATTTACACAGGCAGACGAGAGTGGAGAGGACCCTCAACAAAGACAGTTGGGAATCATTCCCTTACACCTCATCCGGGACTCTGCTTCCCTGCGGCATATCAGACAGCCTTTCTGAATGACCTTATAAAAAGCCAGTCTAGCTCATCACTCTCTAACCCCTCTTGGTTTTATAGCATGAACCACCACATGCACTCTTGCTCTGTGTGCATCTGTTTGCCTGGTTATTGTCCTGCGGTAGAATGGGAACTCCATGAGAGCTGCATTTCTGTTTGCCTTGTTCACTGCTAAATATCCAGCTTTTAGAACAGATTCTGGCACATGGTAGGTGCTTAATAAATGTGTATTGAATGAATGAATGAATGAGTGAATGAATGAATGAAAATAGAAGATCCTCAGGTCAGAGCAGAACATATGCTGGAGACAACATCAGAGAGGTGTTGGTTTGGGGCCAGATTTCCAATCGCCAGCACTGGCAAAGAAATAAGGTCTTGGTACACTGATTTATGGAGGACTTTGGACATGAGAGAAAGTATGAAGGTTTGGTGACATCTATGCCAAACAAATCAACACACTAAACACATGACTATTTCCTGTGAAAATCGACCAGAGTCATTAACAGATATTGTCACAGATATGTAAAAGTTATGGATTTTTAAAAATCTATTGCTCCTAATTTTCTATATTTTGGGGGTTTCTATAATGAATATATATCACCTTTAGAATAGAAAACAGTTTTTAATTTAAAAAGACCAGGAAAGTCAATATGGTAGCAGTGGGCAGGATAGACAGAGGGCAGAAACTAAAGATGGAAAACACAATTTGCCAGAATAATAAACAGTCAAAAAATAATTTCAACCTTTGTGAAAAATGGTTAAATCTCTTGTCTTCAAAAAGACTAAACAAGCAATATTCAACAGAATTTTCTAAATTATTTTTCAGACATAATCTTTTAATTAATTAGTATTGTAAAACCAGTCATAACAGATTGATGCACCAAGTTATTAGAAAGAGTAGTTCAATGATCCCAGAATTTGGTTGATTCTCGGCATCCTGACCTGAGAGCTGGCTTCATAAGTGATGCGTAGGTCCACGCCTGGGATCCAAACCGGAAGCAGAGACTGGGAACTTAACCGCTGAGCCACCAGGCCAGTCCCCCAAAACAAGCATCTTTCAGATCATGAGAGGAATGAGTTTGAGTGACAAAGTTGGCTCTGGAACATGGTTTCTGCAGAAGTCCTTTTACTGTAACAATATATATTTGCAATTAATGGAGATGAGCATATGGCTCCCTGGAACCATTTGAGAAGGGCACGACTTCAGGCAGGGACAAGCTCAAGGAGGAGTGATGTGGAACGAGGTCCTAAAGGACAACAGTGGACAAGAAGGAAGAGTGTTCCAGAACAAAGGGAGAAACATAAGCACAGTCGTGAGCTAGTGAGCTAGTAAGACCCATGCAGGAAACTGAGCATGCCAGGTTTAGAGCAGGCATGGGGAGTAGGGAGCAGAAGGCTCTTCAGTGGAAGATGTGCAGAGGAGAAGGGACAAGAGCTGATCCAAGGGGAACCTCCTGCACAGGCATGGTGTGCAGGTTAAGGGGAAGTGCGTGTGTGTGTGTGTGTGTGTGTATGTGTGCTAGTTTCTATCCTACACTCGTTCCTGTCTGTCCCCGGTGAGCCCCCAAGGTAGGACTCCCAAGGATGTCCACGTCTGATAGGCAAATGTTCAATCCAGGGGCATTCTTATAACATCCAGGCTGCCCCTGCTCACAGTCAATGTAGCATCTCATCTCACCTGCAGCCACAGCAGTCCACAATGGCCTGGTCCAGGACACGCAATGTCGAAGGAGTCCCCCAACACACCTCCTGTCAAGCGCCCCAGTGCTCCCTACTGGCTGAATGCTGTCCAAAGTTAGAAACACACCTTCTCTCTAGCTGCACTCCTGCCCCTGGATCAGACCCTGACAGGCACCTATAATCAAACCATCTCCCCAAATGAAGCCATCAAGCCCACTGAACCCCACAAAACTGCAGCTGGTGAGATCAATTCTGACTTCCTGTTAGATTCAGGCAGCGGGGGCAGAGGAAGGCACCTGGGGGAGGAAGGAGAGCGTTCATCTCCCAGTCTCTGCGGGTGGCTGCACCCTCCCCCTATCTGGAAGCCCTCTCCACATAATCCCCTTCTGGATTCTGGAAACCTCTCCTTCTCCTCACCTGTCAGAGCCTGCCATGGTAACGGTCCCCCACGGTTACTAGCCACAGGACATAGCCTTGTTCTTTCATACATGTTACATTTTTGTGAATAACCTTTTCACTATAAACTTGCTTCAAACTGATGGTTTTGAGTGGGCATCTGCTTCCCGCTGGGACTCTGCTATACCACAGGAGATGTTTGTTATCCCTGGGCAGTACTGCTGCTCTTCACTTGGAAGTGTCAGCAAGCTCTCTTCCTTAGGGGCTCAGCCACAGCATGAACACAACGCAGCACTGCCTGGAGACAGGGTCAACTCACCTCACCCTCTCCCTACCCTGGGACAGCTTGTACTCATCATGGTGTTCTAACTCATACCACACCTGATGACCCCTTTGTAATGTGTCTGAGCTTCAAGGGAAGCAACGGGATCCCGTGAGAACCTTCGTTTCCACACTCCCTCCTAGATTGTGCTTTATTGCTATAACTTTATGTTCTAATAGTGACTTTTTAAACCTTTGTTTCACATGTAAGACATCAAATGTTCCCTGGAAAACCAACTAAACCTATCAAAAAGTGAGCAGCAAGAAAGGTCAGAGAGGGTATCTTGTGAACTGAAATTGGATCGTGGATAACCGCAGTGCAGAGGAGATACACTCATAATTTTATTTCTATAAATTTCTCAAAATTTACAATTTTGAGTTCTAGAGTTAGAGGTCAGAGAGAAGAAATGATCACATGGTTAGTTTGGAGAGAGATAAAAATGGCTAGTCTTCCACACAATTGTGGGAGGATAACATAATGAGAATATTTACTACATCTTATTTTCCTGTAAGCCAGGCATTGCAAAATGTAGTCCATGGACTTAATTTTGCCCACAAATGGATTTTGTTCAACTTGGAACAGAATTTTTAGAGTTAAATTTCAATGATTTGAGGTAGGGCATGGACTCAACAGTTGGCCCCAGTCACCACTGCTCCTTAGTGCATTACACCCACATGCACTAGTAATTTACATGGTTTGGCTGGCCCTGTGGTTACCTGAGCATGTACCTACTTTATAGTCTGTATAGTCCTTAGTCCTACCTATAAAGTCATCTGCAAGAATGAGTTGCATATTCTTTCCCTGCGCAGGTGATGTGACGAAACTAAGTTGCTATTTGTCTGGGTCAGGTTAGGAGATGTTTTATTCCAAGGCCATAGCTCGTGGAAAGAAAGAATGCGATCTGTGAAAGGGATAGCTTGCAGGATTGAAAGTGAGGGCAGGAATTCAGCAAAGGGAAACACAGATGGACTGTAGATTCTGGGAGGGCCAGAGACTTGTGGGTGTCTGGAGCTTGGACCCTGGTCCCGGGGCCAGGGAATCTGCATAGGGCAGGGCTCACTGGTCAGCCTGAGGGCAGCAGAGCTTCCAGCTGTTGGTGGACCTGCTGGCTTGGACAGTGCCAATGTCAGTAGCAAATAGAGGCTCTTTCACAGATGTCCTGGTCTGCATAACGTCTGCAGGACTCTTGAAAACTCCTAGGGATAAAGCTGGAACACTACTTCAAACAGGACCAGCGTTGAATTTTCCAGCAACTCACCTGGAGATGAGCTAATTAGATCCCAACACATGATTGCACGTGATCTAGTGCAGTAGAAAAAATGTATCCTTGTCGCATGGTGCTCAACACGTGCTTGTGGGATGAGTATGTGGGCTGACAGACGGCTTCCAGAAGGCTGAATGGACAAATGCCCCACGGGGGAGGTCTAACAGGGACACGTTCAGCCATGTTCACTGGTTCACCCTTTCTGACCAGTCCGTGTGCTTCTGACGGGTTGGTGTCCCACCGCAATCTGTTACCAGATATTTTTCCTAGTGTGGATGAGTTTCAGAGTCCTTTGGGGTGTTTTTTAAAGACATAAATTATTAAATAAAAATATATATTTACAAATAAATACTTATAAATTAAACACTGGCCCCACAGCATTTCTCAGGACTTCTTTTAAAGAGGAGTAGCCGTGTGTATTTCCTGCGTGCTCTGCTCATATTTCTTGTCTAGTGGTTTATTAAAAGTAATGGAGCAGATGTTGCAAGGATTATATCACCCTCACGGGCTGGTGCTCTGATGGCCTTTGGCTTTAATCAGCTTCCAGACTGCAGCTGGCCCAGGAGACCACATGACCTCGTGTAGCCCTCCTGGCTGCTAAACCCATGGTGTAAGCCAGGAATAAGGAGGTGAACCCATGAGGCCCCAGACTGCTACACTGGCTAAAGGAGAGAGTGCACAGTGGTTATGGCCAGAGGACGCCCCCACACAATGGAAAGGTTTTTAATGGACAGTTTGTCTGGAGCTTGTTGCTCTCCTGCCAAAAGTAAGTCACCAAATATTTCTCATACTACTTCAATGTAGAAGAGATGGGCATGGAGAAAAACAGGCAGCAGGAGGCTATCGCAGAAGTTTCATGGAGCAGGCTTTGAAGGAGCATAAACCCCCCACAGTTCAGTGTTTCCGTTGGTCTTCACATTAGAGTAGCTACCACTTGAGCCTGGGAAGTGCAGGTGGTGGTGACGTGGGGCTCAGTGCAGGCGCCAGGAGCAACCGCAAATGGAGAGGGTGGCACTGTGTGCAGCAAGAGGGAATCATGCCGTGGGAGGCGAAACTTCTGTCACAGACACCTCAGGGTGCCGTGGAGTAGCACGCGGACAAGCCACATCACAGCCAGTGGCAGCACGTCTACAGTGAGAAGGGCGGGAGTTAGCATCAGAACAATGCTGAGGTGTGAATGTACATATGTGCACCTATGTGTGTATGTGCTATCCATGATATGTGCATGTGTATATGTGGATGTAAAATACATGTGTGCTTGTTATACGTTATAGGCATATGCATGTATATGTACACAAAGATACATGTATGTGTACGCATGTGTGATGTATATGATATATATGTACATATCAGCTTGTATATATACATATACACTATACACCAAAGTTTACTAAAGAATCAAAACTTACATATATACATATATATATGTAACCATTTACATGTACACATGTATGCACATGGAGATAGGTGTATATATATCAAGTTGACTCTGTAGTACACTGTATATATATAGCTCTTTTCCATGGACTGGCTTCAGTTACTCTTGGATAACCATTTGCCCCTCCCAGAGTCCTCATTTGGGACAAGGGGGCTGCCTGGGCTCACCCCCGTGTGCATTCAATGTGCAGGAGCGGTTCCCACAGAAGGGGCTGTGGTGAAGCAGGGGGCCCAGTCATGCTTCTCTCCCCGCAGGCACCTGCCCACGTGGAAGCCCCCACCTGTAAATCCAGCTCCAACCCACATCAGCTACTCACCTCCAAGTCATGCGGTGGTCAAGGCCATGTGGCTTGGGAGTGAGAGCTCTGGCTGCAAATTGATACTCCCACTTCTGTGGAAGGCACTGGAGGGCAGGGCACAGGCCCTGTATATTCCCAGTGGCATGGTCAGCTAGAAAGAGCAGGTGTGTGGACCAAGACCAGCCGGGATCTGAATCCCAGCCCTGCCATGTGCTCTGTGTGGGACTTTGAGCCCATCACCTGTGCTTTGGCACCCTGGTTTCCTCATTTGTCAAACATGCCCAATGACACCTACTGTGGCAAGTAGCCCTCAATGAATTCCCCTGTTGGCCCCTGGAAAGAGCACAACAAAGGGGGCTGTCCTGCCCTTGGACACCCTGCCTCCCTGGCCCAGCCAGGTCCTGAGAGGCCCAGGAGAGATCCTGGCTGCTTGTTGCCATCACTGCTTCCTCAGCTGGAAGCAGCCTCTGTTTGGGCCTCTCCCCAGCCTTCCTGCCAACGCCTACCCTCGGCCACATGAGCACTGGAGTGGTGGAGAGGAGCATAAACCACGAGTGAGAACAGAAGACACAGCAGGGCCTGGGGCCTTGGGCCTGGGCCACCTCCATTCCTTGCTGTCCTCTCCCCTTTCCTGGGTGTGGGGCCAAACTGTGCTTTCCCTATGGAGGCTGCAGACCTGCCCCTCATGGCCACACCATAAGCCTCCGTTTCACTTGAGCTAATTCTTGTGGCTCCAGGCTGCTTGCACACAGGATCCTTAGAAGGCCACAAGCTCAGAGAGTGAGGCGGGGGAGCTGCGATGGACGAGTGAGGGCAGGCTACAGAGGTGCCCCCATTTGTGTGTGGAAATGAAGGACGGGATAAATCAATGAATGAGGGAACGAACTAATGAATGAGCCCAGGAGGTTCCTTCCACTCACAGAAATAATGCGTGCTGCCACACATTAGATCTCTATGTACTTAATTTTCAACATCCCAACAAATCAATTATTTTACAGCAATAAAATAAAGGACAGAGGGCAAAACATTCTCAGAGGAAAAACGATGGTTTGGGGAAAGTGTATGTTTGGAAGGAGTAAAGCCCATGGAAAAGCCGGAACAAACCCTCTGTTTCTGGAAAAATTCTCCCTTTTAAATTGCCGCCCTGTCCCCATGAGGTCTTATTTCCACGGACACAGACAGTTACCACTCATTACCCGTGTTACTCCTATTACTCGTTCTTGGCCTTTGTGGGTGAATACCTTAGAGCATTTTTCACAAGGAAGGTTGTACTTTGTTATTATTATTGAAATTAAATCAGGGGAATTAAACCAATGTGAGAAATACTCACCATGGGCCTCAGACCAGCTTCATCCCCTTGGCAGCAGAGGACAGGCAGGGAGCCACATTTGTGACCCTTTTTACTGTGTTTGTTTAGAGCATATCTGATTATTTCACAGGCATCCATTGCCCAAGGCCAGTGGTAACTGGAAAGGTCCATTTCTGCTTCAAGGCACCCAAACAGCTGTGCACAAAGGGAGAAAGGAAAGCCAGAGGGACTAGGAAGCAAGGACCTGGACCAGAGAGGAGAGGGGCTGGCTCGACACACAGCCACTGAGGAGGACGGCTGCTGGGAAGCCCACCTGCTCATGGAAAGCCCGTTTCCATTTGTCTCCTGTCGGGGGAGGTTCTACGGCTAGTCTAGTGCCTTTGGGTCAGCACCTTGAAAACTGAGTTATCAAGATGTCACCCAGCCCTCCACAGAGCTTGAATCTCCTTAGCAGAGCTGAGAGAAGCTGCCCCTGGGTGCCTGGCTGGGGCATGCTGAGCTCAAGGGGTGGGCCAGACAGGCAGGACCGGTGGCAGCCGCCTTGGACTAGCTAGATAAGGAAGTCCCTCTGGGCTGTGCTGCTCTGCCACTCGCTTCCTGCAAGTCCAGCTAGGCCTCCGCTGGCTTCGCCTTCCTGGCCACCTCGAGATGCTGCCCTTTGGGCCCCTGACCTCCCCTGCCCCCATGCTCTGCGGCCCTTAGGTGGCTCTACCCCTGGAATTGGCCCTGACTCCCAGCCCCTGGCCCCGCCCTGTTCTCCAGGCTTTGACTGTCCTGGGTGGGTGGGGGCTGGGCTGGCACCCAGAGGAGAGTCACCAGGGTGGCCTGGATTTGGAGAGCCTTCACCCAGAGGGCTTTTCTCCAGGTAAGCTGACCCTTGGCAGACGGGGGATGGGGAGGATGGCAAGAGACTGGAAGCCAGGCCCGGAGTGTTCACCTGCTGGCTCGGGCCTGTCCCACTGGGCTGGGGACACCAGATCTCCTGGGGCCATGCCGTCAGCCAGGGGATCCTGGGCCCAGGGCATAGCTGGGGATGCAAGCGTCCTTTCTTCTACTGTCACCCAGGGGCAAGGCTGCCCCAAAAGGGCAGGACAGCCGCTGCAGGTCCCGAGGCATCCACAGAGCTCAGCAGGGCCCAGCCCTCCACCTGCACTAGGCCCTCCCCACCGGCTCCTCCAGACCAACTAGTCTCCAGGCTGATGTCTGGCTCTACCATCTACCCCTCTGGGCCCCTCCTGCATGCTGTTGCCTCCCTCATGCACCTAGAACAGGGGTCAGCAAACTAAATCCAGCCCAACACCTGTTTTGTAAATAAAGTTTCATTGAAACTCAGCCACGGCCATTCACTTATGTATCATCTATGGCTGCTTTGGGGATACAACAGCAAAACTGAGGATGGCACTACCAACGACAAGTCATATGGTCCATGAAGCCTAAAGTGCGACTCTCTGGCCCTTTACAGAAAAAGTTTGCCAACCCCTGATGTAGACAGTTTCACCACACGGGCACTCTCCCTGCACGGCCCCTGACATCTCCCAGTGAATGCAGACTTGTGGCCCGGAGGCAAGGCCTTCTGGATTCTCACCTTTTCTCTGTGCTCTCTGCATAAACCTTCCCTTCCTCTCCTTCACTTGGGATTGGCTAGGCCTCTTGGCAGGCACAGTCCCTTTAATCTTCTGTCTGTGGTGTGACCTGTGACACATGTATGTCCAGGCCATGAATATGCGAGGCTCTTTCCAAGCAGTGCTGGAACGCATCCTGAATAAGTGAGCGTCGTTATTCATCTCCTCCTCCTCTAATCACACATTAATGAGAAAATGGAAGGATTCCTTTGGAAAGCAGCGCTTGAGGGGGAAATCAATTATTTGCAACTCATATCCGGTTAAGTAAGCACACTTAACGCTTAGAGAGATTTCCTCTGAGGACTAAAGCTCGTGTACTAAGGTAGATGGGCACGTCCACGACACTTGCTTTGGTAAATGGAGAAGGAGTGCGAGTTGTATACACCACTTTCAAGCCAAAGCTTGAAAAGCAATTGCCATCTCGCCTTCTTGCTTTTCCCTATCACAAGAAAGGGCACGTCCCCTCGGCAGCAGCTCCCTCAGTCAAGATCTGGAAGGAGGAGACACTGGGAGCAAAATCAAAGAGAGTCAAGTAGTGGCAACCACCCTCAGCACCAGCACATTACATGAACTGGAAATAAGCGCTCTTGCCAGCCACTGCGACTTGTGGGCTTGTTTGTCAGGCAGCAAAGTTGACCCATATAGACTCTGAATTATCAGGACTTTCTAGAGTCCTTCTTACCTAAAATAACTTTAATCCTTTGATGACATCAACTTTTACACTGATGTCTCCCAAGTGTATTCCTGAGTTCCAGAACTGTCCTGTCTACCAGTTGTTTTCCCGGCAGGTCCTAGAGGCATCCAAAGGTCGACAATCCAAGAGCAAACTCATTCTATTCCCTAGAACACTGCCTTCTCTTTCCAGCATTGTTGTGGCAGTTTGTACCACATCTACTTAACTAAGCTGGAACTGCATCTCCTAGATCCCTGACGCTATGTGGCTTCAGGATAACATGATCACAGAACACAGTCTGCATAAGGTTTGGAAGGTGGAGCCAAGCAGCAGCCATACCTTTTATGCACCAAAGGTTGTCACAGGGCGCCGGCATGGTGGCAGCTCACACACTCACTGATAACTGAACAGCTCATTCTGTGGGCAGCACTCAGAACTGCAGCAGCTCGTCCTGGGTCCACACGGGCAGCTCTGTAGACAAGGGCGCCAGCTTCTCTTGCAAGTTGCAGATACAAGGCAGATGGCAGGGCCCTGGGTTCTCACACAGGGGGGTGTGCAGGAGGCCTGGGGTCAAAGTGAGAAGCCCACTCTGTTCATGCAAGCAGACCTGTGGGCATTGGGAACAGCTCTACAAGGGGCACTGGGTCAGGCCTGGGCAGAGGGGGTGAGGTCTGTAGTCAGGGTCATCCCAGGGCAACAGGTGAGCACAGAGAACTTAACAGGGTGAACACAGAGGAAAAACTCTCCAGAGGAGAGAAAAAATCAAACAGTGAGCAGTGCAAATGTCTGCTATGAGGGCGGTGGAGCTGGGGACAGTGTTCTGGGTTGGGTGGTGACCAGCCTGAGTCCCAGGATGGCTTTCCTCAAGGATACTGGCTGACCTTGGCCCATCGCCTGGCCTCTCGGGTCCTCTGGTTTTCCCCCCTGTGTAATGAGGGGAGCCAGCCAAATGAAGGCTCTCTGAGGTCCTTTTAAGCCCTGGCATAAACACAACTTTGTGTTTTACAGTTCTTTCCAAGAGCTGTTTTTACATTTTCTAAAAAGAAAATCAGCTTGCTTCTGATTTTTCTGTCTACCGTCCTCCTTTCCAACACAACCTGGTCTTGTGAATTATGCAAACTGCATTTGACCCCCAAGGTGAAGCTAATTAAAAATGCTAAACGAGATGTTAAATGGAGTGTCTGCCAACATTTCATCTTGGTTAACACTGGTGAGCACCTGTCACCCTCACCACAGAGCTTCCTGCTGGGATCTCAGACACATGCCATCATTAACAGTGATTATCATGTTTAAAGGTACACTAGGAACACAACTTACTGAACGGTAGAAACGTTCTGACAGTCTTGTGTACATATTGCCTCCCGTTCCGCTCCCTTTACCCCACACAACCACACAAATTTGCATTAGCATAACTTTAAATTTCTAGTACTCACTTCAGCTGCTAGAAAATTTAATGGAAAGTACCCCCAGGGGGTTCTCTCAAAAATCTTCTTTATTTTACAGAAAAGATGGTTTGAATTACAGCAAGAAAAATTCCTCCTACAGAAAGGAAATAGTAATTCAACAATATCAGTCCCTAGGAATTTGATCAAAACGACACCTCAAAAAAGTGCAAAAACAACAGTTGACTCTCAGCAGTGTCTGACTCTTTTTGAAACACCCTCTGCCTTGGCTTCTGTGACAACATCTTTTGCAAGCTGTTGACAAGTAAATGAAAAGGAATAGGATATATTGGATATATGTGAAAGCCATTTGGTGTAAAACCAGTTCAGCCTAATCTTGCTTTTCCCAAAGAGCCTGATGTGGCCTGCTGAGTATGCATCGTACATCTGCTTTAAACATTTACTATGTCCCAAAGACAAGAATGAGGCCCCTAAAGATAGGGATGTCACTTCTCCCCTCATCAGTATTTCTTTAAGGAAATTTTCTCTCTGGAAACTGAGGATTAATTACTGATCTGCTGACCAGCAACATGCTGGCATCTCATGACAGCAGTAAAAGAGGTATTCCTGTCATAGGTGATTCTAAAAGTACAGCAAACTCAGCGTGATTGGCTGAGTTCATCTTGTTCCCCACTGGCTAGGTCCTTCTCCAGTGTCCCCATCTCAGTGGAACTTCCATCAATTCAATCACACAAGCCAGAATCTAAGATCATCTATAAATTGCCCCTCTCTTTCTTCATCCCATGGCCAGTCCATCACCAACTCAATAGATGTTGGCTTCCAAATGATATGTATATCTTTCAGTAAACATTTTGAATTTTGTTCCATGTAAGTAGAGAATACACATCATTTTCAAGGAAACAAATAATCACAAAATTTGGCCACATAGAAGGCGAAAAGAAACTGTCAAATTATTCTCTAAAGCATAAATCAAATGAATCACAATCATTATCCACAAGGCAGTAAAACTTAAGATGGACCACAAAAGAACAGTCAAAAAAATCTATTAATTCTAAAAATAAAAAGAAAACATTTTTCAATAATTCTTAGACTAAAAAGAAATCAAAACTAAAATTTATAAATATTTAGAGGAATGACAATAATGTACTATGTAACAAAACCCATACACACGGTCAAAGAGACTCTCAGAGGAATATTCATAGCCATGAATGCATTAGTAGACATACGAAAGATCAGAAATCAATGAATCAAGCTTTTTGTGCAAGAATGTAGGTAAAAAACACAAGAATAACAAAATAAACCCAAGTATAACACAAGCTATAAGCCTATCCCTGACCCAAGAAGTAGAGAAGGGAATACCAACAACCAGTGCCAATTTACTTAGGAATGTAAATGTAAAGATCACAAATAAAATATGCCCAAAGAAAACCCAGCAGTTACCAAGTAAGTTTCATCCCTGAAATGCAAGGATAATTCAACTTATGTGTTGTCTCTTCCCTATCGAGTCCCATGTTCCCACGGCAGAGTTCAGAGCTATGGTAAAGGCACATGGCCCAGGAATGATCTATCAGAGCCTTGAGTTTGGAAGTGAGCAGTGTAAGCAGACCGGCTCACTCAGGGAAGTGAGGAAAGTACTGAAATGGAGAAAGTATCTGGGCAAGCTTGGGGAAATCAGCATGAATTCCCCAGTACCATTAAGGAGACCAACCAGCCTTCATCTCAGGAAAGGTGGCAACCGTGTGTTTGTTCCTCAGTTTTCCTGAGATCTTCCTCATCACTGATCTTCAAGGGTGTCCAGAACCAGCCAGTTGACCGAGCAAACCTCCTGTGCCACTTTCCTGCAGGTCAAGTCAGGCACACGACTGAGGGAGAACCAGGCCCGAAGCCACCACAGCTGGACTTTAATCTCCCTGTCTATTTTTTGGGTTCCCATCTCCAGATGCTCAGTGACTTAGTGCTGAGTCCAGTTGCCTGTCCCCAGTCCTATCCAAGCCTGCCATCCCAGTAGACAAGTGATAATCACAGGGGTGAGTGAAGAAGTGAGTGCAGCCTAAGAACCTGAGGTGCTGGACAGGGGGCTGCCTCTCCAGGATATGTTTGCTGAAGGCCAACAAGAGGCTGGGAAATAATTCACCCTCGGGAGACTTAGGTCACACATAACCAGCCAAGACAGCAGGCATCGAGGCCAAGGAAAGGGAGGGCAGGTCCTAAGCCTACCTGCTCCCTGTCATCAAGTTCATGCCCAAGCACAGCCCCTGGGGGGCTGTGCCCAGTCTAGGCTTGGGTCCTAGAAGGAAAGAATGTATGAGTGTGGGCATCTCACTACTGTTTCTGAGAGCAGGAGGAAGCCAGCCATGAGCAGCTTTGGTACCTCTGGACCCAGCAGGCTGAGAGATGGTGGGGCCCTCAGTGAGGCGTTCCTCCCTGTCAGGTATTGGCTGGTCAGAGCAGACAGTTCTGGGCACCACCAGTAACAGCAGCTTTGGCAGGAACAATGGCAAAATCATCATGAGTGTTGCTAAGGGCTGGAAACATTGCGACTCAAGCCAGAGCAGCAAGAAGGGAAATGGTGGCCCCAGAACAGCCAAGAGAACCAGTTCACAGCACCCACGAGAGGCCCTGGGACTCCCGGAATGATCCAGAGCGGAATTCTCGTAGTTTAGACTGGGCCTGAGCCAGGAAACTATGGATTCCTGACTGTTGATAGTTACCATATTTTGTAATAAGATATTTGTCTGGTTTTTTTTTTAATTCAGTTATTGATAGGTTACAATCTTGTGAAATTTCAATTGTACATTAATGTTTGTCAGTCATGTTGTAGGTGCACCACTTCACCCTTTGTGCCCACCCCTCACCCCACCTTTCCCCTGGTATCCACTAAACTGTTCTTAGTCCATAATTTTAAATTCCTCATATGAGTGGAGTCATACACAGGTTATCTTTCTCTCGCTGGCTTATTTCACTTAACATAATTCTTTCAAGGTCCATCCATGTTATTGCAAATGGAATGATTTTGTTCTGTTTTGCAGCTGAGTAGTATTCCATTGTATATATGTACCACATCTTCTTTATCTATTCGTCTGTTGCTGGGCACTTAGGTTGCCTCCACGTCTTGGCTATTGTAAACAGTGCTGCAATAAACATTGGGGTGCATAGGACTTTTGGGATTGCTGACTTCAAGCTCTTTGGATAAATACCCAGTAGTGGGATGGCTGGATCGTATGGTAGTTCTATTTTTAGTTTTTTGAGGAATTTCCATACTGTTTTCCATAGTGGCTGCACCAGTTTGCATTCCCACCAGCAGTGTATGAGGGTTCCTTTAACTCCGCAACCTCTCCAACATTTGTTGCTATTAGTTTTAGATATTTTTGTCATTCTAACGGGTGTAAGGTGATATCTTAGTGTAGTTTTGATTTGCATTTCCCTGATGATCAGCGATGATGAGCATCTTTTCATGTGCCTATTAGCCATCAGTATATCTTCTTAGGAGAAATGTCTGTTCATGTCTCCAGCCCATTTTTTGATTGGGTTGTTTGATATTTTGTTGTTGAGTTGCGAGAGTTCTTTATATATTATGGATATTAAGCCTTTGTCAGATATATGACTTGCAAATATTTTTTCCCAGTTAGTGGGTTGGTTTTTTGTTTCAATCCTGTTTTCATTTGCCTTGAAGAAGCTCTTTAATCTGATGAAGTCCCATTTGTTTATTCTTTCTATCGTTTCCCTTCTCTGAGAAGGCATGGTGTCCAAAAAGATCCTTTTAATACTGATGTCAAAGAGTGTAAAGCCTACGTTTTCTTCCAGAAGCCTTATGGTTTCAGTTCTCACCTTTAGGTCTTTCATCCATTTTGAGTTTATTTTGGTGAATGGTGAAAAAGAATGGTCAATTTTTATTCTTTTGCATGTGGCTTTCCAGTTTTCCCAGCACCATTAGTTGAAAAGACTTTCTTTTCTCCATTGTATGCCCTCAGCTCCTTTGTCAAAGATAAGCTGTCCATAGATGTGTGGCTTTATTTCTCAACTTTCAATTCTGTTCCATTGATCTGTGCACCTGTTTCTGTACCAGTACCATGCTGTTTTGATTACTGTAGCTTTGTAGTATGTTTTGAAGTCAGGGATTGTAATGCCTCCCGTTTTGTTCTTTTTTCTCAGGATTGCTTTAGAAATTTGGGGTCTTTTGTTGCCCCATAGGAATTTTAGGATTCTTTGTTCTAATTCTGTAAAGAATGTCATTGGGATTCTGATTGGGATGGCATTGAACCTGTAGATTGCTTTAGGTAGAATGGACATTTTAACTATGTTTCTTCTTCCAATCCATGTACATGGAATGTCTTTCCATCTCCTTATGTCGTCAACCAATTCTCTCAGAAAGGCCTTGTAATTTTCATTATATAGGTCCTTCACTTCCTTAGTTAAATTTACCCCAAGGTATTTTATTCTTTTTGTTGCGATTGTGAATGGTATTGTATTCTTGAGTTCTTTTTCTGTTGGTTCATCACTGGAGTATAGAAATGCTACTGATTTATGCAAATTGATTTTGTACCCTGCAACTTTGCTGTAGTTGTTGATTACTTCTAACAGTTTTCCAAGGGATTCTTTTGGGTTTTCTATATATAAGATCATGTCGTCTGCAAACAGCGAGAGTTTCACTTCTTCCCTCCCTATTTGGATTCCTTTTATTCCTTTTTCTTGCCTGATTGCTCTGGCCAGGACCTCCAGTACTATGTTAAATAAGAGTGGTGATAGAGGGCATCCTTGTCTCGTTCCTGTTTTCAGGGGGATGGGGTTCAGTTTTTGCCCATTGAGTATGATGTTGGCTATGGGTTTGTCGTATATGGCCTTTATTATGTTGAGGTAGTTTCCTTCTATGCCCATTTTGTTCAGAGTTTTTATCATAAATGGCTGTTGGACCTTGTCAAATGCCTTCTCTGCATCTATTGAGATGATCATGTGGTTTTTATTCCTCAGTTTGCTGATGTGGGGTATCACGTTGATTGATTTGCGGATGTTGAACCATCCCTGTGTCCCTGGTATGAATCCCCCCTGATCCTGATCTATGATTCTTTTGATGAATTGCTGAATTCTGGTTGCCAAAATTTTGTTTAGAATTTTTGCATCTATGTTCATCAGTGATATTGGCCTGTAGTTCTCTTTTTTCGTGGTGTCCTTGTCAGGTTTTGGTATCAGTGTGATGTTGGTCTCACAGAATGTGTTAGGAAGTGTTCCATCTTCCCTAATTTTTTGGAATAGCTTGAAAATGATAGGTATTAAATCCTCTCTGAAAGTTTGGTAGAATTCCCCAGGAAAGCCATCTTGTCCTGGGGTTTTATTCTTTGGGATGTTTTTGATTGCTGTTTCAATCTCTTTCCTTGTGATTTGTCTGTTCAAATTGTCTGCCTCTTCTTGAGTGAGCTTTGGGAGATTGTAGGAGTCCAGGAATTTATCCATTTCCTCTAGGTTATCCATTCTGTTGGCATATAATTTTTTGTAGCATTCTCTTATAATCTGTTGTATTTCTGCAGAGTCTGTTGTTATTTCTCCTCGCTCATTTCTGATTTTGTTTATTTGAGCTTTCTCCCTTTTTTTCTTTGTAAGTCTGGCTAGTGGTTTGTCAATTTTATTTATCTTCTCAAAAAACCAGCTCTTTGTCTCATTGATCCTTTCTACTGCCTTTTTCGTTTCAATAGTGTTTATTTCTGCTCTGATTTTTATTATTTCTCTCCTTCTGCTGACTTTGGGCTTCATTTGTTCTTTCTTCTCTAGTTCAGTTAGGTGTGCTTTAAGGTTGCTTATTTATGATTTTTCTTGTTTGTTAAGATGTGCCTGTATTGAGATGAATTTTCCTCTTAATACAGCTTTTGCTGTATCCCATATGAGTTGGTATGGCATGCTATCATTTTCATTTGTTTCCAGGTATTTTTTTATTTCTTCTTTAATTTCTTCAATGATCCATTGCTTGTTCAGTAGTGTGTTGTTTAGTCTCCACATCTTTGTGCCTTTCTCAGGTTTTTTCTTGTAATTAATTTCTAGCCTTATAGCACTATGATCTGAGAAGATGCTTGTTATTATTTCAATTTTTTTAAATTTGTAGAGGCTTGCCTTGTTTCCCAACATATGGTCTATCCTAGAGAATGTTCCATGTGCACTTGAGAAGAATGTGTATTCAGCTCCTTCAGGGTGGAGTGATCAATATATGTCTATTAAGTCCAATTGTTTTAGTTTTTCATTCAGCTCCACTATTTCCTTGTTGATTTTCTGTCTGGATGATCTGTCCATTGATGTGAGTGGGGTGTTGAGGTCCTCTACTATTATTGTGTTGTTTTTAACATCTTCCTTTAGGTCTGTTAATAGTTGCTTTATGAATCTTGGTGCTCCTGTGTTGGGTGCATAGATATTTATAAGCGTTATTTCTTCTTGATGAAGTGTCCCTTTGATCATTATATATTGTCCCTCTGTGTCTCTCTTTACCTGTCTTATTTTGAAATCCACTTGGTCTGATATAAGAATTGCAACACCTGCCTTTTTTTTCTTGCTATTTGCTTGAAGTATTGTCCTCCACCCCTTCACCCTGAGTCTGTGTTTGTCCTTGGGGCTGAGGTGTGTTTCCTGGAGGCAACAAATTGTTGGATCTTGTTCTTTAATCCATTTTGCCACTCTGTGTCTTTTTATTGGAGAGTTCAATCCGTTCACATTGAGAGTGATTATTGATGCATGTGGACTTAATGCCGTCAATCTGTCACTCATTATCTTGTTTTCCTGTGTTTCTTTTCCTGTGTGCTTTAGACTACCCATTTAATACTGCAATTTCTTATGCTGGGTTTCTTAGATTTTTCCTTATTTATGATTTGTGACTCTGTTCTGTACTTTATTTTAGTGTCTACCTTGAAGTTTGTATTTAGAATCTCGTGTATAATATAGTCTATTCTCTGGTGGTCTCTTACCTACTTGACCAATACTGATTTAGACCCTTTGCTCTTCCCCTCCTAAATACTTATTTTCATTTTTTATTCCAACTCGTCTTATTAATTTGTAGTTAGAGTGCTAAGATCGTCCTTGTTTTGGTAGTTTCCTTATTTTTACCCTAATGCGATAGTTGAATATTTGCTATCCTGTTCTGGTTCTATCCATCGGTCTCCCTAGTCTGTGGCTTGTGTCCCCTTTCTCCCTTTTTTCTTTTTTCAAGTATGAGAGCCTTCTTGAGGATTTCTTGTAATGGAGGGGTTTTAGTTACAAATTCCCTTAACTTTTGTTTGTCTGGAAAAGATTTAATTTCTCCCTCATATCTGAAGGAAATTCTTGCTGGATAGAGTATTCTTGGCTGAAGGTTTTTATCCTTTAAAGCTTTGAATATATCACTCCAGTCTCTCCTAGCTTGTAGGATTTCTGTAGAGAAATCCGCTGACAGTCTGATAGGGGCTCCTTTATAGGTTATTCTCTTTTTTTTTCTTGCTTCCCTGAGTATTCTTTCCTTATCATTCCTATTTGCCCACTTTACTATTATGTGCCTTGCGGTGGGTCTTTTTACATTGACAAATCTAGGAGATCTAAAACCCTCCTCTACGCACATTTCTCCGTTGATCCCTAGATTTGGGAAGTTCTCTTCAATAATTTCGTTAAGCACACTTTCTGCTCCATTTTCCTTTTTCGTATTCTTGGGAATTCCTATGATCCTTATGTTCTTACTCCTCATTGAATCCGTTATCTCTCAGAGATTTTCCTCATTTTTTTAATTCTTAGTTCTCTTTCTTCCTCTGTCTGGCGCCATTCAGCCTGTCTGTCCTCGATTATGCTGATTTGCTCCTCTAGATTGTCTACACGGGCATTCAGGGAATCTGTATTCTGTTTTATCTGGTCCATTGTGTTTTTCATCTCAAGTAATTCTGTTTGATTCTTCTTTATGATTTCAATCTCTTTTGTGAAGTAACTCCAGAACTCGGCTTGTTTCTCTATCTTTCTCTCTGCCTCATTGAGTTTTTTGATTATAGCTGCTCTGAACTCATCATCACTTAGTTTACCTAATTCCAAGTCCTCAGGACTTAATTCTGTGTTTTTATTGTTTTCCTTCTGGTCTGGGGCTTTTATAAATTGCTGGATGGTAGAGGAGCGGTTTTTCCGCATGATGGTAGAATTCAGTTGCAGTTACAGCCTGTCGCCACGAGATGGTGGTCGAGAGCGGCGTGTTAGCTCTCCGCCTTGGGGCAAGATGGCTGCGCCCACTGGCTTTGCTGGGGGGAGGGGCTGTTACTCACACACACCGGTCTGGGTTCAGATCAGTTCTGTTCTCTGGTCTCCCAAGGCCCTTGATTTATGGGGTCCCCGCAGATGGAAGCTTCCCCCCCCCGCCCCCCGTCAGCGGGTCTCCACTGAATCAGCGGCAGGAGTCCTGGATGATCCCCCAGTCGCGCGGCCCCTCCCCCACTCCCTCCCGACCCACGCCGCAGCGATCGCAGACTCTAGGGGAGGGAGTGATGTTCTCTCCTACCGTTCCAGCGCCTCCGAAGGGGTAAAGCTAGGTTTATGATTTCCGCCTTCTTGGTATTGTAGGTCTCTAATGAGCTGGCATTATGTTTGTTCTCTGAAATTCAGTTCTTCCAATCTTTTGTTGTATTTTGGAGGGGAGAGAATCCCGGGTCAGCTCACCCTGCCATTTTGCTCCACCCCCTCTCCTGGGTTTTGTTTTTTTTAACACTTAGCACCCCAAGCCCCAGAGCCCTGCTCCTCACAGCGAGGGCTCAGCCAGAACTCAAGCAATGGATGAGTATCCAACACTGAGATGACACAGTGAATGGGATTATAATATTTCATATTTGCAGAGTTCTTCACTAGATAAAGAGCCTTTATGCTTTCTCATTAGATGCCAGGTGGGGATTATTAACATTTTGGATAAGAAACAGAGGCTTAAAGCAATCCAGGGCTTACCTAGGGCTGCTCAGCTAGTGAATGTGGGGTCCACTCAAACCCACATCTTCTGCCAACTCCAGCCCTCTGCCTTCCACCCCGTGTTTCCCATGGAGCAAAGGCACCTCGAGCTAGCCGAGAAGGCCGCTCTGCAGTGGTCGTGATCAGAAATGCTATCTGGAGAGTCACACTACATGCTAGCATGTCAAAGGCTTGAGAAGTCCTGCAAAAAGGAAACCTCTTTAACACTCCCCAGAGTTTTTAGAATACAAACCCATTTTCTCATTCTGCGATCTCCACTAACATCAAGGAAAAATGAAGTGGAAATCTGTCCTTTACTAAGAGTGAAACGGGCTCACATTGAGGTATTAATGGTTAATGGCTTAATTTATTTCCCAGCCGGGGAATTTAGCATTTCCACCACCCAATAAAAACAGACATTCTGTGTGATGGGAAGTAGAATTGACCAGCCAGCACCAAGAAGCAGTTGGTTTTTGGATAAGTGCTCCCTGAAACATCCGCCCACAAGGAAGTCCTGACAGCCAGTCCCGGCCAGTGGGGGCACTGGGGAGATAGGGACCCCCAGGGCAAAGAGCGGCAGAGGCCTTGGTGGAACCGGACAGATACTCAGGATAGATTTAGGGATGCTCATGTCATCCCTCCATCGGGCCTTGGCCAAGTCTTAACATGTCCAGGCCTCAGACTCCCCATAGATATAGTGAGGAATTCTCCAGGCCTTGCTGATGCCCACAAGCATGGTACTGAGTCAGTGTTTATTAAGCTCCTATTTGTAGAAGAAACAGTCTCTGTTCTCAAGGAGCTTCAGCCCAGGAGAGGAAAGTGAGATGCAGCACATCCTAAAGAACAGTGAAAGCCAAGTGCTGTGGGAACCGGGCAGAACACCGAGTATGGCCAGAGGCCATCCCTTGGCACAGGTAGTGCCGTGGTCTGCCTGAGCGCAGCTCTCAGTCAGGAGCTAATCAAAAGAGGACAGCATTCAAGGCCAGGAAAGGCTGAGGTCACGTCCAGAGCTAGGGTCCCCAAGCCCAGAGTCCTTCCAGTCAGGGCTGTGCAGCTTCTTGTAGTCAGGAAGAGCTGATCATAGATGTTAATGTTGATGGTACATTATATTATTTTCATTAAGTAGCATTAAATTAATCAGCTATTAATAATTAAATACCTGCTACCGTGGAAGGCCTGGAAACGGAGCAGGTTTATGGAGAGAGAGATGAGTGTGGTTTCGGTGAAGACACCAAGAAGGGCATCAGCGTGCAGGTCTGGAGTGCAGGAGACAGAGACCCAGGAGACCAAAGGCCCCCCTGCTGGTCACCCACGTGCATGCCCAGCCCCTCATCCATCAGTCTCCGCCGAGGGAGCTCTTCCTCTTCTGAGTAAATGGGCATCTGTCCCTCGTGTGACCGCATACCCCAGTCGCCCTCCCTTCTCAGGGGGCTCCGGTTTAGGTTCCCGTCTCTCTGGTTCTCCAGTCCTTCCGTCTCCACCAGATCATCCCCACTCTCAAACATGCTCTTGAATCTCCCAGGAAAAAACAAGCCACTCCTTCCAGATATTCCTGCATTATCTTAGTTTTTTTCCCCAGAACTAAACTTTTCAGAAGCATTAGCTGCATTCTGCTTCCATGTCCAGCCTCCACTTGCTCTTCAGCTTCTCTGGCTAAGCGTCCATTCCAACACCGTTGCCCTTTTGCATCTGTCTTGCCCTCTCACCACGTTCGACATTCCCTCCCCCTTAGAGTCTGTCTTCTCTTGGCTCCTGCAGCACCATCTTATTTACTTTCTCTCCTCCGTCTCTGCCCTCCTCCCTCAGCATCGTCCCGTACACATTCCCCTTCTTCCTTTAGTTGGTTTTCCAAACACCTCCAGGCCGTTACTCTCGGAGTTCCCTCTGCCCACAGCACAGCTCACCACATCTCTCAGGACTCAGTGCACAGAGACCTCCCTGACTCCACATGCTGGAGCATTCCCCCCACATTTCTATGCTCCACCCATCATCCAATTATTTCAACCCCAGCACAATATGGAATTACCTGCTTAGCTAGGATTCAGTTGCTTACAGTCTGTCCTCATCCCAGGACATAAACTCCATGAGGCAGCAGCCTTATCCCTCTTGCTATCTACTAAGCTCCGATACTGTGTAGGAACTCAATAATAGTCGCTGTGTGAGTGCATACCTTTATATATGTATGAAGGCACAAGGAAAGCCATGCGTCAATCCACATAATCTGGGTTGTGCTACAGTAATAAACGACCCCAAAATCTGTAGGTCTTAAAACAATAAAGGCAGATTTTGTTGCCAAAATTCTAAAGCTGTTGTGGGTTAGCAGAGGGGTTCTGCTCATTACAGTCACTTAGGAAGCTGGGTGAACAGGGCAGCCACGAGGCCAGAGGGAAGAGGGAATCCTGGAGGGTCACACAGCAGCATTAAATGTTCCTGCCCCAAAGTGATGCACGTCACTTCCACTAAGGACTCACTCTCCAGATCTGACCACAGGGCCACACCAGGCATGAGAAGATGAGCAAGATCAGCCTCCTGTCTGCCTGGAGGGAAAGGCCGGCCAGACCCAGACGTCAGAGCAGCATAGGACTGCCACAGCCACTGAAGGGACACTGGCAAGGGTCAGCCAAAGAGGTGAGAAGAGAACTGGAAAGCATCCAAAACAAAGGTGGTCAGTAACACTCAGTTCTGCAGAAGAGGTGTGCAAGTAGCCACCATATTTAACCACTAATTGGCGAGGCTAGCTCGTGAAGATCCCGTGTTCTAGGAACACAGGTGAAGCCATACTCAGGGGGCTGAGCAAAAGAGAGAAGTGAAGAAGTGAAAGCATGAGAATAGGCAAAATGTTCAGGAAACACGACTGCTAAGGAGGGCTTGAGGCAGTAATTAGAGAGACATGGAGTCCAAGTGCTAATGTCCTTGGGTCAAGGGACAAGCCCGTATGCCTGGGGGACAGGTTAAAGACCCAAGGGGAAGAGATGGAAAGGGTGGAAAGCGGACCAATGACTCTTCTGGTGGCTTTAGGGTGGGCATGGGAAGAGGACAGTACGTGAGGGGGGATGCGCCTGGGGATGGGGTGGGTGGACAGGACACAGAGTCCTAACAGCTCTGTGGGAACCCTGACGAGACACTGTATTTTTTGTCAGCTGTTACAGGATTATTATGCTACATTCTGCTTACTCAACAAGACAGAAACTGCAGCTGAGAGAAGAAAGCTGATGACACATAACTGTTAAAGAATCTTCTTGGGTCAAGTAGTTCTCACTCCACCAGAGGTGGGAAGAATTAGAAGGCGAAGGGCTCCACCAACAGCAATCGGAGCACAGGTGCTGAGGTTAACCAGTCCAGGAGAGGAGGAGAGAGACAACACGTCAGGAAAGGAGACGGATGAGTGGTTGAAGGTCAGTCCCAAAGCTGGAGAGTCCAGGTGGGCAGAGTTAGCACAGGGGCAACCGCCTCTGTCCAGGTCATTGTGGAGGCTGACAATGACAGAGCAACTGGCTCCTGTTTGACTAGGAATCAAGGTCAAGGAGACCTTAATTACTGGGCAGGTAAAAAGATCTTAAAAATAGGACAATTTGCTTGGATGTGACATAAAAGCTAAAGTAACGAGCCACTGAGTTAAACTGAGATCATTCAACAGAGGACACGCAAACAACAGAACTTAACCACTAAGGACCTGGCTGGGGGGAGGTGTTCCTGAGGGCAGTGGGAAAGCGAGCTGTGGCGGGTGCTGGGGTGAGGGGCCGGGCCTCACCACACAGCTAGGACACAACCTGGGCCTGGCGGCCTGGGACTGGACGTTTACCTCTGCACCTCTCACCCCTCTGCCTGCACGTCTCCATGTTCTTCTAAGGGCCCATGGTGCTCAGGGCTGCCTGGTCCCCCTCCCCAGAGGACAGCTTCTCAGGGCACTGTCCTGGTTCCCAAGGACAGACAGGAGTGCTGCAGTGCCTCCATTCTAAACTCAGATGTGAACAACGCTCTGTGCTAAAACTGTTTCCTCCTGTAAAGAACCTTTGGGAGCCACTCACAGGTTCTACAACAGACAAACATCAGCATGCTGATGGACGTCCCCTTATAACAGGGGGATTTAAAAAAGTGCTGGAGTCCTTTCACGGCTATTAGCAGACAGTTTTAGGTAATCAACAGGCATCTGTGTGCTTTTTTTATTTTTGAGCGTCACAGTGCAGAAAGGTGGAGAAAGTCAAGCCCACCACTGTGACCTTTATAGATGTGGAAGAACCACCATTACTGCAGGAATGCTTGCTTTTAAGCAATGACAAGAACTGTAATTCCTATGAACATATATATATATTGTGTTTTCACACATTTTTAATATTATTTAATAGCATGGATTAGTACTGGGCTTTGTTAATTTTCCTCCACTAACGCTGAAGTGCAGCATGAAGCTTTCAGTGTTAACTCTACCTCAGGTAATTATATTCCTCTACAGGGAAACCAACTTTTAAATTAATAAACATATTCCCAAAATCCCTATGTTAGGTAGAGCTTTTATTGGAACTAGGAGTTAACTCTTCCAAGATTCAAGGGTTTCTAAATGGGAGGGGAGAAAAGGGAGGATGGTAACACACAACATCCCCCAAGCCCGATGTTAGGGGTTATATGGACGTTATCTCATTTTGCATCTCCAATGAGCTGTTTAGACAGATGTGAATATTTTATTCAGTTTGACATAAGAAAATCAATCAATGTAATACACTACATTAATAAAATGAGGGGGAAAAATACATGATCATGTCAATGACAGAGAAAAATACTTGACAGGATCCACCATCCTATGATAAAAACAGTCAGAAAACTCGCACTAGAAAAGAACTTCCTCAACAGGATAAAGGACGTCTATGAAAAACTCACAGCTACCATCACATTCAAAGGTGAAAGACTGAAAGCTTTCTTCCTATGATCAGGAGCAAGGCAAGGATGACCACTTTCATCACTGCTGTTCAACATTGTGCTGGAAGTACTAGCCAGAGCAATTAGGCAAGAAAAGTAAATAAAAAGCTTCCACATTCAGAAGCAAGAAGTAAAACTACCTCAATTCACAGATGACATAATCTTATCTGTAAAAAACAAACAAAAAAACACAAAGAACAAGAATTCACAAAAAAACTACTAGAGCTAATCAACAAATTCATCAATGCTGCAGCATACAACATCAACACACAAAAATCTGTTGGGTTCCTATACACGAGTAATGAAAAATCAGAAAAGGAATTTTTTTTTTAAATCCACTTACAATAGCATCCAAAAATTAAAATACCTAGGAATTTAACCAAGGAGATGTTTATAAACATTACTGAAAGAAATTTAAACATATCTAAATGAATGGAAGGATATCCCCTTCTCATGGACTGGAATATTTAATATTGTTAAAACATCAATACACCCCAAAGTGAGTCACAGCTTCATTGCAATCTCTATCAAGATGCCAGTTGCTTTTTTGCAGAAATGATAAAGCTTATCCTAAAATTCATATGTGATTGCAAGGGACCAAAAATAGCCAAAACAATATTGAAAAAGAACAAAGTTGGAGGTCTCATACATCCTGTAGTAGTTTGCTAGGGCTGCAACAACAAAATACCACACAGTGGGTGGCTCACACAAGAAAAATTCATTTCCTCATTCTCCTGGAGGCTAAAAGTCCAAGCTTAAGCTTGGCAGGATTGATTTCTTATGAGGCCTCTCTGCTTGGCTTGTCGATGCCTGTCTTCTCCATGTATCTTCACAAGGTCCCTCCTTGTGCATATCTGAGTCCTAATCTCCTCTTCCTATAATGGCACCAGTCATATGGATTAGGGCCACTCTAATGACCTCATCGTAACTTAATCACCTCTTTCAAGACCCTAACTCCAAACACGGTCACATTCTGAGGTAGTGAGAGTTAGGACTTCAACACAAGAATTTGGGGAGAACACAATTCAGCCAAAAACTGTCTAATTGCAAAACTTACTACAAAACTACAGTAATCAAAATAGTGTGGTACTGGCATAAGGACACATAAGTCAATGGAGTAGAATTGAGTCTCCAGAAATAAACTCATACCTCTAAGTTCAATTGACTTTTGACAAGGGCATAAGACCATTCAGCGGGGAAAGAACAGACTCTTCAAAAATGGTGCTGGGACTACTGGATTCTCACATGCAAAAGGATGAAGTTAGACCCTTATCTCATACAGATATAAAAACTAACTCAAAATGAATCAAAGACCTAACTATAAGAGTTTAAACTACATAACTCTTAGAAGAAAACATAGAGGTAAGTCTCCATGAACTTGGAATTGTTAAATATAACACCAAAAGCACAGGCAAGAAAAGAAAAGTGATAAATTGGACAGCATCAAAACTGAAACATCATCCATCAAAGGACTCTATCAAAAGAGTGAAAAGATGAACCATAATGGGAGAAAATATTTGCAAATCATATATCTGGTAAGGATTTAGTACCCAGAATATATAGAGAACTCTTACAACTCAATAACAAAAAGACTGAAACCCAGCTTAAACATGGGCAAATGACTTGAATAGACATTTCTCAAGAAAAATGTACAAATAGTGAACAAGAATTAGTTACTAGGGAAATGCAAACCAAAACTACAATGAGGTACCATTCACACCCACTACAAAGGCCATAATTTTAAATAATCAAAAATAAGTGCTGGGGAGACTTCAGAGAAGTTGGAGCTCTCATATTGAGATTGTAAAATGGCCACATTTTGTGGAAAACAGTTTGACAGCCTCTCAAAAAGTTCAATATAACATTGCCATAAGAGCAGGAATTCCACTCATAGGTATACACCCAAAAGAATGAAAACAGTTATTCATGCAAAAACTTGTACACAGATGTTCGTAGCAGGACTATTCACAATAGCCAAAAGGTAAAACCACACAAATGTCTGTCAATGGATGAACAAACAAAATGTGGTATGTCCATGGAATGGAAGATCATTAAACCATAAAAAGGCATGAAATGAATGAATATCCAAAACATTATGCTAAGTGAGAGAAGCCAAGCACAACGGACACATTTCATATGATTTCATTTATCTGAAATGTCCAGCATAGGCAAAGCCCTAGAGACAGAAAGCAGAGTGGCGTTTGCCAGGAGCTGAAGGAAGGGGGATTGGGGAGTGACCACTTAGTGGGCGCAGGATTTCCATTTGGAGTGATGGAAAATTACTGGAACTGGCTAGAGGTGGTGATCGCACAACATTGTGAATGGACTAAACGCCACTGAATTGTATGCTTTAAAATGGTAAATTTTATGTGTATTTTATTACACTAAAAAAGATGAGAGAAAATACCAGTGAGAGAGAGAAAGTAACTAAATATTACTCCTACAAATAAAACACATAATAAATAATGAAAAATTCAATGCATGACTTAAATAGCAGAGTGTTTGCAAGTGAAGAATGAATTCATGACCCAATAATAGAACTGGAGTTTTGACTGATTTCCTAGGATGAGAGACAGAAAAATACAGAAATAACAGATTAAGTGACAAGCCAAATAAAGTGAGTAGACTAAACAAATATGTAATTAGAGTTCCTGAAACAGATGATAGGTAATTGAAGAGAAGCAATACCCAAGGGATGGTGATTGGGAATTTTTAAAAATTGATTACAGTCGTGAATCCTCAGATTCAGAAATCACGATGAACCTGAAGCAGGATAAACAAAAATAATCCCAGAAACATCACTGTGAAACCTCAGAATGCCAAAGACAGAAAGATCATAAAAGTAGCAAGAGAGAAAAGAGATTATCAACACAGAACCAACAGACTGACAGCAGTCTTAGCAAGAAAACAGTAAAAAGGGCTGGCCTGGTGGCACAGAGGTTAAGTGCGCACGTTCCGCTTCGGCAGCCCAAGGTTCACCAGTTCGTATCGCAGGTGCAGACATGGCACCACTTGTCAAGCCATGCTATGGCAGGCATCCCACAGATAAAGTAGAGGAAGATGGGCACAGATGTTAGCTCAGGGCCAGTCTTCCTCAGCAAAAAGACGAGAATTGACAGCAGATGTTAGCTCAGGGCTAATCTTCCTCAAGAAAAAAAAAAAAGAAAACAGTAAAAGCCAGGTGATGGTGGGATGTTAACTTCACAGCTCTTAGATAAGCACACTGCTAGTCTGGAATGTGTAGTGAGTGTGATAGTCATTAGTGGTGTTCACCAGCTATTTTGGGAACACCAGTAGAATTGCACTTGGTGACTCTGTTCTGGTGTTTGAGGTCATGTGACTTCTTCTGGCTAATGAGTTACAAGGAGAAATAATGTGTGTCTCTTTCAGGTAGAAGATTTATAACTACTACCAAATAGAAATGGCTCCCTAGCACCAGGGCAACAGGAATCCTGAGGCTGAGCTGTCACATTGCCCACAGTAAAAAAGCAAAGGGCACATGCACCATAGCACACAAAACGCAGCTCCCCTGGCTGAATTTATCTCCACTAAATTTGCCTATCTTACCAATGGGCCCTATGTGTCTGATCCATTTACAAAGAAGAAAAATGGTGTAGTATATTTGACACTGAATCCTAAGATGAAAAGTGAAACTCTGAAAGTTAAAGTGATTTGTCCAAAAGCACCCAATAAGAAACAATGGAATGGACCCACAGATTCCAGGCCAGCTGAATACAACTCCAAATCTACTCTCTTTCACCTCCTGCACAACACCTCATTCTTTCTTTCCCAACTCGGCTCATGCTATCCGCTCATCAGAATTTGCTCCTGCATTTCTCTCTTCCTTTATAAGGCCATCTCCAGCTGCCCTCCTTCATGAAGCCGCCCTTATCCATCCAACTGCACTGCTGACCTGTGATCTGTGGTCACAGCCAAGCATTCGGTGGCCTGGTCTCCTCCACTCAATTCACTCCACTCATCAAGCCTTGCTGAATCCTACCCTCTGCCAGGACAGGTGCTCAGAGTGGAGGGGAAGAAGACTCATCACCAGCAGATTGCAAAGTGTGTGCTGTGGATCACCTCACTCAAAACTTGTCAAAAAATGTAGCATCCCCAGGCCCACCCCAGCACTACTGACAGACAGTGTCTAGGGTGGGAGCCTTGAAATGTGAATTTTAGCTTAGCCTCTGGTGATACATATGACACAGTCTAGACTGTGAGCTCCTGACGAGTGAGGGTGTTTTATTAACCTCTGAATCTCCAACATCCCGCATAAAACTTGACAGGTAGAAGGTACTCAGCAAATGCTAGTGGCATAAATAAATGACTTAACAGAAACAGATAACACTGGTACACTGTGGTAAGTGTCACAGTGAAGTCTGCATACAACACAAGACAATACAGAGGCAGTCCCCGAAATGGGACGTGTACCTCCTCCTGGAGGGGGTGCAGCATTGGGGAAGTGCCGTGGTTCATCCCTTTTCTACCGGCACAGCACAGAGCTCTCTGCTCAACGCTCCACTGAGGTAGTGGTTGGAGCAGTCTGCAGAAGCCCTCCTTTATGGGAAGAAATGAGGTGTATCCTGACTCAGACAGCATTAGGTCAGGGAAGGCACTGCCATCATCGTGTCTGTCCCCTCCATGGGGCAGAGTGTCTGCCGAATTGGTGGGTGGTTGTATTCTTGGCCGTGGTGTTTGTCTCCAGATTTGCCTGAACTGTAGCAAAAGAGGACTCCAGATATAAGGAAAATGGCAGATGGGTGTGGGGGGCCGTAGGCTGTGGCAAAAAGCACATAGCTGCCGGTGCCAGCTGCAAACCTAGATGCCTTTCCTCTTCAACACTCACAGAAGGCTGGGATCATTTGTAAGTGAACTTCCTAATGACTGATAGCTGTGATTTCGAGCCCTACCCATCTCTCTCACTTCCCAGGGCACAGAGCCTTCCATCACTGGCCTCGTCTCGCCACACCCTTGTTTCCCACTTACCTGACCTGCAGCCAACCCAGTCATTGAGAAAGCTGAAACCAGCAAGCAAGTTGCTTCCATTGGCTGCAAAATCCTTCTTCCATCCTGTGCTGCCTGTCCTGGGTAATGTTAAGGACTCAGTTAAGGCATCACCTCCCCTGGGAAGCCCACCCTAACTGCTAGGCCCGTCCTCTGTGCTCAGCCCCTCTGTGCCATATAATTCCTCTGGGAAACAATTGTCCATTAGTGCCTATCTCCTCCCCTTGAGGGTAAGACTGTTATCCTCATCATCTCCAGGGCCAAGATGACCTGGCTCCTGGTACAGGCTCAGTAAACATTAATTGAAATATAGAATTATATAAAATTTAAAAAATGATTATTTTCTTGGGGCAGTGGAAACGCATTTTTTGAGCACCTCCTCATGGCCACTTGTCCCAGTGATTTCACTTACCCTCTCAGCAGCCCTATAAGCCGAGACTATTGACCCCTTCTTATCGGTGAGGAGACCAAGGCTCAAAGATCCAACCAGTGTCACTTGCTGGAAAAAGGCAGTCCCCAGTTTGAAGGGGGTCTGCCACACCCCACAGCCCAGGCTTTCCTGCGGTAGCTGTGCTCCCTCACCTCCTGAGCGCCTAGTCCGCATGCTGTGATCACCCCATAACACCGCTGCTTCACTGTTGACCTGTGTAACCCTTTCCCCCTGGGGACTTGGCCCCTCTCACAGCCGTCTGACCTACGTGTAGGGAGTGCTGGTCGTGGGGTCTTGACAAGGGGAGAGGCAGCCGTGCCTCCTACTTCCTCCTGTCCACTCACTAGTTCGTGGGAGACAAGATAGATGTGCAACAAGCAATTCCAAGAAAGACTGGGCTCCAGACATGGAAGAAATGATGCCAAAACACATTGGGAAAAGCCTCTGGAAAGAGAAAAGATACAGGCAAGCTCAGGAGCAGATGCTTTCCTGAGGGTGTTGCCAACTGTGGCTCGCTACTAGGCACAGCCCAAGGTCCCCTAAGTGAAGCTTAATTTTTAACTTAAAAGGTACTTTTAAATGAATGGAACTCCAAACACATAGGTCTCATATTTTTCCCATTGAATTATCTGTTTTTGAAATGTTAATACTAGCTCACACTAATTGAGTAACTAATTGTGTGCCATACGATTGCTATTAATATTTCATTCTACATAAAAGTCCTAGGTGGCAGGTATTAGTTTGCATCCACTTTACAGGTGAGGAAAGAAGACAGAGAGTTCCCAGAGCTCGCCCAAAGTCACAGACCTGACACTCGTGGAGCCAGGATTCAAACTCAGCCCAGCCTTATGTCAAGAGCAGAGACTCAAACCCTCTGCTGCTCCCTCTCCATGGCCAGTGTGCCAAGAGAGAAGGTCGAGCCTGCCGTGCTGCGTAAGGAAACAGTAGTGCTTTTTGGAAGAAAATGTAGTAACATGCATCAAAATGACCTAGTCATTTACTAAAAGAAATTAGGAAAATAATCGATTCTAAGGAAATTATCCAAAATATGATAACGACACAAACTTAAAGATTCTCCTCAGGCCACTGTTTCTGATTATTTTTCAAAAAAGAAAAGGAAAGAAAAAAATGCAAATTATCATCATTAGGAGAAAGGCACATCCACAAAGAGGGGATATGACATAGTCACTAAAATGTTTTTTCAAAGAATGTATAACTGTGTTGTAAAATGTACGTAATATAATGTTACGTGATAACAGTATTACATCAAATTATATATATTGCATGGTATTATACCAATTGTATAGAAAGAAATCTGCATAGAGAAAAATAGAAACATGATTAGTGATTATATCTGGGTTGTGATTCTTATTTTCTTTACTAATTTGTAGCAATGAAAACATATGTTTATAATAAAATTTATGGTAATAGGTGTTTTTATGTTTTGGGGTCTTGTTTGTTTGTTTGTTTGTTTTGCTGAGGAAGATTCGCCCTGAGCTAACATCTGCTGCTAACCTTTCTCTTTTTGTTTGTGAGCTGCCACCACAGCATGAACACTAACAGACAAGTGGTGTAGGTCCACACCCGGGAACCAAACCCAGGCCACCGAATTGGAGTGTGCCAAACTTAACCACCAGACCACCAAACCCAGCCCACTGGCAATAGGTATTTTTAAAAATAATTGAGACCTTTGGTTCTGACCATAACAGTAATGGGTTTCATACATGTCTTCCCTTTATATAGGCAGTTGCAAACAGGACAAAATATATGAAGCCATTCTTTGCAGAACCTGGGCAACAGATAGTACAAGGTTGTGGTCCTTAAGAGATGGCAAATACACAAACTGACTTCCACATTCAGCCCAGCTTTCTCTAAGGAGGCACTTTCCAAAACCTGGTACAGTAAAAAGGAACTCACACAGAAAGCAGTGGGTTCACTGGAAAAAAGAAACAGAGATTGGAGATTGGGGCTACCCAGGTACCTGGAATTTTCAGGGCTTATTAAGGATGAGAACCTGAAATCCCTGGCATTAAACAGTACTATGAGTTGTGAGAAGAAAATAAATTTCAGAGGTGACTCAGGGCCGGGAGATGTCAAAGTTCCAACCAGCCTACCAGGGAGATGTTAGGCATTCAACTGAAACCCCTACTGAGACTGTCCAAGAGAATCAAGTGCTAATGCCCAAAGCATCTGCTGTACACGAGGAATTAATCTCTCTGTTGTGCATCTAAAATGTTAGTAGCTACATATCATCATCAAGAGACTGAGAAAAAAGTCACTCAAAACATTTTTTGAGTTCTGTAGTTCAGATTAGAAACTCTGGCCAAGTGGTCTTATTCTAGACCACTCTAACAAAGCCAAAACCCAGCCTCAAGAATATTCACTGCCTTCCAGCATAAAGCTCAACACTCTTCAAAAGGAGACAAAATACTCACGATTTAACAATCTAAAACTTATAATTACCAAGATAAAATCAATAATTACTAAACCTATTCTTAGATTACATGATCCTATATGTGGAAAATCCAAAAGAATCCACACAAAAACTACCAGAGCTAATAAACAAATTCAGCAAACTTGAGGGTAGAAGATCAACATACAAAAATTAGTTGCATTTCTATACACCAGTAAAGAACAATCTAAAAGGAAAATTAACAGAACAATTCTGTGTACAGTAATAATAAATAGCATCCAAAAGAATAAAATATCTAGAAATAAATTTAATCAAGGAGGTGAAAGACTTATACACTGAAAACTATAAAACATTGCTGAATGAATGCCTAAACAAATAGAAAGATATCCCATGTTCATGGATTGGAAGATTTAATATTGTAAGTTGTCAGTAATACCCAAAAGTGATCTACAGATTCAATAGCATTTTTTTTTGCAAGAATAGAACAACTGATCCTAAGATTCACAAGGCATTGAAAGGAAACCAAATAGTTAAATAAAATTGAAAAAGAAGAACAAAGTTAGAGGACTCACACATCCCAATTTCAAAACTTAAAACATATTTATGGTAATCAAAACAGTGTGCTACTGGCATAAGGATAGACATATAGGACAAAGGGATAGACTTGAGAGTCGAGAAATAAACCCATACATTTATGGCCAAGTGGTTTTTATCAATGGTGCCAAGTCCATCCCATAGGAAAAGAATAGACAAACAAATGGTGCTGGGACAACTGGACATCCACATGCAAAAAAATAAAGTTGGACCCCTACCTCACACCATATACAAAAATCAACTCAAATGGACCAACGACCTAAATATAATAGCCAAACATAAAACTCTAAGAAGAAAACATAGAGGTAAATCTTCTCTCTGGATTTGACAATGTACTCTTTGATATCACCTCAAAAGTAGGAGGAACAAAAGAAAAACAGACAAACTGGATTTTAGCCAAATCAAAAAACACTCATCAAAGAACATTATCAAGAAAGTGAGAAAACAATCTAGACAATGAGATAAAATATTTACAAATCATATATCTGGATATGATAAGGTCTAGTATCCAAAATATATAAAGATCTCTTACAACCCAGCTACAAAAAGACAAACTACTCAGCTAAATCATGAGCAAATGACTTGAATAGACATTTATCCAAAGAAGATACACAAAGAGCAAACAAGCCTTAGTCATTGGGAAAATGTAAATCAAAACCACAATGAGATACCTCTTCCTGCCCATCAGGATGGCTATAAAACACACACACCAAAAAAATAACAAGTGCTGGCAAGAATTTGGAAAAATTGGAACCCTCGTACGTTGCTGGTAGTGTTGTAAGACAGTGCAGCCCCTGTAGAAAACAGTTTGATGCTTTCTCAAAAAGTTAAATATAAAATTACCATATAACCTTGCAATTCCACTCCAAGGTATATACCTGAAAGAATGAAAATAAGTATTCATACAAAAATTCGGGCATAAATGTTTATAGCAATACTATTCACAATAGCCAAAAGGTAGAAATAACCCAAATTTTCATCAGTGGATGAAAGGGTAAACAAAATGTGGTATCCAAGCAAAGGAATATTATTAAGCCATAAAAGGCCTGAGGAACTGGATGAACCTCCAATAGGTTATCCTAAGTGACAGAAGCCAGATACAAAAAGTCACATATTGTTTGATTCTATTTATGAAATACCCAGAATAGGTAAATCCTAGCAACAGAAAACAGATTGGGGATTTCCAGGGACTAGGGGCTGTGGGCAAGGAGGAATGGGGAGTAATCACTTAAGGGGTGTGAGGTTTCAGTTTGGAACGATGGAAATGTTTTGGACTGGATAGAGGTGGTGGCTGCACAATACTGTGAATGTCCTAAATGCCACCAAATTATTCACTTTTAAATGGTTAATGTTATGCTATCTGAGTTTCATCTCAATAAAGAAAGGGAAAAAAGTAAAGGGATGGAGAAATATATAACATTCTAACACTAATCAAAAGATAGCCAGAGTAGCTATATTAATTTCAAACAAAGCAGACTTCAGAATGAGGAAAAGTTATTGGGAAAAATAAGGGACATCGTATAATGTAACCTGGACGCTTCTCCAAGAATTCATAACAATTTTAGCATACAAACCTATCAAAGGAGCATCAAAATACATGAGACAAAAACTGACAGAACTACCAAGAAAAACGGATGCTCCACCACGATAGTTGAGCACTTCAATGCCATCCTTTCAAGAAAAGTCAAGGAAGGAAGAGCAGTGTCAAACAACTTGATGAAATTGATAGTTACAGAATGTTCCACCCAACAGAAGCAGAACACTCATTCTTCTCAAGGTTGCACGAACAGTCACCAGCACACAGCATATTTGGGGCCATAAAACACACTTTAACAAATATAGAAGAATAAAAACCTTACAAAATACTTCTCAGACTACAATGGAATTAAGCTAGAAATCAGTAACAAAAGCATAGCTCAGAAATATTTGGAAATTAAACAATCACTTCTAAATATCACATGAGTCAAAGAAGTATCAAGAGAAACTTGAAAATATTTTGAACTAAATGAAAACTCATCTTCTCTGTGGGATGCAGTGAAATTAGTGCTTAGAAGGAAATTCATAGCATTAAATAGATATATCAGAAAATAAGAAAGAGCTAATATCAATCATCTAGCTTCCACTTAAAAAACTAAAGAAAGGAAAGTAATTGAATTCTAAAGAAACTAGAAGAAAAGTAATAATAAAAATTAGAACATGTCAATAAAATAGGAAACAGGAAAACAATAGATGAAATCAGTGAAACCAAAAGCTTATTCTTTGAAAACAGCAATAAAAATGATAGAATTATAGCCAGGCTTACCAAGGAAAAAAGAGAGAAGGCATGAATTACCAATATCAAAAATGAAAAAAGGGTTATCACTACTGAGCCCGTGACATTAAAAAATAATAAAGGAATACTATGAATAACCTATGTCCACATATCAGTTAACTTAGATTAAATAGACCAATTCCTTGAAGGATATAAACAAAAAGAAAAACTCACAGAAGGATAAACAGATAATTTGAATAGGCCAATACCTATTAAAGCAATTGAGTTGAGAGCTAATAACCTTCCAGATAAAAAGGCAACAGCCCAGATGGTTTCATGGGTGAATTCTACCAAACATTTAAGGAAGAAACGAAACTAATTGTCCACAATCTCTTCCAGAAAATAGAATCAGAGGAAACACTTTCTAACTCATTCCATGAAGCCATCATCATCCTAATTCCAAACCCAGCTGAAGATGTTATAAGAAAGGAAAACTAAACACCAATATCTTACATAAACATTGATCCCAAAATCCTCAACAAAAATTAGCAAATTGAATCCAAAAATGTATATCAAGTCATACAGCACTGCCAAGAGAGATTTATTCCATATATGCAAGACTGGTTCAACAATTAGAAATAAATTAATGTAATCTACCACATCAACAGGCTAAAGAAGAAAAATCATATGATCATATCAGTTGATGCAGAAATAAAGTTCTGACGATAAAAAGGGATGAAATACTGACACAACAACATGGATGAATCTCAAAAACACTATTCAGAGCAAAAAGAGACAGATACACAGCAATAGATACTGTAGGATTCCATTTACGTGAAACTTCTCTAGAAAACATAAACCTAATCCATAGTGATAGAAATCAAAACAGTAGCTGTCTTGAGTTGGAGGGACTGACTTCAATGGGCCTCAGCACACTTTCTGGGGTGATGTAAATGCTCTGTATCATGGCAGGGTGTAGGCTGCACGGGCATGTGCAAACTCTACAGTTAAGGTCTGTGCATTTCACTAAATAAATTTATCTCAATAAAATAGGTGGAAAAATTAAAAAATTAAATTTTTCATGAAGAAAAAATAATTGGAACTTTATAAAGGAATTTTAATCATTTGATATTGCGTTTAATGTTCTTAACTTTTAAAATCAAGAGATTCTTTTTTCAACTAATATAGCCTGTACATAGGAGTAGCTAGGATATAGAGCCTATCTATAATTATTTGTTGTTGAATGAATGACTGAGTGAGAATGCTCTAAGATATCATTCAAATTATCTTCAGTTCCCTGACTTCCATTCCATTTACTAAATAAAAAATAAAAAATACTTATTTCTTCTTTTCATGGTTATTCTTAAAAGTAAATGAGATCTATTAATGGTGGTGGTGGTGACGGTGGTGATGGTGATGATGGCGTGGTCATAGCTGTGGTTAAGACTTTGTTGCATATTGTTGATGCTTGTTGAAAGTCTAGTCTCACAGAAAATGGTGCCTTCATTCTGCTGAGGGACTACAGTCTGTGCCTCCACCTTTTCTGTAAGTGGATCTGTATGTAAAATCTTCAAAGACTAATGGGAAACGGTGGAACTATTCTACAAGATGATTAACAATTAGCCTTGCTCTCCCATCCCTTAAATCCTCACTCCACAGTGAAGGAAGAAGAATCCTGAAATATTCATTTTCTCTTTAGGGCTGCTGCGTGACCAAGACACTTAACAATGCACCTCAATTTGCACAATATGAAAATTAATATGATACAGTCCTTGAAAAATCAAATCAGCTTTTGAAAAACAAAACCTATTTTAAACTCATTAAAGGAGCTGGTTATTTATGAATATGCCTCCCTGTTTCTTTTAGAAAAGTTCTAATATTCACATATTGGGTTTGCTTAAAGATAGGGACAAGCTAATCTTCATCAATCATTTCTATAACCTGAACAGCTCTGGGATGAGCACCAGAGAGTCGCAGACAAGTGAAAGTGACTGCCCCGACCCTACAGAGCCCTGAAGAACCATCCTCACTAGTTCTCCAGCTTTCACTTGATGTTTTTGTACTTTCCAAGGAGCCACCTCTTCTGCCATCAGTGGAGGTTCCTAACAGGTAGTCCTGGTGGAAAAGGCCAGCAGCCCAGACACTCCTGAACCCAAGATGAGAATCCCATCTGTTTTTACTTATATTAGCTTACTTGGGACTCACAAAAAGTCCTTAGGGTACACAGGTCAGGGATGATTGGGATGATTATTATGATGATTACCATTTTACAAATGAGCAGAGAATGGCAGATCTGAGCCCAGAACCAGTTCTCCTAACCCCAAGGCTGGTGGGCTTTCTCCCACCCTACCCACAGCTGCTTGCCCAGTCCTATTCATCCATCTCTGGGGGTAGACCAGCTACACCACCACTGTCACTCGAAAGCCTCAGCAAAAGCCCAAACACCCTTAATTATGGGGCTAATGTCTCTTTTCCCCCAGAGTCTTTAAGAAAGAGCATTAGATGACATAAACTAAAAAGTTAAAGAATACTCGATTCAGTTCAACTGAACGATATTTATGGAGCAAGCCATACTGAGCACAGCGGTTACAGTGATGCCTCGAGGAGCTCAGAGTCAAGGAGCACAAGAGCAAGCACACGGCACCTTGCTGCCATGTGCAATACCAGAGAGGCCACCCCGCCACCCAGGGCCAACCTGGTATGAGGTCCGTGTTATCCATGGCCTGGAGGCAGGGTAGGGGCATCTGTTTGGGGTGTTGGGGGCAAACAGGTGACCAGGGCTACAAGCAGGTGACAAGCACCCACAAACCTAAACAGTCCTTGGGAGACGAGTTCACTAGAAAGATTTGTTATTCTAATAATAACTCGACATGGCTCAACCCAGAGTAGACTCTGGGGCTCCTTTCCCTTGCACCAGCCCTGCCCAGACAATCCCTTGAAATTCACTGGCTCTAACTCTGAGGGTCACCCCTCTGCCCTCCTGGGGTACAGCGACAGCTTAGAGGAGAGGGTGAAGCAGGACCACACGCGTGCTCCAGCCCCCAGAACACAGGCTTCAGGCCGGTAGCAGGGCCTCACCACGTCAGTCTTGGAGGAGAACCACCCTCCATGCCAGGGACCCAGGGCACAGCTCGCTGCCATGAGCTCCTCTGTCCCGTCTCCCATCTCAGACGCTTCCTGGGCACCATTCTTCTGGCCTAGACCTTCCTGGGCAGCTGAGGAAGCTCCACGCTCTCTGAGTCACAGTCTGACACAGCCCCTCCATGATGGAGCGATTCTCTCTTCTCGCCGTTCCTCCCACAGGCCTCCGGGGCCAGCTCAGTGCCCACCTCCCCAGGAAGCCTCACCACACCACCCAGCTTAACCACTCGACAGGCCCAAGCCCCCTGCCGACGCCCTCCTCAAGGGCAGACCTTCCTGGCTGAGACATCTGTGTCTTGCCACTGAACTTCCTTCAGGACGCTCGTGCATCTCCCCTGTGGGCTTCTCTCCAGGCGAGTCCCGAGACTGTAATACAGGCAGGAGAGCTGATTCAGTCACTCCTCAGAGCAGCGCCTCCACCCTCCTCTCACCACCAGCACCATACCATCCCCACAAGGAGAAAAATTAAGTTTAACCTTATGAGAGAGACAAATAAGAACAAACAAAAAGAGGGTAGGGGTGGCTGGAGCAGTTAACAGGGAGGAGAAATAATGTCTAATGACTATGTCAAATATGCATTAGTTTAATTTAATAGGAGAGAAATTAAATACTAAGGGGTAGGAGTACGTCATGCAGAGTTGAGTTTTGGAGACCTGTAAACCACTGTAATATCTAAGGTTTTTTTGCCCCCCGAGAACCAATTTTTACTCCTTTGGGGATGATATCACCCTTTTGGGATACATGTATAGAGAAAAAATCCTCAAGTGAACAATTATGTTAACAAGAGTGCCTAGACAAGCCTTTCCTCCAGCCACGTGTGCCCCGTGGTCCACAGAGGTAGGCCAGGTGCCCCCTCCCAGAGAAACTCTAAGACCCAGCTGGACAAGCCCACCCCCTCCCAGCCCTGGCTGAGCCGTCCTCCCAACGTTTCTACAGCTGCCTCAAATTCGATTTGCTCAAAATCGTGACACACCACCACATGGGTGGGTGCAAGGTGCTTCCAGAAGCCCCTGCGTTTGCTCCCTCTGCTGGGAAAGAATTCTGCTGTCCCCACGACCCTGCCCTCCCCGAGAAGCAGCTGTGGTCACTCTGCAGCTTTGAGGTACATCCCCTTCTGCGCACAGACAATGGCCGGTCCAGCCCTGCGGGATGGAGGAGGGGGTGAACTGTGAATGTGGGTAACAGCTCACCGTTTCACAGTCCCTCTAATTACTTACTAATTAAAAAGAACCGAACTGTTCATCAGGGACTGAGTGCGTGTTAACTCTCAGCAGGGCTATTTGACAGGAAAACTAAATATTATTTGACACCTTACCACCAGGCTTTCTGATAGAGCTTTAAACATCAATCAATTATTTAAAATCCCACCTATATTGACTTTTTTTAATTACAAAGCTTTCCAGAGCTGAGCGAGTATAAGGGAAGGAGAATGAGGTCACCTCAAAGAACCATTTGTCTTAGAATTTGATCTATTTCCCCTCTGCTTTATTGAGACCTGTCTTTGTGTTTCAGATCTCAGGACCAGGTGTCGATTTGTTTCCAAGACATGGCGTCTGCTCCTATTTTCTCCAGCAGGAGCCTTTCCACCTTAACTGGCAAGTCCTTCAGGGAGGGTGCACACGCCCAGCTGTGCGCCAGCCAGCCCCCTCCCCAGCACCCTCTCGGCAAGTACTGGGACTACTACCCCACCAGGGAAGGAGCAATGAGATTGTGCGAAATCTTTCCCCAAGAGGGAAAAACGGAACCACACAGCAGAAAATAGAGCCAGATCGACGGACGCCCTTCTATGTGAGATGCTGTTTTGTAAAACAGTAAATGGAGGTACAAAGGGATAGTGTTTCTTCATTCCAGAGCACTCCACAGTCCAGCAGGCAGGCAGGTTTACTTATTCAAGGGCATCAAGCCTTGTCCCGGGCACTGCTAACACAGTGCAAATAAGGCAGAGTGACTGCCCTCAAAGATCTTACAGCCCACCTGGGAAAGACAGCCAAGTACTTAAATAGATAAACAGGATCATTTCAAGTACGGAGAAGTGCTGTGTAAAAGAGGAGAGGTATGCCACAGAGGGCTGAGGGCAGCTGCTTTGGTCAGGAAGGCCAAGGAGAGCCTTGCTGAGATAGTGGTATTGGAGATGTGACCTGAGTCAATTGTAGGTGGATATGAGGGAAAGGCATCCCAAGAGTTGAGGAATAGCAGATGCAAAGGCCCTGAGGCAGAACAGGAATGAGCTTGGCATGTTTGAGAGAGAACAAGAAGGCCTGTGTGGATGGAAGGTGGCCAGAGTGTGAGTGGGGCACGGTGAGGGAGTGTATTCTCCTAATTGTGATGAGAAGCCCTGGAGGTCTTCCAGGTGGGGCATGGCAGGTCTACACTGTGCTGCAGAAAGAGCTCTCTGACTGATGGACAGGAAGTGGACCATCGTGCGTGAGAGGGGCAGAAAGACCAGCGCAAAGCGTACTGCTGCAGTCCAGGCAGAAGATGTGGTGGGCTGGACCAGGTGGATTCAGTGAAGTACTGAGAAATGAGTAGCGGTCATGGTCAAGGCAGGTTTCAAAGGCAGAGTCAGCTGGACTTCAAGGTCCAAAGACAGACGTGGCAGAGATGGGCACGAAGTAATGCACACGCTGGACCAGGAGCAGCTCGGGGCGGGGAGCAGCTCTGGCCCCAGTTCCCTAACACAAGCCTCTGCAGCCCCTGCCTTAAAATATAGTGTATTAATAGAAAATGTGAGGTTCAGGAAGGCCAACAGATCTGGAGGCAACTGCCATTGAAAAGACAGTTGTTACTGACAGTCCCCAAGAGGAAGGGGCCATGCCATGCCACACAGGCCGCCAGGGGAAGCACTGGGCAGGTCAGGAGGCACAAGGAGGGGGACTGTGGGCAGGAGGCTTCACTGTGTTTTCCATGGGAAGGAACGGGGAGGCAGGGTCAGCAGGCTTAGGACGGGCTAGTGTGAACCATCTCCGTGGACTCTGGGGCGGGGGCTGTCCACGGTGGTCTGACATCTGGCCCTCAAGGTGATTAGGGCAGGTGGACAATGGTCCAGAGGGTGGTTGGGGCGTGGGCTCTGGATTAGCTGGTTTGCACGTGGAAGACAGGCTTGCAGGTGAGCTGTTGGCTATCTCGAGGAATTGGCTAGTGCTGGGACGGACCATCTCTCCAGGACGATCAAGGGCCCAGATGTCAGAACATCAGAACACGGGAAACAGAAGACATGGTTCCTACAGCCCCTGCCACCTGCCTCCGACTGTGCTGCCCACGCGAGGAAGCCCTGCCTTGGGAAGCTTGCTCCCCGCCCCCAGCACATGCCCCTGGAAGGTTCTGTTCCCCCCTTCCAGCCTGCCCTGACCCTGCCCGGCGCTGGCTGCAAGCTGGCCCTGCTGCCACAGCTCTCCCTGCTGCAGCTCCATTACAAGCAGCATCCTTTCTGACCTGGGTCAGAGACAGGGGCTCCCGGGAGGCTCCCCTCGGCTGGGCAGACATGAGGTTGTGTTTAGTCTAAGGACCATGGGGAGTATCCTCAATCCTTTCTCACACGCCATCCTCAAAGATACCCCACCACCACTCACTTCGCCATTCCCCTACTCATCCATACATTCATTCACACAGTAGCACCTGGACCAGGCTCTGCTGTCAATAAGAAGGGGAACTACACCAGCTGCAGGCCCTGGAGCTCCCGGTCTGGAGGGAAAGACAGACACAGGCAGCAGCGTGTCAGAGGGCCGCATGGAACTGGACAAGGAGCAGGGCACAGCAAACACACACTGCGCAGAACACCGGAGCCCGCCTGGGGCCGTTAGGGAGGGCTTCCGAGAGCTGCTCCTGAAGGTGGAGCGTGCTGGGCAGATGAAGGTGGGAAAGGAAAGACACGGAACTGTTGACATAAGGACCCAGGGTCACAGGAATGCCCAGGCAGGGAGTGGCAAGAGATGGGGTGTGGGTGCAGAAGTTTGGGCTTATCCTGAAATTCCACTAAGTGACTTATTCCTTCTGAATTTGCCAAGAGTCCTGAAAGAGGAAACTGCTTAAACATTTATGGAGTCTCATCACACAGAATATTAAACTGTTGTTAGACCTAGAAGAAGCCTCGAAAACCACAGTGGACATTGCAGCCACCACTGGGCACCCTCCCAACCATGCTGCCCCTTCCTTCTTGCCAACAGACCCCAATCTGTTCAATTCTCCATCCTCCTCCATATACCTATGTGCTCCAGAGAAAGGGGCCCATCCCCAAAGGTGGGAGTATGAGGGTCCCCTCAAAGCTTTTCTCATGCCAGTGATTGGGCCAGGCACAGATCTGTGACATAATTTTGGCCACTGAGACACGAGGGTAATCTTCTGGGGAGCTTTTTGGAAAAGTTTTCCACATTGATAAAAAAAGGATCGAGGAAAAGAAACACTCCTTCTTCTTCCACTGGATGTTTGTGAGTCAGCATGTGACATCTGGCACTGTGGCAGCTGTACTGGAGTCCTGAGGATATCACTGACAGGCTGAGAATGACAGAGTGGGGATGTGGACATAGACCTGAGCCATTGTTGAGAGGCTGGATCCACCAAACCCAGAGCCCTCCAACCTCAGCTGACAAGCCCAGAAAATTTCCCTCTGAGGATCCAGTGCCCCTGGCAGGCCAAGGATACCTACCAAGTGAAACTGCAGACCTGCTCAAGACCCTCCACTTACACATAGGGTAGTGGACACATAAGCATAGACTGGTAGCAATTTAATACCCCAAAATGCAGTTTGTTTGTGCTTTTGCATCTGACTCAGGACCAAAGTTCTAGGTTAAAGAGCTGAAGCTCTAATGAAAGGTCTAGTCTCAGGTTGGAAGGTCGGGGGATCCCGAGTACCCAAGAGGGAAGAGAATTCAGATTCAGAGAACATCTCAGCAGGGAGAGACAGCAAGCCTTGGGAGATGATCTGGTCCCATGAGCCAGTCCTCAGTTCACCCATCAGGAAGCGGATCCCACTGCAAGCCTGTGACAGAACTGGGAGGGGACCAAGCACCTGGCCTCGCCAGGACTCCTCCACTCGCACGGAGTCTGGAGGGGAGGGCAGGGGCTCCAGTCAGAGAGGTGGCACTGGAGTGAGGCCTGGCCCGCTGCCTGCCCAGGGGAGCCTCAGGCCTGACCTCCAGGCCCTTCTGGCCTCCTGGAACAGCACCTGCCTCTCACAGCTGTCAAGAGGACTAGAGGAGGTGACCTGTTGTGGCAAAGAGTGGCCAGTGCTCCGATCTCCTTTCCTCTTCCTGGGCACAAGGAAGGCCATCTTTCCCAGCCTCCCTGGTGTTTGGCTGGGCCAGGGGCAGCAGGGGCCTGGGGCGGGCAGCACCTGCAGGCCTGGCCCACCCATCCTGAGCAGCTCTCCTCACTTGCTCCCCCGACTGTTGGCTCACAGAGCTCCCGGTGGAGGATGCTGAGAAAGCCCTAGAAGACAGCAATGCTGAAAGACAGACGGCCTGGGTTTATGAATCGCCGTGTGGAAGGCTGTCTGCTGAAGGCTGCTCACACTTCAGGGTAAGCAGGAAGGAAACCGTTACTCTGTTGGGCCGAGGGCTTTGTTACGGCAGCTGGCAGTAACAGTCCTGACTAACAAACATGACATAAAGCACAATAGCAAAAAGAAACGCTCAAAAACTGTGATTTCCCTTTCTACCTCTCAGCTGCTCTTCCCTTCCTAGAATATGCTCTGCCCTTTAAAACTCAAGGGACAGGCGTTAGTTCAGAGATGGCTGGCAGGAGCACCTTGCAGCCCTGCCTATGGCTCTGCCCCTCAGCTCCTGCTGCTCAGCTCTGAACCCACAGGGACTCAGGCTGCACCACGTGGAGGTCTGCACCCGCGCCCCATCCTCCAATCCCAGGGACGGCCCAGAGAGTGCACTGGCCTGCCCCGGGACCCAGAGAGCAAGGCTCGTTGAATTCCCAACCTGAGGACAGGTCTTCAAGGCTGGCATTGAAGACCCAACCGTGCCAGGGCAGCTGACTGAGCATGTGCAGAGACCCATCTCTGAAAGGTGCTGCCCCCCCGAATGCCCACAGCAATGAGGAGGGAGTGGGGCCTCACACAGGATAGCACGATGGTTCTAAATCTCCCCCCTTAAGGGTATAAGTTCTGGGGACGTAAAATGGTTTGGTTTGTTTTAAACTTACATTCTCAGTCATCAGTCCGTCCTTCATTCACCCATCCATCTGTGTGTCCAGTTGTCTGACCCCTACGTTCCCACACGTGGTCTCTTTTCTTTCAAAGCCCAGCAGCTCTCTGAGGTCTCAGAAGCATCCTCCCACAGAAGGTTACAAGCACCCAGACTTCGCCGACAGACGGGAAGAGAATGCAATCACACACACCTTCACCAGAAACGCTTCAATTCTTGTGAGACGTGCAGTCTTCCTAGAGCCAACCCCAGCCTGCCGATCCCCATGGTCCCCTAAATTCTGGGCCCTCAGGCCCTCGGGTTGCAGGGCATTCAGCGCGTCCCCAGTGTCTGTCTCCAAATCGCCCCTTCCAGCCCTGGTGGCCGGCAGATGAGGGGCCTCCTCAGAAGGTGGCTGAGCTGCAGGTGCTTTTTGAGCTCCGCCCAAGGGGACCCAGTGAGCAAAGCACGCCTACCCCCATGCACCACCGTTACTCATCATCCCCCTCAGCCACCCTCTCATCTTCACGCAGCCACAGAGCTGAGCTTCGTGGCCAGCACGCGGAGTGAGAGCAGGACTGGCGTGTTCTCCTGAAATAACAGCACGTGGTCCAGGTAGGAGGAAGGGCAGACAGGTCAGAAGGCAAGCGATGGGATGAAGTGATCTGAGGCGGGGAGAGGGCGGGCTGGAAGCGGCCCTTGTCTTATCCAGAAGCAGCTCAGACGCAGATGAGGAAGCACCAGCCCTGGGTTACAGCCCATCACAGTCGGTTCCTACCCTGTGAGCGGCCCAGAGACCCAGCCCCCCGCCTGGCGTGCTTCCCACCCCCTGCTGGTGGGTGTCTCAGCACAGTCCCTCAGCAACTCCCCCGTGGCCGCCAGAGGGGTGAAACCCTCTGAGCCCGGCACCGTCTGGTAGAGACCGACAGAGGGCAGCGGGGGTGGGGCTTGGGGGCTGCAGGTGGCATCCTGAGAGGCCTGGGGCAGATGCTGAGGGGAGCGGCCTGGGCACAGAGAGGCACAGGTACCCATGCATCCTACAGTCACGGACCGCTTCCAGGCCGGGGTGCGAGGGCTGCCCAAGAGTGCTTCAGACAGGAGCAGCGGGCAGAGGCCCTGGGTGGAGGGAACACTCCCAGCCGGAAGCCAAAGGGAGTCCTGTGCGGCCAGGGCATGGGGAGAGAGAGGATGCACAGTGTGTCTGGAGGGGTGGGAGGCGTGGACAGCAAGGACTTGACTCAAGGAGAATACGCGGTCACTGAAGAATCTTAAGCCAGGCACTAACTTTTTTGGTTTGTGAAGATCTCTGAGTGAGAAATCAGACAGAAAGCATTGTTAGTCCAAGTGGGAGAAACCATGGACGCTTAGCTTAGGCAGGCCCGGGAGGAGCAGCCTCGGAGCAAAGGAGAAGGTGTCGCCCAGGAGGACCGCGTCCTCTGCCGCCCAGGCTGCAGGGCCAGCGCTGCTGAGACGGGCAGTCAGTCGCAGGCCAGGACCAGCTGGATGGAGAAGTTCAGGCCCGGGTCGGGCGGGTCCGCTGGAGGCACCTTCAGGACATCAAAGAGGCAGCGGGAGGTGCAGCCGGAGCCCCAGGGGCAGCGGGCGGGAGTTTCAGATTTGGGTGACATTGGCGCAAGGATAGTACCAGAAGCTGTGGTCACGGAAGCAATGACAGGCACATCTGCCCAGGAAAGGAGGAGCTGTGGGCTGCAGCCGCAGGGGAGGCAGCCCGGCTGAAAGGCGCCAAAGTGACGTGGTGGGGAGAACTGATCCTTGGGGTCCCAGCTGGGAGCATGCTCAGAGCTCCTCCAGAGAAGCACTCTCCCTCATCAGCCTGACTCAGGGCCATTTTCAGATGAGGGAGGATGGGCACGTGCACCACCCGTGATTAGTCAACCGGATCAAAAGAAGCACCCAGCCTGGAGCTACAGGACCCTGCTGGCGGCAGCTCCCCCACCAGCTGTAACCCCCACGAGTCATGGACATGCTGTGCTCTCAGCTTCTCATCTGTGAGAGGAGCTGTACTGGTCCCACCTCTGTGGAAAATTGGGAGACCTGACTTTAGGACACATTAAGAATGATGCAGCCATACACGTCAATATTAATAACAACGGGTATGTGAGCTCAGGGTGCCTCAGGGGCCTGTCCCCAGGACAGGGTGTCCGCTGTGCTGGCTCCAAGCTCTTCTCAGTGTTTTCTCTGTGTGAGAGACAAAGCTCAACTGTGAGGAATAAATATGAGCTGCGATCTTACTTCCGTCTTCCGGAAGGCGGGCCTCGGTCATGTCAACATTATCACAGGGTGGTCAGTCAGGGAATCGTGCAATTAAACAAGTCACTGGTCCTCACACCCAACGCACATTCATCCCTGGGTATGACGTCCCAAAACCAGCACTGAGCCAAGGAACCCAGGTTCATTTACTGCCCGGCTCACTAACTATCCCTGTGAGCTTGGAAAAAACGAGTAACCCTTGTGCCTCAGTTTCCCCGTCTACCAAGTGGGAGCTTTCACTCTTGTGTTTCAAACCTTACACAATTGTTATGAGGTTCAAACTAGACCATGAAAAGCATGAACTTACCTGAACTACTAAAAGCGGTTAGCAGATTCTTGATCAATGAAATTGTGGAAAAATGAATGATTTAGGATTTCCTCCAAAAACTGACTTAACAAAATGGACAAAGTGATTCAGTCTAGTAGTGTCGGCGGGCCGGCCAGCCTGTCCTCTGGGTGCAGTCCATCCTACAGGCACCGAAACCGGGGAAGGTTCTCAAGAAAATGCGCTCGTTCTGACAACGGTGTCGAGATGCAGCTTTTCCACCGAGAACTCCCGATACGACATCAGCAGTCCCCGGTCCTCCCTCCCTTTCCTGGTGGTGCTGTGGCCAGAGTTCTCTCTAGACCTTTCTTGCTGATGCCTTTTACGTCAGGTCTTCGTTATGTCTTGAAAGACTATTCATGGGCCTGCTAACCATTGATTTCTACATTCAGGAGAGAAATACTTTAATTAACAGAACAATAAGAATCTATTGGAATATTTTTCATGGCTCAAATCTGCTGAAGAAATGCAAAATGTTAATTTAGGAAAGTATCAATATGTCCTCTGTAGATAATACACTTCCCGTTGCCTGGTAGAGTTTAAAGAGATTTGAGACAGACACACAGCATTTCCCATTATGGGTCTTGTGAAATATAGATAGACACAGCATCTTTGTGTTAATAAAAAGCCTGGATGCCCAGAGAGTGTAAGCCAGTGATAGAAAAGAAGCCGGTCGCCACAGCAGGGCAGGCAGCAGCCTTTTGCACGTAGTTAGGGCAGCCTTCCTTCCTTTGGTGGGAAGGTTTTTTGTTTTGGGGTTTATTTCCCAGAAACACCTTTACAGAAGGGATAGATGTAAATACATCACCTTTTATGTGCACAGAGGATGGTCCCAAAGGCCTCTCCCGGCACACTGGGCGACGGTAGTCCAGCATCCCCATCTTCAATTGACTCCCCACTGTGCAGCCCTTCCTAAAAGGCAGCTTAGCCGCATCACAGCTTCAAACTTTCCTGTGCCTCGATGGCCCCAAGATGCAGTCCACACTCTCAATGGCTCACAAGTCTTGCACACCCTGGGCCCAGCAACCCCATCAGCCCCCTCCTGCCTCTGGGGCCCCCATTCTGGCTCCAGCAGACCCTCTCTTCAGGCTCTGCCACACTCCCAGGCCCACTTCTCCACTTGCCCTGACCAACTCAGGTGCACTTCCCAGAACCTGCATTCCAGGGACACTGCAGCATCTCCCATATCTGACCCAGGGACACTGCAGCATCTCCCATATCTGACCCACAGAGGACGCTCAGAAATATTTGTTGAATAAATGAATAATCGAGTGAATATGGGAGCACTTGACCAGAGCCAGCCCACTTCTCTGACTAGTTCCCATAGGGGCCAGGATGAGAAGCCGTCCTAAGAGCATGAAGACAAGACAATTACGTTTAGAGCAGACGGGGGAACTGCCTGGGCCGGTGTCACGAGCCAGCCAGGCCCCAGGCTCGTCTGCAGGGAGCATCAGCCTCGCCGAGCTATCTCGCTCCAAAGTGGGACTAAGGCACAGGTTGAATCAGCAGAGTGACTGAGCCCGTGACGGGCCCAGGAAGGCTGATGGCAGAACTTCCGTTTCAAGAAATGCTTCCTTCTGCTCTAGTGAGCAGTAGATGACACATGACTCTTCTCCTCCTGTGGGGCCAGCGCAGCTCAGGGGAGAGACGACAAGGAACAGACTGTCTGAGAACATTAGTCCCTTTGTTCCTACAATCTTAAGATCCTGCAGGTACACATATCTGAGTTACTGCAAGGTTCCTTTTATTGTGCCAGCCCTCTAACACCCGTGTAACCAATACCTTGTATTAAATCTCCTCTGATAGAAATACCTAGCATGGTTTCTCTCGTCCTGGCTGTACCCCAACTGATACAGGTAGATTGCAAACACAAGTTTATGTCTACTCCCTCATAAAATACCACTAAAATAACAATAAAAAAATTAAAAGATATAAACCTTCAAGCACAAAGAAAACACATAGAAAGATAACAGAGGATGAGAGATATCAATAAAATTTTGCAGAATGGAGAGCAGCTAAAGACAGGGTAACTGATTTAGTGGAGCAGGAAGAGAAGAAAGCTAGGTAGTTACAGTTTCTTGGAAGCAATAGTAAGCAAGGAGCTTAAACTGCAAACTCTAGAAAAGGCTCATAAATGGGAACCACGGACACCTCTGAGTTGGGCTTGCAGGGGGAGGCTAAAAAGGGCAAAAAGATTTTAAAACCTATGCGTGTATGTACAACAAACCAACAGATCCCTTCCTCCAGACAGGACAGCGAGAGGTGCCCCTCCCCAGCACGGCTGAGCTGAGCAGATCAATATTCAGTGGGGGAGCCAGCGAGGGTCTGAGGAGGGGACCGCTGCGAGTGAGGGGGACTATCCTGAACACAGGGGGAATCAGCAAGAGTCTGCACTGCAAGTCAGCTTGCTTCTTGTTTCCTCCCTATCTGTTTCTCAGGAGGCGCCCAGAGAACATGCACCCAGAGAAGGCATAAATGATTTCTTAGCTACCACACCAAAAGCATAAGTGACCAAAAATAAAAAAATAGATGACACCATCAAGAAAGTAAAAAGACAATTTTTTTTTTACTTTTTATTCCTATTTTTGAAAATAGAATGTAGAGAATACTTGCAAATCATGTTATTGGATAAGGGACTTATATACAGATATATAGAGAATTCATAAAAATCAATAAGAAAAATTTAAATAACCCAATTTAAAAATGGGCAAAGAATCGAAATGGACATTTATCCAAAGAAGATATACAAATAACTAACAGTCACATTAAAAGATGCTCAACATCATTAATCACTAAGGAAATGCAAATCAAAAACACAATGAGATTCCATTTTATACCCCTTAGGATGGCTATAATCAGCAAGATAAAAATAACAAGTGTTGTCAAGAATGTGGAGAAATTGGAACCCTCATATATTAGTGGTAGGAATGTAAAATGGTTCAGCCACTGTGGAAAACAATTTGGCAGCTCTTCAAAAAGTTACACATAGATTTATCATATGACCCAGTAATTCCACTCCTACGTATGTACCCAAAAGAAGTGAAAACAGGTACTCAAACATGTACACCCGTGTTCATAGCAGCACTATTCACAATTGACAAAAGGGAAATAGCCCAGATGTTCACCACTGGGTTAACAAAGTCTTTTAAATGTGGCATATACGTACAATGGAATATTATTTAGCCATAAAAAGGCATGATATTCTGAACGTGCTATGTGGATAAAGCTCTGAAACATCGTACTAAGTGAAAGAAGCCAGACACAAAGTAACACATCATATGATTCTATTTATCTGAAATGTCCAGAATAGACACATCCGTGGACACAGACTGCAGACTGGCGGTTGTCAGAGGCTGGAGGGGGTGCGGGGAGGAGTTAGACGTCGCTGTTTCCTGGGTGTGGAACTTTACTTTGGAGTGATGCAAATGTTTTGGAACTAGATAGAGGCAGTGGCTGCACAGCACTGTGACCGTCCTAAAGATCACTGAGTTATTCACTCTTCAATGGCAAACTTTATGGTATGTGAATTTCACTTCAATACATATGTTTTTTAAATATCTAGAAAGACCAGTGGATATATGGCAGATTATATAAGAAACCAAAAATCACAAGAGCTAAAGAAATGAAAATGGTTGTCCCTCCGGAGCAGGAGTCAGAGATTGGGATGGGTGAGAAGTGGACTTTTGTTTCTCATTTTAAGCCTCTTTTAACTCTGTAAATTATGGAGTATATAAATTTGAAGAAAATAAAATTAAGAACAAATTTTAGTGAAATTAGCAGTGAAAAGAGCAGGTGAAAAAATCTTCAAACATGCAAGAATTCAAGCACTATAGCACTGTAAGTCCCAGCTTTTTGTTTTATGGTTTTTAAATTGTGTTTACTGTAATCCATGTAAATGGTTTTAAACATTAATACTCAAAGTTATAATAACATTTTTCCTTAAGGCAACTTAGGGAAATGAGTTCTTTACCCGTAGAATTCCTAAGATGGCCAGAGAATTTCCACCAAATACAGTTAGTCTTGGAGAAATTGGAAAATAGCTTGATGCTCGCTGGAAAACCTAGGTAGGAAGTGATGGGATTGTCTAGACATGTCAAAGCCAAACGCAGAGATTTTAAGACAGCACCTGGGTGACTGGGCTGCAGGACCAGAAGCTGTCTGCGTGTGTGAGGTGTTTCAGACGGTCAACATGCTCCACGCTGGCCTCGCTTGGCAAACACGGCCACTGCCCAGGAGCAGGAACCGTGCCTTCATTGCAGCAAGTCCACGGAGCGTCTCAAATGGGTTATGGCTCCAGACCATGACCCAGCTCACTGGAACATTCCTGAAACAGCAGGAATGACTTTGCCAGTGTTTTCATCGTGAAATGTACTTTATAACCTCACTGGCCCAGCATGTGTCAGGCTAAATCTTGCATTTCCCTGTGACAGCCCCTCTGTTAGGTAGCCGTGTACACACGAACCCTCACACACATGTAACTCAGGAACACCTGGCACAGCTGTGCAGGGCAGACTAAGATGTAAATCTCTTTGTAGCCTCTGCTCCCTTTTTAGGCGTATGTGCAGAAACACAGCTGGAAGCCAGTGAAATATGATATGAGGATGACCTGGTTGTGACAGGAGCGCCCTCACTGTCATCTGGACACTTTAGTCAGTTCCAGAGGCCGGGAAGGTCTGGGAAGGCACTGTCCTTAGGAGAAGCATAGAGGAGGGGAGGAAGCCACAGAAGGAGTCAGTACAACCAGCATTTTTTGATAATTCTCAAAGAAAGATTTGACCAAGGGGCCACACAAACCACAGCCAAAGAGGAAGGCAAGCTGGAAGACCAAGGGAAGCCAGACAGTGTTTCCAGCCAGGGAACAAGGTTGAGGGTCACAGGACCCGGGTGGCAAAGGAGGGGTTCAGAGAGCTCAAGAGAATGGAGGTGGGAGGCGCCTGCATGAGGGAGGCTGAGCAGCTTGGGGAGACGGCCCCTGAGGGTCGTGGCTCAGTGGGCTGTTTTTCTGCAGATCTTCTCCCCACCCCACACTTTTCTCAGCACCCTCCACACCCCCTCCTGATACCAAACAATGAAGGCGAAGACTCCCCCTCCCCAGAGATGGTCTGTGAGCTGGTCCATCAACCTGCAGGCCTCTGTGGGAGCTTTGGCTCCTCCCCTGCCAGATTTGCTGGCTAGAATCATTTTTCAAGCCAAACGCAGAACATTCCCTGGCAGCTGTGGTGAGGATGATCAAGTGCCCCCTCCTTCAATCTCTTTTCCCACGCATCTTCTTTACCAGCCCGGTGTGCTCTATGCCAGTGGGCCTCACACTTGAGCCTGCATCAGAAACACTAGGGGGTCGTTAAAGCACAGAGCCCTGGGGCAGGCCTGTGGCCTAGTGGTTAAGTTCCCATGCTCCACTTTAGCCGCCTGGGGTTTGCAGGTTGGGAACCCATGTGTGGACCTACACTACTCATCAAGCCATGCTGTGGCAGCACCCCACATACAAAATAGAGGAAGATTGGCACAGATGTCAGCTCAGGGACAATCTTCCTCAGCAAAGAGGACTGGCAGCAGATGTTAGCTCAGGGCCGATCTTCCTCACCAAAAAGAGGAAGATGGGCAACAGATGTTAGCTCAGGGCCAATCATCCTCAGCAAAAATAAATAAATAAAATATGGAGTCCTGGGACATGAGGTGGTGATGACAGTGATGCTAGGCAGAAACCACATTTTGAAAACCACTACCCTAAATGTTCTTCCCAAGCACTGAGCAGTTCTCTAAGCCTTCAGGTATGTCTGATATCTGTGTGACCACGGAGAAGTTCTTTAATCTCACCACGCCTCAGTTTCCTTATCTGTAAAGTGGGAATTGTAATACCTCTGTGAGCTAATATATGTAAAGGGTTAGGACAGCACCCAATACATACTAAGTGCTATATGTGTTCAGGATTGTTATTATCTCCCAAAATGAGCCTCCACTGCACAAGACCGGGTATTTAACTGATGTATTCATGGTGTCCAGTGGGAACCCTGCTAATTTTCTCCCAAGAAAATGGCTCTGGTGCAGCTGTTTCTGCCAATATCCCAGTTGACATTTCAGTTTAGACGCCAGCTGTACACTTCTCTTCACAGGTTAGTAAACTAATCAGTCAACTTTGAGTGAGAACTTACCTTCCACGTGTTATGTGCTGGCAGCTGCTCCGTCCTTTTCCTCCATATGGCTCTCCTGGCCCGTTGCGAGGTGGACATTTCTCTGAACGGGTGGGGAGAACTCAGAGCTGGCCTGTCCACTCCAGGTGAAGTGAAGGGTGGTGATCCTTTCACTCTGGTGTCATAGGTTGATGCCTTTAAATAAGTCATTCATAGACTGGGATGCCTTCTTTTATCACCTGTGCTAGCCAGAAATGTGAGATGTCGGGGTGCCCTGAGGTGATGGGGTGCTTATGTCTGAATGAATCCATTTATGAAATGAGGGGGTGGGCAGGCAGAGCAGACACAGTGGTCTCACAGAGAGACAGTCACTTTGGAAACCAAGAGGACACAGAGTGGTGATGCGCCACGCCCTGGTGGGCAGACCCTCCCCTCACTGGGTCTCAGCCCTCCCCTGTGAAATGGCAATGCCATCACCCTCACAGGCATCTGTAACAGGGAAATAGTGGCCACTTAAAGCGGCGATGCTTCCAGCACCACCACATGGGATGTGTTTTCTCGTCTCTCCCCAGACGCCGTGAGGCGGGTCCAGGCTGCACCTCGTCTGATCCCCAGCACCCAGCACAGTGCCTGGTATGTGGGAGGCACTCAGAAAGCATGAGCAGGATGGGCGGGAAGGGCTTGCACCTCTGTGGGGGCACGTTCCAGAAGGAAAGTCAGTCATTTGCCCACCACACACTGTCCGCATTGGCATATTGGTTGCTGCATAGTCGCTTCTGTTCCCTTAGGCATTCGTAAACTGATCATTTACGACCTGCTCCAGCATCTTCTCACTTTTCCTGCTAAACTGACAGATATTTAATTCTAGCCCAATCTGTGACTGGAGCTCCTGGGGGGGCCTCCAGAAGGCCGAGGAAGTCAGTGCAAATGTACAGTTTTGCTGTGAGCTGAGAGAAGTCCTTTCTGCAAGTCTTTGACCTGATCCTCTAAAGCAATAGTTCTCAAAGCGTGGTCCCCAGAGCAGCAGCATCAACATCACCAGCAATCTGTTAGAAATTCAGATTCTCAGGTTCCAACCCAGATCTGCTGAACCTGACACGAAGCCCCCCAATTTGTGTTTTAGGAGCCTTCTAGGAGATTCTAATGTTCACTAAAGTTTGAGGGCTGCTGCTCTGGGGACCCCAGAAAGAAGTTAGGACTGAAACAGTAACCCTCTTACTGCAGGTAAAGAAACTCAAAGCCAAATGCACATGATTTGTTCAAGGTGACTCATTCCTTTATTCTTCTCCTCATCCATTCACCTGTCAATCACTCCCAGACTGCCTGCATCATGCAGGGCCCTGGGCTGCGAACAGGGCCACACTCCACAGTCAAGCATTCACTGTCTAGGGAGAGATCACAGAAATTCGAAAAAATTAAAATCTGCCGATGCATTCAGCAGACCTCTCACAGCCTGCTGCTCTGGGATGTGATGGTGAACACAGCCACCACATGTCTAGCCTCATGGAGGCTGCAGCTGAGGAGGGAGCCAGACTTCCAGAGGAACACTCGCACAGTCACAGGTTAAGCTAAGTGCCATGGGGCTTGCACAGGGCAGTGTGGGCAGCGACAGGAAAGGCAGAGTTGACTTGGTCTGCAGGGTCTGAGCAGCTGGCTGTAGGTGTGAGGCCTGCACTGACCGCTGGTGGATGGGTGGGAGCAGGAGGTGAGGTGAGGAGGGGCATCTTGCATGTGCCGGGCTGAAACTCGGCATGTCCAAGGGTCCGCTTGGTCTCAAGTGTGCCGATTCCTGGTGCCTCAGGGGGTCCAAGTAGAGACGCTGAGGTAGCAACTGGGGATGTGGTTCTGGAACTCCCATGAGAGGCAGGGCTAACAAGCAGATGAAGGTCTGCATCCTTGGGGTGTCTGTGGCTCATGAGACCACCTGGGGAGGGAATGCAGGCCACCTACCAGGGGGTGTGGGAGGAGCAGGGGGAGAAGATGGGACTGGTGAAGATGGGAAGTTCACCTATGAAGACATGACTTCCCAGCTGGTTCTCCTTGTTTTCTCCGTTGGTTTTGTCTCTGTACAACAGGGGGGACACAAGAGTAGGGGGGGTGAGTTTGGAGATGTGGGAGCAAGGGGTTCATGGACGGAGCGAGGTCCCTGAGCAGAAAGAAGGGGCAGAAGCCAGAGCACAGGAGGGCTGTTGGCCTCAGAAAGAGAAAGCCGCCGCTCCTCTGCTGTGACAAGAGGCGGGGAGAAGGACAGCCACAGATGCAAGACAGCAGGTGGCTCGGTGAGTGGAAGCCGAAGGAAAGCCCCATCATCCCTGAGAAGTAGGTAGGGGCTGCCTGTTGAAGGAGGGGGAGAGGCCGCAAGAGGGAGGGCAGCGCAGAACTCTTGCTGCAGGGAGTGGAAGAGCAAGCTAGCCCGGCAGAGCGGCCAGCGCTCTTGGGTGCAGGGTGTGCAAGGTTAGGCACCAGGGGTGTGCATCCTCCCTGACAGCCAGCCCTCTGCTTCCTCTGCCTGACAGACCCAGAGTAAGTCTCCAGACCCCTATCTCCAAGCTGTGTGGAAAGGCTGGACGGGGGGCGGGAAGTTCACAGAAACGGTTCTGCCTTACGTGAGTCCAGGCATCAGACAGCCTGGGTTCAAACCTCGGCTCTGACTAGGATTTGAGTGGTGGCCTCCCAGAGCCTCATCTTCCTCACTGCAGAAGAGAGATTTGCACCGAGGCCATTGGAACCATCCCTGGTGTGTCCAGGACCTGTTGCTGCGCTGGCCCACACAGCAGCTCACGTGGATGGTGGCTAGAGATAAAGCCATCTCACAGGCTCCTCGTGTCAGACCCCCGGGGAAGCACACAGACCCTCACAAATGTGTTCAATGAACCACACGCTGGGAGGGGCCTCGACATAATCACCTTTTCTCGCCCTAATCCAAAGTATCTAAACCAGGAACTGCAACAATGCTTGTCACCCTAGGCTCTAAGTGATCATTCGTTTAAAAAGAACTCTGGTTTTCTGAGCCTCGGGAGTCAGTTCAGCTGGTCTTCCCTAAAGATGCTCACATGCACCCGGCCTGCCCAGGCGCCCGGTGGTGCCAGGTGTGCACCAAACAGCGCTGCTCTGAGGCACGTGCTGGGGCTGCACAGGCTCTGCAGGGGCCTCCTTCCTCCTGGCTGTCGTCTGCCCTGGGTTTGCAGGAGAAAAGATAGGAGCACCATCCTGCATTCAGACAACCAAAGGAAGAAAGATGCCATATGGCTAAATTCCAAAGGCAGCGGCGTTCCAAACGTGACGCTGGTCTCAGGGAGGGCGGCTTCCCACTTGGAGTATTCTCACCAAGGAGCTTTGAAAACTGGCCTTGACAACCTCTGTCAAGGCTGAACTCTACTGCGGCTGCACATCTAAAACTATATAAATTAACGTGCTGATTAGGGCAGAGCTGACACAGGCCCTCTGCAAAACAGGCCCATTTAAATGTAAATTCTGACCTTCAGCCCCAGGGTAGAAAAGAAATAGTTTCCACACCTCTAAGCATTGAGAAGGAGAGTGAGGATTAAATATTAATTCTTGATGAAGGAAGACTTTTTAATCATGTTTACTACTTTTAGAACGTCATGATTCTAGGTCTTTTTTTCCTTCATGGAGAATATTGTATTTTTAATTACCTGAAACTCAAAGACAGCGTCCAGACCTCTCGGATGCTCCCTCAGTGCTCCAGGATGGACCGGACTGGTGCCCACAGACCCTGGGCACCAAGACCAAGTCCCTTCAGCACTCCACACACCTCGCCCTTCCCAACACACACACACAAACCAATCCGACTAACATTGGTGCTTTTCTGTCCCTCCCCCAGGATGCCTGCTTGTCCTTTAAGAATGTCCTTGTGGGAAATTCTGCCCTCGCACTCCAACCATGTAAATGAGCATCTCCTTTGTTGCATCCACGTCTTGATTACTCACCCATGTACCATGTTATCCCTCCAGTCACTCACAGACATGCACCAGGGTTACCGTGTGCCTCCCAGTGCCAGGCCCTGGCATTAAACAGCAGTGGTTCCAAGGAGGTCTTTGGAGATGTTTAGAACCGCAGATCACTACCAGCCCCCAAACCACCTGAAATTATCATTCAATCTAAGCAAAAGCAATATGCTATCTCATGCAGCTTTCAAAGGGTCACCTAGCCCCCTAGGCCACCCTGAGCCCCTGCACTATAGAAATTCTGGAGCTTCCACTGCTGAGATGAACAAGACCAAGTCTCGCTTTCAAGAACCTCCCAGTCCAGTCAGGGACAGGACAGTCAGCAGTCAAGAAGGCGCCCCAGCATCAGCAAGCTCAAGGATTTCACAAACCCTATACTTCCTAAGGCCAGAGCTTGGTGCCTATGTGGCTCAGAGAAAGATGGGGCTGGAGAGCTTGGCAGGGACCAAGATTTGGCGGGCCCCTCGTCTCAGGATGAGGAGCTTAAATTTTATCAGGGTAGTTTTAATCCAGGGAGTGACTGGATTGAATCTCAGTCCAGTGTAGATGTTGGACTGCAGGAAACCCAGTGGGGCAGGGAGACCCCTGAGTGGGGACGCGACAGCAGAAGCTCAGGCCCAGGAGGAAGACGGTAGCAAAGGAGAGGAGGGCTGTGAGGGAGAGACAGCAGAGATCGGGATCGGGGCCTCGAGCATCAGCAGGGCACTGCTGCAGGTTGGACTGAACAGAGCGGATGCCATGAGGTCTGGGAGAAGATGTCTGCTCAGCACCGAGACCCTGTGGAGGGGCAGAGCAGGCAGTGCCCACCCAGCAGCAGCCCTCAGGGCACCTGTCCTTCGTCAGGATGGCCCCACCAGGTGAGATGGCCAGGCCTGCGCACGCCCACCTCTCCCAGGAGGCAAACGAGAACCTGATGGAGCTGACCGCTGGGCACTGCCTGATGCCCACAGCCTTCCTGGAAGGGGGTCTGGGCAGCAGCCTCCAGGCCCACAAGGACGTGTGCGGGAGGAGGGGCTGAGGCGATGGCTGTGGCCTCCTCACTGTGCCTGAGGAAGGGGCCCGCTGTGCTGCCCAGCAGGCTACCAGGGATTCGGTTCACTCATCCCGGTGTCCTGACTGAGTGCTTCCAGGGGCAGGACTAAGCTCACATGTCCTGGCGTCCTTGGGGCTCAGTGCAGTGCTGGAACATAGCAGGCGCTCAAAAACACCTGGTGAGAAACGCCCATGCATCAGGAAAGCCGTAGCAGACTTGCCATCCCCCTGTGCCTGCCTCCTGGCCTCCCGCCAGCTCCCTGGGAGCAAAGTCGCCCACTGTGGCTGCACCTCCAGCACTACTTGTGGTCCATAGCAGGTTCTTGGTGTGCTTTGTTGAATAGCTAATGATGAGAGAGAAGTGCCATTGACACCATTGAAGCACCTCTCCCAGTCTGTGGCCCTGGGAACACTGTTTAACCCCCTGGATCTGTGGCTTTTAACACGTAGAATGTTCTAGAGCATGTTGGAGGGAGGAGTAGTGGCACCTTGAGAAATCTACTGAGCGCAGATCCTCTCAGTCTGCCAATACCTGTATAGGGTAAGGTCCCAAGTATGCATTCAACAAACCCTGAAAGAGCACTTCCCATGTGCCCTTCCACACGCCTTATGTACAGTGTGACAACGCGGTCAGGACAGGCCGGGTTATGCCCCAAATTCCCGTGGCTTAACAACTCCAAGCTTGCTTTCCATCCACGCCACACATCTGTCGGGAGCTGTCTGAGGGGGCGAGGGCCCTGCGCCACCCACTCCCTCAGGCACCAGGGTGAAGGGGGTGCCACCTTCAGCAGCTGAACCGTCTGGAACACATCGTCCTTGGTTGCCTCAGAAGACAGCCAACAGCTGGAGGCTGCACGCTGACAGATGCTTTTGCTCAGAAGTGGCACACAGCACTTGTTCCCACAGCCCATCAGCCAGGACCAGTCTCCTGCCCCAGCCAGACTGCAGGGGGCTGGGAGGAGTCGGGGAGCAGACGGTGTGCTTGCTGAGCATCTGCCTCTGCCACAGGGACACTCTTCACAGGGTAGGAAACAAGAGGCTCTGAGAAGTTAAGTCCCTTGCTCGAGGTCACATAGAGAGGAAGTGGCAGAATCGCTGACATTGCCTGAGTCCCTGCTCGTAACCAGTACACCATGCTGCCTCTCCCGTTGTCCCGACTTGATGTGAATGATCTTGATCCTAAATTGCTATTCTCCTGACACCCACCTAAAACCATCCCATAGAGAGAAGAGGGTTAGGGCAGAGAGAAGGGGACCTTCCTACTGGGGACCGGGCAGGGTCAACAGTGTGAGCTTAGAGCTGAGGCACGAGCAGGCCAGGACTGAGGGCTGGGGCAGCCAGCGGAGGGTGGCAGGAAAGAGGACACATCTGGGAGAGGAGCGGCGCCAACACACCAGCACGTACCCTTTGTGGGCAGCCAAGTATCCCCATGGGAGGAGGGCACAAGCTGACAGGGGCTCCTCCTGAAGAGCCGCTGAGCCCTCACAGCTCACAGGTCCGTGATGTGCAGCTGGACCAGCTCAGCAGCAGCCCACGGAGGGACAGGCTGTGCCCACCCGCGTGCTGACGGCAAGTATGCATGAATCGCGTGGCTCAGGGGACAGGGCCTCCCCAGGAGATGATCAGTTTATGGTATTTGCATAGCCATGGAACAGAAGAATCATGACTTCTGTGAGCAATGCACATACCATGCCATGTCCTGTCGGCAGTTCTCTCCAACTCTTGACAGAGCCAACCTCTGGATATAGAATGTTACCCAGGGAGCTGGGGAGGTCAGGGGCTGCACCCTACACACCTCCAGTGTGCCCCTCAGGGCACTGAAAAGGACCTGTGTGACTGAACTCAGTACCTGTAGTGACTGAGCCTGGCAGGACCGGCATCATCTAGGTGGAGGGATGACAGAGAGATGGGTGGGTGGGCATATGGTGATGCACACATGGTGCCCTCAGACCTCCCCTGGGCTGGAGCTTCCTCAGGGGCAGAGTGTGGTCAGCCCACGGTGTTGGAGGGGCCATCGAGCCCTGCAGACACCCATCTCCTCCCTCATGACAGGCCGAGCCTTTCTGTCCCCTCTTCCTGGAGTCCTGGAGATGTGCCCTGCTCATTTCAGAAAGCAGAGGGAAGTTCCAGCAGACACCAAGAGGGAAATAAGACAGTCTAGAGCAAGAATTCAAGGCAAGTAAGTTCTACGTTGCATATTGTAGCAAAGGAAATTGCTCCCATGAAATTATATGGACTCCTCCTTTTATAGTCCAGTGTGAGAGTGAGTTGTGAAATACTGGAAATTTCAAGATTTAATTAAAACCTAGTTCACTGCACTGAAGTTTGCTTACAAAATGTAGCAAAGATTAATGGGAGAAATCAAACCAAAGTGTTCATGCACAGTTCCTTGGGTCATAATTTATAGGAACAAGAAGAGAAGAGCAAGATCATGGCCTTAAAATAAATTTACTGCTTCTCTGGCTAAGTAAAATGGAAATAATAAAAACCCTCGAGTCAGCTCAACAGCATCAAAATGAAATGGCAGGCCAGCCAGGTAAGCGACGATCAATCGTATTTGTCAGGACCTACAAGACGCTCTGCTGTACTTTCTGGGAGGGGCACAGGGCAGGGGGGAAAGGGACCCCACCTTATTCCATTTAATCCTCACGTGACTACAGTGGTGATTGTCCCTGCCTTCCAGATGAGGAAACTGAGGCTCAGAGGGACCAAGTGACTTGCCCAAGGCCACATTGCTAGAAGGTGGCACAGCTGGGATTGGCCATCTGCCTCAGAGTCCATGTTCTGCCACCCTAACCTGCAGCCTTCCTTGTGGGGACCCCACCTTGCAGGGACCTGACCACCCAAGTGAGGGGATGTGGGTTGGGTGTGCCAAGCACTGGACCCAGGCAGAGACACTCAACTCAGGGTGGAGCAGTGGGACGACAGCCCACAAAAGATGTCCATGTCCTGATCCCTGGACCCCGTGAGTGTTACCCTATGTGATGGTTAATTTTATGTGTCAACTTGGCTGGGCCACAGAACCCAGAAATTTGGTCAAATGCTATATTAGATGTTTCTGTGGTGGTGTTTTTGGATGAGATTAACATTTAAATGAATGGAATTTGAGTAAAGCAGATTACCCTCCATAATGTGAGTGGGCCTTGTCCAATCAGTTGAAGGTCTTAAGAGCAAAGATTGAGGCCCCAAGGAAGAGCAAATGCTGCCAGCGGACGACCTTCAGACTCGAGCTGCAGCAGCAGCTCTTCCCTGGGTCTCCAGACCAACAGCCTTCCCTCCAGATTTTGAACTTACCAGCCTCCATAATCGTATGAGCCAATTCCGTAACATGAGTCTCTGAGAGAGAGAAAGGGAGAGAGAATCCATCTATCCACAGAGATGTACATATCTATACAGATAACACATTATTCTATCTATATAGAATATAGATAATAGAATCTATGTAGATAGAGTCTATCTATATATACACATGGAGACAGAGCTTGATGTAAGCGAATTGACTCATGCAACTGTGGAGGCTACATATATATCCAGAGAGAGAGATTGTGGATATATCTACATATCTGTGTCCATCTATCTATAGAGAGAGAGAGATTCATTTTTAGGAAATAAATATCTCAGAGAGAGAGAGATCTATCTATCTATCTATCTATCTATCTATATGGGGAGGAGAATATTTGCAGGAGGATTAGGAGATCCATGGAGACCAGCATATATATATATATACACACACATACATACATACATACATATATGTGCATACTGGAGAACCCTGACCTAATGCACTCTATTGGAATAAACAGATTTTACAGATGCGATGAAGTTAAGGATCTTGAGATGGAGGAGATCATCCTGGGTTTTGCGGGCAGGCCCCGTGCTATCACAAGCACCTTTGTAAGAGGGAGGCAGAGAGAGGAGTGACACTGGCACAAGCCAGGAAAGCCTGCAGCCACGGGAGCTGGGAAAGGCAGGACCAGATTCTCCCCGGGAGCCCCTGGAAGGAGTGGCCACCCTGACACCTTGGTTTCGGCCCAGTGACACTGATCTCAGACTTCCGACGTCCAGAGCTGCGAGAGAACAAATTCCTCTTGTTTTGAGCCACCCAGTTAGTGGCAGTTTGAGAAGCAGCCGTGGTCACACTGAGAGGGAGGAGGGCAGGGGCACGTGGACATTTCCTGGCAGAGGACGGGAGGCGTGCCTACTGTTGAGCAAAGCTCGAGGGGCGTGCTGCCTGGTGTGCTCCCCTCCGCCCCCTGCAGCCCCGATGATCTCCCCTCTGGAAAGCCTCCCCGGAGGCCCGCTCTGTCCCCTTTCCCCTCCTGGACAGGTCCAGCCCTTGCAAGTAGCGGCCACACCGCAGAGTGCTGGTGAGTGTCCGCGTGGCTCCAGGGCCTGCCGTGCTTCCCCAAATCCCACCACAAGCACAGCTAAAGTACGCTGGGGGCTCGGGAATACTTGCAGGAGGATTGGGAGAGCCCTGGAGACCAGTCGCTGGGGGCACTGTCTTTGTGACTCAGGCCGGGAGGGGAACCGAACCTTCTTTAGCAACTGTGCTCCGGTTTCTAGGCTGCGTAATTGTTCCACCCTCCATCTAGTTTCCCAGTCTTAGCAAAGAGGAGCCCCAGCTCCTCCTTACAGCCACCAAAGAACTCTAGAGGAGACAGACTCTGTGGCTCAAAAGCAGGACCACGACAACACACCCACCCATCCTGCCAGGGACCTCCAGCCACAGCTGAGTCCAGGGCTCCACCCTCAGTGGTCTGCTGAGGACCCCCACCCATCCCCAGGAGAGCCCTGCCTCTGAGTGTAGGTTCCAGGAGCAGGAGGCCAGAGAGAGGGCCTTGAGGGGGAGCACTGTGGGCTGACACAAGCATGTGCCGAGGATGATGGTGACAAGGACCACCATCACAGTCCCTGGACACCCCATTGCAGATTCTGGGGCACCCCACTCCTTCCCCACACTCTTGGGCATTCACGCAGCATCGTGGTAACGCATGTAACGTCTGTCCCTGTGCTGCCTCAGTGTTCTGAAGACGTAGCCAGAGCTCAGCTCTTGCCTTCTGACTGTGCCAAGTCCTGAAATCACCCCAGGAGCCACCCAGGTGAACCCCATTGACAGGCGAGGAGAGGAGTGTGGCGGCGCTGCACACAAGCCACATCCGACTGACCACAGAGGCATCGTCTGGACAGGCTCCCTGCCAGACCTCAGCAAGAGTCTGAATTCACTAGCGCTTCGGAGAGTCCTGTGACTTCAGGCCACAGCAAGTCATTCGATGCAGCTGGGCGGAGGGTGAGAACAGAGCAGGGCAAGCCGCTGGAGGGCGTGTGCCAGCGGCCTCCGCAAGAAAACGGGACAGCCAGGCGCTGCAGAGCGGCCCGGGGAGCTGGCAGCCCCCTGGACATAGACATGCATAAGGGAGATATGGATGGGGCTCCCTCAAATGCCCGGAATTTGGCCAACAGAGACATCACCCCCAATTTCTCCAGGCCTCAGTCCGTGGAAGTCTGAGCTCCATCCCAGTACCCACAATACCACTGGCATTCTCCACGCCCTCGGCCTCACTGCCCGGTGCCCCAGTCCTGGCCGAGGCTCCCGCAGACATGGCTCCCTCCCACGCCACCCAAATCGTCTCCCCCTCAGGAGGAAGCAGCCCCTCCTTCAGGAGGGCCTGAGTGTCGCTGGTCCCTCTGGAGCCCGGCCCACACAGCCTGACGCCCAATAACCCACATTCAACAAAGTGAGTGGTGCCAGCCTCACCCCGCTCCCACAGCAAGTCTAGATCACGGCTTCTCAAACTGCCTGTGGGGAAGGACTCATTTCCTTAATCTCCAGTATGTTGCAGACTGATACTCAAGCAAAAGACAATAAAAATAGAACACTAGAAAAATGAAACGAAAAACCAATGACGCAAAATACGAGGTCCGGGCAGGGCCCAGCCTGAGCATCACCCCCTGGCCGTCCCTCTGCCTGCACACGGCACTCAAGGCTCCGCACACGCTGGAGATGTCACCAAGCAGCCTGCGCTCCTGGAGCCGGGTGCTTTTCTGGAGCCATAAAATTAGCTTCTGGAATAAAATATTAAACTTCACTCTCAAAACAGAATTATTTATGCCTTTTACAAAGGAAAAACAACAGTGCAGCTTTTGGCTTCCCAAAGTGATTTAAATCTCAACTTAGTTTCAACCTAGGAAAAAAATAAATGAAAACAACAAAAGAGCTGCTGAAGCAAGTCTTCTCCTTCCTCAGAGAGCTGGGTGGGGTGGGGGCTGAGTCCGCAGCAGCCCTTACTGTTCTCAGCTCAAAGCCAGTCCCTTCTGGGATGCCCTGGGGAGCAGGAGCCCTGTCCGCTGGCATTCATCCACCGCCCTCCACGTGCTCGGGCATCCTCAGCCTCCACGGCCACAGATGCTGCTGACCTCCTGATGGGATTAATCTCCATGCAGCAGCCAGTTAAGAGAGCAGCAAGAAGCGGTGCCTATGGCTTTGTCCTCTTTTCTACCTGGAAGGCATAGCCTGGGAGAAACTGCAGGGCAGAGGCAGAATTACGGCCTCACTAGTCAGGGCCTGAGGTTCCCACAGCCTCCGCCCGCCCTGGCAGTGGACTGGGCACACTCTAGCCACCTCCCTCTGTCTTCAAGGACCGACCGAGAGCACCCTTCCATTCCCGAGTCAAGCAGCCAGTTCGAAATCAGCTGTGAGAGCCGAGAGCTGAACAAGGCTTAGGCAGTCTCTCAGGACGGAGGGGGAGAAAGTCGAGCTCAGCGCTGCTGAGGATGAGCTGACCGGCAAGCCCCTAAGGCTTGCAGTCGTGTCTCCCACAGGGACAGAGTGGAGTAGAGAAAGGCTCGCCTCAAACACTGAGCCCGACTTCAAGTCAGTTCAGACTGAGACAAGCTTCCGCTGTGTAAACGCCTGCCAGAAACAAACAGGTGCTCTGGCGGAGCGCAGCCTCACCACAGCTCACCATCTCTGTGACTTTATCACACCCACCGCTGGCCTTCAGTTAGAGAACAGCTGGGGACAAAGAGAAGAATGCATGGGAAAGAGACACGGGGAGCAGGTCACTGGAGATCTGAGCATTAGAGTTATCAGCAATGGGTATTAAAATAGCTGTCATTAATATGTTCAATAAACTAATGACAGGGAATTTCAGCAAAAAATCAAATGAAACTTCTAAGTTAAAAATACAATAACAGAAATAAGAACTCAGTAAATAGTAGTTTATACATGATGAAGAAAGAATTCATGAACCCAAAGATGAGTCATCTAGACTGAAGCACAGATGACAATAAATACAAAAAAAGCATGAGATAAAGGGGACGAGGCGAAAAAGTCTTGTGTGTGTGTAACCATGGTCCCACAGGGGAGGAGAGAGAGTGGAGCAAAAGCAAAATTTGAAAAGATAATGGCAAAGAACTACTCAAAAAAATCAGGAAAGATATCAAACCACAGATTCAAAGCAGTTACAGCCTGTAAGAAAACAATCTCCTGTACCTCAGAGTCAAAGTGCTAAAACAACAAAGAGAAATTGTTTACGCAGCTGAAAGAGAAAGATCACCTTCAAGAGAGCAACAGTGAGACTCACAGAAAACCCCTCAGAGGCAGTGGAAGCCAGAAGGAAAACAACTGCCCCCACACCAGTCTATACCCAGGACAGATGCCCCTGAAAACAAAGGTGGAACAAAATGTTTTCAAACAACCGAAAACAGAGAGTTCATCCCCTGGAAACCCACTCTGAAAGAAAAACTGAAGTCAGTTCTTTGGGCATAAGTATGGAAATTCAGAAAGAAATGAAGAGGAATGGAAAAGGTAAAAATATGGGAAACTCTCAATGAATGCTGATTGTACAAACAAAAATAGTAATAATGCCATATGTGGCTTAAAATTATGTGTAGAATTTGTATGTATTACAAAAATACCACAAAACTGGGAGGGAATAAACAAAATTAAAGTGTTCTCAGGAAGGTCTATGCATTCTTGGGAAATTGTAAAAATATTAATTTATGTTAGACTGTAATTAGTCAAAGATGCATCCTGTAACTTCAAGAGTAACCCCTCAAAACTAGTTAAATGTATATCTAACATGTTAAAGAGGTAAAAAATTAAATAATAAAAACATAACTGATGACTTCAACAGGAGGTAAGACAGCAAAGAAAAATGAACATGGTACAGGTGGGAAAAGAGAAAGAAGAACATGATCAATTTAATCCCCAAATACATCAGCAATGGAAGTAAATGTAAATGGACTGAAGGCTCAAAAAATTAAGAGTTCATAAGAATAAAAATTATATGTTGCTTATAAAAGATACATCATAAATATAAGGACACAAAAAGATCGAGAGTAAAAGAGTGGAAGAGATATATATGAATAAACCAACCAAAAGAAAGCCGATATGAAAATACCAATATTAGACAAAGTAGATTTTTAAGTCAAAAATTTTGGAGACACATTACTAGACATAAACAGGAACATTTTCACATGATAAAAGGGTCAATCTATGAGGAAGATATAACATTTTTAAACAAGTATGCACCTAATAGCATAATTTTAAGTTACATAAAGCAAAAACAGATGAAACTAAAAGAGAAGTAGACAAATCTGCAATCATAGTGACAGACCTAAACACATCTTTCTCAACAACTGACAGGACCAGCAGGCAAAAAAGTCGCTAAGAATATAGATGATATGACAACACAATTGACAAACTCTACCTGATTGACAAATCTGGAAAACTGCGCCACCTACAGAATGCACATTCTTTCCAAGGGCACATGAGATATTTGCCAAAATCGGCCATATGTTGGGCCATAAAGCAAGCCTCAATTCTTAGAATCATTCAGAGTATGTTCTCTCAGCATTCTAAATCAGAAATCAATAACAAAAGATAAATATAAAATCCCCAAATGTTTGGAAATTAAGCAAAATGCTTATGAATAATAAATCCATAGGTCAAAGAAAAAAGTCACAGTGGAAATTTCATAATATTTTTAACTGATAATGAAAACATGACATGTCAAAATTTGTGGGATACATCTAGATTCAAAATTAGTGAGAATTAAATGGCCCAAAATGTACATATTAAGAGAAGAGAAGCTAAAAAATAGTTATCCAGGTACCTTCTCAAAAATAAGAAGTAAAGAAAATAAAAACAAAGGAAGCAGTTGAAACAATAATGTTAAGAGCAAAAATTAAAGAAAGAGGAAACAAATGTGTAACACAGAAAATCAACATCATCAAATACCATTTTTTTTAATTCTAAACTCTCTGGACTAGTCAAGAAATAAAGAGAGAAAGTACAATTAACTAATGTCAGAAGCAAAAGGGGACATTAGTATAGATTATACAGAAATTAAAAAGACAGGAAAAGAATTTTATAAAAACTTTGTGGTAATACATATGAAAATTTAAATGAAATAGACAACATCCTTGAAGAACACAACAGACCAAAACTGATACAAAAAGAAAATCTGAGTAGATAGATATCTTTTTAAAAATTGAATCATTAACAAAAAGTCTTCCCACAAAGACATCTGCAGGTCTAAACGGCTTTACCAATAAATTCTATCCAATTTTTAAGAAGAAACAACACAAATCTTGCACAAACTCTTGCAGATATTGGAAAAGAATGGAACATATCCCAACTCATTTCAATGTTTCCACGAAAAGCTGACAAGGACATTACAAGAAGGAAAACCACACACCAAAGCCTGTCATGAACGTGGATGCAAAAGTCATGAACAAAATACTAGCAAATTAGTCCAGTGATATATAAAAAAGAACCAAGTTGAGTTTATTTAAGGAAAGCAAGATTGGTTTACAATTAAAATTCAACTGATGTAATTCAACACAGTACCAGAATAGAGTAAAGTCATATGAGCATCTTAATAGATGCAGAAAAAGCATTTGATAAAATTCAACGTTCATTCAGGAAAAAAAGACTAGCAAACTAGGAATAGACGGCAACTTCCCTAATCTAATAAAGAGTATCTACTAAAAACAGTCCCTGTAGCAAATATCACCCCAAATAGTGCAATACTGAAAAGCCACCCTCTGAAGTCAGGACGGAGAGAGGACGCCCACGGGCGACCACTCCTACCTGACGCTTTATTGCAGATACCAGCCAATGCCTAGGGCAGGCAAAGCCATAAAAGGTTTGAGAATTGGAGAGGAAGACATAAAACTATGCTCTATATTTCCATATTCCAGCAACAAAAAATTAGAAAGTGAAATTTGAGAAAGGATATCCACTTATAATAACAGCCAACAAGCATGAAACACCTAGGATTGAATTTAACAAAGGGTGGGCAAGTCCTTTGACAGAAAACCACAGGACATCACAGAGGGAGAGACATAAACAAATGATCAGTTATGCGAATAGACTGGAAGTCTCTGTAAGGTAAACATGTCAGCTCTGCCCAGACTAATTGACAGACTCAGTGCCATCCATTCAAGATCCCAGCCTTCTTTCCCCTAGTTGTCCTGGCTCCGAGCTGAGCATGGGCCCACCAGGGCTGCCGGCTCCAGGCCTGGGAGCTCCACCTGCCCCCCACAGGCCAGGCTGACATGTGGCTTTGGAATCACTCATGCCCCGAGTCAAGGCCAGCTTACAAGTCCTCAAGTGTTACCTTCAGTTAGTAGACCTGCCTGGCATCATCTCCAGTGCAGCATCTTGTGCACTTCCTAGTTGGCTCCTTCCACCCCCCAACTTCCCTGTCATGCTCTGAGGGTGCTCTGCTGCCTGCAGACTCCTGCCCACCCCACTGGGGATGTGTAGTGTCCAGGCCCACCTTCCCCTAAAACAGGAGGTCTGGAGTCAGATCCACCCAGGTTCTTGTCCCAGCCCGGCCAGCTACAGCTACATAGCCTGCCTAAGCTGTGTCCCTCCTGAGCTTCCATGCCCTCACACGCAATCCTGACATCGCAGGACAGTTGTGAAGATTAAGTAAGATACAATGCAGAGAGGACCTGACCAAGGGAATGCCTGGCACATAGTGGGTGTTCCAACAAAGGTAGATGAGAGATGGCAAGAAAACTCGCTTTGCTGTGGGAGCTCTCACACTTTCCTTCTAGGGTGCTAGATTTAAAGGCACACTCACTGGGTTTTCTCTGTCTCTCCTGAAATAAACACAGCCCCCCATGCTTGTCCCTGTGGGACATTCTAAATGTCCTGCTCTACTCCAGTCACCAGAAAGTAATGTGAAGTCTTCGTAGTACAAATTGATTGCAGGTCCTACCCAATTAAGATTAATTTTGTGTGACATCTGGGGGCCTACTAACCTCACATGATGTTATAATAGCTCTGAAATCCTTCCTTATTCTTGACACCAAGCCCCCTTTGGAAACATGCTGGTTAAGCACAGTTTAAGTTTTCTGGTTTAACGATCATTCATTGAGCATCTACCGAGTGCTACTCACTTTACATGCTTCATCTCCAGACCTCAGAACAACTTTACAAAATTGGGTATTAATATCCCCATTTTACAGATGAAGAAAATGATGCTTAGAGAAGGGAGGTGACCTGCCCAGGGTCACAGAGCAAACTATCGCTGTAGCTGAGCTCACACATGGGTCTCTAATCCTGAATCATGCAGCCTCCAAGGGACAGCAGCAGGAATGAGTTTCCAGGCCCTCCTACTGAGTACTGGGTATTTTGCCACATCGTGGTAGATATGACTTGTCCAGAGAAGCGTTAATGGGGTGAGAAGGAGGTGCATCCTTTGAGCAAAGTTTTCATGACACCACAGATTCAGGAGTCACTTCTCTACTTGGTCTTACAAAGACTAACAGGCCAATATGCATCTTAATTTGATGTCGAGATTGATTTTCACTAGTGATGAATACACATTGAGAGTAGGACCTAGAGAAACTGCAGGAGTGACACTTCCAGACATCTCACTGCCAAAGTTCTCAGCAGGTGGACAGAGAGAAAGCAGAGTTCTGTCAGGCACAATTCACCCAGATGTCACGTAGAGGTGCGCCCTCATCCTGGCTCTGAGAACCTCACTTGTGAATTGAACACTAAGCTAAAAGGTGGGAGGGAGCTGATATAAAGTGAGCAGTGTCTCTGAATCAGGCATCAGGCTGAGAACTGTGCATGCAGTTCTCATCATTGCCCCATTTTGCCAAGGAAAAAACTGAGATTTAAAGAATTTAAGTAATTGGTCCAAGAAAACATGGTGCAGTATAGTGGAAGAAGCATGGGGCTTGAGTCAGTTCCAGCATCTACAGGCTTGGGCAAGCTACTTAACATCTTTGAGTCTCAACTTCCCAACCTGTAAAATGGGATAACGAGAGACTCCTGCCTCCAGCCAAGATGGAGTGGCAAGGACCAGATTTACCCTCCTGTCTGAAACAGCCAAAAACCAGCAAAATATATCAAACAACAGTTTAAAAGACACAGAAAAGCAAGTAACAAAGTACATGGGCTCCTGAGAGGTGGTCAACAGGTGAGAAGAACCTTATGATGGTCCCAGCTTGCTATCCAGAAAGTAGTTCCAGACCACAGCCAGAGGGGGCCAGCCAGAGCCCATGTACTCCTTGAGTTGAGAGTCTGGGAAGACTGGCTGGTTTGCAAAAAAGAGCGACCTGGAGGAGAGAGAGCACTGGAGACTTGCAGAGGGCCCTTCTTGAGCATTCATGAGTCCTGATTAGCACATGTATGCAAGGAAACTACCATATGCCAGGGAAGAACCACCTAAAAGAATGAAAGGTCACAGTTCCCAGAACTCACACAGGGCCAGAAATATTGCCTGTCCCCATCAGCCAGGCTGGAAAATCTCATTGTTCATAGGACATTGGGTGGAGCACACAGAAGGCTCTTGCCTCAGGAGTGTGGAATAATTAACCTTAGACTGAGTACTTTTACCATCCTGCCTGATGAATCTTAAAAGCCAAAAGGATCAACTGTTTCTAGGTAATTTAACTGCATCCCACAACAAAGTTCAAGAATATTGACAGGAGTTCAAGCTGTCCAGCACCCAAGGTAAATATACAATGTCTACCATGTAATGAAAAATTACCAGGCAGATAAAGATGCAGGAAAACATGACCCATAATGCAGATAAATCAATGAATCAAAACCCATGCAGAACTGACAGATATATTCATGCTTACTCATCTCACTTCCTTCAACCATTTGCTTAAATATCACCTTCTCCACGAGGCCTTGCTCACGTACCCTATTTCAAATAGCTGCATGTCCATCCCACCTCTCTGATTTCCCTTATCTGGTCCTTAATTTTGACCCTTAACAGTCACTGAACAAATATTTTTTGAATCAGTGAACAACTCAACCATAGAAAATACCTTCCAACCTTTGGTGGAAGTAAGAAAATATAACTGGTTTGGACAGTGGTAAGCTCCCTGTTTCTGACTGTAGGCTCTTATGAAAAAGAAATTGACAAGACAGGAAGAGATGCTTCCATTTAACCTCAAGTCATTCATCTTACCCAAAACTTCACAAAAGAAACACTAAAAATGTTAATCTTCTTGAGGAGTGATATCAGCATCATGATGGAGTGAGCTCTTCCCTTGGATGCTCCCCTCTAAAATGCAACCAAAACGACATTCATACACCAACAGAGGACACACACACACAACACAAAAGATGTCTGAGATCCATGCAGCCATGCATCTGAAGTTGTTGATGGAGCAGGATCCTCCAGAGGACATGGAAGATGATTGGCAGGAGCTCTGCAGAGAGAGAGGGGCTGGCTGGGAGGGGCAAGCAAATGAGGAGAGACACCCCGTCCCACCCAGCACTCCAGCCCCACAATCGCCCAGAGCACAGCACAGAGAGAGAAGGGCTGGCTGGGGGAAGTGTGCAGCTGAGGAGATGTGCCTCATCCCCACCCAGCACTCCAGCCCCACGATTGTCCAGAGCACTGTGCAGAGAGAGAAGGGCCAGCTGGGGGATGTGCACAAATGAGGAGAGGTGCCCCATCCCTGCCTGGTGCTCCAGCCCCATGATTTCCCAGGACACAGTGCAGAGAGAGAGGGGCCGGCTACAGGAGGTGCACAGATGAGGAGATGCGTCCTGTCCCTGCCTGGTGCTCCAGCCCCACAGTTGTCCAGAGCACAGCACGGGCTGGTGGAGCTTCATGAGTGCCCAGAGCACCACACAGAGAAAGAAGCATCAGTTAGGGGAGGCAGGCAGGTATAAGAAAGTGCCCCTTGCCTCTCCCTGCACTCCAGTCCTGCTATCAGCCAGAGCTTCACAGAGAGAGACAAGCAGAAGCTGGGAGAAGAACAGGTGAAGGAGAGCACCCCTCCCCTGCCCAGTGCTCCAGATCTTCCATCAGCCAGAGTGTCAAACAGTGAGAAAAGCAGTCAGTGGTCGGAGCTGGGTAGCCCTGGATTGTGCTGGGTCCAGAATGCACAGCACCTGATCCACACCCAGTGACAGCAGGTGACAGCAGAAAACAGATTATAACACCGTGCAGAGGCAAAAATCCACACCATCAAGCAATATGAGAAAGTATATTAAATCTCCAGACCAGAAGGAAAATGACAAGTGCCCAGAAACTAACCCAGAAGACACAGAAATCCATAACCTAAATAACAAAGAATTCAAAATGGCTATCATAGAAAAAACTGAACAAGTTACAAGAAAACACAGAAAAACATATTAAGGAATTCAGGAGCTTCATAAAAGAGATTGAAACTATAAAGAGGAACCAATCAGAACTGTGGCAGATGAAAAACACAATGGATGAGATAAAGAAAAATCTGGACTCCCTAAACAACAAAACTGACAATACGGAAGACCAAAATAGCAATTTAGGAGACAGTACTATAGAAATGCTTCAGAGGGAGGAGAAGAGAGAACTAAGACTAAAAAGAAATCAAGAAGCTCTCAGAGAAATATCCAACTGAATTAGGAAATGCAACATAAGGATTATAGATATTCAAGAAGGGGAAGAGAAGGAGAATGAAGTAGAAAGTTTGTTCAAAGAAATAATAGCAGAGAACTTCCCAAACCTGGGGAAGGAGATGGAAAGCTACATGAAAGAGACTCCCAAAACTCCAAACTATGTTAGTGTAAAAAGACCTACTGCAAGGCATATAGTAGTAATGCTGGCAAAAGTCAACAACAAAGAAAGAATACTAAGGACAGCAAGGCAGAAGAAAATAACTTACAAAGGAACCCCTATCAGGCTTTCAGCAGATTTCTCAGCAGAAACCTTACAGGCTAGGAGAGAGTGAAATGACATCTTCAAAATTCTTAAAGACAAAAACTTTCAGCCAAGGATATTCTATCCAGTGAAAATACCCTTCAGATATGATGGAGAAATAAAATCTTTCCCAGATAAACAAAAGCTAAGGGAGTTCATTACCACAAGACTCTCCCTCCAAGAATTCCTCAAGAAGGCCCTCATACCTGGAAGGAAAAGAAAAACAGGAAAGGGGTTACAAAGCCCTGAGCAAGGAGATGAATAGGTAGGCAATGATCTGAAAATGGCAGCTCTCTATCAGATCAGGTTGGTAAACACTTAACTTTTGCATCAAGAATAAAGAAAAGGAAAACAACAAAATAGAAATTATCTCCTCATTTTAACCACAAACTCACAACACAAGATGGAATAAGATATGACAAAAATAACTTAGAGGGGGAAGAGAAAAGGGATGGAATCAGTATAGTCTAAGGAAATAAGAGGCAATCAGAAAATGGACTATCTCATCTATGAGACTTTTTATACAAACCAAATGATAACCACTAAACAAATAATTAGAAAGACACATATATGGTAAACAAGGAGAAAATGAAGAAAACCAACATAGAAAACTACCTAATCAAATCGGTAGTCCAAAATACACAGGACAAGAAACAAAGGAAAGGCAGAAGAACCAGAAAACATGCAATAAGATGGCAGTATGAAGCCCTCATATACCAATAATCACTCTAAATGTAAATTGATTGAATTCTCCAATCAAAAGACACAGAGTTACTGGATGGATTGAAGAACAAGATCCAACAATACACTGCCTCCAGGAAACACATCTCAGCTCCAAAGACAAACACAGGCTCAAAGTGAAGAGATGGAAGACGATACTCCAAGCTAACGGCAAACAAAAGAAAGCAGGTGTTGCCATATTTATATCAGACAAAGTAGACTTCAAGATAAAACAGGTAAAGAGAGACATAGAGGGGTAGTACATGACGATAAAAGAGACTCTCCACCAAGAAGACATAACAGGTATAAATATATAAGCACCCAACATAGGAGCACCAAAGTATGTAAAGGAACTATTAACAAACATAAAAGGAGATATTACCAACAACACAATAATAGTAGGGAACCTCAACACCCCACTTACATCAATGGATAGGTCATCCAGACAAAAAGTCAACAAGGAGATAGTGAAATTAAATGAAAAACTAGGCCAGATGGACTTAATAGATATATAGAGAATACTCCATCCAAAAACAGCAGAATATACATTCTTCTCAAGTTCACACAGAACATTCTCAAGGATGAACCATATATTGTCAAACAAGGCAAACTTCAATAAATTTAAGAAGATGGAAATCATATCTACATTATTCTCTGAACATAATGCTATGAAACTAGAAATCAACTACCAAAAAAAGCTGGAAAAGGAACAAAAGCATGGAGACTAAACAACATGCTACTGAACAACAAATGGGTCTTTGAAGAAATAAATGGAGAAATCAAAAAATATTTAGAGACAAATGAGAACAAAAACACACCATATCAACTAGTATGGGATGCAGCAAAAGCGGTCCTAACAGGGCAATTTATAGCAATATAGGCCCATGTTAACAAACAAGAAAAATCTCAAATAAACAAAAATCTCAAACAAACAATCTTAAACTACACCTAACAGAATTAGAAAAAGAAGAACAAACAAAGCCCAAACTCAGCAGAAGGAGGGAAATAATAAAAATTAGAGCAGAAACAAGTGAAATTGAAACAAAAAAGACTGTAGAAAAGATCAATGAAACAAGGAGCTGGTTCTTTGAGAAGATAAACAAAATTGACAAACCCTTAGCTAGACTCACTAGGAAAAAAAGAGAGAAGGCTCAAATAAAATTAGAAATGAAAGAGGAGAATTTACAATGGATACCACAGAAATACAAAAGATTATAAGAGAATATTATGAAAAATTATATGCTAACAAACTGGACAATCTAAAAGAAATGATGGGGCTGGCTCCATAGCCGAGTGGTTAAGTTCACACGCTCCGCTGCGGCGGCCCAGGGTTCAGATCCTGGGCGCGGACATGGCACTGCTCGTCAGGCCATGTTGAGGCGGCGTCCCACATCCCACAACTAGAAAGAGCTGCAACTAAGATATACAACTATGTATGGGGGGGGGGGGGGGGGGGGGTTGGGGAGATAAAGCAGAAAAAAAAAAAAGATTGGCAACAGTTGTTAGCCCAGGTGCCAATCCTTAAAAAAAAAAAAAAAGGAAGATTGGCAACAGTTGTTAGCCCAGGTGCCAATCTTTAAAAAAAATAAAAAATAAAAAATAAAAGAAATGGATAAATTCTTAGACTCTTCCAACTTTCCAAAACTGAATCAAGAAGAAACAGAGAATCTGAATAGACCAATCACAAATAGATTGAAAGAGTAATCAAAAACGTCCCCAAAAATAAAAGTCCAAGACCAGATGGCTTCTCTGGAGAATTCTACCAAAAATTCAAAGACAATTTATTACTTATTCTTCTCAAAATATTCCAAAAAATTGAGGAAGATGGAAATATTCTTAACACATTCTATGAGGCCAACATTACCCTGATACCAAAGCCAGACAACGACAACACAAAGTAGGAAAATTACAGGCCAATATCACTGATGAACACAGATGCAAAAATCTTCCAAAAAATATTTGCAAACTGAATACAGAAATACATTAAAAAGATCATATACCATGATCAAGTGGGATTCATATCAGGGATGGTTCAACTTCCACAAATCAATCAATGTGATACACTACATTAACAAAATGAGGAACAAAAACCACATGATCATCTCCAAAGACACAGAGAAAGCATTTGACAAGATCCAACATGCATTCATGATAAAAACTCTCAATAAAATGGGTATAGAAGGAAAGTACCTCAACATAATAAAGGCCATATATGACAAACCCACAGCCAACATCATGCTCAGTGGGGCTACACTGAAAGCCATCCCTCTGAGAACAGGAACAAGACAAGGTGCCCACTCTCACCACTCTTATTCAACACAGTACTGGAGGTTTGGGCCAGAGCAATTAGGCAAGAAAAAAAAATAAAAGCAGTTCAAATAGGCACTGAAGAAGTGAAACTCTCGCTGTTTGCAGATGACATGATTTCATATATAGAAAACCCTAAAGAATCCATTGGAAAACTATTAGAAACAACCAACAACTACAGCAAAGTTGCAGGATACAAAGTCAACTTACAAAAATCAGTAGCATTTCTATACTCCAATAACGAACTAACAGAACAAGAACTCAAGAATACAATCCCATTTACAATTGCATCAAAAAGAATAAAATATCTATGAATAAATTTAACCAAGGAGCTGAAAGACCTATACAAAGAAAACTATAAGACGTTACTGAAAGAAATTGATAATGATGTAAAGAGATGGAAAGATATTCCATGCTCATAGATTGGAAGAATAAACATAGTTAAAATGTCAGTACTACCTAAAGCAATCTACAGATTCAGAGCAATGCGAATCAGAATCCCAATGACATTCTTCACAGAAATAGAACATAGAATCTCAAAATTCATATGGGACAACAAAAGACCCCAAATAGCCAAAGCAATCCTGATAAACAAGAGCAAAGCTGGTGGCATCACAATCCCTGATTTCAAAATATATTACAAAGTTATAGTAATCAAAACAGCATGGTAATGGTACAAGAACAGAAACACGATCAACGAAACAGAACTTAAAGCCCAAAAATAAAACCACACGTCTATGGACAGCTAATCTTTGACAAAGGAGCCAAGAATATACAATGGAGAAAGGAAAATCTCTTCAATAAATGGTGCTGGGAAAACTGGACAGCCACATGCAAAAGAATGAAAGTAGACCATTATCTTTCCCCATACACAAAAATAGACTCAAAATGAACCAAAGACTTGAAGGTAAGACCTGAAACCATAAAACTTCTGGAAGAAAATATAGATAGTACACTCTTTGACATCAAACTTAAAAGGCTCTTTTTGAATACCATATCTACTCACACAAGGGAAACAAAAGAAAAAATAAACAAGTGGGACTTCATTAGACTAAAGAGCTTCTAGAAGACAAAGGAAACCAAGATCAAAATGAAAAAACAACCCACCAACTGGGAGAAAATATTTGCAAATCATATATCCAATAAGGAGTTAATCTTCATAGTATATAAAGAACTCACACAAATGAACTACAGAAAAACAAACAAGCCAATCAAAAAGTGGGCAGAGGATATGAACAGACATTTTTCCAAAGAAGATATACAGATGGCCAATAGGCACATGAAAAGATGCTCAACATCACTGATCACCAGGGAAATGCAAATCAAAACTACACTCAGATATCATCTTACACCCATTAGAATGCCTATAATCACCAAGATAGAAAATAACAAATGTTGGAGAGGATGCAGAGAAAAGGGAACCCTCATCTATTGTTGGTGGGAATGCAAACTGGTGTAGCCACTATGGAAAACAGTGTGGAGATTTCTCAAAAACTTAAAAGTAGAAATACCGTATGACCCAGCTATCCCACTACTGGGTATTTATCCAAAGAACTTGAAATCAACAACTCAAAGAAACTTATGCCCCTCTATGTTCATTGCAGCATTATTCACAATAGCCAAGACGTGGAAGCAACCCAAGTGCCCATCAACTGATGATTGGATAAAGAAGATGTGGTATACATATACAATAGAATACTACTCAGCCATAAAAAAGACAAAATTGTCCCATTCGCAACCACATGGATGGACCTTGAAGGCATCATGTTAAGTGAAATAAGCCAGACAGAGAAAGATAAACACCATATGATTTCAATCATATGTGGAATATAAACAAAATTACTGACAAAGAGGGGCTGGCCCCGTGGCCGAGTGGTTAAGTTCACGTGCTCCGCTGCAGGCAGCCCAGTGTTTCGTTGGTTCGAATCCTGGGCGTGGACATGGCACCACTCATCAAACCACACTGAGGCGGCGTCCCACATGCCACAACTAGAAGGACCCACAGCTAAAAATACACAACTATGTACCGGGGGACTTTGGGGAGAAAAAAGGAAAAAATAAAATCTTTTAAAAAAATAAAAAAAAAAAACTGACGAAGAAAACAAATTAGTGGTTACCAGAGGGGAAGGAGGGTGGAGGATGGGCAGAAGGAGTGAAGGAGAGTACTTGTATGGTGTATGACAAATATTAATATATAACTGAAATTTCACTATATTATAAGCTATTATGAACTCAATAAAAAAAATGTTAATCTTCTTAGAGGATAATAGAGAGGAGATCATCTGGAGTTTATCAAGTATCTTGGTTAATAGGTTCATTTTAATAACAGCTAATCTTCCCATCCACAGAGAGGCTGTTCTGCCAACTCAGCAAGTCTCCTCGAAGACTTTCCAGGGTGTACCTTATGGCTAAGCTACAATGAAAATACAGAGGGTGGCTGCCTTTCTTGGAGAACAATAACACCCCGACCTAAAACCTAACAAATCATTTGATTCCTTTTATAAACTAATTTTTATAAACTTGCAGCCACTGCTGAGCCAGAACTTGTCAACCTGATTTCCAGTTCACAGAGGAAGGTCTTGCCCAAAGTATGGGCCGGCACCTGCACAGGACCTGGCCCAGGCCTTGCCCTGCAGGCTTGCCTCCACCTGGATGTACCCCTTAACCTGCTCCCAGATTCAGAGGGCTCAGCCTCCCGTGTGGCCAGCCAGATCTTGCAGCCTCCACCTGCCTTGCCTACTGCCACTGGTACCCTATGTTGTGCCTTCCTGGACTCCAGTAGGGGTCCAGCATGTTTAGCTCACTGATTCTTAAAGTGTTCCAGGTTGGAACCCCTCTAAGCTTGTTTCTTGTGAGGCTTTCCATCCTCAAACCCAAAACCTACACTCCAGACCCTGGCTTGCTTTCTGACTCTTCCCGGCTGTTCCCACTTCCATGCCACCGTTCCCGTGACCCTCTCTCCCTGGAGTGCTGTCTCCCATCTCTCAGTCGCCCCGTCTTGAGCACTGGGGATGCAGAGGTGAAAGGAAACATGTCCCCCACCCAGCCAGCAGACCAGAGGATTTCTGCATCATTCTCAGGGTTTGGGGATGGCTTCTGAACAACTGAATGCCAGACTCTCTTTGGGGGAAATATACTCAAGAAAACAGTTATTTTTGTCCACAGAGGGTAAAAGTGCAAAGACATGAAGTGCTTAGAAAATGTAAAACGCTAAACAAGCGCATCTCTTTTTCTTTTTTTTACCATCTCCATGTAAATTGCCTTCCTCCCCTTTGAAGTCTTACAGGTACATTTCTTTTGGCCACAGGTTCACTTTTCACGAAACCATCCCAAATGTCCCCTGCCTCTGATGGACCCCAAGCATGAAGCAGCCCTCGGGTCCTTGCAGCCTCAGACCACAGGGTCACACTCAACATGAGACCAGCACCTCACACCAGACCCTGCAGCAGAGCTTTCTATGAACTCACTCTTTTAATCCTTATACAACAACCCTACAAAACAGGCCTATCGTTTTCCCCCGTCTACAGGAGAGAAAACTGAGAGCCACAGCACGCGAGGGAGGAAGGTGACCCAACTGAGAAGGGCAGAGTGAGGATGGAGCCCAGGCAGCTGACTCCAGAGTCTCAGCCCTAACCACCCCCTTGGCCGCCTAGGTAAATGCAGTGCCCAAGAGGACCAGCAAACACGCTTTTAAGAGTCTCTTACTGTGTGCCAGGTGCGGAATGAGAAGAGCTGCCCTGGGCTTCAAGGAGTCCCCATCGGAGAGGCGAGGCAGACCTGCAACAAGTGATGACAACAGTGCAACTGGTGCTTTTCCACAGTTCGGGGCTGGAGAGCGGCTTATTGATCTACATATGTCAAATCCATTCATCCTGATCCAGTCAGCCCCCTTCTGCATGGCTCCATCAGCCCGCCAGCCTGTAATCCACTGTGGCCGCCGGGCAGCTGCACCCCAGGCCAGGCCCTCCAGCCAGACACAGAGAGCGCCAGATGTTTCTAGCCCCACCTGGTCTAACAATCCATGCTCATTACAGTTTATTCTTTGTTTTTAATTTTACTCCCAAAACGGCAAAATGACTTCTTTAGTTGTTCTGCAAATAAGAGTTAAATGCTTAAGTTGTAAAAAGGAGTAAATACATTATAAAACAGATTTTAATAGGCTTCTTCCCTCAAACTAGCAATTTAATGGATACGTTACATCGTTTGACGTCCGTTCCATTAATAACGTGCCCAATCACTCCTGCTTTGCTGGAAGGCACTCTGTTGATGCACCATAATGTGGAAGAGGACATGACTGTAGGACCCAATCTTTTTCATGCAATTAGCTGCATGCAATCTCTGACAGACTAACATATATTATTGCTTTTTAAAAGCAAAGGCTACATATAATTGTGTCTGTATAATAAAAGCACTTTGCATATAATTGTCTCCTCTGTAATCCATCTGTTGACAAATTTGTATGCTTCTCTGTTTATTCGCTAATGCCCCCTCCTGCTCTAGGACGATCAGGCAGAGTTGTCGAACTATTTTCTGGATGAAATAAATACTAAATGGTAATTAAAAGCCAGATGTGTGGCTGGTAGGACTGTCTCAACAGATGTGGTGAGTTCCCTAGTTGAACTTTTTACTGCTGCTAAGTGAGAACTGAATAAAAACGTGATTAAAATTGCTACTTTGGATCTGCGTGTTTGCGAACCACATTCTGTGCTGGGCAGAGGTCAGCACGAGTTTGCTGAGGAAGCACCAACCACAGTCGCTTCAAGTTAGGACCCCGCTGACTTTGGGGTGTGCTGGCTGTGTCAGGCTGGCTGACACACAGTTGGATTTGCACTCACCTGCGATGCATGGCCTGGGCTGTGCTCTGTGGGGCTTGGTCCTTTGCCTCAGAAGAGGAATAAGCCCTTTCGTTTGTGGAGGGCTTTGAGAATTGCAGAGCACTTTGATTTGCAACATTTCATTTGGTCCTTGTCCTAACTGCTGATGCCCACCAGCCACAGGCCACCAGCTCACACAGAGGCGGGGTTTCACTTGCTGCAGCACAGCAGGTTGCACTCCAGAGGGGGCCACCGGACGTCTTGACGCCAGGGAGTCCCCAGGGGACTATTATAGGATTCGGGCTGATGCTGGGTGACTTTGGGAGAGTTCAAGGCAGCCAAGGTCTTTAATAGTTTGGGCGCTGTCAGAAGGTGGAGGCAATTCAACGAGCAGACATCTTAGTAACTTTCATCTAGGAGGCGAGAAAAAGAGATCAAGGCTCGAGCTGCCTTTGGGGAAGGATCAGCAGCCAGTCACATTCTCAAGGTCATTTTGTGGCTCCCGGTGTCCTTCCTGTATGTCTGTTCAGGCATGGCTAAGGAGTAGGGTCTTGTTTTTGTCTCGTTCCACCCCGCTCACGGAGAGGCATCACAGAATGTGGAGATTCTGTGGAATCATGTGCTCCTCAGGGGCCCCATGACTGAGGGGTGGCCACCAGCTGTCATTGCTTTCTGTGGTCTCTCAGTGATCCTGTGGGAGGGGCACAGTGCCCAGGACAGAGCACTCCACAAATAGGAGCCAGACGACAGTAGGGCAGGTGGGAGGGAATAGATGAATGGGTAGCTACAACTGGCATTATCAGTATTTTACAGATGAAGAATTTCAGGCTCAGAAGGGGTTTGGAGGCAAGAGAAAAATCACTTATCATTAGGCTTGGGAGGCAGAGAGGACCCGCCCAGTGCCAGGAGCTCTATGCCAACACCTCAGTAATGCTCTCAACAGCTCTATTAGCACCAGTACCCACTTTACAGAGTAGAAACTGAGGCTCAGTGAGATGGAGCGATGACCCATAATTATCACATAATTAAGCATATAATTAGCAATAAGGATGGGATTTGGCCTGTGTCTAATTCAAATCTTCTGGGCTTTCCACAGCACCAGCCTGCCTGGGTCAGCATCCACCCGGAGAGAGCAGGAAATTGAGCCTCAGGTCACAAAGCTAGTGGGTTTCCAGCACCGGGGGGCAGGGAGGGTCTGCCTGACTCCAGAGTCTGGGCTCATTCTACCCACCTTCCCCGCCCCCCAGCCAGCCCTGGCACTTCATCTGCAGAGGCAGAGACACACAGAGGGAAACAGGAGCGAGGGCGGCAGAAGGCAAGGGCCCTGCAGCTGCAGAAGGGGCCCTGAGCTGAGCCAGGGCAGCTTCTCAGAGGAGGCGGAGGCATCCCTGAAGTGAAGAACAGGAAGAGAGTAGCTGCCCTAGGAGAGCACAGAGCGGCACGATGCTGATGGAACAGCAGTCTTAGGGTGAGTGTACTTGTCTCCATTATAGTGTGAAAAATCTGAGGTCAGCAAAGTCACAGTGTTAGCAAGTGGCGCAGCTAACCTTCAAAGTCAGGTCCACGTCTCTCCAAAAGGCTGCCAGGCACACAACAGAAGGAACTGGACTCAACTTGGACATGGTGGAGACAGAATGGAGGGAGACTGGGCCTTGGTTCTGCCTGTCTGCATCCAGCTCCCTCCAGGTCCCAGGGCAGAGCCTCGCCTTGCCCCACCTTGGTTTCTCCATGTCTGAAATGGGACATGGCCTGAATGAGTGCTTTCCACACCTGAATGAGTGTTCATGGGGCCTGTGGCCTCACAGAAATGCCCAGACCAGGGAGGCTCAGCCGCCCAGCTTCAAACATCTGCCATGTGCTACCCCTCCCATCCGATTCCCATGTTGGAGTGGACGTTGGGTTATGTTTGGACAAAGGTTAAGTTCTTCTGCCATCTCTCCAGGACTATCCTGTTCAGATGAGGTGCCTCTAGGATTGGTCTCCCCAGTCATGCTCACCGGGTCTCCAGGCCCCCAGCTAATGGGGCTTGTTGAGTGTCTGTGGGTTGATTCAGTGTCCTTCACAGCCACAGTGGGAGACCCACTCTGAGACCCATCTCTGGCACACACTGTCTCACCCTCCAGCTCTTCTACCCCACTCATTGCTGCCCCCCATCCCCCTGTCCCCGCCCCACCCCACAGGGCCAGGTGGCTTGGAGTGCCCTCCTCTCAGGGAAATTTGCATTTTCTTGTGAGGATTGAAGACTCTGTGACCCAAATGAATGACCCCCCTAGTTGCGGGGCCCAGCCTTGCACCTGTGAGCAGGAGGCCCCATGGCACACACAGCCATCCCAACGGGCAGAGCCCCTGAGGTCCCCTCAGCCTGGACTCAAGGCTTTGAGGTGGTCTTTAGCCTGGAAATAGAAACACACACCTCACAGGGCTGTTGAGGACTCAGGAAACAGCAGCCCCTGACCTCTCAGACAAGGACCTGCTTCTCCCACCTGACCCCTGACCTCCGTCTCTCAGAGCCCCCCTCCATTCTGCTCTCAGTACTCTAGGGGAAGGCCTGCCATCCTGACCTCTGGCCACAGCCTGATAGCCAGCAGTCCCGGCTGGCTCACCTGAAGTGCAGATGGATTTGGGTGCCAGGACAAGAGTCTGGCAGGGATGTGGGGGGGTGTCCTTTCATAGGAACTTCAAATACCCAAATGCTCTGAGTGCTCATCTAAGATTTGCCCTGCCACCCAACCAGGGAAATGCGCCTTCATCCAATAACATCGACATTCTCCTGCCCTGCATGGTCCTGTGGTCACTGCTTCCCTCCCGGAATCGCCTCCTCTCAACACTAGTGGACACTGATATACATGAGTTTTCCTCTAATTGCCTTTTACTGACTTTGGGTAAAAGACCAAGGTCACATTAGAATCCTGTTCCCTCTCATTGAAACTTAGTGCCTTGTGGTTTGTTCGTTTTTGTTTGCTTTGCTTTGCAAGTTTTGTCTTTGTTTTAAGCAATTCAATGGCAACATTGACTGAGCAGCTGGCAACTGTGAAGCAGAAGAGAAAGTGTGCGTGTATGAAAAATCACCCTTCATTTTCTTTACAAATGACTAAAAGCATGAAACAGGTTGAGACAGCATCTAGCAAATAATATGACTCCAAAAGAAAAGGAAATGAGTCTTAGCAGCACAGTTCTAGTGGTTCCAAGACATGAATTTACCAGATGGTTCTGGTGAACTCACCCTTGAACACAGGCCTCTCCATCTCCCCAAAGACCTGCCAAAATGGGCCAGATCAGAGGAGGAAGTAAACAATGCCTCTGGGGAGAGAGCTGGCATGTGTCCAGTAACTCCAGCACCACCAGCAATTACATGTTCCACCAGGTCAGACTCTTGAAGATTAACCACTGGACTTGTCCACCATTTTGTTTGCTCCACCCACAATGTGACCCCTCCCAACACAAGCGATTGGACCAGTGGTGGAGACCTGCCCCAACCAAGCCATCCATTGGCTAGCCAGCTGTCAATCACCTTCCTTATCTCAAATGTTTGAACTGAGATACAAAGAAAGTATAAGCAGCTGGTGAGAGAAACTTTAGCTTTGGGGTCACCTTGAACCAGGGTTGGGTGATCAGACAGAGTCACAGAGAAAGAGAGACAAAAAGAGACACAGAGAAAGAGTGCAAGCAAGTACACACATGGAGGAGAAAAAGGGAAAGAAGTGGGCATTGGGAGTACTAAGGACAGAGAGCAGGGTCAGGTCTGCCAGCCCTGTGCAAGTGGCAGTCCTTCTAGGTTCTCTCAGGTCTCCTCCTGTAGCCTGTCCCATCCTTACAGCAGCGCTACAGCTCAGTAGATGGGGAAACTTAGGTGACGGGACTATAAGGAACTTCTCCAAGGTTATGCAAAGAATATCTGACCCCAAAGACATCATTGCTTCTTGATTTTTAACACTCCCAGTCGTCCAACCTCAAAAGTGAAATTGGTAGGAAGACCCTCTTGATTTCAGTCATCCTGTGGGCTGTTTTTTTCTTTTACTCATTCATCTGTCCATTTGTCAATCTTCAAGACACCATGAAGCTCCAGGTACTCTCCAGGCACTGGGGCACTTCAAGCCTGCCTTTGCCCACCCTCTTTCATGAGGGGCTCATATTCTGATTACCAAGTCTTGCCAGATAGCTGCACAGACATGCATCAGCCAGCCCAGCTCATTCACCATCCTGGCCTGCCCTAACCCCAGTCATGCGTAACCTGGTACTCTTTGTTCTGGCTCATTTTTTCAATAAACTGAGACCGACACCATGTACCACTCTGTACACTTGGCATTCTCTCTGTCCTTCACTCTCTTATTCACACACTCACTCACACCTACCTGGAGAAAGCTGGGAGTGCAACACACAAACCACCATTCTGCAGAGGGGCTGTCCTGTCTTCTAGGTCTGCAGTCACTGGGAACCATGGACAGACCCCAGCTCTTGTGGGGTGGGGGTAGTTCCCACCTGGCTTGATCCCACCTGGAGACAAGTCCCTGGGGGTCTGCTCAGCCAGGACCCTAATGAGGCTGACAGGACAATAACTGGCAGAGTGCCATGCCCCCATCCTCTGTAATGAGGTGCCACACAGCACATCCGTGTGGTTACCCACCCAGAGCAAGTGGCTTCCCCACCCTCTGCCTGGTAGATTCGAGGCTAGTTTCACTGCCCCACTAAGCTCCCATTTTTTCACCTGCAAAGCAGGGGTAATAAGAAGGATGACCTCCTGAGACCAATGAAAGACCAGTGGAATGACAGGCACTGAGCTCATGGCCTCCATCTGGCACCAGGGGATGGCAATGCCTGCTTCTTATCAGGTGCAACCAAATGCAAAGTGATTTGACTCCACCGTCACCTCCTCCTTAGGGGAAGGGACAGAGGCCCTCTGGCTGACCCACAGTCTTCCTTTCTGGAGCCCCCACACTGTCTCCAGCTCTGGCTCCTGGGCACATGCACATCTGGCCCTGAAGTCCTGAGTGCTCACCAGCGGGCGAGGGTGCTGCTCATTCTCTCTGGGGCCCTGAAGACACTGTGCCCTCACTCTCCTTCTTCTGGCCTCTCTCATGCCACCTGAGGGCTTTCTCTTCAGCTTCCTGCTGCACCTGTGGTGCTTGGAGGGTGTTTAGCCTGTTTGTGGGGGAGAAGCATCCTTCCACACCCTTCATCAGAGGACTTGTGGGTCCCCAGCAAACACCTACTGGATAGGCACAGCCTGGGAAGCACAACAGAGTCCAGGAATTGCAACAGTCCTGCCTCTGTGGGCTGGATGTGTGCACATTAAGTCCTGGGGGGCTCCCCAGCCCACAGCTCATGGAGATGAGAAAAGGGTTTGAGCAAGGAGGGTCCCACTTGTATATGTGGGCTCAACAGCGGTGACATGAACAAGACAGAAAAGCTGCAGGTGGGCCCTGACCTGCCTTTGCTTTCTTCCATCATGAACAGAGCATCATGTGTCCCAATCTACTGGGCTTCTCTCTATTGGTCACTACACGCAAAATTAAGCCAGTCGGTCAAAACTGCAGTGTTTTCAGGCAACACATACACAGAGGCACCCTCACACTCGAAGTCCAGGGGGAAAACCAAGAAGAAAACATCCAATTCAACTAGAGAAATTGTTCACACTAAATCAAGTGTGTTATGAAAGTAAAATTAGAGGATGGTCTCAAGACGGCAGCATAGGCAGACTCTGAACTCACTTCCTCCCATGGACACAACCAATTTACAACTACTCTTGGAATAACCTCTTGGAACTACTCCTGAGAAAGAACTGAAAACTGGATAAAAAGAACTCCCACCACAAGGAATGGTGCTGACTGAGGTGGAAGAGGCAGGAATTCCTTTCCAGAGAGAAAAAAGCCACCTTTGAGCCATGGAGCTTCATGGCCAGCCAGGAACAATCTTAAGGTATGAAGTCCTCCCTGGAGGAGGGGGGCGTCTGAGAGAGGGAGTGTTACCACAATAAGCAAGTTTTGGACTCAGCACAACCCAGAAGAGGGTCATAATACCTGGTTTTGCTGGCTATTAGCTATGATGGGGAATATACGCAGAAAAGCTGTCTGACATAAGGGGGGAAAAGCCAGCTCTGAAAGGGCCTATGCGCAAATTTACCCATTTTGGAAAGCAACCTAAAATCACCAGAAAGAAAGGTACACAGTCCTTTGCTGAAAAGAGACTCACTTGATAGGCTCTGAGCACATCTCCATGAGAGGTGAGTCCTCCCCAGGCTGGGACCACCTCCCTGGGGACTGAGACATTGGTGGCAGCCATCATTGTGACTTAGTACAGACAGCCTGACACAGATGCTGGCAGACATCATTGGAGTTCATCCCCTGGCCTGTTAGCACAAGAGTCTGCCCCACCCACTAGAGCACTGATTTACCAGCTCAGGCAGGGCAGGCAGACTGCCCTAGGGACTGTCCCATACAACAGCAAGCACTCAAGCAACTTGTAGGCTAACATAAGTCGGGTGCCTGGAAATTCTGCTGCCAGGTGAGTGGGTCTGCGTCTTTGGGGCAGGGTGTGTGCAAGGGGTAGGACTGCACCGGTGGAGTGTATGGGGCCTCTGCAGCAGGGCAACTGGGTCTGCTTCAGTGGGTCAGGCCACATGCATAGGGCAGGACTATGTTGATGGGTTGTGTGGCCCTGTGGGTAGTGGGGCTTGTCAGCTGCAGAAAACTTGTGCTTATCAAACAGCCTCATAGGGGATTGGCACTGCTTTCCAAAGCCTAAAAAATTGGTGCTCCCATGCCTGGGGCCAGCCCCACTCAGCTGCAATCCTGAGAGAACTAACAAAAGCCTTGCAGGCCAGAGGCTTACAGCAATTAAAAGCCATAGAGCCTAGCAACCAACCATGGTGGTGGCGTACACACTTAACAGAAAATCTGCAACAGGAATGTTCTATTAGACCTTGAAGCCAACTGTGCTGCGGCTCCACATGCCTGATAAAGTGACTGAAAGGATCATAGCAGCCAAATGCAACTGAGCATTACAACCAGCTTGCCAGAGGGACAGCCTAGGCTCCCTGTGCAGCTGCAACAAGAGCAACCCTGCCACAACAGAAGGACACACATAGCCTGCACAGCAGACACTCCAGGAACATTTGGAAATGGTGATGAGAGGGAAGCACACTGCTGGGCCACATAAGGAATCTCTTACATAAGGCCATCTCTCCAAGACCAGGAGATGTAGCTGACTACATAATACACAGATATAAGCACAGGGACAGACGCAAAATGAGAAGATAAAGGAATACATTCCATGAAAGGAAAGAGGATGAGATCCCAGAAAAAGAACTAAACAAAACAGAGATAAACAATCTACCTGATGGCAAATACAAGCTAAGAGTCATAAGGATGCACACTGATCTTTGGAGAAGAATGGATGAACTCAGTGAGAACTTCAACAAAGAACTGGAAAATATAAAAAAGAACCAATCAGAAATAAAGAATACAATACTAGAAATGAAAAAGTCACCTGAGGGACTCAATAGCAGAGTAGATGATATAGAAGAATGGATCAGCAAGCTGGATGAAAGACTAGAGGAAGTCACCCAAGTTGAACAGATAAAAGAAAAAAGAGATCAAAAGAATGGGAACAGTCTAAGGGACCTCTGGAACAACACCAAGCACACTAATATCCACAGTATAGGTGTCCCAGAAGGAGAAGAGAGAGACAAAGGGGCAGGGAATCTATTTGAAGAAATAATAGCTAAAAATTTTCTTAACCTAAGGAAGGAAACAGATGTCCAAGTACAGGAAGCACAGAGAGTACCAAACAAGATAAACCCAGAGGCCCACACCAAGACACAATATAATTAAAATGTCAAGAATTAAAGATAAAGAGAGAATCCTAAAAGCCACAAGAGAAAGGCAGCAAGTTTCATACAAAGGAAACCCCATAAGGCTGTCAGACGACTTCTCAACAGAAACCTTACAGGCTAGAAGGGAGTAGCATGATATGTTTAAAATGCTGAAAGGAAAAACCCTACAGCCAAGAATACTCTACCCAACAAGGTTATTGTTCAGAATGGAAGGAGAGACAAAGAGTTTCCAAGACAAGCAAAAACTAAAGGAGTTTGTCACCAAGAAAGCAGCCTTACAAAAAATGCTAAAAAGATTTCTTTAAGTGGAAAAAAGAAGACCACAAATAGGAATAAGAAAATTATCAAAAAATTAAAAAGCAATAAAACCACTGGTAAAGGCAAATATACAATAAAGGTAGCAGATCAACAACCTATGAATCTAATATGAAGGTCAAAATACAAGAGTTCTAAAATTATCTATTTCCATGACAAGAGGGTAACAGATACACATGCACAAATAAAGAGGTTAGATATGATATCAAAAACATAAAATGTGGGAGGAGAGGGGTAAAAGGGTAGAGCTTTTAGAAAGGGGTCAAATTGAAGAGACCATCAACTTTATATAGATTGCTATTTACATAGGTTATTATATATGAACCTCATGGTAATCACAAACCAGAAACCTATAATAACTACACAAATAATTAAGACAAAGGAATCCAAACATAATACTAAAGAAAGGCATCAAAGCACAAGAGAAGAGCAAGACAAGAAGAGAGGAACAGAGAAGAACTACTAAAACACCCAGAAAAAAAGTAACAAAATGGCAATAAGTACATTCTTATCAGTAGCTACTTTAAATGTCAAAGGACTAAATGCTCCAATCCAAAGGCATAGGGTGGCTGATTGGAAAAAAAGTAAAAGACCCATATATATACTACATACAAAAGACACACTTCAGACCTGAAGACACTCACAAACTGAAAGTGAAGGGATGGAAAAAGATACTCCATGTAAATGGCAGTGAAAAGAAACCTGGGGTAGCAATACCTATATCAGACAAAATAGACTAAAACAAAAACTGCAACAAGAGACAAAGAAGGGCACTACACAATGATAAAGGGAAAAATCCAACAAGAGGGTATAACACTTGTAAATATCTATGTACTCAACATAGGAGCACCTAAATATATAAACCAATTATTAACAGATATAAAAGGATAAGTAGACAGCAACAGAATAACAGTAGGGGACTTTAACACTCCACTTACACCGATGGATAGATCATCCAAACAGAAGATCAATAAGGAAACATTGGCCTCAAACAACACATTAGACCAGAAGGACTTAGTAGATATATGCAGAACATTCCATTCAAAAACCACAGAATACACATCCTTTTCAAATGCTCATGGAACATTCTCCAGGATTGATCACATATTAGGCCACAAAACAAGTCTCAATAAATTAAGAAGATCAAAATAATACCATGCATCTTTTCTCACCACAAAGGTATGAAACTAGAAATCAACTACAGGAAGAAAATCAGAAAAGCCCAAATTTGTGGAGATTAAACAAAATGCTACTGAACAATGTTTGGGTCAAAGAAGAAATCAAAAAACACTTGGAGACAAATGAAAATGAAAATACAACATGCCAAATTCTATGGGATACAGTAAAAGTAGTTCTAAGAGGGAAGTTTATAGCAATACCAGCCTACTTCAATGAACAAGAAAATCTCAAACAATCTACCAGTGCACGCAAAGGAACCGGCAAAAGAAGAATGGAAAAAGCCCAAAATCAGTAGAAGGAAGGAAATAATAAAAATCAGAGTAGAAATAAATGAAATAGAGACCAATAAAACAGAAAAAGTCAATGAAATTAAGAGCTGGTTCTTTGAAAAGATAAACAAAATTGACAAAGTGTAGCCAGACCCACCAAGAAAAAAAGAGAGAAGGCTCAAATTAATATAATCATAAATGAAAGAGGAGAAATTACAACAGACACCTTAGAAATACTATAGATATATTTAACTTATATATAATTTTTATATAATATATATTTTATAATTTATATAATTTGTATTTTATATTTATAATTTATAAAAATTTATATAATCTATAAATATATATTTATATTTAACTTATATATAATTTAATTATATACTTATATTAAAAAATTATAAGAGAATACCAGGAAAAGCTATACGCCAAAAATTGGATAATCTAGAAAAAATGGATAAATTCTTAGAATCATACAACCTTCCAAAATTGAATCAAGAAGAAAGAGAATTTGAGTAGATCAATCACCAGTAAGGAGATCGAAACAGCAATCATAAACCTCCCAAAAAATAAAACTCCAGGACCAGATGGCTTCCCTGGTGAATTCTACCAAACAATCAAAGAAGACTTAGTACTTGTCCTTCTCAAACTCTTCCAAAAAACTGAAGAGGAGGAGAAGCTTCCTAACTCCTTCTATGAAGCCAACATTATCCTGATACCAAAACCAGACAAGGACAACATAAAAAAAGAAAAGTACAGGTCAATATCACTGATGAACATCGAGGTAAAATTCCTCAACAAAATACTAGCAAATCGAATACAACAATACATGGAAAAGATCATACATCATGATCAAGTGGGATTCATTCCAGGGATGCAGGGATGGTTCAACCTCTGCAAATCAATCAATGTGCAACACCACATCAAGAAAATGAAGAGTAAAAATCACATGATCATCTCAATAGATTCAGAGAAAGAAAATACTACATCCATTTATGATAAAAACTCTGAATAAAATTAGTATAGAAGGAAAGTACCTCAACGTAACAAAAGCCATATATGAAAAACCCACAGCTAATATCATACTAAATGGAGAAAAACTGAGAGCTATCCCTCTAAGAACAGGAACCAGACAAGGATGCCCACTTTCACCTTATTTAGCATAGGACTGGAAGTCCTAGCGAGAGCAGTCAGGCAAGAAAAAGAAATAAAAGGGATCCAAACTGGAAAGGAAGAGATGAAACTGTCACTTTTGGCAGATTACATGATTTTATATATAGAAAACCCTAAAGAATCCACTGAAAAACTTTTTAAAATAATAAATGAATATGGCAAAGTTGCAAGATAGAAAATCAACAAACAAAAATCAGTTGCATTTCTACATACTAACAAAGTAGCAGAAAGAGAAATTAAGAATACAATCCCATTTAAAATTGCAACAAAAAGAATAAAATACCTATTAATAAGCTTAACCAAAGAGGTGAAAGACCTGTACCCTGAAATTATAAAACATTGTTGAAAGAAATTGAAGACAAAGAGAAGTGGAAAGATATTCCATACTCTTGGATTGGAAGAACTGACATGGTTAAAATGTCCATACTTCCTAAAGCAATCTACAGATTCTTTGAAATCCTTTTCAAAGTTCCAATGACATTTTTCACAGAAATAGAACAAAGAATTCTAAACTGCATATGAAACAACAAAAGACTCCAAATAGCCAAAGAAATCCTGAGAAAAAAGAACAAAGCTGGAGGCATCACAATCTCTGACTTCAAAACATCCTACAAAGCTATCATAATCGAAACAGCATGGTACTGGCACAGAAACAGACACACAGATCAATGGCACAGAATCAAGAGCCCAGAAATAAATCCACACATCTATGGATAGCTAACTTTCACAAGGGAGCCAAGAACAAACAATGGAGAAAGTAAAGTCTCTTCAATAAATGGTGTTGGGAAAACTGGACAGCCACATACAAAAGAATGAAATAGGCCATTATCTTACACCAGACACAAAAATTAACTCAAAATGGATTAAATACTTGAATGTAAGACCTGAAACCATGAAACTCCTAGGAGAAAAGATGGGTGGTAAGTTTTTCGTCATCGGTCTTTACAGCATATTTTCAAATACCATGTCTGACCAGGCAAAGTAAACAACAGAAAAAATAAACAAATGAGACTACATCAAACTAAAACGCTTCTACATAGCAAAGGAAACTATTAACGAAGAGAAAAGACAACCTAAAAATTAGGAGAATTTATTTGCAAACTATATATCTGACAAGGGGTTACTATCCAAAATATACAAAGAACTCATACATCTTAACAAGAAAAAAATAACAACCCAATGGAAAAATGGGCAAAAGATCTGAACAGACATTTCTCCAAAGAAGATATACAGATGGCCAACAGGCACATGAAAAGATGTTCAACATCACTAATTATCAGGGAAACACAAATCAAAACTACAATGAGATATCACTCATGCCCATCAGAATGGCTATAATTAACAAGACAGGAAATAACCAGTGTTGGGGAGGATGTGGAGGAAAGGGAACTCTCATACACTGCTGGTGGGAGTGCAAACTGGTGCAGCCACTATGGAAAACAGTATGGAGATTCCTCCAAAAATTAAGAATAGAACTGTCATATGATCCAGCTATTCCACTTGGGTATTCATCAAGGAAAATGAAAACATGAATGCATAAAGCTATATGCCTCTCTATGTTCATTGCAGCATTATTCACAATAGCCAAGACTTGGAAGCAACCTAGGTGCCCATCAAGGGATGAATGCATATAGAAGATGTGGTATACATACAGAACAGAATACTACTCAGTCATAAAAAATGATGAAACCTGGCCATTGGTGACAACATGGATGGACCTTGAGGGTATTATGCTGAGAGAAATAAGTCAGAGGGAGAAAGTCAAATACTGTATGATCTCACTCATAAATAGAAGATAAATACAACAACAAACAAACACACAGAGACAGAGATGGGATGGCTACCAGAGGGGAGGGGGAGGGAGGAGGATGAAAGGGGTGATTAGGCAGATGTGTATGGTGATGGGTGGTAATTAGTCTTTGAGTGGTGAACGTGATGTAATCTACACAGAAATCAAAACATAATGATGTGCACCCAAAATTTTTATAATGTTATAAACCAATGTTATAAAAATAAAAACAAATAATAAAGAAATTTAATTAGCGTACTCACAAAATTTTTTCTCACTTCAAAAATAAAATATGGAGAAACAGGTGTGGAATTATGGAATTAAATATGTTTCTTGACAAAATAATACTGTTTTTCTGACACTATCAAAAGTGAAATGATATTTAAGTATAACTAACAAAACGTGCAGGATTAGTACGCTGAAAAGTACAAAATGCTGATGAAATAAATCAAAGAAGACAAAAGTTTTTTTTAAAAAAAAAACCTGTGTTCAAGGATTAGAAGACTCAACATAGCAAAGATGTCAGTACTCCCCATGCTGGTCTGTAGGTTTAAAGGAATCTCTGTCAAATCCCAGCAAGGTTTTGTGTAGACATTACTGAGTTTATTCTAAAATATGTAGAGATAGGTGAAAAGAAGGAGGAGGAGGAGGAGAAATGAAGAGCAGAAAGTGGGAGGAATCACTCCTTCTGCGTTAAGGCTCACTCAGAGATCAGGACCATGTGGTGCTGGCAGAGGGACACGCACATTGGTCAGCAGCACAGAAAAGAGAATCCAGAGAGACACGCACACAGATTTTTCACAAAGGTGCAACAGCAGTTCAAAGGAGGAAGGAGAACCTTTCCAACAAAGGTGCTGGAGCATTTGGGCATCCACAAGCCAAAAAATGAATCTTAACCTCAGGCCCACACCTAAAACAAAAATTACCTCAAAATGGACCTTAACATAAAATGAAGAACTTTAAAACTCTTAGGGAAAAACATAAGAAAATCTGCAGGACCTAGGATTGGGTGAAGTGTTCTTAGACTTGACGCCAACAGCTCAATCCACAAAAGAAAAAGTTGGTAAATCTGACCTTATTAAGATTAAAACTTTATTCTGTGAAAGATCCTGTTAAGAGGATGAAACACTACCTACAAATTGGGAGAAAATATTTGCAAACAGCATATCCACCAAAGGACTTATATTTACAATACATACAGAACTCTCCAAAGGCAACAGTAAAAAAACAAACAATCCAATTAGGAAATGACAAAAAGACATGAACAGATATTTTACTTAAGAGGATATCCAGATGCCAAAAAGAAAAACACATGAAAAGATGTTCAACATCATTATCCATTAGTAAATTCAAATTAAAACCACGATAAGATATCACTACATGCCTCTCAGAATGGCTAAAATAAAAAATAGTAATAAAACCAAATGCTGGTGAGCATGCTGAGAAACTGGCCCACTCATACACTGCTATGGGGAGTGTAAAATGGTACAGCTATTCTAGAAAATAGTTTGGAAATTTCTTTTAAAATTAAACATGTATTTACCATATATGGCCCAGCAATTTTGGACAGTTTTGAACTTTTGTACTTTTGGACATTTACCTCAGAGAAATAAAAACATATGTTCAAGGAATGTTCACAGCATCTTTATTCATTACAGCCCAAAACTTGGAACAACCCAAATTTCCTTCAGTGAGTGAATGGTGAGAATGGTACACCCACAACACAGAATACGGCTCAGCCATAAAACGGAATAAACTAGTGATACACGCAACAGCTTGGATTAATGTTAAGGGAATATGTTAAATGACAAAGATGGTCTCTCAAGGTTGCACACTGTAAGACTCCGTTTATACAACATTCCTGAATAACAGAATCACAGAGATGGAGAGAGATCAGTGGTCGCCAGCGTCGGGCACTGAGGGAGAAGAGGTGAGTGTGGCCATAAAGAGAGAGCACGAGGGTCTCGTCACGGTGGGGGACTTCCGTGTCTTGAGTGTGGTGGTTGTTACATGAAGCTACTCATGTGATAAAACTGTATAGAACTATGTGCACATGTGCCCACACACACGAGTGCTTGCAAACCTGGTGAAATGAGAACAGGCTCTGTGGATGGAACTACTCAATTCGCTGGTCTGATATTGTCTGTAGTTATTCAAGATGTTAACACTGGGAAGGCTGGGTGAAGGTGAATGGGACCCCTCCGTAAAATTTTTGGAACTTCCTGTGACTCTACAATTATTATGAAGTAAAAAGTTCTTCTTAAGCGACACCATTTTTCAGGGACAATGAAAAAAAGAAAAAATATATTGTCTGAAGACTCAAGCAATTGAATTTCTAGGTCCACTGTAGATTCATCACGAAATCTTTGCAGGCCCTTGGAGTGAAATAACAGACTGTGGCCTGCACATGATGGGATCAGGCAATGTGGGGGAAATCAGTCACTGTTTAGCAGATGGCACTCCACATTCTGCGGCCCTGACCCACCTGACCTTTGGCATAAACAGATGACCCCCTCGATAAGCACGTGGCACGCGAGCCCAGGGAGCACTGAGCTCCGACAGCCCAGCGCTCTCTTGCTAGCTTCCCTTCCCAGAGGCAGGCTCCTGTCTGATGTTTTTCAAACACATGGCTTCAAGTTTTAACTAATGAGACCTCTGAGGACAAACCTGCTTTCCACAGAAATCTTCCACATGGAACGAGGTCTGATCACGCAGGTGACAACTTCTCCAGCAGTTTATTGTGACATTAGCACATTATCACCTCTGAGCAAGGAAGTTGGCCTCGAGTCTATTCCCAGCATAGAAATACTTCATCGCCTGCATTTGGCTAATTCCATCCTAATTACATTGAGATGGAGCCCTTCACAGGTCCACAGACAGAATGAAGAGGAAATCCGCCAGCTCAACAGCCCGCCACGGCTCATTTGGTCTCGTTTGAAGCATGTTCTCCTCACACCTGGGTGGGGAGGCGTCCCTTAGTCCAGGTCACACCAGAGCCATTTTCCTCTAAGCTGACTTCACTTCTTTTTGTAAACAGAAATTTAAGTCCCTTTCTTCTACTTCTAGAAATAACAACAGCAAAATTCTATCGAGTGTCTACTACGCCAGGCACTGTCACTTTTATCGTCCCCGTTTTGCCAGTGAAGATACCTAGATTCACAGCGCCCAAGGCCACAGGGCCAGGAAGTGCTGGAGCTAGAACCCAACCCCAGGATAGCCCCTGTGCAAAGAGCATGCTCCTTCCACCCCCGCCCCCGCCCCTGCTGCCCTGTGCCAGCACTGTGGGGCACATTGTGCAAATGAAAACAAAACGAAGGCCTTTCTTTTAGGAAGTGCGGCCTCACATATGCAGGACAACACAATAGGGGCCACTGAATCCAGTCATGGTGTGTCCATCAGACCGTAAGAGCAGGAGAGGGCCTAAGAAGGGGGTGGTCCTCGGGCTAGAGGAGCCGGGCGGGGTGGAGGAGCATGGGGAGGATCAGCAGCATTCAGGCAGGAGCGGGCAGGGTGGCCGTCCCGCAGTTGTGCTGTGGGACAAACTTAGGCATTTTCATTCTATGTCCTAACCTTCTTACTTTGACTTCCCAAAGCAAGTGTCCCTCTGGATGGAAAGCAGATCAGCATATCAGAAAAGCAGTGGTTTTCATTGCATTACTTAGTATAGTTACATATTTACTTTTGAGGAAAAGTGAAACCAATTTCCCGCTCTGGACACAGAGCAGCTGACCTTCAGGAGCTGAGTCAGCAGCATCACTGTAAGAGCAGGACTGCTTATTGAAGGGAGGAGCTCTCATCTGCCATTTGCTCACTTATTTATGCCTATTTTTTTCCAGAAAGGATTTCAGGGGGTGGATACCCACCGTGTGCCGGGGTTTTTGTCAACCTTGTTTCTCACCACCAGGCCCTCAACATCCCTGTGAGGTATAGCTAGTAAATGTGGGGGGAGGGGCATAAGCACCGTGGTCCCCCGAACCCTGACATCAGGAGAGGACGCCACCCCACAGCTGGACTGCACATCACCCAGAAGGTGCCCTGCAGGGCAGAGCGGTGCCCTCCCCAGGCTGAGACCGTCATCTGACTAAAGACAGTCAGTTATCCGAAGGCCACAGTTTACAGTCCTGGGGGACAGTAACCAGCTGTGTCTAACCCAGCAAACTCACCCCAGTTTCTTTATTAATTACGTATAAACTCCTGGCTCCTCAGACTGGTTGTGGCACGTTGCTGATTCCCTCGTTAACTGGGGAGCTGAATGAGCTCTTTGACACGTTTGCTTTACATTTGCATCCGGGTCATAATTTTTAACCTTAATGGAAAATTATACCAAAACAGGCTAAACATGGAAAAATAATGCATCTCCCCAGAGCAAGCAAGCGCTTTGTGGCCGGGCAATCGTGGGCTCTAACTGCAGCCTTGCTCTCTACCTGCTGGGACAATGGACAAGTTACTTCACCCTCAGATCAACAGCTTCCACACCTGCAGAATGAGGGTAATATCTGCCTTGCTAATTTGTTATGAAAATTAAATCAGACAATACCTGAAGGCATTTAACACATTGCATGAACCCAGTAAATGATATCTACTACTACTGTAGATATTGATAATATTATTGATAGCTCGGGGTGTCTGCCCATTGGGTCACCCTGCCCCTGCCTATAATTGACCTGACCAAGAGTGGCAATACTAGACCCAAGCAGGGCCCGTGAAATTCTCTCTCTGTCTCTGGAATTTAGAATTGGGGTTCGAAGGTTTCAGTCTGCCTTTGTTAGTTATTGGAACTAAAGAGACATGAAGTTTGAGCTGAGGCTACCTCTGTGCAGTAGCTGACTTCAGCCATATGCAAGGAGTAGAGGAAGTTAAATTGTAAAGAGCTTAAATGTAGAGAAACGGAAGCAACAGTTGCAGAGGCAAAAGAGAAAGAGGGAAAAGCTAAAGAAAGAAGGAGACCTAGCTGCTGGAGGGTTTCAGCACCGCAGCTCGTCCAGGTCCATACCCTAGGGCCCCACAAATTGCCCCTGGATGCTTAACAATAAATACCTCGCCATAGCTTAAGCCGGGATGAAATGTATCACTTACAATCAGGCGAACTTTGACTAAAACTAGCCCTGTTAAGGTTACTATTGTTACTATTTTTTTTTCCACTATTATTATCCCAAGGACTCACACTGGGAATGAGACAAGGCTCTCATTACCAGCTTTGGGGGCCAGCGAGTCATAGGAAGGACTGGATACTGAGTGGGGCTCGCTGCCCGGGTTCTCCAGCCTCAGCTCAGTTTGGTCCTGGAGGCCCAGGTGGGTCAAGCCTCAGCCAGCCCCAGCATCAAGGAGAAGTGGCCTGATACCCTGGGACCAGATCCTCACCCCTTTCTACATGATGGAAATTAAGTTCTCTTCCAACCCAGCTTCTATAGCTCAGTCCACCAACATGCGCCTTTTCAAAATCCACCCAGGAAGGAATCATCTGGAGGAGATTATGCAAATACCCCATCCTCTGCAGGTGAACCCAACTTTAATAAATATGCATGCTCCAGCCTTATGTGTCTGCTTAACTAGGGAGGGTGTTTGCTTTGTAAATCTCACCTCATGTTCCTTCTGAGAGACAGCTTTCTGAGTTCATTTAAACATACATTTTGGGGCATGATAATTTTTTTCATTTTACATACAGCAAATTCATAGATCTTAAGTGCACATTTCACATTCATGTCTCTGTGATCTGAACAAAGATGTGGAACCTGCCTTGTGCCCTGAAAGCCCCTTCGTGACCCTTCCCAGTTTACCTCTGGCCCCACGAGACCATCACTGCTCCGATTTCTATCCTCAGAGATCATGTCTGTCTGTTCTTGAACTTCATGTGACAGAATGACAGAGCACAACGTCATTTGAGTCTGGTGTCTTTCACTCAGCATAATGCTCTGAGATTCATCCTTATTATTGCGTGCCTCAATAGCCCATTCTTTTTTATTACTGAGCAGTATTCAATGTATGGAGACAGTGCGATTTTGTTCACCCAGGCCCTGTTGATGGGCGTCAGGATTGTTCCAGTTCTGAGCCGTTATCCATAAAGCTGCTGTGAAGAGTCTTACATGAGTCTCTGTGTGGACATAGATTTTCATTTCTCTCAGGTAAATGCTCAGGGATGGAGCTGCTCTATTAGAAAACACCCCAAGCTACCTGGCTGCCACAGGGAGAGCCACCTGAGCTGACCGAGCTCGGTCTTGCCAGGGCTCCTGGGTCCACTTGGCTGTGTCCTCTTGTCCATCCTGCCCTCCAGCCGGCGGTTACAATCCTTCCCCCAGGAATGGGCTTCTTGCTCACAGCCTTTTCTCTCCTGCTTCAGCAGGAAGCTTACTCAAGGAGGACTAATGAAAATTATAGCTATTTATCCACCAAAGCTATGAAATCATACATTATGGCTCCCAGAGCCCCAGATCATTGTACTGTGACAAATAGGATTGTTTCCTTGAGTGCCCAGGAGCAAGAACAAGCGCACAGCAGGAAACACGTGTCAGAGAGCCTTCTCCCTTCCACTTGATTATCAGAATAAGCTACGAATACAGCGGAGTATATTTTAAAAGTACCAATTAGGTCCTTATTAGGAGTTTCAGAGAAAAGATGCCTCCACATCAAAGACACAGCCCCCCAAATTTAATACAGAATTCCAGGATAAACAGTTCTTCACAGAGAAGACACAATGGAGAGGGGAGACATCGTCTCCTGAACCCAGAGCCCTGGGCTGTCGGCTGGAGCTCCTGGGGCCTCCCTACTGACACATCGGCTGCATGAGGACCATCCCTCCCTTCTGTTTAACAAGCTCCTGGAGGCCCCACTGTGTGCAGGCATTGCACAGGGGATGAAGGGCCCAGAGGACGGGGTACCAGCTGGGTGCTCACGGGCTCACGATCAAGGAATCAGGCAATGGAGGAACTTGCCAGGGCGCAGGAGGGGCCTGCCACCCCGGCTGCCCCAGAGAAGCTTCCCAGAGAACCCAGCTTTTGGTGTGAGAACACAATGTTATATGTCAAATATATCCCAATAAAGCTGGGGGAAAAGACATGAGAAAGAGAGAGGCTGGCAAGTGGGAGGAGCACCTTGTGCAAAACCACGGAGCCCAGAGAGAGGCCGATGGTTCAGAAACTTCCCAGACAGAGCCCGCCTGCAGCACAGCTGGGGCGAGGTGAAGGGGGGAGGCAGGAGGGGACCACTGAGCCGTGAGGGCACAGAGAGCCTGGGACAGAGGGCCAGTGAGACCTAGGTAGGAAGGCATGCCCTGCGTGTGAGCATGCGCGAGAGTCTGTATGTGAGGGTGAGAGTGTGTATTTCACTGTGTGTCAGAGTGTCCGTGAGTCCGTGCGAACATACGTGTGAGAGTGAGTGTGTGTGTGTGGGGGGGGGGGGTGTGCATGCGCGCGCAGGCCCTCACTCCTGCTCCTAGCTGGTTTCTCTGCTCCTTGTTCACGTTTCAAGATGGAACTGGGACGGGACTGTACCCACCCGGCCCCTGGAGAGCCAGAGCTTGTGGGGTTAGATTCCACCTTGCAGCGTTTCCAAGCACCATCTTCTGAAACAATTTACACATTTCTCATTCACCCTCACAGAGACCTAGGCATTTTCATTCTCCCTTTAGAGGAGGGAACTGAGGCCCAGGGACAGTGCTAGTAAGGGAAGGAACTAGCTTCAAGCTCACTTCTGTTCAATCTCTGGCCGCCAACCTCTGGGCACAGGGCCACAGGCCACTGCGCCAAACGACCAGGGCGCCCCTTGAACGGGAGCTCAGCCGTCTCCGAAGCCCCCGCTTGGAGGGGCTGCCACCTGGTGCTGCCGCAGGCGTGCTGCTGAAACGGGAAAGGAGCGAGGGCGGCCACGGTGCTGGGAAGGCTCTGCAGCTTCCCTCTTCCTGCTTCCTCGCCCTGAACAAACGGTGGGTCAGGAGCCTGCATTCCGGGTTGGCCGACACGGCACCTAAGTCACCGTGTGGTTCTGAGACGGCGCAGCACCGGTGGCACGGGAGCGAGGTGGCCGCGCACGCCCCTTCTCCGCAGTTCAGTAGCCCGGCCCGGACGGACACCCTCTGCGTTGCTGGGGGTTGGGACGCTGCGGATTTCTGCTCCGGAAGCCCACCACGGGGGAAACGCAGCTGTCCCGCGGGACAAGAGGTCTCACGCTGCCCCACAGGCGGGACACAGGACACGAGGCCTCTCTCCTTAAAATCCAGCCTGTCGTCGCTGTCTGTGCTGCCATGCTTCACACTCTGTAAGTTTCCACTCCGGAATACATTTTGGCCGTTTTCTGGCCCCCTTAATGCATTGTTGATGAGGAATGATGATGACGCAGAAGCCACACTTGCAGAAGGGATGTCGCCTTGCGGTGATGCGGACTCCCGCTGAGCTCTGAGCCCCTGCCGGCCTCCACGGAGCAGGGCCCGCCGCCGGCGTTGCTGTGCCCGCAGCCCAGAGCCCGCGGGCCGGACGCAGAGCCCACAAACCTGCAAGTCCTGCAGCGCCCGGCCGGCCCCGACCAATCCTCAGGCTGGGAAAGAAGCAAAGACAGGCGACGGGCCCCACGCACTTATGAAAATAAAGACAGCAGTTATTAACCCAGCGAGGGCAGGCCTGTCCACTACCTCCTAAGGAACCAGAGCTCCGAAGTCAGACCTCCGCCTCCTCACAGGGGCGGAGGTCTCCCAGCTTCCGGTCAGCTCATCAATTACGAGGGGTCTGGGCTGCCGGCTCCGCGCGGCTCGGGGAGGTGACAGAGGCGCCCGCCCCCTCATCACCCAGTCCTGCGCGGAGGTGACCCGGAGACATTCGTCTGTGGATGTAATCTGTGCAGCTGACGCTTACTGAGCACCTGCTGTGTCCTGCTACTTACTACTCTATCAGCAGACAAAACTGCCCTCGGGGAGCTGATGTTGAGTGAAAGGAGACAAAGAATAAATAGTCAGTAAGAAAAACAGGTCTTACAACAGGCTGATGAGAACTAATGAGAAGGTGGAAGCAGGGAAGGGTCAGGAGTGCCGGAGAGGGGTGGGCTTTCTGCATTGAGACACTTCATCCAGGAGTGTGGGGAGGTCTTCAGTTGATACAGCAACACCTGAAGACACCTGGGGAGGCGCCGGGTGGGTGTCCAGGGAGAGCTCCCCTCTGGCAACTGAGGGACCCACAAGGAGGTGGTGGGGCGGAGGGAAGGGGTGCAGGCCTCCTGCAGGGCCAAACCACCCCTGCTCAACTGCTCTCAGTTTCTCTGACGTTCGGCTACCTCAGCCGAGGCAGTAATGCCCCTGGGGAGGGCGTTGAAAATTGGTGGGGGCTTGTTTTGGTTGTCACAAAGATCAGGGGCATTGCTGCCATTTGCTAGTGGACTGGGGGTGATGTCTAAGGGTTTGTGCAACAATGCCCTAGCCCAGGAAGAGCTGCCATGTCCCAGACCCCCAGCGTCGCTGCAGACACGTCAGGGACCTGCTCTCAGTGCCCAAAACACAGACCTGACTGCTTTACCTGAAAGCCAAGGATGCGCATGGTTTCAACAAGCGACAGCTGTTCCAGCAGCACCGAACCACGCAAACTGTTCGACCCAAGCCCTTACCAAGGTTTGCTCACCAAGGTTTGGACAATCTCGTCAACAGAGCGGGCCCCTCCCGGCATGTGTGCTGCCAGTGCTGAGACCCGGGTCAGTCCACAACGCGGCGTCTGGCCCACTCAGCCCCGACCTTGCCTGTCATCTAGCAGAGCCGTGCTGGCATTCTCTTCCTGAAGTGCGCATTATTTTGTTAGAATTGTCCTCCTGTGACTTCTCTTTTGTATCACACAGAGCATAATGCAGCTCTTTGGAAATGTGCGCGCAGGTGGATGGGCTTCACCTCAGGGGAGCAGAGGAGGATTCCCAAGCCAATGGGGTGGACCCGCTGTCGGGGGCATCTGCAGAGCAGTGACATCATGACCAACTGGGTTGGAGCAGGATTGCTGCAGGCTGGGGTGTGCGTTGCGGGCAGAGGCAGGAGCAGGGAGACCATTAAGAGGCTAGTGTTGAATCGCGCTGACGGACGCTGGGCCTCAGGTCTGAGCAGTACCTGAGAAGGTGGACTGAAGTGGTCACATTCTGGTCATATTTTAAAGGCAAAACATATGGATTTGCTGATACACCAAATGTGAGTGTGAGAGAAAAACAGGAGTTGAGGATAACGCAAAAGATTTTGCTGGAGCAACCAGAAGGACAGAATTGTCCTACACCGAGATGGAGAAAATTGAAGAGTCACAGGACAGAAGGGGCTGGGGTCAGGAGTTCAGACTGGGTCATGAAGTAGGAGGTGCCTTTTCATGGAGATGCCAAATGGGCGAATGGGACTATTTCAGAGGAGGCTGTAAGATCAGAGAAGGGGGGCACATAACATAGCCTGGGAGACCAATGACTTCCTGGAGGAGGGAACACCTGGGCTGGGGCTTTGAAGAGTCACTAGGAGTTTGCTGGAGAAGAAGGACATTGCAAGCAGAGAAAATAGACAACGTGACCAAAGGAGAGGGAAAAGCAGGTGTGGAGGACCTCCAAGCCACGCAGGTAGACGAGGACCCATGTGCCCAGGATGCTCGAGCCAGAGCCACAGAGAGGCCAGGTGTTCATGCCACAGGCAGGGGGCCCTAAAGGACTCACGTGGGTCAAATCCTCCATCTCTTCTGGGAAGAAACCTGCTGCTCCAGCCCCCACTTCCTCACGTCTGAACAGACATCTCCTTACACATCTTAGGGCATTTTGTTTTGTTTTCTCTCCACTTGGACTGAGAGGGAAGGCATGAACTTTCAGGGAGTTTGGAAATGACACCTGCGCAGCCCTCGAGGGCTTGGAGACCCCCATCCCACGGGACCTGAGCAGGGCGCAGCATCCGATAGGTTACGTGAGAGTGCGTGTGAGCGCCCGGCACTTCACGTGCCCTAGAAACGGCACCCAGGGAGGCCCAATCTGATCCCCTCTCAGCTAGATGGGGGGAGAGGGAGCATGGGCCAGCTGGGAGCACCATTGGCCCCTGCTGTCCTCGCAGCGTGAGGCTCCGGTGTGCTGGGCACCTGCCCCTGCCAAGCTGTGCTCCATCTAATCCTCGCAGCCCCTGGGAAGGACGACTCAGAGCCGTGTCACAGGCGGCCAGGAGACCAGAGAAGTCGGATCACAGGTGAGGTCGGATACTAGTGGGTTGGAGCAGCTTGTCCAGCTGCAAAGCCCAGGCCACAACCACGGGGCTTCGCGGCCTCGCAGGTGAGGGGGGCAGCAGAGGCAGGGCCCCAGCTGGCAGGAGGGGACCAAAGGATGGTGCCAGCACTGCCAAGTCCAGGACTCGACACCGTGGCCATGTCCATCCTGCCCCTGAGGTGATCCTGGGCCAGTTCCTCCCTGCAGCACACACTGATCTGCTGGCGTGGGGGCCTTGCCCCGCCCTGGGAGCAGGTGCTCCTGCCCGCGCCACAAGGGACTCGTATGGCCTGTACTCTTCCCAGAGAGAGGGGCCGAGGCGGAGCCAGCCTCACTTGGCCTCCTTCTCCAGCGCAGGTGGCCTTGGAGCTGAATCTGAAGGCTGAGCAGTAATGGTTTGGCTCAACAGGAGGAGTGTGGCAATTCCAGAAGAAAGGATCAGGGACTGAAGGCAGGGATGCCCTGATGTAATATGTTCCCCCATTTACCAAGCATGTGCTGAGAGCCTACCCGGAGGGCTCCGGGCTGACACTGAGGCCTTGTGAAAGAGGGCGGCCCTGCCCGCAGCACCCACCCGCATCACGGCTCGCCTCGAAACGTCACTCCCTGGGAGCCTCTTCCGACGTTGTCTCCCAATTGCCCCCGTTAAATTCTACTACGACAGACACAGTGTGTTCTGTTGGGTGCTGTGTGTCTGCACTTACACGTGAAAAGAGTAAGAGCCCTTCCACCCCCTGAGCAGTGCTCCCCACGGAGGGCAAGCCCACAGCAAGGGGGACCTGGGTGGGAGCCTGTCAGGCAGAGCCCGCAGGATGGAGTGGTGAGACGAGGAGCACTGGGTTTCTGGGTATCAGGGGGCCTTGAATGTCCTTACAAAAGGGCTAAAAGTTTGTCCTTTGCCTTGGGGAATTAGATGGGGGGCAGAACTGGGAACAAAGAGCACTTGAGCCTGAGTGACCAGGGAGAATGGAAGTGACATGAGCAAGCATACTGCGCTCACAAGTTGGCGCCCCTCCCATATCCTAACCACTGCCCCAACTGTCACACGCTCTTGCTGTCCTCTTTCTATGGGGGAGGGGACAGGGTCGGAGGGGCTCAGCAACTTGCCCTGTGTACAACAAGGCTGAGGCTTGACTATGACACTGCAGGTCAGACTCCAGCCCTGGAGCACATGGCCTCACGGGCAGGCAGAAAGTAAACAAATTACTCAGGTCCGCTGGGCCTGTGGCACAAGGAGACGGACGGGCAGCTCAACGGACACCACATCTGAGCTCCTCCAGAAGAAGACAAGGGCGTGCGGCAAAGGGGAGCAGAGCAAGCAGATTTCCAGGCCCGAGGCCACTGAGGCTCGGTCACAGTCTGAGGGGTGTCCAGGGCCCAGCAGCATTCCGAGAGGAACGCAGTGGAGGCAGAGGCGGCAGGGCCACAGTGGCCAGGCCCAGGGGAGCAGCCCAGGCGTGAGGTGGGGACGGCCAGATGAGGGCACTCCCAGGATGCAGGCCTAGTGAAAGATGCTCGGGGTCCAGGAGGGAGCTCTGGGCTTCTCAGCGGCTCTGCAATTCTGCAGGGACCCAGCAGTCAACCTTCTGCAGTGACGCCACGTCTCCCGAGGGGCCATGCTCCCCGTGGCTGAGGAACTCATTACAAGGCCACACAGAAGGCGGCAGCCTGGGCCACAGCATTCACACAGGTGTGCTCACTCTGGACAACTCTCTGCCTGCTGCCTGTCAGGCTGGCAGCGGTGCTGGCACATGAGGTCACCCTGATTCTCAGGGCCTCGCATATTTCACGCTCCTCAGAAGCCAAAGATCGCTGTCATTCAGGTGCTTGCAGTAAATACCAAAGGCATCGCCAGGTGGGGCGCCTCTCCGGGGAGGGCCAGCAGACCCCAGCCCAGCCTCCTGCCTGGGCCCAGCCGTATTCTATAACCTTGTGCTTCCCACCATTCCGTTTTGCATTTAAAAATATTGTTTTAAAAGTGAAAGATGTAAGTGACAAGTCATTTTGTCTAATTCTATGGCTTTTCTTTCATCAAAGCTCAAATCTTAGTGTGGCTAGAGAGATGTCCCACATGGGTGGCATGACTTTTACATTCCCGGTGGGTTTTCTCTTGGACTGGAAATGACGGGGCTGCTTTCTCGAGGGAGAAGGTGTGTGCTTTGAGTGTGGGTGCAGAGGTGTGTGTGCATGTGATGAGTGTGTGTACACCGAGAGAGTCTGAGTGTTGTGCGTGTGAGTGTGTTTTCTCTTCCACACGGATGGACGAAGGCAGGCCTTCGACCTCCACTGCTATCCACAGACATTAATCACTCCACAGACTGGAGAAGCAGCACGAGTGACTCACAGAGGGAAAGCAGGGCGAATGGGCAGGGGAGCCCTTCCCCAGGCACTGGCAGTGAGAGGCCCACTGTCAGGCCCTGCAGGGGCTGGCGCCACACGGGTAGGGGCTGCATGCAGAAGGTCCTGCCACAGATGGCCCCTCACTGGCCTGTTCCTTGCGATTCCTCCAGATTGCAAGAGCCACTACTTTGCAAACAGTGGAAAATGTGCTGGCGTCTACAGTGGCAGCTCTCCCCATCTTCACAGTAACCCAGGGAGCTGGGTGGAGCCTCGGGGAGGCCAAGCCATCTATCTGATTGCTGCTCTGTGTGTTCAGGAAGGAAAGACGAAGTAAACGTAGGTGGGAAAAAGACTGACAGGAAAATGAGGGTCACAAAGTGAGAGGGAGACAAGAGCACATGAGGAAGGGAGGGCCCCCAGCTGACAGGCCAAGCAGAGAGGTGACCTCCACAGTGCACATGGGGACGTGGGGCCAGCTTCAGGCCGCCGGCTAGAGGGACTGTCCTTAGCAGCTGAGAGGTGAGAGGAACGATGTTCTCCACGTGAGCTTCAGGACACGCTCTGCTCCACGCCTCCCCTCTGCACATGGACCCTGGAGGACGCTCCGGGTAAGCCGATGCCTCGAGAAGACCTGGGATGGGTCAGCAGCTTTTTCGGGGGCACAGAGGGCGAACACCACCATGTGGTCCAGGCTTGGTCTGACGGCCTGGTGGCCTCTCCCTCCGTGTAGCCATGAAGAAGCGCTCCTTCCATTGGGGAACATCACATGAGCTTTGAAACAGAGCAAACCCAGGCTGAGTCTGAGCTCCAGTGCCACAGGGAAAAGAGACCCAAACTGGAAGCTCTGCTCCACACCCTGGAGGGGCTAGTTCCCCCTGGTATCTTCCAGCAGCTCAGTAAACCAGCGTCTCCACGTGCGCTTTCCCCTACAAAGAAGCAGGCTTCCACGAGGGCTGACCTGGGGCCAGGGGAGTCCCACGCCTTCAGGACATCTGTCTATGCTGATCTCAAAGCATCTGAGAGCTTTTTTTGGCGGGTGCATCAGGTCCCCTGGGGACATCTTGCTCACCTCCTCCTCCTCCCTGAAGCCACTGACTCACTTCATTCACTCCCTCATTCATTCACCCAGCAAGGACTTCTGAGCACCTACTCTGTGCAGGCACTGGGACCAGCAGTGCGAGAGGCTGGAGGCCTGCGCTCCAGGAGGTCGAGTCCAGGCGTTCTTGCGTCCCCAGGTCTTACCCCTTCCTCAGCCTTCCCGTGCCCACCTTCCTGTCTGTGTTGGACCATCTCTACATGAACTGGCATCTCCCAAAACTGCAAATTGACAGCTCACCTTTTCCCTGAGAACACCCTCAAATGGAGCTGCTTCTGTGCAAAGTCTTCCCTGATTGTCCAGTTGGAAGTGATCTCTCACCCTGATGACCCTCAAAGACATTTGTTCTGCCCCACCTTCATGGGTTTTAGCAGCTTAGCATTTACTATTTATTTTTTAAATTTAAAAAGAGTTGCAGGGCCAGCCCCCGTGGTCTAGAGGTTAACTTCGAGGTGCTCCACTTTGGCAGCTTGGGTTTTGTTCCCTAGCGTGGACCTACACCATTCATCTGTCGGTGGCCATGCTGTGGTGGCAGCTCACATACAAAAAAGAGGAAGATTGGCAGCAGGTGTTAGCTCAGGACAAATCTTCCTCAGCATAGAAAAAAAAAAACAGTTGCAGATTCTCCCATGATAGAGTCCTATAAAATCACTTTACCCCATTTCATCCCTTGCTGTCTCCTCTCTACCTCTCCACCTTGTAAACTCTGGCTTATCTGGTTCCAGAGGATTCCAGGTATCGATCAAGTTTGCAGTGCAGACAAGAAAAGGAAAAGCTCCTGTCTCAGTGCACAGCCCATCACAGGACACCTTACATTTTTGCAGGAGAACCAACATATTAACATGGAAATATGTTTCCCCAAAGCAGCTGATTTGCAGCCTTCAGATCCCTTATCATGACCGTGGTTAAGTAATTGTTGGCTCTGATTTTTCAGTAAGTTTTCGAAGATTCTATTTTGGTGGTAGGTGCACATCAGGGGCAGAGACGAGTTAAGGTTCCGCATACACAGAATATGCCCTGTTGACGTTTATGTTAGTATTTATTTATAGACATATCTGTATCGATGTCAACACAGATGATATAGAGAGAGATAGATAGTTCCCTTTCATTTCTTATCCCGTCTCACTCCCCAGATGCACTCAATGTGTTTGATATATGTCCTTATATGCATGTCTTTTTTTAAAAGATGTGGTACTGTTTTGTATATACACATATACTATAAATTACATGAGTTATATTGGACTTTAAATCTCTTTCTTCTTATATTTTTGCTCGACCATAGGTGTTTAATTTGTCTCATGTTGCTCTCTATACATCTAGATTATTGCTTCTCGATGCTGTTCACTGTCATTCCAGTTTGCTTCCACCTTATTTTATGTCCAGCAGCACACACTGGACACCACAGCAGTGCACACTGGACACCACATTGCCCCCATGTCCTCCTATCATAAGCAGAAGGACAGATGACCTCCTCGTGCATGTCTCCTGACGGCTGATCAGGCATGTCTGAGGCACTTAGCAGGAGTGGAGTTGCTAGTCATACCAAGTTCTCTGGGATGGCCACAGTCAGCACTCCAGAGTTCCTGTCTGCCCACATCCTTATCAATACATGACTTTATCCCTTGTCTAATTGCTGCTATTCTGTTGGATATAAAGCAGATTCTTGTTTTCACTTGAGCTTTCATTGTGAGCAGCTCTTCCTGGATCCATTTCTATGAATTGTCTCTTCATTTCCTATATCCATTTTTCTATTGTGTCCCTTCTTTTCCTTGTACTTTGAGGGAATGCCTATGGGCTTTGACTATTCCTATTGGCTTTCACTACTATAACACTCATGGAACAGAAATCTTTAGTTTATAGGAAATGTAATATCCAACTATTTGCTTTCTGGTTATGATTTGACAGCTTTGGTCAAGTAATTATTGCTTAATCCCTGCCATCCTCCACTGGATTCCAAGGATAGGAACCACAGCAGTCTTGTGCCCCAGTCCTTGTTATATTAGTTCATGAATAAATATTTGGAGAATGAGTGAGGCCAGCACCTGGCACATTGTAAGTACTCAATAAATGAAAGCTGCTATTATTTTTAGGGTAATTTTTATTTTAGTTATCTATTTATTTGGTGAGGAAGATACACCTGAGCTAACATCCATGCCAGTCTTCCTCTACTTTGTGTGTGGGATGCCTCCACAGCATGGCTGATGAGTGGAGTAGGTCCACACCTGGGATCAGAACCCGCAGACCCAGGCCAACAAAGTGGAGCGGGTGGAACTCTAACCACTTGGCCATGGGGGCGACCCCAAAGCTGTTATCTTTAATGAATGAGATTTTTCCCAAAGGAAGGCTCTAGAGAAGTCTAATGCAGCAATCTTCTTCAGAGAGAAATACCAAACCAAAACCAAATAAATAGAAACTAAAACACCAGTGAACTTCACGACACAGGGAGGATTTCCTGTTTTTCTTGAGGGGTTTGAATGTTTTTCTTTAGTGCAGAAAGCCTCTGCGAGGAGTGCATTCAGATTTCTGACTTAGGAGCACCATTGTCACAGCAGGGTTTTTGTTTTCATTTTAGTTGGTTTTTTGTTTTGATTTGGTTTGGTTTTGAACTAGAATTGTTACAGTTATGCATGGGCAATGTGGAAATCAAGGACAACGTGCAATGTCCGTGTGATTCTGATGCAATACAATGAGACTGGCTGTTTGGAATCCATTTAGAATCGTGATTAGCTCCTCCAATTCAAGAATAATTCCATGAGTATGTCATTGCCTTCTCTGAATTCTTTGGGAGTCGCATGTGAGGTCTCACACATTTGTCGACGAAAATAATCCACAACCAATCTATAAATGAAAATTTGGGTGAGTTTATTCTGAGATAAAATGTGAGGACCATGGCCCGGGGCCTTTCTTCCCAGAGGAAGAAAGGGCACCAAAGAAGTGGGGTGTACAGAGTGGTTATATACACCCAAGAGGATTTTCACATATGATTGAAATGTCCCTTTTACAGTAGTTCTGTGACTGCTCTGTCAGCACAGCGATCGATGGAAACAGCAGGTAGGTCTTCTGTGTCAGTGAACACAGCAGGGTGGCAGTCTGTTGTCTCAAGCTGGGTGGTCACAGGTGAGCTGGGTGGTCACAGGTGAGCACAGCAATCAGTTCCCAGCCTAAGGAAAGATGCTTATCCTTAAGGAAATGGCAATGTGGGGGAAGCTGGACATTTATCTTAAGGGCATTTGTTCTTGCCATAGGAAATGTCTAAAGCAGATATACAATGCACGCTCAATGGCCATAGTCAGGCCCTTTTGGGGAAAACAAAGTCAGGCCGAATTAGGTTTACACCAAATGGCTTCCTCATACACTCTAGTGTATCCTATTGCTTGCCATTTCTATTTGCACATTAAGGCTGGATTGCCATATGTATAAAGTTTTATAGAAGGAGAAAGAAATCACGTCTTCAATAGAGTGTCAAGGGGTTCAAGCCCATGCACAAGTTCCCCTAAGCAGGCAGGACCCCCCTCATTCTTCCCCTATTAATTGAAAACTGCCTGAAGCCAAAAAGGGGCACAGATGTGGAAGATGGGTCAGGCCAGTGAAAGTCAAATGATGTCTCAAGAAGATCACCTTCCAGTACAACAGCATGAGAAGCTCCACCAAACTGCTCCCCAGTGAAAATGGTGAAAATCATTTTTTAAAACACAATCACTTAAAACCTCTAAAAATGGTCCTAGAGGTAAATAGTAAATGAAAAAATGTCTTTTGAGAAAATCAACAAAAATTTGGTAAGAGAGACTGTGGTGTTTCACCTAAGACAGCTCCCCTCCTCCCTGCTCCAAGCTCAGTGACTTGAGAACTCTACTGCAGACCAGCGCAGCCAAGAACATGGGGCTCACTCTCCCCCCGGCTCCCGGCTGGAGGGCCTTATTCCCTGGAGGAGCTGGGCCTCAGTGTCTCTTACTCTGGCTCCAGCTACCTGGTGCTGAGGAGTGTAGGAAAGGCGGGGACCCCACTTCTCCAGCCAGCTCCCACTCATAGAATTGAGGTTCTATCATGGATGCCATGCACCAAGACTACCAGGCCCTGAGAGCTCTTCCCAGCTCATAAGGTGGTATCTCCATATCGGGAGAAGCAACCAAGAGGACCGCAGGCTGCTGTCCCCCTCTACCAACGTGAAGATCCTAGAGTGGGTATGTCACTAAGAGAGAAGCTTGACATTGTCCCCACCCCAGCTCCAGATCCCTAGATAAGAGATTTTGCCGGGGGGGAAGAAGCAGCCTTTAAACATGTAACTCTTCATTTCTTCCTGAAGGAACTGACTTCATTTGCAACAGAGCATGGAGAAGTTTAGCTTAAAGGTGCTCTCAAGAATGGTGGAGATTGTGGTGAAAGGCAATTAGGAAGAGATTCATGAGTTTAATAAAGATACAGCCTAGACCATAGGCCAGCTAGTTTGCAGGAGAGAACCAGGAAATAAGTCAACTAAGAGAAGCCCTCCAGTGACAGAATGGATATCAAACACAGATCTCAGAAAGCCTTCCTTAAAAGGAGCCACAGTCTGATTGGATTCGTTTGAAGGGCACTATTGAAAGGAAGATATACAAATTACCAATAAGCACAGGAAAGATGCTTAACATCGTTAGTCATCAAGTAAGTGCAAATCGAGACTATAAGATACCACTTCACACCCACTATGGTGACTAGAACAAAATAGTCAGATTATAACAAAGGTTGGTAAAGATATGAAGAAATTTGAACCCTCATACCTCGGTGGTGGGAATGTAAAATGATGCAGCTGCCTTGAAAAAAAGTATGAAAATTCCTCAAACAATTAAATGTAGTTACCCTCTGACCAAGCAATTCCACTCCTAGGCATAAACTCAAGAGAAATGAAAATCTGTCCACACAAAAACTTGTACACAAATGTTCGTAGCAGCCTTATTCATAATAGCCAAAAAGTGTAAGCAATCCTAAGGTAGATCACCTGAGGGATGGACAATAAAATGTGATACATGCACACAGGGGAATATTTTTTGTCCATAAAAAGAAATGTAGTCCTGATACATGCAACATCGTGGATGAACCTTGAACACACGCTAAGTAAAAGAAACAGCCACAAAAGACCACGTGTGATGTGATTTTGTTTGTATGAATAGCCCAAAATGGGGAAACCTAAAGAGATAGGAAGTAAACTGGTGGTTGTTTAGAGCCGGGGGAGGGGGATGGGAAGATAAGAGGACAACAGCTAGAGGATACAGGGTTTCTGTTTGAGGTGATGAAAAGGTTCTAAAATTGACAGTGGTGATAGTTTGCACATATCCGTGAGTACACTAAAAACCATTGAATTGTACATTAAATAGATGAATTTTATGGTATGTGAATTATACATCAATAAAGCCCTCAGAAAGAAAGTCTTGAGATTGATAAATAAATGAGAAGCAATAGGATATATTGGAGTATATGAGGAAGCTATTTGGTATAAAACTAATTATGGCCTGACCTTGTTTTTCTAAAAGGGCTTGCTGTGGCCATGGAGCGTGCATTGTACATCTGCTTTAAGTATTTACTATGCCCCAAAGACAAGAACAATGCCCTTTAAGATAAACAGAGATGTAACTTCCCCCATGTCAGCATTCCTTAAGGATAAGCGTCTCTCCCTAGGCTGGGGATTGATTGCTGTCCTGCTGTGACCACCCAGCTCAAGACCACAGAACTGCCTGGCACTTGGCTTCTCCCCTGCCCGCTCCTGATTCCTTCTAATTTTAAGCATTGTAATGGGTTGACTAATGACCTGGAGCATCTTTTCGTGTGCTTTCCGTCATCTATATATCTTTTTTGGTGAAGTGTTTGCTGAATTTTTTGAACTATTTTTTATCGGTTTGCTAATTTTTTTATTATTATTGAATTCTGAAAGTTCTTTACATTTTATGGATAAGAGTCCTGTGTGATAAACAAAGTTTTTGCTCAGCATCTTTTGCTTCACCCCATAGATTTTGGTATGTCTTATTTCCACTTTCATTTGTCTCAAGGTATTTTTGATTTCCCCTTTGATTTCTTCCTTGACTCATTAGTTGTTCAGGAGCATGTTGTTTAACCTCCACATATTTCTGATTTTTCCAGTTTTATTCTTGTGATTAATTTCTAGTTTCATATCATTGTGTTTGGAATAGATGCTTGATATGATTTCACTCTTAAGTTTATTAAGACTTATTTTGTGGCCTAACATGTAATCTATCCTGGAGAATGTTCCCTTTGCACTTGAGAAAAATGTATATTGTACTGCTTTTGGATGGAATGTTCTGTATATATCTATTAAGTCCATCTGGTCTAATGTGTTGCTCAAGGCCAATGTTTCCTTATTGATTTCATGTCTGGATGATCCATCCATTGAGGTAAGTGGAGTATTAAAGTCCCCTACTATTATTGTATTGTTGTCAATTTCTCCCTTTAGGTCTGTTAATATTTGCTTTATATATTAAGATGCTTCTATGTTGGGTGCATAAATATTTACAAATGTTATATCCTTTTGTTGGATTGATCCCTTTAGCATCATGTAATCCTTTCATTGTCTTTTATTACAATCTTTGTTTTGAAGCCTATATTGTCTGATGTAAGTACTGCTACGCCTGCTTTCTTTTGGTTTCCATTTGCGTGGAACATCTTCTTCCATCTCTTCACTTTCAGTCCGTGTGTCTTTGCATCTGGATTGAGTCTTTTGTAGGCAGCATATAGATGGGTTTTGTTTTTTTATCCATTCAACCACTCTTGTCTTTTGATTGGAGAATTTAGTCTACTCACATTTAAAGTAATTATTGATAGGTATGTATTTATTGCCATTTTGTTCACTGTTTTCTGGCTGTTTTGTAGTTCCTCTTTGTTCCTTTCTTCTTCTCTTGCTCTCTTTCCTTGTGATTTGACGACTTTCTTTAGTGGTTTGCTTAGATTTCCTTCTCATTATCTTTTGTGTATCTACTATAGATTCTTGCTTTGTGGTTACCATGAGTCTCACACATAACAGCCTATATATATAACAGTCTGTCTTAAGTTGATAGCAACTTAAATTTGAGTGCCTTCTAAAACGCTACATTTTTACTCCCCCTTACACATTTGATGTTTTTGGTGTTACATTTTACATCTTTTTGTTTTATGCATATTAATTATTTTAGTTATAGTTATTTTTATTCCTTTTGTCTTTTAACCTTCATACTAGCTTTATAAGTGATTAATTGGTGACCTTTACTATATATTTACCTTTACCCGTGAGATCTATACTTTCATGTATTTTCCTGTTACTAATTAGCACCCTTTCTTTGCAGCTTAAAGAAGTCTCTTTAACATTTCCTGTAAGGCTGGTTAGTGATGATAAACTCCTTTAGCCTTAGTTTGTTTGGAAAACTCTATTGCTCCTTCAGTTCTGAATAACTTTGCTGAGTAGAGTGTTCTTGGCTGGAAGTTTTTTCTTTCACACTTTGAATGTATCTTGCTGCTCTCTTCTGTCCTGCAATGTTTCTGCTGAGAAATCTGCTGATAATCTTACAGGGGTTCCCTTGTATATAACAACTTGCTTTTTGCTTACTGCTTTTAAGATTTTCTCATTATATTTAACTTTTGACATTTTAATTATAATATGTCTTGGCGTGTATCTCTTTGGGTTCAGCTTATTTTGTACTCACTGGGCTTCCTGGATCTCGATGTCTGTTTCCTTCCCCAGGTTAGGGAAGTCCTCAATCATTATTTCTTCAAATGAGTTTTCTGCCCTTTCTCTCATTCTTCTCCTTCTGGGACCCCTATGATGCAAATGTTATTCTGCTTGATGTTATCTCATCAGTCCCTTAGGCTATCTTCACTTTTTAAAATTCTCTTTTCTTTTTGCTGCTCCATTTGTGTGGGTTCCACTGCCCTGTCTTCTAGATCACTGATCCTGTCTTCTGCTTCACCTACTTTGCTATTGAACCCCTCCAGTGTATTTTTCAGTTTAGTTATTTTATTCTTCAGCTCTGTGCCTTCCGTTTGGTATTTTCCGATATTTTCTCTCTCTTTGTTGAAGTTCTCACTGTGTTCATCCATTCTTCTCCCAAGTTCAGTGAGCATCTTTGTGACTATTACTTTGAACTCTTTATCAGGTAAATTATTCATCCGTTTCGTTAAGGTTTTTTGCTGAGGTTTTTATTCTTTCATTTGGAACAGTTTCTCTATTTCCTCATTTTGCTTGACTCTGTGTATTTGTTTCTATGTATTAGGTGGAACAGCACCTCTCCCAGTCTTGAAGCAATGGCCTTGTATAGGAGATGAAACTTATCATTCAACCCTGCTGTCACTCTTGGTTGTCTCTTGAACCTTTGTGATTGTCTAATCAGCCTGATTGTTCTCAATAGGTCCCAGTTTTTGAAGGCATGCCAAGACCTGTCAGTGTTCCAAAGGGAAGATGTCAGTCAGCACCTATTTTCAGGCTGATTGGAAGCCAGACCCACAAGCAGTAACTATTAAAGTATGCAAATATATGAAATCCTGTGGGGCTGCAATTGTAAACCCTGCTGGTCTCCAGACCAGGTGATCTGGAGGTGTCCCCTGGGTGACAGCTGCAAAAATTGGGTCTCCAGACAAGTGTATAAGCTTCTTTCTAGGAGGCACCAGTGAGCTGTAGTGAGACCAAGGGAGAGTGCAAAGATGGCGCCCCCAGCCTCTGTTCCCTCAGAGCCCCTCTGAAGAGTTTAGATGAGTGCCCCTCAGGCTGAAACTCCAGGACAAGTAAATAAGCCTCTTTCACGGGAAGACTGGAGGTGCATTTCAGTCTGCTGTCTGTGCAGTGCCCGAGCAGTGGCAGCTTGCCAAGACCTGTCTCTCTGATTGTTAGAGTTCTGTGCGACCCAGGAATGCAAGCCCCCCTGACCACCAGAGCCAGGAAATCAAGGTGTGCTCCCTGTATGGACTGCGTGAGCCCACCAGCTTCAGTGAGGCAGAGGGAGCACATGGCTGGGGCACGCCCACTAGTGCCAGCAAGGTACAGAGACAGTGCAAAAATGGTGCTGCCAGGGCCTCTGTCCCTAGAGAGAGTCACAACAGGCCCCTGATCCTCCAGCAGATGCTTTAAGATTAGCAAATGAATCTCCTTCAAGTATAGTCTAGGTGTTTTCAAACTGCTGCTTTTGTGCTGGGCCCTGGGGCAAATGAGTCTGCACATGGGCCCTTTAAGAGAAGTAGCTCAGTTCCTTGCAGCCCTTTGGGTCTCCTGGACATAAGCCACATTGGTTCTCAAAGCCAGATGTTTTGGGGGCTCATCTCTCCAGTGCAGGTCTTAAAGGTTGGGATGCCTGAAATGGGGTATGAAGTCTTCACTCAGACAGAAGCTCTGGCTTGGTGAAACCCCTCCCAATTGTGGATCAGCATATAGGGGGTGGAGTTTTGGCAAGATTATGTCTCAGCCTCTCCTACCCGTCTCAATGTGGCCGTTTTATCATTGGTTGTGAAGGAACTCTTCAGCTACTTTTCAGGTCTGTTTCAGAGGGAATTGTTCCACATGTAGCTTGTAGATTCAGTGTGTCTGTGGAAGGAGGAAAGTTCAGGATCTTCCCACCTCGCCATCTTGGACTGCACCCCCTTATTATCCTGTTAATGTCTGTAGAATCGTGTGCTACCTCTCTCCTTCCTTATCTTGGCTTACATTTACTATTATTTTTCTCGTTCCTTAAAGTGAAAGTTTAGATTATTGATTTGAGACCTTTCTTCTTTTCTAACATAGACATTTAGTGCTGTAATATACTGTTATTAGTAATACTGCTTTAGCTCTATCAAACAAATTTTGATATATTGTTTTCATTGTTGTTTTAAATTCTTCCTAATTTTCCTTCTGATTTCTTCTTTGATCCATGGGTTACTTAGATGTGTGTTATTTAGTTTCCCAATACTTGGGGGATTTCCCAGAGATCTTTCTATTGCTGATTCCTAATTTAATTCCACTGTTGTCAGAGAACATCCTCTGTATGACATGAACCCTTTCAGATTTACTGAAACTTATGGTCCAGAGTATAGTTCATCTTGACAAATGTTCCATGTACACTTGGAAAAGGATCTGTATTCTGCTGCACACGAGGGTTCCATGAACGTCAGTTAGGTCACTTTTGGTCTGTGGTTTTGTTTCTATACTCTTACTGGTTTTCTGACCATGATTATTCAGAGAGGAGTGTGAACATGCCCGACCATATTTGTAGAAGTATCTGTTTCCCTTGCAGGCCTTTCCATTTTTGCGTCGTGTATTTTGAAGCTCTGCTTTCAGGTGGATGAACATTTAGGATCATTATGGAATGATTAATAGATCCCTTCGTCCTTATGTCTTTCTTTATCCATGGTCATATTTTTGCTCTGAAGTCCACTTTAACATCAAGATACTGATTCCTGATTAGTGTGAGCATGATCTGGTTTTTCCATTCTTGTACTTCTAATCAATTCTGTGCATGTGTGTGCATACACACTTGTGTAGTTGGCTCATGCTTTTTAATCCAATTAGGACAATCTCCAATGTTTAATTAGGGTGTCGTCTAGACCACTTTCATCTAATGTGATTATTGATTTGGTTAGGTTTAAAACTAATGTCATTTGTTTTCTCTTTAACTGATCTGTTATTTGTTTTCTATTTCCTCTTTTATGACGTTTTTTTCATTAGTTGAGGGTTTATTTATATTTTCATTTTCTCTTTTATTGGCTTGTCAGCTACAACTTTTGTTGTGTTATTTTAATGAATGTTTGAGGGCTTACTGTATACTTCTCTAACTTTTCAAAGTCTGCATTCAAGTCATATTATATCATTTCAACTATAATATATGAACCTTATAACAATATAGTTCCATTTTCCTTCTTAGCTTTACACTATTATTGTCACACATTTTACTTCTACATATGTTGTGAAACCCACAATACAATGCTATTATTCTTCTTCAGTTGATTCTCTTTTCAATAGATTAAAATAAGAAAAAAATGTCTTTAACGTTTTTATTGCTCATCATTCCTTCATATAGACCCAAATTTCCATCTGGTGTTTTCCATCTGCCTAAAGAGCCTCCTTTAACATTTCTTGTAATGCAGGTCTGCTGGTGATGAATTCTTTCAGTTTTCAGATGCTGGGGGGAAAAGAAGCTTCTCTTTTTTTTTTTTTTTTTTTGATGTGGAAGATTGGCCCTGAGTTAACATCTGTTGTCAATCTTCCTCTTTTTGCTTGAGAAAGATTGTCATTGAGCTAACATCTCTGCCAATCTTCCTCTATTTTGTATGTGGGATGAGACCACAGCATGGCTTGATGAGTGGTGTGTGGGTCCACACCCAGGATCAGAATCCATGGACTCCAGGCTGCTAAAGCAGAGTGTGTGAACTTAACCACTACACCACTGGGCCAGCCCCTTTGCTTCATTTTCGAATGAGATTTTTCCTGGCTAAAGGCTTTTTTCTTTTAGTACTTTAAAGATGCTGTTCTACTGTCTTCTCACTTGCATTGTTTTAATGGGAAATTTTCAGTAATCCTTATCTCTGTTCCTTTGTATGTAATATTTCATTTTTCTTTGATTGATTTTAAGGTTTTCCCTTTACCACTGCATTTGAGTAACTTGATTATGATGTGCCTTGGGGTAGTTTTCCTCATGTTTATTGCACTTAGGGTTTGTTGAGCTTCTTTAGTCTTTGGGTTATAGTTTTCATTAAATTTGGAAAATTTGAAGAAAATCATATTTCTTCACATATTTTTCCACCTGCCTCCCCTCCTGGGACTTAAATTACTTGTGTATCTGTATATTCAACTGCTTGAAGTTGTCCCACAGCTCACTGCTACTGTGTCCATTTGTTGTCAGTCTTTTTGTTTCTCTGTTTACGTTTTTGATAGTTTCTATTGCTTTGTCTTCAATTTCACTAATCCTTTCTTCTGTATTGTCTAATTTGTCATTAATCCTGTCTTGTGTATTTTTCATCTCACACATTGTAGCCTTCAGTCTGAGAAGTTTGATTTGAACCTTTTTTAAATCTCCCTTGTCTTTAGTTAACATGTTCAACATTTTCCTCTATTGTACTAAACACATGAAATATTGTTATAATGATTATTTTGATGTCCTAGTCTACTGAGACTATGATTTGTCTTTTCTGGATCACTATTACTTGATTAATATTTATCTTCATACGGGTCATATTTTCTTCTTTGCATGCCTGGTAATTTTTTCTCATATCAGACATTGTGAATTTTACTTTATTGGGTGCTAGATATTTTATATTCGTATAAATAGTCTTGAACTTTATTTTGGGATGTGTTTAAGTTACTTGGAAATTTTTTGATCTTTTTGATCTTTCCTTTATGCTTTGTTAAGTAGGACCAAAAAAGCACTTAGCCTAAAGCTAATTTTGCCCTCCACTAAAGGAAACCCCTTCAAGTACTCTATCCAGCACCACATGAAGTTTTTTCACTCTGGCTGCTGGGAACAGGCACTGTTCCCAGCCCCGTTCGCTCTCATTCTTTTGTGTAGCTCTTCTCCAGCCAGTTTCCTCACACAGCACTGACCAGCACTCAGCTGAATGCCAGACAAGGACCCTCAACAGCTTGCTGTGGTGTGTAGCGCTCTCCTCTCTGATGCTCTTCTCTGTAAATCCTAGCTGCCTGGGACTCCTAAACTCCAGCTCTGCTTTGTTTATGTCAGTGGGTCTGCTGAGTTTGCCTGGTTTCCCCCTTCCTACACTATGGCCTCAAAACATTTTGCAAGTAGTGTGCTGGGGTAATCACAGGGCTTGCCTTAGTTATTTTCCTGTTCTAATGGATCATTCTGCTTCATTGACTAGTGCCCAATGTCTTTAAAAAGGTTATTTTAATCATTTGTCCCATTTTTTATTTTTTTCAGGCAGGAAGGTAAATCCAGTTCCTGTTACTCTATCTTTGCTAGAAGTGGAAGCTATAGAAATGTTTGTGTCTGTCACGAGAGTCACACACATGAATATTGGCTATGCCCATTCACACACAGTCTCCAGGAGGTAGTGCTCTATCAGATGACAAGGATGACTTGTGTGACAAAGAAGCTCACCTGTTAGGTGTAGATGGAGGCCTCAGGCTCTCTGAGCTTGATGTTATCAAACTATGAGACACCAAGCCAGACACACCCTTTGGAACTCGTCTGTAACTTAACTGCAAGGAGAGAATGTGCAAACCAGATAGATGTGAGCGTCTGGTAATTGCATTCCTCATGGTGCATCAGTAAACTGGCACCTCTGTGATGCCAGGTTCTCCTGTGAGCTTTGTTAGCCCAACCCAACATCAGGATGTGGGGTTTCTGAGCCCCCAAGGCTAAGGTCCAGGCTCTGAACAGATTATCAAGGTAAGCACAACTGTCAGGAACTGGTTTAACCACTGTTCCTCATGCAATATCCAAAACACGCTGCACATCTTCATGCCTAAAATTCTGCAAGCTGTCTCACATAAAATAGTTACCTAAACAGTTGCATTCCTGAAGACCAAAAATTCTCATTTTAACCATTTTGGTGGATATTTCCTAATGAGTTAATTTTAAATATTTTAGCAGTAACAAGCATAAATAAATAAGTAAATAAAGCCCCACTCTTTTGTAAGAGTGAAGAGAACATAACATAACCCTGCATGGTCATGCGTCATAGTTGTAAGCATCACTTTCGTGTTTGAGAGAGGATGTTAACACTCAGGGCTCTGGAAGGGTGCAAGCAATTGGACAGTGTCGGTTCCTTCCACTTTTATGAGCACTAACTGGCGCTGTGGTGTGGAAGTCTGTGGCCCTCTCTGTCTCCGCTTCTTCGTCTGCAGTGGTGGTAGCAGAACCTCCCCTGCAGTGTGGCTCCGACTCTGCGGTGGTTGTCAGAGTCTCCAGAGAAGCAAAAACTGCCATTCAAATGTGTGATAATTCCACAAGCTCTCGTCTCTGTTAAACGTGACACCCTTCATGCCACAGCCAGCAACATCAGTCGAGTTATCAGATTCCACCATATCAAATACAATGCTTCCCACTGGAGACACTTGCCCCTAACAGCATGTTGTCTTAGGGGAGATATTCTGTTAGGGGTAAAGCATATTGCTGAGAAAGGCAGTCCCCAAAGCCCCATGTTTCTTTTTCTAGACAGGTTTTCTCCAAGGGGATAATCTAGGATTTCAGAAAATTTGACTAAGTGAGCAAGCATCAGGTATTCATAAAGAGAACTGAGAAAACAGGGCCCTCAGGAACATCCTCCTGTGAGCGGCAGCTGGGTTGCTTTTTATGAGGACATTTTATGGGGAACTCATCACATTGAAATGAGAGGTTGAGGCAGCTTTAGTCCCTCAGACAATCAAAACTTAGCTCCCCACCATCCCCACCCCTTCTCCTCCTCCCTGTAAAATAGGCCCAGTTGTCCTAGTGGGAAAGCTGGGAGCCATCCTGGATGAGGCCCCACAGGAAGCGAGTCAAGGAAGCTTGTCAAGACTGATCCTAATCTTCCCCTGCTGCCTCCTCTTCCCATCGCCTCCCACATCTGCCCGCCACACAGGCTCCCATCATCTCCCACCACCTCTTTGCCAACTCCTGCTTACTTCCGTTCATCACTTATGTACAAGTCTGTCTCCCTCACGCTCAGAGCTCCTCCTTATTTCTATCACACTCCAACAGCAGCACGGTGCCTGGAGCACACTCGCCGTCCAAGACATTTCCAAGACAGATCAAGAAAACTTGCCTGACTCCCCTCCCCACCTCAGATCCATGCTCCCAGGGTTCCAGAGTGAGGATCCAACCACATCACTCCTGCTTAACCCCTTCCATGGATCCCTCAGAACCTTGGGGGTGCCTGAAGCCTGCTATGCCTGGCTCTGCCTCCTGCCCCAGCTGCGTGTCTTCCTATGCCCTCCCTGAGGGCCCCTGATTCCTGAACCCTTGAAGTTCTCCAAGATGTACTGTATATGGCAGAGTAGGGTGTGGGAAGAGACAGCCCACACTGCGTGGTGGAGGAGAGATGGGTAGGGAAAAGCCTTCAAGGAGGGCCAGAAGGGACCACGGCTCTTTCTATTTGCAATCAAATCCCATTATAAGTCGTTTTTTTAAAAATCTAAATGGCTTATTCATTCACAAGCATTTACTGAGCACCTACTGTGTGCCAGGATGAGGGCTGGGAGGTGAGTGATAAGCTGTGTCTTTCCCACTGTGAACATTCAGCATGGGGTAGACACTGAGGTGCAAGCAATAACACAATAACGTGACTCTTAGAATGGCAGGGACTCAGGAAGAAATTAAATCTGCCTTGGGGTGGGAAAGGTGCGCAAGGAGGCCTTCCCGTAGAAGGTGCTATTTGAATTGTGTGTAGAAGGGTGAGGAGGCAGAGGATGGGGCAGCCCTGTGGGGTTCGAATATATAGGAGGCTATTTGTGACACATCCAGGAAAGACTAGGAAGCGTGAGAACAAGAAGAAAACTCTTCCTCACTGAACAGCTTCCTTGGCCCGGGTTCTTCCACCTGCTTCAAGAAGTTTCCATGAAATGGACACCATGAAATTCTGTGGGGAAAAAAGTCCTATGCATGAGACTCCACCTACAGCAGTTAAAGACCTGAGAACACCCATCAGGCACTTCTTTAATGGTCCCCGGCCTTTGTGATGTGAGCCACTTCCAGCATGGCCAAACACCGCCCCATTCTCCTCCTCTCTCTCCCTGTGGCCAGCTGATATCAATGCCCAGTTGACCTTGGAAGCCACATTTTGACAATGGGTGCCTGAATGACTATATGGAGTAGGCTGCCCCAAGCCTACTCTGCCACTGATCAGACCTCTAAGAGGAGGAAATAAATGTGGGTTATGATAAGCCACTGAGACAGCAGGGCTGTCTATCTGCTACCATTATCTTAAAAGGATACACAGAAAAAGTCTGGAAGAGCACAAAGAAGAAGTTAAATCTACGCAGAGACTGTAAGGGGATAGTCAGATAACTTCTAAGGAGCATGCGTAACTGCGACTCCATTTGTGCATTTCCCTGAGGACAGAGTCCACAACATTTGTTAGATTTTCCAAAGGGGTCAGTGATCCAAAAATGCTCAGATTTACTGCCTTCCGTTATTTCATTTAACCATGTGAGTTAGGTATTATTGAGGCTCAGTGGTCTAAGTTTGCCAAGCTGGTTCATTTGTCCATCATTCAACACATGTTTACTGAGCATTCCTGCTGCTCCCAACACCCTCCACGCTCTTGGAATACATTGGAGAACAAGACAGCCAGCCCTCGTGGAGGTGGAAAATGGAGCACACGTCAGAGAAACATGCAGTAAATGTGGTTGTGCTGGGAGCCCGAAATCCAGCTGTGCCCAGTCTGGGGATGAGGGAAGGTGCTCTGAAGGAGATGCAGCTGTAAGCCAAACACAGCTGGGCTGGAAGGTGCTGCCTGCAGAGGGAGGGGCCTATGTGGACACTCGGCAGAGGGGCTCAGCCAGGGCCAGCAAGAGGCTGCCAGGCACCACACTGGAGCCTGGAGCACTAGGGAAGAGCAGAGGGGCTGGGGAGGAGGCGGGCCTGAGGCATGGAGGAGCCATGCTTACCACAAGGGAGCCACCATAGCAAGAGAGTCGTCTGACCCCACGGCTGGTGCATCATTTCAATAGTTCACTGAACAGACCAGCTGTGAGCCCCTCAAACCCCAGTGAGTGGTCAGAGGAGGCTCTCTCCAGGTGACCCCTCGTCGCCTGGCCTGCATTCACCTGGCACGCTGTCATCTCCCACCCCAGGACCAGCTTGCCCCAGGACCAGGCTCAGAGTGACTCATCACAACATCTTCTCAGGTGCCACAGGTACAAGTAAAAGAACCAGCACTTAATTCATAATTGGCACCTTTCATCTCCATTCTCTTGATCACGGAGAGCAAAGAACAGCAACCTCTTGGGATGTGTCCGTCCGAATGCCAGGGCTGTGGTTCATCTGCTGTGATGTTTCAGTGTCTTGGGATGTGTCCGTCTGAATGTCAGGGCTGTGGTTCATCTGCTGTGATGTTTCAGTGTCTTGGGATGTGTCCGTCTGAATGTCAGGGCTGTGGTTCATCTGCTGTGATGTTTCAGTGGCTGCCTATTTGAAATGGAAAATTGTCACATTAAGAAGATTATGCAGAATCCATTTGTCACCACCATTTTCCTATGGCAGTGACATCTACCCTCCACCTGCCATTAAAGTCATAGCCATAAAAGACAAAGGTAATGGAAACAAGTCAAGGTGCAGGAGCATTCTCTGGTTACAGGAAATTTAGCAAAAGGAGCAAAGTCCAGTTCTTAAAATGCAAATACACGGGGGCCAGCCCTGTGGCGTGGTGGTTATGTTCACATGCTCACTTCAGCTGCCCAGGGTTCTCAGGTTCAGATCCCGGGCATGGACCTACACACCACTCATCCACTCATTGATCCATGCTGTGGTGGTGTCCCACATACAAAGTAGAGGAAGATTGGCACAGATGTGAGCTCAGGGCCAATCTTCCTCAGCAAAAAGAGGAAGATTAGCAAAACGTGTTAGTTGAGGGACAATCTTCCTCACCAAAAATAAGTAAATCAATAAGTAAAATGCAAATACAGTAGGCTTCAAATCCTGTCACAGTGCCTTCCCAACAGCAGAGGCTCTGGAGGAAAAAACTGAGTCACATGAACCCCAGCCCCCTACCAGCTTACTTGTTGACCAACCTAACCCAGTCCCTCCCTTGCCTACTGTGCAGTGAACTGACGTCTCACTTACAAAAAGGCAGTGTGTTAATACCAGGCATCCCCAGCCGCCAGGATCTGACTTTAATGAAATGAAGCTGCCAGGTGAAACTATCTAGTGACATTGATAAAAGGCAAATTTGAAAGCTGTCCCCAAACAATCAATAAGTATAGACTTCAGGTCGTGGTTTGTGAGGCAAGGACCTGGACCAAGCCATGTGGCCCCATCATGCTGTCGCAGAGGGCTAAGCCTGACGCTGATGTGTGGGTGTCCCAGAGCCGACGAGTCGTCCACAGGACAAGATGAAATGGGATTCCTTCTGCACTCCACTGAAATACCCACGCCAGGTGGATTGAGTCGTAAATGTGAAATAAGAAACGACAAAACATTCAGAAGATAACACAGGAGAATGTCTTATGACTTTGGGATAGGAAAGAAATTATTAAACAAGATGCAAAATGCACAAACCATAAAAGAAAGAATGGATAATTTTAACTACATTAAAGTTAAGAACATCGGTACATCAAATAACATCATAAAGAGAGAGAAAAGGCAAGTCATAAACTGGGAAAAGGTGCTCACAAGATGTATAACTGAATGATTATCCAGCACATGGAAAGAATTCTTCTGGCCTAATAAGGAGAAGGCTGACGAGCCCATGGGAACGTGGGCAGGTGCATGGCCAGGCGTCCCGGGAGAAGACCACCACGCCCGTGAGCACTTGAAAGTTTCTCGGCCTCACTGGTAACCAAGGACTGGTGAACCAGAACCACAACACAGGACCCTTTCCTACCCCCCAGGGTGGACAAATTGAAGAGTTGAAGCCTTCCGAGGACCTGGCTTGCAGGAACGCTCTTTTTCTGCTGCTGGGCTCATGTGGTCCAGCCAGGGGCAAAAGTGAGTAAGTTGGAGACGAGTAAGTCTCTTCTTCAAAATATCCCCAAGGGCAGCAGTGCTCAGACACTTTCTACTTTTACACAGTTGACACCGTTAAAAATTACTGAAGACCCTAAAGAGCTTTTGTTCACATAGTTTTTGTTCACATATCTATCTATTGATGTTTACCATAGCAAAAACTAAAACTCAGAATGTTTTAAACATGTATTAATTTATTTTTAAATCATAATAATCCCATTTCATGGGATAACATTTTCAAAGAAAAACAAGTATATTTTCAAAAATAAAATTTAGTGGAAGAGTGGCATCGTTTTATGTTTTTAGAAATCTTGTTAATGTCTGACAATAGAAGACAGCCGAGTTCTCAGAGGTGGTGCTGCATTCGGGCCGCTGTGGTCTACGGCTTCGGTTGGAGTGAGAAGAAAATCTACTCTCACGCAGACAAGGAGTTAGAAAAGGGAAGCGCTTTCTTGCAGATAACTGTGGATATTCTTTCTTGCTTTGCTACCCAAACTTGATAAATAACTCCTGAAAGGTTAGTTGCAATGTGGAATCTGAAGCCGTGTGAATGAAATGTTCACACTCACTCACGTTAAAGTCCACTGGCCTCTCCTGCGCTTTGGACGGCTCTCTTCACCGTGTGTGACTGTAACGTTGAGTGTCATTTGGAAAATATTGAGTCCCTGAGGTGTGCAGACCTTCCAAACAAGAGAACTTGTGAGAGAACGACAGTGAAAAAGTCAAATAACGTTTTAGTATTGTTACTGGATCAAAATGGATCCGCTTCTTGGTGCATTGAAATAAAGCCTTCACCAGAAGTAGTTGTCGCACAAAGTAAAATTTTTATTTGCAAATAAAGGAGACCACAGGGAATCACTTCACAAAGCTGTGGCTCCCTAAGCAAGGGAAACCAGTGCCTTTTATTTGGGGTAGGAGATGAATATTCAAAAGGGAAGATGCATCCTCACGCGGAGAGGGGGGAGTCTAAGCTCACGCAGGCCTAGTCTGGAATCACGCTCTCACATATATCGCCTGTTATGCTAATAAGGCTTAAGCTCCTCCTGGGCGGTGATCTTAGCCTTATGGTGAAGCAGAGGTTACTCTTGTCCATTTCTCTGCCCGTCTGCGTGGTGTCACTCTTGCAGCTGGGGTTTGGACCAGTTCAGGGCGGCTGCTGTTTGCATCTTCTTCCTAGAGCACAGCTGAAACCAACAACCTCAAGGACGTTAGAGAAAGGAACAGCTGCACTTTTCAGCAAGACAAGAGAAATAGGTCAGAGTCCATGGCTGGTGACAGTAGCATTATGAAAATAGTTTTAATCACACAGACGCCTTTGAGAAGCAGGCCATCCAGAAACTCTTGCAGGAATGCACAGGCAACGCCACACATTAGAGTGTTCACAGTGGCCGTGTTACAAGAGGAAAACAGGCAACAAGCCAGATGCTCATCAAGACTGAAACAGGAAAACAAATTGTCGTAAATGCTTACAATAGAATACTACCCCAAGCAAGAGGAAGTTAACGGCTACAGCTGTGCCCATCCACATGGAAGACTCCCCAGACGTAGTAACGAGCCAAGGAAGGGGGCCACAGAGTCTACTTAGAGAGAGGAATACCTGGTTCCAGAGCCCAAAACAGGCAAGAAGTACGCCCCATATTGTGGGGATGCACACGGGGGAAACGCAAGGGCATTATTAACACAAAGTTCTGGGTATAGGCGCCTTTCCTGAGGAGGGAGGCAAGTCTTAGTGGTCTTCTGTCTCTTACCCTGTGGGGGTGGGTACAGGAGAGTCTGTTTTAGCATTATTCTTTAAACGGACATGTATTTTTCCACACACTTTTATATAAGTGGTATATTTCGTAATAAAAACTGTTGAAGAGAAGAAAAGAATAGAAAATGACCGAAGAGGAGACAGATAGGAGCAAGTCTGGTGAGAACTTCTGCTCCGAGCCTGAGCTGTCTTCACAACTTGTCCCTTTCAATCTGAGTCACACGTGTCATCCTGAGCAAGCCGTCAGCAGATGTGTGGACCCTTGCTGTTTTGAGGATAATCAAATCTTTTCAAAGCCACGGGTTTCTTTCATTGGCAACTGAGCCGCCTCAGCTATCTGGCTCTGACGGAGCCCTGGTCCTCTCAGGCACTGCCACAAGACAGCTGGGCCTTCCCTGCCTTATCGTGGGCTCCCCAAGGCAGGACCAGCAGCTCACCCATCCAGGGGACCCCAGCCTCCAGCTGCAGAGGTCCCAGCAGGTAGTGCCCAGAGAATGCTTAGGATCAATGGGGTGGGGCTGGGCAGCCTCGGGAATCCCAGGCAGGTCATGGTGACAAATGTGTCCAGGATGCTCCCTGCCTCCCTACCTTGCCCATGGATCCTACGTGACGGACACCAACCTGTGACCACCCCTGTGACTCACCCCTGTGAGCACCAGCCTGCGTGACACTAATTTTACCCTTCCTGCCCACTGGGGAGGCATATGGAAACGCCTGGGGTTTAATAATAACCTTAAGCCTACTCTATTCATGAAAAAAGAAATGATAAGCAAAAGTTGACAGTCATCAGGCATAGTGCTTTGCCAGGTTCCCCAGTGACCTGGGGCATACCAGGGATCACAGCGTCGCTCTTGGTAACTACTGACATAACAATTATGTGCATCTCTTTCTTTATGTGTCCAACCAATCCATCACGTTACCATGGCAGGTGCCATGCTAGTGGTGAGGACACAGGGGCCACACAGACAGGATCCCCGCGGCTGCACAGCTGCTCTCGCTGTGCCCCAGTGGCCAGTGGCCAGCCAGTGTCAGATGCCAGGGCATGAACTGTGACAAGCCTTCAGAGGAGAGAGGATGCTGCCAGGGGAGAATGCGCAGGCTCTCACCCCAGGGCATCTGAACTCAGCTCCACTCAGTCCTGCTCCCTAAGGCCAGGCCTACAGAGCCCCCTCTCCGGCCTCATCTCCCCCATCCCTGCCATGTGGGCTTCTGGCAGTTTCCCCACCTTGCCTTCACCTGAGCTGGCCGTCTGCCTGCACCCTCTCCTTACCCCAACACTCCCCTGGGCCTGGCTGCCATCAGTCTTCTGTTAGTTGTCACCTCTTCTGGGCAGCCCTCCTTCGATCTGCCCCAGCATGTTACAAATGACATAGAACTGTCCTCATCTGTTCCCTCTGTGCACCAAGCTCCTTGTGTCCCCAGTGCTAAGCATAGGATCTGGTACAGTGTAGGTTCGAAATGTGTGAATGTGTGAATGACATAAGGAATGGAGGGACCCTATCTTTCTGGCTCTTCCCTAGCTGAGTCAGAGCATAAGGACATGTGGCTTGCTCATCAACCAGGGTGTTGGAAGGCCCATCTGGCAGGGTCTCTGTGAAGGCACTGAGGAAGCCAAAAGCCCTCAGCGCTGCCAGAGGCTACATTACACAGCCCCAGCCAGTAGAGGCCACAAGCCAAGAACCCGAGCTCAGACTCCTCCCAGACTGCCCAGGAGGCTGACAGAGCAGCCAGAATCCCAGCCCACTCCCTCTGAGCACCACCAAGCCAGTGCCAAGGAAGACAGCTGCGCTCAGGAGCTTACTGCACCCCTGTGCCACTCAGGAGCACAGGTGCAGGGGCCAGCCCAGGGGGGCAAGAGAGGGACACAGCAAGGGGCCACGCAGCTGCTCTCTGGTCCTTTCAGGGTCACTGCCAGACCACACATCTTGGGCTGCAAGGTGTCTAATGACCCTCAGCAGTCTCTGTCTTCTTCCTCTTTGCGGTTTCCCTGTGTGGCTCAGATGCAGAGACTGGGTTGGTTATTTTATGTGTCAACTCAGCTGGGCCAAACATTATTCTGGCTGTTTCTGTGAGGGTGTTTTTGGATGAGATTATCATTTAAATCAGGGGGCTTTAAGTAAAGCAGATTGCCCTGCATAAAGTAGGTGGGCCTCATCCAATCTTTTGGAGGCCTGCATAGAACAAAAGACTACCTTCCCCAAGCGAGAGGGAATTCTGCAGAGGTCTTCAGAATGGGCCTGCAGAGTCAGCTCTCCTGGGTCTCCAGCTTGCTGCCCACTTGCAGATTTTGGACTTGCCAGCCTCGTAATTGCGTGAGCCAACTCCTTAAAATAAATCTCTTTTATATACATATACACAGCTATTGGCTGTGTTTCTCTGAAGAACCCTGACGAATACAAAGACCTATTATCTAGGATCTCAGAGCAAGGAGCAGTCTCGTTGGGCCTCTGTTGACTCACCTGTTTTGTGGGAGCATGAATCCCACGGCCTTATAGGGGTTTCCTGAAAATTAAATGAGATAACAGGTATAAAGTGTCACGGCTCAAAAGGGACGTGCGGTAAATGTTAGGCATGGGGGAGAGAGAGGAGAGGGAGAGGAGGGGGGATGCAAGGGGGGAGAAGAGGAGCCCCTCCCAGACTTGGGAAATGCCATTGAGGGAAGGCCCCTGCCTTCTCCTTGCAGTGGCTGCTCTCACCTCCCCCACTGAACAGTCCCCCCCTCCCCAAGAAGAATAAAATGCCTGGTTTTCCCCTCGGGAGAGAGAGGGGAAAATGCCTCTTACTGCTCAAAGCTCTGAGTCTCTCACGGTAAATGGAAGACCCCAATTAATCCCTAAGACATGCTGTGCCACATCCGCAGGTGAGCGATAAAGGGCACCCACTCCATGCCTAGGGCACCTCTGGAGGGCACCGGCTCCAGCTAGGAGTGAAGCGCCCAGACAACAGGGCGGGCGAGAGGAGAGGAGGAGGCCAGGCTGAGGCCGTCGCTCAGCAGTCTGAAAGGGCACTGTCACCTGTCGACGTGGCCTCTGAGCAAAGGCATGTCCAACACCTGCATCGACCTCCTGCTCTGTGCCTTTGCTGTTTTTATGTTTTTAATCAACTTATTAGCATGGTCACTTTCCATGTCATTAAATATTCCTGAAAAACTTGATTGTAATGGCTGCATAATTAATCATCACCTAAATGTACCCTAATTAAAATAACCATTTCTCTATTGTTGGACTGTTTCATCATCTCCAATTTTTTACCATTATAGATAATGCTGCAATGAAAATCAACATACATAAATCTTTGCTTGCATCTTTGATTATTTCTTTAGGATAGAGACCAAACCTAGGATTTTTTAGTCCAAAAATGTAAACATGTTGTTTTCGATACATAATGTCAAGCAGCTTAAAGAAATGTTGTTATCAATTTACATTCTCATGGTTGTGCTTGAGAATATTCTTTGTGTCATGTCTTTATATTTTCTATGGGCAAAGATATGAAATTCTTCCTGTATTTTCCTGTTACGATTGAAGGGGAACACTTCCCGGAAGCCACAGGCCCTTGTTTCCTCCTGTGGCTTGTCTGTTGTATTTGCTCTGTTTGTACATCCCTCTGCTCATTGATCAACATGGGCTTTTTACATGTTAAAAAATACTATTTTATTCTGCCCTCCGAGTGCATCACAAAACTGATTTTCAGTCTTCACTTGTCTTGAAGTTCTATTTATGGTTTTCTTGAAGCCTAAAATTTTCTTTTAATTTCCATATACTTAAATCTTACCATATTTTTCATGCCTTTGGTGCTGTGCTAGAAAAGCTTACCCTGCCACAGATTATGTAAAGTACCCCTACGTAATCTCTGATATGTTTGTGTTTTCATTTTTACACATAAATCTTAATCCCATCTAGAATTACTTTTGGTATCTGATGTGCTGTATGGCTTCATCTTTATTCCAATGGTGAGCAAATTTTCCCAGTACTACCAGTTATGGGGCATTGGTTTGAAATGCCAACTTTGTCTTAAACTATGTGTGTCTATACAAGAAATTTACAAGCTTATATATACGAAGCACACACACATTTCTGACCTTTCTATCCATCCTAGTGGTTTCTCTGTCTAGTCTGTTGCAGTAACACCATTTTATTGATTGTAGCTTTATAATGCATTTCAGTATCTGAGAAGAGATACCTCCATCACAAAATATTTCCTCAACATTGTTTTATTTTCATTCTTCAGTTTCTCCAGATGAATGCATCTTTTCAAATTACAAAAATCCCAATAATAATTTGTTTGATGTTGTGTTAATTTGTGTATTAAATCTCCATGATATCCATTCTGCCCTCTGGAAATACTACTACTGGGGAACATCAAGTTATGCAAATCGTCTTTCTGTCCTTTGGTCAAGTTTGCAGCTTTCTTCAACTAGTTTTCTCTAACTTGTTTAAGCCACTATTGGGGGAGGGGGGTTCTGTTACTCTCAGCCAAACTTAATCCTACCTAATAATAAACATTTTATTGAAGGTCGTTATTATTTCTAACAAATTATTCTATTGTTCCTCTTGGGTGCCCTCAGTAGACAATCATGTTATCTGCAAATGATTATAGCAACTCACAGAGCCATGTCTGTGCTCTGGGTGCTGGAGATGCCACTCAGTACCCATCAGATTGGTGACTGACATCAGTGACTGTCCCCATGGGAATTGAGGATCCAGTACAGAAAAGGCGGATCAGGCCCTTCTAGTGGCTCCTTTTAAGACAGAAGTCAGCCCCCTAGTATGCCGATTGACTATTTTCTTGTCTATATCTCGTACTAGATTATGACGATTTTGAGAACAAAAATCATGTCCTATGTCCCTGACTCATGTCAGGCACTCAACGAATATTTGATGAAGGCGGGAAGTGAGGAGGGAAAGGAGAAATAGAGGGAAGGGGAAGGGAGAGTTCTGCACAGAATTCCTTAGCTTCATTTGTAAAAGTTGTAAAAATTCAATTTGCCATAGGGGCGCTATTCACTTAATAACATAGATGTTTTCCCGACGCAAACTTGCCTATAAATGGATTTTTTTAAATCGATGCCTAATTTTAGTGTCCTCAAAGACCCGTTTCTTTTAAAGAATTCCCTCGGGTACACTGTGTCTAAAACAGGTCAAGAGTGCAACTCTGGATCCCCACAGGGAGCTCTGCCCAGAGTGACGGGTTGGGAGGAGAAAACAGGAGGGACACAGGAAGTGGGGTGAGAGCCAATGAGCAGTGTTTCCACTGATAGCCTCCATTTCTGAATTTGACTTGTTGGTGGACAGGGCTCCAGACTGTGGTTGGGAGACCCCAGCTCTGGGCCATGAGATAGTATATGTCAAAGACCCAGGATAGGGCCTGACATCTAACAGTACCCAGTTATCAGGGGCAGTATTGTGAGTTCAACAAGCTTCAGCTGGACACTGGTAGTCAGTCTGCCATCTGTTGATGTTATTTCAAGTAGTTCTTTGGACTATTTCAAACGTCCAGTGATATCCAGTGAGAAGGAAACGCCCTCCACACTCAGCATGAATCAGGCAGAGTCCATTTGTCCAGCACATGTGGACAACGGGCTGGCTGCTTTATCATCGCCCCAGTTGTTCAGCACCTCTCCGCCAGGAACTAGTTCCGCCTCACGGAACTAGGCTGGCTGAGCTCACTGCCACTGTGTCCTGACAGTAACCCCAAGTTTTTCTTTTAATGCTTCATTAACAATTGGGCTAGTTTTTAAAGCTTAGTGTTAAAACAATTCAGCTTCAAAGATGATTGCATTTGAAAATGTGTTATATTTCAGTCAGGGAGACCTTGATATAACAAGTGTCTGCTTTACCTGTCACAAGAGTGACAGAGACTTGTACGTTCCAGCCCATCTTCCTGACCTGCCTGCAGGCTCTGACTGCTCACGCCCAGCCCCAGCCGTGGGCAGGCCTGAGCCCCTCATGCAATGACTGTGTGCCAAGTCCCTGGTCTGAGCCAGGGGGCGCGCTGTGCACTGAAGAGGGAAGAGTGTGTGCAGGTGGGACCTGCTGCAGAGGGCTTCCACTCTGCTAAGGGAGAACACGCAAGTGATGTGAGTGGTCACAGGCTGATGGGTACCGGGTGGGAAACAGAAATAGGGGCTCAGCTCAGGATGATGCCTGAAGAACAAAAGGAGAGTCCCAGCAAACAGCCACGAGAAGAGTGCTCCAGGGAAGTAAATGGCAACTGCAAAGTCCTGTAGGGCAGAGGACAGGTGGAGGTGTGGCAGGAGGGGCACTGCGGGACAGACGGGAGTCGGGTCCGATGTGGCCAGAGTTGGAACTCTCGCAATGGTAGGGGCATCGCTGAGCATTTTTAAGCTGGGATGTTGTGCAATCTGATTTATATTTTCAGAGGTGACTTAGGCAGCTGTCTGGAGGTGGGTTGGAAAGAGAGAGAGAACTAAGAGTCTACAGCCTCCTAACAGTGAGAGATGGCGATATTCTCAAACCATGAGGTAGAAAGAACAAGGTTTTCCACTTCCATCAATGAAGCAGCTGAGATCAGCCGTCCTCCCACCACAGACAAAAAGAAGTGCTGGGTGAGACATAATAAAACGTTTTTAAGCAATGTTGAATTTAAACAAAAAAGTAAGAGAAAGCCCCAGAAACAAGAAACGGTATCTGAAAGTTAAACTGACAGGTAGGGGAGCTGATTCGATGGCTGCCAGGGGCAGCTGGTAGCCGGGGAGGGTGCCTGTCTTGGTAGCCTGGAAGATTGAGTTTTAACCATCAGGAAGGAACCAGAAGCAACATTTGGGCCTTTGCTGGATGAGGAGCTGGGGCTGAGAACCTCTATGTGAAGTTAGGACGCTTGAGGGGCTACGGCCTCAGAAAAAACTGGAAAATAAACTTGAAAAAGTGTATCTGCAAGCATAAGAAGACAACAAGAAATTTTGCTCCCTTGGCCTAAACGCTCCCCTGAGAATTTCCAACCATGTCCCTGCCTTTATGCATGTTTGAGATTCAAGTTTACACTATTTATGCAGTCTAAGGACCTCTAAGTCAGGAAATTAACATGAAAGTGGTCCCCAGAATGTCATATCCCTGGAAACCACCACAGCAACAAAGGGAGATTCTCTCTGGAAGAATGCACCGTCACCCAGGCTTCCCAGAGTCCCTGTAGGAGGCAGAATCCTTAGACGCCCCAAGATTTCTGTCCCTGGTGTGCACACACACCTTCTGCAGTTATTCAACTATCCACCGATCTACGCGCTGCTGTGAAGAGGTGTCGCAGCTGTAACCTACTCAGGTGACTCTAGGGAGGGGAGAGGATCCGGGGCGGGCCCTTCATCAGGAGAGCACTTATGGAGGGATGGGGCACTTCCTGGCAAAAGAGATTCCAAGAGAAGGAGATATAATGCACAAGAAATTCTTTTTTTTTTTTAAATAAATGAACTTGTTTTTTTATTTGCATTTTTCTTTAGCTTACATAGTAACAGATCCATCAAATTTAGAAAAATGTATCTGCCTTTATCCTATTCTCTTTCATCTTTTCCAGCCTTTTCCTGTTTCCCACAGTACATATTCATTTCCTTCCTCTCCTACCACTAAAATATTAAAGCAAAATGAAAAGCAGTATACTTAAAAAAAACACCCTCAAACATATACCCAGACATTCGATTTGGTGTGAGGACAATCTGCTGCTCATTACAAGTTATCGACACAAACGAATTTCACATGCTGTTGGTAAGCCTCTTGGTGGAAATTCTTTTATTTATTTTTTTATTTTTTATTTTTTTAATTGCAGTAACATTAGATTATAACATTATATAGCTTTCGGATGTACCTCATAATATATTTCGAATTCTGTGTAGATTACATCATGTTCACCACTCAAAAACTAATTATAGTCCGTCCCCTCACATGTGTGCCTAATCTCCCCTTTTGTCCTCCTCCCCCTCCCCCTATGGTAACACCAGTCCAATCTCTAATGCTATGTGTTTGTTTGTTGTTGTTTTTATCTTCTACTTATGAGTGAGATCATACAGTATTTGACTTTCTCCCTCTGACTAATTTCACTCAACATAATACCCTCAAGGTCCATCCATGTTGTCACAAATGGCCGGATTTCATCATTTCTTATGGCTGAGTAGTATTCCATTGTGTATACATACCACATCTTCTTTATCCATTTGTCCCTTCATGGGCACCTAGGTTGCTTCCAAGTCTCGGCTACGGTGTATAATGCTGCAATGAACATAGGGGTGCAAGTATCTTTATGCCTTTGTGTTTTCAAGTTCTTTGGATAAATACCCAGCAGTGGGATAGCTGGATCATATGGTAGATCTATCCTTAATTTTCTGACGATACTCTATACTGCTTTCCATAGTGGCTGCACCAGTTTGCACTCCCACCAGCAGTGTACGAGGGTTCCCTTCTCTCTACATCCTCTCCAACATCTGTTGTTTCCTGTCTTGTTAATTATAGCCATTCTGACTGGAGTGAGGTGATGTGTCATTGTAGTTTTGATTTGCATTTCCCTGATAGCTAATGATGTTGAGCATCTTTTCATATGCCTGTTGGCCATCCGTATATCTTCGTTGGAGAAATCTCTGTTCAGATCTCTTGCCCATTTTTTAATTGGATTGTTGGGTTTTTTGTTGTTGAGCTGTATGAGTTCTTTGTATATTTTGGATATTAACCCCTTATCTCATATATGGTTTGCAAATATCTTCGCCCAATTGTTAGGTTGTCTTTTCATTTTGTTGATGGTTTCCTTTGCTGTGCAGAAGCTTTTCAGTTTGATGTAGTCCCATTTGTTCATTTTTTTCTTTTGTTTCCCTTGCCCGGTCAGACATGGTACTTGAAAATATGCTGCTGAGACCAATGTCAAAGAGCATACTGCCTATGTTTTCTTCTGGAAGTTTCATGGCTTCAAGTCTGACATTCAAGTCTTTAATCCATTTTGAGTTTTTTGAATGCACAAGAAATCCTACATTGCTGGTTTTGAAGGAGAATGGGCCACGTGGCAAGGAGTGTGGGCCACCTCTAAACACCAAGAGTGGCCACCAACTGACAGCCAAGAAGGAAACAGGGACTCCGCCCAACAATCGCAAAGAAGCACATTCTGCCCAGATGCTGAGTAAGCTGGAAGTATCTTCTTCCCCAGGACCTGCAGATGAAAACTCAGCACAGCGAACACCTTGATTTCAGCCTGGTGAGACTCCAAGCAAAAATCCCAGCATGCCATGCCAGACTTCCAACCAACAGACCTACGCACTAAATAATGTATGTAGCTATCTAATAATAATAACTGTGCACTCATAACTGGGTATTGTTTTGAGCCTCTAAATTAGTGGTCTGTTATGCCTCAAAAGGGAACTGATACAGATTTTGTTCCCTAGGAGTCGGGTGCTGCTACCACAGACACCTAGCAGTGTGGTGCCTTTGGAAGCGAACAGCAGGCAGAGACTGGAAGAATGTTGCGAAGCACCACAGAAAAAGCCTAAACTGCAGTGAACAGACTCTTGGTAGAACTCTGTGCTTGGAGGATGCTACGGATGAGGGCTCAGAAGGAAGTAAGGAACATGTCATCAGAAATGGAAAGGTAGGAGATCCCTATTACTTATTGACAGAAACTTGGCAAAACTGTGTCCTGCAGTTAGGTGGAAAGCAAAACTCATACACAATAAACTTGGATATATAGCTAAAGAGATTTTCAAGCAAAATGTTTGAGTGGCCTGGTTTATTGTTGCTGCTCATAGCTAAAGTGTGCGAGGAGAGAGATGCACTGAGGGAAGAGCTGTTAAACAGAGGGAACTGGGACTGGATGACTGGCATCCAGTCCATCTGGCAAAAAATAGTAACATTAAGAGATTGCTTTCGAAGGCATGGCATAGAGAAAAAGCCGAGGGTTTGACTGTACAACCTCTCACTGAAGCCTCAGAAAGATCAAAAGGCCAGAGGACTCAGCCACACAAAAGGCTCTTCCAAGAGATTGAAGGCATGCCTCACAGGTCTTCTTAACCAAAACAGAGAGCCTCGCTCCTCTCCCCGTGCCCCTCAGCCACTTCAGCTGCAGCCAGATATAGAGAAGGGGGTCACCTCAAACAGATCTGTCGGGGTGAATCCCACTGCAATTCATACAAGGTCCACAAAGTTCTTGAGGAAAGGTGTTTTGGGCAGAAACACTGCCAGCTTGGACTAAAGGGAAGAGAGACCCCAAAAGGAAAAGAGGCAGCCAGACCCCAGGATGCTAGCAGCAGGAAGCAGGATGTGAACACCCGCCACCCTTCATGAAAAGGGAGGATGACCCAAGCCCAGAGGCAGGACTGGGACCCCAGAGGGGTACCGAGAGAAACAGGGTAATTCTCAGGCCCTGAAACCTGATGGAGGATCTCTGGCTGGAATTCACCCAACTAGATTTCAGAGCTGTCTTGGAGTGTGACTCCTTTTCACTCCCATTTTCCCCCTTTTTAGACTGGAATGTCTGTGACCACTAGCCTGTGTCTGTCCCACACTGCATGTTGGGAGCACTGGGAAGACAACTCCTCCCTCTGGTTTCACAGGCTGACAGAGGGGAGGAAATTACACCCCGGAGCCACATCCACATCTGGGCTAATTTCAGTGATGAAATTTTAGACTTGGATTGATGCCTTAATGGGATTCAATTCTTCAGAAGGTTTAGAGGCATATAAATTGTCAGGGTCCAGAGGGTAGACCATGGTCACCAGAATTCAAAGACGGCCCTCAAGAAAGCCACTGGCTGATGAGCATGCCTTGTATAAGTCTCCCCTAGGGAGAGGGGCGGGCCCTGTGAGTATTATAGAAGATTACCCAGGAGTATGATACGTTACAGGGCTAGTGGGATTTGCCAATGTAATGAAGGGGACTAATCAGTTAATTTTGAGTTAATTAAAAGAGAGATTTTCCATGTGCGCCCAACCCATTCACACGAGCCCTACATATCTGGCTCTCACCGTCAGAGACAGAGGAAATCAGAGATTTCAATCTGCAGAGACACTCATGCTGGCCTTCAAGGAGAAACTGCCACGTGGTGAGGGGCCCATGGGGCGGGAAGTGTTGCTAGGGGCTGAGAGGAGTCCTGGGCAACAGCAACAAGAAACAGGATGTCACACCTGTGACCACCTGTGAGGTGGGTTTGGAAAGAACTCTGCCTTCATACGAGAAAGCAGCCTCAGCGGACACCACAATTTCAGCCCTGTGAGACCCTCTACAGAGAGCTCCGTCAGTCAGCGCTGGACTCCTGCTGAGTGGAAAATGTGAGATAATAAACTCATGGTGTTTCAAGCTGCTGGGGTTGTGGTAATCTGTTATGCAACAATAGAAAACTCATACAATTCCCAAAAATAAACCTAAACAAAGATGTGCTCCAAAGCTAGATTGCAAACACACAGAGGAAACAATGCTCCTCATGTGAGAATAAGAATGCATGAGAAAAATGAGGGTTAAACCCAGGAATACCAGATAAATAAACCACTGAACCCAGAAGAAAGGAGCAAGTTGCAAGAAAAAAATAGTGAACAAAATACTGGTGAGCACGTATGTATAAATAAAACTAGTCTAGCAGAATTTCACTTTCAACAGGGACAGGACGTGCCTACTCACCTGAACCAGTCAAAAATGAGCAAATACATGAAATAGTGGTTTGAGGACCCTGACATCAGGCAATGAAGAACAGAGGGAGACAGGAAACAAAAGCTTACTGCCTCAAGGGCCCAGGGCCTGGTGCAGGGAGGGGGCCGAGGCATAGCCCCACAGACGCCCCGCCCCGAAGAGGCGGCCAGAGGCGTAGGACAGGGTGTCTGGGAGGACAGAGCCCATGGAGAGCGAGAGTTCTGGAGATCTGTGGAGGGTCTCCCTTAAGGACTCTGCAGTTTTGATCAGCACATGGTGTGGAGAAATGACTGGAAGCCAAGGCAAGATCCACATGAGCAGATTAGAAGCAACAGGAACCAGTGCTCGCACAGAGCCAGGCCGAGTGCCTGTGCCCCCCAGCCAGACTGGAAAACCTCAAGATCCTCAGGGCACCGGGTGGAGCACATGGAAGGCCTTACCTCAGCCTTGGGGATTGATGGACTCTAGATTGAGTACCACTCTCGTCCCACCCAGCAAATAGTAAAAGCAAGACTCAAAAAGATCAAGCTGTTTTAAGTAACTTAATTTTGTCCCAAAACAAAGCTCAAGAATATTTACAGAAGTACAAAAACATCTAGCAGCCAAAAAAGGAAACTTCACAATGTATGGCATCCGATCAAAATCAGCAGGCATGCAAATAAGCAGGAAAAACAAACCAATGCAAGGAATTAATCCACCAACTGAAACAGACCCAGCACAGAAACAGGTGCTAAAATTAGCAAACAAGACACTAAATCAGTTATTAAAACTGTGTTCTATATGTTACAAAGTTAAGCACAGATGTGAAGATATAAAAAAAGAATGAAATCGAACTCCCTGAGATGAAAACTACAATGTGTGAGATGAAAAATACCTTGAAGAAGCAAATACTAGTGAACTTGGAGACATACCGAAAACAACTATCCAAAATGACACAGAAAAGAAACGAGAGAGAGAAAGAGAGAGAGAGAGAGAGAGAATTCCAGTGTGGGAAGTTTTTCTCCACCACCAAGCAGTTCTCCAACACCAGCTGAGGGTCCTACAACTCACCTCAATTCTGACCGTCCACCTGGACATAGCGTCAGATCCCACAGGTTAAGGGCTCAGTCCTATAAGACCGCCCCCACCACACTTCAGACACCAGCCACAAGTCACCTGTGCCTCTCACGAACCAGCTACAGATTGGAGGTAGCAACGACCTCCTTCTTGGGTTTGATTAATTTGCTAGAGTAGCTCACAGAACTCAGAGAAACATTTGACTGACTAGATTACCAGCTTATTACAAAAAGATATAACTCAGGAACAGCCAGCTGGAAAAGATGCTTAGGGCGTGAGGAAAGGGCATGGAAGTTCCATGCACTCTCAGGCCTGCCACTCTCCCCAAATCTCCAAATGTTCACCAACCCAGAAGCTCTTGGAGCTCCATTCTTTTGAGTTTTCATGGAGGCTTCATCTCAAAGGCATGACTGAGTATAAATCATTGGCCACTGGTGAGTGAAGTCAATCTTCGGCCCCTCTCCCCTCCTGGAGGTCAGGGGGTGGAACTGAAAGTTTCAACCTTCTAATCACAAGGCTGGTTCTCCTGACAACCAGCCCATCCTTAGGTCACGTAGGGGCTTTCCAAAAGGCATGTCGTTAACATAACAGAAGACACATTTATCACTCTCATCACTTAGGAAATTCTAAGAGTTTTAGGAGCTCTGTGCCAGAAATAGAAGAAGACCAAATATACATTTCCTAACACAAATCACAATATCACAGGCATCAGTGAGACAACTTTAAGCAACTTAACATATGTATAATCAGAGTCCCTGACTGAGGAGAGGTTGTAGAAGAAACAGAAAAAATAGTTCAATATTTGAATAAATAGTGGCAGAAATTTTTGCAAATTTGACAAAAACTGCAATGACAAAACTGCAAACCTACCAATCCAGAACTCTGTGAACCCCAAGCACAGGAAACAGGAAGGAAACTGTATCAAGGCACAAAATAACCAAGTTGTCGGCCAGCATGCGGAGAAGCTGGACCTCTCAGACAAGCTAGAAGGAGTATGAAATTGTACAGTCGCTCTGGAAAATAACTCAGCAGTTTCTTTTAAAACTAAATACCCACTTTCTATATGACCCAGCGATTGCAATTTGAGGGGCATTTATCCTAGAGAAGTGAAAATCTATGTTCATAAAATAACCTGTAGACAAATGTTCATGGCAGCTTTATTTGTAATCGCCAAAAACTGGAAACAACCCAAATGTCCTTCAACAGGTTAAACAAACTGTAGGACATACCTACCATGAAATAGTAATAAAAGGAACAAACTACTGACACACAGAGCATGAATGGGTCTCAAGGGAATCATGCTGCTGAAGAAAGTATCTAAAGGTCACACGCTATGAATTGTTTATATAGCATCCTTGAAATGACAAAATTATAGAGATGGGGAACAGATGAGTGGCTGCCAAGGGTTAGGGAGAAGGGTGAAAAAAAGTGCTGTGGTGATAAAAGGGTAACACTATGGATCAAAAGAGAGCTGGAGCAGCTATGTGACTGTGAGACAAGGGAGATTTCAGGATATGAATAACGCTAGGAATAAAGAAGGGTGTTTCATAATGATAAAGGAGTCAATTCATCAAGAGAATGCAACAGTCCTAACTGTGCATACACCTAATAACAGAAATTCAAAAATACAAGATGCAAAAACAGAACTCTAAGGAATAAGAGACAATTCCACCACTGTAGTCGGAGCTTTTATACCCCACTCCAGATAAGTAATAGAACATGCAGACATGATGTGGATTTGAACCACACCACCAACCAACCTGGCCTGAATGGTGTTTATAGACCAATCTACATAACAAGAGCTGAATACACATTCTTCTCAAGTGTGCACAGAACGTTTACTAAGATAAATCATATTTCAAACCATAAAACAAGCCTACACTTTTAAAATGTCAAGTAATTTATGTTCTCTGTCCATAATGAATCAATATACAAAAATCTAATTTATTTTGTCTATTAGCAACAAACAATTGTAAATTTACATTTTTTACTTTCAATAGCATCAAAAATCATGAAACACTTAGAGAGAAAGCTGACAAAAGATGTATAAGACCTGTACTCTGAAAAACACAAAACTTTGATAAGAGAAATTAAAGAAGATCTAAATAAATTGAGAGATACATCATGTTCATGGGTCAAAAAACTTGATATTGAGATATCGATTCCCCTCAGATTGTTCTGTAGATTTGACACTCTCCCAATCAAAATCTCAGCAGCCTTCTTTGTAGAATTGACAAAGTGCTTCTAAAATCTATATAGAATCCACAGGAGCTGGAATAGGAAACAATCTTGGAAAATAAAAACAAAGTTGGAGAACTAAGACTACCTAATTTTAAGATTATAAATTATAAAGCTACAATAATCCAGATAGTATTGTATTGGCACAAAGACAGTCAAATAGATAAATGGAGCAAAATCAAAAGTCCAGAAATAGACAGACGTATATGTGAACAATGGGTTTATGACAGAGCTGTGAAGGTAACTCAGTGAAGGAAAGACAGTCTCCATACAAATGGGACTGAAAGATTTGGATACCCAGATGCAAAACAATCAACTTCAATTCATGCCTATCACCATACACAAAAACGTTAACTCAAAATGGATCCTAGGGTCAGCCCAGTGGCGTAGTGGTTAAGTGTGTGCTCTGCTTCAGCAGCCCATGGTTCGCAGGTTTAGATCCTGGGTGCAGACCTATACACCACTCATCAAGCCATGCTGTGGTGGCATCCCATATACAAAATAAAGGAAGATTGGCACAGATGTGAGCTCAGGGATGATCTTCCTCAAGCAAAAATGGGAAGATTGGCAACAGATGTTAGCTCAGGGCCAATCTTCCTCACCAAACACACACACACACACACACACACACAAAATGGATCCTATATCTAAATACAAAACTGTAAAACTTCTAAAAGAAAATATGGAAGAAAATCTTTGTGAGCCTGAGTAAGACCAAGGGTCAGCAAATACTACCTTAAACCAAATCCAGCCTACAGCCACCGTGAAATGAGAGTGAATTTTACATGTTTAAAGGGTTATGTTTACAAAATTTTTTCACTAAAATAAATAAAAGAAGAATATGTCGAGACTTTATGTGGCCTGCAAAGCCTATCTGGCCCTTTACAGAAAACATTTCCCAGCCTCTGGGTGAGACAATACTTCTAGTTATCAAACAAAAGGCATTGGTCCATAAAATAAAACGTCAGTAATTTGGGCTTTATCAAAATTAAGAAATTGCGCTCTTTAAAAGACAGCGTCAAATGAACACAAACCACAAACTGGAAGAACATTTTAAAAATCATATATCTGATAAAAGACTGTGTCTAGAACTCTCAGAACTCAATAATAAGAAAATACACAATGCAATTTTTCTTAGCGAAATGTTAGTCAAATGATTAACATTTACTATGCTTTAAAAAAAAAAACCTTTCAACAACTAGGAATAGAAGGGAACTTCCTTAACCTAATAAGGAACATTCATGCTTAAGTGGGCATCACATGTGATGAGAGCACTGTGCTTCCTCACCTAGAGCAAGGAACAGAACAATGTCCCCCACCAGCTACCACATTCCAATGAAGTCCTAACAGACAGGGCAAGAATGAGAAATCAGCAGTATACAAGCTGTTTTTTAAAAAAAAAGTTAAAACTGTCTTTGTATGAAGATGATATTATTGTACGTATGAAGAATCAACAACCTATAAGAATTAGTAAGAAAATTTAGCAAGGTTTCTGATAGAGTCTACAAAAATCAGTAGCTTTCCTATACATCAGCAATAATCAATTAGGAAATGTAATATAAAAATTAAAAAATCCTATTTACAAAAAATGAAAAGAAAATAAGGAATCTAGGAATAAATCTAACAGAGTATAAGCTCCTCATGAAGAGAATTACAAACTCTATTTGAAGACTATTAGAAGAAGATCTGAGAAAATGGAGAGACATACCAGCTTCATGAACTGGAAGGCTCAACATTGTAAAGATGTCTATTATACTCCCAAATTCAGTGCAGTTGCAATCAAAATTCTATATGTTGATCCTTAAATTCATATGGAAGAATAAAGTGCCAAAAATAGCCAAAATTTTACCCAAAAAACCCAAAGTTGGGGAACAACCCTTCTAGATAGCATGACTTGTTATAAAACTATAGTAATGCAGATAACATGTATTTGTCATAAGATAAGGAAACAGAAATAAAGGTGGAGGGCAGATTAGAGAGCCCAGCAACATCTATTGAAACAATAAATGACAGAGAGAACATTTCATGTAAATGAAGAAGAATGATGTCTCAAGAAATGATGCTACGGTGATTGTTTAACTGTACAGACAAAAAATAAAATAATCTGCATTATTTGCACCCAACAACAAATTAAACGTGAAGTAAATGTGAATGGCAAACCCCTAAAATTTTACTTAAAAATACACAGAATGCCTTCACGACCTTAGAGTAAGCAATCATATCTAAAACAAGGCCTAAAAGATACACAGTTTAAAGAAGATTGTTAATTTTGACCACCTTTGTATTAAAACCCCTGCACAAAATAAAAGACCGAAAACAGAATGATAACACGAGTCACAGAGAGATTTGCATATAGACAAAGGGCTCATCTCTATAAAGTGAGAAGTTCTCCAAATCAAGAAGAAAAAGACAAACCTCAGTAAAAATGGATGAAAGATACGAATAGGCATATCCAGAAGAGAATATTCAAATGGCCAATAAATATTTCAAAAGATGCTCAGCCTCACAAACTATCAGAAATGCAAATTAAAACAACCTATAATATTTGAAAATATTTTTTATTAATTGTGTGCTATTTGGATGCAATATTTGACTATGGAAAAAGATATTCTGTATATTGCATATTTTTGCAGCTCATATGTCTGTATGTGTCTGTATGTTTCTATTTGTTTTTATGAAAAATGTTATTGAGATATAACACATATATCCAACAGCATGTGCAAATCGTAAGTGTGCAATAGGAAGACTTTGCCCAAAGTGGAAACATTTACAAAGCTACTACCAGACCAAAAGATTACCGTCATCCCAGAAGTCCTCCTGTGCTCTGTTCTAGTCACTACCCCCAAGGGGAACAACTGCCACAGATTTGTTTTGCTGCTCTTAATTTTACATACATGGGATCATACATTTGCCCACTTCTTTTATTCAACAATGTTTTGTGAGATTCTTGTTGCCTTAATCATGTACCTTAGATTCATTCTCATTTCTGAATTGCATTTCATCATACAAATAAACTACAATTTATTTATCCATTCTATTATTGATGGATATGGGTTGTGCTCAGTTTTTTGCTGTTGCAAATAAAGCTTCTATGAACTCTGAAATGTTCTATGAACACTTTTTGAAAGACATTGGTGTTAAATTCTGTTGAGTAGATTACCTAGATATGCCTACATTCAGATTTAGAAAATATAGCCAAACTGTTTTCTGAAGAGATTGTACCACTTACATCTCCACCAACCCTGTGTAGATGTCTCAGTTTTTCCATGTCTTCACCAGCAGTTTAGCTTTTTGAAGGTTGCCTAGTTGCATCTCACTATAGTTTAATTTGAATTTCTTTTAAGATTTTATTTTTTTTCTTTTTTCTCTCCAAAGCCCCCCTGTACATAGTTGTATATTCTTCGTTGTGGGTCCTTCTAATTGTGGCATGTGGGACGCTGCCTCAGCGTGGTTTGATGAGCAGTGCCATGTCCGCCCCCAGGATTTGAACCAACGAAACACTGGGCCGCCTGCAGCGGAGCACGCGAACTTAACCACTCGGCCATGGGGCCAGCCCCTGATGTGAATTTCTTGATAACTTATGAGGTCGAACATCTTTTCAAATACTTATTGGCCATTTAGATGTTCTCTTTTGTGAAGTCTGGTCAAGATTTAATTTTGGGGTCTTTTTTCCCCATTTTGTTATTGGGTTATCTGTCATTTCTCATTGATTTGCAGTTATTCATACAAACTGGATCCTAGTTCTTTGTTATGTCTACGAAAAACATATTACTCCACTTTTGGGGCTGACTTTTCACTCTCTTAAAGATATCTCTTGATTTCTTTAAAAGGCCTTAATTTTAAAGTAGTCCAGTTGATCAATCTTTTCCTTTTATAACTATCATCCTTGTGTCTTGTTTTAAAGAAATCTCTCTTTACTCCGATTCATGAAGATAATTCTGCTGCTTTTCTTCTACAAAGTTTACTTAGATCTGTGATCCTACTGAGATTTATTTAGATCTGCAAACTATCTGAAACTTAGGTTTTTATACTTGTGGACTTATTTTTGTGTACGTTGTGTAGAGGTCAAGATGGTTTAACCATGTGGCTATTCAGCACTATTTAATGGGACAACCCTCCTTTTCCCACTGAAATGCAGCGTCATCTGTAGATAAATCAAGTGACTATTACGTATGGGCCTGTTTCTGGACTTGCTATTCTGTTTAATTGGTCTCCTTGTCTATTCTTAATTGGTTTATCTTGTCTATTCTTGAGTCTCAGCGCACTCTTCTTTTCCACTTTATTGAGATATAACTGACAGGTAAAATGTGTAAGTTTAAGGTGTATGAAATCATGATTTGATACACATATGCACTGAGAAATGATTACAACAATAGGGTTGGTTAACACCTACATCTCCTCACATAATTACCATTTGTGTGTGTGTGCGTGGTGAGAACTCTTAGCAACTTTCAAGTATATAAGTCAGTACTGTTAACTGTAGTCACTATGCAGTTGTGGACAGCGAAAACAAAACGGAGTAACATACGCCAAGGCGTCTAAAACGGAGCCGGGCGGCCACTGTGGAAGTGGGGCTACGCCCACGCGCCACGTCTCTACCCAGATGGAGTGTAACGTCTGAACTGCGCTTCGCTGTCGTCATCTTGACAGGAAATGTGCTTACTCCCATAGAGAAGCACTTACTGCCTTAGAGACGGACTTAGCAACAAGTCACGGACGGCCAAAAAGTAACAGTTGTTCACAGCAGCAACCACAACTTTTACAGAACAACCTGTGTAATTTATCTCCCTTTGCTTTTATAAACCCTTGCGCCTTGGGGCTGGCCCCGTGGCCGAGTGGTTAAGTTCGCGTGCTCAGCTGCAGGCGGCCCAGTGTTTCGTCGGTTTGAATCCTGGGCGCGGACATGGCACTGCTCATCAGACCACGCTGAGGCAGCGTCCCGCATGCCACAGCTAGAGGAACCCACAACGAAGAATACACAACTATGTACCGGGGGGCTTTGGGGAGAAAAAGGAAAAAATAAAATCTTTAAAAAAAAAAAAAAAAACCCTTGCACCTTTTGTCTTCCTTGGAGCACATTTTGGGTTTCTACCTGAATCTGTGTCTCCTGAGTTGTAATTCTAATTACACAAATAAATATCTATTATTTGAATTGTGCACTTTTCCTCAGTTGACATAGTACATTAGACCCCCAGAACTTATTCATCTTGTAACTGGAAGTTTGTACCCTTTGAACAACATCTCCCCATTTCCCCCATGCTCCCCCCCCCTCCAGGGCCCCTGGCAAAAACTGCCCTACTCTCTGTTTCTGAGTTCAGCTTTTTTAGATTCCACATAAGTGAGAACATACAGTATTTGTCTTTCTCTGTCTGATGTATTTCACATAGCATAATGTCCTCAAGGTCCATCCATGTTGTGACAAATGGCAGAATTTCCTTCTTTCTCATGGCTAAATAATACTCCATTGTGCATATATAGCACATATTCTTTATTCATCCACCCATAAACAGACACTTGGGTTGTATCCATATCTTGGCTATTGTGAATAATGCTGCAATAAATATGGGAGTAGCAGATATGTCTTCAAGACCCTGATTTCATTTCCTTTGGACATATGCCCAGAAATTGGATTGCTGGATCAAATGGGATTCCTGGATCACATTTTTAATTTTTGAAGAACCATCATACTGTTTTCCATAGTGGCTGTAGCAGCTGACATTTCCACCCACAGTATACAAGGATTCCCTTTTATCCACAACCTCACCAACACTTTTCTCTTTTTGATGATGGTCACTCTAACAGGTATGAGGTGAGATATCTCCTTGTGGTTTTGATTTGCATTTTCCTGATAGTTGCTGATGTTGAGCATCTTCTCACGTACCTGTTAGCCATTGTCTATCTTCTCTGGAAAAAGTCTATTCAGGTCCTTTGCTCATTTTTTAATGGTGTTGTGTTTTTTTTATTATTGAGTTGCATGAGTTATTTATATATTCTTGATATTAACTTCTTATCAGACAGATGGTTTGCAAATATTTTTTCTTATTCCATAAGTTGCCTTTTCATTTTGTTGATGTTTTATTTTGTCATGCAAAGCTTTTCAGTTTGATGTAGTCTCATTTTTTGATTTTTGCTTTTGTTGCTTGTGCTTTTGGTATCATATCCAAAAACTCATTGCCAAGACCAACATCAAGTTGCTTTTTCTGTATGCTTTCTTCTAGAAGTTTTACAGTTTCAGGTCTCATGTTTAAGTCTTTAATCCCTTTCAAGTTAATTTTTGTGAGTGGTGTAGGATAGGGGTCCAGTTTTGTTCTTTTGTATGTGATTATCCAGTTTTCCCAACATCATTTATTGAAGAGACTATCCTTTCCCCACTGAATAGTCTTAGCTGTCCTGCCAAATATTAGTTGACCATACATGAATGGGTTTATTTCTGGGCTCCCATTCTGTTCCATTGGTCTAGGGACCAATGTTTATTTTTATGCCAGTGTCATACTGTTTTGATTATAATAGCTTTGTAATATACTTTGAAATCAGGAATTGTGATGCCTCCAGCTTTGTTCTTCTTTCTCAGGATTGCTTTGGCTGTTCAGGGTCTTTTGTGGTTCATACAAATATTAGGATTGTTTTTTCTATTTCTATGAAAAGTGCCCTTGGAATTTTGATAGGCATTACAATGAATCTACAGATTACTTTGGGTAGTATGGACTTTTTAACAATATTAATTCTTCTAATCCATGAACATGTGGTACCTTTCCATTTATTTATATCTTCTTCAATTTCTTTTGTCAAAGTCTTGTAGTTTTCAGCATACAAATCTTTCACCTCCTTGGTTAAATTTATTGCTAAGTATTTTATTGTTTTTGTTGCTGTTGTGAATGGGATTGTTTTCTTTATTTCTTTGTTATATGATCCATTGTTAATGTGTAGAAATGCAACTGATTTCTATATGTTGGTTTTGTATCCTCCAACTTTACTGAATTTGTTTATTAGTTCTAACAGGTTTTTGGTTGAGTCTTTAGGGTTTTCAATAGAAAATAAGATCTAGTCATCTGAAGACAGAGACAATGTTGCTTCTTCCTTTTGAACTTGGATGCCTTTCATCTCATTTATTTGTTTGTTTGTTTGTTTGTTTTGTGGTTTTTTGCCTGGTAGGTCTGGCTAGGACTCCCTGTGTTGAACAGGAGTGCTGACAGTGGGCACCCTTGTCTTGCTCCTGATATTACAGGAAAGTTTTCAACCTTTCACCACTGAGTGGCGTAGGCTTTCTTCACTTTTTTTACTCTTTTTTCTTTTTTCTTCTCTGGATAATTTCAAAACATGATTTCTATCCCTCTGTTAAACTTCTCATTTTGTTGGTGTATTATTTTCCTTATTTCATTGAATTGTCTTTCTGTGTTTTCTTGTAGTGGCCTAAGCTTCCTGTAAAACAGCTATTTTGAATTCTTTATTGGGTATATCACAGATCTCCATTTCTTTGGGTTTGGTTACTGAAAAGTTATAGTGTTGCTTTGGTGTTGTCATGTTTCCTTGATTTTTCATGTTCCTTAAGGTTTTGCATTTGAAGAAGAGTCGCTTCCTCCTGTCTGTACTGACTGGCTTCAGGAGAGCAATACCTGCTGTCAGCCCTGCTAGGGCCTGAGGATTTCTGAGACCTTTTCTCTGGGTGCACCTGCTCTACGCTTCTTGTTCCCTCTGTGGCAGAATTCTTAAGCTTGTATGCCTTCTTTTATTCCTGCAAACCCAGACGAGGTGTTTTGCTTTCCCTAGGGCAGGGCTAAATCCTCAAGTCTGTGGTTTCTCCCAGGCCCACAGATTTGAGCTGGCTTTCTGTACTTGCTCACCACCCAACTGCAAAGGCTCGTTCCTGTGCTGTTGGGAGCACACACAAGAGCTGGACACAGGTCAGGAGGGGAAGAGTGTATGGATGAGGTGTGCAGAGCACTGAGAATACCAGTGGGACAGTTGGGAGGATCTGTAAGCAAAGCACCCCAAGTGGCTCATAAGTGGGCCTCCTGAATGAGTTCATGGCCAGGTTAGTGGGACCATGTCCCTTTGATTTATTCTATTCTGAGCCTTGGCCGCTGTTCTCCCAGCCACTCATTCGGCCCCCATCGTGCAGTTCATGACTTTGAATGTGGTAAGAGAGAAATGGGTCTCTTTGGCAGTGTCCACACAACATGGGGAGCCAGGCCTTCACTCACATGCTCTCACTTCCCTCTGCAGGAGAAATCACAGGCTGAAAAGGGCTATCTTGGCACTGAGCTGTGGCACCTTGGGGGAGGGGTGGCACAGTGAAAGTCAAATGTCCCTTCGCCCTCTCCAATGCATCAGTGTTACTTTGGGTAGAACGTCCAGAACAATGCTGGGTAGAAGGGACAACATCAGGCATTCCCTTCTAGTTGCCATTCCCAGGAAGAAAACTTTCAACATTTCACCATTAAGTATGATTTTACTATAATTATTTTTTAACTTACTTTTCATCATATTAAGGAACTTCCCATTTATTTCTGGTTTGTTAAGGGCTTTTGATATGATCTCACTTACATGTATAATCTTAAAAACTGAACTCATAGAAACAGAAAGCAGATTGATGGTTGTTGGAGGCAAGACGTGGAGGAAGGAGAAATGGATGAATGGGCTCAAAAGGTACAAACCTCCAGTTTAAAAAAAACAAAGCTGTTGTCATGAATGACTACTGAAACATCATTGAGTGATTTTTCCTCTTCTATTTAGATAATCATATGATTACTCTCCTTTATTCTACTAATATAGTGAATTGCATTAATTTGTTGTTACATCAATCTTGGAATCCTTAAATAAACCTAGGTAGTATGATACATTTTCCTTTCTTGAAAATATTTAGTTTAGGACTTTTTGCAACTATATTTATGAGTAAAATTGGCTTGTAATTTTCCTTTCTTTAAATGTCTTTGTCAGATATTGATATGATGTTTATTCTGAGCTCATGATACTAGTTAAGAATATTCCTACTTTTTCTATTTTCTGGAATATTTTGCATAATATTTATCTTATTTATTCTCAAAATGTTCTGAAGAATTCATCAGATAAGCTATCTGAACCTGTGTATTTTTTTTAAAGATTTTATTTTTTCCTTTTTCTCCCCAAAGCCCCCCAGTACATAGTTGTATATTCTTCGTTGTGGGTCCTTCTAGTTGTGGCATGTGGGACGCCGCCTCAGCATGCTTTGATGAGCAGTGCCACGCCCGCACCCAGGATTCGAATCAACGAAACACTGGGCCGCCTGCAGCGGAGCGCGCGAACTCAACCACTCGGCCACGGGGCCAGCCCCTGAACCTGTATATTTTTTAATGAAAAAAGTTTTAATTGAGGATTCCATCTTAAATATAAGAAAATGCATAATTTCCATTTTTCATGGTATTTTTAGTAAGCTATGTCTTTTCTTTTAGAAAATTTTCAGGGGCCAGCCCCATGGCCAACTGGTAAAGTTCGCACGTTCTGCTTTGGAGGCCCAGGGTTTCCCCAGTTGGGAACCTTGGAGTGGACATGGCATCGCTGGTCAGGCCATGCTGAGGTGGCATCCCACATAGCACAACCAGAGGGACTCACAACTAGAATATACAACTAGGTACTGGGGGACGTTGGGGAGAATAAGAAGAAGAAAAGAAGATTGGCAACAGATGTTAGCTCAGGTGCCAATCTTTAAAAAAAAAAGAAAGAAACTTATTTCATCTAATTTACCACACTTATTGACATAAAGTTGTTCATAATATTTCTTATGATCTTTGCAATGGCTTCAGATTATGTAGGTATGTTCCATTTGCCATTCCTGATATTGGTAATTTTCATTTCTGATATTGGCCAAACGAGTCACATGGCCATGCTTAGCTTCAAGGAGGCCGAGAAGTACGACTGTCCCATGTGCCCAGAATGGAGAGCCCGGCGTTGGTGAGCGTGAGTGGTGTTTAGCACACTCTACTTCCAAGAATGTGACGGTTGTTAGAAAGGGAAGCCAGGATTCAAACTCCTGAGCTGTGTGTGCACAGAGCTCTCACTGCCTCCCGGGAGGGTAAGCAGCTTCCCCAGCTGCACTGACCCCTGTCCTTCCATCCTCTTTGAAACAAACCCGCGGGTCAGTGTGCCAGAGGTCCTCCAGGCTTGCCCTGGCCCTGGGCAGGAGCAGACTGCTGGACCTACACACACAATGGCTTTTAAAATAGACAGTTCTTAGAATATATTCCATCTTTATTTTGTCTAAAAAGTAACAATCCTCCCTAACAAAGTTTTGCAGTGAGCAGGTCAGTGTTAAACTTATTATAAAAAAGTTACCCTTGGTAGTGATCTGAACTTTTAAAAATCCATTTCCCATTTCTGAAATGAGAGAGCTCAATTTCTCCTCACATATTATTTGTTTCATGGCACAGATTGGAAATGGTATCAATTTTCTGCCAGCATATTAAACACGTTTTTATTAACTAGTAATTGCAGTGAGACTTGGAAATAAGAAACAAAATGCTTCTGAAGAATTGAATACATATACTTCTGTTTTTTTTAATAAAAACTATAACTTCAGTTACTGTCGTTTCTGTCCATCCAGGTATAGCAGTGCATGATGGGAATTTTCTCAGCCTCTTCCCACCACGTTAATATAGAGAAGTTCAAGGATGTAGGTAACTCTGAAGACCATATATTAGACTTACTATAGGTACACTTACTCTGGCAGAATTTCATAAATATAGTAGATAGCATAGGATGACATTGGTTTATTGAAACATAAACAGAACATCTCAACCTGGGAAGCACCGTGAAGAAGTGGAAAGTGCCTGGGTGTTGGAGTCAAGACACACCACGCCAAAACACTAGCTTCTCTGACGTGTGCCCTAGGAAAACCTCAGTCTCACTGGGCATTAGTTTTCTTATCTCTATAGACAGGAGACGGAAGCCTAGCTTGCAAAATTGCTATGAGGATCAACTGTGGAAAATGTAAGTTGAATGCCTAGCAGCACAGTTTCTAGACCACAGAACGCTCCAAAACACAAGTAGTAATTACCATTGTCATTGTCCTTACACAACCCTGCCTTGACGTCTTGAGGAGGGCACAACCTAAGTAGCTGCTGTGAGGTAACAGAAGGAGGGGCATTTAACAGTTTTACCCAGGAATGTCCACACTCCGACTTCAGGTCTGAGCCCAATCAGGAAGTAATGCTTATTGCTAAATAGATTTTCCAGAGAATAGAGGGCCAGGAAGTGCTAGACATGTGGGGGGAAGGGATATTAAGCAGATGGAATTCTAAATGGCTATCATTTCTGCAGAGTCTATGGGAGAGAAGCCAGACATCCTTAGTGAGAGTAAAGACTGTTTACAGTGAGCTTTAGAGAGATGTATGAGCAAAAACTAAAGACTTTTCTGACAGTACTAATGAAGGCTCGGATAGAGGGTGGGATCTGGTCAGTGAAGAGCACCCACAGGGGACCATGGATAAGGGCTGGCCAAGGAGAGGATGCTGGCTGACCATGACAGAGCAGGGGCTCTCCTCTGCTGAAGGCTTTCCCCCAATCAACTAAAGAGGATGAAGTGAAGGCTCCTTCTGGGCTTACTGAAGAGGTGGTTGGTTTTTCACTCTGTTGGACTTCATAAATCCTCCTGGGGTCTTCATACAGCCTCTAGGTATATGAATCGCTCCCCAGCTGAGAGGATGCCATATGACTGCTGTGAATGTAGGCGTCAGAGTGAACAGAGGCAGGGGCTTCATCCAGAAAGAGCACAGGTCCCACAGCCAGATACCTGGGTTGCAACCTGGATATGCTCACCACCAGCTAGTGGACAGAAGGCAGCATCAACGGATGCTAAATATGACGGAAATTTCGACGAGAATCAGGATATTTACATGGCCTTAAAGTGGTCTCTATAGATTGCTTATTATATTATTTACAAGGAAAAAACTGTTACGATAGAATGGAGACATGGGACAACACCTTGACCAGGTAATTAAATCTAATAGTGCCATTGAGGAACAGATAGATTTCATATGCCTCTAGACGTGATGCTCCAAGAAGGACATAACATCACTTTTCCAGCATTCTGGCCTAAAATGCATAACCCAAATATAGCCATAAGGAAAGATTAGGCAAACCCAAAATAAGGAATCTTCTATTTAAAAAAGCAGGGTTCAAAAATAGAACCAATAGAAGATATATAGAGAGAGATTTATTTTGAGGAATTGGGTCATGTGATTACAGAGGCTTAGTCCCACAATCTACCGTCTGCAAACTGTTCCAGATAAAAGGAAACTAAAAAACACCACAACTTAATGAAATAACTGATCCTAGCCTGGATCCCATATTAGAGCAAGGAAAATGCTATAAAGAACATTGTTTGGAAAATTGACAAAAGTGGAATATGATTTTGATTAGATTAGATTAGACAAAATTACAGTATATGAGGATAAAGGATTCCAATAGATTGGAAAAAGTTAAATTTAATGAAGCTGATAATTGTATTGAAGAGTATATAAGAATGCCTTTTGTTAGGAAATATATACCTAAGTATTAGAAATAACTAGATGCCTTAGAGAAAGTAAAACAGAAAGCAAATGGAGAAAAAGGTTAACAATAGGTGAATCTTGATAAAGAGTATATGGATATCCTATGTTCTAGTCTGATTTTTACAACTTTTCTGTAAGTTTGAAAGTATTTCCAAATAAGTTTTTTAAGTGACTCTGGTGATAATAAGGATGCTTATGAAAAATATACACGTGAAAAGCTTGCATAAAATTGCTTCATGAAATGTGAGTGAGGATAGAGATGGTGACATAGGTCATTCTGACTTCAGTCTCCCTCACAAGAAGACCTACTAGCAACTACCCATAGACAAGACACCATTGTGAAATTCCCAGAACCCAGGGGTGAGGCTGAAGCACCCCCGTGGACCACAGAGACCAAGAAGGATTGCATTAGAAGGGTAAGAGGAGTGATTTCACATTGACCACACCAGCCCTCCCACACTGAGCACCACTCTATGAGGTTTCCCCAAATAAGGCAACTGCTTAAGCTATAGCCAATCAAATAATTTCCAGCAGAGATGTCATCATCTTGGCACTGTGAGAGTCTCTTCCTTTGAACAGCGAGTAAAACATCCATAACCCAACAAAGGCTACACTGTACAACACATCAGGACACTGGAGAGATCCCCACGTTGGTACATACAACAGTGGGTGGACTGGAGCACATAGAGGAGGCTGAACAGGAGAAGAGCAGAGGCAGAGCCCAGGATCCTGGGTCCCCAGCTGTGGTGGCTAAGCCAGCCACCCCCAGCGCCAGAGAACTTGATGAGGAGAAGAAGAGCTGCATGTGGGACTCCAGCAAATCAGCCACAGTAGCACCTGTGGCCACAAGGTAACAGGCAACAGCTAAGATGGTGCCCCTCCAACCTGACTCCCTCTCCGACTCTCCCCCTCCCCTTACCCCTGCCAGTTAACTCAACGAGCTACAAGAAATACCATTCAGTGAGCCCAGGCAGAAGATCAAAGGACAGAAGGAATGCTTTACCAAAGAGATTGAAACTCTAAAAAGGAACCAACAGAAATTCTGGAGCTGAAGAACTCAATAAGTGAGATGAATGCCTTAAAAAGTTTAGAGGAAATCATATGGAAGAGAGAATTAGCGAGCTCAAGGATAGAAGGCAAGGGAAACAAAGAAAAAAATAAACAAATGAGACTATATCAAACTAAAACTCTTCTGCACTGCAAAGGAAACCATAAACCAAACAAAAACACAAGCTACCAATTGGGAGAAGATATTTGCAAATCATATATCCAATAAGAGATTAATCTCCAAAATATATAAAGAACTCATACAACTCAACACCAAAAGAACAAACAATTGGATTAAAAAATGGGCAGAGGAGGGGCTGGCCCCGTGGCTGAGCGGTTGGGTTCGCGTGCTCCGCTGCAGGCGGCCCAGTGTTTCATTGGTTCGAATCCTGGGCGTGGACATGACACTGCTCATCGAGCCACGCTGGGGCGGTGTCCCACATGCCACAGCTGGGGGGGCCCACAACGAAGAATATACAACTATGTACCGGGGGGCTTTGGGGAGAAAAAGGAAAAAATAAAAAAATCTTTTAAAAAAAAAAAATGGGCAGAGGATCTGAACAGATACTTTTCCAAAGAAGATGTACAGATGGCCAAGAGGCACATGAAAAGATGTTCAACATCACTAATTATTAGGTAAATGCAAATCAAAAACACAATGAGACATCACTTCACACCCATCAGAATGGTATTATTAAAAACACAAGAAATAAGTGTTGGAGAAGATATGGAGAAAAGGGAAACTCAATCACTGCTGATGGGAATGTAAATTGGTGCAGCCACCATGGAAAACAGTATGGAAATTCCTCAAAAAGTTAAGAATAGAGCTACCATATGATCCAGCCATCCCATGACTGGGTATTTATCCAAAGAACATGAAATCAATAATTCAAAAAGATAGATGCACCCCTATGTTCATTGTGACGTTATTCACAGTAGCAAAGACTTGGAAACAACCTAAGTGCCCATCAGTAGATGAATGGATACAGAAGATGTGTTGCATATACATAATGGAATACTACACAGCCATTAAAAAATATGAAATCGTGCCATTTGCAACAACATGGATGGATCTTAGGGTATTATGCTAAGCGAAATAAGTTAGAGAAAGCTAAATACCGTATGATTTCACTCATACGTGGAAGACAAACACATATATAAAGAGAATAGATTGGTGGTTACCAGAGGGGAAGGGGCGAGGGGAGGGTAAAGGGGGACATTTATATGGTGACAGATGGCAACTAGACTTTTGGTGGTGAACACAATGTAGTCTACACAGAAGTTGAAATATAATGATATACACCTGAAATTTATATGTTATAAACCAATGTTACCTCAATAAAAAATACAATTAAATTAGAAGCAACTGATTTTTTTTTTAAATGGGCAAAAGAGTTGAACAGACATTTCTCCAAAGAGAACATAGAAATGACGAAGAAGTACATGAAAAGACATTCAAGTTCATTGGTCACTAGGGAAAGCAAATCAAAATGACGGTGAAGTACCGCTTCAGACTCTCTAGGGTGGCTGGAATCAAAATGGACAATAACAAGTACTGGTGAGGACGTGGAGAAATTGGAACCCTTGTACACTGCTCATGGGACGGTAAAACGATTCAGCCACTGTGGAAAACAGTTAGGTGGTTTATCAAAAAGTTAAATAAAATTACCACAGGACCCACTAATTCCACTCCTCTGTATACCCAAAAGAAGTAAAAACAGGTACTCATACACGTACACACGTGTTCTCAGCAGCACTGCTCACAACATCCAAAAGGGAGAGACTGCCCAAATGTCCATCAATGGATGAATGGATAAACACATTGCAGTATGTACAGGCAATGGAATGTTATTGAACCACAAAAAGGCTTGATGTGCTGATACACGCCATGACACAAACAAACCTCAAAACATTGTGCAGCTGAATCAGCCATTCATTCATCCACAGGCCATATCCAGAATAGTGAGTCATAGTGACGGAACACACAGTGCTTGTCAGGGGCTGGGGAGGGAGGAACGGAGAGCAACGGCCGAACGAGACAGGGTTTCCTTTTGGGGTGATGGAAATATTTGGGAACTAGATAGAGGTAGTGGTTGCACAACCTCATGCATGTACTAAATGTCACTGAGTGTCACTTTAGAAAGGGTTCGCTTTAAAAGTCACTTTAAAAAAAGTGTCATTTTTAAAAAATGTCGCTTTAAAGGGGCTAATTTTCTGTTATGTGAAATTTACCTCAATTTTTAAAAATGTTTTAAAAGAAGGCAACAGGACTCAGTCAAGCTGACTTCCAGTGTCATTGCTGCAGGTCTTGTGTTCAGCTACCCTGAACTTCTCGCTTAGTCCCACTAAAAAGCAGAGGGGAGAGTTCCTGCGCTAGGCGTTTTACAGGAGTCTTACAAAGCCAGAAGAAACGCTGTGGCTAACAAAGGTGAAAGCACTTGGGGCTGTCAAGATCTGCAAGTATAGGTTGCTGGTGATTCCTGTGGGGCCAGGCCCTGTGCTTTTTGTGCATCTGTCATTTCAGTCCCTGAGCAGCAGTTGCAGAAGAGGAAACTGGGAACCAGCAAGGTGGAAGGACCTGCCCCGTGGTCCAGGATTGGAGCTCAGACCCCTAACTCCAGAGACACACCAAACCCTTAGACTCTCGCGAACTCTCAGCTTTCACAGTTGCCTGTTTTAGCAGCAATCTTGTGCAAATGGCAGTAATTACCTAAGCTTTTCTAAATAACTGTCTTTTGTCAGCCTCACTGCATCACTTGTTTTGTGTCCTTAGTTCAAATGCCACTCGTGGTCAAGACTGTTCTTTTCAAGAGAAGCTCAGGTGCCGGAAAGAACAAGAATTACACCCAGCAGCTGCTTCATTATGACAGATTATAGTTTACCCTGAAGAAAAGCCTCCATGTGAGCTGGAAATCTTGCAGGCCCAGATCAGTGCCCTCCACCATCACTCCCACCTCCTCCGACCAACCAACGAACCACAGGGGCTGGGGTTCACAGAAACGGTGAGCACATGGGAAGAGGAAGTTGGTGGGGAAGGTGAAAAGCCAGGGAGCCCCAGGTGGCCACTGTGTCTCTCTGTGAACCACAGGAATAAGAGTAACAGTGGGTGTTTGTTGTGAGCCTGTATGTTGCAGGCATGGTCCTTATGATAAATTACTTATCCTCCCAACCATGAGCAGTGGGGGCTGGTGTCTTCCATATGTCGAATATAATCACTGGGGCTCTGGTGATGAGATCCGTTCTTCTGGCAAACAGGGACTGGGATGGGCCCTGGCAGGGAGCTGGGCAGACAGAGCAATAGTCCCAGCTTCGTGCCTCAAGCAGCTAACAGTCTTGTGGGATTATGGGGGAATATATGTTGCCATGACAGGCATCAGCAAGGGTGAGGAGGGGGGGACCTGGGCAGGACTGGCCATGCAGAAAACAGGGTGGGGTGGGTCAGGGGAACTGGGCGTAGGGTCCCAGGTGGAGAAAGATGTATGAGGGAGGCAAAGGCAGGAGAGAGCCTGCCAGAGGTCCCACAGGGTAGCAGGGAAACCCAAGCCCACCGCTTGCTGGGCTATGCCACCTGGAGATCAGGTTCCAGACCGCCAGTCACCCGCCAGTTGGCCCTCCTTCCCTGGGTTCAGAAACATGTTGGGCGTGTGTGAGCTGGGAGGCAGGAGGGTGCCTTGCATGCAGATACTTCCAGAGGGGAACAAGCAGGCACTCCACCTAGGGACTTATGCGACCTCCCCTCCTCCTGGACCCCAGACACTTCTCTGTCCCTGGGGTCCTGGGCCCTGCCTAGTGACATCTTAAGAGGTTCTCAGCATCCAGCAAGTCTCTCTGTCTCTCTGAACCTAAATGTTCTCGTCTGACCAATGGAGACTCCTCCAGCCAGGGCTGTGGGTTAAATGCAGCAGACTTGATGGTAGGCGTGTGGGTGACTCCTCCTCTACACTGAGCATGGTCTCGATGCCTGCCAGCTCTTAACTCATCTGTCTAATCCTCATGACCCCCTTGGGAAGCAGCAACTGTTATTAGACATTTGACAGGTGGGGAGCTGAAGGCACAAGGAGGTTATGCAGCCTGTCTGAGGTCACAGACTAGTAGGTGGTGGCGCTGGAATTCCAACTCCAGTTGCTGGCTCCAGTGTACTTGGGCTGGCCCTGAGTAAGGGCCCACATCCACCTCTCCCTCCTGATCTCCCTCAGCAGATCCCCCACATCTTCTGTTGAGGCCATAGATATCCTGAGGAGCAAGGCAGAGGACACTGGAGGCAGAGATACCACTGAAGATTCCAGGCAAAAGGTGGCTACAGGCAAGACATGTCGGTGGACAGCAGAAAGCACCAAGGCTAACGAGGGAGGTGCTGCCAGTCTCCTGAAAAGGCAACTAAAGGTAGAGGAAAGACACAGCTTGAGTGACACGACCATCAACTCCATCTTCTCCTCATGAAATGCCTTCAGAATGAGCCAGGTCTTCTTTAGCCCAGAGAACCAGGAAGTAGAAGTGCGGCGTCCAGGTCTGAAGGGCGGGGAGCGAGTTTTGCTGTATTGGATGCCACGTCTTTTTGGTTCACGTGCTTTCAATTAGTCTCTCTGATCTTATGGAACACTCTTTATACATACAATTCATGTCGTCAAAAATCAATGTGGCTGGAGTGACCGAGGCGGCGGCGAGTGGATCCCAGCGGCCTAGAAAAATCCTGCAAAAATGTCTCTGTACCCATCTCTTGAAGACCTGAAGGTAGACAAAGTAATTCAGGCTCAACTGCCTATTCTGCAAACCCTGCCAACCCAGCAGTTTTGTCTGAAGCTTCTGCTCCTCCCATCTCTCAAGATGGAAATCTCTATCCTAAGCTGTATCTGGAGCTCTCTCAGTACATGGGCCTGAGTTTAAATGATGAAGAAATATGTGCAAATATGGCCATGGTCCCTGGAGCACCAATTCAGGGACAATTGGTAGCAAGACCTTCCAGTAAGAACTATATGGTGGCTCCTGTAACTGGCAATGATGTTGGGATTCGTAGAGCAGAAATTAAGCAAGGGATTCGTGAAGTCATCCTGTGTAAGGATCAAGATGGAAAAACTGGGCTCAGGCTTAAAGCAAGAGACAACGGAATATTTGTGCAGCTAGCCCAGGCAAATTCTCCAGCCTTGCTGGTTGGCCTGAGGTTTGGGGACCAAGTACTCCAGATCAACGGGGAAAACTGTGCAGGCTGGAGCTCTGATAAATCGCACAAGGTGCTCAAACAGGATTTTGGAGAGAAGATTACTATGGCTATTCGTGACAGGCCCTTCGAATGAACAATTACCATGCATAAGGATAGTACTGGACATGTTGGTTTTATCTTTAAAAATGGAAAAATAACATCCATAGTGAAAGATAGTTCTGCAGCCAGAAATGGTCTCCTCGCAGAACATAACATCTGTGAGATCAATGGACAGAATGTCATTGGGCTGAAGGACTCTCAAATTGCAGGCATACTGTCAACATCTGAGACTGTGGTTACTATTACAATCATGCCTGCTTTTATCTTTGAACATATTATTAAACGGATGGCACCAAGCATTATGAAAAGCCTGATAGATCACACCATTCCTGAGGTTTAAAAGTCATGGCACAACGGAAACTTCGCTGAACTTCTCCAGTTTACTTCTTTGGCAACTTAACTTTATATTATGCACATGAAGCTTTCTAGGAGCCAGAGAGCATATGCTGCATGAGGACCTTTCTGTCTTACATCATGGCTGGGAGTCTTACTGTTTGATCTGATACCTTGTTCAAACTTCAAGATAGTTGTATAGCCTTATCCTGGTTTTACAAATGTGAAACTTCGAAAACATTTACTGACTTTCATAGAATAGTTTCTCTACTGGAAACCTGATGCTTTTACAAGCCATTATGATTAGGATGACTGATACAGGCTTAGCTTTGTGTTAGAACCAGTTACCTTTATCCTAGAAATCAAGTAGTGCTGTTTAATTACTTTAGTTCTATGGGATATTTGCATTTTTACTCTGTTTACCATAGCACATTTAGAATGATTGCTTTCGATAGTTTTTTTTTCTTTTAGTTCTGTGTGTTTGTGTGTGTGTGTGTGTGTGTGTGTGTGTGTAAAACACCAAGTAAGTAACACTGGTTTCATTCCATTGTAAGCATTAGACAGTGTATGTAGGTTGCAAGAGATTGTGTAGATTACCACTAAATTTTAACGACGTTCACTCAATATGCTTAGACTGTTGCCTTAACTATGCTAAGAATCTAGAATAAAAGCCAAAATGTAACTACTGCTGCCTTTCTGAAACCCACCATGCAGTTCTCTATTAACTGAAATGTTCAGCAGCCCAGAGCAGTTAACTGGGAGATACTGAGCTATAGCATAGCTGCTTAGCTGCATTTGAGATTTTCTAGTCATTGTGTAATGGAAACTTCTTTCTTCTAAAAGTTACTGGTATCACTTTCTGAGAAATGAATCACTATATATTTAATGTAAAAATTCATATAGGAAATAGGACAAACTTCTGACTCCCTTCTTTCATTTTTAGATTAAGTGGGATAATACCTAATTTGGGCATTTTACTCTTAGCATTATGTAACCTTGCTTCTTTGGCATGGTCATAGAATGTTTCCCTGGTAATTTGTTCCATGTCCTGACTCCTCCCTGCAAACAAAATGGCAGTGACACTTCACCTCATTTTTTTCTTCTTTTTGATTTATGTCTATTCTATTTTAATTAAATATGTATAAATAAAGTTAAAAAAAATCAATGTGCCTGAAAGTATTGAACTCTTTTAAAACAAAGTCAATGTTTCTCAAAATGACTTTAGTCTTCCCAAAGGATAAATGGTCATTTTTTCTTAAAGGTCACTTTATGCCCACTAATAGCATATCAGTCAGATGTAACATATCATCCAAACGGGACACTTTGAGAGTGAACAGAGGCTCTGTTAATGACACGAGGATGACAGACACAAACTGGGGCAACCTGGTCAGATAGACGTGAAAAAGTGCAACACATCACCCAGATGTTTCCCAGACAAAGAGACACTGGCCTCTTGTGGAGTGACATACATTTTCTTGAAGAATAGTTTCAAAGTCATGTCTGTGATTTCAGTGTTCAGGTACCCACCCTATTAGTGCTAGTTTTTGCCTTTAGGCTGATCTACTACAGTAAGCAGAGGGCAATGAAAACACGACCGGGCACTTTAGACAGCCATTATCCCATGCAGGACACACCCTTTGAATTTTGGATTTAGTCATCATTTAGGCAGATCTGTAAGTATGTTCTTAGGATTTAACTATTTAGAGCAGATTTATAAGTACGTTTTTAGAAATAATGGCAAATCATTCTCAAAATAAATGATTTTGTTTGTGTGGAACATTCACTTTACTAGAATTTAACGCAAATATCAAAAATGAATGAATCCAAATTGTTCCATGTCTTTAAATCATCCTTTTATCTGGCTCCCTAAAGGGAGTGAATTTAATTTTAAAAGATTCAAGATATTGACTCTACCGTGTGCTCCCAGGGATGTCAATGCGAAATGAGGTCACAAGGAAGGAGACTTCCTGTCCACGTGGTAAGAGGTACAGGCTGTCTTCTTCCTGAGGAAGCACGCATAAACCAGAGCAAGTCTCCAAAAATCTGATTTTCCTCAAAAACCTTGAGTCAGCATCTAGTTGTACTATAAAAGAAAAGTCCTGGGCATGGAGTCTTATCAGTGTCCTTCAGGGCCCCATCCTGAGAGCAGGACGCAGACTGCCGCAGTTCCCCAAAAGAGGAGTCACAGGGTGCAGAGAACTCCTTGCTGAAGTCTCTGGAAATCGCATTATTCACCACTGGGGAGAAAAACTGCATTTCCTACAAATTGGGAGTTCGGACTCTGCCCCGAGAAAGGCAGCCCCTCTAATTCAGTAGACAGAGAAAGATGGCTGCTCTGTCCAGGAGCATGAGCAGGCAGGACACCTCACAGCGTGAAACCCAAGTGTCGTCATGCACGTGCTCCCCGTTCTCACAGCAATGCTGTCGGGGAGGCGGGTGAGCTGCTCTCCAGACCCCTCCCATGGCGCACACTAGGAATACATCTCCCAGCAGCCTCTGCACTCATGTGGTGTGACACAGAGGAAGTGGAGGCGATGTGTGCTATGTGACCTCACCCACGTCTTCTACTCTCTCTCCCTCTGTCTGCAGCCAGACAGCAATGCCAAGGGCATCTGGGAGCTGGGCTATGAGAATGGCAAGGGCTCCATCCAGAGTTCCAGCCTCGGTCTGTGGATAACACCACAAAGCACCCTCCACCCCTCACCTCCACAGACTCACTGGACTTTATGTGAGCAAGGAGAAAAATGCTAAGGTGTTAGCAGCCACCATCTATCACAGCAGCTCTCTTGATCTTAACTGGTGAAGACTGAGAGGGGTGAGGCGGCCCTGGCCTGGGAGCCAGGCGGAGCCATTGAGATTTGCAGGCGTAAGCATCTCCTCCACCCCAGACACCCTGCCATAGCCTTTCTTAGGTCATATCATGGAATGTTTACAACCCCCCTGGTGACTTTCTTCCACTGTATGATGTAATATTTACAACCGGCCTACCAAGGAGTTCTCCCCATCTCCATTTCATGCCAAGGAAAAGGTGGCGCAGAGAGCTGAAGGAATTTCCTTAAGATCTGGCAGCTGGCCCACGTCAGAGGGGGGATTGTAACCTAGGTCCCCCCCACCATATCATGAGAGGGTCAGTGTGGGCCAGGGCCAGGAGTCAGGATGCCTATCAGACACCCCAGTGTGACGTGAGGTACATGATCGGGAATTCAGAGGAGGGGGCTGGGCAAGAGGGGAACTTCTGGTGAACTGAAATTTCTTAAAAGTTACAGCATATTTTAAACACTCCTGTTTTCATTCAATTCAGTTGCTCCGAGTGCCCTTGGGCCTGAGTGTCCAGTGGCATTTTCACTACGGTTCTTTCCATCCAGCTAAGGGGAGGGCAGCAGCTTCCCGGAGGACATGTGACGTGGGCTTCTTCCCTCAGCACAGCCTTTCTTTTCCTTACCTCTGCCGCAGCAGTAGAGGCTCCAACATCAAGTCTTAGTACAAACATACACTCAAGAAACGTTAGCTTTTCCCTCTTGCCTCCCACTGCACTGTGGGAGGCTCCACCACACTATTTCTAACTGAGAATGTGCGCCCGCCAGACCACCTGTGATTTGAAGGTGAGACATCTCCCCCACAGTAGCCCCCTCCTCACCAGGTGGACTTGGGGATCCCCTGATGGGGTCACAGGGCGCATGGCCTTTGTGCTCTCCCACAAGGTGCTGGGGCACCCCAACCTTGGCCACCCACTGGCCGTAGGAGGGCTGGCTGTGACCACTGGAGAACCAAGCAGAACGTGCATGCACAGGCGCCCCCTCCTCCTTCTGGGCCCAGTCCCACTCTGGGTTTAGTGAGGATGAGGACACCACAGCTGAATACGACAGCACTCAGAGCACCGGGAGGGCAGAGACAGGGGCTGAGTGTGGGAAGGAGACGCGCCCCTGGGCTGCTCCTGCTTCCTTCTCCTCCTGGCTCCTCTCCTGTATCCTGAAGGGACAATAAAAGGAATTCAGAGAGGCCCCTCAGAAGCCCCATTGGGTTCTAGGAGCGCTCTGCCCAGCCCCCAGATGTGTCACCCAAGATTGCTTTCAGCTACAAGCGAAAGAACACCCAACTTACAGTAATTTAAACAGACAGGGGCGTTTACCTCTGACGCGGTAAATCCCAAAGGTGGCAGTAGTAGGCAGGTACATGCACATCATTTAGCTCCCCCATCCTCTGGCCACGGAGGACTTCTCTTCTGGCCTTGACTTTGTCTACTGAGCAAGAGGGAAGCAGAGAAGGAACATCCCTAGGCCGTAGAAGCAAGAGCTTTACCATAAACCATCTGACTGAACCGCCTGGTAACTGGAGATGCACGAGAGGCCAGCGAGCAAGGGTCTTTGGGGACACATTGACCCCAAACAAAATCAGGATTCTGTTATTAGGGAAGAAGGGGGATGGGTACTAGGAAGACAAATAGCTGTGCCCACCACCCTAGACAAAGATAAATAAAAACTGCTCTTCAAGAATGACCCTGTCCTGGTGTCGACACCCTGTGTCATGGTTGTCATTTGCAAGGGCTGAGCCTGCACCTGCCAAGTCTGGAGGGCCTGGCCCAGGAGGACACGCATAACGACTCTTTGAATGCATGTGACACATCAGATTTCCACTCCATCCTCAAGTTTCCAGTCTGTGTGGGAGCTGTATTCCCACCACAGAGCGTAAGAACAAAGTTTGTGGTCACTCCACACATTTAAAATCCCTCAGTAATTACCAGGGTGACAAGCAGATATGGGGTCCTGCCTTTCCAAATGCCATGAACAATTCAGCTGGTACCACAAATCCTAAAGCTTTCTGGACCAGGTTCATGTTGGGAGATTATTAAACTGGTTCTCAAGTGTTAGCCACTCCAGCCAACACTAATGCTGGCAACAAGGCAGCTGGCAGGGCATCCCTGTGGGAAGAGTTGTTTTTGTGCAAGGGCACTTCCCCCATGTGGAGAGAAGGGGTGTGCCACTTCTTCATCTGACTCTAGGTAAAGAGGTCCTCAAGAGAGCTACCAAGGGGTCATACTGAGACCTCCACGAGTGTGCAGGGTACAGGGGCATCTCTGACTTAGCCAGGAGAAGCCAAAAGGCCAGGGCTCGGGTTGGGAGGCCTAAGACACAGAGCAGAAGATGGAGGCAGCATCGGGAGGGAGCCATGCTCCCGCCGAGAGGGAGGTGAGGGCACATGGCTCCCCAGTTCCACAGAGAGGAGCAAATCGGAGGCCGTTTCGAAAGTAAACACCTGGAGGACAACAGGCAGAGGGAGAACAGAAAATCCCCTTCAGAGGACTGGACCAAGGGCCCCAATGAGGGGTGGAAGGAAGATCTCATGGATCTGCCAAGGTCTCCATGAGACAATCAGCAACTATGCAAACCAATGTCCAACGCTAGGTGACAACCACTCCAGCCAGATGAGACACTCCCTGCCTCTTCCATCTCCTTTCCCAAGGCCAGACCTGCAGGGACCAGAGACAAAAACTGGATATGTGGAAGGGCTAGGCAACAGTGAAGGAGGCCATGGTGGATACCTCGATCCCAGGACAGTGATGAAGGAGGCCATGGTGGATATCTCGATCCCAGGACAGTGGTGAAGAGGCCACGATGGCTGTCTCTCGACCCCAGGACAGTGATGAAGGAGGCCACGGTGGATATCTCAATGCCAGGGCAGTGATCAAGGAGGATCTCGACCCCAGGACAGTGGTGAAGGAGGCCACGATGGCTCTCTCCTCTATTCCACATGTCTAAACCTGGTTGAGCTCCCAAGGAATTGGCAAACAAGGGTGGAAAGGAGCTCTAAATTGGGTAAACGTTAGAAGTTTAATATTTTTTATATTATACCCGATGGGACTGAGAGGAACTGGAAAAATGTTGGAGCCCACCCCAAATGCCCAGAGAGTGCACTGAAGTAGGCAGTGGGAAAATGAGTCAATGCAGTGTCTGTTTTGATCTTACCAGATATGGTAGGATAATGACATGGTTAAACTGTATTTACTTATTAGTATCTTCCTAGAATCAACTAAGATCATCGAGTTAAAAAAAATCCTCAAACCAAGAAATATAACCAGTAGACTCATGTGAAGGCTGCCTCATGTATGTTTCCAAGCCCACTCTTCAATTTTAAACGTTTCCCTTCCACAGCCCTCAAAAGCTGCCTTCTCATTTGGAGAAGAAACTCCATTAAAAGGAGGATTTTTCCAAAACCTCTCCACTGGGAAAATTCCCCACGAGGTGTGCTGCCCATCGCTCATCCTGTACAACAGGATAGAGGGTTCCTGAGAAGGCACTGCCTCTCATGCCATCGGTCCATTCTTCAGGTGTGTGAGGCTCACCACGCCCCATCACCGTGGGTCTCCCCTCAAGAAGTGGGATGGGAGGTTTCCGCATTACCCTTGCTTTTGAAAATGAAAAAGGGGAAAACTTACTTAGTTGACCCTGACTTTGTAAATAAAACAGGCCTGCAGAACCACACAGGTGCCCTCACCCAACCGTGGACAGTGCCGCGCAGCGTCGTGAACGCAGTGCACGCAGGCCCCGTGGGCGCGTCGTTGCTGACCCCACCACATCCCCGGGAGCTCCGTCCTGCCCCTCACCTACAGGTGAGAGCGCTGAAGCTGAGGTGGAGCACCTTGTGAGGTGACCCAGACATGGACAAGAGGCAGCAGTACATATTCCTTCCACTTCCCCAAGTTGCCAACCTACAGGTCAAATGGTCACTTGCATTATTTTCTGGGGGGACAGCAAAAGAAAAGAAAAAAATTGCATCTATCTTATGCTAATAAATTTCCAATGTATCACTTTATCTCTTCATCTTAATGAATTACTCAATTCTCAATTCAGATCATATTTTAGCAGCTTTGGAGCTATCTCTAGAGAAGCTGGTAGAAACTTTACAGACTTGAAAGATACAGACTCACAAACCCAAAATTGTAGCTGAAAGAAAAATTGAATTTTTAGAGCTGGATTAATTTTCAGTGAATCAGAACATAAGTGAAGAAAAGAACATTTAGCATGGTATTCATTCATTTCCGGTGCTGATGTGCATATGCGTATACAAGCACACACATGTACACGTCTCTCAGTTAAACCATTCAAATGCTATTCCAAAATTCTCAGAGTAACAGATCACAAAGTGCTGTCTATCTGTCTGTGGTCATCATCATCACCATCATCATCATCACCATCACCATCATCATCATCACCATCATCACCATCATCATAATCATCACCATCACCGTCATCACCATCACCGTCATCATAATCATCACCATCACCACCACCATCACCATCATCATCAACATCATCATCACCATCAAGGTCCCCACTCACTCTTGGAAGGATAGGGTCTTTGGAGAGTCCACGCCAGGACCCTCCAACAATTTTCCCAGTGGAGAGGGTCACTCCTATCCTTGTCATCAAACTTTTGGGGGCAAAAAAGAAATCAAGACCCAAAGGAACACATCAATTCAGAAATAGAGAATTAGATAGTTTTATTATTTAGGAAAAAAATCTCGAACGTGTTCAGGTAACCAGCAAGTGTCTACAAAGCCATGGTGGATTTTCAGCTCTACGGAGAGGAAATTGAAGCTACAGTTATTATCCACCCCTCTTCTATTAGTGAGCAGTCAGAGGTTCCTCAGTTCATATAAGGAGTTACACGGAGCTCACCCTGATGTCCTGCTTTTTATAATCCCTTATCGGGCTTGGTCTGATGTTGCATTCTCCATCGTTCCTTACCATTACCTCGGACAACCCCCCCGACAGTGTATCTAGCACATAATTAGTCACATCCTTCAACACACCTCAGGAAGGTAAGTTCAGTGTCCCACGCTCCATCTCAACAACTGGTACTGGAATCCACCTGGTTTCCTCTCTGTCTTATGCTATTCACCCAGATCTAATCCATCAAGGACCACAGGCTCTGAAGCCAGAACTTTCCTCCAAAGGTTCTGTCATTTCACCTTGACATTTGTCAGAGCCACTGTCATCACACCACTGCAGTGACCCCAGAACTGGTCTCCTTGCTTCCTTTTATTTTCCTTTCTTATAGTGCTACCTTTTCTTTCCCCAAGTCATCAGTTTTATAATACATAAAAATTATAAAATCAATGTTTTTTCTAACAAATACACCTTCTATCAGTCTTATTTATTGAAATACCACAGAATCGTTGGTTTGAATGGGGATTTTACTGCTTTAAAAAAAAAAGGGAGGGGGATCTGGCCCAGTGGCACAGTGGTTAAGCTCACATGCTCCACTTCATCGGCCTGGGGTTCACCAGTTCAGATCCCAGGTACAGACCTACACACCACTTGTCAAACCATCTGTGGCAGGTGTCCCACATATAAAGTAGAGGGAGATGGGCATGGATGTTAGCTCAGGGCCAGTCTTCCTCAGCAAAAAGAGGAGGATTGGTGGCAGATGTTAGCTCAGCGCTAATCTTCCTCAAAAAAAGAAAAAAAAAGGAATGGTGTTATACCAGAACAGTGGGTGGGGTGTCTATGACCAAATATGTGTGAAAAATTTGCATTAAAGAAAGTTAAGCTGGTTCTTTCCAACAGGATGTCTCGGATTCTTTCCTGTGCTAGTATTAAGCCTGAGACCTTGGGAAGTCATCACAGACGGAGAACAGAGACAGAGGGGTACAGAGCTCCCCTCCCGAGCCCTTCCAAATGCTCACAGACAGACTGACCAGCATTCAATGAGCAGAGTGTTGGAGGACAGCAGACTCCCCACGGCAGTCAGAGGACAGGGCCCGGGCCCTCGGAGGCTGTGCCCGGGGCACCTGCAAAGTGAAGAATGCAAAGACCCAGCTCTGATGCTCCAGAAGCAAGAAGCTGGCTCCAGCACCTCCAGACCAGGTAGAGTGCTTGTGGAACATGAAGGGACCCCAGGAGCTGACACAAGCAGAATCCCAAACATGCCACTAGTGTTCCTTCTGTTCCATGTGTTCCAATTTGCTGGGGATGGTGCAGGATTATGCCTGTCCTCACAGGGTGGCTTCAGTCTCAGAACTGTTCTGGCATCAGACCCTGCGGTGACTGATGTGGCGAAGGCAAGCTTTCCCAACACCCAGTCTCAGGCCCTATTTGTATCACGTTGAATTGATGACTGATGAGGAAACCTCCAAAAGGAAAGAGAAGAAATCATGAGTGAGCTCGCTCCTAAGCCCCGGGATTCAAACCTTGAAGGTGCCTGGTCTCGTTCCCACAGACAAGCCTCTGAGACATCCCAACACACCCCTCCCCTGTCCCACCTGCCTCAGGGTCCCTGAACCCCCTCGACTCCCCACCCATCTAGGTGGAGGGTGGACTCTGGGGGGCCTCCTCCTCGTGACCAGAGACCAGAGCCAACCAGGGGGCCCTTCCTGCTCCCCCTGCTGGCCCTCTGCACCTTCCGAACTGTGAACCACATTTTCTTTCCTCGCTGACAGGCCTCCTCAGCCGAGGGGGTGACAAAAGAGAGTTTTAAATGAAAATGAGGCTCTGGGCTGGAGCACAGCTCCAGTGCCAGGCAGCTGTAAGACAGGGAGCACCAGATCTGGGCACAGAACCCTGAGTGCCACTGAACGAGAGATGCCAGGTCTGCTGGGTTCTGTGCACACCAGGCAGGCTCTCCAGGGCCCCAGGGGTAGGCGCTCGGCCAGAGGTTCCATCAAGAGCCGCCCAATACAGCCTTGTCCTCTGTTCGGTGCCTGAAAGTTCTCCTTTGGCAGTGGCTTCCAGGCAACGTTTATGCAGAGGGAACTTGGTTCCAGGAGAATCACAATTCCGCAAACCCCACAGCAGAGCCGTGGGTGACGCTGCCTCCTGCTGGCACAACCAGCGAGCACATTCAGGCGCATGGGCAGCTCCCTCCTGATTCCCAGGGAATCTTCCTGGGCGCTGGCGGCCTTGCAAGTGTGGCGCATGATGGTGTGCGGGAAGCATCCAAGCCTCGAGCAGCGAGGCAGGGCAGCCCAGGTGCCCCAGGAGGCCCACGAGGGGCACAGCCTTTCCTCCTTTGGCCCGTGTGGGTCTGACTCGGTCTGTCGGCAGGTGCAGGGGACTCACGGGTGAGGCACACACATTCCCCTCCAGACTCTGGGTTGGGCTCCTGAAACACCACGGGGTGCAGTGAGTGCCACGTTCCCTGCTGAGACGTGTCCTACGCTGGCCCTGAACCTGGGGACGTTTTTATAAATATCCCTGGGCTCACTAAAGTCAAACAAGAAAGCGTAACAGCAATATCCAACACACCGTAAATCAGCAACAGTGGGATTTGTGCTTCTTTTGCCAAAAAGGGCCCTTCCAGGTTCTCCTTCCCCAACATTCTCATTGCGTGTCTTGAAAAAATCCTGTTGACACTTGTGCCAACAAGAGGTGCTGCTCTGAGCTACTCCCCACCCCACGCCTGTGCCTTTCTGGTCTCATGGGTCCACCTTGTCCACCTGGGCCCCCAAGTCCAGGCCCCAGACTAACATGGATGGTTCCAATTGGGAAGGGCTGAGGGCCTGAATCTAGTTTACTTAGAATAGCTGAGTGGTGTTTCTCAGCCTCCCCCAGTACCCAAGGTCATAAAGCTTGAGATAATTGTTGTACCAAAGCCCACAGCATCTACTTCCCCTCCCTAACAAGCCCAGGGGTGGCTCCAAGGGCTGGGTCCGCTTTCCTCAGAAGACCCTCGCATCTCCAAACACCCTTACTCAGGGTGTTTTCAGATAGAAGGCGCTGGAGCTCATCTGCTAACTGATGGGAATTGCCAGGACTCCCCGCTAACTTGGACATGTGGTCATTTGCAGGGCAGAGTTGGAGAGAGTCTTTTGGCATTAACATGAGAGTGACCCTCATGATGGTGTTCTTGTGGCTCGAGGCTGGACCAACATCCTTCTCCACCTCCACCCTGTTTCTCCGCTGCCCTTCACAGAAGTGTGTCCTGAGCTAGTTGCTGTCTCCACATTCTAGTCTCACCTCAACCCACTGCCGCTGGGTTCAGTCCCCACCACTGCACTGAGACCACTGTGACGAGAACAGCAGGAGCTCCACGGTGCCAGCCCAATGCCCAGTTCCCTGTTCTCAGTGAACTCGAACACTCTCTCCAGACTTGAAGATACAGCTGTGACTGACAAGGCTCCTTTGCTGAAGAGAAGGTGAGAGAGAGGTACACAGGGCAGAGAGAGAGAGACGAGTGTGAGAGAGAGCCCTGAGTCCTCAGAAGCATAAATTCACACCATCAAACCTGATGCTCAGTGTGTCATTCAGAAGGACCTGTCGGCAAGTCAACAGTGATGTCACCCCCCAAACTAAAAAGATTGGCCCTGGCACTCCCTGAGGCCCCACTTCTAGAGCAGAATCCTCTATCATCCTTCCCCCTCATCAAAAAGCAGAGTGCCCCTGGGCACCAGGCCACCAAGGGGCCAGCGAGGCACAGCTGCAGCTTCCCAACCAGCCTCCCACGGGAGCTGTCAGGGACCGGCCCCTCCCTTCCCTCTAGGCTAACACATGACGTATTGGGACGGAAGGGAACAATGACTGGTTCAGAGATGGCCATGTGATCAGCACAACCAGACACAGCCTCTACGAATTATTGTTCTGGAACTATTAGGAAAAGGGGAATTCTCTTTTCCCAGGATTAACTGACCAAACAAAACTATGCCTGGGCAATCAGAGGAGATCAGACCAAGAGATGGTGAGAGACAGTGTCCTGGTCACAGCATTTGAGTCTCCAGACACAGCTATGTTGGAAAGCAGAAGCCATGCCTGATTATCTTCAGCTCATTTCCCACAGCTAGTTTGAGGGAGCGTCCCCCACAATGAAGAGCTCGGACCAGTTCGGTGTCCACCAAACAAACCACTGACCAGCACAGGGCCCACCTGGCAAACCACCGACAAGCAGTCTATCCACCCGGCAAACCACCAACCAGACTTCCCGAGTCTGCAGTTATCAAGCACCGCATCTCGTAACCACATTTCACGTGCAGGAGTCCAGGGCACCAAATGCAGCATGGAGCTGGCCCTTCCCTGATTGTGCTCCTCATCTGCAAGGGGCTCTCGTCCCACCGCCCCACTGAACTGGCACCTATTTGGATCCCACTGGCCAATTTTGAGGGATGCTGCCCCCACACTCCTGCTGCAGGACTCACATCTGGGCCCTTCCTCCCCTCAGCTCTCCAAACATGACGGCCGCACTCTCCTCCTGCTTCTCCTCTCATCTCACTGGCCTCCTGGATGAGGGTCCCTTTATTTATGCTTTGAAGAGAACTGGCAGCAGGGCCTGCCCAAGTGGAAGATTCCTCCAGGGATTTGGGGTTCCTTCCCTGCTGGTTGCTCCAACCCAGGAGGTTACTTCAGTGGAGAGAAAGATAAGAGAAAGGAAGGATGAGGGGGTACGAGGGAGAAGAGGAAGGGGGCCTGGAGAGGTGAGGAAAGAAGGAGGGAGGTGAGAAGCACCATCTCAGGAGGGTTTCAGCTTCCAGGGAGAGGTGGGGTGGACCAAACGGCGGCCTGGCCCTCCCGTTCCCCACACCTCACTGCAGGGTGGAGGAAGCCTTGAGGTCTGGTTGGAGGAGGCTGCAGACCCACAGAGATGGGAATGAGAGCCTGGGGGCCCTGGAACACATCAGCCCCGCAGACTGACAGCGGGCCTGCTCTGGACCCCTCGGGTGGCATGGTGGGCAGACCCTGGACTTGGAGCAGAAATCCTGTGCCCAGGAGGGATGGGGCCTGCAGCAAAGCACAGACATGGGCACCCCCTTCAGCCCCTTTGTCACAGGAGTTTGGCACAGCAAGCACTCCCAAGTATGTGCTGAATTAACGCATGAAGGAACAAATGAAGGAAAACAACTCACAAGAAAACATTTTGTGGGAATCACGTAAAACACGGCCCGACATGCCGGGCTCTGCCCTTCCTTCCGCTGTGCTCCTGGAACACAATACCGTGTCCGTTTCCCACTTCTCCCCGAGACGCCGCCTCAGGACGTTCAAGCTGTCTTCCCTCCACTCCACCTGCCCTCCCCTCGTGTTCCTCTCTGAGGTCAGGCATCAGGTGGAGGCCCACGAGCCCACAAGCCCGGCCTCCACGCCCAAACCCCGTCAGGAGTCTCTGTGGGCACTGCGTTTACCAAGAAGGACCACACCTTGACAGCACTAGATAGGCGAGCAATTTTTCCTTTTCAAATTTTTATACAGGCTTTGCTAAACACTTAGAACACTCCTGCAGGGTGGCGACAACACGCTGGGCAGCCTTCCCGGCGCCAGCCACCGCACTCTCAAAAGCACCCCCATGGTAGATTGCCCTGTGGTGGGCAGCATAACACTCCCCAAAGACGTCCATGTCCTAACCCCAGAACCTGCGGCCATGTTCCCTCATGCAGTAGAAGGGTTCTGCAGGTGTGATTAGGTTAAGGCTCTGGGGGTGGGAAATTATCCTGGGTTGTCCAGGTGGGCACAGTGTGGCCACAAGGATCCTTATGAGACAGACGCAGAAGAGCCGGGATCAGAGCAGCAGTTGTGATGATGGGAGCAGAGGTGGGAGAGACGTGGTCTGAGTCTGGGGGTGTGGGCAGCCTCTAGAAGGGGACAAAGGCAAGGAGGCAAATTCTCCCCAGGGAATACGGAGGGAAGGTGCCCTGCTGACACCGTGGCTTCAGGCCCTGCGGACCATGCCTCCAGGACTGTGACGGCAGTCTCCAGGCTATGATGCTGCTGGATGGGTGGTGATTTGTGCAGCAGCCTCTTCTGCTCATTCCTTCAAACAAGGTCTCACTTCCATCAGGAGGATTTCCTTAGACATCTGTCAAACGCTTCCTGCAGACACTTGCTAAAATTACAAAGAAACGCCTTGAATCAGCCGTAAGTGTCTCTGGCAAAGCTAATCGCCAGTCACAGCCGGCTGTAGCTCTTTCCGGCGTTGCGTTCTGCTCGCGGGTGGTGATACCACCTGTCTTTGTATTGGTCTTTCTTCCACGTAACGTTAAGTCACAAGTGTTTCCCCCGCTGTCGGAACTCTCCACATGCGCCTGTCTGCCACGCGACACTCACCAAGGCCCCAGCTCTGCCCTCGCAAGCCCCAGGCAGCCTCACGGGGCACAACTAAACATACAGGGGCTCTCTGCTTCTGGCTTGAGTTTCTTATTGTTTCTTAGAACAGGTTCCTAAAATCAGAATTAATAAATCAAAAGTGCATAAATGTCAACCAAGTGAAAAAAGTGCTTTCCAGAAAAACAGTCCCAGTGTCCACCCTTATCATCATGTGTCCCTTTCACACTTACCTGCATCGTAAAAAGGCTGTTATTAAATTCAGGCTAAGGTGACTGTGAAAAAGCATAGTATCACTTTTACTTTATCTGCCTGGGGTAGCTGGGAAATGGAGGACCCAGACTGCGGTTTTCATTCTGTTCTGTGCGTATTTCCTCAGCCCTTTGTGCCTACAAGTCCATGGACACAGAATTACAGAGGAGAGGAGACACAGGCCTGTCCTCAGAGACTGCAGTCCATCTGAGGAGACAAGGCACACGCACACGCTGGGCAGGGGCCCCAGGAGCCTTGCTCCAGGCTTCTGCCCCCAGGTTCACTTGCCCAGCATCTCCTTCCTGGCATGTGCTGAAGTCAAACTCCTCGCAAAGACACCTGACCCTCTGCAGGGCCGAGCCATCCTCTGAGCCCCCGTGGAATTGGCCTCTGGAGGGCCTTGCTGTGTCTATACCCAGGACATCCATGTGCCATCTCGAGCGTGGTACGTGGAATACAGCAGGACCTCAGTAATTGATTACTAAAGAGTGAATGAAATTGAGTAAGTGTCCAAGTGTGGAACAGACTGTGGAAGTTTGCTGTTCTAGAGGGGAGGTCAGTGGGGGCAAGAGCAGCAGGTGTCAAGCAAACCTTGATGTTACCTGTGCCATTCACGAGCTGTGTGATATGGCGGAGTCCTCAACCTCCCTGAGCTTCCACGTCTTCATCCAAAAAGTGAGAGCCATCCCAGCTCCCAGGGCATCGTGGGAGGGCCAACAAGATGGCAACCGCATGCATCTCCCTGGCCACCACAGACACTCAGCGGTCAGCAGCCACCAGCAGAGCAGCTCTGGGTATGGTCGAGTGTACAGGGGGAGGGAGGACAGAGTGCAAGTGTGGATGGGCTGACGACTGGCCAAAGCGGGGACAATCTGGGGCACAGGTCAGCTGAAGTGTAACCAACTTCTGTCTGGGTTAACAATCTGAAATTTACCTCCATTTCCTCCTCACCAACACACACATGTCCTCTGACTTCAGAATGTCCTAAGACTAGCTGATATATCCTCATTTGAAAAATCGGTTGCACTGTATAAAGCAAACTCCAGAAGCACACCCTCGTTTGCACCCCAACAAGCTCAGCAGAGGTGGAGCACTGAATTTGGGAGGACGGTGTCAGTGACGTGCGGTAACTCTGGCCTCGCCCTGCTATTGGCAATCTCACGCGCTGACGCTCAGGGGCACGTGAAAGCTTTGCCCAGTTTGCCCCGAGCACCAGGATTGCAGTTTGGAGTCAGCTATATCCCATCCCATGTCAGCACGCAACTCATGTCCAGGCGTGGGGGTGCTGCCTTCCAAAGTCCTGTCAGGCTGCCCAGGGACGGCCTCATCTTGGGTTGGATCTGTCACATGTCCATGCTAGACTGGGCTCACTGAAATTTCTGTGGAACAGGAGATAGGAGGAGCCTGCGGATTATCATGCACTCAACATTTGCCTGCTGCTCTGGAGGCTGAAGAAGTCACGTGAGCAGGCCCCTCTCTCCCCCTCTGTCAAAGCCCAGGCCCTCAGACCAGCAGCCCCACCCAGACCTGTTGAACTCATGTCTGCACCTTGATGAGATCCCCAGAGACATGTACGCACCTTCAGTCCGAGGGCACATGGGACGCTGTCTCCCAAGCTAGCTCTGTGGATCTCTCAGCCCCTTCACAGGTGAACAGCCCAGGAAAGCTATTTTCTGAAAATTCCACAGCACAACTCCAGGACCCCTCTCCCAGGGGTAAACGTGGCCAGGCCCATCAAATCCTGCACTTGCGAGAGAGGCCTCTCCTCATCGCACACTCACAAAGAAGGAAAAGAGCTTGATAAAAAGATTGGATTTTTAGCAACTCAAAGGCAGGGAAATTGACTTGATAAGAGAACAGAGCTGTCAAGTGCTTCAAGTTTCTTTGCTCCAATGTCTTTAAAAATGTGCTTCATAAAAACAGAGGCAACTTAAATAAATTCACTTTGGAGAAGGAGGGACTTTGGAGAGGCTCGGCTATGTCCGCACCAGAAGGCTCGATCCATTGACAGGCTCCACTCCCAGGAGAGGTGCTTATGGCCTTTACAAAATGTTTCATTTCAGGGGATTGAATCCCAGAAATTTCTAACTTCATAACTGCAGAAAATGGGAAGATGGTCTATGTCACAAGATCAGTAGTCAAAGAGGAGATCAAACTCACAGAGAGAAAAAGTGTCTTAGAAACCACCATGAGATCATCTAGGAAACACAGTTTCACAAAACTTAAATTAAAATGGGCTCATCCACTGGGTCTGGCTGTTGCCATCCTTTAGGAATTCTCGCCATATTCTCAGTGACCCCATCAGGGCCATTTCTCTGCATAGTTCATTGAAGGGCAGCCCAGCGAGGAGAGGAACACAGCAGAGTGAGTGAGTGGGACACGGTGGGTTTGCATCTGTGCCTGTCAAATGGGGTCTCCAAGTTCCACAGAAATGAGCACGCGCCTCCTGGCATGCCTGCTTATTTTCTAAGAACTCTGGTCCCAGAAGCTGTAGATGTCTACAAAAACACAAAATCTCACTAAGACAACCTAGAATTGTAACGGCCATTATGGAGAACATTCCACTTAGACAAGATCCTTCATTTAAGAAGTGCATTTGAAAGTAAGGGTCCCCAAATCGAACAAACGGAATGGATACCTATTTTAACTTGCTTGCAGAAGCCTCCAAAAGCCTTCAAGACTCCAAAGCAGCTTCACTGAAAGATTCATTACAAGGAGATTGCTGGGAAGTTGATGGCACAGGCGGACTCTGAACTCACCTCCCCCCAAGGACACAACAAATCTACAACCACCTGTGGAACAATTACCCCTGAGAGAGAAATGGAAACTGGATAAAAAGAACTCCACAACAAGGACAACACTGACAGGGGTGGAAGAGGCAGAAATACCCCTCTGCTGAGGACAAAAACCACATTCTAGCCACAGGACTTCACAGCCAGGAGCAATCTTAAGGTATGAAGCTTTTCCTGAAGAAGTGGGGGATCTGAGTGGGGGACTGTTGCCAGAATAAGTAGCTTTTGAACTCAGCACAACTCACATGAACGTCATAATATCTGCCTTTGCTGGCTATTAAAACCAACAGGGAACACCCCCAGAAAAGCTATCAGACACAAGAGAAAGAAAAGCCTGCTCTTAAAGGGCCGACACACAAATTCACCCATTCTGGAAACAAACACAAAATCACCAGAAAGCAAGGTGCATGGACCTTTGGTAAAAGAGACTCACTTGATAAGCTCTGAGCACATCCCAGAGAGGCAGGAGGTGGCTGGGCCCACCTCCCCAAGGACTGAGACACTGGCAGCAGCCATTATTGTGACCTAGTACAGGTGTGCTCACACAGATGCTGACAGATGCCATTAGAATTCTTCCCTGGCCTGTTAGCACAGGGGTTTCCCCACCTACCGGAGCACCCATTTAATCCAGCTCAGCCAGGGCAGGCAGCCCACCCTAGGGACTGGCCCCACCCACTAGCAAGCCCTAAGAGAACTTGTGGGCATCCATAGGATGGATGTGTGGGATATCTCCAGTGGGTCAAGTAGGTCTGCTGTGGTGGAGTGGGGCATGCACATGGGCTGGACTGCATTGGTGAAGAGTGGGGGGGCCTCTGCAGAGAGGAAAGTGGACCCCCTTCAGTGGGATGAGGCATGAGCCCTGGGTGGGACTGCAGTGAAAGGGTATATGGGCTTGTGGGAAGTGGGGCTTTCAGCTGCAGCAGATTTGTGCTTCTCAAACAGCCACACAGGGGATCAGCCCCACCTTCCAATGCCTGAAACAAGTGGGTGCGGCCAGGCCTGGGGCCAGCCACACCCAGCTGCACTCCTGAGAGAGCTGAAAACCGCCTCCCAGGCCAGAGGCCTACAGCAATTGTGAACACCTGAACATAGCAACCAGCCATGCTGGGGGCCTACTCACTTAACAGAAAAACTGCAGCAAGTGTGTGCTATTAGACAAGGCAGCCAACTGTGCTGGGGCTCTCCCCACCCAATAAAGTAACTAAAGGGACCATAGCAGCTGCACACAGCTGAGCCTTGCAATTGGTCAGCCAGGGGGAAGGCCTAGCCTGCACAGGCACCTGCAGCAAGAGCAACCCTGCCACAACAGAAGGGTCCATGTAGCCCAACAGGAGACAGTCCTGGAACATTTGGAACTGGTGATGAGAGGGAAGCACACTGCTGGGCCTCATAAGGCATCTCTTACATAAGGCCACTTCTCCAAGATCAGGAGACATAGCCGACTCAACTAATACATAGATATAAGCACAGAGAGAGAGAGAAGATGAGGAGACACAGGAATATATTCCAAGTAAGGGAACAGGACAAAACCCCAGAAAAATAACTAAAGAAAATAGCATAAACAATCTACCTGACAAAGAGTTCAAACCAATAGTTATAAGGATGCTCACTGATCTTGGGAGAAGAATATATGAACACAGTGAGAAATTCAACAAAGAATTGGAAAAAATATAAGAAAAATAACCAATCAGAAATGAAGAATACAATAGTGGAAATGAAAAATTCACTAGAGAGACTCAATAGCAGAGTAGATGATACAGAAGAACAGACCAGCAAGCTGGACAAAGACTAGAGGAAATCACTCAAGCTGAACAGACAAAAAAAAAAGAATTAAAAAGAACAAGGACAGTGTAAGAGACCACTGGAACAACATCAAGTGCACTGACATCCATGTTATAGGTGTCCCAGAAGGAGAAGAGAGAGACAAAGGGGCAGAGAATCTATTGAAGAAATAATAGCTGAGAACTTTCCTAACCTAAGAAAGGAAACAGATGTCCAAGTACAGGAAGCACAGAGAGCACCAAACAAGATAAACCCAAAGAGGCCCACACAAGACACATTATAATTAAAATGTCAAGAATTAAAGATAAAGAGAGAATTCTAATAGTCACAAGAGAAAGGCAACAAGTTACTTACAAAAGAAACCCTGTAAGGCTATCAGCTGACTTCTCAGTAGAAACCTTTGTTGACGAAAATAATCCATAACCAATCTATAAATGAAAATTTGGGTGAGTTTATTCTGAGCTGAAATCTGAGGACCATGGCCCAGGGCCTTTCTTCCCAAAGGAGGAAAGGGCACCAAAGAAGTGAGGTATACAGAGTGGTTATATACCCCCAAGCAGGATGTTTCACATATGATTGAAATGTCCCTCCCACAATAGTCACAAGATTGCCCTGTCAGCACAGCGCTTGATGGACACAGCAGGTAGTGGGTCTGCTATCTCAGAGGGCATAGCAGGAGGCAAGTCTATTGTCTCGAGCTGGGTGGTCACAGGTGAGCCCAGCAATCAGTTTTAGCCTAAGGAAAGATGTTTAATCCTTAAGGAGATGCCAATGTTGGGAGGGGGAGGGAAGTTGCACCTTTATCTCAAGGGGCTTTGTTCTTGCCATAGGGAATATCTAAAGCAGATATCCAATGCATGCTCAACAGCCACGGTCAGGCCCTTTTGGAAAGACAAGGTCAGGCCGAATTAGGTTTCTACCAAATGGCTTCCTCATATTCTCCAATATATCCTATTGCTTGCCATTTTTATTTGTCACCTTACAGGATAGAAGGAAATGGCATGATATATTCAAAGTGCTGAAAGTAAAAAACCTACAGCCAAGAATACTCTACCTGTCAAGGTTATCATTCAGAATGGGAGGAGAGATAAAGAGTTTTCCAGACAAGCGAAAACTGAAGGAAATTATCACCAATAAACTGGGCTTAAAAGAAATGTTAAAGGGACTTATTTAAGTAGAAAAGACCACAAACAGGAATAAGAAACTTATCAAGAAAAATCACTGATAAAGGCAAATATACTAAAGTTAGCAAATCAACCACCTAGGAAGCTAACATGAAGGTCAGAAGACAAAAGTGCTAAGATTATCTATTTCCATGAAAAGAGGTCACGGGATATGCACACAAAGAAAAGAGGTTAAATATGATATCAAAAACATAAAATGTGGGGGGACAGGAGTAAAAGAGTAGGGCTTTCAGCAAGAGGTCAAGCTTAAGAGACCATCAATTAATATAGATTGTTATTTACGTTGGTTATTATATATGAACGTCATGATAATCACAAGCCAGAAACATACAATAAATACATTAAAAACTAAGAGAAAGGAACACAAACATAAAGAAAGCCATCAAAACAAAGGAAAGAGAGCAAGAGAAGAAATGAAAAGAGAACGATTAAAACACCCAGAAAAAAAGAACACAGTGGCAATAAATACATTCTTATCAAGAGCTATTTTAAACGTCAATGGACTAAATGCTCCAATCGAAAGATATATGGTGGCTGGTTAGATAAAAAAGAAACAAGACCCATATCTACGCTGCATACAAGAGATACAGTTCAGACCTAAAAACATTCACAAACTGAAAGTGAAGGGATGGAAAAAGATACTTCATGCAAATGGCAAAGAAAAGAAAGCTGGGGTAGCAATAGGTATATCAGACAAAATAGACTTTAAAACAAAAACTGTAACAAGAAACAAGGAAGAGCACTACAGAATGATAAAGGGAACAATCCAACAAGAGGATACAACTATTGTAAATATCTATGTGGCCAATATAGGCGCACCTAAATATATAAAGCAATTATTAACAGACATAAAAGGAGGAATAGTAACACAATAATAATAGGGGACTTTAACATTCCACTTACATCAATGGACAGATCATCCAAACAGAAGATCAATAAGAAAACATTGGCCTTAAATGACACAGTAGAGCAGAAGGACTTAGTAGAGAAATATACAGAACAGTCCATCCAAAAACCACAGAATACACATTCTTTTCAAATGCACATGGAACATTCTCCAGGATTGATCACATATTAGGCCACAAAACAAGTCTCAGTAAATTTAAGAAGACTCAAATAACACCAAGCATCTTTTCTGACCACAAAGGTATGAAACTAGAAATCAATTACAAGAAGAAAACTGGAAAAGCTAAACAAAATACTACTGAACAACTATTGGGTCAAGAAAGAAATCAAAGAAGAAATAAAAAAAATATGTTGAGACAAAAGAAAATGAAAATACAACATATCAAAATTTATGGGATACAGCAAAAGCGGTACTTAGAGGGAAGATTATAGTAATACAGGTCTACCTCAACAAATAAGAAAATCTCAAATAAACAATATAACAGTGCACCTAAAAGAATTAGGAAAATAAGAACAAACAAGGTCCAAAATCAGTACAAGGGAGGACATAATAAAAACCAGAGTGGAAATAAATAAAATAGAGACTAAAAAAAAAAAAACAGAAAAAATCAATGAAACTAAGAGCTGGTTCTTTGAAAAGATAAACAAAGCAGATAAACCTTTAGCTAGAGTCACTAAGAAAAAAAGAGAAAGTTCACATAAATAAAATCAGAAACAGAGGAGAAATTACAATGGACACCTCAGAAATACAAAAGACTATAAGAGAATACTAGGAAAAGCTATATGCCAGAAAATTGGATACTCTAGAAGAAATGGATAAATTCTCAGAATCATACTGCCTTCCAAAACTGAATCAAGAAGAAACAGAGAATTTGAATAGACCAATTACCAGTAAGGAGATCAAAACAGTAAATAAAAACCTCCTAAGAAATAAAAGTCCAGGACCAGACAGCTTCCCTGGTGAATTCTACCAAACATTCAAAGAAGACCTAATACCTATCCTTCTCAAATTCTTCCAAAAAATTGAAGAGGATGGGAAGCTTCCTAACTCATTCTATGAGGCCAACATTACCCTGATACCAAAACCAGACTAGGACAACACAAAAGAAGAAAATTACAGGCCAATATCACTGATGAACTTACATACAAACATCCTCAACAAAATACTAGCAAATTGAATACAACAATACATTAGAAAGATCATACACCAAGATCAAGTGGGATTCATTCCAGGGATACAGGGATGGTTCCACATCCATAAATCAGTCAACATGATACACCACATTAACAAAATGAAAAATAAAAATTACATGATGATAACAGATGCAGAAAAAGCATTCAACAAGATACAGCATCCATTTATGATAAAAACTCTGAATAAAATGGATAAGAAGGAAAGTATCTCATCATAATAAAGGCCATAGATGACAAACCCACAGCTAATATCACACTCAATGGAGAAAAACTGAAAGCTATCCCTTTAAGAACAGAAACCAGACAAGGATGCCCACTTTTGCCACTCTTATTTAACATAGTATTGGAAGTCCTAGCCAGAGTAGTCAGACAAGAAAAAAAATAAACAGGATCCAAATTGGAAAGGAAGAAGTAAAACTGTCACTGTTTACAGATGACATGAGTTTATATTTAGAAAACCCTAAAGAATCCACCAAAAAACAATTATAAATAATAAATAACTACAGCAAACTTGCAGGATACAAAATCAACACACAAAAATCAGTAGCATTTTTTGGGGCTGGCCCCGTGGCCGAGTGGTTAAGTTCGCGCGCTCCGCTGCAGGCGGCCCAGTGTTTCGTTGGTTCGAATCCTGGGCGCGGACATGGCACTGCTCATCAAGCCACGCTGAGGCGGCGTCCCACATGCCACAACTAGAGGGACCCACAACGAAGAATATACAACTATGTACTGGGGGTCTTTGGGGAGAAAAATGAAAAATAAAATCTTAAAAAAAAAAATCAGTAGCGTTTTTTATACACTAACAACAAAGTAGCAGAAAGAGAAATTAAGAATACAATCCCATTTACAATTTCAATAAAAAGAATAAAATACCTAGGAATAAACTTAACCAAAGAGGTTAGAGATCTCTACAATGAAAACTATAAAACATTGTTGAAAGAAATTGAAGACAACACAAAGAAATGGAAAGATATTCCATGCTCTTGGGTTGGAAGAATTAACATCATTAAAATGTCCATACTTCCCAAAGCAATCTACAGATTCAAGGCAATCCCTATCAAATTTCCCCAATATTTGTTACAGAAATAGAACAAAGAATCCTAAAATTTATATGGAACAACAAAAGACCCCGAATAGCCAAAAGGAATTCTGAGAAAAAAGGACAAACTGGAGGCATCACACTCCCTGATTTCAAAATATACCATAAAGCCATAGAAACCAAAACAGCACAGTACTGGCATAAAAACAGGCACACAGATCAATGCAAAAATTTTTAGATCCAAGAAATAAACCCACACATCTGTGGACAGATAATCTTTCACAAGGGAGCCAAGAACATACAAAGGAGGAAGGAAAGTCTCTTCAATAAATAGTGTTGGGAAAACTGGACAGCCACATGCAAAAGAATGAAAGTAGACCCTATCTTACACCATACACAAAAATTAACTCAAAGTGGATTAAAGACTTGAATGTAAGAACTGAAGCCATGAAAATTCATCAAGAAAACATAGGCAGTACACTCTTCAACATTGGTCTTAGCAGCGTATTTTCAAGTACCGTGCCTGACCAGGCGATGGGAACAAAAGAAAAAACAAACAACGAGACTAAATCAAACTAAAAAGATTCTACACAGCAAAGGAAACCATCAACAAAATGAAAAGACAACCTAACAATTTGGAGACAATATTTGCAAACCATATATCTGAAAGGAATTAATATCCAAAATATATAAAGAACTCATCCATCTAAACAACAAAGAAACAAACAAAAAAATTTAAAAATGGGCAAAAGATTTGAACAGATATTTTTCCAAGGACGATACACAGATGGCCAACAGGCACATGAAGTGATGTTCAAATCACTAATTATTATGGAATTGAAAATCAAAGCTACAATGAGATATTACCTTACTCCTGTCAGAATGGCTATAATTAACAAGACAGGAAATAAGTGTTGGAGAGGATGTAGAGAAAAGGGAATCCTAGTACACTGTTGGTGGGAGTGCAAACTGGTTCAGCCACTATGGAAAACAGTATGGAGATTCCTCAAAAAGTTAAGAATAGAACTACCATATGATCCAACTATTCTCCTGCTGTGTATTTATCCAAAGAACACAAAAACATGAATGCGTAAAGATATATGCACCCCTATGTTCATCGCAGCATTATTCACAACAGCCAAGACTTGGAAGTAACCTAAGTGCCCATCAAGGGACAAATGCATAAATAAGATGTCATATATATATATATATATATATATACACAATGGAATACTACTCAGCTATAAAACAAAATGGAAATCTTGTCATTTGCAACAATATGGATGGACTTTGAGGGTATTATACTAAGTGAAATAAGTCAGACGGAAAAAGTCAAATAACTTATGATCTCAATCATAAGTAGAAGATAAAAACAACAACAACAACAAACACATAGATACAGAGATTGGATTGGTGGTTGCCAGAGGGAAGTGGGGAGGGAGGAGGGTGAAAGGGGTGACTTGGCACATGTGTTAGGTGGTGGATGGTAATCAGTCTTTGGGTGGTGAGCATGATGTGGTCTATACAGAAATCAAAATATAATGATGTACACCTGAAATTTATATTATTTTCTAAACCAATATTACCTCAATAGTAATAAATAAATAAATGTACGTTATCAAAATTAACAATGCTGCACTAAAATTAATATTCAAATTTTTCTAAACCTTTCTAAATATATATCAGTTGGACAGATACTTCTAAAACGCACTAGATAAAATTAAGGGTCATTTGATAATTTTTGAGAAAGTCTTTTCTATATAAGTCAGAGTAATTGAAAAGTGGGAAACAAATCTTTTTGCAAGTCAGGTGGTTTTATATTTTTTTGTTTTCAACAAACATAAGGAGGATTTAAACAGCTCATAGAGCATTATATATAATTTTCATGATAGACAATTTGTGATTTGGGGCATATAACTTGGAAGGAGTTAAATGAATTATGGATGGGAATGGGTGGATAGAGTTGTTGACCCCCATGGTTTAAGAAGTCAAGCAGGGGGCTGGCCTAGTGACATAGTGCTTAACAATAGGATCCTGGGTACAGACCTAGCACTGCTCATCAAGCTACACTGTGGCAGCATCCCACATAAACTAGAGGAAGACTGGCATAAATATTAGCTCATGGCCAACCTTCCTCACAAAATAATTTTAAAAAAAGAAGTCAAGCAAAGCTAGCCATCACATTTCATTAAATGAGGAGAAGGAAAGTAAAACTTTATGTAGTTCCTACCAAAAAAAATTTAATCCTACCACTCAAACCTGGAAGTGAATGGAGTAAATTTCTATTCCTTAAATCAGTGGAGCCCAGAAACTAATGAAGTGCTAAAAAATAAACAAATGATAACCACAATGAGAGGGATATGTTGAAGGGACACCACAGCCAGCTGAAAGAGCTCCCACTGGCCAAAGCTGGAACAATTTGAGCAGCAAAAAATAAAGTAGCACTGGATTATAGCCCAAAGTACAGAATATCTATGAGTTCATATTGATATAAATAAATGATTGCACAAATAAATATGTGAGGAGAGGAGACAAATATCTCATGTAGAAGAATTCCAAATAATTGTACATACATACCCCACCCTCAAGGAGCAGGAACATAACTACTCACTCCTTAAGTGTAGGCTGAACATAGTGACTTCCTTCCAAAGAGTATGGAAACTTGGGAGGAGGGGAGTAACTTATAGTGGAGAAACCCAAACAAACCCACGTCTGCCAAGTGGTCAAAGTTAACATCAACAGTCACAAATCATGTTAATAGTTTGTACTCCCAACATAATGTAATGAAAATGGCCATTTATCTCTGTGATCTTCCTCTCCAACACCCATAACTGAAGTCTAATCATGAGAAAAACATCAGACAAATTCCAATAGATGAGCATCCTACAATATACCCGACCAGTACTCTTCAGAAGTGTCAAGCTCATCAAAAACCAGGAAAGTTTAAGAAATTGTCACAGTCAAGGGGACTCTAAAGAGACTTGACAACTAAATGTAATGTGATATCTTGGATGCAATCTTGGAACAGGAAAAGGACATTAGGTAAAAACTAGGAAAATCTAAATAAATTATGGACTTTAATAATGCATCAATGTCGGTTCATTAATTGTAACACATATACCATATTAAAGTGATATATTCATAATAGGGAAAATTGTCAGGGATTGGGGATGTATATGGAGAACTCTTTGTACTATCTTCTCAATTTTTCTGTAAATCTAAAACTGTTCTAAAATATAAAGTCTATTATAAAAAATAATGATAATGAAAATAAATGGAGCTTAACAATCAGAAAATAAGATTCATTTCAAAAGGCTAATGAAAAAATAAACACACAATATGTACCTAAAACAAAAGAGAATAAGACAGACACGACTGAAACTGCTCCTCTTTATCCTTCTTTACCTGAGTTGTCACATTCTACTAATCCCATATCTGAAATGCATTTTCACTCTGAAGAGACTATTAAACTGATAGCTTTTAAAATAAGACCACTGAGGAAGTGACGTCAGCATCATGGCAGAGTGAACTTGCCCAGGACTCTCTCCCCTCCAACACACAAGAAAAAGGAGCAACCACACTCCAAAAGAAAATACCCTAACAGCACAAAAATTCTCTGAGAGACATGAAGCCACACAACAGAGGGCAGAGAGGCTGGAGCCACCCTTGGAGCAGGATAAGAGAGAACAGGGTAAGAGAGAACTTCGCTCCCTCCCCTAAAGACAGCAGTTGGTGCCACGGGAAGATCCATGAGGAAAGGAGTCGGGGAGGGGTCATGTGTCCACAGGATCACCCAGGACTCCCTAGGGCCCTTGCAGCCTTGAGGGAAGCCATTGAATGGGGTGAAAGCTTTCACGTGGGGTGACCTCACCAAGCCAACACCTCAGGAGACCAGATAGTGAGAGTTGACCAGGAAACCCAGGACTGCATGCAGGAGAAAGTGCCCTCCCCCAGCACGTGCCTCATCATCTCGGCTGAAGGTGGAGGGCTCAGAATACATGGCTCTAGACCCCCAGCTAGTGGCAATAGGCTGTAACTGCAACCAAATAATATCAGAATGAGAAAGAGTTGACCTTCCAACATCAGACACTATATCAAATATCCAGACGAGAGAGAAAACAACAACCACCCAGAACTCAGTCCTGAGGACACAAAAATATGTAAGCTAAATGAATGAATTCAAAATAGCTATCATCAAAAACTCAACGAGGTAAAAGAGAATACAGAGAAACAATTCAATGAGTTCAGGAGCTATTTCACAAAAGAGATTGAAACTATAAAGAAGAATCAATCAGAAATATTAGAGATGAGGGGCCGGCCCCATGGCTGAGTGGTTAAGTTCACGCACTCTGCTGCGGCAGCCCAGGGTTCAGATCCTGGGCGCGGACATGGCACTGCTCATCAGGTCATGTTGAGGCAGCACCCCACATGCCACAACTAGAAGGACCCACAACTAAGATATACTATGTACGGGGGGGTTTGGGGAGATAAAGCAGAAAAAAAAAGAAATATTAGAGATGAAAGACACAATGGAAGAGATAAAGCAAAACACAGATTCCCTCAATGCTCGAGTGGACATCATAGAGGAGTGAATCAGCATAGTCGAAGACAGACATATTGAAATGCTCCAGACAGAGGAGAGAGAACTAAGACTAAAAGGAAATGAAGAAAGTCTCCAAGAAATATCTGACTCAATCAGGAAATACAACATAAGAATTATAGGTATTCAAGGTGAAGAGAATGAGAATGTAGCATAAAGTGTATTCAAAGAAATAATAGCAGAGAACTTCCCAAATCTAAGGAAAGAGAGGGAAATATGTGTGGAAGAAGCCTCCAGATCTCCTAGATTTTCCAACGTAAAAAGACCTACTGCAAGGCATATAGTAGTAAAACTGGCAAAAGTGAATGACAAAGAAAGAATACTCAGGGCAGCAAGGCAGAAGAAAATAACCTACAAAGGAACCCCTATCAGACTTTCAGCAGATTTCTCTGCAGAAACCTTACAAGCTAGGAGAGAATGGGACGACATATTCAAAACTTTAAAAGGCAAGAATCTGCAGCCAAGAATACTCTATCCAGCAAAAATATCCTTCAGATATGAGGAAGAAATTAAATCTTTCCCAGACAAACAAAAACTAAGGGCCTTCATTGCAATGACACCTCCTCCTACAAGAAATCCTCAAGAAGGCCCTCATACATAAGAAAAGAAAAAAAGGGAGAAAGAGGTCACAAAACAGAGTCAGGAGATAACGAGTTAGACAGAATCAGAATAGGATAACAAATATTCAACTATAGAATTAGTCTAAAGGGAAGGAAAACACCAAAAACAAAGACAATCTTGTCACTTTAACCACAAACTCACAACACAAGTTGGAATAAGATATGAGAAAAACAACTTAGGAGAGGAGGAGGAAAGGGACTGAGTTGGTTTAGACTAAGGAAATAAGAGGCCATCAGAAAATGGACTATCTTATACACGAGATTCTGAATACAAACTTCAGGATAGCCACTAAACTGAAAAGCAGAACACAGACACAAAACATAAATAGGGAAAAAACAAAGAAACACCTCATAAACAACTACATAATTCAATGGGTAGACCAAAACACACAGGACGAGAAACAAAGGAAATGCAGGAAAACCAGAAAATGAGTGATATAATGACAGCATTAAGCCCTCATACGTCAATAATCACCCTAAACGTAAATGGATTGAACTCTCCAATAAAAAGACACACAGTGGTGAGATGGATTAAAGAACAAGATCCAACAATTTGTTGCCTCCAGGAAACACACCTCAGCTCCAATGACACACAGGCTCAGAGTGAAGGGGTGGAAGACGATACTCCAAGCTAATGGAAAACAAAAGAAAGCAGGTGTCACAATAGTTATATCAGACAAAGTAGACTTCAAAATAAGGCAGGTAAAGAGAGACAAAGAGGGGCAGCATATAATGATCAAAGGGATACTCCATCAAGGAGAAATAATGCTTATAAATATCTATGCACCCAACACAGGAGCACCAAAGTTCATAAAGCAACTATTAATAAACCTAAAAGAAGATATCAAAAATAACACAATAATAGTATGGGACCTCAACACCCCACTCACATCAATGGATAGATCATCCCGACAGAAAATCAACAAGGAAACAGTGGAATTAAATGAAAATCTAAACCAGTTGGACTTAATAGACATATATAGAACACTCCATCCAAAAACAGCAGAATACACATTCTTCTCAAGTGCACACAGAACATTCTCAAGGATAGACCAATATTGAGAAACAAGGCAAGCCTCTATAAATTTTAAAAAATTGAAATAATAACAAGCATCTTCTCCAATCATAATGCTATATAGCTAGAAATTAATTACAAGAAAAAAGCTGAGAAAGGGATAAAGATGTGGAGACTAAACAACATGATATTGAACAAGCAATAGGTCACTGAAGAAACTAAAGGAGAAATCAAAAAATATCTGGAGACAAATGAAAATGATAACATACCATACCAACTCATATGGGATGCAGCAAAGGCTGTATTAAGAGGGAAATTCATTGCAATACAGGCTCACCTTAACAAACAAGAAAAATCCCAAATAAGCAATCTCAAATTACACCTAACTGAATTAGAGAAAGAAGAACAAACAAAGCCCAAAGTCAGCAGAAGGAGAGAAATAATGAAAATCAGAGAAGAAATAAATGCTATTGAAACAAAAAAGGCAGTAGAAAGGATCAATGAAACAAAGAGCTGGTTCTTTGAGAAGATAAATAAAATTGACAAACCCCTAGCCAGACTTACAGAGAAAAAAAGAGAAAAAGCTCAGATAAACAAAATTAGAAATGAAAGAGGAGAAATAACAACAGACTCCACAGAAATACATTGGATTATAAGAGAATACTATGAAAAACTATATGGCAACACAATGGATAATCTAGAGGAAATGGATAAATTCTTGGACTCCTACAATCTCCCAAAGCTGAGTCAAGAAGAAACAGACAATCTGAACAGACCAATCACAAAGAAAGAGATTGAAACAGCAATCAAAAGCATCCCAAAGAATAAAACCCCAGGACCAGACAGCTTTCCTGGGGAATTCTACCAAACTTTCAGAGAGGATTTAATATCTATCCTTTTCAAGCTATTCCAAAAAAATTAGAGAGGATGGGACACTTCCTAACACATTCTATGAGGCCAAGATCATGCTGATACCAAAGCCTGACAAGGACAGCACGAAAAAAGAGAACTACATGCCAATATCGCTGATGAACATAGATGCAAAAATCCTCAACAAGATTTTGGCAACCCGAATTCAGCAATACATCAAAAGAATCATACATCATGATCAAATGGGATTCATACCAGAGACATAGGGATGGTTCAACATCCACAAATCAATCAACATGATACACCATATAAACAAATTGAGGAATAAAAACCACATGATCATCTCAATAGATGCAGCGAAAGCATTTGACAAGATCCAACAGCCACTTATGATTAAAAAAAAAAAAAACTCTTAACAAAATGGAGATAGAAGGAAATTATCTCAACATAATAAAGGCCATATATGACAAACCCAAAGCCAGCATCATACTCAATGGGCAAAAACTGAGCACCATCCCCCTGAGAACAGGAACAAGACAAGGATGCCTACTATCACCACTCTTATTCAACACAGTACTGGAGGTTTTGGCCAAAGCAATTAGGCAAGAGAAAGGTATAAAAGGAATCCAAATAGAGAGTGAAGAAGTGAAACTCTCACTATTTGTAGACGATATGATCTTATAAAGAGAAAACCCCAAAAAATCCGTTGGAAAATTAATAGAAATAATTAACAACTATAGTAAAGTTGCAGCATACAAAATCAACTTACAAAAATCAGTTGCTTTTCTATACTCCAATGATGAACTTACAGAAAGAGAACTCAAGAATACAATTCCATTTGCAATTGCAACCAAAAGAATAAAGTGCCTAGGAATAAATTTAACTGAGGAGATGAAGGACTTATACAATGAAAACTATAAGACATTACTGAGAGAAACTGATAATGACATAAAGAGATGGAAAGAGATTCCTTGCTCATGGATGGAAGAATAAACATAGTTAAAATGTCCATACTACCCAAAGCAATCTACAGATTCAATGCAATCCCTATCAGAATCCCAATGACATTCTTCACAGAAATAGAGCAAACAATACTAAAATTCATATGGGGCAAAGTCCCCAAATTGCTAAGGCAATCCTGAGAAAAAAGAGCAAAGCTGGAGGTATCACAATCCCTGACTTCAAAATGTACTACAAAGCCATAGTGACCAACACAGCGTGGTACTGGTAGAAAAACAGGCACACAGATTAATGGAACAGAATTGAAAGCCCAGAAATAAAAATCACATTTCTATGGACAGCCAATGTTCAACAAAGGTGCCAAGAACATACAATGGAGAAAAGATAGTCTCTTTGATAAATGGTGTTGGGAAAACTGGATAGCCACATACAAAATAATTAAGGTAGACCACTATCTCACGCCATACACAAAAATAAATTCAAAATGTATCAAAGACTTGAAGATACATCCCAAAACTATGAAACTCCTGGAAGATAATATCAGTAGTACACTCTTTGACATCGAACTAAAAAGGATCTTTTTAAATACCATGTCCTCTCAGACAAGGGAAACAAAAGAAAAAGTAAATAAGTGGGAATTCATCCAACTAAAGAGCTTCTGCAAGACAAAAGAAACTAGAATTGAGACAACCCACAAATTGGGAGAAAATATTTGCAAAGCTTATATCTGACAAGGGGTTAATCTCCATAATATATAAGGAACTCACACAATTGAACAATAAAAAACAAACAACCCGATCAAAAAATGGGCAGAGGAAATTAACAGACATTTTTCCAAAGAAGGTATACAGATGGTCAATAAACACATGAAAAGTTTCAACATCACTAATCATCATGAAAATACAAATCAAAACTACACTAAAATACCACCTTATGCCTGTTAAAATGGCTATAATCACTAAGACTAAAAATAACAAATGGTGGAGAGGGTGTGGAGAGAAGGGAACCCTCACACACTGCTGGTGGGAATGCAAACTGGTGCAACCACTATGGAAAACAGTATGGAAATTCCTCAAAAAACTAAAAACAGAAATACCATATGACTCAGCTATCCCATTACTGGGTATCTACCAAAACAACTTGAAATCAAAAATCCAAAGTAACATATGCACCTCCATGTTCATCGCAGCACTATTCACAATAGCCAAGACATAGAAGCAACCCAAGTGCCCATCAACCAATGATTGGATAAAGAAGATGTAGTATATGTATACAATGGATTACTACTACACCAGAAAAAAAGACAAATTCATCCCATTTGCAATAACATGGAAGGACCTGGAGGCAATTATGCTAAATAAAATAAGCCAGTCTGAGAAAGACAAACACCAGATGATTTCACTCATCTGTGGAAAATAAACAAGTACATGGACAAAGAAAACAGTTCAGTGGTTACCAGGGGATGGGTGGTGGGTATTGGGCACAGGGGGTGAAGGGGAGCTTATGTGGTGACAGTCAAGAAATAATGTACAACTGAAATCTCCCATTGATGTAAACTATTATGAACTCAATAAAAAAAATAATTGATATAAAAAATTATAAAAAATAAAAAGACCACTGATTAAGTTTGCCTGCTCCACTTTGATGTCTGGGGTCCCCAGGTTCAGATCCTGGGAATGGACCTACACACCAATCACCAAGCCATGCTGTGGCAGTGTCCCACATACAATATAGAGGAAGACTGGCACAGATGTTAGCTCAGGGCTGGTCTTCCTTACCCAAAAAAAAAACGAAAATAACTTTACCATAAAATAAGACCTCTGAGAGTGCAGGCGATCCTCTTCAGGTATCCTTCACTCCTTGGTCAAAAACCCAACTAAAGGCCATAGTTAAAGAATTTCCTAAAACCAAGGAAGATCCCCAAAAGTTTTCTGAAGAATTTAGAATCCTTATTGGAGCCTATGATGCCAGGCTTCCAGACCTTTATCAGCTTGTGCATATGCTGGTAGGACTTGGTGAAGCCCAAAAATGGATGCAAGAAGCAGGATAACAGAACCCTGAGAATATTTGAGATCCTCGATCTTCAAAATGGTCTCCTTTTGGACCAGAAAAAGCTCACAAAATAGCAGCTGATCTTTTAAAAGCTATTCCTAGAGTCTTCCCTGCCCAGACTGACTGGTCCATCATTCAAACATGCAAACAAAAGAAAGATGAAGCTGTGGCCGATTTTAAAGCCCACCCAGAAGCTTTCTTCCTACAGCATTCTGGGTTCCACACAATAAATTATGTTAACCAACCTACTCTACCTGCCTTATTCTGAAGTGGATTATCTCCCGGGGTTAGTGGATTGGTTAAAAGGCAGAAAATAGGATGGACAGGCATGGGTCTGACTGAACTTATTACCATAGTGGAGCACTTTGAAAGGACCTTGGAACAAGACCACAAGCAAAAGTCTGCCAAGTTATTAGCCTTACAGCTGCAACAGCTCCAAAGCCAGAAACCTAAAACAACACCTGGGCCTCTCCCACTACACCTTCCTAGGTGTCCATCATCAAAGTACTGCCCCAGGGATCGGTGTCCCACTTGTAATCAACTGGGACATTGGAGAAAAGGTTGTCCTCAAAAGTTTTGTGTAATCCTTCAACATCAATTTGAATGCCCCTATATGTACCATTGAAGGAGGGCGCCTGTATGGGCCCCTCCCAGGACTGATGGGACTCTGAAGGATTTTCTGATAAACTGCTACCAGTTATTCCCTTTAAAAGCCTAGGGGAAACTAAAATTAAAATTAATGGAAAACCTTGCCAAATTCTGGTAGATACCGGAGCTACACTCTCTACTTTAAACCCTACTTGGAGCATGCAAATGGGATCCTGGGAAAACTTTCAGAAGCCAGCCAAGGGTGAGAATTCTTACCAGAGTCAGCTCGCCCACATCTATATCTGTAGTACCCAGAGAGAGAGGAAAATAAAATTTCATGCTGTCTATTCCTTTCCAAATCCAGGCCCAATGGTTATTGATCCTTTCTCTCCCAGGGCAGCTACTTGTCCTGTTTTGTGTCCTGAGAACTTGGCTTAGCTTTCTGCCTGAGGCATGCAGGTTGTTGGTTCTTGTATATACAGGCAGCTCAGCCATCAGGTTAGGAACAAAAAAATACAGCCAGACAGAAATGTGGATTACATCCCATTTGAGGCTAGATAAGTTCAGACAGAAATATTGGTTGCACTCCACTTGTGGCTGAGGTCCTACCATTTGCCAGCCCTCAGAGGAATTGTCTAAGTCTTTCTTTCTTTTGGCTATCTTTGGGAGTGGCCCTGGATCTTGGGAGGGTAGTATCCTTTGCATCCTCTTTGAGGATACCTCTTGCATTGAAGGTGGTGTTGTTCAACACTGCCAGGAATATTTATTGTTTGTGCCAGCTGAAACCTGAAAAGATATTTGAAGGCATTTTTTAAGTAGTGCTATTGTCAGAAGTTAAACAAATTGGAAGCTGATATTCAGAGCCTGATAGGGACTTTTTTTTAGGCCTTCTCTAAGCCAACTGTACCCAGAGAAAGAAAAAATCCCAAAGACAAAGTTCTAAATCTAGAACATAGAAATCCTTTTATTTCCATCCTAGTTGAAGATCTTCTCTCTGATATAAAAAAGCAAATTGATAGTGTAGTTGGATAAGCAGTTCAGCCCCTTGATTTCACTTAGGCTGCAACCCAATTCTTTGAGGAATTAAAAGCAGCTGTCCTTAGACTACAAATCTTTGCAAAACTAGAAATGTGGTTCTAGAAACAATTCAAAGTCCACCTATCTTGTTTACCAATCCCCAAACCTCGCCTATTCTTTTCAAAATGCTTGTAGGTATTCTGAAAATTCTGGCCTTAGAAAACAAGAGTCCTTCTTGGAGGAGCCTGCACTCTCCCTCTCTTTGCCTTTGAGATATAAATGGTCTACCTGCTCTTCTCCAGGAACTCTTATCTAGGCCATCTCTTTGAAATGCAAACTTCAGGGAGGTTAATTCTCATCATAAGGAAAAAAAGGAAAAGGCGATTCTGGAAACTATGTGACTAAAAAATTTTACGTGTCTCCTCCACAAATGCTAACAAAAAGCTTTAGCCATCTGAGCAGGTAATAAACCTCCTCATTCCACCTGACAGAAACACAACTTGGGTCCAACTTCTTTTATAACTAGCGTGTCTTGTATTATTGTACCTGATTTGTGGCTAAAATTTTAGAACAGAAGCTATAAGTTCTCTGCTTGTATCTATATTTATGTTTATGTGTGTCTATGTATGTATGTTGTAAATGTGGGGTATTTTCCTACCTCCAGATGATATTGCCAAAATTAATTTGCAAAAGATCTCTATTTCGTTGGTTTGAAGACAAGGGCTCATATGGATTGGATATTTCAAAACTCTCAAAAATATAGAAACTAACCCAAATATTTTTCAAGTTCACATGATCTAGGATTAATCTTTAGAAAATAAAAGCTACGTTAATTTATTGGTTTAATTAAAACAGGCATGTCTTCAGAGTTATTGGCCTTAAATATAATACTTTTTATTCTACCAAGGCTTACTAAAAGTCAAATAAGTTTGTGTCATCCCTTACAAAATCTGTCAGCAATAAAAATAGCTTGGGATGATGGCTGACTTTGTCTAATGTCTCATGAAGTTTTCATGAGTATTCTAAACATAATTGTTAAGAATAAGTAATTTAAATGGATGCAAGTGAGATAAGAGTTTCTAGGTGAACTTTTCAGCAGTAATCATGTTTTATGGTATGTCTACTTATAAAATTTAAAAAATCTTTTTAGTTACTTGAAACTTACAGTTTTGCTAAGTTAAGTTAAATGATAGATATTGAATATCTAGATCATTTCCAAATAAGATAAAATACTGAAATATTAATTACTGAACATAGATTTATCCACTTTTGGCTTCCGTTTACAGAGTAACTAAAGATATTTGGGTCTATTGGTAGACATATCTTGTGCCACATTGGAAAATTGTATCATGAGGAAGCATGTTTATAGAAATGATGAAATATATTAATAAATTTGCCAACCTAAGAATGCTGGTGCAAGAGACAGTTCACAATTTTTTACTTTTTATTTTCATCATAAATTAAGGTTTCTAAGGACTATGAATTCTAATATATGTAATTAAAGCTATTAGAAATAATAAGGGACACACCTCTGTATGGAAGGAAAGTAGGATGTGTGTTTTTGGTAAGAGAAGGTATGAGGAATGGAGATGCATTTTTGTTGAGAGAAAAGAAAGTAATTTTGTCCTAAAGTGAGGCTGGTTATATCAGAATGGGAAAGAGGAAAACATACGACAAAATTTGAAAGTAAAAAAAGAAAGTTGTAGGTTTGTGGAAAAGGAATCTTGGTAAAGGAATTTTATGTGTGGTCTAATTAAGTTTAAAACAATGAAATGAATTTTAATATCAAAAGCACACTGGTGTAAAACTAGAATTTGATTTTGTCTCTGTTCAAAGAACAAAGTTTCCTTCAATTATTGGTCAGATCTTGATAAGAGATTGTGAAAGGCCTTTTACCTTTTGTGTAATCTACCTGGAAAGCAAAGATTTTGTGTCTTATCAAAATAACTTACTGTGCTTCATGTTATCTTTGTCATCAGGTCTTTGATGACTTAAGTAAACCTGGTCTTCTCAACATTAGGAGCTAAGTTTTGCTCAAAACTGTAACCTTACTTGCCTTTTAAATCTTGTATTGTCACTGGTTAAATGGATAATTAGATATTGTTTCAAAATGATCTGTGATCCTTTTAGTCAAGTCTCCAAAACTTTTTGATGTTTTTGAGACATTTCCCTAAATCAAATTCTAAATAAAGTCTTTTTACTTCATATTAACTTTGGAATTTTTCAGAGGGCCCCTGAAAGATCTCAAAAGATTTGTTCTCTCTCCTTATAAAAAGGGAAATGCTAAACTAATCAGGCTTATTTGATATATTAAATTATATGGGAAGTATTGTCAAATAAGAGGTAATACTAAGCCTTCTTCATGTTCTACTTGTATAGGTTTATGTAATAAGTACTCCAGAAACCGTATGAAGTTCCTAAGTCTGACATGTGTGGTGCAATGTTACCCTCATAATTCCAAATATTATCTTAAAATGTTGTATGTCACAGAAGTAACCAAATTTCCTTGTCAATTCCACTATAATTAACTCTCATCAGATCTTTAACAATGGGTATTTTTAAGGTTTTTGTCATTTACAAACAGTTATTGTTTTGCTCTGATAGTTTTACGAAAGTGAGACCCATGGAAAGGACCCCATCAAGAACACCTGACCACTGACATTGATGCCAAATTACAAAGTGTTGAACTTCAGGTGTGTCTTTCACAACTGAGAAGGCTCCCCTGACATCTGGTCCTGCACAAATGCTGGAGACCCCAAAATCAAATCAACTAGGAAGAGAAGTAGCTGACATCAAGGTAGACTGTTTCCTCCCAAGATGTTGGATCAAGAAAATTTCTTTCCATTCCCACTTCCCTATCTGACCATCTTTTTCCTAATTCTCACATCATGAAGGTCTTTATGATTCTGCTGTCCATCTTTTGCCTTGCTCTGGCCTGAAAAGACAATGCCATTGTTCACATATCTCAGGCCATTGCAAAGGGGAGTAATCCAATCTCCAAATGACTGTTGGATTTACCACGATGCTGGTGATCATTCAGCTCTGCCCATCACAAACTTCTTCCTGATTTCCAATGCCTCAGTTTCTCTGGAACAACACATCCCCTTCTCAATTTTTTCAGACTCCCTAACCCTGGGGGTCCACTTCCCTGTCTCTGGTTAATAACCCAAAACCCGGGGAAGCTTGCATCTGACTCTGTACAAAGAAAGGGACACAGGCAAGGGCAACCAAAATAAAACCACCTGTGTGGTCTATAGACGCTAAAAAGTTCTGGCCTCCCTGCTGTCACCTTTCTAGTCCTGAGCCACAGCCCCAGGAGGGAATGACCAGGAGGCATTCATGATTCAAAATTCGCTTCCTTTGGTAGATCACTGCTCCCCTAGCTAAGAGTGAGTACAAATGAGGCTATGCTCAGGAACCTCTCCTCAACTTTTGGAGAAATTTCAGAATCCACCACTAAAGCAGCAGCTGCCCAACAAAAATCCCTAGACTGTCTGGCCAAAGTTGTTCTTGATACAAAGATAGGCCTTGATTATCTTTTAGCTGAGCAAGGAGGTGTTTGTGCTGTGGCCAACACCACTTGCTGCACTTGGATTGACATTTGTAGGGAAGTTGAGACTCAGCTACATAAGATCATAGAACAAGCCACTTGGCTTAAGAAAGTGACTCCTTGAGTGAGGTCTTTCTTTGACTCATTTGATTCTGATTGGTTTTGGTCTTAGGGACTATGGCTCTGAACTGCTCTCCAGACATTGGGCATTATCTCGCTTATAATAATCATAGTAGTCTCCTGGGTGTGCTGTATTCTCTCAAAGCTTTAAATGCATGTTCACAGCTGCTGACCACCATGCAAATGATCTCCCTAAGAACAGAATATCAGAAAAGGAACAAAGAGAATGTCCAACTTAAAGAATGTGAACCCAGGGGCCGGCCCTGTGGCTGAGTGGTTAAGTTCACACGCTCCCTTCGGTGGCCCAGGGTTTCGCCAGTTCGAATCCTGGGTGCGGACATGGCACCACTCATCAGGTCATGCTGAGGCAGCATCCCACATGCCACAACGAGAAGGACCCACAACTAAAAATATGCAACTATGTACCGGGGGGCTTTGGGGAGAAAAAGGAAAAATAAAATCTTAAAAAAAAAGACTGTGAACCCGAAGTCATGACCTGCAAATACCACAGAGATTCATTCAGCCGAAGGAAAACATCACAACCTGTGAAGACCACACAAGAGGATCAGCGGAAACCGCGAGAACTGCAGAGCAGTAGCTGGGAGTGGCGCTAATGCCTTAAATTTTGATCACATCTCAGTTTGGTTGAGAGTCTGATCAAAAGGGGAGAATTGTTAAAAACAAGACACAGACCTAAAATGGAATCACTTTATGCTAAGCCCCACATCACCAAACCGACACAATTACAGTTTCGGCTCTCCCAGAAATGGACTCTTAAACCAGCCAGCCAGGAACTGCCTGGTCAGCACTAGTGAGGGCATCTGCCTGATGGACCCCTGCCACCCCCCAAAGGCAAGTGAGCTTGCCACAACCAATCCATGTTTTTGTCTAGTGTAACTCCCCTGTCTCGTCCTCTTCTGCCTCTAAGTCTTTCATTTTGTCCAGCTCCTCGGGGCTCCTTTCTATCTGCTGGATGGGATGCTGCCCGATTCATGAATCACTGAATAAAGCCAATGAGATCTTTAAAACTTACTCAGCTGGGTTTTGTTTTTTAACAGCATTTAATGGTATTTTCCACAACAGACCCCAGAGTCACGACTTGCAGAGGCAAGAAGTTTCCAAAACATCTAGTTCCTTACACACAACAATGCTTGTGGAATCTTCAGTTCAGGACTGTATGAAGACCACACACACAGAAATTTGTTGAAATGGCTGAGCCCACAGTCTGAGATGAAAACTACATCACACGGTGAGTCAAGCAAACTTAAATCAATTAAGCAATAAAGATGTCCAGTGCAGCCCTGGGCTGTCTTGGGTAGAGTGACTTCAGCAGGGAGCCACAGCAAACCCAACAGCACTAACAGTGAGTCAGTATAAGTAGTCTCCCATACCATAACCAGGCATCATGGCTGCCAGAGCTCAGCCCTGCAGCTCCCCTTCACTCCCCCTCCCCTTAGGTCCTTGACTGTACCCTCTGCTGAGTGAGGCACCACCATCAGGCTGGGAGCAGATGACACCTAGACCTGGAAACACCCAGAGGCAGAGAGGGGCTTCCCCCCCCCTTGGGACCCTTGCCCAGAACTAAGGCACTTTCCCAGAGCCCCAGCATTGGACTCCCCACAGCCCACACTCCACCACACTCCCAGATCAAGCCTAAATCAGCCAGAGGCAAGAGGTGCTGGACCAAGCCGCCCAGAGTGGGGCTGGGCTGGGGAGGGGGTTGGGCTGTGTGAGGAAGCCCTGCATGGGTGCCACTGACGGTGACAGTCACGGCAAGGCCTGGATTTCTGTTCAAGGCGGGGAGGGAAGGGAAGGCCAGCAGGCCACAGGAGCCCACAGCCAGTGGGTGGTGTGGTGCTGGAGAGTAGGCAACTGTGTGCTACCTACCAACTCTGGGGTGCCACAGCCCCTCACACGCGCTGGTTTGTTCCCTCATCAGTAAAACGACGGTTTGTGAGATAACGTAGGAAAAGCGTTGGTTTGTGGTACACATTCATGAAAGTGTGATTTAATAGTGTTATTTATGTTGCAATTTTGCAACTACCAAGAAAACCCTGTTCAAAAAAATTGTTGTTGCTCTGATCCTTCAATTATTCTCCTAGCTGCTGGCTGAGGCCGCCAAGTTTTCCATCACGTAATAAACCATGACACTGGACCTAGAAAGCCCTGCAGTGAGAGTATGCATGGCCAACATTGCCCACAGGGAGCAGCAATGCCAATAACACCCGAAGAAACTCCACGGGAGCCCAGCCCTTCTCCACGCACGAGCCTGCTTGTGCTCCTGGACAAGTGGTGTCAAACCCTTGCCCGAACACAGTTTCACCTGGGGTGGGCCGGGAGAGGAGTGAGACTAATCAGCCACAGAGAAAGGAAGACCCCAGGACCCGAGGAGGAAGGACAGTGTCAGAGACAGTATCACTGAGGACAAGCTGGACATGCCCCTATTTCTGCTGTTTCTACGTTAGGTTGACTGTGGGATTTGCCCCTGCCGCAGACCTCCAATCTCTGAGGCTGGACCTGGCCTGTCCTCATCCCCCTGCATCTCGTCTGTCCACTCTGACCTGTGGGGTCCACTGGGCGCAGTTCAGGGAGGCCCTGCCTTCTGCTGGGCCCACCTGGAGCAGCTCTGAGCCAGGAGCTCAGCCCCGGGCTCCTGCTGCCACCTTTCAGGCCCTCGTCTCTGGAAGGCTCCCAGTCGGTTGCTGTGGAAGGGCCAGTCCCATGCGAGGTCCACACAGCGAAAGCAGGGAGTAGGCATCTGACACTCTGGGGCCACGCAGGCCTGGGAGCAACCTGCCAGCACCCCAGCCAGCCCCGTGTCCTGGGCCCCAAACCCACACTTGAATCCCCTAACCCTCAGTTTCTGCTTGTGTAAACTTGAGTGGCAATCTCTTCCTGGTGGATCTGGTGTGAAACTTACCTGAAATAACAATAAAAACGAGCTTCGGCAGTGCCAGGCACAGCACAGGTGACGCCAGCCCCTACATCCTCTGGCTGTGGGCTGCTCCCTGATTCACCTGGAGTGCCACCAGCTCAGCCTGCATCCCCCCATGGCTGCTGCTGGGCTCTGCCAAGAGGGCTGGTACCTGGAGCCCAGTCCCTCTGCCCTGGGTGCTAACCCGTCTGCACCGGGCTGCCCTGCTGGACACACAGCCCCCAGCACTTCCAAACCTGGGCGTCACAGGTCAGGATTTCCATCACAACAGCTTCAGGCCACAGATGAAAGCAGTGTCCTCTTTAAGCCCATCTCTCCAGACAGGCAAAGCTCACTGAGCTTCTGACAGCTCAGTGGGAGTGAAGCAGACCTTTCTCCATTTTCAACCGCTTATGGCTGCATGCTTCCCTCCAACACTGCCTTGTCCTCGGCAGGATCAGCAAACCATCTCAGAGCTGGTCTGTGGGGTAAACAGACCAGGCAGTCAACGTGGGGGCACTCCCTCCACAGCCCACCAGGCCAGCGAGAGCACCTTGACGCCGGGGTGCGGGTCTGCGAGGATCAGGGCCCATGGGACCTTCCCCTCAGCCTCCCCCAAAGGCCTGGGGTTGCAGTATGCACCCACCCTCTGCTTTCCATGAGAATCAGGGCAGAAAAGGTGGACCCTCCTGGAGAAAGAAGGCCGAGGACCAGGTGGAGAACGGCCGTGTCAGCTGCCGCGCCTGTGGGCCGATGGCTCATGCGGTTCTGCGAGGCTGCAGCTCAGCTCCCCACGGCCAGCTGAGCACATGATCCATGCAGACAGATCGTCACAGAGGCCAAGAGGAGGGAAAGGGCTCCATCCCCGCTGCCTGCAAATCAGCATGCACTTTTGTATCACCTTTACTGATTGTCAATTTGTATTCATTGCAGAAAATTAGGAAATAAGGGAAAAATGAAGAAGAAATAAAAGCTATCCATAATTCTGCTGCCCAGAGAAAATTACTGTTAACAGTTCAATATGGTTCCTTCTGGTCTACTTTTTTCAAAGGTGGGATATTGAATATTCAATTTGGTACTTGATTTTTTCAGTTAATATTTTATATTACCATTTCCTACTTCCTTAGATATTCCCAAAAACAGGACTTCTGAATAGCTGTGCAGTGTTACATTGAATAGACATTTTTGCTATCCTCTCATTGCCAGACATCGGGTCGTCCCCAGTCTTTCACCGTTATAAATAGCAGTACAATGACAAGTCTTGCTCACAGAGTTTCCGTGTCTCTAAAGCATCCTTAGGTCACTGTGGCAGACAGTCGCTAGCTGGTCATCCCTATCCATGTCCTCGTCCTCCTGGGCACACAGCCAGGCTGCACCCCAGCTCCTTGCGGATGGGAGGGACCGTGCCTGAGCTCCAGCTGCCCTCAGAACCTCCTTGCTCCTCCCCTGGGAAGCCACATGTCCAAAACGGCAGAGCCTTTATCAGCCTACACCCCTGAATGACCATGTGGAAGAGCCACCCTGAAGACCTGTTTAGCAGCCCAGGAGAGACACACGAACAAGAACAAACTTTTGTTGTATTGGGCCATCACCTGTTTGCGTCTCATTGGGAGTTTAGCTCAGCTACTCCACGGTGTTGCTGCCCCAGCTTCCATTCTGTTTGGCCAAGCAGCTGTGCAGGCCTAACTGGCACTTGCCTCTCACACAAGCGCACGCCCTAGGTAACAGCACACAGAGTCACAAGTAAACATACGTTCCTGATGTGACTTCCCAGTCTCCCTACTCCCAGGGCCTTCCCCTTGTGGGCCCCTGAGGGAAGACTCCAGCAGCGCCTGACAAAGCTCTGTCTTTTTGATTTGAATTAAGCAATCTGGACTTAGTCTGGGAACCCCACAGCTCTCGACCCACGGACTCTAATAAAGGCGTGTGCCCAAGGTCCTGCCGCCCTCTGTCTGCACCCTGCCTTACCCTCCCCACGTGACTCCTCAAGGCATGCTGCATCCTTCCTCCAGGACCTGTCAGTCATAAACTTCTCCATCACAATTTCTCTGGTCTGTTGCTGAACCTCAACTCACCATCCAGCACCCTGTGCTCCACTCAGCAAATGTTAACATCGCAGAGCGGCCCTCACCACGGGCCGCTGGGAATGCCCTGTAGCTGTGAATGGCTGACTGGGCCGCTCTCACACGTGGGCGATTCTATGTGCAGGGCTTCTCCACCTGCTGGCGCTCAGCTGTGCTGCAGTGCACTGCCTGTTCAGAGTGCTGCCTCAACTCCCCGTCCCAGAGCACAAGCTTCCAAGGAAACACCTGGAGTCCTGCTGAGCCTCAGAGCTGGTGGGAGGGGCCCGGACGTGTCTTCCACCTGTTAACACCCCATGGGGTGAATTCCCCCAGCAGGTGCTGGACTTTGGGTGTGTTTCCCAACTCTAAGCAGAGACCCAGGTGCTGGCTGCTGGGAGAATTGGCTAAGATTTTCACAAGATCCTGTTCTGTTAGGTAAAGGCCGGGACACTTGAGTGGAAACCCCCGCCCAGGTGGGGGCTGCGGGATGAAGGTGCTGGGCAGTGCCCTTAGAAGGAGGAGAGGCAGCCTCCCCTTCCCTGAGCACTGCGCTGGAGGCAGCACTGGGGCTCTGGGTCCTAACCGGTACAATGGGGCACCCTTGCTGGGAAGTCCTGGCTCCTGGCAAGGCAAGTGTGCCCGGGGCCTTCAGGTCCTCTGTTGCTGCACACCTTGTGCTATTGCACCTTGACCCCCAACCCTATGGGATGTCATGGGTCCTACCCCTGGCACATGGTGGCACCAGATATAATGGCCTGATCACCTAGTGCCGGAGCCACCTAAAATGCTTGAGGAAGTTAGCAGGCTCCTTCTTAAATGTTAGCCACCCACAGAGGCAGCCTGGGCACTGCTCAGCACTGTGACTACTAACATGCAAAGTGCTGTTCTACTCTTTCAGGGTCTAGGGCCAGGCCCCACGACCCTGCGCCATTGTCTAGTGGAGGTCAACCCCTATCCCATGAGGTGGATTGGGACACCCTGGAGAGGAGAGCAGCTGCCTACAAGCCTGGCCATGGGGACGTCGACCACAGATGTTTCCATTAACAATTTACAAGGTCAAATCATCAGGGATAACAGAGAATTAGAAACCGAACTCGAAACTTCACACGTCTTGAGATTCAAAATATTTAGAAGACTTTTACAGCAGGAGGGAGGAGAAGGAGCAGACTGGCTGTTGAGAGTGTATAATCATGCTCTGAGCCACTAATCACCAGCACAGAACAGGCAACCAGCCAGTACTCTCAAAGACCCCAAAATGCATACCCTTTGAAAAGTCCCCTAGAGCATGAGGGGCAAATTCTTGAAAGAGACAGTGCTCCCAAACCCCTACCCAGGAGGGGCCATCCCAGGGCCCATATCACTAAGTCAACATGAATCAAGACAAAAGTTGCCACCGCAGATGATCCCAAGGCCAGAATCACAGCTTCCAATGACAAGGGAGAGTTGAAACACAAAGGCACTAGCCCTAAAGACACAGAGGAGAATCCTTTCCCTGCTCACGTGGATTTTTATGGCTAGGTACCAAGCCCCCCTCCTGTCGTGGTTACTACCACAAAGGCTCAAAGCCAATGGAAGATACTACATGAAGCCCGACCCTTCCTCTATTGGATTGGAATGGTCCAATGGGTCTGTCATTTCTTTGAACATAGCAACCCAGTTGACCCATATTTTATCTCCAGTCCTGAAGAGGCCCCAATCAACCTTGAATCCAGAGAATTCTTCTTACAAGGAGCACCCCCAAATCACAGGGTCAACTCCTCCACTTCATGGAGACCTCCCATATTACTCAGGAGGCCTTGGAAGAAACAGACAAGGTGGCCTGCCATGAGGAAAACACTCATCCAGACTCCTAGACGTTACAGTACCAAGGCAGCCCACAACCCCACAGATAGCCTGCGAGTGCCAGGCCCCACAACCCACCTCGCAGACCACCCTCCCAGCCCCTGGTCCTGGAGCTGCTATGCCAACCCTGTCAGGAGGCAGCACCTGGGATGATTCGAAACAGCAGAAGGCTTTATGCTGGCAGTTCCACCAATTGGGGGTCCCCAGTGATCTTATGTCTGGACAGCCCTGGTGCAAGCTTCTCTCTCTTTTTTTTTCTTAAAGATTGGCAACTGTTGCCAATTTTCTTTTTTTTCTGCCTTTTCTCCCCAAATGCCCCCCGTACATAGTTGTGTATTTTAGTTGTAGGTCCTTCTAGTTGTGGCACGTGGGACGCTGCCTCAACGTGGCCTAATGAGCGGTGCCAAGTCCGCACCCAGGATCAGAACCAGCGAAATCCTTGGCCACCGAAGCAGAGCACACGAACCTAACCACTCGGCCACAGGGCCGGCCCCAGCTTCTCTCTTTAAAACAAGCGGTTACCTCACAACAGAGCCCAATCTCAGGCCCAGAGGCCTTCAGAAAGTCTCAACGTTCCCTCTGCCCCAAACAAGTTCCCTGACCTGCGGGCTTGGCAGCCCCCTGGAGCCTCACCCTAGGGACTTGGCAGCTCCCCAGAGCTTGTCCTGCCTTCCAGGGACCACTGCCCATTCACAACTCTGCTGGTCCACTGCGACGAAGGCAATAACCAGACCCTACTCCTTGCTCTATTAGCCACAGGAGCCCAGGCCACGGTAATTCCAGGTAGCCCTTCTAAACTCCCCAGGGGAGCCTCCTGCAGCCGATGAGGCATGGCAGGCAAAACTGAAAAGGGAGTGCACATTAAGCCAGGTGTGTCTAAAACAGTTGCCAGTGGGGGTGGCCCCCCAGTTCTCTCTTTCCCTATTATAGGCTTGGATGCTCTCACCCAGAGACACCCCTGGTGGAATAAACCCAAATTCCTGGCCTTTCTTGTGGGAGCTGCCAAATGAGAACCTGTCCAATTGCCTCCTCCAGTGTAAACAGTAACCACACTACAATACAGGCTAAAGCAAGGTATACAGGCCTTCACCCTCACTAGAGACATTCGTGACACCACCATCTTACCCTTTGGTAGTCCCGTCTGCCAGTGTTAAAACCGCCACCAATGAATGGAGATTAACAATTGACTATCGATACTTAGATGTACAGCTTCCTGCCATTAAGACTCCCTTCCCAATATGATAGAGATTGTAGATGACATCCAAAAGACTCAGGGCCCCTACTTGGCTGTCCTAGATTTAGTCAACATGTTTTACTTGGTCCCGACAGCTGAAGACCATGACTTCAATTTGCTTTCACTTTCGAGGGTACCCTGCGTACCTTGACTCGGCTGCCCGTGGGTTCTCAGTGGCCCTGCCATCGCACACAAGCTGTGCAGACAAGCTCCAGATTCACTCCAACTAACCCACTGCCCCCTGGGCTTTACAGGGGTGGTCTGGGAAGACTTACACCTAGTAACACAACATTCATAGCAGAGAGGATGGCCCATCGGCCCAAACAAGATCCAAGGACTGGCTGCTTCTGTCAAGTTTCTTGGCTTGTGTGGCAGCTGAGGGCTGTGAAATTCCTCTCACTGTAAAACATCACCTCCTCACAGTCAGCCTCCCCCTGCACTACGGCAGGTGCAGTAGACATTAGGTCTCTTCACGTTTCAGAGGTGATGTAGTCCACACATCCATTCTCCTTAGGCTTATTTATGCCATTACACACAAATTGGCTTCTTTGCATTTGGGAGAACCTCAAAAACCGCCTTACAACTGGCCCTGCCAGCTGTATAGCAGGCCCTGCCCTTGGTCCCTCTGGGCTCAGACTTTCAGGTTGAACCACTGGAGACACCTGATTATGCCTCATGGAGTCGACAGACTAAGATGGCTCTACCTGGCTGTACATGGGGTTCTGGACCAAACGTCTGCCCCAGACAGCAGTCCAGTACATGCCACTTCAGTGCCAAATCTTCACAGCCCACTGGCCTTCACACACAAAGTCCCCAACCTTCCTTGAGTCAGGAATTCAACTCAGCAGAGGCCAGAGTGGCCACTGGGGCCTCGCTGTTAAAATAAAAAAGGTACCTTCAGGAGAGGGCTACACCCCATGTCAGGGCCTTTCCAAATTACAGGGGGATGTGGCTTCCCTCATGCTCAGCCCCGTGCCCTCTTACCTGGGGGTGCAGCTAATGGCACCCCCACTGCCGGCCCCTCTAGCAGTGTGGGGAGGCCCTTGGGACCAACTGTCTGACATGGAAAATGAGTCAGTGTTGTTCTCTGATGGCAGCACCACCACTGTGCACAGTGCAGCCCCTGGAAGGCTGTATCGTGTCCTTCTGCTAGTGGCAGGTCCCTAGGGAGGACGGCTCCCCCAGGTTGGCCCAAGTGGCAGAGTTGATGACAACAGACCATAAAAATGGGACTCCCAAGGACACACCTTTTTACTGATTCTTAGGCAGTAGGCAGTGGGCCTGAAGCCTGGTCTGGACAATTTCAAAAGAATAATTTGATGATTTAGGGAGAGCCTATCTGCTGTGCCTCTATTTGGAAAGAAAGAACCAACTCACGCATGCTGATCATGGTCACTCAGGTCTCTGCATGCACATACCAGCAGACACCAGAAGCACATTATAATAACCTTGCAGACTCCATATGTGAATGACACGCCTATTCCGAGGCCCAACGTGGGCCACCTACCAGAGTGCCAGGCACAGCCCCAGACACAACTATTCCTCCAGTGATGCCACACCCACTAGCAGAGTGGACCCATATTACATCAGGCCACAAGGGAGTGACAGCACTCACTGATCAGGCATGCAGGCACAGCCTCCCCTCACCCTGGCTCTAGCAAAAGTGGTGATAAATAATCGCCCCCTGGGGCCAGCCTGGTGGTGTAGTGGTGAAGTTTGCACCCTCTGCTTCAGTAGCCCAGGGTTCATGGGTTTGGATCCCAGGCACAGACCTACACACCGCTCATCAATCCATGCTGTGGTGGCATCCCACATACAAGATAGAGGAAGATTGGCACAGATGTTAGCTCAGGGACAATCTTCCTCAAGCAAAAAGAGGAGGATTGGCAACGGATGTTAGCTCAGGGCTAATCTTCCTCACCAAAAATCATCATCATCATCATCATCATCATCATCATCATCATCATCATCACTCCCTTTGCTCCCAAACAAAACTCTGGATGGCTCCCTGATGGGGACGTGGGTCCCAGGACAATAGACCTTGTACCCTACAACAAATTGAATTTGTTGGGCCTCTGCTGCCCTCTACTGGAGCTAGTAGGTATGCAACCACCATTAAGGATACCTTCCCTGGATTCCTGCAGGCCACTCACTCCAGAAACTCTGCTTCCCACCAGGTAACCTCCTTCTTAACCAGGTGTACGCTCGTACCTTTTGGCCCATCACACCTCATGGATTCAGATCAAGGTACCCGTTTCACCTCCAAGTTGCTTAGCCAAAGGCTCTAGAACATGGAATCAAGTAGACTTCCCACCCAGCTCACCAGCCCGAGTGGCTCGACTTGCAAAGAGGCACCATGGTCTACTCAAAGATACTTCTAAATAATAAATGGTCCCTCAAGTGGGCACAAATTTTACTGAAGGCTCTAATTCTGCTCAATTCCTGGCCCTCAGATCTCCAAACCCCCCAGCAACTCCCAGTCTCCTCCAAAGACCCCCTGCCGGTACTTACAGGAAGCCCCACTCCTTTGACATCAGGGAAGACGTCATTCACATCCTCTCCCCAGACGAATGCTCACTCCCCTTACCATTTTGTTCTTTCACTCATCTCGCCATCTTCCATACACTGGCAACCTGGTGGAGAGTGGACTATGCAACGTGATCTCCTTATAATAGGAAGCCAAGGGCCAAACCCCTACCAAATTGCTTAGAGGTCATGATTATATGGATTTCAGTGGCCAAGATGATGGCCCAGCACCAGCTGCAAAGCTAAGGCACTAGCTTTGCCCCACTGTGCGAGTTATAAAAGCTGGCTCATTAAACCTAATTCACCAAAAATGTTGCAGGAGATTGAAATTATAGCTCCAGGACAAACTAGCAGAACTGTGTGGATCTCAGAGAGAGCCAAAGAGGCCCTCCACCTGGTGGATGCCAGTCACAGGAGGAAATGAAGTCCAGGAGGACCCGGGGATCCAGCAGCTGCCATCCACAGACCCAGGCCAGGCCCCCTACCTGGGGTGCAGGGGTGAAGGACGTCTTGCTCCAAGGCAAGTACACCCCATCTCTGTCAACATCCAGACTGTGCCCCCAGAAGGGAGCCTGGCAAGCCAGTCAGGTGCAGATGTTATCCTTCAATGTGGCTGTTGCTCTTACTGTGGACAGCCTGGGTAATGGGGTTGCTAGTAGACCCCTCAGGCCTAACCCTGTCTCAGGAGACGTGCTGGAGCAAAATCAGCCAGGTGCACAACTGCCCCGCAGGGTGGCTGGGCGCCAGGTGCTGGCAGGCCCTGTTAGAAGGCTTCGGCCAGCGTGCCACCAGGTGTGGACTCTGACCCAGAGCTTACCTCCTCTGTGTTAAACGGTACCAGTGGGAGCCATGCTTAAAAGAGTCACTCCTCCTTAGACCAGCCTCAGATTATATCCCAAGCAGAATGGCCCTCCCAGCGTACCCAAGTCAGACCCACCTGGCTGGCAGGTTTGTGTTTTAACGATCCTACTATAGTTTTAATGGGGCCGTCTCTGGATTGTGAAGCTGCCATCCCCAAAATGTCCCTACAATTAGCCCATCAATGTGCCCAGAATTTATATGCATGCATGGTGGATGGAGTCCCCACAAAACTTGGTCACGGTCACCACACGCTCCTTTGCAAAGTGCCCCTGATGATCCGACAGAGCTCGCTGAGATCTGCTCACAGCAGCAGAGCCCGCACTTGTAGTTCATCCTGAGCCAGGCCCCTAGCATATACACTCAGAGTTAACACCAGCCAGCCACTCCTGCTCTTTATGGATCTCCGCCTGGGCAGGCCGCTCACCCCGAGCAGCCTCCGTCACGCCCAAGTACATCAAAGCCTCAGACAGCATTGCCCCGGCCCAAGATCTCGCTGTTGGAGAAGATGGCACCGCTGGTTTCCTGGGTCCCTCCTTTCTGCTCAGCATCCCTGTGCTCTGGCCCCCTTCCTGCATAAGTGGATCTTCCTCAGTTTGACAGATGGCCGTTTTTCTGGGCACAATGTCTGCCCTAGTCGTGGTCATCATCTTTAGCCAATGTCTTTCCTTGGCGTCCTCTTGGGCAGAGCTGGCCCAATGCTACATCAGCACTACACATCCACAATTTCCTACTTGAACTTCACGCACACTGCTCTCCTGACCCCGTGCCGGAGTTATTCCAGATGCCGTGGGAAGCAAAGCACAGTCCTCCAACAAGCTCAAATCATCCCCACACCGTCCCTCCATGCAGTGCACCTGGCAACCCGCTGTGGGCGATTCCTCATCACTTCCTTGTCTTTGCCAAATTCTGAGGATTCTGGGGTTTTTCAAAGGTCTGCCTCCACGTGCGCGTTCAGATCAACCCGCCCCTGCTTCTCCGCTGTGTTTGGGAGGCATTTAGACAGATTTCCATAGAATCAATGGCCAGATTCTCATTGCTGACTTGGTCTGTGGCTGGCTCCTACAAAGTCAATATTCCAGTAATTGTATTAAGCTTTAATGTGCTGAACCATTTTTATCTTTTCATTCTAGTCATTTCCATCTCCTCTCCATGCTTTCTGTCAAGTGGAGGAGGAAGTCTTGTTATTGACTCACCCAACTTTGATTCAGAAACCTTTGGGAAGAAAATGAGGTGGACAAAGAAAGATCCTTCCTCAAAGCTGCTCTGTGCCGGCAGATTCCTGGGCGGGAACATGAAGCAAATGGGAAGGAAGCGTGCTGCAGATGCCATGGGTCTCAGGGCTTCACTCCCTTGGACTCACCCTCAGTGCGGCACACTCTTCCAGCCCATAGCTTTGGGGCCTGGCCGTGTGAGTTGCTTTGACAAATGGAACGCTAGCACATGCAACACCCATGCTTATGTGGTTGGGTACCTGCTCGCACTCCTGCTGGCACCTCGGATCTCTGCTGCCCCCAGCCTTGAGCACAGCCACCCCAGGCAACCCACAGATGTGAGAGCAAGAAACAGACGCCAGTGGCTGTAAGACATGGAGGTGTTGTAAATGTGTGTGGCAGAGCAAAAGCTGATAAGAGCAGCTTTCTCCAGGCTCTGAGTCAATCATCGTGCCTTAGGGTGGAGACACAGATCCCACAGGGCCTGCGGGCTCACTGACCTGTCAGGGCCCTTCCTCATGGTCAGAGGGTATAATATAGGATTCCCTGGAAGAAACCTATCACCATCAGCCAGATCACTTTATTTCTAGCAATTTAAACAAAAAAAAAAATTTTTTTTTGAGGAAGATTAGCCCTGAGCTGACGTCTGCTGCCAATCCTCCTCTTTTTGCTGAGGAAGACTGGCCCTGAGCTAACATCCGTGCCCATCTTCCTCTACTTTATATGTGGAACACCTACCAATGCATGCCTTTCTGAGTGGTGCCATGTCCACACCCAGGATCTGAACTGGTGAACCCCAGGCCCCTGACGCAGAACATGCAAACTTCGCTGCACCACTGGGCCGGCCCCTAAAATTATTTTTAATATGTAAAATTTAATGTGTAAGAAATTATTTTTAATATCAACACGGAAAAGTTCAAAAGATACAAAAGGCCTTACAGCGAAGCTAGCCCTTTCCTCCTCCCACCCCAGGGTCCCGGCCTCTCTCAGCTCCAGAAGCATCTGCCCAGACTTCCCTCCGGGGTCGCACAGGCACTCTCTCCTTGGAGATCAATGCACTTCAGCAGTTAGGAGCTTCCTCACTCTGTTCGTAGCTGCATCACATTCCATGCCTGAATATATAAAGTACGTTTAATCAGTGCCTCGTTGGCGGACTGAGAGGAGTTCAAATGTATTGCAACTACTGACAGTGTTGCAGTCATATCCCTGTGCACATGGCACTTCCCATGAGCAAGCATGTGGCTGCAGGATAACTTCTGAGCGCTTTCACTTGGATCGACACTGCCAGAGTGCCCTCCACAGACACTGGACCGTCCCCACTCCCTCGCTCCGCCTCTGAGAGTACCCATCCCCCACAGCCTGCCGTGGGATAAAAACATCGTGCTCCCTGACAATCTAGCCCATAGACTTTTCAATTGTATTTCCCTCACTATGCGTGAGAAGTGAGGGTGACTTTTTTCATTTTATTTTCTTTGCTTGGTTTAAGAGCCGTTTGTTTGGTTTCCTGGGAGCTGCCTCCTCGCGGCCTCCTCCTGTGTCTCTGCGGGCGCCTGCAGGACTCTTCTCTTAAGGATGGGAGCACTTTCTGTGTAAACACTTACCCTGGTTTGTGTTTGCATCTTCGTTTATATGTTCCTAGTTTTCCGTGTGGAATCTTTTTAACTGTCTTATAGTTGAATCTGTCACTTTTCATTTAGGGTTTCATGGTTTTCACACTTAGGAAAGCTTTCCCTAAAACAGATTACCTCCTTCAAATTTTTTAATTCTCAAATTTTTTCCAGTTATCTTTATGGTTTTATATTTTACTTTTAAAGCTTTGATCTGTCTGAAATTTACTTTGATGTAAGGTAGGAGGTAGATAAATTCACTTTTCCCCAGATATCTATACAGTTCTGCCAACCCCATTTCTTGAAAGGTCCTCACCGATATGTACGGCTCTCCCGATCCAATACCAACCTCCCATTTAAACTCAGTTCCATCTCTGGAATCTCCAGCTGAAGCAGGAATCATCTTTCCTGTCTGGCTCTACCACCAAACTTGGCACAAATGCAACTCAGAGCCAGCCGCGTCACCAAAAAGAGTGGCTCGCTCTACTCTGGGAGCTAGAACTGTGCTCCGAGCTTGGCTAGGACTGCATTTTCCCTGGGGCCTGTCAGGGCTCAGCCTGCACTCAAGCTTTCATAGGGGAGTTGGATGGTTCGTGAGAGAGAAATTCCACCTGACAAACACCTCGTAGCCCAGTGGCTGGAGTTGAGCGTGTTCTGTAGCAGGTAGGGGAGAGCTCTCAGCCCCTTTGACCACAATAACCAGCTCAGCCACCATGCCCCAGGTCTGGAAGGACAAGCTGGCCTCCAGTGGCTCTTCCCTCAGCTGGACACTGTGACCAAAATAAATTCAAACTCAGGTAAAGAACACTGGCCAATGTCAATAGCATCAGCAGCTTCTCCCAAAGAGGCTCGGCCCTAACACCGCAGCTGGAAAGCCTTCGGGGAGCTGCCATGTGCTCAGCCCATGTTAGCTCCTTATACATTTTAGCCAGCTGGTCACTTGCCTTTGACTTGGTCATGCTATTCTTTGCTCCAGAGGTTTTCAAATACTTGGATTCCAGGATGACCTGGACCCACGTAGTGAAATAAGGGAGCCACCACCCCACACAGTCACTTCCTGCAACTCTCTCAGCATCACACCAGAAGCGCAAACTGCATTATTCCTGCAGAGACCATGCTGCCTCTCCTCTCTGAGCACTCCCTCATGCGGGCCCCTTGCCAGCAGCCCTTCCTTTCTTCCTGGCCAGCTCCTGCTCATCCTTTAACTCACTGTGGGCATAAGCCACTCCAAAAAGCACTCCTGACCCTTAGAACTGCCAAGGTGCCTTCCTTTGTGCCACTGCATCCCAGGTGCCTCTCTCTGTCCCACTTCCAGTCACTTCGTATCATCACTGGCTGGTTGTGTGAACGCCCCCTCAATCCCCATGGGCAGTGCCACACTGTAGTCACCACTGGGTCTCCACACTGGTCCATGTGCTCAGTGGACACTCTGTGAGTGAGTGCACACATGACAGGATAAAATTAATGGGTTCTCAGCCAGGAACATTACGTCCCGGGTGCATCTCAAATGAAAGAATAAGTGAGTGAGTCCCACGTGAAGGCATCACAGAGACTCTCCAGCAGGCTGTGGGAAGAATAGAAACCATTCTCACCTCGAAACTGGACCCCACAGGCAACATCCTCTGCTGCTTTGAGGCTTATGACAATCCTGTGAGCTTCTCCAGGTGTACTGTAAAAAGGAGTATGAGTCACTGATGAGTGAGACACATTAATTACTGGAGAAGCATTGATAGATGTGGTCTTCTTGTCTCTGCAGCCACCGTAGAGTGGCACTCAGCACCGCGTGGTGAAGAGGGGACACAGCCTGCCACAACCTTCACGAGGGCCTCCCGTCTTTACCTGTTTCCACTCCCCCAGCCTCGCTGCTTTTCTCACAATGAGCAGCAAACACTTATGAGCTTGACTCTGGGGGCAATAAGGCTGCTGGTGCTGGGAGACAGCATCCTCCTCAGAGCCAGGCTGACCAGGGGCCTAGAGCAGAGGAGCAGAGGGCAGAGGAGGAAGAGCGTGGGCTTTGGGGCAAACAGAGGCTGAGACCAGGGTCTGGAATCCAGGCGGCAGGAGTCAGAGCCGCTGGGCTGACACAGACACTGCCACCTGGGTGAGGGTATCAGCCCTGCAGGAAAGAAAAGGGGCAAATGACCCCTCTAATCTCTTGCCAACTGGACCCCCCATGTCAATAGACTAATGATATTTGCCAGGACGAAGAGACCTCATCTCTGAAATTCCCTTAGCAGAATGTCCTGGCTGAGGATGGAAGTTTATTTATTTATTCATAAGTAAAATGTAAGCAGAAAAGATTTTTTAAAACTCTAAAATTGAAAACAAACTGAAATATGATCCTACGTATATATCAAATAGATAACATTACCAGATAAATAGAAGAATTATTTCAAGTGACTTTTGAACAGTGATCTGATTTTGCACTGAGTGGTTTTATTTTTAGGAGTAATATTGACATTATTATTTTGATATACGTATTTTATATGTATATGAATACATGTGTATGTGTTTGAATAAAGAAAAACATTTGTGTTAATAGTTATAAATCAAATTTTCCCCTGTAAGAGAAAAGAGATACAGATAAAAAATAAAAGAAAGTCAAAAAAATCATAATGTTAAATTGGAATTTAAAATATTGATATGAACTTATGATTTTAAAAATAGATTTTCTATCTCTATCCACTAAAAGGACCTAGAAACTGACATCCCAGTAGGAATGATCGCATGCACAGTGCGGTTCTTGGTTGCTAAACAGGCCGTCTCCAAAAGGAACTACGGCTCCAGGAGAAGCGGCCCTCTGGGCCCGCCAGGGAAGGAAGCGGATGGTGCCGGAACACTCTGTTAGGCCAAAACCAAGGAAACGCTTGAGTCAAAAGGACTCAGAAGGCGCCTTGAAAGGGTTTCTGCTGTACAAATTTGGAATAATGTGAGCATCAAAAAGAATAATTATTATAATTTATTATAAAACAGAGAAGAGATAAAAATCTGAGTCCATAACGATGTGAGAGAGAGAAGGACAAGGAGAGAAAGAGGAGGGAGGGTTTAGAGGTAAACTTCCAAAGGCTCGTGCAAAAACTATCATTACTGTTAAGCAAATACGACAAGTGTTACTACTGGTTGAATTCACGCGGTGGGCAGACAGACGCTCATTGTGACCTTCCCTCGACATTTCTGTACACTTGAGAGCATTCATTCTCACATCAGAAGAACAAGGATGGCGCTCCCGGGGCTCTTACGCACAGCTGTGTCCCGCACAGGTGGAGGTGGGGGCGAGGGGCTTCCACCACCGGGGCCTGTCCTTGAGGGCCTGGAGGATGGCTGAGTGTGAGAGTGCGAGTGTGTGTGAAAGCAGGTAAGGGTGAGAGTGTGTGTTTATGTGAGTGCATGTGTGACTGTATTAGAGAGTGCATGAGTGTGTGAGTGTGTGAGTCAATGTGTGTATGAGAGTTGTGAGTGTGCATGGGATGTTAGTGTGTGTGTTAGTGTGTGTGAGATGTGGTGTGTTTGTGTGTGAGTATGTGGGCGAGTGGGTAAGTGGGCGTGTGTGTGAGAGCGGGTGATTGTGCATGTGTGCATGTGCCAGGCACTGGGGCAGTCCCGGCCTGTCTGTGAGTTGGGATGAGGCATCAGGCAGAACGCCTTGGCCTGCTGGGTTGACTGGGGTTGGGTTCAGCAGGCCCACTCTTCCCTTCCATCCTGCCCTAGAAAGCCGTCCTTGCCGGTGGACAGTTTCCATGGGCCCTGCACCTCTTCAGCCACCACCAGCACCCCTCAGAGCCATCTGACACCCTCCGTGAGGCCTCAGGGAAGGAGTGGGCTGGGACAGCGACTTCCAAGCCTGCATCCCCACCACTCCTCCCATGCTGTGCTCCCTGGGAGGACACCGGGCTCCACACCCTTCCCTCCCTCTCTCATCTTCAGTCCAGGCTCCAGGAACCTCCTCTTTCCTTCCTTCAAAGCCCATCTCTCTGAGGACAGAGACTCTGATGGGATCCAGAGAGCCTGTCTACGTTCCCACACTGAGGCCAGACAGGCCCAAGGGCCACGTTCCCAGTACGAGCCCTCCTCGAGCTTCTTCCCAGGCCTCAGGCTGCCACATGCCTCTCCACTCCTCTCTCCTCCTCCAAGTGCCACCTGGGCCAAACGGACTTCCTAACATAGCAGCACCAAGATCTCCCATCTCATGTGCTCTCTCCACATGGCCCACTGACACTCCTCCCAGTGAAAGGAGGGCTCTGGGTCCCCTCTGCTCAAATTCAGTGGGGCTGTGACTATGGAGGAAGATGCTGTGTGATTTCCAAGAATAGGCCATAAAAGGTGAGAGTTTCCATCTGGCTCTCCTGGGACACTTCCTGTTAGAACCCAAGTGCCACATCGTAAGGAAGCCTAGGTCACATGTGGGTGTCTGGCCAGCAGCCCCAGCCGAAGGCCCAGCTAAAAGCCCACCCCAACTCCCACACGCGTGTATGAGAAAGCCTTTGAGATGACACCATGTGTTAGTTGGGGTTCTCCAGAGAAACAGAACCACGAGGATGTGGTATATTCAGAGAGACATTTATTTTAAGGAACTGGCTCATACAACTGTGGGAACAAACACATCCAAAATCTGCAGGGCAAGCCAGCAGGCTGGAGACCCATGGGAGAATTGTAATCTTGAGTCCAACAGCAGTCTAGAGGCAGAATTCCTTCCTCCTCGGACAACCTCAGTCTTTTCTCTTAAGGCCTTCAACTGATTGGATGAGGCCCACCCACATTGTGGAAGATAATCGGCTGTACCCAAAGTCTACTGATTTAAATGCTAAGCACATCTAAACAATACCTTCACAGAGTTTAACCAAACATTTTGGCCCTCTAGCCTAGCCAAGGTGACACATGAAACTAACCGTGAGATACCATCTGACTTCGATCACATGAGGAACCCTGAGAGTGAGAGCCACCGAGCTGAGCCCACTGAACTCCCAGAACCATCATCGACATGAACGAGCTGATTGTTGTTGTTTGAAGCTATATTTTGGCGATATTCACTATGCAGCAATAGCTAACTAGAGCACTGTCCAAGCTTCACCTCCAACAACTTGCCTCCCAGGAGGTTTTTCTGCAATTGAGATGTGCACTGAATGCCTCCAGGCCATGCCCGAGGGGAACATGAGCTCCCCACACCCAGCACACATGTTTTCACAGGAGCCTCAGGTGGAGCTGGAGCATGGCGTTCAGCACTGAAGAGGGAACAGCTCCCCTCCGGGCTGTCCTGTTGCCCCGCCAATTCCTGTTCACTTCCCTGACAACAGCAGCTCTTCTTCTCATTTGTATTCCTAGCTACTGGCCCCATGTTATCTGCGAGCATTTGTTGAATAAACAAAGGAGATGCCAGGAGGCCCCAGCCAGCAGGAGGAGGGCCTGGGTCGTCTCCACCCAGGCCTGCCCCAGGGGAGCAGGTGGCATGGAGGAAGGGCTCCGGCAGGTTCCACGTTTCTCTGAGTCCCAGCATCATCCTGACCCCTTGGAGAGACCATGCTCATCCAGCGCCCGCAGAGGGCTGGCCCAGAGTGGGCTCGCAGTACATGGTAGGGGTTACTCCAGGCTGGGGGGCTATCCCCACTTCCTTGTGTGTCTGTCTATCTACCCAGTGCCCTCCCTAGGGTGGAGGCCCCAGCAGGACAGGGCCCAGAATCAAAGACCCTCCCTGAGTGATGCAACCATCCAGAGGCTCTGAGGTCTCCTGGGCTCCCTGTCTCTGCTCTGCAGTCAGGGCCCCAGACTCCTGTGTACAGTCCCCCAACAGCAGCGTCCCCACACACACTGGCTGCCAGCCTGGCCCAGGTGGGAGGGATGAAACAGCAGGCAGAGCAGGGGACAGGCTGGCTGGAAAGACAGATGGTAAACAAGGAAGCATGTCCTCTGCTGCCTGGTAATAATAAACCAAGCAGTGGGGAGAGCAGCAGAGGCTTCTGTAGACAGGAGCCTTCTGAACTTGGGACACTAAGCAGAGAACTGAATGAGAGGGAGAGAATGTGTCAGGCGCTGGGGAGGGGAGCAAAGGCCCCAAGGACAGGGGCATGTGCCTGCACGTGTGAGGGACAGAAAGAGGCCAGGATGGCGGGAGCACGAGGCACCCGGGATGCACGGGACAGGTGTGGGGACAACCAGGGGACAGATCCAGTGGAGTTTTAGGGAGTCCCTGGAGAGCCAGGGAGGGAGGGCAGGTGGGGTGAGGGTGTCAGATCTAATTCCAAGGGCTTTTACACAGAGACAAGAGGGAGGCAGCAGCTGGGCCCAAGTAGGAGCCCCGATGGGCTGGGCCAGGGCGATAGGGGGTGGCAGGTAAGGCTCGGCTGGGTCCAGGATTCATTTCGAAAATAGAGGCAAAAGCCTTTGCAGCCAGACAAAGAGGTCTGTGCAGGAAAGAGGGGTGAAGGGTGCCGAGGTCTGTCCTCGGGGGCAGACCCTTGAAGAGGAGTGTGCCAGTGAGAAGAGCTGCCATCTGCTAGACGCCCACACCTCCTCTCAGGGGAGATGTGGGCACTAAGCTTCCCCCGCTGGGCATGCAACTATGAGAAAGCGTCCCACTCTTGGATGCTTGTAGACAATGCCCAGGTTAATGCAGGTGTGTGTGTGTTTCCCCAAGCCCAAGGATGTTAACCCGTCATCTCCCTGGAAAGCTGTGGGATTCTATGTAGCAGAGAAGGACAGCCCAGGAGGACGTGCCCAGGTTAATAAGGATGGTCACTTTCTTCTCTCCTAATTGCCAGGGCTCATTCCATCCAGGCCAACATGATCCAGAGATGGCAGGACCTGGCTCTGTGGAGAGCCTGAAAACCAGTCTATCACCCAAGGGGAATCTGAAACACCACGTGCTCACTGTGCCCCCAAAGCCTGTCTTTCATTCCACACCTGACAGTGCAGCCAGTCGCCGGTACGTGACTCTGACATGCATGGAATGGGACTTCAGGTCGCAGCAATTCAAAAAGATCCTGACTCGGACTGTGTGCACAAGAGGCCATCAATGCAACACAGGCCAGTTTACTGTGAATTAAAATATAGTACAGTACAATAATTATGTAGCCTTTGAGGAAAAACAGGGCATGCATTCAAACTCTGTGACATTGAGCAAGCTACTTAATGTCTCTGATCCTCAGTTTATTCCTGTGAAAATGGGGATAACAGTCCATTTCGTGGGTGTGTGGTGAAATTAGATGAAATCCTGTATGTGAAGCTCCAGTCCCACCCTGGCATAAGCATGCACAGATAGTGGTCAGGATGCCTAAAAACAGGCCCAAGGATGGCCAGACTGAGTCAGACCCTCCAGGACATCTGAGAGGACACAGAGGAAGCCAGAAGAACCCAGCAGGGTCCATCCTCTACCCACAAACAGCAGCAGCAGCAGCTGGTGACAGTGGTAAGCTGCTCCTATTTACCAATCACCGTCTAAGTGGGCAGGAACCGCCTTTATTCCTCCAGCAACTCTGGGAGGAAAGCGCAGGCCAGCACAGACACAAAGCTACAGCCAAGGCTCAGCCTATAGCTCCACATCAGGGCAGAGAGGCCCCGTAATGCAGCCTGGTGCCCTGTGGAAACTGGCCCTGCAGGGCCATAGCTGTGGCCTGACTCTCCACTCGCTGGGCATGGACGGACTCAGGGCAGCACTGAGGTCCAAGGGCCAGCCTGGCACCAGCTGAACTCCAAGCTGCCTCTCCAGCCGGGTCACTGGGCCTGGCCCCCTGGCACCTGCTGAGGTGTCCTGGAGGAAGGGGACAACCCATGGGGAAGGTGCCTAGCCACCTCCAGCGGATCCTTGCACTCCTCCCTCCAAAGCATGCCTTGGGCCTTTAGCTGCTATGACCGGGCATTGGTACAGCCTGGCCCCTCCGTCTCCACCCAGCTCCCCTGACCCCTACAGGGAGCATCCCTGCCCACCAGCCACAGAGGGCCCTCACTCAGCACCAAGTGCCTGTGCCCCACGCCCCCTGCACAGATGCTCCACCCTCTGCTATCTGATGCTGGTCAGGGAGGGACCATCTAGCACGGCGGGAAGAATTTTTCAGATTCAAGCCACCATCATCAATAATATTTATGAGGTTATCACAAGGTGATACAGAAATATTCACAAATATGAAAGGGCTTGCCTCCTGATATCTATATTTTATAGTAAGCTATGGAAGCAGACAGTTTTGGCTACACAGAAAAATGATTCTGACATGATTATTAAACTTATGAAGCAAACTTTTCCACATTTATCCGCAGATGAGGCCCCAAAGGTCCTCCAGCAAAGGTTCTCTGAGATCTTCAGATCCCCCGTGGCCATCCACCCTGCACGAGCAGGCCCCCTCGTCGGGGTAGCACACTCCACTGCAGGGCAGCGGCCGGGAAGGGGGGTGACGGGGAGGGCAGGGAAGGCCCCACGGACCAACCAGGACCTCTGGTACTCCGTGTCCCAGGCTCTGGCCCCAAGTGCAGTGCCGCCTGCTTGCTGCCCAATGGTACACTTGAGAGCAGGGATATGTGCAGACATCCGCCCAGAACCAGCTGCAGCCGCGCTGTGAGGCCCACGGTACCCCGTTCATTCTCAGCTCTGGACTCCTTTTCCAAATGAAGTCTTAAAAGGAAGTGCCACACCTGAAACAGGAAAAGGGGCCTGGGTCTGGACAAAGTGGCTGTGGGGGCTCCAAGCTCAGCCCCGCTGCTTGCCCGGCCCACCTGCCCTGCAGCAAGCTGTACGGACAGCGCTCCTCCCGCTCCTTCCCCAGCCCAGGCAGCTGCAGGCTGTCTGTGTGGCGTGATAAGGCCTGTCCCAGGAACAGCAGGCTGAATCTCCCGTGGACGTTGGGGGGCGGCGCTGTCGCACACACCCACAGGGGCAACTGCTCGGCTTGGACTCCTTGGACACTGCGGCTGGTGCCAAGATCACCCTTGCAGCAGACCTGGACTTGTGGGGCCCTGGCACGCCTCAGGGAAGCAGATGGCTGTCCAGCCCACAGGCCTACTGAGCCCACCCCCGTCACTGAGGCCTGCCTGCACCACGGGGACAGACCAGCGGTCCTACGCCTTCTCAAGGAGGTATATTTTGACTGAGGATTGTAAAAGCAGAAACGTCATCTCCCATCACAGTATTTTTATAATCTCCAAATTCAGCTCAGCTTCCTTCTTTCTCCCACCCCTCCTCATAACAACCCCACCCTGTGACGAGCAGGAGCAGGTGATTGGGGAGACAGCAGAGGCTGTGCTGCCAGTGGAGCAAGGATGGCTCAACATCAGGGGGCTCCCGGAGGCCTTGGTGACACAGGCACCAACCACAGGCGGGGGCCTCCCGTGACCTCCAGGGCCTCCTCCAGGCTTGGCCTCCACCATAACAGATGAACTTCTGCAAAAAAACTCATGCAAAAACGAAGGGGAAACGTGCAAAGGCAGAGGAGCCGTGGCCTTGCCAGGAGTCAGTTTAATTCCCACCAGGCAAGGAAATGTGAAGGCTGCTGTCGCAGGCCTGGCCCTGGAGAGACGTCAGCTAAAGACAGAGGCACCAGCACAGACGATGGGATGACATGAAAACTCTGGAAGCTGCAGCATCCCTGGGACCTGCCACGAGGCACAGAAGTGAACCAGGGCAGGTCCTAAGCAAAGCCACTCGGAGCAGTGGCCTGAGGTCAACCTTGGCCCAACATCCCTCACTTGTGAGCCTGGGCAAGTGGCCACACATCAGAGCCTCCGCTCTAAGACAGCCAGGAGGAGTGAGAGGATGCAGGAGCCACCTGGCACATGGCAGACTCTGACAGACCACTTCCTTCCATCTCTCCCTGCCCCTTGCAGGGCACTTGACTACTGTGAGTCCAGACCACAGACAAGAGGGCCTCGGAAGTAGCCCAGTGGTGATGTTTCAGGTCTCTCACAAGACTGCTTATCAGCTTGGACAAGTCTGGACAGGACAGCTCAGTAGGACGACGTGGTCTTGGCAGTCAAATCTGGCTTTATATCTGCCACTTGGCCATCACACGACCTTGAGCAAATCATCCAATGCTCTGTGCCTCAGTTTCCTCAGTATAAAATGCAGTGCAACAAGCAGAATTTTCCAAAAGTGACCCTGGGGCTCCCTCAAGGTTGCCTGGACAGTGAGCCAGGTGGGACCTGGAGCTCCCCCGACCCCAGTGGGAGAGGATTAACCAGGCTCAGCTTCCTGCCAGACCACCGTTTCCAGGTGCTGGGCAGCTGATATTCCCGGACAGCTCCTATGAACAGCTGGCACCCCAAACCCAGACCACTCGGTGCCAGTTGTGCCTGCTGATGCCCAGAAAAGACTGCTGTCGCACTGCCCACAGGAGGGACGTCGGCAGGGCAAGGCTCCCACCAGGGGATGCGGCAGCACCCCAGCCTCAACCCCACCCCAGTGGAAAGAGGGGCGCATCAGGGAGCCACGCCTTCTCTTCTCTGTCTTCTCTTCTCAGCCGATGTGAATGTTCCCAGCAAGGCATATTCCTTAATCCCTGTGGAGTGACGTCATAAAACTGGCCCAGGCCCAGGCATGCAGCTCTGCAGTGAGAGCGGAGTGTGCTGAGCCAAACACAGTGACAGACAGCGCAGGTCCTCCCCAAGGGGCTTGGCTCAGTCACTTAGTCAACAAACGCTCATGCGGCATCTACGATGTGCCAGGCCTATCTGGGGCGGGTAACAGGGCAGGGCATGAAACAGGCAAGCCCTGGGCCCTCAGGAGTTTCCATTGTAGGGAGATGGGGCAGACTCTACATGCTAGACTGTCTTATGGTCTTAGGGGGAAGACAGAGTGGGGACACAGGCACAGGGGTGCAGCTATAAGTGCCTTCTCCCATCATGGCTCGCTGCGACTCATCTCAGTGAAACCAGATACGGGAGTCCTGCCCACGCACCCGCCGGAGCACAGCCCTCCATGGCTTCAGGCGAACAGAACTGGGAAAGCAGGACCTCCCCTAACACAGATCGCCTCATTCTACATTCACACAATGCCAAAGAATGGCTCTTCCTCACAGAGGAATTAGAATCCTCTAACTTGGTAGGACATTGAAGCAGACCAATGTCCCAGTCATTCCCCTTCCTGTTTGTAACTCAGCATCCTAAACGGTGCTGCTCTAGTGAACTGGTGACAAACGCACTTGAAATGCATTCTCCCTCACGCCCATAAAGCTGATTTACTGTTTCAGTTAATCTTGACTCCTCTTCCACAATTTATGTGGCAGCTTTCTAAGCAAGTTATCTTTGGAGCTTAAATGAGCACAAGTATCAACAGCAGTTAGTTTATCTGTTTTCCCTGTAGGTAATTTCATATCCCTGAAGTGCCTCTCGATCCCCTTTATGGGCCAGCAGAAGGTCTCCCCCAGCCAGCGCACGAGGGGACGGTCCCTAACTGTGTGGCCAATGAAGGCATCCCTTGTGCTATGTCTTGCTTACTTTAAGAGGTCATAATTTCAGATGCCCAGGTAAAAGGAAAACAGGCATTTCCCCCACAGAAGAGAGTGCTGAGCCTGGGCAGCCAGAAAGTGGGGGCTGGGAGTTGTGTGGAAGGAGCGGGGAGCAGGCAGCTGGCAGCTGCCCCGCGTCAGCCCTGCAGCATGCAGCGCCTGTCAGCCAACAGCGGAATGAAGCTCAGCTCAGGGCCTCATTTTGTGTTCTTCAGGGAAAGCATTTCAAATCCCCACCCTAACTACTTTCTGGATCCTTGGGGAAACCTGAGGCAGGTTAATGAGGAGTGTCACGTGGCCTATTTCCAGCTTGGTGGGGAAAGCTGGGAGCACCACGTAGATGGGACAGGGAAACTGACCTGCCTTTAGGCCTAGCATGTGGAGGTGCTTGAAGAAAGAACTGAAGAAGATGGTCCCTCCATGGGCAGCCGTGGGCGATGTGGTAGAGAGGATGCTCGGACAGACCCTCAGTCTGTCTCCCAGGATGGCTGTGTCCCTCCTGCCTTCCACCCTCATGCCCACTGCCTCTGCCTGGGATTGCTGCAGCAGCCCCTAGCTGGCCCCGCCCCATCCCGACAGCACTGGCCTTCCCTTCAGGCAACCTCTCCCCTCCCTTCACGTACTCCAGTGGCTCCTCACTGTCTCAGGATAAAGTCCAAACTCCTGCTGATGGTTTTCAATGACCTTCCTGATCTTGTCTCTCCACTCTTACGCCCCAACCCTACCCTGAGGTCCAACCTCACTGAGGGGCCTGCAGTCATCAGGACAGTCCAGGCTTCCACGCACCTGCAGGCCAAGGCTCAGGTCAAGAGAACTTCCCCCACTGCTCCTGTGCCTGGCCAATTGAGACCCACACTCAAGATCTGATCTTAGTCATGACGTGTGAGGCGCCCATGCCATGAACCCACCTCCTTCCAACTGTGTCCTTCTTCTTGGTGCTCCCCCTGGGTGCTCAACATTCCTTTGGCTTACCCATTATAGCCTTCTTGTCCTACACTGGAGTCTGGTTACTTCTCTATCTCCACTACCAGACTGTGAGCTCCTTTAGTACAAAGACAGTGCCTCCCTCACTGCCACATCCCAGCACTAGCAGAGCCAGGCACACAGCCAGCACATCACAAACACTTGCTGAAGGAAGGGTTGGATGGGTGGATTGGATAACATACTATGAACCATGAATGCTTAAAGGGACAGGCCTAGTTACTCACTTTCAGGAAACTAAGTCTTTGAGTCTCAAAGACCAAAAACTGAAATGTCATTTTATGTGTTATATTAGGAGATGTGAGCTCTTATTCAAGCTGCCACTGACTTGCTAGTTGATCTTGGCCAAGCTACTTCCCACTATGGGCTCAGTTTCCTCACCTGACTAGAATGCACTAATGTCCAGGTCCTATAAGATGGTGGTCTAATGTGACCCCAAAACCCTTCTAATACAAAAATCAAGAAATGCTAAATTAAGTATAACAATTTTTAAATGCATAACTGAACTCATAAGAAATAAAGGAAAATCTTTACATGCTAGAAACAAAAGAAGAACTAAAATCTATACCCTGAAGTCTATAAACTGATGCTGTGACTGCCCAGTTAGTGAGTTAGGAGGGTGTTGGATCCAGTTAATTAGAGGCTAAAGTTTTATTATCTACATGGGACTCTGGAAAATGAAGGTGACACAATTTTTTTAAAGTATAGAGTTTTGAAAGGTAAACAAATGGAATTTCTTGAAATGAAAAATATATTAATTTAAATTAAAAAGTCAAAAGGGTGAGTTAAAGAGTAAATTAGATATATTTGAAAAGAAAAATAGTAAACTGGAAGAAAGAGTTGAGAAAGTGAGTCAGAATGAAGATCAAAAGATGACAAGTATGAAAAAGAGGTTAAGAAATGTAGGGTAGAGAATGTGACGGTCCAACATCCACTTAATAGAAGTTGCAGAAGGAGAGAATAGATGGAATGGAGGAAAGGCAATTTTTGAAAAGAAAATGGTTGAAGATTTTCTCAGAAATAAAAAAAAACACTGAATCTTCAGATTCATAAATCACATTGAGTTTTAGTAAGATAAATACAAATATGTCTAAACTAGGTACATTGTAGTGAAACTAATAAACAGTAAAGACAAAGAAAAAACTTAAAAGCAACTAGAGAGAAAAGACAGATGACTAAAAAACTGAACAGCAATCATATTGACAACAAGCCTCAAAGCAAAAATTTAAGACAGAAGATTGTAAAATATCCTAAACGTTGACCAAAAGAAAACCTGTCAACCCAGTCTTCTCTGCGGAGTTAAACAATCATTCAAGAGTGAGGAAAATAAAGGTATTTGCAGGCAAAGACTGAGAGAGTTTATCACTCCACACCTAATGGCACTGACCACTAAAAGAGAGAGATTGCACACAGGAAAAAGGAGAAGGGGATGAAGAAACAAGGATGAGCAAGGAACAGCAAATGTGGCAAATATAAATAACTGCATGTCATAAAAAATAATAATGACAAGTTGGAGAATGTTAAAAAGAAGGAACTGAACTACTAGATAATAATAGATGGGAACGGACAGGAGTGACTGAAGTGAAAACATTCTAAGAACCCAGTGTCATTAGGAGGAAGAGTGACTTTATTAAGTCTCGTAGACAGACTTAAGAGTAAGCACGGAATGTCTAACCCCCAAGTCAGAGAAGGGAGAAGGTTAAAAAAATTTTTGATCAATCTAATAGAGCAAAGGAGAAAAGAAAGCATTGAAAAAAAAAAGCAAGAGACAACTGGACAAAATGCACAGACCATTTTTCTCTGCTTCTCTTCACTGAGTACAATTATAAATCCTGGAAATAATAGAAAAAGCAACGAAGGAGAATTCTGAAAGGTGGTAAGAGGAAGGAAAACTAACTTAAGACCCTAAACTAGAACCAGAAGAACAGCACAACTGTAGGGCATCTTATACCCCTCCGCCCAATGGAAGAAGATGACCCAGGCCTGGTGTTGCCTAGCCCTGATCTAGTAAGAAAAGGTGGCACAGGTGGGCTCACGCCTCCCCTTGATGGAGCAGGAGTCCCTCCAACAACACCAAGCGAGCCCAGCACCCCTGGTAAGGGCACCAGTCGGGAGCCCCTCTGACAAGTGGCAGGAGAGGTGCTTTCCTTCCTTACCAGGCCTGAGGCTCTCCAGCTCCAACTGAGAGATACCAGGGTGGCTTGGCAGCACCAGCAGGAGGGACCCAGTTATAACAAGCAGCCCAGTCCAGGAAGCCTCTTCATCTCTGGGGGCCTGAGATTGCCCTCCCCACCAGATGACCCAGGAGTGGGGGTGAGGGACTGAGAAGCACAGGCAAGAGGGTTTCCACCACAACCAATGACCTGGGCAAAGAAGCCTCTTTGTGCCCTTGAACCAGAGACTATCCTTTTTGACTGGGAGACACTGAGACAGCTAGGGGGAAATATTACGATAAGCAAGGGACCCAAAAATCATCTTTGTACTCATGGGCCTGAGATCCCTCTCCTCCTCCTTTCCCACATGTGAAGAGGCACCGAAGAAGCTGGGTGGCAGGGGCAAAAGGCATTCCGCCACACTTAGTGGCCAAGCCCTGAAAGCCTCTTGGCCCCCATGGACTGGGGATTCTACTTTCCAACCCAAAGACACCAAGGCAGGTGGGGGGTCATCTGCAGATACAATGAGTACATAACTCAGGAGGTGTTCCCCCAAGCTGCATTCATGTGGACCCCACCAAAAAAATACCCAGCCAGAGAACCTTCTTTGTCCACAGGGACTTGAGATTCCTCTCCCCAGTAAGAGACCTTAGCCTGGACGAACCACTTATGCCCCATAGAAAGCACCACCAGGGACCAGCAGGAGCCCCAACAGCACCACAGAAACCAATAAGAACAAAACACCACCACCAAGACTCTGAAAATTTAACTGTCATTGGGACCACAGTGAAAAAAAAGCAGGCCAGGACCCATGCGCTAAACATAAATAAAAGATTTAATAGAACCCAAAGTCTCCCAAAATAAGAAAAATGTTCAGGACACAATATATAATTACCCATCATTCTAAGAACCAAGAAAATCACAACTTGAATGAGAAAAAATAATCAACTGACACCAACACCAAGATGAATCTGATGCTGAAATTATCTGACCAAGATTTTGACCAGTGTATTAATCATGGTTTTCAATTTCATAATGTTTTGACATCTTGGAGAACCTCGCTGGCCAGAGAGATTGCACTCTCAGGGCTACCTAATTCCTGAAAATAGTAAGCAACTCACCTGCAAACCTAACTTGCATGTGCAAACCAACCAATCCAGAGTCCATATTCCCAACCCCGTCCTTTGTCTGACCATCACACACCAAACCAACATTCCCCTGCCATAAATCAACTGATGGCCAGGAGCCAAACAACTAGGGACAGCCCTATGCCCCAAAACCTACTGGAACCATTCAAACTAGCCAGCCCCGAGCTGCTTGCCCTGCCCTGCCTTGCCTGTCTCTCAGAAACCCCAATGAAGGCTGGGGCCATGCCTTCACCCTGCCCCTTCTGCCTCCTAACCACCCCTGGCACTCCCCCAATGGCCCTGTGTGGCACACCTCTTGTTTTTAGGGCAACTGCGAGTAACAATAAACTTTTCTTTCAATGGCATTAACCCCTCTGTGTTGTCATTCAGTCACCTTTATAAATTAAGACTTGGGCACAAAACCAGCAACCATAAGAATGCTTCAACAAGAAATTACAAATTCTCTTGAGACAAGTGGAAACATTTAAAAATCTCAGTAAATAAATAAAAGTTATTTTTAAAAATCAAATGGAAATCATAGAACTGAAAAATGTAATGACAGAAATATGAAACTCAGTGGATGGACTGAATAGTAGTGTGGAGATGACAGAAGACAGAATCAGTGAGCTTGAAAACAAATCAACAGAATTTATACAAGAGAGAATACAGAAGAAAAATAAACTAATGGAGCCTCAAGGACTGGTGGGAAAAAATAAAAACTAAAAACAAAATGACAAAAACGAATCTTGAAAGCAGCCAGAGAGAAACCACACAATACCTACAGAGGAACATTCGAACGATGGAGGACATTTCAACTGAAACCATGAGAGACAAGGAAGTGGCACAATATCTAACAAGTGCTGAACAGAAAGAAAGGTGCGATTGTCTACACCCAGTGAGACTGCCCTTCAGGGACAAAGAGGGGATAAAGGGGTGACGGTCTACACCCAGTGAGACTGCCCTTCAGGGACAAAGAGGGGATAAAGGTGCGATTGTCTACACCCAGTGAGACTGCCCTTCAGGGACAAAGAGGGGATAAAGGGGTGATGGTCTACACCCAGTGAGACTGCCCTTCAGGAACAAAGAGGGGATAAAGGGGCGATTGTCTACACCCAGTGAGACTGCCCTTCATGGAGAAAGAGGGGATAAAGGGGCAATTGTCTACACCCAGTGAGACTGCCCTTCAGGAACAAAGAGGGGATAAAGGGGCGATTGTCTGCACCCAGTGAGACTGCCCTTCAGGGACCAAGAGGGATAAAGGGGCGATTGTCTGCACCCAGTGAGACTGCTCTTCAGGGACCAAGAGGGATAAAGGGGCGATTGTCTGCACCCAGTGAGACTGCCCTTCAGGGACCAAGAGGGATAAAGGGGCGATTGTCTACACCCAGTGAGACTGCCCTTCAGGGACAAAGAGGGGATAAAGGGGTGATTGTCTGCACCCAGTGAGACAGCCCTTCAGGGACAAAGAGGGGATAAAGGGGTGATTGTCTACACCCAGTGAGACAGCCCTTCAGGGACAAAGAGGGGATAAAGGGGCGATTGTCTGCACCCAGTGAGACTGCCCTTCAGGGACCAAGAGGGATAAATGGGCGATTGTCTACACCCAGTGAGACTGCTCTTCAGGGACAAAGAGTGAATAAAGGTTTGATTGTCTACACCCAGTGAGACAGCCCTTCAGGGACCAAGAGGGATAAAGGGGCGATTGTCTGCACCCAGTGAGACTGCCCTTCAGGGACAAAGAGGGATAAATGGGTGATTGTCTACACCCAGTGAGACAGCCCTCAGGGACCAAGAGGGATAAAGGGGCGATTGTCTGCACCCAGTGAGACTGCCCTTCAGGGACAAAGAGGGATAAATGGGTGATTGTCTACACCCAGTGAGACTGCCCTTCAGGGACAAAGAGTGAATAAAGGTTTGATTGTCTACACCCAGTGAGACTGCCCTTCAGGGACAAAGAGGGGATAAAGATTTGATTGTCTATACCCAGTGAGACAGCCCTTCAGGGACAAAGAAGGGATAAAGGCATCTGTAATGAAAGAGAGCTAAAATAATTTGTCATGAAGAGACCTAATCACAAAGACAGTCTGAAGGTAGTACTTCAAAAATAAAGAAAATGATCAAAGAAGAAATCTTGGAGCATCAGGAAATAAGAAAGAGCAATAGCAAGAACAGAAATGTAAGTATGTACAATAGATTATATTTGCCTCTAAAGAATTTATAAATCATACTCTTGAATAAGACAAAAATTATAACATGTTCTGACATCAAATAGAAGAATTTTTTTTTTAAGATTTTTTTTTTCCTTTTTCTCCCCAAAGCCCCCTGGTTCATAGTTGTATATTCTTCGTTGTGGGTCCTTCCAGTTGTGGCATGTGGGATGCTGCCTCAGTGTGGTTTAATGAGCAGTGCCATGTCTGCACCCAGGACTCGAACCAACGAAACACCAGGCTGCCTGCAGCGGAGCATGCAAACCCAACCACTCGGCCACGGGGCCAGCCCCAAATACAATAATATTTTTAAATGGAGAAGGTAAATAAAACTAAAAGGAAGTAAGGAAGTACACTTACAACAATTTATATGTATCAACATTTTACCACTTCAAGTGAAATGTACCTCCTTACTTCCATTTACTTATTTGTGCTCCAAACACACAAATTGCTTGGAAAAGGCACATTATAATATTGAGTTCTCAGCAAAAAAAAATTACAAACCATACAAATAAAGTATAGCCCATTCACAAGAAAGTAAGTATTTGAGGGAGTGGGCAGAGCAAAATGGCGGGGTGAGCTGACCCGGGATTCTCTCCCCTCCAAAATACAACAAAAGATTGGAAGAACTGAATTTCAGAGAATAAACATAATGCCAGCTCGTTAGAGACCTACAATACCAACAAGGCGGAGATCATAACCTTGCTTACACCTTCGGAGGCGCTGGAACGGTAGGAGAGAACATCGCTCCCTCCCCTAGAGTCTGCGATCGCTGCGGCGCGGGTCGGGAAGGAGCAGGGGAGGGGTCGCGCGACCGGGGAATCATCCAGGACTCCTGCTGCTGGTTCAGTGGAAACCTGCTGATGGGGGGAAAGCTTCCGTCCGTGGGGACCCCATAAATCAAGAGCCTTGGGAGACCAGAGAACAGAACTGATCTGAACACAGACCGGTGCGTGTGAGTAACAGCCCCTCCCCCCCAGCAAAGCCAGTGGGCGCAGCCATCTTGCCCCAAGGCGGAGAGCTAACATGCCGCTCTTGACCCCCATCTAGTGGTGACAGGCTGTAACTGCAACTGAATTCTACCACCATGAGAAAAAACCGCTCCTCTACCATCCAGCAATTTATAAAGGCCCCAGACCAGAAGGAAAACAATAAAAACACAGAATTAAGTCCTGAGGACTTGGAATTAGGTAAACTAAGTGATAATGAATTCAGAGCAGCTATAATCAAAAAACTCAATGAGGCAGAGAGAAAGATAGAGAAACAAGCCGAGTTCTGGAGTTACTTCACAAAAGAGATTGAAATCATAAAGAAGAATCAAACAGAATTACTTGAGATGAAAAACACAATGGACCAGATAAAACAGAATACGGATTCCCTGAATGCCCGTGTAGGCAACCTAGAGGAGCAAATCAGCATAATCGAGGACAGACAGGCTGAATGGTGCCAGACAGAGGAAGAAAGAGAACTAAGAATTAAAAAAATGAGGAAAATCTCCAAGAGATAATGGATTCAATGAGGAGTAAGAACATAAGGATCATAGGAATTCCCGAGAATATGGAAAAGGAAAATGGAGCAGAAAGTGTGCTTAACGAAATTATTGAAGAGAACTTCCCAAATCTAGGGATCAACGGAGAAATGTGTGTAGAGGAGGGTTTTAGATCTCCTAGATTTGTCAATGTAAAAAGACCCACCGCAAGGCACATAATAGTAAAGTGGGCAAATAGGAATGATAAGGAAAGAATACTCAGGGAAGCAAGAAAAAAAAAGAGAATAACCTATAAAGGAGCCCCTATCAGACTGTCAGCGGATTTCTCTACAGAAATCCTACAAGCTAGGAGAGAATGGAGTGATATATTCAAAGCTTTAAAGGATAAAAACGTTCAGCCAAGAATACTCTATCCAGCAAGAATTTCCTTCAGATATGAGGGAGAAATTAAATCTTTTCCAGACAAACAAAAGTTAAGGGAATTTGTAACTAAAAGCCCTCCATTACAAGAAATCCTCAAGAAGGCTCTCATACTTGAAAAAAGAAAAAAGGGAGAAAGGGGACACAAGCCACAGACTAGGGAGACCGATGGATAGAACCAGAACAGGATAGCAAATATTCAACTATCGCATTAGGGTAAAAATAAGGAAACTACCAAAACAAGGACGATCTTAGCACTCTAACTACAAATTAATAAGACGAGTTGGAATAAAAAATGAAAATAATTATTTAGGAGGGGAAGAGCAAAGGGTCTAAATCAGTATTGGTCGAGTAAGTAAGAGACCACCAGAGAATAGACTATATTATACACGAGATTCTAAATACAAACTTCAAGGTAGACACTAAAATAAAGTACAGAACAGAGTCACAAATCATAGATAAGGAAAAATCTAAGAAACCCAGCGTAAGAAATTGCAGTATTAAATGGATAGTCTAAAGCACACAAGAAAAGAAACACAGGAAAACAAGATGATGAGCGACAGATTGACAGCATTAAGTCCACATGCATCAATAATCACTCTCAATGTGAATGGACTGAACTCTCCAATAAAAAGACACAGAGTGGCAAAATGGATTAAAGAACAAGATCCAACAATTTGTTGTCTCCAGGAAACACACCTCAGCCCCAAGGACAAACACAGACTCAGGGTGAAGGGGTGGAGGACAATACTTCAAGCAAATAGCAAGGAAAAAAAGGCAGGTGTTGCAATTCTCATATCAGACCAAGTGGATTTCAAAATAAGACAGGTAAAGAGAGAGACAGAGGGACAATATATAATGATCAAAGGGACACTTCATCAAGAAGAAATAACGCTTATAAATATCTATGCACCCAACACAGGAGCACCAAGATTCATAAAGCAACTATTAACAGACCCAAAGGAAGATGTTAAAAACAACACAATAATAGTAGGGGACCTCAACACCCCACTCACATCAATGGACAGATCATCCAGACAGAAAAATCAACAAGGAAATAGTGGAGCTGAATGAAAAACTAAAACAATTGGACTTAATAGACATATGTAGATCACTCCACCCTGAAGGAGCTGAATACACATTCTTCTCAAGTGCACATGGAACATTCTCTAGGATAGACCATATGTTGGGAAACAAGGGGAGCCTCTACAAATTTAAAAAAGTTGAAATAATAACAAGCATCTTCTCAGATCATAGTGCTGTAAGGCTAGAAATTAATTACAAGAAAAAAGTTGAGAAAGGCATAAAGATGTGGAGACTAAACAACACACTACTGAACAAGCAATGGATCATTGAAGAAATTAAAGAAGAAATAAAAAAATACCTGTAAACAAATGAAAATGATAGCATGCCATACCAACTCATATGGGATACAGCAAAAGCTGTATTAAGAGGAAAATTCATCGCAATACAGGCACATCTTAACAAACAAGAAAAATCCCAAATAAGCAATCTCAAATTACACCTAACTGAATTAGAGAAAAAAGAACAAATGAAGCCCAAAGTCAGCCGAAGGTGAGAAATAATAAAAATCAGAGCAGAAATAAATACTATTGAAATGAAAAAGGCAGTAGAAAGGATCAATGAGACAAAGAGCTGGTTTTTTGAGAAGATAAATAAAATTGACAAACCACTAGCCAGACTTACAAAGAAAAAAAGGGAGAAAGCTCAAATAAACAAAATCAGAAATGAGCGAGGAGAAATAACAACAGACTCTGCAGAAATACAACAGATTATAAGAGAATACTACAAAAAACTATATGCCAACAGAAGGGATAACCTAGAGGAAATGGATAAATTCTTGGACTCCTACAATCTCCCAAAGCTCACTCAAGAAGAGGCAGACAATTTGAACAGACAAAGCACAAGGAAAGAGATTGAAACAGCAATCAAAAACATCCCAAAGAATAAAACCCCAGGACAAAATGGCTTTCCTGGGGAATTCTACCAAACGTTCAGAGACGATTTAATACCCATCCTTTTCAAGCTATTCCAAAAAATTAGGGAAGATGGAACACTTCCTAACACATTCTATGAGGCCAACATCATGCTGATACCAAAACCTGACAAGGACACCACGAAAAAAGAGAACTACAGGCCAATATCACTGATGAACATAGATGCAAAAATTCTAAACAAAATTTTGGCAACCAGAATTCAGCAATTCATCAAAAGAATCATACATCAGGATCAGGTGGGATTCATACCAGGGACACAGGGATGGTTCAACATCCACAAATCAATCAACGTGATACACCACATCAACAAACTGAGGAATAAAAACCACATGATCATCTCAATAGATGCAGAGAAGGCATTTGACAAGATCCAACAGCCATTTATGATAAAAACTCTGAACAAAATGGGCATAGAAGGAAATTACCTCAACATAATAAAGGCCATATACGACAAACCCATAGCCAACATCATACTCAATGGGGAAAAACTGAACGCCATCCCTCTGAAAACAGGAACGAGACAAGGATGCCCTCTATCACCACTCTTATTTAACATAGTACTGGAGGTCCTGGCCAGAGCAATCAGGCAAAAAAAAGGAATAAAAGGAATCCAAATAGGGAGGGAAGAAGTGAAACTCTCACTGTTTGCAGACGACATGATCTTATATATAGAAAACCCCAAAGAATCCATTGGAAAACTCTTAGAAGTAATCAACAACTACAGCAAAGTTGCAGGGTACAAAATCAATTTGCATAAATCAGTAGCATTTCTATACTCCAATAATGAACTAACAGAAAAAGAACTCAAGAATACAATACCATTCACAATCGCAACAAAAAGAATAAAATACTTTAGGGTAAATTTAACTAAGGAAGTGAAGGACCTATATAATGAAAATTACAAGGCCTTTCTGAGAGAATTGGATGACGACATAAGGAGATGGAAAGACATTCCATGTACATGGATTGGAAAAATAAACATAGTTAAAATGTCCATTCTACCTAAAGCAATCTACAGATTCAATGCCATCCCAATCAGAATCCCAATGACATTCTTTACAGAATTAGAACCAAGAATCCTAAAATTCATATGGGGCAACAAAAGACCCCGAATTTCTAAAGCAATCCTGAGAAAAAAGAACAAAACGGGAGGCATCACAATCCCTGACTTCAAAACATACTACAAAGCTACAGTAATCAAAACAGCATGGTACTGGTACAAAAACAGGTGCACAGATCAATGGAACAGAATTGGAAGCCCAGAAATAAAACCACACATCTATGGACAGCTTATCTTTGACAAAGGAGCTGAGGGCATACAATGGAGAAAAGAAAGTCTTTTCAACAAATGGTGCTGGGAAAACTGGAAAGCCACATGTAAAAGAATGAAAATTGACCATTCTTTTTCACCATTCACCAAAATAAACTCAAAATGGATTAAAGACCTAAAGGTGAGACCTGAAACCATAAGGCTTCTGGAAGAAAACGTACGCAGTACACTCTTTGACATAAGCATTAAAAGGATCTTTTCGGACACCATGCCTTCTCAGAGAGGGGAACAATAGAAAGAATAAACAAATGGGACCTCATCAGATTAAAGAGCTTCTTCAAGGCAAATGAAAACAGGATTGAAACAAAAAAACAACCCACTAACTGGGAAAAAATATTTGCAAGTCATATATCTGACAAAGGCTTAATATCCATAATATATAAAGAACTCTCGCAACTCAACCACAAAACATCAAACAACCCAATCAAAAAATGGGCTGGAGACATGAACAGACATTTCTCCAAAGAAGATATACTGATGGCCAATAGGCACATGAAAAGATGCTCATCATCGCTGATCATCAGGGAAATGCAAATCAAAACTACACTAAGATATCACCTTACACCCGTTAGAATGACAAAAATATCTAAAACTAATAGCAACGAATGTTGGAGAGGTTGCAGAGAAAAAGAAATGCTCATACACTGCTGGTGGGAATGCAAACTGGTGCAGCCACTATGGAAAACAGTATGGAGATTCCTCAAAAAACTAAAAATAGAACTACCATACGATCCAGCCATCCCACTACTGGGTATTTATCCAAAGAGCCTGAAGTCAGCAATCCCAAAAGTCCTGTGCACTCCAATGTTTATTGCAGCACTGTTTACAATAGCCAAGACGTGGAAGCAACCTAAGTGGCCATCAACAGACAAATGGATAAAGAAGATGTGGTACATATATACAATGGAATACTACTCAGCTGCAAAACAGAACAAAATCATTCCATTTGCAATAACATGGATGGACCTTGAGAGAATTATGTTAAGTGAAATAAGCCAGCGAGAGAAAGATAATCTGTGTATGACTCCACTCATATGAGGAATTTAAAACTATGGACCAAGAACAGTTTAGTGGATACCAGGGGAAAGGTGGGGTGGGGGGTGGGCACAAAGGGTGAAGTGGTGCACCTACAACATGACTGACAAACATTAATGTACAATTGAAATTTCACAAGATTGTAACTTATCAATAACTCAATAAAAAAATAAAAAAATTTAAAAAAATAAAGTATTTGACAGAAACCATCCCTGAGTAAGCCCAGACTTTGAAAATACTAGTCAAAGATATTAAATCAACTGTCTTAAATATTCTTCTCAATCAGTTAAAGAAAATCATGGAAAAGAACTAAAGAAAACCAGGAAAACTATGTATGAAGAAAACGAGAATATCAATAAAGAGATAAAATTATACAAAGGAACCAAACAAAAATTCTAGAACTGAAAAGTACGATAGCTGAAAAGAAAAATTCACTAGAGAGCTTCCACAGCAAATGTGAGCAGGCAGAAGAAAGGATCAACAAACTTAAAGATAAGGCAACTGAAACTATCCAGCCTGAGGAGCAGAAATAATAAAGAATGAAGAAAAGTTGATAAGCTTGAGGAACACCATTAAAAATACCAATATATCCATAGCAGAGTTCCAGAAGAAGAAGAAAGGGGCCAAAAGGGACAGAAAGAATATTTTAAGAAACAGTGACCAAAAACTTCCCAAAGCTGATGAAAGACATGAATATACACACCTAGGATGCTCAACCAACACCAAGATGGATGAACCCAAAGACATTCACATCAATACACATTATAGTAAATTACTGAAACCCAAACATAGGGAATTTGTAATGTAACAAAAGAGAAGGGACTCATCACACACACAAGATTTTCAATAAGATGAACAGCTGATTTCTCATCAGTACCTTGAAGGCCAGGAGATGGTGGGATGACATATTTAAAGTCCTGAAAGGAAAGAACTGTGAACCAACAATTCTATATCCAGCAACATCATCCTTCAAGAATGAAAGAGAAATTAAGATATTTCCAGATTAACAAAAACTCAGGGAGTACATTACCAGTAGACCTACCCTACAAGAGATGCTAAGGGAGTCTTTCAGGCTGAAAGGAAAAGACACTAGACAGTAACTCAAAGTTGTAAGAAGAAATAAAGAACCCTGGCAAAGGTGACTACATAAGAAAATATAAAAGCTGGTATTATTGTACTTTACATTTGTAACTCCTTTTCTATTTGTTTTAAAAGGTAAATACAGGGGGCGGTGACATGGCCAAGTGGTTAAGTTGGCCCCCTCTGCTTCAGTGGCCCAGGGTTTCACCAGTTTGGATCCTGGGCACGGACATGGTACCACACATCAGGCCACACTGAGGTGGCATCTCATATGCCACAACTGGAAGGACCCGCAACTAAAAAATACACAACTATGTACCAGGGGGATCTGGGGAGAAAAAGGAAACGTTAAATCTTAAAAAAAGGCAAATACAGAAAGCAATAATTATAAATCTATGTTAACAAGAAAGCAATGTATAAAGATGTAATCTGTGACAATAACAACATAAAGGGACAGAGACGGAAAAATACACAAGCAAAGTATTTCTATGTTACTAATGCTAAGTTGGTATTATTCAAAGTTGTTATAAGTTTAAGATGTTAATTGCAACCCCCAAAGTAACCACTTAGAAAATAACTAAAAATTATACTACAGAAAAGTAAAAAAGAAAGGAATGAAAATGTACATTATGAAAAAAAAATCAACTAGGGGCCAGCCTAGTGGTATAGTGATTAAGTTTGTGCACTCCACCTCAGCTGCCTAAGATTCATGGTTCGGATCCAGGCTTGAACCTACACACCATTCATCAAGCCATGCTGTGGCAACGTCCCACATACAAAACAGAGGAAGATTGGCACAGACGGTAGCTCAGGGAAAATTTTCCTCAAGCAAAAAGAGGAAGATTGGCAACAGATGTTAGCTCAGGGCCACTTTCCCTCACCAAAACAAACAAAAAAAACTAAATACAATAAAAAGCAATGGAGGAACAAAAAATATAGAAGACAGAGAGAAAACAGGCAAATGGCAGAAGTAAATCCCTCATCATCAGTAACTTTAAATATAAGTAGACTAAACTCTGTTGTTAGAAGGTAGAGATGGCCCTCCCCTCAGGTGCAGTGCCAGCTATTCCTGGACCAGGTGAGAAGCATGCAGTGGGAGTGAAAGGAACTCAGACCACACATGAGTCTGGCATTGTGAGGGCCGAGCCCCCATACAGGCAGTCCTCATGAATGGGGGTCCCAAGGAGATCTTATCAAACAGGCTTCTTCAGACTTCCTCAGGGTGCCTCAAGGTCGTGTTGAGCTTCTTGACTCTGGCAGCCCCCCTCACAAGAGGTAGTGACGAAGCTGAGTCATAAACAATAGAAGGTCATTCGCTCAGCACCTACTGCCCGCCCAGCGCTGCAGGGGGCCCAAAGGCAGAGAGGGAACAGAGGTACACGTCTCTCCCTGCCGGACAGCTATGACCAAACAGTTACACAGATCTGCACACAAAAAAGGAGGAGCCGCCAGAGGGGCTGAAGGGAAGGAAGGCGTCATCAAAGACCTAAGAGGCCTGCTCCAAGGTTTGGGCTTTCTTGAGAAAGTGCTGCTTTGGCTGGGAGTTGGAGGATGAGCTGGAACTAACCAGGGAGCTGATGCGTGCTAGGAGTGGTGCCGAGTCAGGATAGGGACTTGGCGGGTGAGCAAGAACTAACCAGGGAGCAGATGTGTGCTAGGAGCGGTGCAGAGTGGGGATCTGGGGGATGCCAGGGCAGGGCGCAGGGCTCACGCCAGGGAACAGTGAGTACAAAGAACCAGAGGCCAGAAGCCCCCTGTAGGTGAAGAGAAGGAAGGCCTGGGCCAGTCCAGGGCTGGGAAGGATTTCAGCCTGAACTCTGCTGGAAACAGAATGCTGTTTGCGGTGCCTGAGCGCTCCACAGCTACCCACCGGAGGCCTTTCCTGTTACTTGGCACCAGGCTTCCTGCTGCCTTCACAGTGTGGCCTGGAAAATCTGGCCACTCTAAACCAGCCAAGGTTTCAGCCCAGAGCAACTTGATGCCACTCATAGATGGCCCAAGTGTTGGCCACAAGTGACAGACTTTTGATCTTAATCAGATGTGACTTTTCAACCCCAAAAAGCCAGCAGAGTATCAGTTAATTTCACAGTTGCTGAGAGCCTACCTCCACGCAGGCACTGAGTGCATGCTGAGAACCCAACTCTGGCAGAAGAGACGGGCGCTGGAGCCCACTGACGTGCCACCCTCTCTGGGCTTCAGTGTCCTTTCCTGAAGTCATCATAAGAGCAGCCCCCAGGATGCTCACTCTGTGCCGAGTACCCTTTGTGTCAGTGTGTTACCTCCACACCCCGGCACCCTCAGGGGCAGCTGCTGTCACGTCCTTATTTGACAGATGGCGTTGCGAAGGCTCAGGGAGGCTGTGAGGGGAGGAAGAGGAGACAGCTTGGCCCTTCTCTCTCTGGGGCCCTCCTTCCTGGTCCCCACTGAGCACTAGCGACCAGGCTTCTCTTACAGACTCTGTGGCACATGGCACATGGGTACAAACAACAGCCTGGCCTGTTCACTCACAGAGCTGGCAGGACTCAGGGCCAGACTTGAATCTGGCAGCAGATGATGACAGTGGTGATGAGCACCTTGGGTATCAGATGCCCAGGGTGCCCGAAGGATTCTGTCCACAGAGCAGACACACTTGCATGTGCCCAGCTGAGCATGCCCACGTGTGGCTTCCCAATGCAGGATGGTGCCCACCTGGACCCCTCACCCTTCTCTTGTGGCCACAGCCCCCCAGCAAGGGTCTGCCAGTGCATGGAGCCCACATGCACTGCCCTGTGCAAGGTGCTTGGCCTACATCACCCAGTGAAAGAGGAACTTCAGAGCTGGCTGCTGATGCTTGAGGCCAGGCCCTCACCATCGGGGCCAGGCAGGGAACACTCAAGAGGATGCGCGGGGGAACCATGTGTATGTCCAGCCCCAAACCCACTCCAGTCCTCTCCATTTTCCACTGAAATAGGTCAAGGTACTTATGACTTCCACTTGCCAAACCCAGTGGCCACCCTCTATTGCCGCCTCCCCTGACCGCACCCTCTCCAGCCGAGCTGCTCTCTGCTCACATGTACCGAATCCTCTGGCCTCCTCCCTCACACCTCAGCGGTCTGTCCTGAGACTGCCTCTGCCCCCTGCTCACCAGCTCAAGGCCTTAAATGCTACCCCTGTGCCCAGATTTCTGTCCTGACCTCCAGACATTCCCACTGGGACATTTGAGAAAAATCCCACCTTTACACACCTCACTCCTGAGTCTCTGCCCCAGCCACACCCAGAGTACCCGAGGATGGGGGCCCAGGAGCTTGGTCAGAAATCACTTCCCTCCACCATCCAGTCAACCCTCAGCCAGTACTTCTGAAGTTCACTTGACAACACATCTCCATTTATCCCAAGGCTTGGCCAATGTCCCACCTTTCACCACACAGCTTCTTTACCTCCAAGCACTTCTCCAAGTCCTCTGTCCCCAGAGCCACCCTCCCCAAGGCCACCCATGGCTCTGCCCCAGTCTCCAGTCCCCATCCTCTCCCAGCCAGTCCTACCTGTGGGCCTTGGCACTCTTGTTCCTTGTCTGTAAACCCAGCATAGCCCCCACTCTCCATCATAGCCCCTCCTGGGACTCTGCTGAGCGCCCACTATGTCAAGGTGGTTGCTGATGTGCTGGGTTCCACAAAGCAGGGACCTTGTCTGTCTATTCATCCTCATGCCCCAGTCTCTGGCACTGAGCATGTGCTAAGTGCATGGATGGGTGGACTCCGGCCGTAAATGGAGGGAAGGGCTTGAGGGGGTCAAGCCTGGCAAGGACTGTGGGCAAAATCTGGGAGTGGATATTCAGGAGGGGGCACACTGTCTACCAGGCCATGTAGAAGAAGGAGCAGCCACAAGGCTGGACAGGCCTGAGACCGGCAGCCCAGGGTCCACCTTGAAATCAGCAAGCAGTAAGGGAAGAGAAGGGAGGCTCAAGTGTGAAGACTGGGTGTGAAGGGTCCTAAGGGCCCTGGTGGCTCTGGCCAGGGCTCTCAGAGAGGCCAAAAGCAGGGAGGTTGGAGAAACCTTGTGGAGGGACAGGCAGAATGAGGAAGATGCGACTGGCAAGAGTAGGGGTTGGGCATGCCCCCCACACCCCTCATGACGGCCTATACAGTACTGGGGGCTACTCTGGGACCCACCATATGGGTGCTGACAGATGCACCACCTTGGTGCCCTGCTGACTCACCCTGGACAGTTATGAGAGGACAGAGCAACACCTATGGCCTGACAGAGGCTCCGGGGTGACCTTCAGCAAGGCCTTTCTCCTCTCAGGACCTCATCTGGCCCTTCCTCAGTCCAGAAACACCAGAGGCAGACAGAGGACTCTCAGGGACATGAAGCAGGTGCCTCAGCCCAGGCCAGGGACCAGGAAGCAGGAGCAAAGATGCAGGGGACTCTGCAATTGGACACAAGCCAAGAACCAAGCACTTCTCTTCTTCTGGGCTAAGTCTGGGCAGCCCTGGGAGACACGGCAGGGAATGGGCAGGTGTGGGGGAGGGGGGTGTGACAGCAGAGACATTCCTGAGGCTGCTCTGACACCAAGTGGTGACTCTCAGAACCACGGGCTGCAAGCAGGAAGTGCAGCTGCTCCCAAGCAGGGGAGTAGGGTGGAGGGGGGCCCAGAGAGAGAGCAGGAGAGAGGCTAAGGGAGAGAGGGACAGAGGGAGGGAGAAAGATGATAGGAGAGGGTGGGAAGGAGGGAGAGAGACTATTCTAGATCAGTGGTTCTCAAGACTTGAACTTGCAGTGTAGCCACCTTGAGGGCTGAGTCGCTGAGCCAGAAAATGTGCATTTCTAATAGTTGCCCAGGGGCTGTTGGTGGCCTGCACTCAGAACCACTAGTCTAGGAAAGGAATGGAGTGGAGGAGAAGGGCTGTCTGTGCTCCTGCAGTGTGCCTGTAGGGTAGCACTGCCATTACATCTACTTTATAAAAGAGGGAACTGAGGCTTAGAGAGGCCATGCTGTCTGCATTCCCACAGCACTGGCCCCAGAGTTCTCCCTGTGGTCCCTCTTGCACATCTACTGAGTGGTCATAGCCTGCCCTTGTACTTGCCTTCCCCACCTGGGCAGGTGAGGCAGCTCCTGAGCACTGGGATGAACAGCCTTCACAGGCTCCTTGTCCAGAACACCTCCTCATGGGGAGCCAAGGACTCAGACTCACACTGCACCCAGAATACATCCCCTGTGCCCATGAGGTGCTCATGTGACCTCTGACAGGACCAGGTCCTGCCTGACGGGCTGCTCAGGAGCACCCCAGGCTCACTGCCCATTGGGGGATGGCCCCATCTGAGGAATGTCATCTGGATGACACAAAGCTGCCAGCCCTCATGGGGCACAGGGGGAGATGCCTCTGACCTGATTTCCCAGTAGCCAGGCAGAGAAACAGCCAGAGCCATGCAAAGCCAGTGCCAGATGCCTGCCTCCCACTGTGTCACCCCTCTCATCACAGTGCTGAGCTGGAAGGGGCAGAAATGCCTCCTAGGATGTCAGCAGGCATGGTGAGAGGGAGAGAGGTGCACCTGGCAAAGGTGAGAGAATGCAGAAGTTTCCAGACAGGTAGTGCTTGGGGAGGGCAGGACCAGGAGAGAGCCAAGGCTGGACAGAATGCCCAGGGGTGAGTGGAAATGCAGACTCCAGCCCAGGCTAGACCCCTCAGGACTTTCTGGGCTTGAGTCCCAGGAATACGCATTTCTCATCAACACCTGAGTACTGGAGTTTGGACCTGAACCCTCTCACACGGAAGGGAGAAGGAGGAGTAACCAGGAACAATGGTGCAATCTGCCACAATGTTCTGTAAACTTTTGATAGGATACATGAATTTAATGTATTAAAGAACAAACCATTTTCTCAAGGAGACATCATCATTGTGGCAGTGGGAGAGGATCCCTTTATGTCTTCCCTTCAATCTACAGCCAGTAGAATATCCATAACCCAACAAAGGCTACATTGCCCAGCACACTGGAGAGATCCACACATTGGGACATACAAAGCTGAATTGGATCACATAGAGGAGGTTAAACGAGGGAACAGCAGAGGCAGAATCCAGAATCCTGCAGCCCTGGCTGGGGCAGCTGAGCCAGCTGCTGCCAGGCCCAGAGAAGTTAATGGGCACCAGCAGAGGCATGCACGTGACTCTAGCCAGCCAGCCTGGTGGCACCTGCACCCATGGGAGAAGGACAGCAGCAGAGGGGGAGAATTAAAGAATTAGGAGGGAATTAGTGATCTCAAAGATAGAAATTATGCAGGCAGAAGAGGAGATAGAACTAAGGTTTTATAAAAATGTGGAAATTCTACGAGAATTATCCAACTTCATTAGAAAGGACAACATAAGGATAATAGGTATCCCAGAAGGAGAAGAGAGAGAAGGGAGATGAGAGCTTATTTAAAGAAATAATAGCTGAGAACTTCCAAAACCTGGGGAAGGTATTGGATAGACAAGTCCATGAAGTTAACAGAACACACAATTATCTGAATGCAAAAAGACCTTCTCCAAGACACATGGTAATAGAACTGTCAAAAGTCAATAACAAAGAAAGAACATGAAGGGCAGCCAGAGAAAGAAAGTAACCTAGAAAAGAACCCACAAAAGACTTTCAGCAGGTTTCTCAGCAGAAACCCTACAGGCTAGGAGAGAGTGGAATGATATATTCAAAATACTGAAGGACAAAAACTACCTTTTGGGAATACTCCATCCAGCAAAATTCTCCTACAGATATGATGGAGAAATAAAAGCTTTCCCAGACAACAAAAGCTGAGGGAGTTCATCAGCATTAGACCTGCATTACAATAAATATTCAAAGGAACTCTTCTACCAGAAACAAAAAGGCAAAGAATTACAAAGCTTTGAGCAAGGTGATAAGTAGATAGACAGAATCAGAAAATTACAGCTCTTTATCAGAATAGGCTAGTGAACACTTAATTATAGCGTAAAGGTTAAAGAGAAAGGAAACATTGAAAAAAACTATAAATCGATTTGGTAACAAACTCATAATACAAAAAGGGATATTTTGTGACAACAAAAACATAGAAGGGGAAGAGGACAAGGACAGAACCTGCATGGGTTAATGGAGATAAGATGCTATCAGCAGAAAAAGGACTATCCTATCTACAAGATCTTTTATACAAACCTCATAGTAACCACTAAAGAAAAAATCAGAGCAAAGCCACAAATCATAAAAAAAAAACAGGAAGCCAGCTGACATCAGCATCATGGTGGAGTGAGCTGTTCCAATAGCCTCTCCTCACCCCACAAGATATAATAAAAAGGACATTCATCAGTCAACAGACAACACCACACAGCACAATAGGACGTCTGAGAGATCCACACAGTCATACGTCTCAAGGTGGGGGTGCTGGGTCCCCACAGAGCAGGAGAAGGAGGTAAGCGGACCTCCCTCTCCTGCCAGCAGCAGCGATCTGCGGCACAGGACCTCATGAAGCTGCTGGCGTGCAACTGTGGGAGGAGATGGGGAGCAAGGAGGCCTCCGCAGGAACACATTTGATTCCAGAGTTGCATACCCCCTCACAGGAATGCTCCACACTCAGGCACATAGATCACTGTGTGGGCAGTCCCACCTAGCCTAGGAGCCTAGGTGGGTTGCCAGTGGATGCAGAGTGGGGGCGCACAGGCATGCATGAAAGAAAGTGTCCCTCCCCTGCCCCCCACCTGGTGCACCAGCTCGGCTGGTCAGTCAGGGCACCAGACACACATCAGAGCACCAGGACCTGTGTGTGGGGCCCACCAAGCAGCAGCAAACAAACATAGAGGAGAGCCCTACTGGTACAACTTCCAGCAGACGCAGCAGGTCCATAAAACACAGCCCATGTGCCGGCAATGGTGTGAGGAGGAATCTGTGACCAGACACTACCACTCCATCAAACATCGTGAAGAAATACATCAACACAACAGTTCAGAAGGAAAATGACAAGGCAGAAACCAATCCTGAAGACACAGAAATTTACAATATAAATGAGAGAGAATTTAAAATAGTTATCACAAAGAAACTCAATGAGTTACAAGAAAACTCAGAAAGACAGTTCAATGAACTCAGGAATAATATTAATGAGAATGAGGAGTTCTTCACAAAAGAGATTAAAACTCTAAAAAAACCCCAAACAAACAGAAATTGTGGAGATGAAGATAATGAATAAAAGATAAAAGAAATCTAGAATCCTTAAAAACAGAGACGACATTATGGAGGATAGATTTACTAATTTTGAGGACAGAAATATAGAGATACTTCAGGTAAAGGAGCAGAGAGAACCAAGACAAAAAAAATGAAGAAATTTGTCAAGAAGTATCTCACTCAATTAGGAAATGCAATATAAGGATTATAGGTATTCAAGAGGGAGAAGGGAGGGAGAAAGGAGCAGAAATCTTGTCCAAAAAAAATAATAGCTTGGAACTTCTGCAACCTGGGGAAGCAACTAGAATTACAAGTAAATGAAGCTAATAAAACTGCTAATCACATCAAGGCAAAAAGACCTTCTCCAAGGTATATATTAGTAAAATAGGCAAAAATCAATGACAAACTAAACATATCAAGGGCAGCAAGGCAGAAGAGAATAAACTATAACAGAACCCCTTTCAAGCTTTCAGCAGACTTCTGAACATAAACCTTACAGGTCAAGAGAGAGTGGAATGAAATATTCAAAATACTGAAAGAGAAAAACTTTCAGCCAAGAATACTCTATCCAGGGAAACTATCTTCAGATATGATGGAGAAATAAAAACTTTCCCAGATAAACAAAAGCTAAGGGAGTTCATTGCCACAAGACCTCCCTTAGAGGAGAGGATCAAGAAGGCACAAGACCTGAAACAAAAGGAAAAGGTTTACAAAGCCTTGAGCAAGGAGATCAATGGACAAAATCAAAAAACTGTAGCTCTCAGCACAAGTTAGCAAACACTTAATTACAACATAAGAGATAAAGGGAAGAAAAGCATCAAAAATAATTATAATCACTTCATTTTAATCACAAACTCACAACACAAAACAGGATATTTTGTGACAATGAGAACTTGGATGGGCAAGAGGAATGGGATGGAATCTGCTTAAGCTAATGGAGATAAAATGCTATCAGAAAATGGACTATCTCATCTATGAGATCTTTTATACAAACATCATGGTAACTACCAAACAAAAAATAAGAACAGAGACACAAATGATAAATAATGAGAAAACCATCACAGAAAACCACCAAACTGAAATGTCAGGCAGGAATACAAAGGAAGAGAAGCAGGGGAAATAGAGAACAACCGGAAAACAAGAGATAAAATGGCAGCATTAAGCCCTCATATATCACAATCACTCTAAATGTAAATGGATTGAATTCTCAAATAAAAAGACACAGAGTGGTGAGATGATTAAAAAACAACACCAACAATATGCTGCCTCCAGAAGACACATCTCAGATCTAAAGACAAACACTGGCTCAGAGTGAAGGGATGGAAAACAATATTCCAAGAGAATGGCAAAGAAAAGAAAGAGAGTGTTGTCATACTTATATCAGACAAAGCAGACTGCAAGATAAAAAAGACAATGAGAGACAAAGAGGGGCAGTATATAATGAAAAAAGGGACACTCCACCAAGAGGACACAGCACATATAAATATGTATGAACTTAACACAGGAACACCAAAGAACATAAAGTATTAACACACGTAAAGGGAGAAATTAACACCAATACAATAATAGTAGGAGATCTAACTCCCCAGTTATATTAAAGGATAGATCATCCAGACAGAAAGTCAACAAGGAAATAATAGAATTAAACAAAAACTAAACCAGATGGACTTCACAGATATATAGCAAACATTCCATCAAAAAACAGCAGAATACAGTGGTGACGTCAGTGTAATAGTGGAGTGAGTTTGTTCCGGACTCTCTCCCCTCCAACATACAACAAAAGAAGAACAACCATATTCCAACAAAATAATATACTAATAGCACAGGAATCCTCAGAGACCCACAACAGCCAAACAACAGAGGGCAGACAGGCTGGAGTCCCCCTCGGAGGAGCTGGAACAGCATAAGAGAGAATTTCGCTCCCTCCCCTAAAGACTGGGATCACTGCCAGGGAGGCTCCATGAGGGAAGGAGCAGGGGAGGGGCCACACAGCCACAGAATCACCCAGGACTCCTACAGCTGTGCAGCCCAGACAGAAGTCCTCTAATGGGGGAAAGCTTTCACATGGGGTGGCCTCATCAAGTCAAGACCCCAGGAGAGCAGATAGCAAGAGCTGATTGGGAAACTGGGTCTGCGCATGGGAGAAGGTGCACCTCCCTCCCCCACCCGTGCTGCACCAGCCATCTCAGCTGAAGGTGGAGGGCTCAGAATACGCGGCTCTCAACCATCATCTAGTGGCAACAGGCTGTAACTGCAACCGAATAATAGCACTATGGGCAAAAAGTTCTAGCATCAAACAATTCATAAAAACTCCAGACCAGAGGGAAAATAAGCACCCAGAATTATCCCCTGAGGACTCAGAAATAAGTGAAGAAAACGAAAATGAATTCAGAATAGCTATAGTCAAAAAACTAAATGAGGTAAAGGAAACTATAGAGAAACAAGTCAACGAGTTCTGGAGTTACTTTACAAAAGAGATTGAAACTATTAAGAAGAACCCATCAGAAATACCAGAGATGAAAAATACAGTGGATCAGATAAAACAGAACACAGATTCCTTGAATGCCAGGGTGGATGCCATACAGGAACAAATCAGCATAATTGAAGATAGGCTGAATGGCTCCAGACAGAGGAAAAGAGAGAATTAAGACTAAAAGGGAATAAAGGAAATCTCCAAGAAATAGATGACTCAATGAGGGAATGCAATATAAGAATAATTGGAATCCCTGAAGGCAGTGAAAAGGAGAATGGAGCAGAAAGTGTGCTCAAAGGAATAATAGCAGAGAACTTCCCAAATCTAGAGAATGAGAGAGAAATGTGTGTGGAAGAAGCTTCCAGATCTCCTAGATTTGTCAATGTAAAAAGACCTACTGCAAGGCATATAGTAGTAAAGCTGGCAAAAATGAATGACAAAGAAAGAATACTCAGGGCAGCAAGGCAGAAGAAAATAACCTACAAAGGAACCCCTATCAGACTTTCAGTGGACTTCTCTGCAGAAACCTTACAAGCTAGAAGAGATTGGAATGACATATTCAAAACTTTAAAAGATAACAATCTTCAGCCAATAATACTCTATCCACCAAAAATATCCTTCAGATATGAGGGAGAAGTGAAATCTTTCCCAGACAAACAAAAGCTAAGGAGCTTCATAGCCACGAGACGCCCCCCACAAGAAATCCTCAAGAAGGCCCTCATGCCTGAAAAAAAGAAAAAAAGGGAGAAAGGGGTCACAAAACACAGAGTAAGGAGATAAATAGATAGAAGCAGAATAGGATAGCAAATTTACAACTATAGCAGTAGGATAAAGGGAAGGGAAACACCAAAAACAAAGACGATCTTATCACTTTAACCACAAACTCACAACACAAGATGGAATAAGAGGTGACAATAATAACTTAGGAGGGAAGGAGGAAAGTGACTGAATCAATTTAGGCTAAGGAAATAAAAGGCCACCAGAAAACGTACTGTTATACACGAGATTCTGAATAAAAACTTCAGGATAGCCACTAAGCTTAGAAACAGAACAGAGACACAAAAAATAAGTAAGGGAATAAGAAACTGCAGATGTCAATGGGTAGGCCAAAACACACAGGACGAGAAAAAAGGTAATGCAAGAAAACTGGAAAACGAGTGACAGAATGACAGCATTAAGCCCTCAAGCATCAATAATCACCCTCAATATAAATGGATTGAACTCTCCAATAAAAAGACACGGAGTGGCAAAATGGATTAAAGAACAAGATCCAACAATCTGTTGCCTCCAGGAAACACACCTTAGCTCCAATGACAAACAAAGGCTCAGAGTCAAGGGGTGGAAGATGATACTCCAATCTAATGGCAAACAAAAGCAAGCAGGTGTTGCAATGGTTATATCAGACAAAGTAGATTTCGAGATAAGGCAGGTAAAGAGAGACATAGAGGGTCACTATATAATGATCAAAGGGACATTCCATCAAGGAGAAATAACACATAAATATCTATGCACCCAACACAGGAGAACTGAAGTTGATAAAGCAACTATTAACAAACCAAAAAGAAGATATCAAAAATAACACAATAATAGTATGGGACCTCAACACGCCACTCACATCATTGGACAGATCATCCACACAGAAAATCAACAAGGAAACAGTGGAATTAAATGAAAAGCTAAACCAGTTGGACTTAATAGACATACATAGAACACTCCATCCAAAAACAGCAGAATACACATCCTTCTCAAGTGCATGTGGAACATTCTCAAGGATAGACCATATGTTGGGAAACAAGGCAAGCCTCTATAAATTTAAAAAAATTGAAATGATAACAAGCATCTTCTCTGATCATAATGCTATAAAGCAAGAAATTAATTACAAGAAAAAAGCTGAGAAAGGAACAAACCTGTGGAGACTAAACAACATGCTATTGAACAAGGAATGGATCATTGATGAAATTAAAGAAGAAATTAAAAAATATCTGGAGGCAAATGAAAATGATAACATGCCATACCAACTCACATGGGATACAGCAAAAGCCGTATTAAGAGGGAAATTCATCGCAATAAAAGCACACCTTAACAAACAAGAAAAATCCCAAATAAGCAATCTCAAATTACACCTAACTGAATTAGAGAAAGAAGAACAAAGCCCAAAGTCAGCAGAAGGAGAGAAATAATAAAAATCAGAGCAGAAATAAATGCTATTGAAACAAAAAAGGCAGTAGAAAGGATCAATGAAACAAAGAGCAGGTTCTTTGAGAAGATAAATAAAATTGACAAACCCCTAGCCAGTCTTACAAAGAAAAAAAAAGAGAGAGAGAAAGCTCGGATAAACAAAATTAGAAATGAAAGAGGAAGAATAACAACAAACTCCACAGAAATACAATGGATTATAAGAGAATACTATGAAAAACTATATGACCACAAAATGGATAACCTAGAGGAAATAGATAAACTGTTAGACTTTTACAATCTCCCAATGCTAAGTGAAGAAGAAGAAGACAATCTGAACAGACCAATCACAAGGAAGGAGATTGAAAGAGCAATCAAAAGCATCCTAAAGAATAAAACCCCAGGACCAGATGGCTTTCCTGGGGAATTCTACCAAACTTTCAGAGAGGATTTAATACCTATCCTTTTCAAGCTATTCCAAAAAATTAGGGAAGATGGAACACTTCCTAACACATTCTATGAGGCCAACATCAGCTGATACCAAAGCCTTACAAGGACAGCATGAAAAAGGAAAACTACAGGCCAGTGTCGCTGATGACTGTAGATGCAAATATTCTCAACAAAATTTTGGCAACCCGAATTCAGCAATACATCAAAAAGATCGTATATCATGATCAAGTGGGATTCATACAGGGGACACAGGGATGGTTCAACATCCACAAATCAATCAACGTGATACACCACATCAACACATTGAGGAATAAAAACCACATGATCATCTCAATAGATGCAGAGAAGGCATTTGACAAGATCCAACAGCCATTTATGACAAAAACTCTAAACAAAATGGGGATAGAAGGAAATTACCTCAACATAATAAAGGCCATATATGACAAACCCACAGCCAACATCATACTCAATGGGCAAAAACTGAGCGTCATCCCCCTGAAAACAGGAAGGAGACAAGGATGCCCTCTATCACCACTTTTATTCAACATAGTACTGGAGGTCCTGGCCAGAGCAATTTGGCAAGAAAAAGGAATCCAAACAGGGAGGGAAGAAGTGAAACTCTCACTGTTTGTGGACAACATGATCTTATATATAGAAAACCCCAAAGAATCCATTGGAAAACTTTTATGAATAATCAACAACTACAGCCAAGTTGCAGGATATAAAAACAACTTATGCAAATCAGTAGCATTTCTATACTCTAATAATGAACTAACAGAAAAAGAACTCAAGAACACAATACCATTCACAATTGCAACAAAAAGAATAAAACACCTTTGGGTGAATTTAATTAAGGAAGTGAAAGACCTATACAACAAAAACTACATGGCTTTCCTGAAAGAAGTGGATGAGGACATAAAGAGATGGAAAGACATTCCATGCACATCGATTGGAAGAATAAACATACTTAAAATGGCCATACTACCTAAAGCAATCTACAGATTCAACTCAATCCCAGTTAGAATCCCAATGACATTCTTTACAGAAATAGAACAAAGAATCCTAAAATTCATATGGGGCAACAAAAGACCCCGAATTGCTAAAGTAATCCTGAGAAAAAAGAACAAAGCTGGAGGCATCACAATCCCTAACTTCAAAGCATACTACAAAACTACAGTAATCAAAACAGCATGGTACTGGTACAAAAACAGGTGCACAGATCAATGGAACAGAATTGAAAGGCCAAGATAAAACCACATGTCTATGGACAGCTAATCTTCAACAAAGGAGCCTAGAGCATACAATTGAGAAAAGAAAGTCTTTTCAACAGATGGTACTGGGAAAACTGGAAATCCACATGTAAAGGAATGAAAATTGACCATTCTTTTTCACCATTCACAAAAATAAACTCTAAATGGATCAAAGACCTAAAGGTAAGACCTGAAACCATAAGGCTTCTAGAATAAAATGTAGGCAGTACACTCTTTGACAGCAGTATTAAAAGGATCTTTTCAGACACCATGTATTCTCAGACAAGGGAAACAATAGAGAGAATAAACAAATGGGACTTCATTGGACTAAAAAGCTTCTTCAAGGCAAAGGAAAACAGGATTGAAACAAAACAACAATGCACTAACTGGGAAAAAAATATTTTCAAGTCATACATCCAACAAAGGCTTAATATCCATAATATATAAAGAACTCACACGACTCAACAACAAAAAATCAAACAACCCTATCCAAAAATGGGCAGGGGCCATGAACAGACATTTCTCCAAAGAAGACATATGGATCGCCAATAGGCACATGAAAAGATGTTCATCATCACTGATGATCAGGGAAATGCAAATCAAAACTACACTAAGATATCACCTTACACCCATTAGAATGGCAAAAATAATCAAAAGGAAAAGTAACAAGTGTTGGAGAGGATGTGGAGAAAAAGGAACCCTCATACACTGCTCGTGGGAATGCAAACTGGTGCAGCCACTATGGAAAACAGTATGGAGATTTCTCAAAACGTTAAAAATAGAAATACCATATGACCCAGCCATCCCACTATTGAGTATCTATCCAAAGAACTTGAAGTCAGCAATTCCAATAGTCTCATGTACACCTATGTTCATCGCAGCATTATTTGCAATAGCCAAGACATGGAAGCAACCTAAGTGCCCATCAACTGATGATTGGATAAAGAAGATATGGTATATATACATACACACACACACACACACACACACACACACACAATAGAATATTACACATCCATAAAAAAGAATAAAATCATTCCATTCACAACAACATGGATGGACCTTGAGGGAATTATGTTAAGTGAAATAAGCCAGATAGAGAAGGAGAATCTCTGTATGACTCCACTCATATGAGGAATTTAGGCATGTGGACAAAGAGAACAGATTAGTGGCTACCAGGGGGAAGTGGGGGGTGGTTGGGGATTGGCACAAAGGGTGAAGGGGTGCACCTACAACATGACTGACAAACAATAATGTACAAAGGAAATTTCACAAGATTGTAAACTATCATAAACTCAATAAAAAAACAGCAGAATACACATTCTTCTCAAGTGCACATGGAACATTCTCAAAGATAGACTATATGTTGGGACACAAGGCAAGCTTCGATAAATTTAAGAAGATTGAAATCACAAGAAGGATCTTTTCCAACCTTTTCCAATGCTATGAAACTAAAAATCAACTACAAGAAAAAAGCTGAGAAAGTCACAAATATGTGGAGACTAAACAACAAGCTACTGATTGGATCAATGAAGAAAACAAGAAAAACTAAAATAATACCTGGAGACAAATGAAAATGAAAATACATCATAAAAGTTTGAACAGGATGCAGCAAAAGCAATCCCAAGAGGGAAATTTGTTTGCTGAGGGCCCATCTCAGCAAACAAGAAAATCTCAAATAAACAATCTTAAGCCACAGCTAACAGCCCTAGAAAAAGAACAAGGAAAGCCCAAAGTCACCAAAGAAGGGAAATAATAAAAATTACATCAGAAAGAAATAAAATAGAAACCAAAAATAACAGTAGAAAGGATCAATGAAACTAAGACCTGGTACTTTATGAAAATAAATAAAATTGACAAACGCTTAGCTAGACTCACTAAGAAAAAAACAGAGAAGGCTCAAATAAATAGAATTAGAAATGAAAGAGGAGGAATTACAAGGGATACCACACAAATACAAAAGATTATAAGAGAATAGTATGAAAAACTATGTGCCAAAAAACTGGATAACCTAGAAGAAATGGACAAATTCTTAGACTCATCCTACCTCCTAAAATTGAATCAAGAAGAAATAGAGAATTTGAATAGACCAATCACAAGTAAAGAGATTGAAACAGTTATCAAAAACCTCCCAACAAACAAAAATAAAGGACCAGATGGCTTCTCTGGAGAATTCAACACAACAGTCAAAGAAATTTTAATACCTATCCTTCTCAAACTATTCCAAAAAATTGAAGAAGGCAGAGTGCTTCCTAACTCATTTTAGGAAGCCAATAGCACCCTGATCCCAAAACCAGACAAGAACAACATAAAAAAAGGAAAATTATGCACCAATATCACTGAGAACATAGACGCAAAACTCCTCAACAAAATATTGGCAAACCAAATACGGCAATACATTAAAAGAATCATGCCATGATTAAGTGGGATTTATAATAGGGATGCAAAAATCATTCAACATCCTCAAATCAATCAACGTGATACACCACATTAACAAAGTGAGGAATAAAAATCACATGATCATCTCAATAGATGAAGAGAAAGCATTTGGCAAGATCCCACTTCCATTTATGATAAAAACTCTCAAAAAAATAGGTATAGGAGGAAACTACCACAACATAATGATGGCCATATGTGACAAACCCACAGGTAAAATCATACTCATTGAGGAAAAACTGAAAGCCATCCCTCTGACAACAGGAACAAGACAAGGGTGCCCATGCTTACCACTCTTATTCAACACAGTACTGGAGATTTGGGCCAGAGGACTTAGGCAAGAAAAAAATAAAAGAGATCAAAACTGGAAAGGAAGAAGTGGAACCCCTGCTGTCTGGAGATGGCATGATTCTATATATAGAAAATCATAAAGAATCCATGAGAAAACCATTAGAAACAATGAACAGTGACGGCAAAATTACAGGGTACAAAATCATCTTACAAAAATCAGTTGTACTTCTATACTCTAATAACGAACTAACAGAAAGAGAACTCAAGAATACAATCCCAAATGCAAATCAAAACTACACTAAGCTATCACACCCTTTAGAATGGCTAAAATAACCAAAACAAAAAATAACAAATGTTGGAGAGGTTGTGGAGAAAAAGGAACCCTCATACACTGCTGGTGGGAATGCAAACTGGTGCAGCCACTGTGGAAAACAGTATGGAGATTCATCAAAAGATTAAAAATAGAAATGCCCTAGATCCAGCCATCCCACTACTGGGTATCTGTCCAAAGAACTTGAAATCAGTGATTCAAAGAGACCCATGCACCCCTATGTTCATTGTAGCATTATTTACAATAGCCAAGACGTGGAAGCAACCTAAATGCCCATCAACTGATGACTGGATAAAGAAGATATGGTATATATATACAATGGAATACTGCTCAGCCATAAAAAAGGATAAAATCGTCCCATTCACAACAACATGGATGGACCTTGTGGGTATTATGTTAAGCAAAATAAGCCAGATAAAGAAAAACAATCTCTGTATGACTCCACTCGTATGTGGAATTTAAACACGTGGACAAAGAGAACAGACTAATGGTTACTAGGGGAAAGGGGGGTTGGGGGGTGGGCACAAAGGGTGAAGTGGTGCACCTACAATATGACTGACAAATAATAATGTACACCTGAAATTTCACAAGGTTGTAAACTATCATAATCTCAATAAAAAGTAAAAAAATAAAAATATAAAGAATACAATCCTATTTACAATCACAACAATCAGAAAAAATATCTAGAAATATATTTAACCAAGGCAGTGAGAGACCTACACAGTGAAAACTATAGGACATTACTGAAATAAATTGAACATGACATAAAGAAATGGAAAGATATTCCAAGCACATGGATTGGAAGAATAAACATAGTTAAAATGTCCATATGACTGAAAGCAATCTACAGATTCAGTGCAATCCCAATGACACTCTTTATAGAAATAGAACAAAGAATCCTAAAATTTATATGGTACAACAAAGGACACTGAATAGCAAAGGCAAACCTGAGAAAAAATAACAAAGCTGGAGGCATCACAATCTCTGACTTCAAAATATACTACAAAGCTATAGCAACCAAAACAGTGGGGTCCTGACACAAAAACAAACACACAGATCAATGGAACGGAATTAAAAGCCCAGAAATACACGCACACATTTATGGATAGCTAATATTTGACAAAGGAGCCAAGAACACACAACAGAGAAAGGAAAGTCTCTTTAATAAGTGGTGTTGGGAAAACTGGACAGCCACATGCAAAAGAGTGAAAGTAGACCATTATCTTAAACCATACACAAAAATTAACTCAAAACAGATTAAACACTTGATGGTAAGACCTGAAACCACAAAACTCCTAGAAGAAAATATAGGCAGTATATCTTTGACATTGGTCTAAGAAGTATCTTTTCAAATACCATGTCTATTCAGGCATGGGAAACAAAGGGAAAAATAAACAAATGGGACTAAATCAGACCAAAAACTTTTTGCAAGGCAAAGGAAACCAGGAAAAAAACAAAAGACAACTTACCAACTGGGAGAAAATATTAGCAAACAATATATCCAACAAGGGGTTAATCTCCAGAATACATAAAGAACTAATACAACTCAATAACAAAAAAAATACTACCTGATCAAAAAATGTGCAGAGGAGGGGCCATCCCAGTGACATAGTGGTTAAGTTCGTGACCTCCACTTCGGCAGCCTGGGGTTTGCAGGTTCAGATGTCAGGTGCAGACCCACACATCACTCAAGACATGCTATGGCGGCATCCAATATACAAAATAGAAGTAGACTGGAACAAATGTTAGCTCAAGGCCAATCTTCCTCATCAAAAAAAAATAATAATAAAACAATAAAGAAATAAATAAATGGGCAGAGTATATGAAAATACATTTCTCCAAAGAAGACATACAGATGGCCAACAGGCACATGAAAAAATGTTCAACATCACTAATCATTAGGGAAATGCAAATCAAAACTATAATGAGATATTATTTTACCCCTGTTAGAATGGCTATATTTACAAGGACAGAAATTAACAAATGTTGGAGAGGATGTGAAGAAAATGGAACCCTCATCCACTGCTGGTGGGAATGCAAACTGGTGCAGCCACTACAGAAAACAGTACAGAGATTCCTCAAAAAATTAAAAATAGAAATACCATATGACCCAGCAATCCTACTACTGGGTATTTATCCAAAGAACTTGAAATCAACAGTTCAAAGAAACTTATGCACCCCTATGTTCATTGCAGCATTATTCACAATAGCCAAGATGTAGAAGCAACCCACGTGCCCACTGAGTGATGAATGGATAAAGATGTGGTAAATATATACAATGGAATACTACTCAGCCATAAAAAATACAAAATCACCTCATTTGCAATAACATGGATGGACCTTGCGGATATTGTTAAGTGAAATAAGCCACACAGAGAAAGACAAACACCACATGATTTCACTCACATGTGGAAGATAAACAAACATGTGGACAAAGAGAAAAGACTGGTGGTTACCAGAGGGGAAGGGGGTTTGGGGGTGGGTATAAGGGGTGAGGGGCACATATGTATGGTGACTGACAAAAAGTAGACTATTGGTTGTGAGCATGGTGCAACCTGTATAGAATACTGATAAAAAAGGTACACCTGAAATTTCAGAATGTTATAAACCATTATGATGTCAATAAAATTATAATAAAGAAGAAACCGAGAAACACATCACAGAAAACCACCAAACTGAAATGGCAGAGAGAAACACAACGAAAAAGAAACAATGGAAATATGGAGAAATCAAAAACCAAAAGATAAAATGGCAGTATTAAGTCCTCACTTATCAATTATCACCTAAATGCAAATGAACTGAATTTAGCAAACAAATGACAGAGTGGCTGAATGGATTAAAAAAATAAGATCTAACAATATGCTGTCTCCAGGAGACTCCTCTCAGCTCTAAAGACAAACACAGGCTCAAAGTGAAGGGATGGAAGATGATACTACAAGCAAATGGCAACCAAAAGAAAGCAGGTGTAGCTATGCTTGTATCAGACAAAATAGACTTCAAGTCAAAAAAGATTACAAGAGACAAGGATGGACATGATATGATAAAGGAGAGAATCTATGAAGAAGACACAACAGTTATCAATATATATGCACCTATCATATGAGCACCAAAGTATATAAAGCAATTATTAACAAACCTGAGTGGAGAAATTGACAGAAGCACGATCATAGCAGGGGACTTTAACACTCCACTGACATCAATAGAGAGATCATCCAGACAGGAATTCAACAAGGAAACATTGGCCTTAAATGAAACACTAGACCAGATGGACTTAATAGATATACTTGCAACATTCCATGCAAAAGCAGCAGAATACACATTCTTCTTAAGTACACAACCAATATTCTCAAAGATAGACCATATGCTGGAAAACAAAGCAAGTCTCAATAAATTAAATAAGATTGAAATCATATCGAGCATCTTTCCCAACCACAGTGATATAAAACTAGACACCAATACAAGAAGAAAGCTGCAAAGTCATACATATGTGGAGACTAAGCAACATCTACTGAGCAATTATTGGATCAATGAGGAAATCAAAGGAGAAATCCTAAAATACCTGGAGACAAAATAAAATGAAAACACAACATATGAAAATCTATGGGATGCAGCAACAGTGGTACTAAGAGGGACATTTATAGCGTTACAGGCCTTCATCAAGAAACAAAAAAAAATCTCAAATAAACAATCTAACACTACACCTAAAGGAACTAGAAAAAGAAAAATGAACACACCTCAAGTCAGTAGAAAGGAGGCAATAACAAAAATCAGAGTAGAAATAAATGAATTTGAGACTAAAAAGACAATAGAAAAGATCAGTGAAACTAACACTTAGTTCTTTAAAGATAAGCAAAGTGGAAAAATTTTTAGCTAGCCTAAGAAAACAGAGAAGGCTCAAGTAAAATCAGAAATGAAAGAGGAGAAATTACAATGTACACCACACAAATACAAAGGATTATAGGAGAATACTTGAAAAGCTATACACCAACAAATAGGATAACCTAGAAGAAATGGATAAATTCTTACACTCATACAACTTTGCAAAACTGAATCAAGAAGAAACAGAGGATCTGAATAGACCAATCACTAGTAAGGAGATCAAAACAGCAATCAAAAACCTCCTAAAGAACAAGAGTCCAGGACCAGATGACTTCTCTAGTTAATTCTACAAAACATTCAAAGAAGATTTAATACCTATCCTTCTCAAACTCTACCAAAAAACTGAAGAGGAGGGGACACTTCCTAACTCATTATAGGAGGCCAAAATTACCCTGATACCAAAACCAGACAAGGGCAACACAAAAAAAAGAAAATTTCAGGCCAATATCACTGATAAACATTGATGAAAAAAACCTCAATAAATTATTAGCAAATTGAATACAACAACACACCAAAGGGATCACATCCATGATCAAGCAGGATTTATTCCAGGGATGCAAGGATGGTTCAACATCCACAAATCAATGTGACATACCACAATAACAAAATAAGGAATAAAAATCATATGATCATCTCAATTGATGCAAGGAAAGCATTTGACAAGATCCAACATCCATTTATGATTTTTAAAAAAACTGTCAATAAAATGGGTACAGAAGCAAAGGACCGCAACATAACAAAGGCCACATATGGCAAACTCACAGCTAACATCATAGTTGACAGTGAAAATCTGAAAGCTATCCCTCTAAGAACAGGAACAAGACAAGAATGCTCACTTTTGCCACTCTTGTTCAACATAGTACTGGAAGTCTAGCCAGACTAACTGGTGCTGGGAAAACTGGACAGCCATACGCAAAAGAATGAAAGTAGACCATCATCTTGTACCAAACACAAAAATTAACTCAACATGGATTAAAGGTCTGATTCTAAGGCCTGAAACCATAAAATTCCTAGAAGAAAAGAGAGGGCTATGCTCTTTTGACATCAGTCTTAGCAGTATCTTTTTGATATGTCTCCTCAGAAAAGAGAAAAAATAAACAGATGGCACTACATCAAACTAAAAAGCCTCTGCACAGCAAAGAAAACCAACAAAAGGAAAAGACAGCCTACCAATGTGGAGAAGATATTTGCAAATCATATATCCAATAAGGGGTTAATATTTAAAATATATAAAGAACTCATACAACTCAACAACAAAAAGACAACCCAATAAATAAATAGGCAGATGATATGAAAGATATGTTTCCAAAGAAGATATGCAGATGACCAACAGGCACATGAAAAGATGTTCAACATCACTAATTAGGGAAATGCAAATCAAAACTACAATGAGACATCAACTCATGCCCGTCAGAATGGCTATTATCTCACAACTAGAATATACAACTATATACTGGTGGGATTGGGAGGAGATAAAGCAGGAAAAAAAAAGGAATGGCTACTAATAAAAAAGACAAGAAATAACAAGTGTTGGAGAGGATGTGGGGAAAAGGGAACCCTCGTACACTGCTGGTGGGAATGCAAACTGGTGCAGCCACTATGGAAAACAGTATGGAGATTCCTCAGTAAATTAAAAATAGAACTACCATATGATCCCAGCTATTCCACTCCTGGATATTTAACCAGAGAACATGAAAATACTAATGTGAAAATATATATGCACCCCTATGTTCAATGCAGCATTATTCATAACACCAAAGACTTGGAAACCACCTAAGTCCCATGGACAGATGAATGGATAAAGATGATGTCATAAATATAGACAATGGAATACTATTCAGCCATAAAAAGATGAAATCTTCCCATTTGCGACAACTTGGATGGACCTTGAGGGTATTATGCTAAGTGAAGTAAGTCAGATCAAGAAAGACAAACGCCATAAAATTTCACTATGTGGAAGATAAACACATAGATATGGGGAACACATTGGTGGTTACCACAGGAGAAGGGTGGGGAGGGGAAGAAAGGGACATTTGTAGAGTGACAGATGGAAACTAGACGCTTGGGGGTCAATAGGATGCAGTCTAAACCAAAGTTGAAATATAATGATGTACACTTGAATTTATATAATGTTATAAACCCATGTTACTTCAATAAAAAAAAAAAAGGAAAAATGGATGAAATGACTATATTACTTGCTGGAAAGGGTGCACGTCCTTCTCTAGGTCCAAACCTGCACATCAGCTGGTAAGTAGAGAAAGAAAGAATTGAACAACAGAAAAATCTGTGACCAAATGAGATTTGTGTTGTGTGAACCAACAACTTACATGCAAACACCCACTTCACCAATCAGTAAATACTGTGCAAATGAGGACAAATATAAACCTGACTTGCATTGAGTGTTGAGGACAGTTCACCATCGTTATCTACCATTTACTGTGTGTTGATCAGCAGCTGTGGCCAAGGCAGCTTCTTCCTGAACTTATACCACAGCTCCCAGACCCTTGCGTGGAGCCAGGGCCATGTGACTAGCTCTCATCACTGGAATGTGAGCACAAGTGTGAGCACCACAGCCAAGCCTAGGAGTAGGTGTTGTCTTCACCATCCCTCTTCCAGCCGGACAGAGAAGCTGCCACAGAGCACCCCGGGGCAACCAGACGGAAGAAGATGCAGTCTCTGAACGACCACATGGAGCAGTCTCCCCTCCCGTGCAAACCAGTGGACTGGGACTTCAACAGTGAAGCGTCAGGCCTTCAGCTCCTGAGATCTGAGGTGGCATCACAGCTGTCAGCTCTGTGCACACAGTGACACCTGACTCCCACCTCCAGGGCTTGTGTGATCCTGGACGCACACTAACCTAAGAGCTTTAGACAGTTATGCTTCAGGGAATTTTGTCATCCACTAACTTCACATGGCCAAAGAGACACACCACCTCCAAGAGCCTCACACTAGGACGAGTAACTTTTATACAATATCCTTCATTATAGCATTGTTAGCAACAGCAAAAGTCAAAAGGGTACTGGACAAATTAAATCAATGAGGAAGTTCTTTATCTGCTGATAGGGAAATACCTCGGATATATTAAGTGAAAAAAAATAAGGTATAGGACAGCATACATCAGCAGTTTACAAGGTCTGATCCAAGGACACCTGAGGGTGCCCAAGACCCTTTCAGGGAGTCTGTGGGTCCACCTTGTCCACCTACACATGCATGTGAAGCCATATATCCTTCTACAGCTCAATCAAAAACAAACAACAGGGCCGGCCCCATGGCCGAGTGGTTAAGTTCCCACGCTCTGCTTCGGCAGCCCAGGGTTTGACCAGTTCAGATCCTGGGTGTGGACATGGCACGGCTCATTAGGTCATGTTGAAGTGGCGTCCCACACGCACAACTAGAAGGACCCACAACTAAAATACACAACTATGTACTGAGGGAATTGGGGGAGAAAAAGAAAAAAAAAAAAACAAAAAAATGATTGGCAACAGTTTTTAGCTCAGGTGCCAATCTTTAAAAACAAACGAAAACAGACTGAATGCAGAAGCCGACAGGGGAATCCAGCTGTTTTCTGTTAAGCAAGTCACTCAAGAAATTTGTTCAAATGTGAATGCTTTGCCGTACTTATTTTGTTTTGGAAAATATTTTTTATAAATTGTTTTTAAAATGTCACTCTACAATGGGTCTGCCATTTTTCCTAAGTTTTTAAATTTGTCAATTTATTTTCCAATATAGCAAATATTGATAGATATAACTTACATTTAAAAAGCTCTTTGGAGGCCTCAAAAATTTAAGTGTAAAAAGATCCTGAGACCAAAAAGTTTGAGTATGTTGCTGTACATACTACCCTTTTGAGTAAAAAAGGGAGAAAAATAAGAATATGTCTTTGCCCTGGTTTACTTATGCATGAAGAAATTCATGGAGAATCAATAAACCAGTATCAGTAGTTAAGCAAAGAGAGGGTAGAAAATGGGCAGATGGAGGACCCTTTACAGAATCTTTTTTTTTTTTTTAATTTTGGAGCTATGTATATGTATAACCTATTCAAAAAATTAAAAACCAAAAAAGAGCCAAAGACAGCAAGGGTCCACCTGGCACAAAATGGGAATGAAGTCAGGCTGAAAGGGAAGGGCTGCAACGTCTGTGTGCAGTGTCTCCCCTCCCCACATCCAGAATAACCATCTCCAGGCGAAACATGAGAGGATTCTCCTCTAGAGAAATGAAACCAAGAGACCCACAGCTTCTGGAATGAGACTCCTCATCCTATCTCTAACAGGCAACCACACATCACCACAATCAAAGTCTGCAAAAGGTGAGATAAACAGAAGAGCTACCCCAGAGGAAACCGAGGTAACTCAGGAACTAAAGGAAATTTAAAATAAGTTTTAAAAACAAAACAACACTCAAAGCATGTACCCTTAGATAGTGGAGAAGTTACTGGACCCACACTGTCAAGTGGATCTGGTTGAGGAAGGTAGTGTCAGTTTAGTGTTATAGTGACCTTAAAAATACTACACACACCACCCATCTGTTCACGAGGAAATTATACTCTTACGAATGCACGTGGCATAGGAAAAAGAACATGTTTTAATATCAGATATAAACCCATTTCACTTACACCTGTGTGCTGCTGAGAAAAGTATTGAGCTTGTGAGACTGCTTCATCCAGTGCAGCTTGGATAACAACTGCTTTACAGTTACTGTCAGTGCTTAATGAGTCCTTGCTTCCTGATGTGAGTCCATGCCCTAGCACTTAGGGAATGCTCAGTAAATGCCATTCTCACTGCCCATGATGCAGCAGAAAAAGCTGACAAGTGTCACTACAAAGTAATTTTTAAAAAGCAGACTGACGGTTGCCAGAGGTGGGGGTGTGGAGGGTGGGAGAAATGGGTGAACTATTTTGGGGGGTTTTTCTATTGTGGTCATAATAGCTTATAATGTAGTGAAATTTCAGTTGTACATTATTATTTGCCATACTCCACACAAGTATGCCCCTTCACCCCTTGTGCTCACCCTCCACCCCTCTTTCCCCAGTAACCACTAATTTGTTCTGTCTGTAAGTTTGTTTATATTCTATAAGTGAAATCAACCATGTTTGTGTTTCTCTGTCTGGCTCATTTCACTTAACGTGATGCCCTCAAGGTCCATCCATGTGGTTGTGAATTGGACAATTTTGTCTTTTTTTCTGGCTGAGCAGTATTCCATTGTATATATATACCACATCTTCTTTATCCAATCATCAGTAAATGGGCACTCAGGTTGCTTCCACATCTTGGCTATTGTGAATAATGCTGCAATGAACATAGGAGTGCATAAGTCTCTGAATTGTTGATTTCAAGTTCTTTGGGTAAATATCAGTAGTGAGATAGCTGGGTCATATGGTATTTCGATTTTTAATTTTTTGAGAAATCTCATACTGTTTTCCACAGTGGCTGCACTAGTTTGCATTCCCAACAGCAGTGGATGAGAGTTACCTTTTCTCCACACCCTCTCCAACATTTGTTGTTTTTTGTCTTGGTGATTACAGCCATTCTAACAGGAATAAGATGATATCTAAGTGTGGTTTTGATTTGCTTTTCCCTGATGATTAGTGATGATGAGCATCAATTCATGCGTCTATTGACCATCTGTTTATCTTCTTTGGAAAAATGTGTGTTCATATCCTCTGCCCACTTTTTGATTGGACTTTTTTGTAGTTCGTTTGTGAGTTCTTTATATATTACAGAGATTAACCCCTTATCAGATACGTGATTTGCAAATATTTACTCCCAGTTGGTGGGTTGTTTTTAATTTTGATCTTGGTTTCCTTTGCCTTCCAGAAGCTCATCAGTCTGATTAAGTCCCGTTTTATATTTTCTTTTGTTTCCCTTATCTGAGTAGACATGGTATTTAAAAAGATCCTTTTAAGTCTGATGTCAGAGACGGTACTGTCTATATTCTCTTCCAGAAGTTTTATGGTTTCAGGTCTTACCTTCAAGTCTTTGGAGTCTATTTTTGTGCATGGGGAAAGAATGGTCTACTTTCATTCTTTCGCATGTGGCTGTCCAGTTTTCCCAGCACCATTTATTGAAGAGACTTTCCTTTCCCCGTTGTACGCTCTTGGCTCCTTTGTCGAAGATTAGCTGTCCATAGACGTGTGGTTTTATTTCTGTGCTTTCAATTCTGTTCCATTGATCTGTGTGTCTGTTCTTGTACCAGTATCATGCTGTTTTGATTACTATAGCTTTGTAACATGAAGTCATGGATTGCGATGCCACCAGCTTTATTCTTGTTTCTGAGGATTGCTTTGGCTATTCAGGGTCTTTTGTTGCCCCATGTGAATTTTAAGATTCTTTGTTCTGTTTCTTCGAAGAATGCCATTGGGATTCTGATTAGGATTGAGATGAATCTGTAGATTGCTTTGGGTAGTATGGACATTTTAACTATATTTATTCTTCCAATCCATGTGCTTGGAATATCTTTCCATTTCTTTATGTCATCATCAATGTCTTTCACTCTTGTCTTATAGTTTTCTTTGTATAGGTCTTTCACCTCCCTGGTTAAATTTACTCCCAGATATTTTATTCTCTTTGTTTCAATTGTAAATGGGTTTGGATTCTTGGGTTCTTGTTCTGTTACTTCGTTACTGGAGTACAGAAATGCTACTGATTTTTCTAAGTTGACTTTTACCCTGCAACTTTGCTGTAGTTATTATTTCTAATAGTGTTCCAACGGATTCTTTAGGGTTTTCTATATATAAAATCATGTCATCTGCAAACAGTCAGAGTTTCACTTCTTTAGTGCCTATTTGTATTCCTTTTCTTTTTCTTGCCTAATTGTTCTGGCCAAAACCTGTAGTACTATGTTGAATAAGACTGGTGAGAGTGGACACCTGTGTGTTGTTCTTGTTCTCAGAGGGATGGCTTTCAGTTTTTCCCCATTGAGTATGATGTTGGCTGTGGGCGAACTGGTTTTTTTTTAGTTTAAATAAACAGAGCTTTTTTTTTTTTTAAAGATTTTATTTTTCCTTTTTCTCCCAAAGCCCCCCAGTACACAGTTGTGTATTTTTAGTTGTGGGTCCTTCTAGTTGTGGCATGTGGGATGCCGCCTCAGCATGGCTTGACGAGCGGTGCCATGTTCACATCCAGGATATGAACTAGCGAAACCCTGGGCTGCTGAAGCAGAGCACGCAAACTTAACCACTCAGTCACAGGGCTGGCCCCCTAAAGAAACAGAGTTTTTTAAAAAGCAGACATCACAATGAAACATGCTTTAAGGTTAACAATCATTTACTGAATTAACATTTCCACTTATAAACATACAATTTGCATATACAGGGAAAAATAGGTTCTGTGGACACACGGAATACAAGAGACAGGGAAGCAATCAGAAGAAAGATCAACTCTAGTGGGAAAAAAATGGAAGTGCATTCCATGCCTCTGTCTACACAAACTTGAGAAGGAGAAAGAAAGATTACACAGGATCACAACTGAAGTAGAAAATAAACTTGGGTCATTCTGTCTCAACTGCAGGAACTTGCCCTTATGATCAGATCTTGGGTCCTGGTCTGGCCTGTTTCATGGATGGTGATCTGAAATCAGCCTCTGGTCTCTCCCTTCTGTTTACTAGCTAAGACCCTAAAGTTAACTGCAGGAATTACAAGAAGAGAGCTAAAAAACAACCCGGTCAGCAGGTATACAATGTCCACGGCCAACTTCTTCCAGGTACATTACTTAAAAGTGCACATGGAAGTAAAATGCTTACTCAAATCTGAACGAGTTCCTTCCAGCTCACTGGACTTCTTGATGTAGAACTACCTAAGTGAGGCAATCAAATGGTTGGCACCCATGGGAGGTGGGCCAGGGAAATGAAATCTCAGCCCATCTTTACAACTGGTATGCATTTCACATCAGCATCTAGTCACTAGCAACAGGGAACTTCCAGTCTCAACTACAGCTGCTCAACGGGGCTGGCCCTAGTGGGGACAGGGACTGAGGATGGGGCACACATGTATGCCAAACTTCAGTCCACAGCTCTCCCCCTTCAGTCTGAGGGCAGCTGGGGGAAAACCAGAAGAATGTTTGCTTCAAGGGCATTTCAGTGGTGTGACTCAATACTCTGTGGTTCCAGTAACCTCAAGCTCAAAATTAATACCCCAAAATGCAACATTAACAACTGAGTTTAATATTCTGTAAGTAAAGCATACAGTCTTAAGAATGATTACCATTTGAACAAAGCCATTCTTACTACATAGGATGTAAAATCATAAAAGTAACATTTTTACCAATCCAAACGACAGTGTTATCATACATCACATCTGGTAATTTTCCACCAGGTCAAACATCCAAAGAGATGACAATTACACTTCCTTTTTGCTGGAAACAGACTCTCCAGTGTCAACAAGTCCATTAGAATTGACTAGGAAAACAGACCTGCAGTCACCACAAAGTTCATTTGGCATCTGGCTTCACAGGGAGATCTATTTAAGCCTCAGAGATGGAGTCAGTTGACCAGTAAAACAAAAGAGTATGTATGTATGTATCTGGCCAAACAGCATAAAAAATAGAATTTGTGCTACTAGGAGTGTACTTTATGGAAAATAGGGCCACATGGAGTGTAGGGGCAGGGACTTTCACTGTGCAAATCTGCCTTCATAAAAGTACATTTTTTAAAGCATGGAGGACAGAAAACTGGAATAATTAGGAGCTTTAAAAATTCACAGAGATAAAGAATTAATAGAAATGCAGGACTGTGGGTTTTCCCAAGCTTCACACATAGTTGGGGCTGAAAATTGCAAGGTTTAAGCTTCTCTATGATATTTGAGTCAGAAATAAAAACAAGGCTGGTGCCTTGGTCTGGTGAGTGATATCTCGAGGTCATCCATGTCCTTAGGCCTTATTTCCCATCTCTAACCTGAGTCTCCCCTACAGCCCGGCACTGTGCCACCAGCAGGGCTCCACACACACCCAAGTGCTTGGGGACACCCACAGTGCCCCACTCCCACACAGGACAGGAAAGCTGCCCTTCAACAGCCTTCAGAAGGATGGAAAAGAGCATTCTCTCTGCAGCGCACTCCCTGGCAGGCCTGAACCAGTAGCACTGTAACCATGGCTCTCACTCCATTTTCCCCACCATTCTTTTAATATTACCTTCTCAACAAGTAGAAAAATAGGCTCTAAGTGGGCTGGAGTGGCAATAAAAATACTCAAGGCAGACACTAAAAACAATGCCTCTGAATAAAGCAAATCCACTCTACATACTTGTCATTGTTTTGTCTTCTTCAAGTTTTAAGGGATAAAGCCCTTTGAGGCTCAAGTCAATTCCTAATTTGGAGCGTTTTCCAAAGACCACTACCAAAAACAAACCAGCATCACTGTTAAAGACAGAACTGCCCCCTCACCCCGAGCAGCCAGCCTGGCTGGAGGCCTGCAGAGCCCCACAGGCCGCGGGGACATCACACCACTGCCTCAGGGAAGCTCCCAGGCAGCTCACCAGCCCAAACTCCTGAAGTAACAGACAGCCAGTGCTGTCTGAGGTTTCCACGTCTGATGTTAAACCGAAAGAAGCTGCAGTTTCTCTTGCCACACTAACTCACTCACTCACAGATCACCGTATTACCAACTAGCGTAACACTAAAATAAATTATCCCTTAAGCACTATGCCCATCCCTAAAAAGAAAATGTATTTCCTAACAGGTATGTTCAAAAAGGGATTCCAAGGGTTCCATAAGGAAACTTGAAACGAGCCAGTGTCCCCAAGAGTCCATGTTTTAGCTAAAGAGCAGTCCAGTGCCTTCTCTGTGGTACTAAGGTGGATCAGTTATAATGTCACTACTTTGAAAAGAACTATTAAAACTATTATTAAAAACATTTATCAAACAGAAATGCCCTGCAAATTATATTATTGCACATAGGGTATCAGAAGCTATGCATATCCAGATTTCAAGGACTCTAGAAGACCCAGAACAGAGACCCTAAGGCCATGCCCGTGGCTGCTCCAGCCAGCATGCCCAGTGCCAGATCAGTGTCATTGTCTCGATACCGCTCACGAATGATGACTTGGTTGGCAGCCTGTTGTCCATAAAGTCCTATAAAAGAAGGAAAAAAACAGACCTCTGAGAAGCAGTTTGTGAATCCAACAGTCACTCAAAAAGGGTCCACTGGACTGAGAACCTTTCTGCAAGTAGCTGAGGTCATTCTCTGTGCATTTGTGGCCCTCCTGCTATGGCTGAGTGTGCCTCTAGAGAGGTGGTAGGGTGGCTGCAGCTAGTGCTCCCCAGTGCTCCTCCACCTCAGGCTAACGTGACCAGACTTGGCTCAGTGAGAACACCTCCATTTCTAAAATCGCACTAAGAGAAAATCAAGATGCACAGCTTTCCAAGGTCCAAAGTCTCAAATACTGCAAAGAGCAGAATTCAAATGAAGCTGCAAACTCCAGCCTCCAATTTCCACTTCAGCTCTCCACATCACACTTAGGATGACAGGCAGATGGCGGAGAGCATGGGAGATACACAGAGACTGCAGACAATGGGAGAGTCAAGAATCGCCATTGAAAGCTAAAAATGAAAAACTCATTGAAAAGCTAATTAGCTTCTAAGTATTGATGTAAACTTTTTTTTTTTGCTTGAGGAAGATTGCTGCTGAGCTAGCATCTGTGACAATCTTCCTCTATTTTACGTGGGATGCCACCACAGTGTGGCTTTATGAGCAGTACTAGGTCCGTGCCCAGGAACCGAACCTGCAAACCCAGGCCGCTGAAGCGGACCACAAGAACTTTACTACTATGCCAACAGGCCGGCCCTCATGTAAACTACTTTTAAATTAAACCTTAAATCTGGTAATATAACTTGCTCTTCATTTTTAATCATGTGAACTTACGGGGAACAATATTTATGTTAGAGAAAAATTTCTAAAAAGCACACTTTAAACAAATTTAATATTTAATTTTGGATGATTAAAGTTTACAACTGGAAACACATTATTTGTTCTCTTCTACACTTCACAGCTATATAGTCTAATAGGTAATTAGCTTCAAAATTGCTCACATATAAATAGCGTTAACTTTCCTCCTTGACCCACTATTCCTTCAACAGCTCAACCCCAGGAGAGCCAGAAACTAATCCAATAGCAATGTGTCCCTGTGGACGAAGAATGGAAGTGAAACCATCCCAGTCTAAGCACTCACACTGTTACAAGTGCTTACATGGACTGAATCCTCACAACAACCCTAGGAGGGTCTACTATTATCCCCATTTTACAGACAGGCAAAAAGTGAGGCACAAAGGGATTAAGAGCAGTAAGGGCTTACAAGGCCAGGCACTGGGGCTACAGTGTGTGCTCCTGACGACTCTCGCTTCAGATACAAAGGCCAGTCACTCACACTTATAATTTGTTTCAGGTGAGGTGAAAAATGGGCAGAAACACATCAAAAGCCCAGAACAAAGATAAGCCCTTCCAGGACTCTACTGCACTTGCAAAATGAAACATCACCTCGGTAGTGATAATTGTTGAAGGATGTTACCAGAAGGAAAAAACAGGAGAAAGATTATCTCTTACCCCTTAAAATGAGCCTCTTACTTTGGCTGCTTCTCAATATATGTGAAACCTATTTAAGTATACTAATTCTCTTCTTGGAAACAAATGTGGATACAACGGTAAAGTTTTAAAAATCAAGCCTACTCTAGCTTTGTAAAACAGTGAAAATACATACCGCATATTTTTTTTAAAAAGCACAGTAGCAGAGAGATGTGTGGTCTATAACCAAAAACATAGCTCTCTTATCCTTAAACTCAGAAATAAAAATTCTTCACTGATCTACCCACTAAATGAAGAGAAACAAGGAATGGAAGCCTGGCATGAGTTACCTGCACATGGGTACTGGTAGGGTACAGCATAAGCCTGCCCATTCGCAGTATAGACCACCTGAGTTCCTGGTGGGTACGCACCGCTGTATGGACCATAGCCATATGCCTGCTGAAAAGAAACAGGCCCATTAGAGATATACTTTTGAAATTCAACGTCTGTTTACAACAACAACTCTCAACAAAGGGGGCATAGAGGGAATGTACCTCAGATAATAAAGGCCATATATGACAAACCCACAGCTAAGATCATACTCAATGGGAAAAGGCCATGCCTCTAAGAACAGGAAAAAGACAAGGATGCCACTCTAGCCACTTTCACTCAACACAGTATTAAGTCCTAGCCAGAGGAATCAGGCAAGAAAAAGAAATAAAAGGCAACCAAACTGGAAAGACAGAAGTAAAACTGTCAGTATTTGCAGACGCCATGATATTATTTATGGAAAACCCTAAAAACTCCACCAAAAAACTATGAGAATAAATGGATTCAGTAAAGCTGCAGGATACAAAATCAACATACAGAAATCCGTTGTGTTTCTATACACTAAAACCAAATTATTAGAACAAAAAATTAAGAAAGCAATCCCAGGGGCCGGTCCTGTGGCTGAGTGGTTAAGTTCATGCGTTCTGCTTCGCGGCCCAGGGTTTCACCAGTTCTGATCCTGGGCACGGACATGGCACCACTCATCAGGCCATGCTAAAGTGGCATCCCACATAGCAGAGCCAGAAGGATGTACAACTAGAATATACAACTATGTACTGAGGGGCACTTTGGGGAGGAGAAGAAGAAGAAGGGGAAAAAAAAAAAAGAAGACTGGCAACAGATGTTAGCTCAGATGTCAATCTTTAAAAAAACAAAAAGATAAAGAAAGCAATCCCATTTATAACTGCATCAAAAAGAATAAAATACCTATAAAGAAATTTAACCAAAGAGGTGAAAGACCTGTACACTGAAAACTATGACACTGAAGAAGACACAAATAAATGGAAAGATATTCTATGCTCATGGATTTGAAGAATTAACACTGTCAAAATGTCCCTATTACCCAAAGCAACCCACAGATTCAACGGACTCCCAAAGACATTCTTCACAGAAATAGAACAGAGAATTCTAAACTTCATAGGTGCCCCAAGAGACCCCAAATAGCTAAATCAATCCTGAGAAAAAAGAACAAAGTTGGAGGCATCACAATCCTTGACTTCAAAATATACTACAAAGCTACAGTAATCAAAACAGGATGGGACTGGTACAAGAACAGACACACAGATCAATGGGACAGAATTGAAAGCCCAGAAATAAAACCACACATCTATGGACAGGTTATCTTCGACAAAGGAGCTAAGAACATACAATGGAGAAAGGAAAGTCTCTTCAATAAATGGTATTGGGAAAACTGGACAGCCACATGCAAAAGAATGAAAGTAGACCATTATTTGTCGCCATACAGAAAAATTAACTCACAATGGATCAAAGACTTGAAGGTAACCTGAAACCATAGAACTCCTAGGAGAAAATATAGGCACTACACTCTTTGACAATGGTCTTAGTGGCATCTTTTCAAATAACATGTCTACTCGGGTAAGGGAAACAAAAGAAAGAATTAACAAGTGGGACTTCGTCAGACTAAACAGCTTCTGCAAGGCAAAGGAAACTAGGAACAAAAGGAAAAGAAAACCCACCAAATGGGAGAAAACATTTGCACATCATGTATCTGACAAGGGGTTACTCTACAAAATATATAAAGAACTCGCACAACTCAACAACAAAAAAAAGAAACAATCCAGTCAAAAAATGGGCAGAGGATATGAAAGACATTTTTCCGAAGAAGATACACAGATGACCAATAGGCACATGAAAAGATGCTCAACATCACTAATCACCAGGGAAACGGAAATCAAAACTGCACGAAGATATCATCTTACACCCGTTAAAATGGCTATGATCACCAAGACTAAAAATAATGAATGTTGGAGAGGGTGGGGAGAGAAGGGAATCCTCATCCACTGCTGATGGGAATGCAAATGGGTGCAGCCACTATGGAAAACAGTATGGCGATTTCTCAAATAGTTAAAAATGGAAATACCATATGACCCAGCTATCTCAACACTAGGTATTTATCCAAAGAACTTGAAATCAGCAATTCAAAGAGACTTTGCACCCCTATGTTCACTGCAGCACTACTCACAACAGCCAAGAAGTAGAAGCAACACAAGTGCCCATCGACCAATGACTGGATGTAGAAGATGTGGTATATATATATATATATATATATATATATATATATATATATATATACACAATGGAATATTACTCAGGCACAAAAAAGACAAAATCGTCCCATTTACAACATGGATGGACCTTGAGGGCATCATGTTAAGCAAAATAAGCCAGACAGAGAAAGACAAACACCATATGATTTCACTCCTATGTGGAAAATAAACCAACACACAGAGAAAAGTTTACGGGTTACCAGAGGGGAGGGGGTTCAGGGTTCGGCATAACGGGTGAAGGGGCATACTTATATGGTGAGTGACAAATTTCACAATGCTATAAACTATTATGACCTCAATAAAATAAAATTAAATTTAAAAGAAAAGGACAGTGGCACAGAGACCCCAACGTCCCTCCCTTGGATCGTATAAGGCAAAGATTTGCTCCCTACCTCAGGGGTTGGTGCGGCATAGGCTGTGTAGGGAGGTGGAGAAGCAGCCACAGCAGTCTCATCATACATGACTTCTGAGCCCACATAAGCCTAAAAGAGGAGAGAAAACATGAAAGACAGTGAGTTGCCACAAAGCACCTGCAGGTTCTTCCTATACATATATCCACTTTATTTAGCAGATAAAAAAAAATTAAAAGCCAAAATGTTAATCTTTGACCAGCAAATGCTTTCGGAGAAGCAGTAAACGGCAGGAAGACTATCTCCCACACCTCCCCTCAGCTCCACACTCTGGGGTCCTCTGAATTCAGGAGGCGGAGGAGAGCTCTCACTGCCCAAGAGGGCCACAGCGCCTCCACTGCTCCTGAGGCCTTTGAAAGATGTTACACCACTCTCAACAACTCTTCTGTTCACAAATAAAAATCCTACAATCTGAAGTGTAGCAGCCAGAGATATGTTCTACGCACAGAGTCTGTTTTTTGCATTTAAAAAAATCCTTCATTGAATTACTTCCCAGCGGAAAAGAAAAATACATGCACTCTCTAAAAAAATATCCATATAAAGAATCATCTTGACATCTTGCTCCTAACTATACGGATCATTAATACTAATTTCACCCAAGAAGAGAATTTTCATGAGAGAAAGGGTAACTGGAGCTCTACAGTGAGCTCTGGGGGAAGAAGTGTCTTGGGCTAACAAGAGTAGGAAACAATGACCTTTGGATAGTAAGTCTTTTTTCGTTCTTTTCTCACCCATACAAATGCTTTTATAAGCGCCATCTACCTTTTTCTTTTCTTCCTGGAGAGAGAAAGGAAAAAATAAAATCCTACCTGAAGAATGAAAATGCTAACCACAGAGGAAGTCACTCTGACTCCCTGACAGACACAAAGATGGCATCACGAGCCTCTGCAAATGGGGCTGGCTGTCTCAATGACCTCATATTGTTAGAGTCAGAACTAGAGCCAAGTACAAGCCCCAGAAGTGTCTGTTCCATGAGGCTGAGACGCTGTGCAGAAAAAGCAACCTGTGGTCCTTTCTGAGCCTTCGGAACTGTAAACCACAGTGGGGTTCACAGTGCTACCAATCTTTGCGAGACACAAACATTTCTAGAAGACAACACTGGAACCAGTATGGCTGTGTGAGGAGGGCTCCTCCTGCCAAAAAGCTGGGCAAACTCCAACTTGCTCAGTCAGCAAAAGCCGCCCTGCCCAGCTCTGCTTGCTCATCCATGGCTGGATGGCCCAGAAACCCATCTTCCCCATCTCCCTTTCTTCATCTCCTGTTCTCCTGTTTCTTACAGTAAGACGATGTGAAAACATTACTGGTGTCCATTAGCAACTTACTGTATTTGTCCTGGAATCCTGAAGTGTAAATTTCCAGGCCCTGGAGAATAGAAAAAGAAAGGGGTACTTCATCTGAGGCAATCCAACATCTCTCTCTCTGATTCGCAAACCTGCATTGGCAGCACAGTTTCTGAAAAAGCTTGTTTTAACAGGTCTTCAGCCCTTGCCCCAACACCCACTGGGTCAACTAATTTGAGACATAAAAAACTGTATCTATTGTACCTATAACATATAACATTTAAAACACAGGGTTTTGCTTTACTTTTCATGAATGTAAAATGTACCGTGCTTAACTATACCACAACTTCATCACTTCATGTCATACACACAGATCTACTTGATTTTGTAAAGGCTACATAATGTTCCATGATATGAGATTTAGATTATCAGCAATTTTTTGTGATTAAAAATAACGCTGGTAATTTTGCCAGCTTGAGAAATTGACATATAACATACCTAGGTTTAAGGTGTAGTGATGAGCTGATACACATATATTGCAAAATGATGAGCACAATATGTTTAACACCTCCATCACTTCCCATAATTACATTTTTTCTGGTGATAACATTTAAGATCTATTCTCTTAATTTTTAAGTATATAATACAGTATTATTCACACAGTCACCATACTGTACATTAGATGTGCAGAATTTATTCATCTTATAGCTGGAAGTTTGTACCCTATAACCAACATCCCCCCCATTTCCCCCAACCTCCAGCCCCTGGCAACCACCATTCTACTCTCTATTTCTGAGTTTGACTTTTTTTTTTTTTTCCTTCCTTTTTCTCCCCAAAGCCCCCCAGTACATAGTTGTATATTCTTCATTGTGGGTCCTTCTAGTCGTGGCACGTGGGACGCCGCCCCAGCGTGGCCCGATGAGTAGTGCCATGTCCGCGCCCAGGACCCAAACCAACCAAACACTGGGCCGCCTGCAGCGGAGCGCGCGAACCTAACCACTCGGCCACGGGGCCAGCCCCCCTGAGTTTGACTTTTTTAGATTCTACACATAAATTAGAACACACGGTGTCTTTCTCTGTCTGACTTATTTCATTTAGCATAACAGCCTCAAGGTCCATCCATGCTGTTGCAAAACACAGGATTTCTTCTTTTTTTTAAGGTTGAATAATATTCCATTGCGTGTGTACACACATGTACATATATATCACATGTTCTTCATTCATTCATCCATTGACAGACACTTAGGCTGTTTCCATGTCTTGGCTACTATCTAATGCTGCAATGAACACGGGGGTGCAGATATCTCTTCGAGATGATTTCCTTCGGACGTATACCCAGAAGTGGGATTGTTGGGTCATAGGGTAGTTCTCCTCTTAGTTTTCCGAGGAACCTCCATAACATATCCACAGTGGTTGTACCTATTTATATTTCCACCAACAATGTAGAGGTTCCCTTTTCTCCACGTCCTTGCCAACACTTCTCTTTCATCTTTTTGACAACAGCCATCCTAAGATGTGAAGTGATTTCATTGTGGTTTTGATTTGCATTTCCCAGATGACTGGTGATGCTGACCATCTTTTCATGTACCTGTTGGCCATCGGTATGTCTTCTTTAGAAAAGTGTCTGTTCAAGTCCACTGTGCATTTTTTAATCAGATTGCTGTTCTGCTATGGAGTTGTACAACTTCCTTATATATTCCAGATACTAATGTCTTATCACATAGATAGTTTGCAAATATTTTCTCCTATTCTATAGGATGCCTTTTAATTTTTTGGAATGTTCCTTTGGCTGTGCAGAAGCTTTTTAGTTCCATGTAGTCCCATTTGTTAACTTGTTTGCTTCTGACGCTTGCATTTTGGTGTCATATCCAAAAAACTGTTGCCAAGACCAATGCCAAAGATCATCTTCCCTATGTTGTCTTCTAGCAGTTTTACAGTCTAGGGTCTTACATTTAAGTCCTTATCCACTTCAACTTAAATTCTGTGAGTGGCGTAAGACAGGGGTCCAATTTTATCCTTCTGCATGTGATTATCCATTTTTCCCAACACCACTTATTGAAGAGACTATCTTTTCCTGACAGTATTCTTGGTTTCCTTGTCAAGTGTTAGTTGATCATATATGCGTGTATTTACTTCTGAGATCTAGATTCTGTCCCACTGGTCTACATGTCTATTTTTATGCCAATACCATTCTGTTTTGATTACTACAGATTTGTACTAAAGTTTGAAATCAGGAATTGTGATGCCTCCAAATTTGTTGTTCTCTCTTGGGATTGCTTTGGCTATCCAGGGTCCTTTTGCAGTTCCACATAAATTTTAGGACTTTTTGTTATTTTTGTAAAAAATGCCATTGAAATTTTGATAAGAACTGTATTGCATCTATACATGGATTTGGGTGGTATGGACACTAACGATATTAAATCTTCCAATCCATGAGCATGGAATATCTTTCCATTTTATTTGTGTCTTCAATTTCTTTCATCAACGTCTTATAATTTTCAGTGTACAGATCTTTCACCTCCTTGGATAAATTTATTCCTAAGTATTTTATTATTTTTGATGCTGTTGTGAATGGAATTGTTTTCTTTTTCAGATAGGTCATCATTACTGTAAAGAAACACAACTGATTTTTGTATGTTGATTTTGTATCCCGCAATTTTACTGAACTCGTTTATTAGGCCTAACAGTTTTTTGCTGGAATCTTTAGGGCTGTCTGTACATAAGTTTGTAAACAGAGAAAATTTTATTCTTCCTATTTGGGTGCTTTTTATTTCTTTTTCTTGCTTAACTGCTTTGACTAAGACCTCCAGTGCTATGTTGAACAGAAATAAGAGTGGGCACCCTTGCCTTGCTCCTGATCGTAGTGGGAAAGCCTTCAACCCTTCACTGTTGAATGTATTAGCTATGGGTTTGTCATACATTAAAATAACGCTGCTATTAAAATCCTCACTACCTCTCTACCCTTATGTAAATATTTCTATAGGACAATTCCAAAGAGTGAAACTACTGGGCCAAAAGACAAAATCTACTTCAGTGGGTACTGCCAAATGGCCCTGGAAAAAGACTGTAACAAATTCTATCACCAACTTTTGCCTATGTGATCATAAAAATTAGATACCTAAATCCTAACTATCACAACTTTTCTGCTCTCCCTCCCTCATCCCCCTCACCTTTCTGACTCTCCATCCTTCTCCTATCTTTTTTAATTTAGGTTCTACACTCTTCTGAACATATTTCATTGAATCTCTCATGCTAGGACTCACTTCATCAGCCAGAGAGTGTTCCTACTCCTGTGAGCTTCAATGCCTTCCAGTGATCTGAAATGACAAGCCCTGGGGGAATCTTCTAGTCTCTGCTGAGGTCCCAAGGACATCATATTCTCAAGGGTTTTTCCTTAGCTTTCCCAAAAACAATCTTACTCCTTTAATCAGCATCCCTCCAGACCACAGATGATTACTAAAAATTTGCAAGACTTAATTAACTCATCTTGTTACTGCTTCTGGGAGTTCGGGTGGGGTTAAAAACGGTGATACACCTCAACAGAACCTTCTATCTCTTTCTTTGGCTGTCACTCTCTGTAGTCTGTGCTTGCAGGTGAACTTCTTTATTTGGCTGTTGCTGCTGAAATGTTTTCCCCTTCATTTCACTAGGTAGTTGGGGAAGATGATCCAGATTTACTTCACACTTTTACTCAGAGGTCTCTGTTATGGGTTGAACTGTGTCCCCTAACAAAAGATAAGGTGAAGTTCCCATCCCTAGTCCCTGTGAATTATTCATAAATAGGGTCATTGCAGATGGAATCAAGATAAGGTCATACTGAATTAAGCGGGTCCTTAATCTAATTGGTGTCCTTATAAGAAGAGAAATTTGGACCCAGATACACAGGGAGAATGCTGTGGTACAACAAGGGCAGAGATGGAGGGATGCAGGGGCAAGCCAAGAACGCCAAGGCTCACCGCCACAACCAAACCAGGAGGCGGCAAGGGAGGAGTCTGCCCAGAGTCTGGAGGAAGCTTGCCTCTGCCGACACACCCATGTCAGACCTCTAGCTTCCAGAACATGAGCGAATAAATGTCCGTTGTTTTAAGTCACCCAGTTTGCGGCACTCTGTTACAGCAGCCATAGGTAACTAATAGTCTTTTATCCCTTACTTTTTTATCTGTGACATTTTACGCCAAGTGGGTTTCTTGTGAACAGAATATATAGCTAGACTTTGTATTTTTTTGCCCAATCTCAGATCTTATTCTTTTTAAGGGGAATGTAACCAGCTCCCATTTATTGAGATATAGATATTGCTGGTCTAATTACTGCTAGTTCATTTTCTGTCATGCTTTATTAATTTTATCTACTGTTTCTTTTTTTTTCCCCATGAGGAATGTCTTCTGTTCCTTTTTATTCTTCTGGTTTAAAAAAGTATTATCCTCCATTGCTATCTTCCCTAACGTATATCCTTAAAATTAGACGTATATATAAACTTCTATTTCCCCACATAGGTGGAGAATATCTCAGCCTCCTCTGACCCACACATTCTTCCAGGCCGAACAAAGCAAGTGCTCCCTCATACTTTTACCTGTTCTCCCTCCTACATAGCAAAACCTCCCATGTTCTGATAAGATAAAATTTTAGTTCCTGATATTTTTTCCACTATTACCTAAAGGAATAGTTCATACATGTGACATCTCAGCATACGGCAGAGCAGATCAGTTGAGGACAAAGGGCTCTGGAGACAAAGGTTCAGATCCCAAGTCTAGCAGACCGGCTCTAAACCTCGGGAAGTGTGGCGGGCAGGATGAAGTCCCTTCCCCACAAAGATGTCCATGTCCTAATCCCCAGAATCTGTGAAGGTGACACCTCAGAGGGCAAAGGGGCTCCAGAGCCATAATTAAGATAAAGGAGCTTGAGATAGGGAGATTATCCTGGATTATCCAGGTTGGCCCAAACTAGTCACAAGTCCTTAAAAGCAGATAACCTTCCCTGGCTGCAGAGAACCAGAGAGATGACAGCATAAGGGCTCGGCCCAGAAGCCAAGGAACACAGGAGGCCTCTAGAAGGTGGAAAAGGAAAGGACACAGATTCTCTCCCAGAGCCTCCAGAAGGAACACCCTCTCTGAGACCCAGTGAAACTCCTGATGAACTTCTGACCTCCAGAAATATAACCAGAAATTTGTATTATTTGAAGCCACTGTGGTAATTTATTACAGGAACATTAAAAAACTGATACAGTTAACGAGGTTAAGTCACTTAACCTCAGGACACCTCAATTTCTGATACTAGGAAAAGTAACCCACCTTACATGGTATGGTGAGGATTAAATAACATATGCAAAGCAGTTAGCACAGTGCCTAGTGCAACGTAAGTGTCCAATATATATAAGCTTAAATTATTAAATAGTAATAATATAGCTCCAGTTTATAAAAAAGTAGTGAACTAGGTTGACATGTGGCCATTTCTCCATCAGTCTTTAGGCAAGCCACATCTCTTCCAGAAAGTATCATTTAAGATTCACTGATATAAATCAAAACAGTATAAAAAAGACACTACACCCGGGATTTAAAATAAACCCTATAGTTTAGCATGGAATAAATGTTTAAATTGAGGATGAACATATATGTGAAATGGGGAGGCAGGCACTCTGACAAACTAGTCTGCTGGATTGATTTTATGAACATGTCATATATATATGAATACTACAATAATCTCTGTTAGTGAATTCTCACAATGTCCAGAGTTAACTCAGGGTGGGAGTACAGAGCAGACAGGAAAAAAAAATTCTTCCCTCCAAATTTCATTTAATCAGTATTTTCAAGATTCTGATCCAACATCAATGCCAATGTTGACAAGCTGAGAATTAATAAAGCTGGGTTTTCCTCCTTGCAGTTCCACATCCCTTCTTCAGAGATGGCAGATGGGAGTAAGAACCATCAAGGAAGGAAAAGGCTGCATACTGCAGACATCAGGGCTTTTTAAAAAGACTTTTACATAAAAAGAACAAGATTTAAGAATTCATTCAACTAAGCCCATTCCCGATGTGCATCTAGTAATGAAAAAAGAGAGCGCAAAGTGACTGTAGGTGAATACTTCCTGTCATTCTCTCTGTAAGGGGTTCTGCCAGGGCAGCTCTAAACAGGCAGGAACTGGGATCAGCGTTATCAGAGGTGGAATAAGATCCTGCTATATTTCTTTCACTCATCCTCTGAGTCACTTATTCTGCTGCCTAAAGGAAAACTCCACTCACATTATTTTCCCTTTCTGATAAGTGGAAATTAAAACAGAAAATACTTTTTAAATTAAACATCTAAGAAAATTAAACTTACAAACAATCATCTGTACTTTCTGCACAAAGACTGATCGTTTTCCCATCTCGGCAAACAATCTGCAGCATACAGTCTTTTGGCTTCCCATCTGGAGGCTGCACATCTATGACAAAGAAGTAGAATAAAGGAATATTTATATAGTTTTTTTAAAAGGACTTCTTCTTATCTACCAGCTCAGATAAGCAAAGGAGCAGTATTCAGAACATTCCCATTACAAAACATCTTTGTTCTGCTCTACAGAACAAACACGCATCACAACTCCATCCTAATCACACTTCCTGCAGGAAGAACAAGCGAGCCTCTTCCAGAGGGCATTCCACAGATGAAGATGGACAGAACAGCCCAGGCCGTAGAAGAATACGCCCCACACAGTGAAAATGTTACAAAGCATCAGACAGGAGAATACTTACTGCTTTTGTTCACAGGAAGCATCAAAACAGATCACTGCTTTAAAAGTGAAAATCTGACTTTTGAAGTATCTCAGTGTACCAAAAAATAAGATCTATGATATGTGAGCCTGATTTAGGTAGGGATTTCAACAGACGGTCCATGGAGACTTGTGTTTCAAGAACTAATATATAGGGGCAAGATACTACAATGCCAATGGTTACCACAAGCAAATATCTCATTTGTGACTTTTTAATTCATGAACTAATATGTAGGGGCAGGATGGTATAAGCATCAATGTTTATTACAGCAGACTGTTTACTCCAAATAGCAAGAGAGTTACTAAAACAAACAGGGAAGTCTAACCTATGCCATCAATTAGAAATAGAAAAGTCTAAGATTGTTAAAAATCTATTCCTTTAAAATGAATATAAGGAATGACTCCAGAAAACCAAGTCATCATGGATTTTAAGAAACTGACTGTAATTGTCACCAATAAGATGCCAGTTTCTGAGTCACAAAATCTATACTGCCTAGGGTGGCTCCATCCTTCTTGGGGTTCCCAGCACACCTTAGCTCTCCACCACCTTCTCCATGAGAGAGGAAGGAATGTGGTCTAATTCAGATGAAAAAGTTAATTTATCCAAACCATATGGTTCATGATCTAAGTGTCTGGGTCCCCACTGTGGTTACCTCTTCCCAGATGAAACACTTCTTTGGTCTATTTATGAAAGCAAAGTGGGTAAGGAAGAGGATTCAACTCTCATCAAGAACGGGGAGGGGTAGATGACAGAAGCTGGCCAAGACAGACCCACTTACCCCGACATTCATGTCCCATGCGGATATTGATGCAGTCCACTGGCATGTGGACCTTATCCTCGACACTCTGCCGAGTTTGGTCATCATAATAGATCAAGTGACCATCCGACCACAGGTCAAACCAATTCTTCTTCCAGCGCTTCAAAATAGTACCTGAAAACAAAGAAAAGTTGGCTTTGAGCTGAAACTTTGTCCTCTAATTCACAGGGAACAGAAGCAAAGAAAACTTTCCTCTGGCCCTATAAGTACTCCTGCACATAACTGTCCGGAGCAGTCCATCCAAATGGAAGTGAAAGCAGACCCCAAGGGCATGAACACCCACGCTGTACCAGGGCTGCCTGAGGCACACACTAGAGATACTGAGAAGACTGACAACTTAAAACTCCCAAAACTTAAAAGAAAAAATTCAATAAAACCTTGATTTTGAGCTAATGAAAGATGTCTAACATTTAATTCTCCATGCAGTCTCTCTAAATTTTCCCAGTAGTATCTAACTTTGCTGGATTCATCAGAAAATGTTAAAGTCTCCATATACAAATAATAATAACACCTTCTTTTGGAAAAATATGTTTTTCTCTTTTCCTTGAAGAGCTTTCACGGATACTCTTCTCTAACATTTGTTCTTCCCTTAAAGCCCACACCTAGAGGGCCTGCCTGCCTGAGGCAGACACAGAGGCAGGCTCAGACAGTGGATACATCCACACCCAGGACACCAAACCCAGGTCCCCGGCCTGATGCCTACCCTCCATGCATCCATCCTACTACCTCACACATCTCCATCAGTTTACGAGAATTCATCCTTTCATTTGTAATCTTGGACCAGACGTTTAACTTTAAAAAACTCTAATTTCCTTGTCAGCCAAAAGGGAATACTAAAAGGCCAATTTTGGCTCCAAAACTCCAAGTCTTCCCTGCACCTTTTTCACATCCACACATACTTTTTGTTCCTGTAGATCCCGACGTGCTCTTGGCCAACGTGCACAAATCCACTCCATGTACTTCTCCTGATGCTCCCATGTCTGCTAATGGTTTCAACCAAATACGTGACACAACAGCCTTTCAAATTTCTTTTACCACTATCAGGCACTTCTTCTTGCTGAGAAGGGCAGCCACAGCACTTGCCCAAACTGATAAATGACACCCAGCACCCATATGACTGGCAGCACCTGAGCTGTGCAGAAACTACCAGATAGAGCCACCCAAACAGACAGGTGGAATCACTGGGTTGGGGAGGTCTACCCAAGTATCTCACGTGCCATCAAAGCCCTGACTGCAGATTCCCAAATTAGGCGCCCTCCAGAGTCCAGATACTGGGCCCTAAGGGTCTATTTGGCAACAGCAGGAAAAGGAGTTCTGGAGACAGCTTTGCATACATGTAACCACATGTGTATCTCTGCTGCTCTGTAACCCGGTGAATATATTACATCTCACCTCATTTTACTATGATTGATACTCCTGCTTTTAGCAAAGGAAAATCAACCCACACATTGGGAGATGGTGAAATGGAATCAGTCTTCTGAATACACACTTTTGACGTAGCCATGGCCTGGGACATTGGAAAGACTGTACAACTTACTAAAAGGACATCTATTTTATGCACATCATCATGCCAGGCACTGATAGGCAATAGAAAATTGTCAAAATTTTCCACTTAGGTTGACAGAGCACTTACACTGAATTATGGTGGAGAAAGGAAAGCTTGCCTTCAAACATGGGTGCAGTAGAGTCTAAGAAGAAAACCAGAGGACATCGGAAGAGCCAGGAAAGGCAGGCATATCGTCAAGGTCTGAGAAAAGCTCTCCATGTCCCCTGACCATTTGGGGGAGGTTGGGATCACAAAACTCAAGATAAGGAAACTTACACAAAGACTGGAGCTCAAATCCAACATGCCAAGACTTTCTTTTTAAAGCCAGCATTACAACAGCTCTACCCATTCCTGGAACACAGCACTAGACAGACCTTGAAGGGACACCTGCTTCAGCTCTAGGTCTGGGAATACAGAACTAGCAGCAGGACAGACAGGCTGAGGCTTGTCTCCTGGTAGAAAGAGTGTCAGTGCTGAAATGAGACAGTCCTGAGTGTGAATGTATCTTTGCCACCCATTGTTAACACTTGGGCGAATTATCTATCACTGAACCTCAGTTTCTTCAACTGGAAACTGGGATAATGCCACCACCTCACAGAGCTGTTGTGAGAATTACATACCATATGTAAAATCTGTGTAACAGGAACACAAACGAGCTTCATAAATAACAGTTTTTATAAACCATCTAAGGTATACAACCCATCCTTCACCGCTTGTCTCAAGGGCGACAAAGCTCTGACGGTATCTCTCAAAGATAAATTCATAACTAAACAATAAACAATATATACGACAGCTCAGTTTTTTGCTGGAGGCATAAACGATGTAGTCAATTTTCCATTAACTCTGTTCTTTCTAGAAGGACAGCAGAATAATCTGCTTACTCTTTCTTCAATAAACAGAGCTGGTTCTTCCAGCTTCAAAACACACTAGGGCACAACCAGAAGGTCCTACAACCAGAATGCACAACCACGTACTGGGGGGCTTTGGGGAGGAGAAGAAGAGGAAACACAGAAAATTGGTAATAGATATTAGCTCAGGTGCCAATCTTTAAAAAAAAAAAAATCTTCCAGTCAAAAAAAAAAACCAGACTATGAATCCTACTTCAGATGGCAGCCTCAGAGATAAGCAGAGAGCATATGAAAGATAAACCCACAGAGATGAGTCTCAGGAAGCAGATCTCAATCCCATAAATAAAGAATTGAGTCTCTTCTCCAGAGACCTTTTGGAAATACAAAAGGTTTGGTTTTATTTATTTTTTTGCTGAGGAAGATTCACCCTGAGCTGACATCTGCTGCCAATCTTCCTCTTTTTGTATCTGAACTGCTGCCACAGCATGGCCACTGATGGACGAGTGGTGTAGGTCCATGCCCAGGAACCAAACCCACGCCAGGCCGCCAAAGCAAAGCGCACCGAACTTTGCCACTTAGGCCACCAGGGCTAGCTAGAGGAACTCATTCCCTTAGGTCAAATCTTCACCCGTACAAAGACTCCAGTATTTCGGAATCTCAGTCACTGTTCATATCCCAGATAAGACAGGCATTTCCCACAAAGAGAGCATACCTTCATGCTAATATATCAGCTGAGCTTGGTTAGATTCAAGCAGAGCCTCAGGTCAACCATTACCCATAAAGCAAGCCAGTAAGAAAAGAGAAACAAGCAGGGAATACCACTATTACCCAGCTTCTGTCAATGCAGTGACCAAGGAGCTCCATGTGTGAAGAGAAACAGTTCACAGAGCTCTAAAACTTTCCAAGAGGAAATCCAAGGGAACAATACTAATCAGACTGTGCTATTTGATTTTGTTTTGTTTTTTCAAGAGGATGTCTTTTGTTGTTTTTGTTTCTGTCTTTGCTTTGCTGAGGAAGACTGGCCCTGAGCTAACGTCTGTTGCCAATCTTCCTCTTCTTTTTTTCTTCCCAAAGTCCCAGTACATAGTTGTGTATCCTAGTTGTAGGTCCTTCTAGTTTTTCTATGTGGGACGCCACCACAGCGTGGCTTGATGAGCAGTGTGTAGGTCCACGCCCAGGGTCCAAACCAGCAAACCCCGGGCCACTGAAGAAGAGCACACAAACTTAATCACTAAGCCACCAGGCTGGCTCCTACTATTTGTTTTAAATGTGATCTGTTCCAGCAAGAGAAATAAAGATGTGCCCTAAGGCAAGACTAAACCCAGTCCAAGAGGCTCGTGTCCTGTACTTACTCTGTCGCAGCAACCACCCACTCTTCACAAACGCCATTTTTTCACCTAGAGGAAAAGAAACAGGTTCAAAGTTACACCCAGAAAAGAGAATGGCTCATGAAAGTTATTTTTACTCACAGCACTTCTGACACCATATGTCTGGGGTTTTTCGAACAACCAATTCTCCAACTCTCAGGACATGAACTGGATAGTACTGATTCAATTCAATTTTCACACTAACTACCTGCAATTAGCATCAGACCCCATGGGTGAAGGGCTCCGTTCCACAAGAGTACTCCCACTTTAGACACAAGTCCTGGGCCGGCCCATAGTTTTGACTTATAAATTCATATGACCTCCTCCTCAGATTTGATAATGTGCTAGAATGGCTCACAGACCTCAAGAAAGCACTTTGCTTACTATACCTGTTTATTAGAAAGCACACAACTCAGGAACAGCCAGAGGGAAGAGATGCACAGGACAAGGTGTGGGGAAAGATGCAGAGCTGTGACGCCCTCTCCAAGCGCACCACCTCCCAGTACCTCTATGTGATCATCAACTCAGCTCTCAGGAACCCTGTCCTTCAGCGGTTTTGAAAGAGGTTCCATTAGGTAGGCACAAATGACTACATCATTGGCCACTGGTGATTAAGATCAATCTCCTGCCTCCCTCCACTCCAGGAAGGTCCAGGGATGGGGCTGAAAGTTCTGGCCTTCTAATCACAAGGCTGGTTCCTCTGGCTATGTGCCCCATCCTGAAGTCATCCAGAGGCCCACCAAGAGTCATCTCATTAGCATAAACTCAGTCATGATTGAAAGAGGTTTATTATAAATAACAACACTTTAATCTCTCACAAAATTCCAAGGGTTTTACAAGTTCACATGTTCTTTCTTATGTAACAAAATCACAGCCATCCGGTCTAACTCTCCATCCTCATCCCTTTCAGTGTCAACCAAAGCCACTTACCTCACTGGCTACCTGGTATTTACCAAATACCTCCTCAGTGGGGCCAATACAACCTCTCCGCCTCACTTCCCACTCTAGGATTTAGCCTCAACACCCTGTCCACCTTACTAAGTCTAACTTCACTTAGCAGACATAAAGCAGGCCCAAGAACATGAAGATTTAGCTCTGTCGAGAAGTGCCGCTTCTCATAAAGTGCCCTATGTCCTGGGGCTCTGAGTCCAGCTGCCTCAGCTTTGCCGCCGGTGTGCCCAGTCAACTTTAACAGCCCAGTCAGGTATGTACTGCTGTCAGCTAGCAGAGTGGCCAGGTCAGAGCAGAACACCAGAGTCATGAAAAAAAAATCTGATAAATTTAACTCCCTAAAAATAAAAATTTGGATGGCAAAAAAAAAAAAGGTCAAAAAGACCAATTAAAGGAGAGTGACGCCAGCAACATGGTGGAGTGAGCACTTTTGTCTCTCCCCCTTCGAACTAGAACTAAATGGACATTCATTTACCAACGAGGATACTCACACAGCACCTCAAGATGCCTGAGAGACCCATGCTGCTATACATGGAAGGTGGATGGACTATCCCAGGGAAGAGGGGGAGATGGGTGAGAACTCTCCAGTCCTGAGACAGGCCAGTATCCACAGTGACTGCTCTCCCAGCTTAAGTACTCACAGCACAGCCACGGCCCTGAGGGTGGCCGTGCCCCGCAGCATGACCATGGAAACAGGTGACTGCAGCCCCAAGCCCCCTATTATTGCTCTTTGGACCAGTAGGAAAATCCATGGACCCACTGTGGCCCCAGGGAATGACTCGGGCTCAGACTTGGTAACAAGGTCCCGCTCACCAAGCACAAAGGCTGGTGAGACCTAGGAGCACATGCAGCGTGGCTGGGCGAGCAAACCACCAGATGCCTTAAACACCCAGGGCTCTGCTGCAGCCCTGAGGGGGCGAGTGAGACCCAGCAGGACCATGTGAGTGGGTGGTGACAGTCCGGAGCCCCAATGTGACTGCTCCTTAGTCTAGTGGGAAAATCCACGGCCCCACAGCAGCCGCAGGGAGAGTCTCTGCTCAGCCCTAGTGGAGAGGCCCCACCCACAAGGCACAATGGCTGGGCAACCTAGGAACAGACGCAGCACAGCTGGCTGAGCTAACCACCAGCTGCATTAAATGCACGTAGCTCTGCAGGGGCCCCAATGGAGCAAGTGGAATCTAGAGGGACTGCGGGAGTGGGCGGTGACAATCTGGAGCCCCAGCATGAGCCCTCCTTGGGGAGTGGGGAAAATCCACAGTCCCAGAGTAGCCCCAGGGAGAGACTTGTCTTGGCCCTAGTGGAGAGGTCTCGCCCACCAAACACAAAGGCTGGTGCAACCTAGGAGCAGACACAGGCAGCTGGACGAGCAAACTGCTGGTTGCCTTAAACCCCCATAGCTCTGCTGCAGCCCCGAGGAGGCAAGTGAGATCCAGCAGGAGGAGATGGCAGCGGAGCTGTGAGTCTGGGTGAACAACTCCCAGCTATCTTGAAAGCCCAAAACATGTCTGTGGTTCCTAAGGAGAGAGCATGTCTACGCAGATCTATGGAAGCAGGCAGCAGCAGCCTGAAGCCCCCGTGTGATCGTTCCCACAGCTGATGGGAGACCCACAGGGCCACTGCAATCCCAAGGATCCCAAGCTGACGGGGGTCCTGGAGGGCACGGATTACACAGCTCCTGCTCCCTGCCCCTAGTGGCACCAAGTGGAGGCAGTAACCAAACTCTACCGCTATGCAGAGGCACAAATCCATGCCATCAAGAAGTACGAAAAAAATATATTAAATCTACAAAACAGAAGAAAAATAACAAGTACCCAAAAAACAATCCTGAAGACAAAGAAACCTATAACCTAAGGACAAAGAATTCAAAATAGCTATCATTAAAAAACTCAATGAGGGGCCAGCCCAGTAGCACAGCGGTTAAGTTCTCATGTTCTGCTTTGGCAGGCCAGGGTTCGCAGGTTCAGATCCCGGGTGCGGACATGGCACCACTTGGCAAGCCATGCTGTGGCACGCGTCCCATATATAAAGTAGAGGAAGATGGACATGGATGTCAGCTCAGGGCCAGTCTTCCTCAGCAAAAAAGAGGAGGACTGGCAGCAAATGTTAGCTCAGGGCTCATCTTCCTCAAAAAAAAAAAAACAATTCAATGAATTAAAAGAGAATACAGATAGACATCGCAACAAGTTCAAGAGCTATGTCACAAAAGAACTTAAAACTATAAAGAACAGCCAATCAGAAATGTTGGAGACAAAAAACACAATGGAGGAGATTAAGAAAAATCTGGACTCCCTGAACAATAGGGCTGATAATTTGGAGGACAGAATTAGCAGTCTGTAGAAAGGAAATATAGAAATGCTTCAGATAGAGGAGGAGAGAGAAATAAAACTAAAAAGAAGTGAAGAACCTCTCCGGGAAATATCCAATTCAATTAGGAAATGCAATGTAGGGATTATAGGTATCCCAGAGCGAGAAGAGAAGGTGAATGGAGCAGAAAGTTTGTTCAAAGAAACAACAGCTGAGAACTTCCCAAACCTGGGGAGGGAGCTGGAAACCCATGTGACAGAAGCCAAGAGATCTCAAAACTTTATCAGTGTAAAAAGACCAATGCCAAGGCATATAGTAGTAAAACCAGCTAAAGTCAATGACAAAGAAAAAATATTAAGGGCAGCAAGGGAGAAGAAACTAACCTACAAAGAAACCCCTATTGGGCTGTCAGCAGATGTCTTACAGGCTAGGAGAGAGTAGAATGATATATTCAAAACTCTGAAAGACAAAAACTTGCTGCCAAGAATATTCTATCCAGCAAAAATATCCTTCAAATATGATGGAAAAATAAAATCGTTCCCAGATAAAACTTAAGGGAGTTCATCGCCACAAGAACCCCCAAAAAGAAATCCTCAGGAAGGCCCTCAGACCTGGGGGGGAAAAAAAAGGAAAGGGGTTACAAAACCCTGAGCAAGGAGATAAGTAGAAAGACAAAATCAGAAAATTGCAGCTCTCCATCAGAACACATTAGCGAATGCTTAATTACAACATTAAAGATAAAGGGAAGGAAAATACCAAGAATAAACATAATCTTGTCATTTTAACTACAAACTCACAATACAAGAAGAAATAAGATGTGACAACAACATCTTAGAAGGGGAAGAGGACAGGGATAGAATTGGCTTAGTCTAAAGGAATAAGAGGCCATCAGAAAATAGAATACCTCATCTACGAGATGTTTATACAAACCACACAGTAACCACTAAACAAATAATTAGAACAGAGACACACATTATAAATAAGGAGAAGACTAAGAAAATCAGCCTAGAAAACTAACTAACTGAATTGGTAGTCTGAAATACATGGGATGAGAAACAAAGGAAATGAAGGATAGCCAGAAAAGGAAAAATAAAATGGCAGCATTAGGCCCCCACATATCAATAATCACTCTCAATGTTAATGGATTGAATTCTCCAAGCAAAAGACACAAGAGTGGCAGGATTAAAAAACAAGACCCAAGAAGATGCTGCCTCCAGGAAACACATCTCAGCTCCAAAGACAAACACAGGGTCAGAGTGAAGTAATAGAAGATGATACTCCAAGCTAATAGTGAACAAAAGAAAGCAGGTGTCACCATACTTAGATAAAGTAGACTTCAAGACAAAACAGATAATGAGAGACAAAGAGGAGCAGTATATAATGATAACAGGGACACTCCACCAGGAAGAGATAACACTTATAAATATATAAGTACCTACACAGGACCATCAAAGTACATAAAGCAACTATTAACAAAAAGAAGATGTCAACAATACAATAATAGTAGGGGACCTCAACACCCCACTTACACCAATAGATAGATCATCCAGACAGAAAGTCAACAAGGGAACTGTAGAGTTAAATGAAAACTACACCAGATGTACTTATAGATAAATAGAGAGCACTCCATCCAAAAACAGCAGGTTATGCATTCTTCTCAAGTGTGCATACAACGTTCTCAAGGATAGATTACATGTAGGGAAACAAGCAAGCCTCAATAAATTTAAGAAATGTGAAATAATATCAAGCACATTTTCTGACCCTAATGCTGTGAAACTAGAAATAAACTACAAGAAAAAAACCAGGAAAGGGGCAAAGATATAGAGATTAAACAACATGCTACTGAACAACCAAGGGATCATTAAGGCAATCAAAGGAAAAATCAAATATTATCTGGAGACAAATGAAAATGAAAACACACCATACCAATTCATTTGGGATGCAGCAACAGTGGTCCTAAGAGGGAAATTCACTGCAATACAGGCTCACCTCAACAAACAGGAAAAATCTCAAATAAGCAATCTCAAACTATACCTAACCAAATTAGAAAGAGAACAAACAAGGCCCAAAGTCAGCAGAAGGAGAGAAATAACAAAAATTAGAGCAGAAAAAAATGAAATTGAAACAAAAAATACAGTAAAAAGTATCAATGAAACAAAAGAGCTAGTTCTTTGAGAAAATAAACAAAACAGACAAACCTTTAGCCAGGCTCACTAAGAAAAAAAGAGAGAAGGTTCAAATAAATAAAATTAGAAATGAAAGAGGAGAAATTACAACAGATACCACAGAAATACAAAACGTTCTAAGATACTATGAAAAACTATATGCCAACAAATTGGAAAATCTAGAAGAAATGGATAAATTCTTAGACTCATCTGAATAGACCAATCACAAATAAAGAGACTGAAACAGTAATGAAAAACCTCCCAAAAATAAAAGTCCAGGACCAGAAGGCTTCTCTGGAGAATTCTACTAAACATTCAAAGAAGATTTAATACCTATTCTTCTCAAACTATTCCAGAAAATTGAGGAAAATGGAGCACTTCCTAAAACATTCTACAGGGCCAAAATCACCCTGATATCAAAGCCAGACAAGGACAATACAAAGAAGGAAAACTACAGGCCAACATTGCTGATGAACAGGGATGCAAAAGTGCTCAAGAAAATACTGGGAAACTGAATACAGCAATAAATTAAAAAGATCATACACCACAATCAAGTGGGATTTATACCAAGGACACAGGGATGGTTCAACATCTGCAAGTCAATCAATGTGATACACCACATTAACAAAATGAACAACAAAGACCACATGATCATCTCAATACACACAGAGAAAACATTCAACAAGATCCAACATCCATTTATGATAAAAACACTTACTAAAATGGGTATAGAAGGTACCTCAACATAATAAAGGCCATATATGAGAAACCCACAGCCAACATCACACTCAATGGGGAAAAACTGAAAGCCATCCCTCTGAGAACAGGAACAAGACAAGGGTGCCCACCCTCACCACTCTTATTTAACATAGTACTATAGGTTTCGGCCAGAACAATTAGGCAAGAAAAAGAACTAAAAGGAATCCAAACAGGCAATGAAGAAGTGAAACTTTCACTGTTTGCAGACAACATGATTTTATATATAGAAAACCCTACAAAAATCCATCGGAAAGCTACTAGAAGTAACCAACAATTACAGCAAAGTTGCAAAATACAAAATCAACTTATAGAAATCAGTTGCACTTCTATACACTAATGATGAACTGACGGGAAGAGAACTCAGGAACCCAATCCCATTCACAACTGCAACAAAAAGAATAAAATATCTTGGAATAAATTTAACGAAAGATGTGAAAGACCCACACAAAGAAAACTACAAGACTTTTCTAAAAGAAATTGACAACAACATAGAGATAGAAAGCCATTCCATGCACATGGATGGGAAAAACAAAAATAAATGTCCATACTACCTAAAGCAATCTACAGCTTCAGTGTAATCCCAATCAGAATCCCAATGATATTCTTCACAGAAACAGAATAAAGAACCCTAAAATTCATACGGGGAAGCAAAACAATCTGAATTGCTAAAGCAATCCTGAGAAAAATGAACAAAGCTGGAGGCATCACAGTCCCTGACTTCAAAATATACTACAAACCTATAGTAATCAAAACAGCATGGTACTGGCACAAAAACAGGCATACAGACCAATGGAACAGAATCAAGAGCCCAGAAATAAACCCCCACATTACAGACAGCTAATCTTTGACAAAGGAGCTAAGAACATATAATGCAGAAAGGAAAGTCTCTTCAACAAATGGTGTTGGGAAAACTGGACAGCCACACTCAAAATAATGCAAGTAAAGATCATTCTCTTACACCATACACAAAAATTAACTCAAAATGGATCAAAGACTTGAAGGTAAGATCTGAAACCATATTCCTAGAAAAAAATATAGGCAGTATACTCTCTGACATCAGGCTTAAAAGGATCTTTTCGGACACCATGTCTTCTCAGACAAGGGAAACAATAGAAAGAATAAAGAAGTGGGACTTCATCAGACTCAAGAGCTTCTACAAAGCAAAGGAAAACAGCATTGAAACGAAAAGACAACCCACCAAGGGGGAAAAACTATTTGTAAGTCATATATCCAACAAAGGGCTAATCTCCATAATATATAAAGAACTCACACAACTCAACAACAAAAAATCAAACAACCTGATCAAAAAATGGGCAGGGGATATGAACAGACATTTCTCCAAAGAAGAGATACAGATAGCCAATAGGCACATGAAAAGATGCTCATCATCACTGATCATCAAGGAAATGCAAATCAAAACTCTACTAAGATATCACCTTACACCCGTTAGAATGGCTAAAACAACCAAGACAAAAAATAACAAATGTTGAAGAGGTTGTGGAGAAAAAGGAACCCTCATGCACTGCTGGTGGGAATGCAAACTGGTGCAGCCACTATGGAAAACAGTGTGGAGATTTCTCAAAAAATCAAAAATAGAAATACCCTATGATCCAGCCATCCCACTACTAGGTATCTATCCAAAGAACTTGAAATCAGCAATTCAAAGAGGCTTATGCACCCCTATGTTCATAGCAGCATTATTCACAATAGCTAAGACATGGAAGCAACCCAAGAGCCCACTGACTGGTGATAAGATAAAGACGATGTGGTTTATATATCAATGGAATACTACTCAGCCATAAAAAATGACAAAATCGTCCCATCCACAACAACAAGGATGGACCTTGAGGGTATTATGTTAAGTGAAATAAGCCAGCTAAAGAAAGACAAACTCTGTATGATTTCACTCATATGTGGAAGGTAAACACACTGACAAAGAGGACAGATTAGTGGTTACCAGGGGAAAGAGGGGTCGGGGGTGGGCACAAAGGGTAAAGGGGAGCATTTATATGGTGACAGACAAGTAATAATGTACAACTGAAACTTCACAATGTCGTAAACTATCATAATCTCAATTAAAAAAATACAAAGAAAAATAAAAGACTAAGAAAAAACATTTACAGCCATATGGCAGCAAAGAGCTAATTTCCTTCACTCATAAAGCTCACATATAACAGAAATGGCAATCATTTAGCAGTTCACAGAAAAAGAAACATGCAGGGGCAAGAAACTCCTAAGATACTCAATTTCTCAAATCAACGGATGAAATTCAAAACACAAGTTAACAATATTATCTATCAGATGGACACAAATGAAAACAACTGTGATACCTAGAAAAGAGAAAGTGTGATGGCAGGAATAAAAAATGTTGCAAGCTTTTTTACAAGGGGAATTTGACAGTATCTTCCAAAATTTTACATTTTCATATACTCTGACCCAGCAACCTCACCATTACTAGGAATCCACCTCACTCACGTGGGTGCAGGTTCACCAACACGCAGGTATACTCACTGCAGCACGGCTCACACTGCACGCCACCAGCCCTACCCTAAGTGCGCACAGCAGAGGCCTGCGCAATGGGCACTTCCACACAGCACAGGCCACGATGCAGACAGGAAGGAGTGAGGTGGGACAGTGCGTGCTGACAAGCTGACACCTGCACGGCTGTTTTCTGGAAGGAATCACAGAAACTATTAACAATGTGTACCTCTGAGGAAAGGAATGAGGCAATGCTGTGTGTACATCAGAAAAGAAGGTGACTATTTGGTCCTATTACACCTTTCTGTACTATCTAAAATTTCTTAAAAATCTGCATTATTATATCCTTTTATTTATTCTTTTGTTGTTGCTGTTGTTGTTGAAATTAACAGATATTTGGAGTTTGAGATTATGGACCACTTTTGTTTTCTACCTTAGCATTTTCAAGTGTTCTCTTTAAGGCACTATGGTTTGGAAGGTTAGCAAAATGGAGCAAAAGCCCAAGTGGGCACCTCAGAAGAACAAATGAGTCCCCCTTATTTAATTTTGCCCACATTGAAATATGGCTGAATTCTCACTTCTCCAAACTTTTAGAAAAATAGCTCCATAAGCTTTAGTCATTCTATATTCTGACATCTCCATAATCTTGTAGTCTGAAGGTTCTTAATCTCCTGCAAGTTTTGCCAACTCATGCTGTCTGTCCTCACCAAGAAAGGAAACAAACTAAGTTCCTCATCCTGCCCCATTTTTCCCCCACACACTTATGTGTTCGTATACGGTCCTAGGGGAACTAGATCCAGAAAGTCGATCTCTCCTCCTTCTCCCAGGGGATGTGCATGCTGATTACTGCTGTTGGCAGCCACCTTCTGCCACAAGGGAACCAGCCTGAGGGCAGCTGAGTGTAGAGAGAGCAGAGCTGACTCTGCAGAGCCACTGACTCAGCCACCCAGGAAATCCGTCTGAATCCAAGGCTTTCTGCTAAGCAAAATGACAGGTTTTTTTACTATTTAAACTGGGTTGAACTAGTTTCCTGCAACATGTAGCCTAAAACATCCCAAAATAATCATTTACTTTCAAAAGGATTTGAGGCAGGGAAATAATACCATCATGTTTTCATTCCACAAATATTCCTTGAGCTCGGAATGTGTGCCCAGCCCTGCAATAGGCACTAAGGATACAGCAGTGACCAGGCCAAAGCGCCCCCTCTCATCTAGCTCACACTCTAGTGGAAGAAACAGTTTAAACTTACAAATTAAAAAGACAAGCAAAGGAGTGTTATCGATGGCATCACATCTCTTCAGTGATGTTATTACCCCAGAACATAAAACTGGAAGGGTATGGAGCACATATTCATTCATGCCAAATTCTGGATATTCACACTAAAACTTCCTACCGTCACAATGTGAATTCTCAGTTTGTATTTCACATGAAAAAGAAAATATCCAGGAATAGGCTAAAAATTACTTGTGGGTACTAGGAGCTACCTACTTATAATACACACATAAAACCTGACGGAAATGTTGCCATACAATTTTGCTGGTACCTTATGAGCTGGTGGTTCTGGAACGAAGTGAACAGTGTAAAAATGTGAGGCAACAAAAACGGATTTTCCTGAACTTCTGTGGTAAGTTTTTAGAAATCTCTAATGATTCTTGATATTGTTTTGGCTATATGTGCTGTCATAAATCAGTCAAAACATCAGACTATTGTAACTGGGATTAAGAACAACTTCATTTATTCAGAGGTCTTTAAGATTCTGAGTTCAACAATTTTACATGCCTGTAAGATTAGCAACAACACTAGCACCCATGAACATAAAGAGTTAAAAAGAGAGCTTAAGATAAAATCTTAAGGACCTAGAGATTTCCTATTATCGGATTATCATCTACTCATTGTATGGGTCAACATCTGAGTTGCCTATGTTTTCTTTGGTGCTTCCTTGGGGTGAAGCTGCGTTTCTTTTACTCTTCCGGTAGCTAGAGCTCAAGGAATGTCACCAAGAGGAAATTGAACAGCTGACTTGGGAATCAATTTCATGCCACTTGAGTCAGGAATCAAAAAGGAAAAAAACAAGTTTCTACATCTAGAGGACACCACCATAAACATATCTTTGGTGTGTCTACATAAAATAATTCAAAAGTTAGAGAAAGGTAAAACTAGCTTATTACAACAAGACAGAAAGAAACTTACACTAGAATTAGCAACAGTTAACTCATGACTTTTTAAAAAGGGTAATTCTTCTGCAGACTCAAATCACTTCTTATATTCAAAAATATCCCACTTGCAACAACATGGATGGACCTTGAGGATATTATGTTAACTGAAATAAGCCAGAGAAAGACAACACACCACATGATTTCACTCATATGTGGAAGATAAACACACACACAGACAAAGAGAACAGTTTAGTGGTCAGGAGAGGAGAACAGAACAGATTAGTGCTTACCAGAGGGGTGGGCATAAGGGGTAAAGAAGCACAGATACATGGTGACTGACAAATAATAATGTACAACTGAAATTTCACATTATAAACTATTATGACCTCAGTAATAATTTTTACAAAAAGACCTTCAATAAGGTATATGACAAAAATTTTAGAACTCTAGGGACAAAGAATAGAACCTAAAAACTTCCCAGAGAAAAAAAAGAGGTCACACATAAAGGATCAGAAAAGCACAAGGCATCTTTACCAACAGTGCTGGAAGCTGGAAAGCAACGGATCAGTATCTTCAAAATGCTGACAGAAAACTATTTCCAAGCCAGGATTCCATAGCCAGTCAAACTATTAATCAGGTAGATAAAGACATTTACATACATGCTGAAAGGCTCAAGATTTACCATCCATGTACCCTGATTCCACCTCAACCTAGTGAAGAATGTGTTCCACCAAAACGAGAGAATAAACCAAGAGGAACTAAGGGATCCAACAAGAGACCAAGAGAAAGAAAATGCCCAGGAAGCAGGTGAAGGCAGGTCCCAGGAAGACAGCTGCAATAGGCCTGGGAGAGAAACTAGTCTAGACTGGAGCAGGACAGAGTTGGGGGCGGTGGGGGGAGGAACAGAGATGACTCAGACAGACGGACTGACAACATCTTAGAGTTTCTGGTAAACTGGATCGAGGAGTGTTTACAAAGCAGCAAAAGTCTTATATGGTGGGAATTAAAGACTATATTGAAATCAATAATATATCATCACATCTCAAAATATAAAAATACTATTAAAAAAGGCAACTAAAAAAGGTAAAAATGGTTGTCTCTAGTTAATGGAAAGGGAGTGAACAAGAAACTGATTTTTTTGCTCTGAGGTTTAAAGTATTATTTGGCTTTCCAATCTATGCATATGTATTCTTTTGATACATGTAAACACGTAAGCAATAATTTAAATATCTTCAAATATACCAAAAAAAAAAAAAACCCTGGATGAAATCCACCTACTTGAACCTTCCTTCTAACAGTTCCTTGCTTTTGTTTTTAAATTGGGCGGAGGAACTTAGTATATCTTTAGAAACCAAAAATCACAAAGTATGATTTTGATGATATGCTTTTAAAAATTCATAGAGCCTAATGCTTCAGAATACAGGCTTTGGAGTCAAAAGACCTACATTCAAATCCTGACTCAATCACTTATAAATTACTGTGGGTGAGTTACTTAACTTTTCCAAGGCTTACCCTATTCTCATCTATAAAATCCAACACCTACTAGATAGGATGTTTGGAAAATTGGGTGAAATAAGGTGTGTTTGACATAGTGTCTGACAGTTACTAAAACTGCTCCTACAACAAATATTACTATTATCACTATTATTTCCTCACTATCAACTTGACTAAAATTTGCCCAAAACATTCTAGAAGACAGAAGCACATCAGGGTGCTTCTCAAATGGCTTAGAAGACTTCATAAGTTCAGACGCCCTTGAGGGTCAAAATTTGAACGCATACACCCTAGAAGAAAAAAGTTAAATAAAATAAAAAATCAAACCAAAAACCTTCCAGAACACACAACCGAATTAGTCTCTGAAGGAACAACAGCAGCTCTTTGCCTTACCTTGCTTCACTCCACAGCACTTCACAACTTATTCCAACATTTCACTATTCATGCCCTGGAGCAAGACCTAATGCATAAACTAAAACTCATCAGACAAAGTCTAAAGTCCTGCTGTGCGTCTCTGGAGGATAAAATGCTGGCAAACTAGCCGGAAAATAGCTACAATACTCACATGCCAAGAAAACTTATGGAAACTTTTAAAATATAAACCATACCCAACAATTCAAATTATTTTCAATGTGAACTCCAAATCATTTTAAAGGCACTGAATCCAAAAGGGGCCAATTTAAGAGGTGGAAAGAACACTGCCTTCTGAATCTTGCAGTTCTGAGGCTGAAGTCGACTCCCTTTGCCTTTTACTAACTGGTATGACTTTGGGCAAGAGACTAAACCTCTCTAAACCACACTTTTCTTACCTGAACCACAGGATATTACTAGTTACCTCGTGGGGTTATTTTGAGAATTAAATAATATGCCCAAGGAGCCCTGTAGGACATGCTCCCAAAGTGAGAACTGCTATAATTACATTACTATTTCATTCTAAGAGCTGCAATTCAGGGTCACTTGTCTACAACCGACCTGTTCTCAATACCCTAGGTCCTCTAGTGTTCTCTGGACCTTCGCTGTAAGTCACTTCCTCATCAAAGGGAGAAAAACTCTGTTCTTCAAGGACAGTACCGTAAACACAACAAGAAGTCTCCAGTGTACTTCACAACAACACAGGGGACAAGAGGTCAGAGTGACCTAGCACCATTTAGAGGTCAGTTCGTATGTGGCAGTGGTCACTTCCAGCTAGCAACAACTGCTTAATAACAAGCACTCATCAAAGGGCAGACAGACCAAGAAAACAAAGAGGCAAGAAAGTTCAACTCTCTGTACCCATGATTAGATTCAGAAGTAAATATACAACCAATCAAACGACTGGTTCAACTGGCCTACTTTTTGTAACACTTTTAACAGTTTATTTCACACTCTGCAATTTTTGATAGTTACTGACACTGATAAAGTAATTCTTTAATTTCTTTAGATATCTAGTAAAAAATAAAAAAGGCAGAGGAGAGCAGACGGAAATCAAACATTACCACAGGACAGCAAGGTGGGAAGCATAGCAAAGCTTCTAAAGGGAGTCAAGAAAAACCTGTCTTCCCTAGGAAGACCACAAAATGTAAGTTATCTGTTCTTCCTAAACCATCGATGTACACATTTCATAAATTCTGTCCTTATGAGATTATCAGGAAATTTACCTACAAAAGGGCATTACATAGTGATAAAGGGAACAATCCAACAAGAGGATATATAACACTTGTAAATATCTACACACCCAACACGAGAGCACCTAAATACATAAAGCAAATATTAACAGACTTAAAGAAAGAAACAAACAGTGACACAGTAACAGTGGGGGAATTTAACACTCCACTTACATGGACGGATAGATCATCCAGACAGAACATCTGAAGAAACAGTGACTTTAAAAGACACATTAGAGGGGGCCAGCCCAGTGGTGTGCTCCACTTCCGCGGCCCAGGGTTTGCGGGTTTGGACCCCGGGCCCAGACCTAGCACCCCTTGTCAAGCCACAGCCCACATAAGATAGAGCAAGACTGGCACAGATGTTAGCTCAGCGACAATCTTCCTCAAGCAAAAAGAGAAAGATGGCAACAGATGTTAGCTCAGGGTCAACCTTCCTCACAAAAAAAAAGAAACATTAGACCACATGGATTTAATAGATGTATACAGAACATTCCACCCAAAAACAGCAGAATACACATTCTTTTTCAACGCAAATGAAACATCCTCCAGGAGACATCACATGTTAGGCCACAGAACAAGTCTCAATAAATTTAAGAAGACTGAAATCTATATAACGTTATAGACCAATACTACCTCGATTTAAAAAAAAAAGAAAGGCAATTTACTTACAGAATGTGCTAACACCAGTAAAAATACCATGCTAGTACAGACTGGCCGTCAGGTTCTGGCCCTTTCTGCGGCCTCCTCCAGGAAGCACGCACCGACCCCGGGAAGGCGCCGGGCACGGCACCGCGCCGCCCGCCGGGACGACCCGCAGCGCTCGGAGCCCTACGCCGGCTCAGGGCGTTTGGGGCGGAGGGGCACAGCGGAGGCCAGTGAGGAAACAAGGCGGCACGGGGCGGACGCCGGGCGCTGGAAGCCCAGACGCGCGCCCGCCCAGCCGGAGCGTCTCCACCGCTGCCCGCGAACGACGCCCCGACCGGCGCAGGGTCGGGAACCCGCGGACCAGCAGCGGGGCGGGAGCCTGCCGCGCACAGCGGTCACTGACTTGCCCCGCGATCCGGGGCCGACGCACTCCACGGTCCCGGCGCGCGCCCCACGCTCCGAGCCTGTAACAGGCCTCCACGAGGCCCAGCGCCCGGCCCCCGGCGCGACGCCGCGCTCCGCGTCAGAGCGGGGCCGAAGAACAGACGGAAGGCCCGGCGGCCCGGCTCGCCCTGCCCTCCGCCCAGCCGCAGCGCCGCGACTCCTTCAGGACGCCTCCCACGTCAGTCCCTCTGCGTCCAAGAGGAGCCGGCGGGAACACGCGCCGACGCGAGCCCACCCCCCGCCCGCGGAGACCCCACGAGTCGGGAGGCGACCGGAGGCGAAGGGAGGGCACGCCACGAGCCGGCGGGCGGGCCCGAGCCACTGCGGCCACTGCGGCCGGCACCGCGGGAGCCCGGGCGGAGCTGCGGCGGGCCCGGGGGCGCCTGCGGGGGCGCGCTCCGGCGGAGCGGGCGGCTCGGGGGACCGAGGCCGGGCGAGGGGCGCCCGGAGGGGTGCGGGGTGGAGGGCCGGCTGGCCGGGACGGTCACCTGCGAGCACGGAGCGTTGAGAACGCAAGGACGCCGCCGCGGTTCCGGACTCCGCCGCCTCGCGCCCGCGGCTGCCGTCGCCGCGTCACAACCCCGGCGCGCATGCGCCCGGCGCGCCGCCTGCCCGGACCGCGGCGGGGCGGGCCCCTCGGGCTGTCGCGGGGGCGGGGGCGGGGCTCCGCCTGCTCCGCTGAGCTCGGGCTGGGCTCCAGCGCAGAAGGGGCAGTGCGTGCGCACACCTTGCTTCTGAATGCCCCCTCCAATAAAAGAAGCCGGGGCTCCTTAGGGAGAAGAGGGACGCTAGAGCGGGTCCTGGGGAGCCCAAGCGAGGTCTGCAGCATCGTGCAGCGCCAGGAATAAGCAATTTAGGAAATGGAGGCTGTCAGAGGTCACAGGAGTCAACCGGGAAGAGCTTTCAAAGGCCAACGTGGAACAATTTCTGCAACAACTTCAATTATATAGGATTAGATTGTAACAGAGAATATAACATAAATATGCTAGAGTCCATTTTGCTGTAAATAAATGATTAAATGAGTTAATAGGGAGAAGAGATGAATCTTCCTTATATAGGAATTCTAATTAATCATACCCTGTCTAGAAGGGGTATTAATCTCCACCCACCCCTGGGTGTGGGCTGTGCATAGTGACTCCCTCCCAAAGAGTACAGCGTGGGAAGGGAGAAAAATAACTAGAGAAACCTCACAAACAGTACTGTACCATGTGATCAAGGTTAGCATCAACAGTGATGAGTCATGATAGTATTTACCCTTATAGGATGTAATGAAGAGGTCACTTTTCCTCTGATCTTCCTCCCAAAAAAGCATAGCCCCAGTCTAACCATGAGAAAAACATCAAATTCCAATTGAGGGAAATTGCACAAAATAACTCACCGGTACTCCTCAAACCTAGCAAGGGCATGAAAAACAAGGGAAGACTCAGAAACTATCACATGCAATGTGATGTCATAGATGAGATCCTGGAACAAAAGAAAACAATGTTAGTGAAAAAATTGGTAAATTCCAAATATAGTCTAGATTTTAGTTAATAGTAATTTTTAGTTTTGACAATTGTACCATGAGTATGGGAGATGTTAACATTAGGGGAAACTGAGTGAAGAGTAGACTACCTTTGTAACTTTTCTGCAAATCTAAAATTATTCCAAAATAAAAAGTTTATTAAAAAAAAAAAAGACAATGGAAGAAAAAGGGAAACGTTAATTATCTCTACTGCTCAACTTTTAAGATACTTTTAAGCCCCTGTGGGCCTCTGGGAGCAGGATAGGGAGAATGCCTGGGAAGTGGCCTGAGGGAACCTTCTGGCAACCCTACTCCTGAGTGGTAGATATGTGTACAGAAACATTTATCAAGATGTACACTTAAGATTTGTCATCTTTTCTATATATAAATTTTCTGTCTCTCTCTCTCTCTCTCTCTATATATATATATATACTTTTAAAAAGCTAAAACAAAACTTTGGGAAAGGCAGTGGTAAATGATCTTCAGAACTCCAAACTCTGGTGGTAAGGGTTCCTGTCTTAATCTAGCTCCTCTCCGGGGAAAGAAATGCAAGGTAGGGAGTCCTGTGATTCCAACCTAATCTGTAAGATAGTGTGGCATCCTCAACACAGAATTCAGAGATTAGCGTCATCTGAAATTCTTCCTGATTCCGCCACCCATGGATGAAGTAGAGCAAATTGCCTGAGGTCACTGAGGTTGCTGACCCTAGAGCTGTGCGTCCGGCCCTAGCCGCCTTCACTGTTGGTCTTAGGTGTCTTTCGGGACTCCGATTAGGAGTGCCCAAAAATACACTAACATATTGTCTGTGAGTGATGGGACTCCGGATGACCTATTTCTTCTTCCTACTTTTCTGTATTTTCCAAATTTTCTTTAATCAATCACTTAACACTTAAACAACTTAAAATCACTTAAACAACAGGAAAAAAGTACTATTTGAATCCAGTTCAGTTTAAGTAGGTGTTCCAGGAGCCAGAGCAGGGAATGTCCCCTGGGTAAGTATTTTAGTTCAGTTAAATTGGCTTTCTGTCCACGGTTGCTGATGAGGAAAGTACAGGCAGGAGAAGGCCCCCTGTGGGCAAGAACACCTGCTTACAGACCCACATCTGCCAGCACGGAAGGTGTGGGTTCTGGTCTGGCACTGAGAGGGGCTTCCAAGAAGCCACACTGGGATTCCCCATGTGTCAGTCACCTGGCTCCATGGCTCCTTAGAATTTGTGGTCTTCAACTCAGTCATGCCAAATTACGTGCTGATTACCCCCACTCCCTTTTTTGCCCTGATTACTAGTATTGCTTCCTTTATTAAAAAAAGAAAGTGATGGGGCCGGCCCCATGCGGTAGTGGTTGAGTTCAGCTTGCTCCGCTTCAGCAGCCCAGGTTTGCAGGTTTGGACCCTGGGCATCAACCTACGCTACTCATTGGCCATGCTGTGGTGGCAACCAACATCCAAAATAGAGAAAGATTGGCACAGATGTTAGCTCAGGGCAAATCCTCCTCGTAAAAAAAAAAAAAAAAAAAAATAGTGGTACATTCTTGTGGTTAAAAGAGAAAATCTAAATAGGATATAAAGTAAAATGTCATGTCTGCCTCCCACATCTCATATAATTTAGAGTGAGAATCTTTCAAATAACAGGAGGTAATATAAACACTCATTTATTTCCAGCTTCTTTACCTTTTCTAAGTGAATCACAGCTTCTCATGTTCTTTTCTTTATTGGATTCATTTTTGGTTTTCTGCAGTATCTCAAGGAATGTATATATATATGTAGGTGTCAACCTTAAAAATAAAAGTTATTTTACCAGTAAAATGACTTTATTCGAGAAAAAACAAAGAATTGCATTTCAAGACCCACGTGCTATGGCAAAAGCCATAGGCAAGTCCAACAATCATAGTAGAGGAATATCATTTTATAGAGAAAAAAGAGGAAATTGGGAGGGGTTGTTTTGAACAAAAGTCCACTGAAGAAAAGCAAGAGTTCAGGGTGGTGATGGTTTCTCACTGGCTGAGTCGCTGAGGTCGTTTAGCATGCAATGTACATTTCTTCCTCTTGGGGTCTATAATTGTGTTTTGTTTTGTTTTGTTTTGTTTTTAAAGATTAGCACCTGAGCTGACAACTCTTGCCAATCTTTTTTTCCCCCCTTCTTCTCCCCAAAGCCTCCCAGTCCATAGTTGTATATTCTGGTTGTGAGTGTCTCTGGCTGTCCCATTTGGGACAATGCCCCAGCATGGCCTGACAAGCAGTGCCATGTCTGCTCCCAGGATCTGAAGCAGCGAAACCTGAGGCCCCGAAGCAGAGCATGCAAACTTAACCACTTGGCCATGGGGCCCTGCCCCCTGTAATTGTTGATTCTTCCTGTTGATGACTTTTTTCTGTTGGGGTCTGTAATTGACTATCTTTCTTGTAATTGACCTTGAGAGGTACTGTGTGAGAGATCCCATATCCAGCCTCCTGACTCCTTTTTTTTTTTTGAGGAAGGTTGGCCCTAGGCTAATACCCATTGCCAATCCTTCTCTTTTTGCTTGAGGAAGATTGACACTGAGCTAACATCTGTGCCTGTCTTTCTCTGTTTTGTATGTGTGGTGCTGCTGCAGCGTGACTTAATGAGCAGTGTGCAGGTCCACGCTCAGGATCCAAACCCATGAACCCTGGGCCGCCGAAGTGGAGCACGGGAACCCAACCACTACACCCCTGGGCTGGCCCCCAACTCCATTTTAAATGAAGTTTCTCTTTATTAATTTTCACATTTTTCTCTTTTGATCAAGATCTTTCTCCAAAAGCATTGCTAATCAAGAGTCAGGATTTCTGCATTTAGTGGTTTGTCCCTCAGTGCCAGGAAGGACCTTTCATGGTTGTCGTGTCCCACACTGGAGGGAAAGTGCACAGTAGTTGGAAATCATTTAGGCCACATTTGAGTAACAAAGAAGGTTAGGAGGGAGAGCTCTCAGGCACCTGTTATTCAAAGTCTATAGTTGTCTGAGGTCATAAGCATAGGAAATTATTTCAAATTGTTGAGCTAACATCACCTTATTGTGTACATCATGTTTACAAAGATTTGACAGGCAAGAAAATAAAAAACTTAAGAGCCAGCCCTGACAGCCTAAGGGTTAAAGCTTGGTGTGCTCTGCTTCTGCGGCCCCGGTTCAGTTCGGCCCCGGTTCAGTTCCCAGGCGCAGAACACATCACTCTCCTGTCAGTAGTCATGCTGTGGTGGCAGCTCACATAGAAGAACTAGAAGGACTTACAAGTATGTACTGGACTTTGGGGAGAAAACAAAAGAGAGGAAGATTGGCAACAGATGTTAGCTCAGGGCCAATCTTTCCCAGCAAAACAACAACAACATTTTAAAAAATACAAAACAAAATAATTATACAAAACAGAATTAAAAGTGACATGACAATTCTAAGTTGTAAACTAGGAGCCCAAACCTGAGGTTAACCAGCTAAACAGAGGCTTAGTGGGGTGGACCGATGAGAGGCATCTGATTTGTTATGAAGAGAAAATAGAATGACAAATACAGTAAGAGCACACTCAGACTGAAAGAATTAACTAAGTGCATTGGGAAGACAGAGTGCAGGAATAAATATGAAGCCGTAGGTGATGAACTCTTTGCAAAAATAGCAAAAACTTCAAGACATATTAAAACAGTCTTGTTATCTCAATAAAACTGTTCAGGAACCAAATGTGTTATCCAATAACACAGCCTGTAGGGTTGCAAATTTGGAGACCTTGAATTTGGATAAGAACCCAGAGTCATTTAATAGGCCAGATGAAAGAAAGACTTCTGTGAATTCTGAACTTTCTAACCCTTCAGAAAAAGCAACAGAAAAGATTAATGTGTCACAGGATCATGATAAGGCTGTTTCCAAAAGGCAATAATCAAAAGAGCTTTCCCATTTTCCCAAGGGTTTGGGAAATGCAGACAAGGACATTGTCTTTCCAAATAGATAATGAGAAGAAGCAACAGTGAGAAAGGGAATACAGGCCTGCTCCAGTCATCTTGGAAAGCTGTCTGCCTCAGATGTCACTGCTTCTCTTCCTAGTCAATTTGATTTGGAGATTTCCAGCATTTGTACAGGATGTCATGACAGGTGGAGCCTTCTTTATCTGTGAGGTGTGTACCCAAGGCTCAAGTCCCTCAAGTTTGGCTGCCACCAGGGTAGTGAGGAAGACTCGATATAGTCCCTTCCAAGGAGATTTCAAGGGCAGTAAAATTGGAAATGTCAGTTTGGCTCATCATAGCCATTTAAGGAAATTAGAAGAATTTAGGATCCAGTCCAGCTTTCAGGCATATAACCAAACCTTAAAGACAATTAATAAGGGTAGAAGTTAATATCTACAAAGATACAAACAATTATCCCCATTCTTATTGAAGATAGTCATAGTAAAACTAATTTGTTTATATTAAACTTGGCCTGATTATTTATATTAATGCAGCAAAAATAGTGCTTGACCATATAAATTCTTTTTTAAGATTGCTTTGCTGAAACCTTGTAAGCAAGGTACTAGGTCAATTTTTCAAGGAGTTCCTTAAAGCTGTCGACGAAAATAATCCATAACCAATCTGTAAATGAAAATTTGGGTGAGTTTATTCTGAGCTTAAATCTGAGGATTATAACCCGGGGCCTTTCTTCCCGAAGGAAGAAAGGGCACCAAAGAAGTGGGGTGCACAGAGTGGTTATATACCCTCAGAGAGGATGTCTCACATAGGATTGAAATGTCCCTTTCACAATAGTCGCGGAGACTGCTCTGTCGGCACAGCGATTGATGGAAACAGCAGGTAGGTCTTCTGTCTCAGTGAACACAGCAGGGTGGCACTCTGTTGTCTCCAGCTGAGTGGTCACAGGTGAGCTGGGTGGTCAAAGGTGAGTGCAGCAATCAGTTCCTAGCCTAAGGAAAAATGCTTATCCCTAAGGAAATGCTAATGTGGGGGGAAGTTGCACCTTTATCTGAAGGGCCTTTGTTCTTGCCATAGGAAATGTCTATGCAGATATACAATGTGTGCTCAACAGCCACAGTCAGGCCCTTTTGGAAAAAACAAAGTCAGGCCGAATTAGGTTTATACCAAATGGCTTCCTCATATACTCCAATATATCCTATTGCTTGCCATTTTTGTTTGTCAAAGCTGTCTGGTCATACCTGAGCGTATGTACATCTTTCTTGAACTCACCACTCTAGTCAAAGCTTTGGTAATGTAGCCAACACTTTCAATTGTCCTGTTACAAGGGGAACAGAACTTCACGCATGTAAATACATACATTGTCATGAAAAAGAACACTTAAGAGCTTCCAAATTCTAGAGGAATCAGGCGAGAGAAAAAGATAAATGTTGCAACCCTTGTTGCAAAGATACACTTTATGAAACGGCTGTTAAGTTACAGATAGCTTAAAGGAGAGGAGAAAAGGGGGTCCTTTAAATCTAGAACACAAAACTTCAAAGTAATCAGTCCTCCACTCAATTTCCAAAAATTCCCACCCAGTTCAGTGTTATGATCTTAAAATTATCAACACCTGTATTTCAGAGTACTTCTCAAAGCCTTTTTCACAAATCTCTTTGAAAATGGAACATTTGTAAAAGCATCAGAGTAAAACAATAACTGTCACTGACAAAAGATTTTTTTAAATGCAATGGGTATGTGCAATTGACAAGGAAATTTGGGTATTTTTGTGACATACTTTTTAGATAGTAACAGAATTAGAAGTGATAAGATTTATATTAGGACATCAGATTTTTAGGAATTGTATACAATTTCTAGAACACTTTTTAGTAACATTAACCTGTGTAACATAACCTAAAAAGACTTATTACTGTTTATTTGGCCATGCTTATCATGTAATTTGACATACCAGATAAGCCTAATTAGTTAATGTCTCTTTTTATAAGGAGAGGGAACAAATCTTTTGAGATGTCCCAGGTGACTTTTGGAAAATCCCAAAGTTATATCCAGATCAAAAAGGCTTCATTTAGAATTTGAATATTTTGAGAAGCTTGTCAAAAATATCCAAGGTTTGGACACTTGACCAAATAGTATCACAGATCATTATGAAATAATACGTAAGTATCTATTTGACCAAAATAACAATAAAAGTTTTCGAAGGTGAATACCAAAGTTTACGTGGTTGTAAGCAAATCTTAACTCCTTTAATACTAAGAAGACTCAGTTTTCTTAAGTAATTAAAGATCTTATAGAAACAACATGGGAAATTATTTTGACAAAACACAAAATCTCTGTTTTCTAGGCATATTGCTTAAAGGTAAAGAAGCAAGGCCAGCCTGGTGGTGCAGCAGTTAAGTGTGCACGTTCTGCTTCTCAACGGCCTGGAGTTCGCAGATTCGCATCCCGGGTGCAGACATGGCGCTGCTTGGCAAAAGCCATGCTGTGGTAGGCGTCCCACATTTAAAGTAGCAGAAGATGGGCATGGATGTTAGCTCAGGGCCAGTCTTCCTCAGCAAAAAGAGGAGGATTGGCAGTAGTTAGCTCAGGGCTAATCTTCCTCAAAAAAAAAAAAAAAAACAGGTAAAGAAGCTTGCATCATCTGTTATTGAGAACAGACAAATACCCCAAGAAAAACTTGTCCTTTCAACAGAAAAGAAAGCCAAATTTTAATTTTGCATCAGCATATTTTGGTATTAAAACTCATTTTAATAAATTCATTTTAATCTTAGCCAGCTTGACCACACATTAAAATTCCTTTCCTAAGATTCCTTTCTGCAAACTTTCTTCACTTTTTTTTTTACATTTAGATTTTGCCTTTCCCCCGCTCTTTCCCATTCCAAAATAGCTAGCCTCTCTGTAGGACAAAATTACTTTCTTTTCCCCAAAGAAAATGCATTTCTGTTCTTCACACCTTCTTTTATCAAAACACATATCCTACATTCCTTGCATACAGAGATGTTTCTCTTATTACATATAGTTACTAGAATTCTTAACCCTTAGAATCCTTAATTTGTAGTGAAAAACTAAGTAAGCAATTGTGGACTAGTAAATTTATAAATACATTTCAAAACTTCTAAAAGCATAAGCCTTTTTAAATAGTACAATCTTTAAATGTGGCATAAGACATGGTTACTAACAGACTCAAATTTATCTTTAACTTCTTTGCAATAGGGAGACAAAGTTGATAAACGTGTTCAGTAATTAATGTTTTAGTATTTTATACTATTTGGAAAGTGATCCAGATATTCAATAAAATGCCATCACTTAATTTAACTTAGCGAAAACTCTAAAGTTTTAAGTTACCTAAAAAGACTTGGGGATGTTATTTTTAAGCCTACACACTATAAAACGTAATTATTGCACCTAAAAACTTTCATCCCATTTTCATCTAATTTGTTTCCAACAATTATGGTCATATTACTCACAAAATCTTCATGAGATATTACACAAAGTCAGCCATCATCTCAAGCGAATTTTCTTGTTGATAAAGTTTACAACAGAGATAACATGAACTTATTTGACCAATAAACTCATGTAGAATAAAAGTGTTATATTTAATGTTGATAACTTTAAAGCCATGCCTGTTTAAATTAAACCAAAAAACTTAAACTATCTTTAATTTCAAATATTTTCCCAGATCACATGAACCTGAAAAGCCTCTGGGTTAGAGTCTGTTATATTCCTGGGAATTTTTAAGAATATTTGATTAAAAAAAAAAAAAGATTGGGGGGCTGGCTCCGTGGCTGAGTGGTTAAGTTCACGTGCTCCGCTGTGGTGGCCCAGGGTTCAGATCCTGGGCATGGACATGGCACCACTCATCAGGCCATGTTGAGGCGGCATCCCACATCCCACAATTAGAAGGACCTGCAACTAAGATATACAACTGTGTACAGGGGGGCTTTGGGGAGATAAAGCAGGAAAAAAAAAAGATTGGCAACAGTTGTTAGCCCAGGTGCCAATCTTTAAAAAAAAAAAAGAATACTTGATTTATAGATTTATATAAGCACTTGCTCTTTCTTAAGCCAATTAAATAGAGCTCTTTTACAAATTAATTTTGGCAATACCATCTGAAGATAGAAAAATATCGCTTACATACACAGACATACATAACAAATAGACACAGAGACCTTACAGTTTTTGTTTAAAAAATTTCAGCAATGTCTTAAGTACCAAGTTCAAAGGAATAGTTGAATCCAAATTGTGTTTCTGGCAGATGGACTAAGTTAAAGTTACTTGCTCAGATGGCCAAAGTTTCAGCACCAGAGGTGGTGCAGAAGGGAAGAAAAAAGATGCCACTGGAGGTGGGGCCTGAGCATAAGACAAAGAAAATGGGAGAAGAAAAAGAGACTTCAGAAGCCCTTTTGTCTTCCCTCAGTTTTTCAGTTGTTTTGGCTAATTCAGGTATGGTATCTTGTAATTCGGTGATTTTAGAGTTTTTCATTTGTTTGGAAGCCTCTAGGTACCAATTAAAATAAAAATACCATTTGTTTTGCTTAACTTTAGAGCCACAGTCTTCCAATTTGGTTTTAAGAAAAATGAGTTTGGGGATATCTAAATTTCCTCATAATGGCCATTGTAATTCCAGACTATTCCTGGTCAGTTTGCCTATTTAGTTAAAAATATGCATGTAGGAGGCCCATAGTTCGTAAACATGAACCTGGCTGGAGTCCCTGAAGTAGGTTGTCCTCAGAATATTTAGATGACTGGGATCCCATTTCTCATGTTCTGAAAGCCCAAATTGATTCCAGGAGGAATCCAAGACCAAAAGAAAATCCACAACCAAAAGAAAATTCCAAAAAAGTTTGATCCTCCAAAGGAAACGTGCTTGGGCCGGCCTGGTGGCACAGCAGTTAAGTTTGCACGTTCTGCTTCTTGGCAGCCCAGGTTTGCTGGTGCAGATCCCGAATGTGGACATGGCACTGCTTGGTACGCCATGCTGTGGTAGGCGTCCCACATATAAAGTGGAGGAAGATGAGCACGGATGTTAGCTCAGGGCCAGCCTTCCTCAGCAAAAAAAGAGGAGGACTGGCAGCAGATATCAGCTCAGGGATAATCTTCCTAAAAAAAAAACAAAAAACAAAAAACAAACAAACAAAGGAAACGTGTTACTGCGCACCTCAGAAGACAGCCGAGTACTCATCAGGCGGGACTTCAACCCTTTCCCTGGAAGGATGAAGCCTTTCTCTGTGAGCCTAGGATAAAACATCTTCCTGAAGGGACTCGAACTCTTCTTTGAAAGGGAAAAAGCAACCCTCTCCCCTTTCCAAACAAAGTTGGAGAGCTCAAAATGCAGGAAAAGTGGAGCTTAGAATCCAAGAGAAGATTCACCAAACCAACAGGAGGTGGCAGCTGATGGAAGTGTTGAGTGTAAGGGGCTCCATGTGGGTACCTCGCTCAATTCTGGGGGCCATCATCTTTCAGTGGTCACCTCCTTCAGATCCTACTTCAGGCACCATGTATGTCAACCTTAAAAGTAAAACAGTTATTTTTACCAGCAAAATGAGCTTATTTTGGAAAATCAAAAAAATTGCAATTTGGGACCTGCAATATAGGCAAGTCCAACAATCAAAGGAGAGGAACATTGTTTTAAAGGAAGAAGAAGGAAGTTGGGAGGGGTTGTTTTGAACAAAAGTCCATTGGAGAAAAGCAAAAGTCCAGGGTGGTGATGATTTCTCATTGGCTGAGTTGCTGGAGTAGTCAATTTCTGTTTAGGAGGTAATATACTTTTCTTCCTGTTGCCATCTGTAATTTATTCTTTCTCTTGAAGACTTCTTTCTAGTGGGATCTGTAATTGACTATCTTTCCTGTAATTGACCTGGAGTAGTACTACATGAGAGCTGCCTCTTCCACGCTCCTGACTCCATTTTAAATTAGGTTTCCCTGTATTAATTTTTGCATAACAAAGGTGGCACTTAGGGTGGAGCAGTGGGACTTCAGCTGCCCCTTAATCTTCACCAGCACTCCAAATTCATTCTAATAGGCATATCATTCTAGTGAGAACAGAGTGTGGGTCAAAGCCAAGCAAAGGCCAGCCCAACCAAGACTGGGAAGACCTTCCACTCAGCTTGCTGCACCTTCGCTCCTCCTATAAGGAAAATTTAGAACTGCCTTTATTGGGTAGGAAGCAATGAGTTGTGTGTTTAAGTTTGACTTTATTTTGCCCTCAACATCTACTGAGAAGCCTTGGCTTTCTTTAGACAGTTGAGTCCAGTTATTTTAAGAAGAGCAGTTGGGTTTTTGCCCACTATAAACTTGAAACTGCCCAAGCTCGCGGAATGGGAAAGAGAGATGGGGTACCACTGTAGCACAGGCAGCCTTCCAGTTACTGTCCTTGTTTACAGGCCTATTTCTCATCACCCTTCTCCCCCATCACACCTGCTGTGGGTTGCAGTTTTTTTCTGCCTCCTTAAGCCATCCTCGTGAAAGTGATTCCCTCCCCTCCTGCACCCCACCAGACCCTCTGCTACTGCTCCGGTTTGCTGTGCTGCTTATTATTTTTTAAACATCTACTATCTATGTCATTGCCGTCTAGGAGAGAATAGAAGGCAGAAGTATGTTCTTGGTCTGCCATCCTGAATCAGAAGCCTCCAACCTCAATTGCTTTCTACTGTGCTCAACTGTCTCAAAATGTCTGGTTAACTGATAGTACCCCTAACTTGTTTTCCAGGACTATTCAGGAGTCATCTTTTAAAAATGCCTTTTCTTTTACCTTAATGTGGCCTTGGAAGGGAGGAGAGGTAGAGCTCCATGTTCAAGTCAATGTGCTGAACCAAAACAGAGTTTTTCACTCTCAAAAATTTTGCCTCCAGCTAGATGGTGAACAGAATGCAGTGCTCTTTTCCTATTTTTTCTTTTTAAAGATTGGCACCTGAGCCAACATCTGTTGCCAATCTTTTTTTTTTCTTCCCCGTGAAGCCCCCCAGTACATAGTTGTATATTTTTAGTTGTGGGTCCTTCTAGTTGTGGCATGTGGGACGCCACCTCAGCATGGCCTGACAAGCGGTGCCATGTCCGTGCCCAGAATCCAAACTGGTGAAACCCTGGCCACCAAAGCAGAGCTCGCGAACTCAACCATTCGGCCTTAGGGCTGGCCCCTCTTTTCCTGTCAAACCTTCAATTTATACATAGGAGGAACTCAAATAGATTGACAAGAAAAACACCAAGACTCCAATACAAAAACAGGCAAAGGGTATGTGAATAAGTCATTCACGTATGAGAAAGTGCAAATGCAACAAATATTTTTAAATGAATATTGCCTGCAGTCTAACGAATGCAAATTAAAACAAATGAAATACAGTTTTCCAGTGATCAAATTTTAGCAGATTTTTAATGAAATACTCAATACAAGGATTTGATGAGATGCTCACTGGCATACACTGCTCGTACAAAATGTAAACTAGTATGACCATTCTAGAGTAAAATTTGATAATATCACGAGGTTTAAAATACTTCCTACTCTTTAAACCGGTAATGCTTTGAGGCAACCATCCCATAATAAACAGAAAATCCAGCCAAAAGTTGTTAATATGGATGTACATCAGGTATGTAAGAAATGGAAATTATAACAACCATCAGATACAATTTCACACCCACCTGATTGGCAAAAATTTAAAAGTTCACAGTAAGTATGATGAATACATGAAGGTACCAGAGCTCTTATCTTGCTGGGGATGGTGTAGCTTGTTACAAACACTTTAGAGAGCAATTTGGCACCACCTAGTAAGTTTTAAGATGTAGGTACCCTTTGACCAAACAATTCTGCTTCTAGGTAAATATCGTAGAGTAGTAGTTTCAAACTTTTTGACTATCACCTACAGCAATAAATTTACTTCATAACCAGTACATAATATATATGTAAATCTGTATATATACAAAGCAAGTTTTACAAAACAATACTTATCCTTATTCTTATACTATGCATGCTCTTTTTTCTTTTTCTTTTGTTGAGCAAGATTCACCCTGAGCTAACATCTGCCGCCAATGTTCCTCTTTCTGTATGTGAGCCTCCACCACAGTATGGCCACTGACAGGCGTGTGGTGTAGGTCCTCGCCCAGGAACCAAACCTGGGCTTCTGAAGCAGAGAGTGCCGAACTTAACCATTAGGCCACTGGGGCTGGCCCCTTGCATTCTGTCTCTCACCTTCCACTCTAGTTCATTTTTGACAATGCAGACAATGAATCAGGAGATTGATTTTATGGCCTGGGACTAGTAGTTGGGTTGCTGCTGCAGGGAGGGCTGCTCTGATTACCTCTTGCTGCATATGAAACTACACCCAAACTTAGTGGCTCAGAACAGAAACTTATTATTATTGTCTCATAGTACTCTGGGTTGATATTTCCCCTTATGTTAATTAGTAAGATTGAAGTGAAATAACCTTGTTGGAACTTGAGTTGTTCATCAGTGACATGAGTCACTTCTTTGCTGAAAAGGATAATAGAGTTTTTTTTCATGTATATATATTTTAAAGATTGGCACTTGAGCTAACAACTGTTGCCAATCTTTTTTTTTCTCCCCCAATCCCCCTAGTACATAGTTGTATATTTCAGATTTTTTTTTTCTTTTTTCTCTCCAAAGCCCCCTGGTACATAGTTGTGTATTTTAGTTGTGGGTCCTTCTAGTTGTGGCATGTGGGATGCCACCTCAACAGGGCCTGACGAGTGGTGCCATGTCTGCACCCAGGATCCAAACCGGCGAAACCCTGGGCCACTGCAGTGGAGTGCAAACTTAACCACTCGGCCATGGGGCTGGGCCTGGATAATAAGTTTTGAATACTAGAATATTTCCTAAATTTTTTGTGCTATTCACAACGTTATGGCTATAGACACCACCCCTTTTAAGTTTAATTTGCATTATTAAAGTTTTCTCCATCATATTCTTAAGCCTATAAAATTAACCAAACCATAAATCAAGTCCTGATTAGTATTATTTGATGAGTTACATGGTATAAATATTCTTACCATGGCCAGTTTCAGGCTACCAGTGTGACATCCCAGAAAGGAAGTGGGAAGGGAAACCCCACAGCCTAGGATATGAGCATTTCCACCAGGCAGATGCCTTAGCTGCAAAGAGCCTCAGGGCACAGGCATAATAAAGTAATTAGGAAGGGATGAGTTCTGAGTATTTATTCCTTTAGTTTTTAACATCCTTTCTATAATTTAATTTTTAATAATTGCTGTGCTTGACAAATGGTTTGCCAAATTCCTGAAAATATGTCCTTTGGCTTTCGGGAGCCAGAGCAACACACCTCTGAGCTCATTCAGTTCTCCTGATGACAGAAGGGTGGACTCTTTCCAACTTTTGGCTATTATCAATAAATCTGCTATGAGCATTTCTGTACAGTTCTTTGCATGGACGCATGCTGTCATTCCTCTTTGGCAGATATCTACAATTTGCTGGGTGACAGGATAGGTGTATGTTTAGTTTTCTAAGAAATGACCAGACCTTTTCCCAAATTGATTATACCATTTTACACTCCCATCAAAATTTATGAGATTTTAATTTATTTTTAATTTACTTTTAGAATGTGTAATACATTCACATAGTTCAAAAGAAAAACAAACCTTGAAATTTGTCCTTCTCATCCCTCCCCCATTTGCTCAGTGCTCACTCTGTCCTTAGCCTCACTACAGGTAGCCACTGCTGTTAGTTTCTTGGACTTTTAAAAGTATTCTGTAATTGTGTACAAGTAACTACAAATACATATTTTCATTTCCCCCTTCTTACAAGATGTTCTTTATGTCAATGAAAATAATCCATAACCAACCTATAAATGAAAATTTGGGTGAGTTTATTCTGAGCCAATATGTGAGGACCATGGCCCAGGGCCTTTCTTCCCAAAGGAGGAAAGGGCACCAAAGAAGCGGGGTGTACAGAGTGGTTATATACCCCCAAAGAGGATGTTTCACATATGATTGAAACGTCCCTTTTACAATAATCAGGAGACTGCTCTGTCAGCCTGGTGATTGATGGACACAGCAGGTAGGTCTGCTGTCTTGGTGGACACAGCAGGGTGGCAGGTCTGTTGTCTCAAGCTGGGTGGTCACAGGTGAGTGCAGCAATCAGTTCCTAGCCTAAGGAGAGATGCTTATCCTTAAGGAAATGCCAATGTGGGTGAACCCTGGGCAGCTGAAGCAGAACGTGCGAACTTAACCGCTGCGCCACCAGGCCGGTCCCTCAAAAAGTTTTAACTTGTGTTTTTCTTTTTACAAGTGAGGTAGAATTCTTTTCCATATAATTAAGAGTCATTTACTTCCTTTTCTGTGAACTCTCCTCACTTTTCTATTGGGTTGTAGGACTTTTTCTTATTGGCTTCTGGAAGCTCAAATATTAAGGAGATTTGCCCTTTGTCTACGATATGAGTTGGGACTATTTCTTCCTTGTTAATCATTTGTCGCTTCACTATGCTCATGGTGCTTTTTGCCAAACCGAAGTTCTTCACAGTCATGGCTTTTGGACTTTGAGAGTGAGTTAGAAAGGCTTTCTTTACTCCAAGATTAAAAAGGAATTTTCCCATGTTTCCTTTTTGTCTTTTTATGATTCCATTGTTATATATTTATATCTTCTGTGATTTGGATTTTATTCTGGTATGGTATAAGGTAAACATCCAATTTTATACTTTTTCAGGTGGCTATATTTTTGCCTCAATACCATTTATTGAACAGTCCATCTTTATCCCCAATGTTTTGAGATGCAACTTTGATAAGATATCAACTTCCCAAAATTATTTGGGTATATTTCTGGATTTTCTGTTATATTTCCATGGTCTGTCTATTCATGCTTCAGTGACACACTGCTTTGTTTTATTTATTTATTTTTTTGAGGAAGATTAGCTCTGAGCTAACATCTGCCACCAATCCTCCTCTTTTTGCTGAGGAAGACTGGCCCTGAGCTAACATCCGTGCCCATCTTCCTCTACTTTATATGTGGGGTGCCTGCCACAGCATGGCTTGACAAACAGTGCATAGGTGCGCACCTGGGATGCGAACCTGCAGACTCTGGGCCCCAAATCGGAATGTGCACACTTAACCGCTGAGCCAGCGGGCTGGCCCTAACACACTGCTTTATTGATGGAGGATTTTAAACATGTTTTCTTACCTGGTAGGTCTAAAGCTGGGCACCTGAGGGTTACTGTAAATATTCAATAAGAATGTGATTACTGTTTGATCTTGTTTCCAACACAATGGATAAAAAGAAGTTAATCTTGTTAATTTGCTGTTTTCTTGTTTAACCTGAGAGGTGATTGAAGAGTCATAAGGATTTATGAGCTTGTTTGGCAAAAAAAAAATAATACCTTCAAGGAAGTTACAATCAGATGACCAGATAACCAGGCCCCAGCTGCGGTTGACGCAGAGAAGTCTGATTGCCCAAGGGCTTATCTAGAGTGAAAGAAACATGGATTTCCCCTGTGTTTCTGAGAAACTCGTCCTTCCGATCCCCTTAGCTTTATAACCTCCCCCTCAGCCCCAGCTTTCTTCTTCTGTTAAGGAAAGATTTGAGAGGACTTATCTCCCGCCTTCTTGTTTTGGCCAATTCGAATAAATCTTTCTCTAGTCCAAGCACAGGTGTCTCAGTGACTGGCTTGCTGCTCACCGGGCACACAAACTTGAGATTACGAGGCTCACTATCAGGTCTAGCAGCCCCTCCCTATTACTCTTTATTTTCAAAGTTTTCCTGGCAGATATTCTTGCTTTTGATTTTTCTTGTGGATTTTTCCCCCATATGTAAATTATCACTTTAGTTAAAAATAATTATTGGTGTTTTACAGGAATTGTATTAAATTCATACATTTCTTTACGGAGATTGACATCTTTCTGATGTTAAATCTACTTATCCAAGAATATGGTATTTTTCTCCATGTGTTTAAGTGTCCTTTTGGTAGTTATTTAAAATTTTATTCATGTAGATGTTGCACAACTCTTATAAAACATTATTGTTGGGTATTATATTGTTGTATTTATATACTTGTTCCTTTTTCCTATAAGTAATCTTGCATACAATGGATCTTTTCTTCCATTATATCTTCTTTAAGATACATGATAGCTATCCTTTTTTTTTTTTCATTTTGATTATTGCTTGTTACTGAATTGTCTTATTTTTTGTGTAGTTTTTTAAATGATCTCACCTGCTTTGGATCTGATGCTTAAGTAAGAAACTTGTTACGTGTAGACACCGAGCTTTTGGGCTTGTTGCTACTGCAGCATTTCCTAGCTATCCTGATAGATACAAGTGATCAAAAAACCCAAAAAAGACACTCAACACACAAATATAGTAAGGTAATAGTCTGTTGGGGCAACGGGACAACAGAAGCAGGACTTCAAGGAGGAAAAGGAACAATGACATTTTGTACTGTTATAGAACTTATTTTTTTAAATGGAAAATAGTGAGAATGGTATCTATATTCCATGGTATCTATATTCCAACGGATATGTTTTAAAGAGTAACACCCAGTTTTATCTAAAACTATCAACATTTACAGAGTGCCAGAAATCACGTCCTTTGCAACTCTTTTAACTTGCACTGAAGTCTTGCAGATACCAAGTAGAGTGTTTGGGAACTGTAACTGATGTTCCCGGACGGACATCCGGCTGTCTCCTGCTTGCTCAGGGAAAGGGGGGCTGCTGGGGCTCTCTTCGCCTTGTCCAGGCCCCCTCAGCTGTCCTGCTCTCCGGGCCGTAGACTGCGCGTCCCACCTGCACCGTGGGATGCCACTACCTCTCTCCGAGGCACACCTGCTGGCTCTCAGCTCAGGCAGGGAACTTGTGGGTCCTACTGATGTTACAGAGACAGCGGGAGCAGTTCTGGGAAAGCTGAAAGCCAGAACTTTCTCTTTAAGCGCAAGCACTCAGAAGCCAGACTTTGGCTGTGAATCCTGGGTCGGCTTCCTAGTAGTTGCGTGTTCTTGAAGTTTGTCAGCCTCTTTGTGCCTTAACTTCCTCATTTGTAAAATGGCTCATTGTAAGTATTAAAGGACGTAACGACCGCCGAGCACGGACAGCCGTGTCTGCGGAGCGGAGCGCTCGGCCACGCCGCAGTCACCGCGGTCCCCGCGTCGCCAAGCCGCGCTCCGGCGCAGCCCGGCCCGCCGGGCTCCAGGGTCTGAGCCTCCCGCCGGCGGCCGCGGCCGGGCCCCGCGGCCAGGGGTGCGCCTGCACCGACACAAAGGCGCCTGCCGGGCGGTGGCTGCTCTAAAACCCGAAACCAAGTGCATTTCTTCTCGTAGAAGTTAGTAAAGCGCTACAACCAGGTTCCCACCTGTTCCTCTTCCCGCACCGCATTAGCGCGAGAGCAAGAACTGCAAGGAGGAAACCCTCCCAGGGCAGCTTATTCCAAAGGGTCGACGGACCGCCTCCCGCCGCCTCTCCATCCGGGGTCCTCTCGGTCGCCGGCGGGAGCGCGCACGCCGCCTCCCCCGCCCCCAGGCCGACGGCGCCGTCGAGTCACGTGCCCGGCGCGCCTCCGCGGCGGCGCGTCCCGGGCGGAAGTGAGGTTGGCTGCGCGGCGGCTGCGCAGCATCGGCGGGGCGCGCGGGCTGCGGAGAGGCGGGCCGGGCGCGGAGCAGGGGAGCGGGCCGCGGCGGCGGCGGCGGCGGCGGCGGCGGCGGAGACTGGCCCCCGCATCGGAGCAGGCCTCCGCGGCGCTCGCCCCGGGCCGGCGCGCTGGTCAGCGAGGCCCAGGCCGCCCGCCGCGGCGCGGGGAGCGAGTGAGTGCGGGCGGGGCGGGCGGGTGCCCTCGGGCTCGGCGCGCGGCCCGGCGGCCCGGCCGGAAGTGCAGCGCTTTGTGCGGCCGGGGCGGCGCCGAGGCCGGGCCCGTGCGAGCCCGAGCGACCCCGTGGGGAACCGTGCGAGGGTATCGGCGGGGTGCGGTGCTGCCGCCCGGCTGTGGACGCCCGTGAGCGCGTGCGCGAGGCGCCGTGACTGCCGCACGTGCGCGCCGCCCGCCCGGCCGAGCCGGCGGCGCTCGGGCGCCTCAGCCGGGCTGTTTCCGAGAGGGCCATCGGGCCCGCGCGGGCGCTCGGAGCGAGCGGCGGGCGGCTGGGGCGCGCGCGCCGCGTTGCTCTTGTGGCGCGCGTCCGCTTGCTGTGGGTTGTAGGGTTCGTGCTGCGTTGAGGTCGGGCGGAGAAGTAGCTTGGAGTATGTTAGTGTGCGAGGAAACTCGTAAAATGACAAAGTTTGTCTGGTTCCCACTCCTCAAACTCTCAAGTCATCTCTGTGTAATTTGAGATTATTTTGTCAGATATTACATGGAAAACTTTAGGTGAAAGGGTTTCTTAAGGCAATAATAGGGACACATTTAAACTTTGGTAAGTAAACAAGTAGTGGATTACTTTAGCCTTGACAGCCAAGAATTGAGCAGTTTAAGGCTGTTTTTCCTCGGTGTTGAAGCCGCTGTGGTGCACGTCGTGAGGGCTGGCTGTCTGTCTCAGGCGTTGTGAAGCGGGTTTGCGCTCGGCTCGCTCTGGCGCGGGTGTTCGCCCGTGCGGCCTGTGCCCGGCCCGTCTGCCTGAGTGGAGGCCCGGGTCTGGGAGGGTCGCCGCGGGCTCGCTCTGGCTGCTCCTGGGCCGCGGCCGCCGCTGCAGCGCCGTCGGCCTGCCTCCTGGCCTCCGGAGGAGTCGGAGCGCGTGTAGGGCGGGCGCCTGCAGCCCGGGAGGAAGCGGGGAGCCCCGTCTGCTGCTGTCACTGCTCTCCTGCCCGCTTATCAGGCCTGAAATAGTTGCCAGGATTTTCAATTCTGCTCTGCAACTGCCTTTCAAACCATTCCCATTTTTAAGGTTAGATAGAATTCTACTGCCAAAGTTATTTGCGTTTTCAAATATCAGGAAAATGAGTATTGTAATGTCACAGATGCAGAAGATTAGAACTGAAAAATTTTTTTAAGTACATTTAAAAAATATATATGTATGTTATTTTGGTGAGGAAGACTGGCTCTGAGCGGACGTCTGTTACCAATCTTCTCTGTCTGCTTGAGGCGGGTCATCCTTGAGCTAACGTCTGTGCCTGTCCTCTACTTTGTATGTGGGATGCTGCCACAGCATGGCTTGATGAGCGGTCTGTAGGTCCATAGCCAGGCCCATCACCCGCAGTCCCAGGGCCACTGAAGTGGAGTGCATGAACTCAGCCACTATGCCACTGGGCCAGCCCCTGAAAAATACTGTTTTAACTTTTTATTGGTTCTGTAGTTTAAAGAGAAATTTTTGTCTGCCAGACTTCTCTTATATAAACCTGTTTTTTCCTGGATTAGTTGAGAACAGTTTTAAAACAGCTATACACCAGTGTAACAGAGTAATAGTTAATTTTGTCATGTTTGTGTTCACTCTCTGTATTTTTGAAGTCTCTCCAGTTGTTCTGCGCAGAAATACATGAATTTCTCCCAATGGATTGCAAACCTTGGTAGGGAAGGTAGACTTTGGGGGAGTTGAGAACTTTCTGCTGTTGCGTGCTCTTCTTGATCAGACGTTACTGAGTATTTCCAGTGTTGATTATAGTAACGGGCACTTGTATCTAGATTGATGTCCCAGAGAGAGAGGATTTAAGCTTCTTGAAATTAGTTTTGTTTACGTGAAATACTAGTATACAAGGCCTTTAAAATTTTATAATTACTGTTTTGTGTGGGAACTTTGTTTAGGTCATGGTATGTTTTGAAACTAGAGAAACTAATACAGTAATGGGTCTTAAATACACTTTCCCTCTGATTATTATTGGGTTTTTAAATTGAAGAATTTTGCTGACATTCTTTTTTTTATAGGTAAATCTGAGATTTGTCTATTCTGATGCAAGTGTCAAACCACCCATAGGAATTCTGACAGTTGAGTCATTCCAAATGGAAAACTAAAAAAAAGTGATACCCTCTGGATCCAGCCTTGGAATTGGGATCCTTGGTCCACACCATAGCAGACTGGGAAATTGGTGGTTTCTGGGTGGCCAGTGGCACTAGAACCTGAGGGAGTGTGGGTTTTTTCTTTCCGTTTTCCATTATGCAGATTTAAAAAGTGTAACAATACAGTGTACAGCCATTTACCCAACATCTTGATGTAATAATTATTAGCATTTTGCTGTAGTTTCCTGTCTTTGTAGAAATATTTTAAATTATAGACTTAATGTCATTTTTATCCTTATATGCTTTCATCTGTATTTCTAAAAAAATGATATATCTTTACGTAACCAAAATACTGTTCTCACACCTAACAAAATTAACAATTGTTTAATGTCATTTAAGAGCTACCCCATATTCATTTGTATCCCCAAATCCTTAAAATATCTTTTCACAGTTTTTTCAGTCTAAATCAGGATCCAAACACAAACTACCTATGGCCTTTATGTCTACATCTGTTTTAATGTACCTCTGTCCTTCCCACACCTCCACCTTTTTTCAGACCCTTGACTTACTGAAGAAACTGGGTCATTTGTCCTCTAGAATGCTCCACCTTTTGGGTTTGTCTCTTTGTTTCATGGTGATGTTCAGCATATTCCTCCAACTCCTGTCTTTTCCTATAAACTAGAAGTTCAATGGATATGCTCCATTAGATTCAGATTTTTCTATTTTTGCAGCAGTACACCTTAGATGAGGCAGAGTAATTCCATCGTGTGAGGATGCATATAACGTTTAGTTTGACGGTTAGTGATATTAAGATTGGTCACTGGGTTCAGGTTTCATAGTCACTGATCAATAAACAGGTGTGTTTCAACATTTCTGATTAGATTTTAAATAAATGTCTCAGCTTCATATTTATTGCTATGGAATGTCCTGTATTCTATTGTATAGTAGTTCTTTTATTGAAGAACATTGAGAAGATATTTACGACCTACCTTTGTGCTAAGCGTTTGTGAGATGCAGGGAGACGGGGCTGCGTGAGCTATTTTCCCTGCCCTTGAGGCTCAGAATCTTGGGGGAATCTCTCATTTTTTGAACAAGTAATGTAAGGAGCTGTTTGACATTTGTTCACACACCTTGTCTTTGTATTACCATTTTAAGCCTTTTGTCCAATTGGAGAGGGAACTGAAGCATTTTCTTTCACCAATCCTATTATCATATTTTCTTACCTATAATTTTTAATTCATTAAGACTTTTTAATCACTTTAGAAAATATTTATTGTTATTAGCCTCTGGGGAAGTAAAAGTACTTTCAAGAAATGTAACTTCCGAGTATTTGGAACTTCTGGTATTTAGAATTCAAATGCAGTTCTATGAATTTTTTAGTGACAAATGCAGAGTAGAATTGTATTACTGGTTTAGACTGTAAGCCAGGTAATTATGGAAAGAGAGCCTTGTGTTCAGTGCTTCATTTGGATTGTTTATAATTGTGGCTGTTATAAACATTCATGTGCAAGTTTTTGTGTGGATGTATGTTTTCATCTTTCTTGGGTGTAGACCTAGAAGTGGAATTAGCGGGTCATATCATAACTCTTGTGTTTACCTGCTGTGCTGTTCATGACCTTCATTGCCTACCAGATGACATCTCCAGCTCAGCCCCACATTTAAGGGTCTCCCTATGATGGTTCTAACTTAACCTACGTCTCCATAACATCTTTGCAGATTCCCTACCTGTTGCTTAAGCTCCAGGCAAGCCCAATTGCCTGATATTCCTAAAGCATTTTCTCATTTGTATCACTTTTGTGATCCTACCTGCTGCTTAGAGCTTATTGGAAACACCCCTCTGTAATCAAGTTTTTCCTGACCATTCCTCCCCTCCTACAATGAATTTTTGCTTTCCTCATTCAACCTTCAGAACGCTTTATTCTACTGTTAGGTGGCTCGTCACACTCTTTGCCCTGTATCACCATTATTCATGTCTTTTTTTTTCTTCCCCAAATCCTGCCAGTACATAGTTGTATATTTTAGTTGTGGGTCCTTCTAGTTGTGGCACGTGGGACGCTGCGTCAACATGGCCTGACGAGCTGTGCCATGTCTGCACCCAGGATCCGAACCGGCAAAACCCTGGGCTGGTGAAGCAGAGCACGTGAACTTAAAACTCGGCCACAGGACCGGCCCCCATGTCTTTTTTTCTTATAGGCCTGTTTGTGCAGTACAATAGCCATCACCTACATGTGACTGTTTTTTTTTTTTAAATTTTTTTTAATTCTAATTTTTTTTTTTTTTGAGGAAGATTAGCCCTGAGCTAACTACTGCCAGTCCTCCTCCTTTTTGCAGAGGAACCCTGGCCCTGAGCTAACATCCGTGCCCATCTTCCTCTACTTTATATGTGGGACGCCTACCACAGCATGGCGTTCCAAGCGGTGCCATGTCCACACCCGGGATCCAAACCGGCGAACCCCGGGCTGAGGAGAAGCGGAATGTGTGAACTTAACCAGTGCACCACCGGGCCGGCCCCTACATGTGACTGTTTGATTCAAATTAAACTGAAATGTAGTTCCTTAGTTGTGCTAGCCACATTTCAAGTGTTCATAGCTATTAGTAGCTACTGTATGTGGTCAGAGCAGACATACATTTCCATCTTCGCTGAAAGTTCTGTTGGACATCACTTTTCTAGATTGTAAACTCAGAACAGGGACTGTGAGAGCTTTTTTTTTGTTTTTTCTCTTACCTTTGCATAGTGCTTTGCTTATCTTGAATTCAGTTAAGAAAATAAAATTAGATTCTGGCACAGAATAGAGAAATACAGTTTTAGGAAGTATTTACTTCTTGAGAGATGATAGTTGAACTAGACAAGTTGATGAAATATTTGAGGGCCTCCACAATGTTTACGTTGTAGTTCCTCCAAGAATGGGTTGAAAGTGCAGAATAATAGGGATTGGCAGTTGCCAATTTGTTTATTCTTAAAGTGTGGGGTAAAATACACGATTGATTCTCCTGATTTCTTGCTATGTCTTCCTGTCCTTGTTTTCTCTCTCTAGTCTGTTCTGTAGACTTGCAGTGTCCAGTGTGGTAGCCCCTAGCTGCATGTGACTGTTTAAATTTAAATTGAAGTTAAATAAAACTGAAAAATCAGATCCTGCACAAGCTGCCTTCCTCCTGTGTTCGGTTGTTACTTTTAGCTGATGGGTGCTTATCGGACGGCCCACATGGAGAAGAGCTTCATCGCTGCAGAAAGTGCTGTTGGACAGCGCTGATCTGGACCTCTGTCTTAGCCGTGGTTGTGGATGTCATGGTAAATTTGGCATCTGCCTTTTGGTTTAGAAGTTTAAAAAAATTAAGACAATTCTTCAGATAATGAATGTCCCAATGACGAATGTCCCCAGTTTATTCCTGATTTAGACTAGAACTTGTTACAAAGTCTGAGAATGTGACTGAGTGTACTTTTTTGTCTACTGAACTGCTTGGTTATGAATATTCTAAATGAGTCACATGAGCTGAAAATTTGAAGTGGTTCCTTTTTGTATTTTTGTTTTAGTGATGGAATTTGATACCTAGAGTGTCTTGAGGTGCACGTGGTTTTTAAAAGTTAACAGGTGGTTGCACCTGTTTTCCGCCAGACATTGTTATTGGTGCTTGGGGTACTGCAGTCGATAGAACCAAGTCCCTGATCCCTGCCTGCATGGGGTTACATTCTAGTTGGGGTTGTAGTGGGGAAGGCAGACACTGAACAAGTAAACATATGTATATTTTATGTATTTTTATTTTTTAAATAAACTTTATTTTTTAGAGCAGTTTTAGGTTCATGGCAAAATTTAGTGGAAAGTACAGAGTTCCCATATACCTGTTGCCCCCTTTATGCTGTTTTTACTTTAATTTAAAAAATTTTTTTTGTTTTTTGTTTTTGATGAGAAAGATTGGCCCAGAGCTAACATCTGTTGCCAATCTTCCTCTTTGTTTTGCTTGAGGAAAATTGTCCCTGAGCTGACATCTGTATCAGTCTTCCTCTGTTTTGTATGTGGGATGCCACAACAGCATGGCTGATGAGTGGTGTGTAGGTCTGTGCCTGGGTTCTGACCCCTGAACTCCAGGCCGCCAAAGTGGAGTGCGTGAACTTGACCACTATGCCACGGCACCAGCCCTGTGTTTTTATTTTTAAATTTAAGATTGTCTTAATCCTTACTATTACTCACATAAACCAGTGAGTGACTTACTAGATGAGGGATAGTGAAGAATACTTTGGATGATAAAATTCAGAGGAGTTTGCTGGAGGTACTAATGAGAATCTTATTTCTATTGGGGAAGGGGTAAACATGGTTATAGCTGTGCGAGTTCTTGAACTTTTCAGGAAAAAAAGATTATGAATGATAGAACATCGGATGGGTTAATAGAGTTGCTGGGCTGTACCTAATTTGTCTTTTTTAGAAAATACATATTTAACAGTTGTTTAAGAAACAAAAAAAAGTGGAAAAAGAACACTAAAACCACCCCATCTGGAGACACGCACTGTTGATATTTGATTTCCTCCCAGCCTCTCTTCCATTTGTGCTGGAGGTGCACTGGCCTGTACGTGCAGGTGCAAATCTGGGGTCATACTGCAGTGCAGTGTTGTACCTTCTTTTCCTTTATTATTATGTTAATCTTCGGTTTTTAAACACTGATTAAAAAGCACCTGCATGATATTTCCTGCTCTGGATAGATCTGCTTTACTTAACTATTTTCCCCTATTACAGGGACATTTATTTAGATTATTTACAGATTTGTTTTCACTGTTTTATGCAGGGACGTAAAGAACACTTTTTCTTTTTTTTTGAGGAAGATTAGCCCTGAGCTAACATCTGCCGCCAATCCTTCTCTTTTTTGCTGAGGAAGACTGGCCCTGAGCTAACATCTATGCCCATATTCCTCTACTTTATATGTGGGATGCCTGCCACAGCATGGCTTGCCAAGTGGCGCCATGTCTGTACCCCAGATCCAAACCGGTGAACCTGGAGCTGCCGAAGCAGAATGTGTGAACTTAACAGCTGTGCCACCGGGCCAGCCGAGAACACTTTTTCCTTAGCTTCTGGTGGACTGAAGAGAATCGTAAAGGGAAGTTTACAAAGTCCTGGTGGGCGCCCATTAGGACTTTCGGCATTCCTTCTCTGTTCACGGATGGTTGGCAGCAGTGTGAAATGCCTTGTTTTATAATAGATGAGAGAAAGGACTCTTGCTCCCTGCTCTTTTGAGACTGATGCTGGAGAAAAACACGAGAACAAAAGTGCTTGCTAAATCCCTTTCTTTTCCTTTTTAGTTCTTGAAATCATGAATCCTGTTTATAGCCCTGGTTCTTCTGGGGTTCCCTATGCAAATGCCAAAGGAATTGGTTATCCAGGTAAGCAAGTGAAATTTTATTTTCATTCTTGAACTGTGAACACTTGTTAAATTTCCATGTCAGTAAGACTGCTTTCACTTGACACACCTGGCCCAGAGTGGGTTAGACAAGGAAGGAAGTGTATTGGCTTATGGAACTGAAAAATCAAGACCTGGGACTGGCCTTGGGCAGAACTTGATGTGGTGGCTCCAGCGGCTGGGGCTAGGACCTAGTTTCTCTCGTCTGGGGCTCAGCTTCACTTCCTCAGTGTTGGTCACAGGTCACACTTGTTCCATTGTGGTCTCTCTGTAGTGTTCAGCCGCTCCCAGCAGTCCCTTGACTCTGAGCCTCTTTACCTCTGCTCTGGAAGAAAGCCCCATGGGGCTTCTTGTTGTCTCTTCAAACCAGTCCTGGGGATTGTTCTGATTGGACTCACCTTCCATCCCTGGGCCAGGGAGGGGATTCTGCTGTTAATTTAGACCTGAGCCACATTCCCCACGCTTATTGGAGTCAGCTAGTCAAACGGGGGCCATGAGGTATGGGGTGAAGCAAAATCGAGGGGGATAGCGGCTGGTTACTCAAAAATAGCAAGTGGCTGTCCTAACTGGTGACTTTGAACAAGGAGTAATTATTTGTAATATGTAATATTACAATTTCGTTGTGCGTTTTGATAATATGGTGAAACAGATAACCTAAAAACCCTGTTGCTAAAAAACCCCTAGAAAATTGAATAAAACATTTTAAAAATGTATAATTGAACTTGCAAGAAAGTAAGAGAAATAGCTCCAGCTAACTGTCAAAGTGATGTAAAAACCTGCGCATTTGGCCATTGAGCTGATGTCGTGCTTGTCCTGGGGGCATTTCTGTCCCCAACCTGCATGGGGACAGAAAGTGAGGGCTTAGGCCCCTGTGAGGCTGGGAGTTGGAGTGGGGCCCCTCATCAATCTGTTTCCTCCAGAGGGTGATACTTCGGGTGAAGAGGTAGCAGACTGCAACAATCCTCTCACCGGCCCCCAAGGAAGTTTGTCTCTGCTTGGGCTCTGGGAAGGGGGAAATCTTTCCTAAAAGTTTGTAACCATTCAGGGATGTTTGAGGCGCTACTGTGTATTACTTGTGCTTCCCAGGGCAGTCCATAATTGAGAAACTTAACATAAAAATTAGTCTCCAGCCTGCATACCCCGCTAAAGCACAGACAGTGGCCAATGCAGAACTGTTGTGGAGGCACATGCTCTCAATCCAGGTTGTGTGGGCTTCCCACAAAGTTCTGCCTGTTAACAATTCAAAATTATTATAAAACACATGACGTTATTCATCAAGTCAGTCACCAGTCATGACAGACTGCAGGAATAGAACATTAGCTAGAAACCACATCACACAAACATTTGGGATAATTGAAGATGTAAAAGAAAGAATCAAAACGTAAGAAGGGGACAAAAAGAACCAACTGGAACTTAGAGAAATGGGGAAAAATGGCATTTGAACAAAATTCAAATTAAATTGCAAGTAAAACACTGATAAAGAGACAACCAGAATGCACCATAGGGAACGAGGAAATAGGAGACTGCTTAAGAAATAGAGATGTTAAAATGAGAAGATTTGAGGAGAATTAAGAGCTCCAGGAGGACTGACTAGAATAGAAGAAGAGTGACAGAGTTTCCCAGAATTGATAAAAGGTAATTTAGTGATAAGATCTACTGTCTTTAAAGTATTAACACTGGTTTAAACAGAATCCTAAATAGCCGAGGAGAATCTCGAGTGGATCGGGAGACAGGGAAATAGGCAGAACCCGATGGTGTCAGCATGGCCTGATGCCCCTGTGATAGAGCGTGGACCGTTGTATGTCGACTCTCTGCAAGGCTGGAGGATACTGAGGCACGTCTGTGTTGTCCGTGCTCTTTGGCTGGTCAGAAGCGGGGTTGGCAGGCGCGATGTGAAGGTCCAGGGTCATGTGTGCTTTAGGCTTCGAGGGTCACACTGTCTCTTTCCTGACTACCCACCTCTGCTTCTCCAGCACAGAGGCAGCCGTAGACTGTACTTCAGTCAAGCTAGAAACGGACAGTGGGCTGGATTTGTCCTGTGGGCTGTAGTATGCTTACCTATGGTCAGGAGAATTGAAGTAAAACACTTTCCTCAGGGTTTTTTGGGTCTTAAAGTACTTTTAAAAGAATATTTCTGTAACTTTATTTTATTTTTTATGAGGAAGATTAGCCCTGAGCTAACTACTGCCAATCCTCCTCTTTTTGCTGAGGAAGACTGGCCCTGAGCTAACATCCGTGCCCATCTTCCTCTACTTTGTACGTGGGATGCCTACCACAGCATGGCGTGCCAAGCGGTACCCTGTCTGCACCGGGGATCTGAACTGGCGAACCCTGGGCCGCTGAGAAGTGGAATGTGCGAACTTAACTTCTGTGCCACCGGGCCGGCACCTCTGTTACTTTAAAGCGAGTTTTTTTTTTTTTTGCTGAGAAAGATTAGCCCTGAGCTAACATCTCTTGCCAGTCTTCGTCTACTTTTGTTTGAGGAAGATTAGCTCTGAGCTAACATCTATGCCAGTCTTCCTCTACTTTATACATTGGTTGCTGCCACAGCATGACTGACGAGTAATGTAGGTCCACACTTGGGGTCTGAATCTGCAAACCTGGGCTGCCAAAGCAAAGTGTGCACCCAACTTAACCACCAGGCCACGGGGCCAGGCCCTAAAGTGATTTTAAATTTTGCATAGTTTTGTGTAATTTCTCCTTATTTCATCTATTTCTTTCCTTTTTTTCCCCAGGAAGATTAGCCCTGAGCTAACTGCTGCCAATTGGCCTCTTTTTGCCAAGGAAGACTGGCCCTGAGCTAACATCCATACCCATCTTCCTTTACTTTTATATATGGGTCGCCTACTACAGCATGGCTTTTGCCAGGGGGTGCCATGTCTGCACCCGGGATCCGAACCAGCAAACCCTGGGCTGCCGAGAAATGGAACGTGCGAACTTAACCGCTGTGCCACTGGCCTGGCCCCTCATCTATTTCTCTATACGTGTCTTGTTTTTTTTCTTGGTTTTGGTATTTTTAGTCTCTTTGCCTTTCATAAAACTCTGTATCAGGGCCAGCCTGGTGATGTAGCGGTTAAGTTCATGTGCTCTGTGTCAGCAGCCTGGGTTCGCTGGTTCAGATCCTGGGCGTAGACCTCGGCACTGCTTATCAAGCCATGCTGTGGCAAGACGGTATCCTCACAGCCTTGCACAGAGTCGGCACACAACAGTCCATGCTCTATCACAGGGGCATCAGGCCATGCTGACACCATCGGGTTCTGCCTATTTCCCTGTCTCCCGATCCACTCGAGATTCTCTTTGGCTATAAAATAGAGGAAGACGGGCACAGATGTTAGCTCAGTGACAATCTTCCTCAAGCAGAAAGAGGAGGATTGGTGGTGGATGTTAGCTCAGGGTTAATCTTCCTCAAAGTAAAAACCCACCTCTGTATCAGCAAGGGTTCAGTGCAGGAACTAGTAAGCATTCTAGGTGTTTTGAATTGGGGTGGGAGGAAAGGGGGCTTACTGCAGGGAATTAATGTGTGTACAGAATTTTGAGGCTAGCATAACTTCAATACCAAAACTGGCAAGGCGTGCAAGAGAGGAAAGTCCTTTTATACCAGCAAATGGAGAGGGCTGGTCTGTAACTTTTTTTTTTTTTTTTTAATCAATGTTATGATAGATTACAACCTTGTGAGATTTCAGTTGTACATTTTTGTTAGTCATGTTCTGGGTACACCACTTCCCCCTTTGTGCCCTCCCCCCACCCCCCCTTTTCCCTGGTAACCACCAATCAGATCTCCTTGTCAATATACTAACTTCCACCTATGAGTGGAGTCATATAGAGTTCGTCTTTCTCTTTCTGGCTTATTTCGCTTAACATATGGTCTGTAACTTTTTAAATCGACATTTAAAGGAAAAGAAAGAAAACTTCCCACCAACTTCATCTGTTAATGGTAGCAGTGTAAGTACTGATATACTTGGGTTTATATGTACTGTCTTAGTATTACTTTCTAATTGATAGCACCTGTTTTTTGTTCACTTTCTTTTTCTTGTCTTTTGGATTAATTAAATACTTTTTATTCACTTTTTCCTTCTGTTAACTTTTTAAGAATTCTTTTACTATTTGGTGATGACTCTAAAGATTACAGCATTTTTTTTTGTTGTTGAGGAAGATTAGCCCTGAGCTAACATCTGCCAATCCTCCTCTTTTTGCTGAGGAAGACTGGCCCTGAGCTAACATCCGTGCCCATCTTCCTCTACTTTGTATGTGGGATGCCTACCACAGCATGGCTTGTCAAGCGGTGCCGTGTCTGCACCCAGGATCCAAACCAGCGAACCCCAGGCCGCCAAAGTGCAACGTGGGCACTTAGCCGCTGCACCACTGGGCTGGCCCTAGATTACAACATTTTTATCCTCTTCCTCCTTTCAAATGTTGTTGCCATGCCTTAAGACATTGCTGTTTTTATTTTGTGCGTTCAGCAGCGTTTGCGTTACCTCACACATTGATTATTTTCAGTGTTCTTTATAGCTTTCTATTTGCATGTTTCTGTCGGGGATCATCTTCCTTTTACCAGGACAACTCCCTTTAGTGTTTTCTTTTTTTTTAACTGCAGATCTGCTAGCAGTGAATTTTGTTTGGGTTTGTGAAAATGTCTTTATTTTGCTTTCATTTTTGGAGTGTATTTTTGCTGAGTATGTTAGTTTTCTGTGGCTGCTGTAACAGATTACCACAAAAGTTGGTGGCTTAAAAACCACAGTTTATTCTCTCACAGTTGTGGAAGCCAGACGTCCAAAATCAAGGTGTTGGCAGGACCTTCCCCGTGGAGGCTCAAGGGGAGAAGCCGTGTTGCCTCTGTGGCTTCTGGCAGCATTTCTCTACAGGTGGCTGTGGGGCCGCGTCACTCCACCTTCTGTTTCTGTGGTCACATCATCACCACCTCTTCTGTGCATTTCTTATGTGGACATTTGTCATTGGATTCAGGGCCCACCCGGGTAATCCATGATGATCTTATCTTAAGATCCTGAATTTGTATCTGGGAAGATCCTTTTTCTAGATAAGATAAGATTTATAGGTCCCAGGGGTTTGATGTGGTATCTTTGGGGGCCGTTTTTTTGCCTACCCCACTGAGGACACAATTTTAGGTTGGCAGTTACTTTCTCTCAGCACATTAAAGGTATAATTTTATTGTCTTCTGGTTTCTGTTAGAATTAGTTTCTTTGAAGTTAGTATGTTCCCTCTCCACCGCCTGCCCCCATTTCTTTTGCTATATCTTTGTTTTTGCTATGATATGACCTGACTTAATTTTCTTTGTATTTATCTTGCTTAGTGCTCACAGAACTTCTTGATTCTGTGGGTTGGTTTCTTCCAGCAATAGCAGTAGCTCTTCAAATATTTTTTTCTACTCCTTTCTCTCTTCTCTTCTAGGACCTCTTAGAAGTATATTATTAGACCATTTCACTGTTTCATGTCTCTTGTGTCCTTTTTTGTATTTTTCATTTTTTTCTCTGTGAGCTTTAACATGGATATATTGTACCTATCTGCTTCCATTTCACTAATCCTGCAATTCTACTCTTAATTTGCTATAAAATCCATGTATTGAGTTGTCTTTTCATCTACTCCATCTTCTGTTTTCTCCAGCATACTACTTGCAGTTATTTTAAAGACAACTGCAACTGCAGTTTCTGAATCACTTGTGGGTCTGTTTCTATTGTCAGTTTGTCTTTTTCTTTTGTTTTTCAGCTGTATAGTCCTGTCTCTTGGCATGCTTAGTGTTTTTTTCATTGAGTGTAATACAGTGTATTAAAAATTGTAGGTGGCCCAGTGGATGTCTGCCTTTCTTAGGCAGATGGCATGCTACTTGATCTTTTTCCCCCAGCTTTATTAAGGTATGATTGACAAATAAAAATTCTGTTTATTTATGTTTACAGCATGTTTATTTTTAAGGTGTATGTAATGACTTAACATATGTATACATTGTGAAATGATTACCACAATTGAGTATCTCCAGTTACCATCACGTTGGGGATTAGGGTTTCAACATAAATTTTGGAGGCAACACAGGCATTTAGTTCATCTCATGCCCGCAGGCCAACTATGTCCGTGTATTTTAGTTTTTCCTTTGTTACACAAAAGGTAGTGGACACTGAGATGGAATTAGGAATGCAGACATTTTTGGGGAGGGTAACACTTATGAAAGGCCTAGTGGGGAGGAAGCAGACAGAATTGGGTAGGGAGAGCCTCAGGCCTGTGACAGACGTTTGCTGAAGCCTCACCCAGCTCCTTGGGGAGCTCTGGGGCAGGGCTTGGCAGTTAGAGGAGCTCCTCATTAGGCAGAAGTGGCCCTGGAAGGCCATGCTGCTGGAGGCTGTCTGCTCACATACTCCTCACCGCTGGCCAGCAGTTCTTTTCTGGAAGAGAGGTGCAGCTGGTGATGGTCACTTTGCTTTGTCAACTTAATGTATTCTAGGAATCATTCCATTTCAGTTCACAAAGATTTGCCTTGTTCTTTTTTATATTTTACGTGATACTGCTGCGTAACTCTCCGTCTTGTGGGGTTTCCAAATTTATTCACTTGGTTCTTTGGATGGATATGTAGTATTTTGCTGTTCCAATAATACTGCAGCTTGTGTTGATTGTGTTTGTGGAAATTGTCTCTAGGGTGGATTCCTTGAGGTGGGATTGCTGGGTGGGAGTAAATGAGAATGTAGTTTTTAAGATACTGCCAATTTCCCTTCCAGAGAATTTTTAGTGTTTTGTGCTCCTACTGGAAGTGTGTGAGACTTGTTTCCCCACAACCTGGCCAACAGAGTGTGTCGTAGCCTTTTGGGTTTTGGTGGTCTGATGTTAGAGATGGTCTCAGTGTAGTTGCAGTTGGCAGTTCTATCTCTTCATGTCTTTATTGAATTTTTTTCTATTATGTTACTGTTTTTTGGTTTAAGAGTTACATTAAGTGTATTAGCCTTTTGTCTAAATAATTTGCAAGTATTTTATTTGTCTTTTTTACTTAGCTCGTGGTATTTTTCGCTATTCTAAAGTTCTTGTTTTCATGAGGTGATCAGTCTGATAAAAGTGATTAGGATTTGGGGTCACTTCTAATCTCTTGCAAGAAGAGTGTCTGGGCAGTGTAATTTCCAGCTTTCTAGCCTCTCAGTGCCAGAAGGAGCTCGAGTAGATGTTGACAGAGACAGTCAGAGTACTTGCTGAGATGGGCATTTTTAGGAGGACATGTTGTGGCCAGCAAGACTGACAGGACTCGGAAGGAGCAGTGGTTCTCAAGCATGTTGATTGGAACTCTCCGATTAGAATTTTCTGGAGAGATTAAGAAAGAAAAGATGTTGGTGCTACAACCAAGACCAGTTAAAGCAGAGAGTTTGTTGGGGTCCTGGAAGGGCGTCCTTTCATGGGTTTCCTTATAGGGAGTTTGTGGAGCCAAGTTGGAGACCGTTGGACTAAAGTTAATGAGGTCTCCCTTACTGAGGCTGTAGGTCAGGGTGGTGGCAGTGCCAGTGGGATTTGGCTGAGGGAATGAGGGCAGAGAAGGAGCAGAGGACGTCCTGTTCCTGGTGGTTAACTATGCTATTTGAAATGCTTGTTATATATGCTTTCTTTTTAGTTTATTTATTGCATTAACATTGGATTGTAACATTATATGACTTTCAGGTGTACATCGTAGTATATTTCGAATTCTCTGTAGATTACATCTGTTCACCACCCAAATATGTATGCTTTCTGTTTCCTTCTAGAACATGTTAACTCATTATTAGAAGGTAGGATAGGAAGACCCAAGCTAACATAATAGTAGTGTTCTAGGAACCCTTGGACACAGGACAAGTGCAGAGGCAGCTTGCCCCGTGAGTTTATTGGTAGAGTTTGTGGGGAGAGATGAGGAAATTTGGATTGTGAGGAGATTGTTGCAGAGGCTTACAGGATATGATACAGGTTAGTGGTGTTTCAAACGTTTTTTTTAACAGTCAAACCTTAAAAAAAAAATTCTAGGGGCTGGCCCCGTGGCTGAGTGGTTAAGTTCGCGCACTCCACTGCAGGGGGCCCAGAGTTTTGTTGGTTCGAATCCTGGGCGTGGACATGGCACTGCTCATCAAACCACGCTGAGGCAGCGTCCCACATACCACAACTAGAAGGACTCACAACGAAGAATATACAACTATGTACTGGGGGTCTTTGGGGAGAAAAAGGATAAAATAAAATCTTTTTAAAAAAAAATTCTAAATAGTTCCCTGGTTTCTAAGATAAATCATGGCAACTACTGAGGGTGAATTGAGGGCAGGCTCCAGAGCCTGCTTGGCCTTCCTCTGCTCACAGTTGAGGCTTCCAAGGAATCACTCATGGTCCGTAGATTGAAAACAACTGTTCTGGTCTTTATTTTTATTTATTTATTTGTTTGTTTTTGAGGAAGATTAATCTTGAGCTAACACCTGCCACTAATCCTCTTTTTGCTGAGGAAGACTGGCCCTGAGCTAACATCCGTGCCCATCTTCCTCTACTTTATATGTGGGATGCCTACCACAGCACGGTGTGCCAAGCGGTGCCATGTCTGCACCCAGGGTCTGAACCAGCGACCCCTGGGCTGCTGAAGCGGAATGTGCAAACTTAACCGCTGCACCACCAGGCCAGCTCTGGTTCTGGTCTTTAAAATGGCCATTTTAGGTGTATTTCAAGTTGAGTCTGTCCTTGATGTCTAAAATAAGTGAACCTGATAAACACTTGACCCCCACACACTGTTCTCTGACTAATTAGGGCAATTGGGAAAGTCATAATCCAAGAAAGAAACCCAAAATAGCTTCTGCTAAGATAAAGGAGGATCAGTTTTGAGAAAGAGGAAAACAGCTCTGATGCAGAGGATTTATACATGAGATGAGATCAGAGCACTTGCAAGTAGAGATTCCTGGGGACCAGTGGGACTGCAGGCTTCTGTTCCTGTCCCACGAGGAGGCCCACAGGACAGCTTGAGAAGGAGCTGCAGCAGAGCTGGGGTCTGCAAGCTGTGGCGGAGCTGGCAGGGGTTCCTATAAGGCACTTTATTCAAAGCCTTTAAAAGTAAAATCCAGACCCACCCAGATTTTACCTGTGAATCCTCCTCAGAACTCTCCTTAGCCTTCTGCCCTTCTCTTTCCTCACGGAGGTTACTGTTACCACCGTGGTGACTTCAGTACTCCTGAAGAGTCACTTTTCTCCAAGTCTCCTCAGCACACTGTCTTTCAAAGACTGGTGTTCTGTTTCACTTTATTTTATGGGTAGGAGAAGAGAGGAATAGAAAAGTTACAGCCTCTCACAACTGGTTTATGATGGTAGTAAAGACTAGTGAACCTGGGTCCTCTTCACTGGCTCTGAGCCCTGAGGCTTTTAATGTCCCAGCTGTCACAGGAATGACGTGTTCTGAGCTGTGAACCAGAGGGGTCGGGCGGAAGGCCTGGCGTCCCTAGGCTGTGAGGAGCCCTGGAGCAGATGACTGTGGCCCTCTGCTGATAGACGCGTGGTGGCGGGGATTTTGACTGTGCGACTTAATGCCTTATTTGATGTTTCTGTTGTGTTCATATGAATTGTTAGTGGTTGCGGTTTAGTCTTATTACAGTTTAAAGTCTTATTTGTGATCAAGTTGCTTGCAAGTGGATTGTGAGATTGGATTTTTTCCCAGTTCCTTGTGTCAGAGCCCCTTCAGCACGCGATGCTGTTAGCACTCTTGTTAGTCTTGCTAAGTAATAAATTATATGTGATTAGAATCTAGAATAAAATTGGTGGAAGTATTGTAGTCTTCGTACTTCAGCTTGGGGTGGTTTTTTTGGCATTGTAACTGAGTTTCTGCCAGATTTTTTCAGTTGTGTAAAGTTGTAAGCCTTTACTCATAGGTTTAAAAGATGTGGTTGTGACTGTGACCCATCACAGTCCTGAGGAGAAGAGAAAGCTAGAGGAGGCCGCTCAGCACTCATAGTGCTGCTGGGCTCCTTAAGCACGTCTGGGGCTTCTGATGAAGAGGGTAAGAATGACAGTCTGTGGGAGCCCTGGCTGTAAAATCACATTACTCCTGGTGATGACATGAGATTGTTCTGTGTTTCTTCCTCCAGCTGGTTTCCCCATGGGCTACGCAGCAGCGGCTCCCGCCTACTCCCCCAACATGTACCCTGGAGCGAACCCCACCTTCCAAACAGGTATGCAGGCCACATGTGCTGGGTGGCAAAAGTGCTTTGTCCCTGCAGCTGGGGAGAGGTTTTTTAAACAGCTCTCTTGGCATAAATGACATAGACTGCGCATATTTGAAGTGCGCAGTTTGATAACTTTTGCTATAATGCATACCACCCTGAGAATGGAGAGTGAACGTAATCCCTCATCTGCAGGAGTTTTCCCCTGCTCCTTTGACCTCTTGCCCAAGCTCCAGGAAATCACTCGTGTGTTTTTTCTCACTCACCAATCGTTTGTATTTCCTAAAGTTTTATATAAATGAGTCATATAGAATGAACATTTTTTTCATTCAGCGTAATTATTTTGACATCCATGTTATAGTATGTTTCAGTAGTTTGTTCCTTCTTATTGTTGGGTAGTATTCTGTGAACATTTGGCCTGTTGGCAGTGTTGGGCTGTTATAAGTGAAACTGCTGTGAATATTTGTACACAAGTCTTTGTGTGGACATAATACTTTCATTTCTCTTGAGTAAATACAAAGGAGTGGAGCAGCTGGTTCTCAAGGCAGGCTGATGTGTAACTTTGTAAGAAGCTGCCATACTGTCTTCCAAAGTGCTTGTGCCATTTTTTGTTTATGACCGATTTTGGATTAATTTTTATATGGTGCTAGAAGTAGATTGAAGTTTATTTTTTGCATAAGTTTTAGTTCTTTGTCACTATGTGTGATCATGCTGCGGACCACCATAAAATGTCACTGTCCTAGAATTTTCCAGGGCAGCTCACTTGTACTCATTTTCTTCGTGAGTAAAGGTTAATGTGAAAATGTACCAACTCTTATTCTTTTACAAAAAGAGCCTCATGTTTGTTTGAGGCTGGCAAAGCTCCCCCCTGCCCAGAGTGCGTGTCTGCCCTGAGAGGAAGCTCAGTGTTGGGGCGTCCGGTGCTGCTGACGGACGGCTTCCTCCTTTGGGTGCCTCTGGGCCAACCTGTGGAACAAGTGTCATCCATCTTCTCTCATAAATCTCCTTTCTCTTAGGGAGATGGGTCTTTTCTTGCCACTTTTGCAAGACTGCTCTCAGGCTGTTCCTCTAGCCCAGAAGCTGGGGCAGGCAGGTGGGAGCAATGGGGTTGGTGGGCATGGTGGCTGCCACGACGGCCTCCGTAGTTTAGAGGGGCATTCACTGATAGGTGCCTGATAGTTGTCGGCTGCCAGACTGCTGGCCCAGCAGTGCCAGAGATTCTGATTTTTCGGAGAAGCTGGGAATGAAGATGTGTGTGAAATTTGAGAATGAAAAAATAAACGGTACTCTGAAAGTCCTACAGTTGTCCCACAAGTGCTTTCAGCCTCCTGAGCTGGGTCTGGGCCACAGCTGTGATCCTGTGTTTTTCTGGGGTCCTCTCACTGTTTTCATATCTTGAATTTTTTTTTTTTAAGATTTTATTTTTGCTTTTTCTTCCAAAGCCCCCTGGTACATGGTTGTGTATTTTTAGTTGTGGGTCCTTCCAGCTGTGGCGTGTGGGACGCTGCCCCAGCATGGCCTGATGAACGGTGCCATGTCTGCGTCCAGGATTCGAACCGGCGAAACCCTGGGCGGCTGAAGCAGAGCACGCGAACTTAACCACTCAGCCACGGGGGCAGCCCCTCATATCTTGAATTTTTTAATTTCCCTTTTCAGTGGGCCTTTCTTTGTATATGATGAGCAAACCCAAGTTGTCACTATTAAAAAAACTAAACAAAAAGAAAAGTTTTTCTCCATTTCTGCTGCTTTCTCATTCTGCCTTTTGGTTCTCTTACCACCAGATTTGTGGACAAAGCTGGTGTGTAGTGTTGGTGGTGTGTATGTCGAGTTTGCCTTTTAAAGCACTCCTGCAATCCTAACACTGCTTATTTCTTAGCTCTTCTAAGTGTGACAGAGAGTTTAGCGAACCTCGTGATGCGATGTCATGTCTTTGGCTGGAAGATTCCATTACTCAGAATCTGGAAATGGAGGTGTCATTCATTTCGTCCTCACGAACAAGCATAGTCAGCTGAGTACACGTGCAATCAGAGGAGCTATCCTTTTCTGGAATCAGAGCAATATATTGGAAAGAGTTTGGGCTGTGGAGTTAGCTGGATGTGGCTCAAATCCTGGCTGTGTCACTCCCAGGAAAGTTATTTCATTTCGTTTTTGCCATTTGTGTAATGAGTCAGCTGTGTTCTTTGAGGACTCCAGCAGCGAGCACAGGCTCAGGCTCCCATGGCCCTGAGGCTGCACAGTCAGGCTTCTCTTCTACTCCCATTTACAGTCATGAGCCTCTGTAACTGATATTTGTGATGATCATCTAAAATCATTGAGGAAACGTTTCTTTGTAGTAAGCTCTATTTAAGAGGTAATTTAGATACTGCATCAGCACATATTTTAAAAAGATGAAAATGTTGCTAAGGGGGAAATAGCTTCCATCATTGCTTTCATGCATGGCTGCTGGATGAAGGGGAAATTGGGGAAAGTTTTTTGGAGGACAGCTTGGCAATATATTAGAAAGAAGCTTAAAAATAAGACCTTCTGACCCATTTCTAGGAATGTATCAGCTGTGCAAACATTTTCTTTTTTTGAGGAAGATTAGCCCTGAGCTAACATCTGGCAATCCTCCTCTTTTTTTGCTGAGGAAGCCTGGCCTTGAGCTAACATCCATGCCCATCTTTCTCTATTTTATATGTGGGATGCCTACCACAGCATGGCTTTTGCCAAGCGGTGCCATGTCTCCACCCAGGATCCGAACTGGCGAACCCCGGGCCGCCGAAGTGGAATGTGCAAACTTAACCGCTGCGCCACCAGGCTGGCCCCTAGCTGTGCAAACATTTTATATACAAGTGCAGATAATATCTAATAACAAAGTAATGGTTTCATGAAACTGTTGGTTTGTGTCGCAATGCTTAACTGGTCTTACTGCTTGTTTATGAAGGATGTTTAATAAGTGAAAATGCTTTATAGTAGAGCTTTTCTCCTTTTTAAATTCAGAGTTTTGTCTGTGAAGTAGGACCCCAGGTTTGTTTAAAAATTAAATTTCACTTATGGCAGCCACGCAGGAGAGAAAAGCATTGGGTGGTTATCAGGTTGTGGGGTCATGGGATCTATTTCTCTCTTGCCTAAATTAAAGGTTTACATGCACATAATTGAAAGATTCCCTCACTCTCCTTCCCATCCCTGTTGTGACTGTGTCAGTATCGTTTGCTCCTGTGAATGTTTGGCTATTTTCTTCTGAAACTCCTTTTTCCTCCCTAGACCTGTTGTCCTTGATGATATTTTTGTAGCCGTATCCCCAACTTTAAAACCCCGACTTTCCCCCAGTGGTGGGCATCTCTTCTCAACATTTCAGGCCATGTGAGGTGTTTTGTGTTTTATTTCTTGGTGACCTCATTTTGAAGCCCCCTCTCCTGCTTCAGTCATCTCCCAATAGAGTATGAGAGAGTCACAATTTTGAGATTTTTCATGTCTGGAAACATTTTATTGTACCCTCACACTTCATCAGTAGTTTGTCTGGATATGAAATTCTAGGCTAGCAGTTATTTCCCCACAGAGGTTTGAGGAATTGCGTAGTTGTTTTCCAGCTTCTGTTGTTGCTGCTGAGAATTTGGATTCCTTGCTAATGGTTGACTATAGCCTAGGTTTTTCGTTGGTACTTGGTAATATTTTTGTCTTCATTGTTCTGCAATTTCCTCATGCTGTGTTTTGGTGCAGGCCTTTCCTCCTTACATACACTTTGTGTTTCTGAATTTTCCAAATTTTCTAAATAAATGTTTATTACACTCGGAAAATTATTATATACAATCTGTGTGGTAATACAGTGCTTTTGGAAAAAGTGATCCATTCAAATATGGAAAGCTGGCACCTCACAATTAGCAGTCTAAGAACAGTGGCCCTATGGGTGAGTTCTTCCCCGAGAGGAAGTCAGCCAGTGGTGGCTCACGTGTTTGGCGAGAGTAAAAGAAGAGTTGTAACCGTTCTCTTGTCTTTGTGGCATTGGTATGGGTGGTCTTTGTAGGGAAGCAGAATAGCGAAAGCTATTATTGTTTTTGAAAGACTTAGCAGTGAAGGTACTTGGTTTTGTACCGTGGATGGTTTGCAAGTGTAAAAACTCTCTCAGAGAAGCAGTGTCTGTTTTGGATAACGTGAGATGTGTATGTGTGTGTGTATTTATTTAAGTTCGTAAGGTTCCTGTTGAGGTTCTGTGGTGTAATACAGTGAATCTAGTGCTATATAAATGAACAAAGGAAAGTGCCTAGCACACATTTAGTTTTTAATTGTGTGGGAGACATGTTTGCTTTCCATGAAACTGATTTGTCTTGAATGTTGGATAGAAAGTAGTGTAATATTGCCTGTACAACAAACCAGAATACATTTTCTGCTGAGTAGTAGGACGTAGCTCACAGTTATAAGAATAAGTAGTAAGATAATATATATTAAAAACCATTGCTATAATTAGTAGAAATAGTGGGTGACTTTTTCCACCATTTTATTGTGAAAATTTTGAAACATACAGAGAAGCTGAATGCACTGCCAAGATGCTAGAATGAAATTTTTTAAAATTACCATTTTGTTTGTGTTACACGTATATCCCTCTATCCATCCTTTAGTCCATTGTGTTTCTTCATGTGTTTTGAAGTAAGTTGTGGATGTAAGTATACTTCACCCTATGTACTTCAGCATGCGTATTATTAATGTTTGTTTACAGTTCTTTATTTGTTTTGTTTTTAGGTGAAATTTCCATATGTAAGGTGCATAGACTTTGAGTACCATTCACTACATTCTGACAGATGCACACACCTCATAGATCCCTGTATCATCCCTTTATCTTCAACAAAGCCCACCTATGAGGCAGGTGTTAGAATAGACACCTCAGGTGACGAGGAGACCTAGGCCAGTTGGAGGGATGTCCACTGCCGTGGCCTCCGGCCTCTGAGAAGAGAAGAAGGACCTCTTAGCTTGGCTGATTGTTGATTGTGGGTAAAGGACTTCACTTTTTTCAGTGGATGTGGTGGCCAAGAGTGCTTCTGAATTTAGAGAAACCTCTGTTTTTGGAGGGGTTATGCCTGGAGCTCCTTCATAGTTTTACGCTGTATTCTTGGAAGCTTGTTTAGGTTGGCTGCTTCAATCTTCTCTTCAGTTCAAGCTCCGACCTCATTCTGCAGTTTGAACACTGACAAAATGGTCATGGACTTTCTTATTAGGAGAATTGATGGGTTTTTTAGAGGTTCTTTTTCCTCCAGGTTTTCTTCCAGGTCTTAACCTCATTGCTTACGTGTTTTCCCTTCCTCAAGCAGCTTCTCCCTTTCCTTCTCATTCTTTTGTGAATCGGCTTAACCTTGACTTTCTGTAGAACGTTGGCTGTGTGTATTAAACACTGGCACGTTTTACCTTTATTTGGTCTTCCAGCTGGTCACCTAGCCACCAGATCAGCTTCCAGATCAGACTGCTGAAGAGCCATGCCTTTCTCTTCAAGGCCTTTTTTTCCCTTTGCTTGAGGAAGATTAGCCCTGAGCTAACATCCGTGCCAGTCTTCCTCTATTTTCTATGTAGGTTGCTGCCACAGCATGGCTTGATAAGTGGTGCGTAGATCCGCGCCTAGGATTCAAACCCACCAAAGTGGAGCATGAGAACTTAACCACTACACCATGGGGCCTTCCCCTCATGGCCTTAAGACTCAGCAAGATTTTTATGTTTGTCTCCCAGTGGCAGTCAGTGGGCCTGTCAGCTTCCTTACTTGTCCCTTCAGCTTTTGCATGACTGTTGTTTTGAGGAAGATTGGCTGGCTGGCTTAGATCTTCTCTCAATTGTGTGTCACCATCTGAAGGCATTATAATTTTTCCCACTTTATTTACTATAAAAAATTTTCAGATACACAGAAAAATTGAGAGAACAATATGGTGAATATTCATAATACCACCTGAATTCCTCAGTTATCATTTTGCCATATTTGCTTTATCTACTATATAAAGATGAGTGTGTGTGTGTTTTGTTGTTTGTTTTTCTGCTGAGCTAATTCAGAGTTGTAACCCTTGTGGGTCTTGGCCCATGGACTTCATTGTGGCCCTTGTTACAATAACAGTGAGGGTGCGCTTCAGCACGACACTTCCATATCACACTTAGAAACAGAAATTCCCCAGTTTTATTTAATAGTTCATGTTTGTTTGCCCGTTTGTCTCAAAAATTTGAAAACATTTTTGGAACCAGGATCTATTCAACATATATATGTTGAATTTGTTTATGAAGCTGAATTTGTTATGTTTTTTGTCTCTTTCAATCCATAAGTCTGCCTAACCTTTTAAGAAATATTTTGACTTTAAAAAGTTTTTATTACAAAAATTTCAAATACAGTTCTTTCTCAACCTGTGATGGGGTTATGTCCCAATAAACCTATCTTAAGTTGAAAATATGATAAGTTGAAAAAGCATTTAATACACCTCACCTACCGAACATCATAGCTTAGCCTAGCCTTCCTTAAAAGTGCTCAGAACACTTACATTAGCCTTCAATTGGACAAAATCATCTAACACAAAGCCTATTTTATAATTAAGTATTGGATATCTCGTGTAATTTATTGAATACTGCACTGAAAGTGAAAAACACAATGAGTGTCTGGGTACACAATGGTTATAAGTGTGTTGGTACTTTACCCCTATTATCACGTGGCTGACTGGGAGTTGTAGGTTGTTGCCACTGCCCAGCACCCTGAGAAAGTATCATACAGTGTATCGCTAGCCCAGGAAAAGATAAAAATTCAGCATCTGAAGTATGGTTTCTACTGAATGCATATGGCTTTTGCACCATCGTAAAATCAAAAACATTGTAAGTTGGGGACCTTCTGTATAGACACAAGTACACAGCGTGTGATGTCCATTTGCCCATCACCTAGCTTGGCAGTTATTAGCTCATAGCTGATCTTTTTCGTCTATACTCCAACCACTTTCCCCTATATTATTTTGAAGCCAATCTCAGATTATACTTGTCAGTTTTTCAGTATTACCTTTAAAAGATAAATTTAAAAATATGTATCGTCATACCTAAAAAATAATAATTTCCTTGATACTATTAATAGTATCACAATCAGTATTTGTGTTTCCAGTTATCTATATCATGAATTTTTTTAATTGTATGATAAAGAAGGGCCTTGTTGGTTGGTTTTCTTTTAGCCGTATGAAAACTGGCTAGCACCGGAAATTCTGAATGTGATTCTCCACTTGTAAGTCTAGCATTTGTTCTCAAAATATGACATAACAGTGGGCAGTTCTGTGAATTATGCTGATTGTCAGACAGTTTTAGAAAAAATTGATAGCATTTTGGTCAGATGAGTTTAGTAGCTCCTGGGAGGATCTCTTCATTCAGGCCTAGAAATAATGAGAAAGACACGGGTTAAGCCAAGGAATGGAAACCACGTTTGGCAGTGGTCTCCTGTGTGTTGGCCCGATGACGCAGCTGCTGCAAGGTCGTGAGAAGTGATGAGATGGTGGCTTGGGGAGCAGGGAGCTAGCCAGACCTCATCCACAAAGTTCTTTTTTCTTTTTGAGACAGCCTGACTCCAGCTTTTGCCAGCCAAGACTGTATCGGTGCTGTTCTGTTGGTGGTCTGTTTTCTTGTGCTTTTCCCCTGAAGTCAGCACCTTGTCAAGAGGGCTGGACCTCCCCTGATCAGCTCTGTGTTGGGGCCTGGCCCTATGCATGGTTGTGTGACGTGACGAACAGCCACTGTGCTTTAGTGCAATGCTTGCGTCACTGTGACTGGTCACAGGCGTGCCCACCACGCACCAGCACCTCATTTCCTCCTCTGAGTTAGCCAGTCATTTATGGGGAAACAGGAGCTGTCACTGAGCCTCCTCCTCGGAGTGTCAGTGCTTGGTTAGAAATCGATAGTTTTCACATTACCTTTTTCTTTATAATTAAAATGTTTTACAATCTTATTGTATAATTGGTGTACAATAAAATGTAAATATTTAAAGCTTCAGTTTGATGAATTTTAACATGTATATACCCATGAAACCAGCACGTTCCTTTTTTATCCCTCTTAAAGACTAGGACATGAGCAGCTGGAGAGAGGGACTTTTTAACTGCTCTTGTCTTTAAGGTTAAAGTTGCTTTTCCAAATCCTGACTGAAAGTCTCTTTATTCTGCTTTTTTAGTTGCGTACTAGTATCGAAAATTGGTGTATTCAAATTTTGGCATTGTTTTTACTTAATAGTAACAGCAGTTAATAAATTTCAAAATAATGTAGGGAAACTGGGATGATCTTTTCTCTCTTCAAACAGAAACTAGCTGAGCTTGGGAGTTACCTGACTGGGTCAAAGGAGTCGGGACTCGATGCAACTGGATAGGGTTTTGAGTACCTGCTCTGCTGCTTAGGATTGTGCAGCTTTTTGGGCAGTCGCATGTTTATCAGCATCTTCATCATGAATGCCATGAAGAGCGCTTTGGGGAGTAAATGAGAAAACATAGCATTAAGGTTTAACGACCCTCACCACACAAAGTACTTGACAGTTCTACTGAGGACCTCCAGGACTGACTTGGCTCCTTGGAGGAAAAGGTTTTTTTTTTCTTGTGGTTTTAAAAAAAAGGATCATTTAAAACTGATGCATAGCTTGGAGTCATTCATTCTCCTTCTCTCCTTTAAATTAAAGGCAAAATAAATGTACACAGTCCAATAATATAATTTAAAGCTTTCAAACTTGAATTTTAATTTAATTATAGCTTTAATTTATACTCACCTTATTATTATTTTTCTTTTGGTGAGGAATATTAGCTCTGAGTTAACATCCATTGCCAGTCTTCCTCTTTTTGCCTGAGGAAGGTTGTCCCTGAGCTAACATCTGTGCCAGTCTTCCTCTCTTTTATGTGTGGGATGCTGCCACAGCATGGCTTGATGAATGGTGCCTAGGTCCATGCTCAGGGTCTGAACCTGTGGACCCAGGCCACTGAAATGGAGCATGTTGAACTTAACCCCTGCGCCACCGGGCCGGCCCCTTAGCTTATTTTTTGAACTTGAGATATAATTTATGCAGAGACATTCACATACTGTGTTCAGTTGGATGAATGTTGATAATTGTACATACTCATGTAACCACCACCTGAAATAAAACACCAAGCACTTTCATCATTCCGGAAGCTTTCCTTTTGCCCTCTCCAGATCCGCTGGCCACTTCTAATTTCCATCCCCACGGCTGGGTTTACTTGTTAGGTATCGAAAATGAGATCATGCAGTGTGTGCTCCTCTGTGTCTGCTCTTTTAAAAGTTTAGCATGATTTGAGATTCATCCATGTTTTTTCCTTTTGATACTGAATAGTGTTTATATGGATGTTTTGTAATTTACCCATTCTCCTGTTGATGAACATTTGGATTATTTCCCATTTTTCGGCTAGTATAATTAAGATTGGTGAACACTTTTTACAGGTCTTATTGTGGTCATATGTTTTCATTCTTCTAGAGAAAATGTCTAGAGGTGAATTGCTGGGCCCTATGGGAAGTATATCTGTAGTTTTATGAGAAGTTGTACTGTTTGATACTCCTATGGACCGCATGTGAGCACTCCACAATGTCAGCTGTTCTGCTGAATGAGAAATGGTGTCTCAGGCTTTCTTAGCAGTTTTATTGAGGTATAATTTACAAATACTGAAAGTCATCCTTTTAAGTGTGCAGTTTGGTGTGTTTAGATGTATACAGATGTGTAACACTACCACAATCAAGTGGCTTCATTCCTCTGAACGGTTCCTCAGGCCCCTGGGTACAACTATCTTAATGTGCCACATAATGTTGTCTTTGTCAATGCCAGGCCATATATATGATTGTGGTACCATAAGGATTATAGGGGGAACTCAGAAATTCCTGTTGCCTGGTGACATCATAGCTGTCGTAACGTCGTAGCACGTAGTACATTACTCACATTTACGGTGATGCTGGTGTAAACAAACATGCTGCACTGCCAGTTGTATAAAAGTATAACACAAGCTATATGGACAGTACATAATACTCGATAATGATGATAAATGAGTATGTTACTGATTTATGTATTTACTGTGCTATACTTGTTATTTTAAAGTGTACTCTTTCTACTTATTTAAAAAAATGTTCACTGTAAAACAGTATGCTGTGTTGCACCGGCAGCAGCCTCATACATCTTGTTTTCGCTCATCTTGATTGCTTCATTTTCTCCTGTGCTTGATTTCATCTTGTATTTTGTTTATCATGGCCACTAAGTGTACAAAATCCACTGGTAATATTGCCAGTAAGAGGCCACATCGAGTGATTGACCTGGAAATGAAATTGAAAGTGATTAAGAGCTACGAAGGTGAAAAATCAGTGATGGTTATTACTCATCAGTCAGGCATGTCCCATTCTACCATAGCCACGATCTTGAAGAACAAGAACAAAGTGACAGAAGCTGTTAAAGGATCTGCTTCATTGACGGCAACGATATTAACAAGAATTCGAGAAGGGCCTATATGTAGCAGACATGAGGAAAATTGTAATGACCTGGATTGAAGACGAGACACAGAACATATCCCTCTCAGCACCATGACAATCATGGCCAAAGCAAAAAGTTGGTTTGTGATGTTGAAAGAAAAAGCTGGACCTGGCTATGATGTTGAATTTACTGCTAGCTCTGAGAGGTTTAAAGGATTCAAGAATCATTATTCATACACAACATGAGAGTGAGTGGTGATGTGAAGGCAGTGCTGCCAGTGCTGATGTGAAGGCAGCTGAAGAATTTTTGGAAACTAGATAAGCTGATTGTGAGGAAAATTACTTGCCAGAGCAAACATTCAGTGTGGATAAAACCTCCCTTTTCTGGAAACATGTGCCTAAAAGGACTTTGATCCATAAGGAGGCCAAGACAGTGCCAGGTTTCAAGGCTTTTAAGGACAGGATAACAGTCTTACTTGGGGGCAGTGTCTCAGGCTGCAAATTGAACCCTTTGTGATCTGGCACAGTGAGAACTCCAGCGCCTCCAAGCATATCAGTGAGCACACACTGCCAGTGAACTACAGGAACAGTAAGAAGTCACGGATGACCCAGCTGCTCTTCCAAGACGCCCTCCTGAATTGCTGTGCCAGCAAAATGAAGAGGTAGTTTGGAGAATAACATACCTTTCAAGATTTTGCTTATTGTTGATAAAGCTCCCAGACATCCTCCTTTTATTGGTGATCTTCATCCCAGCATCAGAGTGGCATCTCTGATATCTCCCTCCAAATGCCACCTCTTGGATCCAACCAAGGGATCAAAGAGTAACAGCAGTTTTTTAAGGCCTGCTACCTGAGGAGGACCTTTGACCAGGCCATTGCTGCAACTGAGGAAGACACTGATGCAATTCTGGAAGGATTACAGCATCTGTGACTGCACAAAGAATCTTGCTTGGGCTTGAGATGATGTCACCAAGAAGTGTATGAATGGCATCTGGAAGAACACACTCAAAAGGTTCGTCCATGTCTTCAAAGGATTTGCCAAGGATGAGGAGGCTGCAGAAATCAACCAGCAACAAGGCTGTGTGGTTGAACCGGCAAACAACTTTAACCTGGGTGTAGATGACGTTGACTTTGAGGAGCTCCTAGAGGTGGTCCCTGAGGAATTGACTAATGAGGAGTTGTTGGAACTGGAACAGGAACACACAGCTGAGGAAGAGCCAAGAGAAGAGGAAACTCCAGGAGAAGGGAAAGAGGAACCGCCAAGAAAATTCGCAGTGAAGGGTTTAGCAGAAGCATTTGCAGACCTTAACAAGCTCCTTAAGAAGTTTGAAAACATGGACCTCAATACCAAAAAGTTTTCATTAATGGAGAGGAAGGAATGTTCATGGTGCATTATCTGCTTAAAAGCAAATCTGTGATGAAAAAAAGAAACCAAGCAAACCACCATGGACGTGTTTCTGAAAAGAGTCGCACTTCCTCAGGAAGATCCTCAGGCAGGTCCTTCAGGAGGTGTTCCAGAAGAGGCACTGTTAGCATAGGAGAGGCATGTTGTTGCTCCTGGACAACCTCCAGTGGGACAACAGCTGGAGGTGGACGACAGTGATATTGATGATCCTGACCCTGTGTAGGCCTAGGCTAACGTGTGTGTTTGTGTCTTAGTTTTTACAAAAAAAGTTTAAAAAGTAAAAAAAATAAAAAAATTTTAAAAATAGAAGAAAGCTTACAGAATAAGGATACATAAAGAAAATGTTTTTGTGCAGCTGTACAGTGTGTGTTTTAAGCTAAGTGTTGTTATAAGAGTCAAAAAGTTAAAAACAAAAAGGTTATAACCAGTAAAAAAGTTACAGTAGGCTAGGCTTAATTTGAAAGAAAAATCTTTTTTTGTAAATTTAGTGTAGCCTAAGTGAACAGTGTTATAAAGTCTACAGTAGTGACAGTAATGTCCTAGGCCTTCACATTTGCTCACCACCCACTGACTCACCCAGAGCTACTCCAGTCCTGCAAACTGCATTCACGGCAAGTGCCCCATTAAAGGTGTACTGTTTGTAATCTTTCAGTCAATATTTTGACTGTACTTTTTCTATGTTTAGATGTGTTTAAATACACAAGTACTTACTGTTGTGTTAGAATTCCCTTCAGTATTCAGTACATTAACATGCTGTACAGGTTTGTGGCCTAGGAGCAATAAGCTATAATGTAACCTAGGTGTGTAGTGGGCTCTACCATCTAGGTTTGTGTCAGTGAACTCTGATGTTCGCACAGTGATGACATTGCCAAGGAACACATTTCTTAGAATGTATATCTGTATATCCATCGTTAAATGTTGCGTGACTATTACTGGTTTTCACTGTAGATTAGGTTGGTCTTTCCTAGAATTTCATACCAGTGGACTCAGCGTGTATTCTTGTGTCTGGCTTCCTTGGCGTGTTACAGCTTTTTTTGAGATTTATCTCATATTGTGTGTATCAGCAGTTCTATCCTTTTGCTTGCTGAGTAGTATTTCATTCTGTGGATGTACCACAGTTTGCTGGTGGACATTTGATCCTTATGAGTAAAGGTGCTATGAACATAGCAGTTCTGAGTTCGTAGCCTCTCTTGCCTTCCCCAGAGAATAAACCCATATTCTCTGTGGCGTGGGGGTCAGCAAGGGGAGGCAGGCGTCTCACTGCTGACCAGAGAGACTCAGCCGCCCTTCCAGATAGTGCTCTTCATCGGCTCCTGGGAACGAGTGCTCGGTCCTGGGGACCTGGACAGTTTCTAGGTGTTGGGAACGGGCTTCTCTGGGCTCAGGCTGCGTCTTGATCCTCGTCACTGCTGGCTGAGAGTACACCTTTTTTGAGTCTGCTGAATCATTTCCCACTTCTGCTTTTTAGGTTCCAAAGTGTCTTGTCTTCCATTCTTGATCTGTATGGCTTTATGTCTTTTTATTTGTTAATCTGCTTTATTGTCACTTTGAATAGAGACAGAGGCAAATGTTTGTGTTCAACCTGCTCTCTTACCTCAGAAGTCTTTTTACTCTATCCCTGGTATTTGAGAAGTTTCTCGTTTTGTTTTTGCTGTAATAAACAACACTGTGATAAGCATGCTTACAGTTGAGTCTTTGTTCAAATCCCATGCTTGTTTCTTTAAAATAAATTTCTAGGAGTGGAATTGTGGGATTAGAAGACATACACACTGTTAATGCCATCTTGTGCCCCAGGAAGGTCACGCCAGCTCATGTTCCGACAGGGAGTACACTCTCAACAGGACTGTCTCCTTTGGTTTTCCCCCTCCTCCCTAGACGCACCCCCCCCCGCCCCGATACTTGCAAATAAACTCTAAGAAATGAAATCAAATCTTAGTGGAGGACAGACAGACAGGGCCACAGAGGTGTCAGATCTTGACTTTGCTCCTCACTGTGACTCAGCCCCTCCCCCATGCCTGGCCAAACGTGGGATTGAATTAATGCTGTTGGCCTTCCTTCTTTGTTTCAGGTTACACTCCTGGCACACCTTACAAAGTGTCCTGTTCCCCCACTAGTGGGGCAGTGCCACCGTACTCCTCCTCCCCCAACCCCTACCAGACCGCCGTGTACCCCGTGCGAAGTGCCTACCCCCAGCAGAGCCCATACGCACAGGTAGGCCTGGGTTGTACCATGCTCTCTTAATGCTGCTCTTGGGCTCTGTGTTTGTGGGAAGGGTTGGTTCCACCTGGGCTCTGACCCAGTGGGCGTGGGACCTTGTGTGGCAGATGTTTCTCTTCTTCTCCACAGCAAGGCACATACTACACACAACCTCTGTACGCAGCACCTCCTCACGTCATCCACCACACCACGGTGGTGCAGCCCAATGGCATGCCGGCGACGGTGTACCCTGCACCTATCCCTCCACCTAGAGGCAATGGGGTCACCATGGGCATGGTGGCTGGGACCACTATGGCGATGTCAGCAGGTGAGTCCCTGACCTTGGGTGCCTGTCCCACGGTGGCATGAGAGCTGGGGGAGGGAGCGCTCACTGGTACTCTGACCCCTGGCCTTTTTTGTGGCTAGAGCTATGGGGAAGGACCTGATGCTTTTGGGAAGCATCAGCATATTGTCTTTTTCTTTCCCTCCCCTTCTTTCAGTTGAGAGCAGACTGGGTTGTGGGATTCAGAGTAACAAACCATGAACTAGTACCCTCCCAGGGAGTGTGACTGGATATTGCCCTCTGGGTTTGATGGGGCCACTTTGTTGGTGAGCTGAGCCAGTAGGGACAAGGAGTGACCAGCTCAGCCGGTGAGCGCATGAAGTTTGAGCAGAAGGGGATACTTTATGTTCTGGGGACCTGCTCTCATGATATTTCTCTTTAGTGTGGGCTGCTTTTACAAGCCACATTGTCTAAATGAGGGTGTTTTCATGAATCTGGGAAAGCTGGTCTTGTGTTAATAGAGAACAGCTGCTTGTCAGAGTCGTTTGGCTCCTATCAGCTCTGCTTCCCAAGGCTTCCTCTAGGTTAGGAAAACAGACCACAGAGAGGGGAGACCCCTGGTGAGGATGGGCACATCTCCCCGGGACCGGGGAACCCTAGGGGCTTGCTTTAATGTCTAGGGATTAGATTCCTTCCTGTGGACATGTGAGTTGCTGTGGCAGAGGGGCCAGATACACATGATACACTTGGTGGCCCATGGCAGGGAATTTTAAAAAAATATATTGTCCCATCATTGTTTGTCTAGACTTTAGTTCAGTGTAAGGAAACGTGCCAGAGAGAAGGTGTTTCAGGACACCATGTGTGTTTCTGCTCAGAGTGTCTTATTTTATTTGGTTTTCCCATACTTAGCTGTGAATGCAAAGGAGATGTGGCACAGACGGAACCTGCATGTTTGCGACACATGGAGGGAGGAGATGACAGGCCCTGGGCTGGGTGTGGGCAGGGAAGCAATGAAGAGATGCAAGAGGAGGCTGTTAGCTTTGGGGTGATGCTTGTCTATAAATGGACTCTCAGAATCCCCGAGTTTTAAGTGTACAGTTCAACAGCATTTAGTGTATTCACACTGTTGTGAAAAAAATATCCAGAACTTTTTCATGTTGCAAAACTGACACTCTGTCCCCATTAGACAGCAGCTCTCCTTTCCCCTCCCCCAGCCCCTGGCAGCCACCCTTCTCCTTTCTGTCTCTGTCGGTTTGCCCACTCCGGGGACCTCGTGTAAGTGGAATCATGCAGTTTTTGTCCTTTTCTCACTGGCTTATTTCCCTTAGCATAACGTCCTAAAGGTTCATCCATGTTGTAGCGTGTGACAAATTTCCTTCCTTTTTAAGGCTGAATAATAATTTTTAAATTTTGTTGTTGACCATCTGATCTGCAAAAATATTTGAGTGGGCTTGTATGAAGAGGAGGCACAAAGGCTTCTACAAACATATTATCAGTACAAGCTCGCTGTGTTTGTGCATCTTTGTGTTGTATGTAATTGGAGTTCTGGCAGCCCCTAGGTCAAGCCCATCCCCTCTTCCTGTGTGGCGCCCTCCTCGCAGAGAGGGCTGAGCCAGCGCCCTCTTCTCAGAGGCAGCACGGAGCCATGCATGCGGGGACCTCAGGCCAGCCTTGTGTGTGGGCGGTGCTGCCTGCCACTGAGATACGCTGTTCTGTCTTCCAGGTACCCTGCTGACTGCCCACTCCCCAACTCCTGTCGCCCCTCACCCGGTCACGGTGCCCACATATCGGGCCCCCGGAACACCCACCTACAGCTACGTGCCCCCTCAGTGGTGATCACCCTGCAAATGTAAGTGGCCGTGAAGCCTGGCTCTGCTCCTAATTAGAGTGCATTTTTGTCAGTGGAGAATGTCAGATCTCCCACAACTTAAGGCGCTAATGAGAGAAATGCTACCTGCCTGTTGATCCACTGGCAGTGCAGTGATTAAATTTTTGTTCTTACTCTACGAAATAGGAGAGGGAGGGAAACCGTTGAGTACTTGCTGGGTACGCTGTGCACTTCGCCCCTCCTGTGGGCTGTGCTCCAGCCTCCCACCCCATCCTGCATGGGGCAGGGGTCCAGGTGCAACCACAAGTGTGAGCTCCGCGGGGCCAGGAGCAGGGCCTTTCCCAATGCTGCCCTTTCCAGTCCTAGTGGATTTCATCCTCCTCTTTGGAGCTGTGGTGCCAGAGAGGGTCTGTGACTGTGTCTGTCTTTTCTCCCCCAGGTTTGAGGATGGAGCTGTGCGGTCACATAATGGAGGTTCCACAGCTGGTGCTGCAGGCCTCGCGCCTCCAACCCGGACTTTCTTCCTAATGCTCTCCACACTTAGCTAACACTCCTGCGGCCCGCCCAGCAGGTCCCAGCGCCATGAGTCTCCAGCTGACTCTGGGTTGTTCTTACAGCAAATCCTGTTTTGTGGGCTGCCTGGCAATTTTTTAGCTAACTATAATGATAAAAAGGGAGTATTAATCTATTCAGAATCATATCTAGTTGAATGCATGTTTAAAAAAACAAACACAAAAACAAAGCTTGCTCAATCTACCTGCAGTGACTGATGCAAACCCATCATATGCAAAATCCAAAGGAATGGAAAGTGTTTTACAACTTGTATCCCTAATGCACTGTTGTAACGTATGCAAAGTCTTAAAGTTGTAAGTGTTAAAGTGAATTTCTTCATAGAGCATTTGCAGTCTCTTAGATGATTCTTCAGCCTCTTGGGGTTGATGTGGGTTGCCAGTTGGACACATGGACTCTGAGTTTCTGCCGTCTGTTTCTTTCACACCGACTGTGCTGGGAGAGAGTTGCAGGACGGGGGAGTGAGGGAGGGCCACAGCCTTGTGGGTACAGCTGGGTCAGTGCACATCCCTTTTTTTCCACTTAGGCTGTGGGGTCAGTGAGATGTGGACATTCTTAACAATTATCATGAAAGGGTAGAGTTGTGTGGCCAGTACAGTTAGGGGCAAGAGGTGGTTTACGTATCAGCAAAGCAATCTTGTCTGTCTAAATTTTCATTACCAATCTCTTACAGATAGCAATGCTGTTTGCTGTATCTTTATTGGAAAAGTCCTATGTAGAACTAAATTGTTTTCCTGGTATGGAAGGTATATGAATGAGAAACAGTCACACTTGGAGGGGGTCTTGGCCTCTCCCTTATTCAGCCTAGAAAATCATTCCTTTTTTTCCCTGAGAAGTGTTTGAATCAGGGGAAAACATGTGTAGGCATTGCTGTTCTTCCCCACAGAGAAGGGCAAAGATTCAGCTGTGTTATGAAGAAAGTTGTATTTAACAACTATTAAAAGGGAACAAAACTCTTTGAAATTGATTCTTTCTTGTAGAGAGGCAGGGCGTGGCCGTTTGGGCCCATCCACCTGATGGAGACTTGTCCTCTGAGACTCTTTGGAGGGACTCCTAGGAGACGACTGTGGGGAGGCTTGAGGAGGGTCTGGGGCCTGTTGTCTGTGCGTCTCCTTTACCATCTCTTCTTGCAGCTGAGGGCGCTCAGCACCACGTGTGTGTGGACAGCAAGGGGCCAGGCAGCGTCAGAGTGTGCTTGCCTGCTGGGATTCATGACAGAGGGGTTTGTGTTCAAAATCTGAATGTTGTACATAAGAAGTCAAGAGGATTTTTTTTTGCCTAAATGTGCCCAACTTGATGGGAGTGTGTTTCTCTTCTCAGAGTCAGGGGTCGGGGTGAGGGTTCTGTTCCCTCTCAGAAGTCTGTCGGGCAGGGGTGGGTGTGACTGTGGCCGTGCTGTAGGCTTTGCCTGGGGAGGCCGCTGCTCTTCTCGCGTCTCCAGCAGCCAGGTCAGGGCTCTGGCCCTGGTTTGGCATTCCACCTCAGTAGGTGAGTGGGACACCTGACCCCTGAGCCTTTGGTAACTTTATTTTTTGTAGTAAGTACTCTTCATAATTTTCTTTTTCACATTTTATTTTATAAGAATTTTAGGAACACTTTTGCATGGATCATTGTAAACAGAAGATTCCTTATTCCTAATGTCTATTAACATAATGTGTTTACTGATAAGTACTTTAAATTGCTTCATGAGCACTTAGCCCACGTGTGTGTGTGTGTGTGTGTGTGTGTGTGTAGTAGCCGTTTATCCCAGGCACACCGTTTGTGTCCACTTCTTCAACTCTGTGTCGGTCATTCCATTTGTATAGTGGATGCTGTGTAGTACTGATACGTTCTAAGGAGTCCAGGGGCTGAACTGACCAGATAACAAGAAGTCGGGTCCCCCAATTTAGTGTAATAGATTAGGAGAAAATATAATTTTAGTATAGGCTTTAAAAAAGCCCCAAACAGCAAAAGGAAAACACCCACACACACCCTCCACACACACACACACCACTACCGGTCGGGAAGAGTCATTTGAATTCAGGAGAAAGATGAGAAGTTATACAGGATGTTTCTCCAGGCTTGCTTGAGACTTGGCGCACGCAGGTGAGTGTTCTCATGAGCACTGAATTAAATCATGTGTTCAAGAGAAAGAGAAGAGTGGGTTGCATTTTCCTCCCATTTACATCAGCTTTATAAACACTTTCCTCCTCTAATTTTTTTTTAATCTCTTTTCCCTTTTGTAAAGGTGAGTTGGGAGACTTTATCAGATACTTTTGCTTTATGGAATACATCTGTGTGGAAATCTTTTCAATTTCGAAACTATCAGGGCATCAGCTATCAAATATGAAAAGTAGAACTTATCTAGCAGGTAAGATTCTGGACATAGGAATAGTAACAAAACTATCATAGGTTGTCATTTTAGAAGCATTTAATTCCGGTAAAATTAATTAAGGCATAGAACTTCTGTTAGAAACTTGCATAATTTGATTATTCAGGCACAACAGTGGAACATTCAGAGAAATTTTGCCTTTTTTGTATGTGACATTCCTAATTTCAGAGTCTTTCAGCTGAATTACAGTTCTTTTAGAAGTTGAGACAGGCAAGCACAGGACTGAATTCCTATAAACATGGACATCATCATGGATATTTTAGAACATTTTTGTTGTCCAGCCTCTCCCCTAAGGTGTAGGAGGTCTGTTTCTCTGCTGAAGGAAGTCTTGTTGGGGTCTGGGCCGGTGACCGAGTGTTTAGCGATGGTAGTGGTCCCATCAGCTCGCTGCCTCTGGGAAGTGAGGCCAGCATCAGGGCCAGGGCCATTTGTGCTAACCGGCCTGGAGGTGCTTCCAGAACCTTTTGTGTCTCTTGTATTAAATCTTTCCAGAACATTCTTGTTGGTGTGGTTATTAGGCCTGCCAGTTGCTATTCTCTGAGTCTGTTTCTTGAGTGCTATGCAAATGTCATATTTACAGGAGATGAAGGGGGTCCTGAGCCTTGGGGTGGGTACCTGGTCAGTAAGCATCCTGCCCTTCCCAAGCTGGGCATGCAGTATGCCTTTGCTCTGTCTGGTGGCATCAGCGCTTCAGTGATGAGAGGAAGGATAGTCTTAAGGCACTTTGGATATGCTAATATCTGGCAGTGTTGTCTCCATGTGGCTTTCTGTGAGTGTGGCTGCCAGTGGGTGGCAAAAGGGTGGCAGGCACCAGCGCATCAATATTGGGGCCTGCTTTAGAAAAAGAAATCAGACTTCTTCACCTACCCTTTGTAAACACTTGGAAACAGTATTATTCTGACCAGTTGGGCCACCTCCTCCCCATCTGGCAGCTAATGGCTGGACACCCCAATCATTGCCAGCCTGGACATTGCCCAGACAGGACAGGACGCCTGTGACGCCCTCCAGTGGGTGCAAGGGCAGGTTTAAGGGTGCGTGGCTTGAGGTGGGAGGCAGCTTCTGGTTCTTCTCTGGTGCTTTTTAAGGGGAGGGTGTGTCTCTAAAGAGACGTGTGGTTGGCTTAGGGGAGGGGCAGAGTGCTTAGCTCTCCTCTAGCACATCTCAGATGTTTGTGTTTTTTCCCCGAGTTGTTTTTTATTACTCATCATGAGCTTTCTGAAGGTGACACGCTGCAGAGGAGGGTCTGATCTTTTTGGGTAGAAAGTTTCAAAGTTGATCTTACCTGTTTCAGAGGATTTGTCTCTTTCCCCACCCCTATTCATTTGAAGAACAGAAAACCTGTGGGGTAATCTTATTTGAGTCCCCGGGACTCAAGTGCAAGTTACTTGGGACGGGTAGACAGAGGAGAGGCAGGCATCTCTGCAGGAACCCACCGTGAGCCTCGGGACGTGGGGTGCTCCCGGGCCTGGTGCACTGAGGGGACAGGCGTCGCATCAGCCACCTGAGCCCTGCCGCAGCTCCCGTGGGTCCTTGTCTGGACCAGTGTTGGTAGGATAGTCGGGCTGGATTGGAGACCAGCTCATGTGCGCTCCTGCAGGGTTGCTGTGACGGCCACTCAGAGGAGAGGCCCCAAGGAGCCACATGGGTTACAACATATGACTGACTAGGAAACGGTTCCTTTTTTTTTTTTTAAGTTTTAAATACTGTTTTTTTAGACCGTTCTCTTAGTACTTTTCTTAAGCTTAAGTCAGCATTGTCTTCCAGTGTTAAAGGCATCCCTTGCCTCTGCATTGAACTTCAGGTGTCAATACAAAGGAATGGAGCGTCATCCTGAGCCAGTTCCATCGTGTGTAAATTCATACTATTTTAATTTTTTATGCAATCTGATGAGTAGATGAGCTCAGATTTAAAATTCTTAAAAGCACGTTTATTGTAACAAGAATTGTTCTGTATGAATACTGCAGTTTTCAATAAAGATTGACTTGTGTTGCATGTCATAGTTTTCATGATTTTCCCTGTGGGTTTTCTCTCCAGGTGGCTTGGCCTGGCTGGGAGGTGCTATAGCCTCTTTCCAGTTAGGAAATACATGGAGTCGTGGGCAGAGGCCCTGGTGGCACTCACCCGAGTGCCCTTGGCAGTGTTAAGGGGGTGTGGAGGCAGCAAGGTGGGACTGTTTCCTCGGGGGCAGGGAAGCCCCCCTCAATCTTCTCGTCCCGCGGCCTGGGGCCTCCTGGGAGGACATATTCTTCCCCATTTCAGTGAGGAGGATGCCGAGACCCAGAAAGGTTACAGATCTTTCTGTAGCCTGACAGCTAAACCCACATTTGCTAACTTCAGCCAAACATGGACTCTGAGAGCAGTCAGGGAGAGTGGGCTCCCAGGCCCTGAGCTAGCTGTACTCATACCTGGACAGCTCCCAGGCCAGACACAGTCCTCCTGGCTCCCCTGAGCCTCCCGGAGGCACTTAGCCCTGCCCCCTTAGCCTCTCTCCACCAAAGCCTGAGGGCACGGTCTGCAACTGGGTGAGTCCCACCCCACCTCTGGGTACTGCTGGCTCTTTCCTGCAGTGTAAGAAAAGGCCTGGGTCAGAGATCACGGGCACAGGAAGGATGGGGCATGCAGAGGAGAAAATGCACAGACAGCAACAAAAAACGGGCTGGCAGCCAGGTTATTTTTCACAGGTTTCTTTATGAAATTAAATGTGGTTTCTGGGCTTGGAGAGGGTATAGTGCAAGAGTGACTGTACATGCTGCTAAGTTTTCATGGGCCAGAGGGGCAGCTCGGTGCTCTGCACCCAAAAGCCAGGCCCTGGCCACACTCGTGGGGGCCCCTCCTCAGAAGGAGGTGGGCTTCCCTCCAGCCCAGTGCGCACCAGCCTCTGGGGGCGGGTCCGCCCTGCATGCTGGGCCTCAGAAGTCAGTCCTTCCGGCTTCACACGCTCACTCAGGGTAAGGCAGTCTTTCTGTGTCACTAACAGTAATTTTTTTTCTCCATTGTTATAAAAACAACAAAATAACAAAACTGCAGTAAGGTTCTAGAATCAACCCACAGCTATACGTGGACTGGTCACAAACCTTGACAGAAGTATGTGGTGGACTATGGTTTTGTTTTCTTTCCACTATAAACACACACATCACAAGTGAAGAGGGTGTCTGGCCACCAGGAGTGTCTAGAGAGGGACTGGGAGGCAGAACAGGTGGGCTCTGGGCCAGACGTTTTTGTGCGCAGAATTCCTGGTTCCCAACCTCCAGGGATGCAAGCTGCTGCACCACCAGCTGGGGGCTGGGGGCTTGCAAGGAGAATTGAGGGCAGAGGGGCACACGGCCCAGCTTGGCAGGTGGCTGAAGGTAGATATGGTCTCCTGCCCAGAAAAAACCAGGAGAAGGAGGGATGATTAGATGCCCAAAGAAGAGGGTGCAGAGCTGCCAGTCTCCTCATGTGCGCGGGCCTGGGGGGTGGTTCTGAGCCCTAGCTCCCGGGAGGCCCCACCAACGTCCAGGGTGCCAGGGGGTCCACATGCTGTGGGGCTCCCTGTCTCTGGCTGGTGTCTTCAGTGCACCAGTAGTGGGGCAGAAACCATGAATGGGAGCCCAGAACTTGGCACATACTGGTGGCACTGAGCAGCTTCCTCACTTGGCCCTGCTCGCTTCCAGTTTGTGTCATACGCAGAGGAGGGCCGGACACAGTGGGCCTTGAGGAGGAGAAGCCGGAGGCCCGCTGGCGCGGAAGGTCCAGACAGTGTGGTCGGGTGGGCCACTGGCTCACTTGCGGAACGGTGCCAGGCGGCTGATGCTGTGCCAGAAGGTGGAGGGCTTCCGCTTGGGCTCTGCCAGCACCAAGACCTGTTGCTGGGGCAGGCAGGTGGGCAGTGCCGGGTGCTTCTGGCGTGTCAGGTAGTAGGGCCGGCTGAGGGCTGGGCAGGAGAAGACAGCACGGGTCATAGGTGCTGGGGAGCCAGGTGGTGCAGGACAGGTTGGCAGCCTCCACTGCTTGGGCGAGGTGGGAGGGTGGATGGGGCCCATCCCAAGGCTCTGCCTCAGACTCCCATGGGAGGGCCCTTGCTTTCCACAGGGCTAACCACTCTCAGGGGCCTGGACTGCCCTCCTGTGGCCTGCCGAGGGGGTAGCTGGGATGCCAGGGAAGGTGAGGAGCCCTGGAGCTTCTCCGTGGCACAGGCCTTGTGCAAAGCATTTGATGTCTGTAGGAATGGGGATATCAGCCCCTTGCCAGAAAGCAGTCTGCCTGGGGAAGTGAGCACTGTCACTAATGGTGCTGCTCTGGGGGCGCTGTCTGAGGGCATTGAGGGCAAGGGTATCAACTGCATACTGATGCAGCTTTGTCACCGGTGGCCCCTAGTACCAACCTTTGCGATCAAACACCTGCAAAGGGCAGTGGGCAACTCTGAGGACCAGGTGCTAGCTGGCTTTGCTTTAGGGGTCAGAGAAGAGTGATCAGAGCTCAGGCCAGGCTGCTGTAGGTGGAGGTGGGACTCCATCCGCTCACCTTTGGGCTTCCCGGTGGCCTGCTGCTTGCTGGCATTCAGCATGGCCTGCTTCCTCTGCAGCTCAGTGATGGAGAATCCTGGGACATGGGAGGGGCACAAATGAGACTCCACTTCCCTGAGAGGACTTGACTGCCCTTCCAGCTCCTTCTCCCCTGCTCACGTCCCTCCTGTCCTGTGCTCCCTGGCACTGGTGCACCTCTGTACCCTACACTGCCCACCGTGGTTGGGGTCCCATCATGCCGCAGGAACTCAGCATTGGGCTCAGCTAGCCTGCCTTGGCCAACCAGGCAGAGGAGAGCCTCTGCTGCCCTCTCAGGCCCTCCCCACATCCTCCTCTGCCTTCCCCCATCTCCCACCCTGACCTGATCCCCAGCATGTCCAGTGTTGCATGTCCTTTCCACTGTGGTGGAGGCTCTTTCCCAGACCAAGAGTGGACCTGGTAACTGCAGAGTGTGATGCCCAGGGGCCGATGCCAGGAGAGAAATGCAGTGGGTAGATGCCCTATTCATGTGGGGGGTGGGGGAGGCTTCTCGAGCCAGTGCCCACCTCCCACTCCAATGCTCTCCCAGGGCTTGTGCTGGAAAGGGGCTCCCCCAGGTCCCTGTGACCAAGCAGAGGGCCCCCACCCTATGGAGTGTGTGTGCGTGTGTGCATGTCCAGGTGTGGTACGAGCAAACTCCCTCACAGGCCAGCAGATCCCTGCCCTGGACCCTCACCAAACCCAGGCTCTTGGGCTGTAAGATGTGCTGTCTCGAGTCTAAGACTGTCCTGACCTCCTTGCATTCAGGAGCAAGGAAGGCTGGGTGGGGCCTCATGGCGGAGCAAGGCTGAGCCGGGTCGCACCTGTCTCCTGGTCCATCTGCACCTGCTCCCTCTCCCTGGCGAAGGCCTTGAGCCAGCGCTGCTTCTGTTCAGGCTTCCGGGCGCACAGCAAGTGGCTCTCTCCTGTGGCGCCGCAGTGCAGCCGGAAGGCGTTCCTGATGCTCACATGGAGGTCTCTGTCCTTCCCATCCTCCAGATCTGCCACCTCCAGGTCATCCATGTCCACTCGGCCTTTATAGTACAGCACGTCCCGGCGGAGAAGGTCCTGCCAGAGATGCCGTGAGCTCCTGGCCCAGCCTGCTTGTTGGAGCCCTCCCCAGCCTTGGGACCACTCCTCTGACCATGTCCAAGGGCCTGCCTCCCTCTCTGCCCTGTAACTGGAAGGACTCTGGACTGCACACCCACCCACCCACCAGCACATGGTGAGCTCCTGAGGGCAGAGCAGACCTGGGTACGGCCCAGGACCATGCTGAACTCGAGGGAGGAGTCTGATGGGGAGACAGCCAAGGAAACAGCGGGCCAGGGCCCACACCACACAGCAGTGAAGAGCACCAGGTCTGCCAGGGCCAGGCCAGAGCTAGTGGTCAGTAGGGCTTCCTGGACAGGGCCGCTTGGGCCACGTTTTGAAGAGGAGTAGAAACTAGCAGCAAGGAGGTGGCCAGGGGGCAGCTGGAACAGAGGACCCAGGACTGGGAAAGGCAGGCTGAGGTTTCCTCTCAGGGAGAGAAGAGGTAGTGTAAGCAGGGCCTAGGTCAGAAAGGAGGCCCCAGTCAGACACTGAGGGCTGCCTGTGGTCTTGGGGCTACCAGGCTCACTCTGCAAAGAGTCACCCTCAGCCCGGCCCTAAGGGCCTGACCAGGAAAGGCCTTGCTGCACTTAGGGCTCTGGGAAGGAGAGACCATGTGGGTGTGGCTCCCGTTCTCTGGGTGGCTGCTCCCAGCCCACGGCTTCACTCCCTCCCTTCCTGCTCTGTCCAGCAGGGCAGAGCAACTCTGGTACCTTCTTACAGTAGATGAGCTGGTGGTCAAAGAGAAAAAACATCCTCTGCTGGCTCTTGGCTTGTGGCTGTGTAACTCGAGTCAGCTCCCCCGAGTAGATAAGCTCTGAGCTCCTGACCAGGAGGTCTTCCCCCTGGGGGCCCAAGGAGAGCCATGAGCTTAGAGGAGGCCCCTCTGCTAGGCTCTGCGTCCTGCCTCCATCATGGGGAGGAGGGCTCCCCAGTGGCCCCGCCTGTGGCCCCCACTGGGCCAGGGTCTGCAGCGAACAGCAGATTGTAGAGGGCGGGGCTGCTCCTGAAGCCCAAGGAAGTAGTGGGGGCAGTGTGGGGGGTAGAAAGGTGGTTTGACCCATGAGTTGGTTGTCTCTGCGAAACGGGGCTCATCGGCAGCCAGTGGCGTGAGCACTTGAAATGTGGCTAATCCCTGCTGAGATGTCATGTAAGTAAAATACACGCGGATTTTGAAGCCTTAGTATGAAATAGAGAATGTGAAATATTCACTAATGATATTTTATGTTGATTACATGTTGAAATGATATTTTGGATATATAAAGTCAAACAAAATATTATTAGTTTCACCTGTTTCTTTCCTTTTTAAGATGGCTACTTGAACACGTAAGATCGGCCATGTGGCTCGCTCCACATGGACAGTGCTGCCGTGCGGATGATTAGCCCCGGCTGCAAGTCCCCTCTGAGGGCCGTCTTTTAGGGGCAAAAGGTCTTCTTCCCAGTTAAACATATTTGGTACCGAAGTCCCATCATCAGACTTCAAACTTTCAGACTAAGCCCTGCTCCCCTTCCCATTCCTCCTGCAAAATGCAAGCCACCGCAGGAGTTGGCAGCCATTGTTTGGGATAAGTGAGTTTGTAGGGGTCCTCGGCTAGGACTGGGCCTCAGAATCAATCACCTGGAAAAAAACCCAAAAAACAAAACCCCCAAAACAAAACAAACCCCACATTGCTCAGCTCCACCCCCAGGAATTCTAATTGTGTTTCTAGAACGGGGCCCAGGAATCCGTATTTTTATAACATTTCATGGCTGTCGGATGGAGGTGGAGAGAGCAGGAGGACAGGAATGTCACCGTTTGTTCCGGCCTCTGTGTTCCCTTAGAAGGCAAGATTGGCAGATGCGGGAAATGTGCAAGCCAGAGAAAACGCACCAGGAGGTTCTGGGCGGTGGATCCATTTTTGGTCATGCTGGGGCATAACCTTCTGTGGGGAGTCCCAGCAAAAAACTTGGGGATCTGGCCTGTCCACTAAGGGCAGAGAAGCAGCTCCTGCTGGGCTGGCTGGCTGCACTTTGGGAGGCATGTGGTATTTCACACGTGCCCCAAACTCTTCACCAGGAAAGAGGCCATTGGGCCTGCTCTGGGAGGCAGCGCTAAAGGCCTGGAGCTCAGGGCTCGGGCGCCCAGGTGGAGGACGCTTTCCAGCTCCTGTTTGCTATCTCCCAGGAGCTGTCTCCCTCCTCAGCTCCCTCCTTGAGTTTTCAGGGACAAGCCCCATGGTGTCTTCTGGGGTGTCAGGCCCTCACCTCCCAGTCCTCTATGGAGCTTTGCCACTGAGCAATCTTGTCGATGTTTTCCAGTCTCCGTTTCCGTTCATTGATGAGCTGGGCCACGTTCTTCATGGCATGTAAAGCAGCCTCCACGTCCTTGAAATCCCTAGGGCAGAACAGAGATGGGACTGGGCTGCCAGCTGGAGCGCAGAGAGCCTCCGGAAGCCCCCTGTGGTGCTGCTTGCCTCTGTGGCGGTGCCCCTCAGCCATTTCCTCACCAGTCAAGTGCACATCCCCATCTTCTCCATGCGTGCCGACACAGAGCAGGACTTAATACCCTATGTATGGCCTCTTCCCTCATTGCAACCACAGGTCCTGAGAGCAGGGGTGGTTTTTCTCTGTGCTGTCGCCCCAGTGTCTGCAGCAGTGCCCAGCACACTACAAGAACTCAGCAAAGCGGCCTGAGGCAAGAAGAGCCTCCTTACCTGTGCTGGGGGGGTGTGTACTTGAGCAGCTCAGCCAGCTGCAGAGGGTACTTGCAGATCTTCTGCACTGGGGTCAGCAGGAAGCCGTCCAGAGAGATGTCAATCATCTTCTGCAACAGCCGGCAGGCCTCGAAGAAGTACACGTACTTGCTGAGCTTGGCCAGCCGGGAGAGCTCCAGGCAGGCGCGGGGGTGGTTGTTGCAGTACTCGGAGTAGATCTGGAAGTCCGCTTGCTGCGGGCATGGCTGCAGGTTAGGGACACTGGCTCCTGCTCCCCAAGGCCCCCCGGCACGTGCTGGGAGGGAGCAAGAGCCTCTGCAGCTCCTTCAGGAGCTGGGCTCCCGGAGCTCAGGCTCTGTCTACCTACTTCACTGGGTACAAGCTGTGTGGAATCACAGCCGGGATGGCGAAGACCTCTGAATGCTCAGGCCTGGGTGCCCCTGCCGCCTGCCACCCAGCCTTTTCTACCTAGCGTCTTGCTGCTTCTTCACGAAGCTCTGGCTTCGTGTCTGAGGGACAGCACTGTCACTTTGTTCAACACAGTGTGACACAGATATGTCCACACTGTGCACGTATTGTACATAAGCCTCACTGTGCCTCTTTTTTTTTAAGCTTCATCTACCTAGAGCCAGAGAGAGACCAGGTCTGCCATCGACCTAGGACTTCACGGACTTGGGTGGGGGAGGAGGGCACAACAGCCGCTGGTGGGCCGGCTCCTGTGATGGGCACAGTAGGTCATGTCAATGAAGTGCCTACTCCCGGACCTGCTCGTGGACAGTCCACGTCTCCCTTCAGTACTCCTCCTGCTGCTGGGGAGAGGGGCAGGCCCTCCCCAACACCACCCTGGTATGGAAGGAGCCCACGCTGTCCTTGACGGGCTGGCTCACTCCCCCGTGACTGCACAGGAGAGGGATAAAACCAGTGTTTTCCCGATCAGGCAAGGCTAGGAGTCCATCTAGTCCAGACTAGTCCAGTGAACTGTGGCTAAATGCCAGCTGGCATTTAGTGGAAGCAGGCACTATAAACTCCACATAAATTCCAGATTGCTCACTGAGTGAGGAACCCCAGAACTGGCTGTGAACAGCTCTGGGATGCTCAACAGGCAGCCTAGCCCACCTCCTACCTCTACTGGCCGACGCCCAGGCCCCCTGCTCTAGGGGACCTTCTCTGACTTGGGGTGCCCTCTGCTTGGAGGTGAGACAGTCGGGCAGGTGGGGGGTGGGGCCTGGAAGCTTTTGGAAAAGAGTGGCAGGCTGCCTGGGTTTCAGCCACAGGTCTGACTTCTGAGAGGAGGCAGCGAGGAATACAAGGGCAAAGCAGGTTACAGGGCGGGGGAGGCGGGGGGGCCCGGGTGTGTGGGGGAGGGCCGAGGCTGCAGGGGCCGCTGCGCACGGGAGCCAGGGCAGTGGGTCCTGGGGGCAGGAGGGGACAGGGTCGGGGCGAGGTCCCCGCGGGCGCCTCACGTGCTCCAGGAAGCAGGCGCCCAGCTCGCTGAGGTGCGGCCGCTCCCTGTTGACCCTCTGCTCCAGCGCCTGCACGAAGGCCCTCTGGCAGCGGTAGATGTCCTCGATGTTCCCGAAGATGGTACGCAGCTGCTCCTCGCTGAACATGTCGGCGCGCTTGCGGCACTGCCTGATGTAGCCCTGGGCCGAGGGGGCCGTCAGTCCCGGGCCCCGCGCCCCCCGCCCCCCGCCGCGCCGGGCCTCACCTCGCAGATGTCGCGCAGGTGCTTGATGTAGTCGCGCTCCGTGCTGAGGATCTCGTTGATGACGTTGGTCCGCATCTGGTTCTTGCTGCTCTGCGCCTCGGTCCCGCCGTCCTCCGCCCCGCCAGCCCCGGCCCGCAGCGCCTCGTCGTCCGCAGGCTCGTCCTGGTTCACACGCAGCTGCGGGCAACGCGCAGGGGTCAGCGCCCGGGGCAGCGCCCCGCAGCCAGCACGGCGGCGGCGGCGGGGAACTGAGGCTCGGAGAACTCGCCGGACGCACAGGCGGCTGGGGCGGGCCGGGAAGCTCCCCTCCTCCCATCGCCCGCATAATGCCCATCCGGACAGGGGCCGACAGTCCGATGACTGCTGCAGCTGTCAGTGTTCTCCCAGACCACCCGCCGCCTCCTAAGGCGCTCTTACAGCCGGCTCGTGCCGGGCACAGAGCAGATGCTAACAGCAGAGTTCTGAACCAGTGTCGGCTCATAGGGCCCTCTAGAGGCTGTGATGGAAGTGAAAGGGTGATGTGGCCTTGCTGGCTGGCTGACCTGTAACTAGGAAGGCGTGGGGTGCAGAGTGGGCAGCTTGTTCAAGGGGTCTGGGGCAGAAGAAGCCATGCACCCCAAGGCCTGGGATCTCTCCTTCCCACTGCCCTTGGCCTGGCCTTTCCGTGGAGACCAAAGGCCACCTTAGGTGGGATCTGGGTCCCCTGTCTGTGATCTCTTGGGCTAAGGACTGACTTGTCCATGCCTCAGTTTCCCCGGAGCTGCTGTGAAAGCTCTAACTGCATGACTGGAGCAGATGTTCTGCACAGTGCATAGGAAGTGCACGGTAAACTGAGCTGTCTGTGGCCGTGGTCCTCTGACGTGCAGTCCCCTTAGAGGCAGCCACACAGCATCATTCTGACCCATTCCTCTCTGTCCACTGAGGGCTCCCAAGGAAGGGTGGAGCAGGGCTTGGAGTGGGTGGAGGAAGGCTGTGTCAGAACTCCCGGCTGGCCTTCCTGACAGCCACCACTCAGCCCACAACCTGCAGTCCCACCACAGCCATGAGTGGGAGGTCCATGCCCCGCACCTCGGACCCCAGAGCAGTTTCAAGCCTGCATTTCTGAGCAGAGCCAGCTGGCTTTTTACAGGCCTAGGAGAAGCTCAGGCCGGTGCCATACCCGCACGAAGCTGGCTGGGAACCACCCCTCGCCGTCGGCGACACGGCCCCACCACCACTCTCTGTTGGTGGCATCCATTACTTCGATGACATCCCCAGCTTTGAAGCCCAGTTCCTGGTCATCCATGGTGACATGGTCCCAGAGTGCTTCAGCACAGACCACACTGCCATCGCTGATGAGCTGTGGAGAGAGCCATGGGTAGCACGTCAGTGGAGTAAGGCTGCACGGACCTCCTCAGGGGGCAGGGTGCTCCTGCCCTCTGCCCCCACCCCTCAGCAGCCCTGGGAAAAGGGGATCCTGACTGACATTACAGGGGAGCTGACAGGGGCTCCCTCTGGGCAGCCGCTCTTCAGGGGGCAGTCTATGCCCTGGCCATGTCTAGACCGGCAGAGCTGATGAGGAAGCCTGAAGTGAACACGACCACTAGAGCCTGGGGAGCCACCAGATCTGAGGGGCGAGCGTGTTGCTCACTCCCCTGCACAGGGCACACCTTCCTCCCACCCCTACTGGGCCAGTGATGAAAGCACTGCCTCTCAGCCGCCCGCCCAGCGTCTCTGCGGTGCTCTGGATGCTGGTGCTGGGACACTGCAAGCTGCCTTTCTGCTGTGCCGGCTGCTTCCCCACAGGCTCTCCTAACGTGGCACTGGAGAGGACCGCAGAGCTGGGTGAAGGGGCTTGCTCCCTCCTTCACCCTGCAGAAGCTCCTGTGGCCTTCCTGCGGGCCGGCCGTACCTGCGAGAGGCCACCTGACAAGCAGCAGGGCCGTTTCCCCCGGGCGCCGTGCCTAGCCGCTGCAGGAGCCAGACCCCGGCTCGCAGGGTTCGAACACGTGCAGGGCTGGTCTCATGGTGCCCCCACCAGCACCAGCTGAGCCTCACTCTCCTCAGAGTTCCAGGCCCCAAGCCCACAGGGTTCTCAGTTTCAGTTCTTCCAACCTCTTTCCTTTTTCCCCAGCTCTAGGAGAGGTAGGTATGTCTTGCAGCTGCTCCCTTTGTCCTGTTCTTGTGCACTCGGTTATGAGCCAACCACTTGATACTGGCTAACATTCTTTCTATCACTTCTCTCTGCGGAACTGACTGTGTGACTCCTTCTTCCTGGTGGTCGCAGACCTCACCTCAGGAGGAATGGTCCCCAGCCCCAGAGGCAGGGAGACAGCACCCTCCTGGGCAGTCCTCGTGCTCAGAGCTCCATTTCCCTTTGGGCTGACACCTGCTTTCCTGTCACATGGGCTCAGTTTCTGCTCTGTGAATGACGAATGGCTCTGGGGGTTTACGGGAGGTGAGGTCCATCTCCTCTCTGCTGGGACCAAGTGTTGGCTCTGTCACAGCCACTGGCTGGTTCTTTAGCAGAGCAGTGAAGGCCTCAAAGCGTCACCAGACAGGCCCTCTGTGCTGTCTCCTCTTCCAGGCAGCTTGCCCCTGCCCCCCTCACCGTGGAAGTCCGCCCTTGGCTTCAGGCCCAGTGGGGCTTTCCTCTGGTGCCCCCAGGGCAGTGTGTGTGCAAATCCTCACACTGAAACGGAACCAGAGTCGGGCCGCAGCAGGACTGCGGGGTCTCTGCCTGAGTGAGTTCCAGCCACTGTCTCAGAGGCTCCACTGTGCCCCAAATGGGCAGGGCAAGGGGTGGGCTGGCCAGCAGGCATGGAGCCTACCCAGGCTGGCCCTTTCCTCCAAGGGAGGCCCGAGCGAGCACATCCAGAAGCCATCAGTTCTTCCCATTTTCTGGGGGTGAAACCTGCTCCAAACCCTGAGGAAAGCACTCCTGAGTAACCCACAGCCTGTGTGCACTTCTCTCACAGACAGCACTCGTTCAGGGGCTGCAGACCATTGAGGCCCCCCAGAGACAGGCAGGAGCACTGGGCTGTTCCTAGGGAGCTGCGTGCCTCCTCCAGGTGCCACTGCACTCCTCCTCTAGAGAGAGAAAGACCTATAGGCATGCTCCTTCCTGCGGGGAGGCTGGTTCCCAGGATCAAGGCCTCCTGGTGGCAACATGGCAAGGCATGATGGGAGACTCAGGAGCCACATGCGAGAGCCAGCCTGCTGCACGGGGGGCGGCACTAGACTGCAGCCCAGGCACACACTCCGTAAGCAGGCCCGCCAAGGCCTGGGGTCTGGCCTGAGGACAACAAAGCAGCAGAATGCTCAGAAGGGGTGGAGAGGAGCCAATGAGCCTGTGCGCGGCAAGTGAACGTGTCTGTTCAGGGACAGTGACCGTGGGACAGTGTGTGTGACCAGGCGTGATCATGTCCATCAGGACAGAGTGTGTGTGTGACCACGGGTGAGCGTGTAGTACAGGACAGACTGTGTGTGTGCCTGGGTGAGCATGTACATCAGGACAGAGTGTGTGACCATGAGTGAGCATGTACCTCAGGACAGACTGTGTGTGTGACCACAAGTGAGCGTGTACATCAGGACAGAGTGTGTGACCACGGGTGACCGTGTACATCAGGACAGAGTGTGTGACCACGGGTGACCGTGTACATCAGGACAGAGTGTGTGACCACGGGTGACCGTGTACATCAGGACAGAGTGTGTGACCACGGGTGACCGTGTACATCAGGACTGAGTGTGTGACCACGGGTGACCGTGTACATCAGGACAGAGTGTGTGACCACGGGTGACCGTGTACATCAGGACTGAGTGTGTGACCACGGGTGACCGTGTACATCAGGACAGAGTGTGTGACCACGGGTGACCGTGTACATCAGGACTGAGTGTGTGACCACGGGTGACCGTGTACATCAGGACAGAGTGTGTGACCACGGGTGACCGTGTACATCAGGACAGAGTGTGTGACCACGGGTGACCGTGTACATCAGGACTGAGTGTGTGACCACAAGTGAGCGTGTACATCAGGACAGAGTGTGTGACCACGGGTGACCGTGTACATCAGGACTGAGTGTGTGACCACGGGTGACCGTGTACATCAGGACAGAGTGTGTGACCACGGGTGACCGTGTACATCAGGACTGAGTGTGTGACCACGGGTGACCGTGTACATCAGGACAGAGTGTGTGACCACGGGTGACCGTGTACATCAGGACTGAGTGTGTGACCACGGGTGACCGTGTACATCAGGACAGAGTGTGTGACCACGGGTGACCGTGTACATCAGGACTGAGTGTGTGACCACGGGTGACCGTGTACATCAGGACTGAGTGTGTGACCACGGGTGACCGTGTACATCAGGACAGAGTGTGTGACCACGGGTGACCGTGTACATCAGGACTGAGTGTGTGACCACGGGTGACCGTGTACATCAGGACAGAGTGTGTGACCACGGGTGACCGTGTACATCAGGACAGAGTGTGTGACCACGGGTGACCGTGTACATCAGGACTGAGTGTGTGACCACGGGTGACCGTGTACATCAGGACAGAGTGTGTGACCACGGGTGACCGTGTACATCAGGACTGAGTGTGTGACCACGGGTGACCGTGTACATCAGGACAGAGTGTGTGACCACGGGTGACCGTGTACATCAGGACTGAGTGTGTGACCACGGGTGACCGTGTACATCAGGACTGAGTGTGTGACCACGGGTGACCGTGTACATCAGGACAGAGTGTGTGACCACGGGTGACCGTGTACATCAGGACTGAGTGTGTGACCACGGGTGACCGTGTACATCAGGACTGAGTGTGTGACCACGGGTGACCGTGTACATCAGGACAGAGTGTGTGACCACGGGCTACATGGGAAGATTTGTATGTTTTGAGTGATGAGTTACTGAGACAATGGAAGGGTTCACTCTCGGGACTTCTTGGGTAAAGTGAGGTTCGTATCCAGCAGGGAACAGAACTTCTTGTTTAAGCTTTGTAGCTCTGACTCTGGAGAAGTGGGTGTCCTGAGACCCCTCTTGCTGCACACCCCGACATGCGCCTGTATGTGCACAGTCACATGCCCGCTAAGGGAGGCTCCACTGTGGTCTCCTGCGAAGTCCTGAGAAGGACTGCAGGTGGATGCTGTCTTCCTCCGTTCACATCAGTTGCACACACAGGTCACAGGACAGCACAGGTGCCCTCACTGCTGGAGCCAGGCCAGGAGGAAGTGACACAGACACACCCCACACAGTCCAGCTTCCCACTGGTTTCCTTCCCTGGTTGTTCCCGCCTAGTATTAAGCAGGTCAGGTGCCTCCCCTGTCCCCAGCTTCCCTCAACAGAGCCCTGGCCCAGTGCTCCTCCGGTGGCTGTGTTCTGCCAGCCCTCGCAGAGAGGGGCGGGTCCTACACCGCCGCTTTCTACAAGGCAGCCAGGGGAGGACTTGGGGGGCAAAGAGGCTGGGCTTTCCAGAGAGGCCAGGGTTCCCAATGCCTGTATGGACAAGCCCCCTACCCATCCTGCCCTGTCACCTGGAAGCCCCAGTTGGTGATGGGAGGGGTTGGTCGCTTTTGTCCCTTCTTTGTGCCAGCACCTTGCCAGGAACAGGAGCAACAGATAGACACACAGCTGTGAGCAACTTCCCTGATGTCCCTGTGCCTTGGTCTCCATCGATACCCAGAGTGACAATGTGCTCTACCTGGGACCCAAAACTCTTGTGTAGATCCACAAATGCGAGGCACCCTGACAAGTTAGCAATGACATTACCCGTTTATGTGATGTCACCAAGACAAAAGGTAGCTCCAAGAGGTCAGAGCCACATTCTACCTCCAGGACAGCCCAGAGGCCGCCCGGGCCCCGGCTGGGTGGGCTTCTGGGCAGAGGCCCTTCTTCGCGCTCTGTGTGAGGTGCAGCTGCAGGGCAGCCAACACTCAAGCCCAGCAGGCTATGGGGAGAGGACTGGGGGCTCCCTCTTGGCCTGGCAGGGGAGCGGAAGCTGTGTTTTGGGGGGGCACGCAGGTGGGGGACTGTTCCAGTGGAGGGGTAAGATCAAGACTAAGACAAGCCAGGGGCAGGAGGCAGGATCCCCTCCTGTGCCCTGGAGACTTTGACAAGCCTGGGGAAGCCAGGCTCTGCCTCAAAGCGGCCCCTGATGACCGCCCGCTGCCCTTCCCATCCTGCCCCATGTCCTCTCTCTCACACATGCAGGCTACTGCTGGAGGATTCCCATCCACTCTGGGAATGTGGCTCAGCTCCTGTGGGTCCCTGTGCAGCCCTGAGGGGTGGGGGGAGGGGGTTGTGTGTGCAAAGCACCCACCTGCAAGGAGGGGGGCTCTGCTTGTGGGGCGCGGCACACTGACTGAGACCAGTTATCTTAAGATCTAAAATGGGAAAAGCAACTGCAGGTAACATATGCAGAGGCGTCCACTCATCCTCCACAGCCATCTCTCAACCCACACGAAATGCTGCCCAGTCCGCTCACACAGCGGTCACATGCACGCTGTTCCCAGACAACTACAGGCAGCCGCGGCCACAGCTGCCTCCGCATCCTCAGTTAGACACGGAGACGCGCCATTTTAGTCACACACACACACACACACACACACACACAAGGCACAGCAGACAGAGGGACGGACCCCGTGGCACATGTCACCACGCCTCTGAGTCACCCGCATGGCCGCCCCCGGTGGGGCGCAAACGCAGATCGGCCCCGGCACATGGGCGCCTCTCGGGGCAGGTCCGGTGCGGGCTCACGGGGCAGCATTGGGGCCAGCGGCCGCACCTTGGGTCACGACCGGCCGGGGGCGCGGGGACCCCGATGGGGGCGGGGCTGGAAGGGAAGACGCGCGGCGGCCGGGGGTGCCCACGCCGCCCACTCACCGCAGCGCGGTCCCCGGGCGCCGGCCCGCGGTCAGCGGAAGGCCAGCAGGAAGATCAGCACGACGTTGATGAGGACGAGGAGCGCCAGCACGGCGAAGACCACCACGCGCTGGGCGCCGGGGGGCAGGTTGCAGCGCAGCAGAGCGCGCAGGGCGCTGCCGGGGGCCGCGGGGCGGCGCCGGGACTGCGGGGCCCTGGCCATGGCGCCAGGCCCAGCTCGGTGCGGCCCGAGACCCCGCCGGAGAGGGCGGGAGTGGGGCGGAGCCGCGTGCGCCCGCGGCCCGGGGCTTCTGCCTGCCGCCAGCGACGTGCGCGCTGCGTCTCCGGCCCGAGCCCAGCACCCGCGCCGACCGCCTGGGCGGGGGAGCCGGGGTGGGGAGGCCCGGGAGGGGGCGGGGTGGCTCCGGCGGGCGCCGCGCTCTGCCCTCGGCGCCTCCTTCGGGGGTCGGGAGACCTTCAACGCCGAGATAGTGGTCCTGGTCCTGGGCCGGCCAGGCGCACAGATCATCGCGGCGGCGCACGGGATGCAGTGCGGCTTCGCAGATACAGGCACACCGGGGCCACGGGGAGGGGCCAGAGGTTCTGACTCCTAGCACCGAGGGTTGCCCTTGGCCCCCACTTCCCAGATGAGTCAATGCGGCTCTGAAAGGTCTGGTAGATAGCTCAGTCATAAAGACGCACAGGAATACAGGGACCGGGGAGCCTGGATTGGAATTCTGGACTAAGGCTGACCCTAAGGAAGGCCCTGACTCAGGACTTCTCCTTACTGGCCTTGCCCATCAGAGCAGCACTTTTTCCTCTGGGAAAGCAGCAGGCTTCTTCAGCCGCTAACCAGTACCCGCCTCCCGTTTTAGTGAGGTATAATTGACAAAAAGTGTATATATTTAAGGTGATCAACTTGATATTTTGATATACATATACATTGTAAAATAATCACCGCAAGCAAGTTAACACATCCGTCACCTCACAGGGTTAGTATTTCGTGTTTGTGGTGAGGACACAAGATCCGCCTTCTCGGCAAATGCCAAGCATGCCGTGCAGTCTTGTGAACTGTAGGCACCATGCTGTGCCTCAGCTCCCCAGAGCTTCCTCGTCCCGCGTCACTAAAACTCTGCACCCTTGGCTGACATCTCCCCATTTCTCCCTCCCCGAGCCCCTGGCAACCACCACCCTCCTCTCCTCTTCTGTGAGTTGGATTGTTGTGGTTTCCACACACGAGTGAGGTCACGCGGGATTTCTCTTCTGTGTCTGACTTATTTTGCTTAGCATAACGCATCCAGGTTCATCCACGTTGTCGCGAAGGTCAGGAGTTCCTTCTTTTTAAGGCTGAATAATACTCCATTGTATTATTACAATACAATAGTATTACAATAATAATTATTAATTATTACAATTAAATGGAGTGTATACACACTCCACTGTGTGTATGTATATATATACACACACACATCGCCCCCCACCATCTTCTTTATCCATTCATCCTCTGACTGACACTTCGGTATTTCCTTGCCTTGGCTGTTGTGAACAATGCTGCAGTGCACATGGGGATCTCCTTGAGATCCTGACTTCTTTTCATTCGGGTATGTATCCAGAAATGGAATGGCTGGATCATATGGTAGTTCTACTCTTAATTTTCTGAGGAAACTCCATACTGTTTTCCATAGTGGCTGCACCAGTTTACATTCCCACCAACAGTGCACAAGGGTTCCCTTTTCTCCACATCCTCGCCAACGCTTATCTTTCGTCTTTTTGATAATAGCCATTCTGACAGGTGTGAGATGATAGCTCATTGTGGTTTTGATTTGCATTTCTCTGATGATTAGTGATGTTGAGCATTTTCTTTTGAGAAATGTCTATTCACCTCTTTTACCCATTTTAAAATTGGATTATTTGGTTTTTTTCCTATTGAATTGTATGAGTTACTTATATATTTTAGATATTAACCCTTTATCAGATTTATGGTTTACAAATATTTTCTCCCATTCCATAGGTTGCCTGTTCACTCTGTTGATTGTTTCCTTTGCTGTGCAGAATCTTTTTAATTTGATGCAATTCCGCTTGTCTATTTTTGCTCTTGCTGCCTGTGCTTTTGGTATCATATCCAAAAAATCATTGCCCAGACCAATGTCAAGAACATTTTTGCCTGTTTCTTCTAGTACGTTTATGGTTTCAGGTCTTGTGTTTAAGACTTTAATCCATTTTGAGTTGATTTTTGTAAACAGTGTGAGATGAGGGTCCAATCTCATTCTTCTGCATGTGGTTCCGCAGCTTTTTAAACAGCCCCACATCAGGTACCCAGGGCTTCCACTGCCTCCCTGACGAGCCTGCCACCTTATCTTTGTAGGGCTCAAAGTTCACGTGCAGGTGTCTCTCCTTCCATCCACAGCGGCGAGCTCCGTCACAGTCACCGTGCCCTTCTGATGGATCAGAAGGCTGCCGCTGAGGGGGCTGAGCTGACTGAAAAGCAGCCCGGAAGTGGGCAGAGATTTCCGGGCTCCATGCTCAGCACTGTGAGTCCTGGGGCAGAGGGAGGCCCTGGAGGGAATACTAGAGAGGCTGGGTGTCCACACGTGGTGGCTGTCTGCTCAGGTTTCCACGTGTGCCAGCTACAGGCAGTGAGCAAGTACAGATGAGGGCACCTGCTGAAGACCCTGCCAGGATGTATGTGCGTGTCTGGGTTCCTGTGTATGTTAGAGGAGGGTCAGGAATGTGTCCAGAGAGGCTGCCTGTCTCCCTCAGATCTGAAGGGTCAGCCTGGGCTCATCTGTCTGGCTGGGAGGAAGTAGTCTTCTGCTCCTGCCCAGCTCTTCAGAAAGCGAGGCTCAGGATCTGCTTCCTCAAGCTCCCAGGAGGACAGTGGGGAATCAGAAGGCATCAAAGGCTCCCTGCCACCCCAAACCCAGCACTCCTCTGTGAGACTGTGACATGCCCTCTTGTGGGCCGTGGCTCAGAAGCCCTGACTTGGGCAGATGTTTCCTTGTGCCCTTGTGGCTGTGTGTCCTCAGGTCCTGGTCAGGGTGGTTGTGGGAACCAACTGGTCTGCACACTGCTGTGGGCCCAGAGCACCGTGCTTGCTGCTGTGCTGGCTCCAGTGGCCGCGTTTAGAACTTCAGCCATGGCCCAGTTCTGGACGAGCCCTCTGTCCCCCGCAGCAGAATAGCCCACGGAGGGTCTAAGGTGTCAGAAGAACCCATGAGCCGGGGCCAGGGCCAAGGACTGAGAGGCGGCCTCTGCCCTGCCCAGGGGCACTCAGTCTTCAGATCCTGGTGATCCGGGCATACAGCAGGGACGACAGTGGCAACAGTGTTTTATGTCAGTGTTTCATCACCAAAAACAAAGCCCAAAAAGCTTGAAAGCAAAGGGCTAGGCCCTTGGAGGTGGCAGCAGGGAGTAGCCCACCCAGACTGGTTGGGTGGGTCTGCAGGTCTGCCAAGGGGGCAGGACTGACATGGACGTGGAGGAGGACAGAGGATTCTGGAGCAGAGGAGGGCTGAGTCCCCGCGCCATGGCTTCGAGAGAGAAGAGGAAAGCCACTGTGGATACGCTGGCCACCAGACAACACTCAGCCCTGGCCCTGGGGCTGTGAGCTGCCCTGGCTCACAGAGACTTCTGTTCAGCTGTTCCGGCGCACACAATGTATCTATCGGGCTCCACCCTGGGGCTAGGGAGGAGGTGCACAAGAGCCAGGTCAGACCTGGGACCAGACGTCCAGTGTCACAGGTGCTGGGGAGACAGAAGCACCTGGAGAGAAGGTCAGGCCGACTCCACCGAGAAGCGGGCCCCAGCTGGCCTTGTGTTCTGCAGTGTCATCTAGGTGTTCACCAAGAAGTGCTAGGAACCAGGCCCTCCTGTCCTCTGCTCCCATCTCTAGGAGGTTGACTCCTCTTGCAAGGACTGGACAATCACGAGGTACAAGGCACAAGTCAGGTGCAGGAAACACAGAATGAACAAGGTACTGCTTCCTTCTCACTTCTGCCAGGGCACACAGAAGAGAACGGGGCCACGCAGACATGCACAGCCTGCTCCGCCCAATGGCAGCCCCTGAGGGCAGGATCACATCTGCACAGCCATATCCCAGGGCCTGGGGCAGTACCTGACACATATGAAATACTCAGTAATGTGTGTCATGTGTGTGCAACGTACACATGCACACGTCACACAACAGCCACCTTGTGTGTGCGCGTGTGGGTGCCTCCCCTTACTCCTTATGCGCCCAGAATACGAAAGTACTTTGCTGTCATCGCCTGTGTCCACTCCTCTTTGGGCCAGATGGTAGGGGTCCCTTCTGCATAGGAAACTGAGAAATGGTCTCTCCTTCTGAGTATATGGAACAAGAAAGTGTCACAATAGAACATGAGACCCACATGTGCTTAGAAAACACAGTGAATATGTGACTTCAAGCAAGCATGGACTTTTCTCTGGCATCCGCTGCTCTGTAATCGTCACGTGCGATGCTCACGGGACGCCCAGCAAACCTCCCTGCCACATGTGTGAGACAGCAGCAAGGGCCGGGGGCCGGGGAGTGCAGTGGGACGCTGCTGCTGTTGGAAGGTCACTGGAGGACACCTTCTGTATCTTCCAAGTTTTTGATAAAGTGAGTCTAACACTGCCAATGGAGCATAACAGGTGCTGTCATTCCTGCGTACCCGATACCCCAGGCACAGCGACGCTCCTGTAGCTGCCAGGGGGGCCCAGGTGCCACATCCACCCAACAATGGGGAAATCGGGGTGCCAAGGAGGGAATGACTTGCCACAGGTGCTCCAGCCAGTGGCAGAATGGGGTCAGCCCCAGGGAGGTCAGCCTTCTTGCTGTCCTGCCCCTTTCAGGGCTGCATATCTTAGGCTTTCTCCATCAGGATCTAGAATTGTTGGTCGGTCTCATGAGGGAGAGTAGCCTGGTGGGTGCTGCCCGCGTTTGGAGTCCAGCCTCCACCCTGTGTTGGCCTGCTGCATCCCTGGAGAGGGGCTCCTCACCCGACTGACTGTCCTCCTCTGTGACGTGACAAGTCCTTCCACCAAGGGACATGCTGAGTGTCAAGGGAAGACAAGTGCCCTGGAGAGTGCTCTAAACATAAGGTCCCATAGCACCACGTGCCTGCTCAGCAACCTCAAATACCAAGAAACATCTTTGAACCAAATAGGCAACAAATTCTCTAAGCAGCCAGAATAGGACCTACACATTCCTCATCTCAGTCCCCTCTCTTTCCCTCCCAGGTGCCCTCTGCCAGAGCCTGTGTTCTTAGAGCAGGCCTGGCTCCGCCTTTCCTCGTCCAGAGCGTCTGCGAACAAACAGCCTGTCCAGGGCTCTAAGAGGTGCTTCCACAGCAGCAGCAAGACGGGACAGACGAGAATTTCAGCAGTAGGTGGGAGACACACAACTGCAGAAAGCAGACACAAGAACTTTTAACAATGCAGCTCTCATGGCCAATCAGATGAGCCGACATCTCTTCAGAGTCCCTCAAGGCCTGATGTTAGTGTTCCTCCTTCACTGTCATCCTTGTCATCGGAGATTTATTGCGAACCCACCATGCGCCAGCTTATTTATATTTGTTATTTCAGGCAGTCCTCATGTAACCTCATGGTTCTCCCGTTTCACAGGGAAGTAACCCAGTGCTCAGAGCTCACAACTGGCTGCTGGCAGGGAAGGACGCCCACGTAGGTCTGGGAGGCCCCACTGCACGTGCTGCCTCCCGTTGGGCTGGGCCCCCAGACTGAGGAGGGCAGCCTAAGTCTTCAAGGAAATGCAAAACCAGTATCTGTGAATTCTGCTTCGGATGACACAATTTTAGAACACCATCCCTTCAAAATAGCTTATGAGAAGCACTTAAAGAAAGGCTTTATCTAAGCCTTTCTTAAGGAAGGCTTATTGATTTTCTTATTGGAAAAATCAATTTCTTTAGATGTTTATTCTTTATGCATCATGGATTTTGAGTAAATCATTATATAACAACTATTTCATGAGACGGATGCGCTGCTGACTGCGCCAAGAAGGCAGCTTTATACAACAACTATTTTAAATCGTTATTCAGAGCCGGGCCTGTAAGAAGAGCTTGTCCACCATCGACAGTACGTGCCCATCTGTCGAGTAGGTGATGAGGACCCTACACTCCTTAAGGGTTTCTGAGAAGCCTACCAGCCCATTCATCCACAGAAATGTTAAGGTGAACTGTTCATAAATTGACCCCTCCTGAGGAGAAAATCTGGGTGCTGCAAGATCCCAGGTGGTCAGATTCTAGTTCCAATGAAGCAGAAATATGCAGTATGTCATGACCAGGAGGAGAACATGGTGTTGTTACGGCTTGAGCCAGGTAACTGCCACTTTATGTTCAACAGCCCCCTCCAAATTAGGTAAAAAAGAAGAGAAGGAGAACCAGTGAGAAAAAGAGAGGAGTGTCAGGTCTCAAATTTCTCTCTCCTTGGCAGATGCAAAAGGAGAACTTGGTGTGGGAAGCAGTTTTGCTGAGATGAAGTGTCTCACTAATTTCTTCTGCTTAGGTAGGAACAGCCAAAGATGATAACTTGCACACAGTTGTCATAGCAACAGCAATGCCTTTCAGCTCTTGGAGCCAATAGGCAAGAACTCAGTTTGCCCTCGCCTTGCCCTCAGTCCTGCCCAAACAACTCGTTGGAGGGTCAGGGAGCTAAGCCCTGGCCTTCCTTCTACCAAGCAGAGCTTCTTCCATCCAAGATGGCTTTACAGGACAGACTAGCACTCTTACATCGTAAGTCCTAGGTGTCACGCCTGCTATTCTGGGTTCCTTGTCGGCCCCCTGAGGGCAGAGGGGAGGTTCCTATACTTGGACAAGCTCTGCTCATGGACACCACATTCTAAAGTGTGAGCCACAGGATGAAACTGTGCTGTATACACGCTTGTGCCACTGTCGTCTGCTTGGAACACAAAGACTGGACATCTAGGCCTGCACGAACGTGCTGGAGTGGCCTGATGGCGAGGCCAGCTCCCAGCCCCGCCCCTGCCCACGCAGCCCTGACCCTACCTCATTGATGGCCAGTTGCTCGCCGCCCCCAGCAGGGTGGCTGTAGTGGTGGCTGGAGCTGTGCATATCCTCATAGAGGTCCTCCTCGCTCCCCGCCTCGTCAGCACGGATGGCAGTGTCCAGAACTCCATCGGGAATGGCTGCAAGGAGAGAGAACAGCTGGCAAAGAGGAGCTGAGGGAGGGGGCACGTGGACAAGGAGAAGAAACTGTTCAGGATAAAAGCCCCTTCTCTGAGAGAAGGGAGAAGATCTGGGAACTAGTTTCTCAAACCATCCTTGCTGCAGAAACGCGGTCTGGTTGAAAGAGTGCGCTGGTCGACTTTCACACCATCCCTGTTAGTCACCCACTGTTCAGTCCTCATCCGCTCCACAAACAAGGAGAAACAGTATCTGCCACAGCCTGACGCTCAAGAGTCACCTCCAGTGATGCCCTTCAAGCCACTCACTAACATGTGAGGTCCTTAAGGCATAAGGCCCTTAAGGAAAATGCTAACAATTTATTGTGAAACATACATACATCTCTCCAAAGAAATATACATGCAAAGATAGTGTGAAAATTAATAAAATGAACACTACGATACTTACCAACTGCTTGAGAGAACACCAGACTCTCAGCATCTGACTCCTGTACCCGCTCCAATGCCACCACTCTCGCTCCGTTAGAGAGCCAAGATTTCAGCCTCTTTATAAGTCATACCCACGCTTGTCTTTGTTTTAGCATTGATTTCTGTTGAGTTTTGCCTGGTTTGACCTTATATATAAATGGAAGCATGCAGCAGCTTTCCTTGTCTGACGGGCTTTTTTTACTTCACTGCTCGTGTCGCTGCAATTGATTCATTCTCACTGAGGCACAGTCTTCCATCTTGTGAATATTCCAAGTTTTACACATGCACGGACTGCAGGGGGTTGTTGTCTATGTTGTTGCTGGTGTGAACGGTGGCGCTGCACACATGTCTACATGCCTCCTGGGCACATGTCCCACAGTTTTTCTCAGACACCGTCTCAACCTCTTTTTCATTATCTCCCCCTAAAGAGCCTTTTATATATTGTTTTCCTAATACTCCCAATAAAATTTCATTATCACAAATACACTGTATGTTTTTTTTTGAGGAAGATTATCCCTGAGCTAACTACTGCCAGTCCTCCTCTTTTTTGCTGAGGAAGACTAGCCCTGAGCTAACATCGTGCCCATCTTCCTCTACTTTATATGTGGGACACCTGTCACAGCATGGCTTGCCAAGCAGTGCCATGTCCGCACCCGGGATCCGAACCAGCGAATCCCGGGCTGCTGAAGCGGAATGTGCGAACTTAACCGCTGCGCCACCGGGCCAGCCCCACACTGTACGTTTTTTATGTTCCATGACTCTTTGGAGGGCCACAAACCATTGTAATATCTAAGATTTCTGCCCCCTTTGGCAAAATCACTGCTCCTGGTGTGAATCCATGCTCCAGGGTAAAGACACACCTAGGTGTGGCCAGACTGTCTCCCAAAGCTACTCCACCAAATTAGACTTTTTCTGTGTGTGAGGAAGATTGGCCCTGAGCTAACATCTGTGCCAATCCTCCTCTTTTTGCTTGAGGAAGATTGTCGCTGAGCTCACATCTGTGCCCATCTTCCTCTATTTGATGTGGGATGCCACCACAGTGTGGCTTGACGAGTGGTGCTAGGTCTGTGCTGGATCTGAACCTGTGTACCCTGGGCTGCTGAAGTGGAGCACACAAACTCAGCCACTATGCCACCAGGTCAACCCCCAAATCAGACTTTTGGCAATATTTGTGAACGTTCCCATCACTCTACATCCCAGCCAACTCTTGAGATGGGCATTGTCAGACATTTTAATTTTTTAAAATTATTTTATTGAGGTCATAAGGGTTTATAACTGTGAAATTTCAGGTGTACATTATTATTTATCAGTATTCTGTATAGATGGTATCATGCTCACCACCAATATATGTGTCCCCCTATATATGTGTCCCTTTACCCCTTTTGCCCACCCCAACGCCCTTCCCCTCTGGTAACCACTCATCTGTTGTCTTCGCCCTGGTATTAGGTTATCTTCCACACATGAGTGAAATCACGCAGTGTTTTTCTTTCTCTGTCTGGCTTGTTTCATTTAACATAATACCCTCAAGGTCCATCCATGTTGCTGCAAATGGGATGATTTTCTATTTTATTATGGCTGAGTAGTATTCCATTGTACAGATATACCACATCTTCTTTACCACACTTCCACGTCTTGGCTATTGTGAATAATGATGCAATGAACATTGGGGTGCATAAGTCTATTTGGATTGTTGATTTCAAGTTCCTTAGATAAATACCCAGTAGTGGGATAGCTGGGTTGTATGGTATTTCTATTTTTAAATTTTTTGAGGAATCTCCATACTGTTTTCCATAGTGGCTGCACCAGTTTGCATCTCCACAAACAGTGTATGAGGGTTCCCTTTTCTCCAAATCCTTTCCAACATTTATTATTTTTTGTGTTGGTGATTACAGCCATTCCAACGGGTGTAAGGTGATAACTCATGGTAGTTTTGAATTTCATTCCCTGATGATTAGCAATGTTGAACATCTTTCATGTGCCTGTTGGCCATCTGTATATCTTCTTTGGAAAAGTGTCTGTTCATATCCTCTGCCCATTTTTTGATTGGGTTGTTTGTTTTTCTGTTGCTGAGTTGTATGAGCTCTTTATATATTTTGGAGATTAACCCCTTGTTGGACATATCATTTGCAAATATCTTCTCCCAGTTGGTGGGTTGTCTTTTCATCTTATTCATGGTTTCATTTGCCTTGCAGAAGCTTTTTACTCTGATGTAGTCCCATGTGTTTATCTTTTCTTTTGTTTCCCATGCCTGAGTAGACATGGTGTTTGAAAAGATGCTGCTAAGACCGATGTCAAAGACTGTACTGCCTATATTTTCTTCTAGAAGTTTTACAGTTTCAGGTCTTACCTTCAAGTCTTTAATTAATTTTGAATTTTTTTTTTTGTATGGTGAAAGATAATGGTCTGCTTTCATTCTTTTGCATGTGGCTGTTCAGTTTTCCCAACACCATTTACTGAAGCGGTTTTCCCTTCTTTGTTGTATGTTCTAGGCTACTAGGTGGAAGATTAGCTGTCCATAGATGTGTGGTTTTATTTCTGGGCTTTCAATACTGTTCCATTGATCTGTGTGTTTTTGTGCCAGTATCAAGCTGTTTTGATCACTATGGCTTTGTATTGTATTTTGAAGTCAGGGATTTGGAAGCCTCCAGCTTTGTTCTTTTCTCTCAGGATTGCCTTCACTATTTGGGGTGTTTTGTTGTTCCATATGAATTTCAAGATTTTTTCTTCTATTTCCTTGAAGAATGTCATCGCGATTCTGATTGGGATTACATTGAATCTGTATATTGCTTTAGGTAATATGAATATTTTAACGATGTTTATTCTTTCAATCAATGTGTATGGAATATCTTTCCATGTCTTTTTTTGGGGGAGGGAGTGTAATGGTATTTTTTAATGTTTTTAAAAAACATTTTATTATGAGATATTACATACATTTAGAAACATATATAAAGCAAAATGTGCATTGTAAAGAACTATAAAATAAACACCACCCATATGAAGAACTAGAATGACCCTGGAACCTCTTCATGTATCTCTAATTATAAACTCTTTCCTCCTTCACAGAGGTAAGCACTACCCTGACTTTTATGATAATTAGTTCTGCTTTTCTTTATATTTTATTATCTATGTGTGCATAGCTAAACAAAATAGTTTAATTTGTACAGTTATATAAGGCAATATAGTTTAGTATGTCCATTTATCTAGTTTAATTTGTTCATTTATACATATAGTCTCTTTGTATTTTTACTTCTTTCATTCAACATATGATTGTAAGATTCATCCATATTGTTGTGTGTAGCTCTAGTCTAAGCTTTTTTTTTTATTTGCGGTCATAATATTTTACAACATTGTGAAATTTCAGTTGCATATTCTTATTTGTCAGTCACCATATAAATGTGCCCCTTCACCCCTTTTGCCCACCCCTCAACTCCCTTCCCCTCGGGTAACCACTAAACTGTTCTCTTTCTCTGTGCGTTAGTTTGTCTTCCAGATATGAGTGAAATCATATGGTGTTTGTCTCTCTCTCTGTCTGGCTTATTTTGCTTAACATAATATCTTCAAGGTCCATTCATGTTGCTGCAAATGGGACGATTTTGTCTTTTTTATGGCTGAGTAGTATTCCATTGTATATATATATACCACATCTTCTTTATCCACTCATCAGTTGATGGACACTTAGGTTGCTTCCACGTCTTGGTTATTGTGAATACTGCTGCAATGAACGTAGAGGTGCATAAGTCTATTTGGATTGTTGATTTCAAGTTCTTTAGATAAATACCCAGTAGTGGGATAGCTGGGTTGTATGGTATTTCTATTTTTAAATTTTGGGGGAAATCTCCATAATGTTTTCCATAGTGGCTGTACCAGTTTGCATTCCCACCAACAGTGTATGCGGGTTCCCTTTTCTCCACATCCTCTCCAACATTTGTTATATTTTGACTTGGTGACTACTGCCATTCTAACAGGTGTAAGGTGATAATTCATTGTAGTTTTGATTTTCATTTCCCTGATGATTAGCGATGTTGAGCATCTTTTCATGTGCCTGTTGGCCATCTGTATATCTTCTTTGGAAAAGTGTCTGTTCATATCCTCTGCCCATTTTTTGATTGGGTTGTTTTTTTGTTGTTGAGTTGTATGAGTTCTTTATATATTTTGGAGATTAACCCCTTGTTGGACATATCATTTGCAAATATCTTCTCCCAGTTGGTGGGTTGTCTTTTCGTTTTGTTCATGGTTTCATTTGCCTTGTAGAAGCTCTTTTGTCTGATAAAGTCCCATTTGTTTATTTTTTCTTTTGTTTCCATTGTCCGAGTAGACATGATATTCGAAAAGATCCTTCTAAGACCAATGTCAAAGAGTGTATTGCCTAATGTATTCTTCTAGCAGTTTTATGGTTTCAGGTCTTACCTTCAAGTCTTTTATCCATTTTGAGTTAATTTTTGTATGGTGCAAGATAATGGTCTACTTTCATTCTTTTGCATGTGGCTGTTCAGTTTTCCCAACACCATTTATTGAAGAGGCTTTCCTTTCTCTGTTGTATGTTCTTGGCTCCTTTGTTGAAGATTAGCTGTTCGTAATGTGTGGTTTTATTTCTGGGCTTTCAATTCTGTTCCATTGATCTGTGTGTCTGTTTTTGTGCCAGACCATGCTGTTTTAATCACTATAGCTTTGTATTGTATTTTGAAGTCAGAGATTGTGATGCCTCCAGCTTTGTTCTTTTTTCTTAGAATTGCTTTAGCTATTTTGGGTCTCTTCTTGCCCCATGTGAATGCTAGAATTCTTTATTTTATTTCCATCAAGAACATAATTGGGATTCTGATTGGGATTACACTGAATCTGTAGATTGCTTTAGGTTGTATGGACATTTTAACTAGGTTTATTCTTCCAATCCATGTGCATGGAATCTCTTTAAATTTCTTTATGTCATCAACAATTTCTTTCAATAAAGTAGTTTTCATTGTATAGGTCTTTCACCTCCTTGGTTAAATATATTACTAGATATTTTATTATTTTTGTTGCAACTGTTAATGGGACTGTATTCTTGCGTTCTCTTTCTGTTAGTTCATTATTAGAGTATAGAAATGCAACTGATTTTTGTAAGTTGATTTAGTACCCTGCAACTTTGCTGTAGTTGTTGATTATTTCTAATTATTTTCTGATGGATTCTTCAGGGTTTTCTATATATAGAATCATGTCATCTGCAAACAGCAGGAGTTTCACTTCTTCATTGTGTATTTGGATTCCTTTTATTTCTTTTCTTGACTAATTGCTCTGGCCAAAACCCTCCAGTACTATGCTGAATAGGAGTGATGAGAGTGGGCACCCTTGTCTTGTTCCTGTTCTCAGAAGGATGGCTTTCAGTCTTTCAGCATTGAGTATGATGTTGGCTGTGGGTTTGTCATATGTGGCCTTTATTATGTTGAGGTACTTTCCTTCTATATCCATTTTATTGAGAGTTTTTTTTAATCATAAATGGATGTTGGATCTTCTCAAATGCTTTCTCTGCATCTATTGAGATGATCATGTGACTTTTATTGATCAATTTGTTAATGTGCTGTACCATGTTGATTGATTTGCACATGTTGAACCATCCCTGCATCCATGGATAAATCCCACTTGATCATGGTGATTGATCATTTTGTAATATTGCTGTATTCAGTTTGCCAATATTTCCTTGAGGATTTTTGCATCCATGTTCATTAGTGATATTGCCCTGTAATTTTCTTTCTTTGTGTTGTCCTTGTATAGTTTTGGTATCAGGGTGATATTGGCCTCATAGGATGAGTTAGGATGCATTCTGTCTTCTTCAATTTTTTGGAATAGTTTGAGAAGAACAGGTGTTAATTCTTCTTTGAATGTTTGCTAGAATTCTCTAGAGAAGCCATTTGGTCCTGGACTTTTGTTTTTTGGGAGGTTTTTGATTACTGTTTCAATCTCTTTACTTGTGATTAGCCTAATCAGATTCTCTATTTCTTCTGGATTCAGTTTTCGGAGGCTGTATGAGTCTAAGAATTTATCAATTTCTTTTAGATTGTTTAATTTTTTGGCATATAGCCTCTCATAGTATTCTCTTATATCCTTTGTGTTTCTGTGGTATCCATTGTAATTTCTCCTCTTTCATTTCTGATTTTATTTATTTGAACTTTCTTTCTTTTTTTCTTAGTGAGTCTGGCTAAGGTTTTGCCAATTTTGTTTATCTGCTCAAAGAACTAGCTCTTAGTTTCATTGATCCTGTCTACTGTTTTTTTTTTGTTTATATTTATTTCTGCTCTAATTTTTTTTTCTAAAGATTGGCACCTGGCTAACAACTGTTGCCAATCTTTTTTTTTTCCCTGCTTTATCTCCCCAACCCCCCCGTCCACAGTTGTATATCCTAGTTGCAGTTCCTTCTAGCTGTGGGATGTGGGATGCTGCCTCAACGTGGCTTGACGAGCGGTGCCATGTCCGTGCCCAGGATCCGAACCCTGGGCCGCCGGAGCGGAGTGCGTGAACTTAACCACTCGGCCACAGAGCCAGCCCCTCTGCTCTAATTTTTATTATTTCCCTCCTTCTGCTGACTTTGGGCTTTCTTTGTTCTTCGTTTTCTTGTTTGGTTAGGTGTAATTTAGGATTACTTAGTTTAGATTTTTCTTATTTGTTGAGGTGGCCCTGTATTGCTATGAATTTCCCTCTTAGAGCTGCTTTTGCTGGGTCCCTTAATTGGCGTGATGTATTTTCATTTTCATTTGTCTCCAGATATTTTTTGATCTCTCCTTTGATTTCCTCATTAATTGAATGGTTGTTCAGTAGCACGTTGTTTAGTCTCCATATATTTGTGACCTTCTCAGCTTTTTCCTTGTAGTTGATTTGTAGTTTCATAGCATTATGGTTGGAAAAGATGCTTGACATGATTTCAATCTTCTTAAATTTACTGAGGCTTGCCTTGTTTCCCAACATATGGTCTGTCTTTGAGAATGTTCCATGTGCACTTGAGAAGAATGTGTATTCTGCTGTTTGGGGATGGAGTGTTCTATATATGTCTATGAAGTTCATCTGGTCTAGTTTTTTGTTTAATTCCACTATTTCCTTGTTGATTTTCTGTCTGGATGATCTATCCATTGATGGAAGTGGGGTGTTGAGGTCCCCTACTATTACTGTGTTGCTGTTAATTTCTCCCTTTAGGTCTGTTAATAGTTGCTTCATGTACTTTGGTGCTCCTGTGTTAGGTGCACATATATTCATAAGTGTTATGTCCTCTTGGTGGAATGTCGTTTTTATCATTATATACTGTCCCTCTTTGTCTCTCATTGTCTTTTTTATCTTGATGTCTGCTTTTTCTGATATAAGCATGGCAACACCTGCTGTCTTTTGTTGGCCATTAGCTTAGAGTATTATCTTCCATCCCTTCACTCTGAGCCTGTGTTTGTCTTTAGAGCTGAGATGTGTTTCCTGGAGGCAGCATATTGTTTGGTCTTGTTTTTAAATTCATCTCACCACTCTCTGTCTTTTGATTAGAGAATTCAATCCATTTACATTTAGAGTGATTATTGATGTATGAGGGCTCAATACTGCCATTTTATCACTTGTTTTCCGGTTGTTCTATATTTCCCTTGTTTCTCTTCCTGTGTATTTCTACCTGACATTTCAGTTTGGTGATTTTCTGTGATGGTTTTCTCTTTATTTACCATTTGTGTCTCTGTTCTGATTTTTTGCTTAGTGGTTACCATGATGTTTGTATAAAAAACCTCATAGGGGCTGGCCCCATTGCCAAGTTAAGTTAGCATGCTCTGCTTCAGCAGCCTAGGGTTTTGCTGGTTCGGATCCTGGGCATGGACATGGCACTGCTCATTAGGTCATGTTGAGGTGGTGTCCCACATACCTCAACTAGAAGGACCCACAACTAAAATATACAACTATGTACTTGGGGGATTTGGGGAGAAAAAGCAGAAAAAAAAAATCTCATAGATGAGATAGTCCATTTTTTGATAGCTTCTTATCTCCATTAGCCTAATCAGGTTCCATCTCTTTCCTCTTCCACATCTAAGTTATTGTTGTCACAACTTATTTGGTTTCGTGTTGTGAGTTTGTGATTAAAATGAAGCGTTTATAGTTATTTTTGATGCTTTCCTTCTCTTTATCTTTAATGTTATAATTAAGTCTTTGATAACTTGTTCTGATAGAGAGCTGCAATTTTCTAATTTTGTCTGTCTGTTTATCTCCTTGCTCAAGGCTTTGTAAAACTTTTCCTTTTAGTTTCAGGTATGAGGGCATTCTTGATCATCTCCTGTCTGGAGGGTCTTGTGGCAATGAACTCCCTCAGTTTCTGTTTATCATGGAAAGCGTTTTTTTTTTTTTTGTGGTGAGCAAGATTGGTCCTGAGCTAACATCTGTTGCCAATCTTCCTCTTTTTTGCTTGAGGAAGGTTGCCCCTGAGCTAACATCTGTGCCAGTCTTCCTCTGTTTTTGTATTTGGGACACCGCCACAGCATGGCTTGATGAGTGGTGTGTAGGTGGGTGCCAAGGGTTCCTTTGTCTTCAGGATTGGTTTCTGTCTTGTCATTTGCCTTCTGATCTGGAGTGTTAATATATTTCTTCATGCTGTTGGATGAAGTGAACCTCTGCTGGAGCATAGTGATAGTGTCTGGCTGCAGATTCCACCTGCCACCACTTGGGGGGCAGGAGCCATGTTTTCTGAACCTGCTGTGTTCACTGGGAGTTGTGCTAGTGGGGCCTGTCTACGTTTGCTGGCCATGGTTTAGCGGGTCCCACATGTAGGCACAGGCCCTATGATGTGGATCTGCTGCCCTGAGTGCCAGGCGAGCTGGTGCCCCAGGCAGAAGGGGCTGCCAGTGGGGCACTGGCTTTCGCCCATGTCCACTCCACTGGGTGTAGCCTGCCTGGGCAGCTGGGCGTGGTGGGGAGTGCCTCCCAGGGCGCTGGCTGTCCTGTGCAGAATGTGCCTGGGTGTTTGGGGTGACTTTGAAAGGGAAAACATCCCTGTGAGACCTGCCTGCTGCGTCATCTTCCTTGGACTCATGGTGGCCACTATTCAAGGGCCCACATGTGGATGCTGCTGCTGGGGTGTGGGGGAGGGCTGCTCACTCCTGCCACTGATCCTGGGGATCCAGCACCCCCACCTTGAGATGTGGAGCTGCAGGTTCTCTGTGACGTCCTACTATGCAGTGTGGGTGTCCTCTGTTGGCTAATGAATGTCCTTTTGGTTGTATCTTGGAGGAGAGGCTACAGGAACAGCTCACTCTGCCATGATGCTGATGTCACTCTCAAAAATTTTAATTTTTGACAGACAGAAGGGTATGAAGTGGTATCTTACTGTAGTTTTAATTTACATTTCTATGATTACTAATGAGTTGAACATCTTATCTATGTTTATGGGTCATTTCTATTTCCTTCAATGTGAAATGTCTATTCAGGTGCTTATCTTTAACGTAATCCTAGGTGTGAAAAATATACCTCTATGTATGTATATATGTATATACATACACTTTTTCCCCCTCCATTCTAGATACTAAATCTTTGTCACCCATATGTGTCACAAGTGTCATCTCCCAGTTTGTGGCTTGTCTTGTCTTTTTAAGATGTTTTGGATGAACAGAAGTTCTTAATTTTCATATAAACAAATTTATCAATCTTGTTTATTATGATTTCTATTTTTGGGTTTAGGAAACTCTTTTGTAACTCAAAGTTATAAAGATATTCTCCCCTATGCTATCCTGTAATACTTTGTAGTTCTTCCTTGACTTTTAAGTTTTTAATGTACTTGGGAATGATTTTTGCATATTGTGTGAGGTTGGAAGCTGTGATATTGGGATTTATAATAAGAAACGTATATTTGGCATAATACCCTCATGGTCCATCCATGTTGTTGCAAATGGCATGATTTCATCTTCTTTTTTTGTTATGGCTGAGTAGTATTATGCTAGTGAAATAAGTCAGATGATAAAGAAAATTACTGTATGACTTCACTTACATGTGGAAGAGAAACACACATACAGAGAACAGATTGGTGGTTAGCAGAGGGAAGGGGGTGGGGGGAGGGTGAAAGGGGTAAGGGGCACTTTTGTGTGGTGAACATGATCAGTCTATACAGAAGCTGAAATATAATGATGCACTCCTGAAATATACACAATGTTATAAACCAATATGACTCCAATAAAATAAATTTAAAAATATAGATATATATTTGGTCTTGGACCCTTTCCTGCCACAGAGCTCCTAAAACTCTTGGAATTTCCCGTGATGAGAAAGATGAAGGTGTCTTTTGTTATGTTAATGAAATGACTTTTGGAAAGCCCTTAGATAACCTAAGGATGGGGGCTGGTTGCCAGGGAAACCAACTGTGTGATTAGATGGAATTTTCAGTTGCCGCGCACCACCACCCCCGCGCTCAGCTCCAGGGAGTGGAGAGCAGCTGGAGGTTGAATCAATTGCCGATGGGCAATGATTTAATCAATCACACCTACGTAATGAAGCCTCCATAAAAACCTAAAGGATGGGGTACAGAGAGCTTCCAGGGCAGAGACCACGTGGAGATCTGGGGAGAGTGGTGCCCGTGGAGCGAGCGTGGGAGCCCCGTGCCCCTTCCCTGTGCCCTGCCCTGTGCGTCTGTTTATCTGGCTGTTTCTGAATTGTATCCTTTAATAATAAACTGGCACTCTAGTAAGTGAAATGTGTCTCTGAGTTCTGTGAGTTGCTCAAGCACATTAATTGAACCCAAGGCAGGGGGTTGTTGGAACCTCCAATGTCAGAAGCACCTTGGATTTGCGACTGAAGAGGTGAGGGGCAGTCTTGTGTGACGGAGCCTTTAACCTGTGGGATCTGATGCTATCTCCAGGTAGATAGTGTCAGAATTTAGTTGAATTGCACGGCACTCTGCTGGTGTCCCGAGAATTGCTTGGTGGTTTGGGACCCCTCTCCCGACGTTGGAACTGGGTCCAGAACCTTTAAAATACAATTTTCATTTTTTCTGTAAGGACAATGAATTGTTTCAGCACCATTTATGGAAGAGGCAGTCCTTTTCTATGTCTGCTTTGTGCTTAAATCAAGTTTCTGCATAGGCGGGTCTGCATCTGTACTCTATTCTTGTGGGAGGCAGAGTAAGGTACCCAAAAGATGTCAAAATCATAATTCCTGGAGTCCATGAATATGTTATTTTACATGACAAAGAGGAATTAAGGTTGCAGATGGAATTAAGGCTGCAAATCAGCTAACCTGGAAATAGGGAAATTATCCTGGATTATCTGGGTGAGCCCAACACAGGTGAAAATATTAACTTTAAACACTCACCTCAAGCATTACCTCCTCTGTGCAAGCTTTATCTGACACCTTCTCTCCAAGAACTGATATCCGCTTCTCTCTCACCCCCAAGGTGCCTTGTACAGACAATGCTCATGGCATTTATCATACGCCCCCCATACATTATATTTGTTTGACTGTCTCTCCCAAAGGCAGTAACCATGCCTTATTCATTGATGTAGACATTCAGTAAATGTTAAATAAATGAGTGAGTAAATAGATGGATGGAAGAATGGTGGATAGAGGGATGACTAAGCAGAAGAATAAAAAAGTGGAGAGATGAAAAAATGAATGCATAGAAGACTGGAGGATGGTGGCAAGTAACTGAAGGCAGAGCTGGTGAGGCCTGGCAAAGCCAATGCCAGGAAGACAGTTAAAGCTTCCTGTGTATGGCTGAGTATGGACACAGAAGCATGTGACGCCATGAGATCAAGCCCTGTCCCCAGATCTGACCTGGGAAGCCCTCTGTCTCCAGCTGGCATTAGCCCAGCTTGGGAGCAGGAACTGAGAGACCTGCTCCTGACCCATACAGTCAAGAGTCCCAAGGAACCGTCATTTATGTTTTATTATGGAAAGTTTCAAATGTATACAAAGGGAGAGATAATAGCATAATGAACCTTGTACACCCATTGTCCAGCTTCAACAATTCTCAACGGGCAAGCAATTTTGTTTCATTATCTATATGCCTTCCTCACTAGATCCAAGACATGACATAATTTCATCTGTAAATATTGTAGTATGTATTTCTAAGAGATAAGGACTCTCTCTCTTTTTAAAAAACATAACTGTAATACACATCTAAAACAAACTATAATCCATCAAAGGTTGTCTAAGTGTCATACCCTCTCCTCTGGGGCATGAAAAAACCCTTTTTATTTTGAAATAACTGTAGAGTATAGGGTGTTGTGACTTTAGTGCAGGTCCTGTGTACTCTGCATCCAGCCCCCCCAATGGTTACATCTTAAGTAACGCCAGTACAATATCACAGGCAGGAAACTGACCTTGGTACAACAGGTACATGTGGTTCTATGTCATTTTATCACCTGTGTAGATTTGTGTAACCATCATGCAACCAGAAGGTAAGCTTTTGAGGTCGGCTTTTTTCACTCAGCCCAATGCCCTTCAGAGCCATCCAAAGTGTGGCTTGTATTGATTCTTCATTCCTTTTGATTGCTTACTAGTATTCCATGCAATGGCTGTACAGGTTTGTTTAGCCATGCATCCATTAAGGGACATCTGGGTGGTTTCCAGTTTTAGGATGTTACAAATACAGCTACAATGAACATTTGTGTAAAGGTCTTTGGGTGGACATAAGCTTTCATTTCTTTGGGATAAATGCAGTTGCCTAGGATGCAATCGTTGGGTCATATGGCAGCTGGATGTTTAGTTTTTAAGAAACTGTCAAACTATTTTCCAGAGAAGTTATACCAGTGTACATTCCCACCAACAATGTACGAAAGATCCAGTTTCTCAGAATCCTTATCTTATCAGCATTTGGTATTGTCACTATCTTATATTTTAGACATTCTGATAGGTGTATAGCGATATTGCTTCCTGGTCTTAATTTGCATTTCTGAAAGGGCAGGTGGTGTTGAACACCTTTTCATGTGCTTATTTGCTATGCATATATCTTTGGTGAAGTATTTCTTCATGATTTTGTCTGTTTTCCAATTGGATTGTCTGCTATTTTAATGTAAGATTTGAAAATGTTTTATATATTCTAGAAATGGGTCCTTTGTCAGATATGTGGTTTTTAAGAATTTCCTCTCAGTCTATAGCTTATCTTTTCATCCTCCTAACACGGGTTCTCATAGAGCAAAAGTTCTTAATTTTGATGAAGTTCAATTTATCAATTTTTCCTTTTGTGGGTCATGCTTTTGGAGTCATGTCTAAGAACTCTTCACTAAACCCTTGTTCCAAAAGATTTTCACTTATGTTTTCTTCCAAAAGCTTTATAGTTTATCTTTTTTTTTTTTTTTAGATTGGCACCTGAGCTAACATCTGTTGCCAATCTTCTTCTTCTTCTTTTTTCCCCCTTCTTCTCCCCAAAGCCCCTGCAGTACATAGTTGTATATTCTAGCTGTAGGTCCTTCTGGTTGTGCTATGTGGGATGCTGCCTCAGCATGGCCTGATCAGTGGTGCCATTTCTGCGCCCAGGATCCGAACCAGGGAAACTCTGGGCCACAGGGCACGTGAACCCAACCACTCGGCTGTGGGGCCAGCCTCTATAGTTTATCTTTTATATCTAAATCTATGATCCATTTTGAGGATTTTTTTGTATAATATGCGAGATTTAGATGGCGGTTCATTTTTATTGCCTATGGATGTCCAATTGTTTCAGCACTATTTGTGAAAAGACTATCTTACTTCTACTCAATCACTTTTATACCTTTGTCAAAAATCAGTTGGCCTAGTGGAGACATTACTACCAATTTTACAGAAATAAAAAGAATTATAAGAGAATACTATCAATTGTTGTACACCAACAAACTAGATAAACTAGATGATATGGACAAATTCTTAGAAACACACATCTACCACAATTGACTCAAGAAGAAACAGAAAATCTGAATAGACCTATAACTAGTAAGGAGATTGAGTTGGTAAGCAAAAACCTGCCAATGAAGAAAAGCCCAAGATTAGATGGCTTCACTAGTGAATTCTACCAAACATTTAAATAAGAATTAGCATCACTCTTTCTCAAACTCTTCTAAAAAACTGACAAGAAGGTAATACTTCCTAATTCATTAAAACCAGACAAAACATTACAAGAAAAGAAAATTACAGAAAATATCCTTTGTATGCATGTAGATGTAAAACTCTTCAACCAAGAGTTAGTAAACTGAATTCAACAGCATGTTAAAAAGATTATATATCTTGACAAACTGAGATTATTTCTGGAATGGTTCAAGATATGAAAATCATTCAATATAACATTAATAGAAATGAAGAGAAAAAAGAACTACATGATCATCTCAATTGACACAGAGAGAGCATTGACAAAATTCAGCACCTTTTCCTGATAAAAATACTCATAAACTAGCAATAGAAGGGAATGTCCTCAACTTGATAAAGGCCATATATGAGAAACCCACAGCTAACATCATACTCAATGAGAAACTGAAAGCTTTTTCCTTGGGATCAGGAATAAGACAAAGATGCTTGCTTTCACCACTTGTATTCAACATAGTATTGGAAGTTCTAGCCAGAGCAATTAGGCAAGAAAAACAAAAAGAAGTCATCCACATTGGAAAGGAAGAAGAAAACTATCTCTGTTTGTTGATGACATGATCTTATATGTAGGAAACCTTAAAGAATCCACAGTAAATTTTTAGAGCTGAAAAATAAATTCAGCAAAGTTGCAGAATACAAATCAACACACAAAAATAGTTTTATTTGTATATACTTGCAAGGAACAACTGAAAAAGGAAAATTTTAAAAATTCTATTACAGTATCATTAAAAATAATAAATTACTTAGGAATAAGTTTAACCAAGGAGGCAAAAACTTGTACACTGAAAATTACAAAATGTTGCTGAAAGATATTAAAGAAAACCTAAATAACTGGAAATACATCCCATGTCTATGGATTGGTAGACTTAATATTGTTAAGATAACAATACTATCCAAAGCAATCTACAAATTCAAGGCAATCCCTATCAAAATCCCAATGACATTTTTTACAGAAATAGAAAAACTCATCCTAAAATTCATATGGAATCTCAAGAGACTCTGAATAGCCAAAATTATCTTGAGAAAATAAAAACTAAGTAGGAGGACTCACATTTCCTGATTTCAAAACTTAGTACAAAGCCACAGTAATCAAAACAGTGTGGTACTGGCCATAAAGATAGACATACAGACCAACAGAATAGAGCACTCAGAAATAAACCCTCACATATACGGTCCATTGACTTTTGACAAAGCTGTCAAGACAGTCAGTGGGGGAAAAGAGTCTTTTCAACAAATAAGTGTTGGGAAACAGGATATCCACATGCAAAAAAATGAAGCCGGATCCTAAACACTGTATACAAAAATTCACTCAAAATGGATCAAAGACCTAACCATAAGAGCTAAACTTTAAGATTCTCGGAAGAAAACAGGGAAAAGTCTTTATGACATTAGATGTGGAAATGATTTCTTATATATGACACCAAAAGCACAAGCAACAAAAGAAAAAACAGATAAACTGAACTTTATGGAAATTTAAAAGTACTGTGCACCAAAGGATAGTCTCAAGAGAGTGAAAAGGCAGCTCACAGAATGGGAGAAAATATTTGCAAATCATATATCAGATAAGGAATTAATATGCAGTATATATAAAGAACTCCTACAATTCAAGGACAATAACAGTCCTGTACTGGGTCACAGTAATGGCTGCCACTGGTGTCTTGGTCCCTGGAGAGATCTCCCCTCCCACCAAGGTGCACCCAGAGCCTATCAGATTTCTTCAGTGCCCCAGGGTCCCTAGACCTGATGTTGGTGAGGAAGCTTTCTCAAAGAGCCACAGCCCAGGAACTCCTTGGACATCCCTTCTTGAAACTGGCAGGACCACCGTCTTGCATTGTTCCCCTCCTGAGACAGGACAGGCATCGGTGAGCAGGGGATTCGTGTAGGTGACAAAGCTAGATGAGGACATGGGAGTAATTCAGGAGAACATGAGGAAACCACAGAACGTGCAAAGGCCTGTGCATTCTAGACCAGCTGATTGGTGGGACAGTGTGATGACTGGCAGGGTTCGACAGACCAGGGAATCTTTTTGGGTCTTAAGCAGGCATTTCTCCACTGACAGCTGGTTTGGTCATTTGCAACACTGCTTTAAGAAGTCATTATTACATTTTCAGCCTTTCATCCAGAAAATCAGAAAGACTTAGTACAAACTCCATTATGATATATTCTAGCCACATGCAGGGTAACACATAGGATTTTCTATATTGAAAGAACACTTTTCTGGCAAAAAAAAAAAAAAGGAAAGGAAAACAAAAACCACTTTTTTCTTAATGGTAGCAGTGTTATGTATTTTGCAATAAATTTGTAATTTTCCTGTGCGATAGGTTTGATAATTTATAGTACTTTGATGTCATGTAGCCATCGTATCAGCTGAAAGACTTGTTTACCAGCAAGAGTTTGAACAAAGCTCTTCCTACTTTTTTATCCCTTTCAGAGAAGCAATGATTCTTTAGGAACTCTGAATGCTGAATGACTCTCAATCACCATCAGCTTTAGCAGAATATCTTTCTTATCTTAACAAGTGTCTTCTGTAATGGAAGAAAGAATTAAGAGTGATGGTGATGGTGGTGCATATTTCATTTATCCAACCAAAAAAATAAAATAAAATTTGAGCCACAATACCACCAAACTATTCCTTGGGATAAAGCTAAATATTTTGAAAAATCGCATTTTCCTTCAAGGCTGTTAGTCACAAACCTTATTTTTGCACAGCAGGGTGTTTTCCTGGTGCCCTCGCGCAAATGGGTATAACGTCCCCTTGTGGACAAATTTCCCTCCCAAGGAACAACTTCAGTGCCAGGATCGCTGGGCTCAGTTCCCCAAACTGAACGTTTCAATCAGGCCATGAGAGTTCCAGTCTCACAAAGGGAAAGGAGAGAGAATGGGCAAGATGTTTAGTTTTGTTTGTCACTATTTTTAAAACTTTGTATGCTGCCACACCAATCTCTTTTCTGTATTTACCTTCGTCCCTGGTATTAATCGCAATTGTTGATGTATCGTGCTGGAAGTCTGAACCGCCTCTAGAGGAGGGATCAGGAAGGGGGTATCTTACCAGACGTGATCTGACTCAGTTGTGACCATGTTATAAAATGTTGCCGACACAGGAGAGTGTGCTGCTGACTAGATCTCCTTGAATGTTGATAAAAATGAATGACTACTGTGATACATTTCGTGTTGCTTGCTGGATGAATTTGCATGTTAACCGCAGGCCAATATAGATTTGCCTTTAAAACTCTAGAAGAGCTACATAGTTTCTATGCTACTTCACTAGTTTCTATTAATTTTGCATCGGACAAAAGCCGTTTGTTACCAAACTGGAAAACTGTTTAAAAATGGGCAAAGGTCTTGAATGGACATTTCTACAGAGAAGATATACAAATGGTCAATAAACACATAAAAAGATGCTCAATATCACTAATGATTATAAAAATGCAAATTAAAACCACAATGATATACCACTTCACACCTTTTAGCATGGCTATTATAAAAAAATCCCAGAAAATAACAAGTGTTGAAGAGGATGTGGAGAAATTGGAATCCTTGGGCATTGCTGTCAGGAATATAAAATAGTGCAGCTGCTGCGGAAAATAGTTTGGTAGGGGGGCTGGCCCCGTGGCCGAGTGGTTAAGTTCGCGCGCTGCGCTGCAGGCGGCCCAGTGTTTCCTCAGTTCGAATCCTGGGCGCGGACATGGCACTGCTCGTCAGACCACGCTGAGGCAGCGTCCCACATGCCACAACTAGAGGAACCCACAACAAAGAATACACAACTATGTACCGGGGGGCTTTGGGGAGAAAAAGGAAAAAAAAAATCTTTAAAAAAAAAAATAGTTTGGTAGGGCCTCAAAAAGCAAAACATAGAACTGCCATATGATTTAGCAATTCCACTCCTAGGTATATACCCAAAAGAATTGAAATCAGGGACTCAAACAGATACTTGTACGCCGATGTTCATGGCAGCATTATTCACAACAGCCAAAAGATGGAAACTACTTAAATGTCCCTCAACAGATGAATGGATAAACAAAATGTGGTATATACATATAATGGAATATTATTCAGTCATAAAAAGGAATGAAGTTCTGATACACATTACAACATGGATGAACCTTGAAAGCATTATGCTGGGTAAAATGAGCCAGACACAAAAGGACACGCATGGTATAATTCCACTTATATAAGGTACCTATAGGCAAATTCTTAGTGACAGAAAATAGATGAAAGATTATCAGGGGCTGCAGGGGGAGGGGGCTGGGGAGTTACTGCTTAATGGTTATAGAATGTCCATTTGGGGTGATGAAAAAGTTTGGCAATATATAGTGGTGATGGTTGCATATATTGTGAAAACAATTAATGCCACTGAATTATACTCTTAAAATGGTAAATTTTTAAATATACATTTTACCACAATTAAAAAATTAATAATATATACCAAAAAAACCCCCACTGAATTTTACATTTTAAGTGGGTGAGTTGTATGGTGTGTGGTTTATATCTCAATAAAGCTGTTTTAAAAATTGGTTGGCTATACTTATTTGGCACTATTTCTGGATTCTCTATTCTGTTCCATTGATCTATTTGTTTATTCTTCTCCAATACCACACACTCTTATTTTCTGTAGCTATAGAATAATTCTTGAAATTTGGTAGAGTGTTTCCTCCTACTTTATTCCTCTTTTTCAAAATTGTTTTAGCTGTTGTTGTTTCTTTGCTTTTCTATATAAACTTTAGAATAATCTTGTCTATAGTTACAAAAAAAATCTTGCTGGGATTTTGGCAGAAATTGCATTAAACCTGTGCACCATTTTGGAGATAACTGATGTCTATACTCTGTTGAGTTCTCTGATCTGTGAATATGGAACATCTCTCCATAATTTACACCTTCTTTGATTTCCTTCAGAGCTCCATTATTTTAAAGCAAATCCCAGACATCCTATAATTTAATCTGTAAAGACTATGGTATGTATCTTAAAAGATACAGGATCTCTCTCTCTGCCACACCTTAGGGGAATTTAAAAATCAATGGTCTCTTTAGGGGAAGAAAACACATTCCTTGTAAAAGTCACTACTTTTCTTGGCCCTTTTCTTAGCCAGTCCCAAATGGGGTCTCATCAGCTCTCAACACGACTGCTCATCTAGCAAATCGGCAGCCTGGGAGAGAAGAAAAGCAAGTTTCAACATGAATCTGCCGATATTTTTACTCATCATCTAGTGTCCAGCTTTGAGCTCAGGGTCTGGAACAGAGGAGGTGTCTGCATCAAGGAAGGAGAGAAGAAGCAGTTCACGGGAGTGTGGTGGAGCTGGTGGTGGGAGAACGGCCCGAGACTGAAGGTGGGAAGCCCAGGGCCTGTGCTGGTCTGTGCAAACGGCCGGCCGAGCGCAGAGCCATCCCCTGCCCTCGGACACTCGGCCAGACCCCTTTCTTACAAAGCAAGGCCCATGGAAGAGTCACATGCAGTTAACTTCTATGAAAGCGTTCAAGGATGTGATCAAGGGCTCCAAAAGCTTCTTCGGGTGAATAAATGAACATGACACGGCCTGGTCAATGCAAAGTCAGTCATGATTTTGGATTTTTAATTTTTATGTAGGAAAAGTCAGCTGTCTGATCCATTCTGAGACTCTAACAATTTAGAATGTTTAGACAGCAACATAGCTAAGAACTCTGGATTCTAGACAAAAGGTCAGCAAGGGCCTCTTTACCTCTGATGAAGAGCACCCACACAGTTCCATCTCCACTTATAAGGAAAGGTGGTGGTTATGCCAATGAGGGGAGACAGCTCCCACGGAGTCTTTTCTGTGTGACCTAGAGCCCTGGAAATCGGTGGTTCTCAACGTGTGGTCCCCAGACCAGGAACATCACTTGGGAACTCCTTGGAGATGAAGTTTCCTGGGATCCCTCCCCAGACCTGCTGAATCAGAACTCCAGGGTGGGGCCCGGCAGGCTGTCTGAACAGCTCTCCAGGTGACCCTGGGACAGAGCTGAAAGTCTGGGATCCACTGCTGTCAGTCAAGAGTCCTCATCAAAGTGACCTACTAACTCCCTGGGAAATTCTGCTCCACCAGGTCCAGGTAATATAGCTCTCAGGGGGACTGTGGTCCCCCTCAGAAAACTCTAAAGAGCTTGGCACACGGTCTCAGAGTAGAAACAGCAAAGCCGGAACGTTAAGGCATCTGGCGGGGTGCAGGCAGCCTCAGCTGTTCCCCCAGCACCAACCAGCCAGGGGCTTCCATTTATCACATCTATGCATTTGTTTACTTCTTTCTGAATTCACTCAAAAGCACGCGGTGCCCATTGTGTATGTGTCACCAGACACGCACTGGGCTCTGAGGATGCAGTGTGAAGACAGACAGTCCCTGCTGTTGTGGGGATCAGAGCCTGGCAGGAGACGGGGGAGCTAAACGGTGACAAGGGGCAGAGCTGCAACGTGGCAAGCCCAGGACGTGGTGACCAAGCCCGGGGGGTTCTGGACGCCTCGAGGGAGAAGTGACATGGGGGAGGGAAGGGGGTGGCGAAGGCCCGAAGAGTGTCCAGGCAATGGGGCAGCATCAGGCCCCAGAAGCAAGAGGGAAGGGGCGTTTCCAGAGTTCCAGGACTAGAGAAAGGGAAAGAAGAGGGAGGAGGGGAGGTCTGACAGTCGCTTCGTTGAAGGACAGCAGGTGTGGGCAGAACTGTCCTGGCAGCCCCGCCTGAACGACTAGAACAGATTCTCAGGCCTGTCGCCTCGCGGGCTTCTCACTACCTCCCAGTGACCTAACAAGGAAGGTGTAAGTTATGGGCCCCATTCTATAGATGAGGAAGCTGGGGTTTGGAGAGGTAAAGTTTCTTTCCAAAAATCACCCAGCTAGCAAGGAGCCAAACCTCAGAGACCAGCTGGGTTGTTTTGGCCAGACTGAGTTTGCTTAAATTTTGTTTCTTTTCTTCTGCATGAAGGGTTCCTGCTGATGGGGGTCAGACAAGGGTCAGTAAGGTCCAAGTGCTGCTAGAGGAGCAGGCGCACAGGCAGTGTCCAGGCCTTCATCAACGACCCGTCAGGGGCCCTGCATTGCCCTTGGCTGGAAGCAGACGCAGCAGCGGCTTCCTGCTTTGCTCTGACAGCATGGTTTGGGGAGCCAGGAGGGGGACTTAGGGTGGAGAGGGCGTGGGGTCCTGTGCTGGGGCCAGCCCCCCGCCCCTACCCCATCCTCGGGGGCCAGGCCATCCCCCTGATGTGACCAGTCTCTCCTCGCGCACCCCTGTCTGCTCTGGTGCCTTTGCTCATGGGTTGGGGTCTGTCTTCTATTATCTAAATCCTGTCTAGCTTTCAGGTTAAAAAAATTTTTTTTATTAACAGACTTTATTTTTTAGAACAGTTTTAGATTTACAGAACAATTGAGCAGACAGTACAGAGAATTCCCATATACCCCACACCCAGGTTCCCCTATTAAGATCTTACATTACGGGGGCTGGCCCCGTGGCCGAGTGGTTAAGTTCGCGCGCTCCGCTGCAGGCGGCCCAGTGTTTTGTTGGTTCGAATCCTGGGCGCGGACATGGCACTGCTCATGAAGCCACGCTGAGGCGGCGTCCCACATGCCACAACTAGAAGGACCCACAACGAAGAATATACAACTATGTACTGGGGGGCTTTGGGGAGAAAAAGGAAAAAATAAAATCTTTAAAAAAAAAAAAGATCTTACATTAATAAGGTACATTAGTTACACTTAATGAACCAATGTTGATAGATTATTATTAACTAAAGTCCATCCTTGCCTCAGTTTTTCCTTAATATGCCTTTTTTGTCCTAGGATCCCCATCACATTTAGTGATCTCCTCGGCTGAGCATTTTTGATTTAGGTGCACAAAGACTTGATTATTTAAGCTTTTGAGACCTTTGTTCATTTGGCAAGTAAAACTTTACGACATCTGCCCCACGCCTCTGAATCCGCTCTGCTCCCTAGGGCTCATTCGCAGGGTTGAGCAAGGAAAGACTCTGAACTCCTATCGCCCTATCTGGCCCCTCGTTCTCTTACTGCTGGGAGGAAAGTAACTTTTTCTGAGCGTTTACAATGTGCCTACTTTACATATCATGTTCAAACCTACCTATGAAATAGGTTTTATTAGACACATTACACAGATAAAAACTCAAGGCTCACAGCGGTGAAGTGCTTGCTAAGGTCTCACAGAGAGCCAGCAGCAGAGGCAGGATCAGAACTTGCCAAATACCCACACTCCTGCCTGCACCCCTTGAGGGCCTGCTGCTGTCCTGCCTGCGTGGGTGCACAGCCCCTTGTTTCCCCCTGTTGTCATGAAGTGCCCTGCCGGACCTGGCTGCTGGGTGCCATGCTTCCCTGTTATTCAAAGAATTAAGGACCTGGGAAATCAGTCAATGTACAGGTTTTCTTGTATAAAATGTGCTTTTTGGTCACAATTACTTCAAAAAGCAATTACATGTGACATGTCATGCTTTAGCAATAAGTGAAGCACGATTTTCGACACATGGCAATTTTACGTTAGGCAAGTGTGATGTGCTAAGGATGTGAATAACTATTCCTCTAAGTTGAGACTTGCAAAATTTTGGTAAAGACTTTTCATTTAACATAATGAGCCCACAATATAACTTTCTAGATCATAGATTTTTGGAGTACAAATCCAAAGAAAGCAATGTCTTTACCAAATTACAAGTTTTGGTAAATCAATACAATACTCTATAATATATATATATTATATTATATATATAATATAATATATAATATAATACTGTAATTATGTCACATGGTACTTTACTGAAAATTTTCATTTTCACCTCAATACTCCGCAATGCAATAAAATCATATCATATATTACTTTAATGATAATTTTCACTGCAAAAAATTAAGTACCAAATAAAACAACATGGTTGTTCATGGTAGATTATAGCTGGGCCAGTTATTTTAAACAAATTAAGTTATTTTTTTATTAAGTTATTAAGTTATTTTAAACAAATTAAGCTTGTAAAATGATACTATTTCCTTCTTTTAGAGTGTAAGCTGCTTAAGTTAAACACATAGGACAATCTTATGTATCTGGAAGATGTCTCTGCCCAAACATTTAAAGAGGAATTAATGCCAATGCTTCTCAAACTCTTCCAAAAAACTGAAAAGGAGGGAACATTCCAAGTTCATTTTGAGTCCATAATTACCGTGACACCAAAGGTAGACAAAGACACCACAGTAAAAGAAAACCATAGACCAAAATCCCTGATGAACACTGATGCAAAAATTCTCAACAAAATATTGGGAGTTCAACAGCACATTAAAATGATCATACACCATGACCAAGTAGGATTTATCCCTGGGATGCAAGGATGGCTCAGCATATGATAATCAATTAATGTGACACACCACATTAACAGAATAAAGGATAAAAATCACATGATCATCTCAACAGATGCAGAAAAAGTATTCGACAAAATTCAACACCCTTTCATGAAAGTCTCAACAAACCGGAAATAGAAAGAAAGTATTTCAACATAATAAAGGCCATGTGTGAAAAGCCCACAGCTAACATCATACTCAATGGTGAAAAACTGGAAGCTTTTCCTCTAAGGTCCGGAACAAGACAAGGATGCCCACTTTCACCACTACTATTGAACACACTACTGGAAGTCCCAGCCAGAGTAATTGGGGGGGAAAAGGGCATCTAAATCAGGAGGGAAGTAAAATTGTCCCTATTTGCAGATGACATGATCTTATCTAAAGAAAACCCAAAAGACTCCATAAAAAAACCTGTGAGAACAAGTAAATGAATTCAGGAACGTTGGAGGATACAAAATCAATGTATAAAAATGAGTTGTGTTTCTACACACTAATAAAGACTATCTGAAAAGAAAACTAGAAAAACAATCCCATTTACAATAGCATCAAAAAGAATAAAATACTTAGTAATAAGATTAATTAAGGAGGTGACAGACTTATCTATTGAACACTACAAAACAATGAAGAAAGAAATTAAAGAAGACACAAACAAATGGAAAGAAATCCTTTGTGTTCAGGAGTTGAAAGACTTAATATTACTGAAATGTCCAGACTACCCAAAATGATCAATCTCTATCAAAATACAAACGGCATTTTTTTTAACAGAAATAGAAAGAACAATTCTACAATTCATGTGGAAGCACAAAAGACCCTGAAAAGCCAAATCAGTCCTGAGAAAGAAGAAAGTTGGAGGCATCACATTTCTTGATTTTAAAATATATTATGAAACTACAATTAAAACAACATGGTACCTGCACAAACACAGACATAGAGACAATGGAACAGAATGGAGAACTCAGAAATAAATCCATGCATATATGGTCAACTGATCTCCAACAAGGGTGCCAATAATACAAAATGGGGAAAAGATAGTCTCTTCAACAAATGATGTTGGGAAAACTGAACATCCACATGCAAAAGGATGAAACTGGACCTTTGTCTTACACCACACACAAAAATCAACTCAAAATGGATAAAACACTTAAACGTTAAGACCTGAAACTGTGAAACTCCTAAAAGAAAAACATAGGAGAAAAGCTTCATGACATTGGTCTTGGCAATGATTTCATGGATGTGACATCAAAAGAACAGGCAGCAAAAACAAAAATAAACAAATAGGATTACATCAAACTCAAAAGCTTCTGCACAGCAAAGCCAAAAAAAAAAAAAATCGACGGGGTGAAAAGGTGACCCAAGGAATGGGAGAAAATATTGCAAACTGCATATCTGATAAGAGGTTGATCTCCAAAATATGTAAGGAACTCCTACAACTCAATAGCAAAAAAACCAATAACCCAATTAAATAATAAGCTAAGGATGTGAATGGACATTTTCCAAAGAAGACATACAAATGGCCAACAGATACATAAAAAAAACGCTCAAAGTCTCTAGTAATCAGGGAAATGCAAATCGAAACCACAATGAGGGATCACCTCACACTTGTTAAGATGGCAATTATCAGAAAAACAAAAGACAACAAGTGTTGGAGAGTATGTGGAGAAATTAGAGCTCTTGCACACTCTCGGTGGGAATGTAAAATGCTGCGGCCGCTATGGAAAAGGTTTAGAGGTTCCTCAAGAAGTTAAAAATAGAACTACCATATAATCTAGCAATCCCACTTCTGAGTATTTATCCAAAAGAATGGAAATCAGGATCTCAAAGAGATATTACATCCCCATGTTAATTGCAGCACTGTTCACAACAGCCAAGATGTGGAGAAAACGTAAATGTCCATCAACAGATGAATGGATAAAGAAAATGTGGTATACACATACAATTGAACAGTGTTCACTCTTAAAAAAGGAAATTTTGCAATATGCAACAGCATGGATGAATCTTGAGGACATTATGCTATGTGAAATAAGCCCGTCACAGAAAGACATATACTGCAATATTCCACTTACAGCCGTGCGCTGCATAACGACGTTACAGTCGACAACAGGGCCGCATATATGACAGTGGTCCCATAAAATTAGTACCATAGAGAGTTGTGTGTAGTAGGCTAGATCATCTAGGTTTGTGTAAGTGTGCTCAATGATGTTTGCACAAAGACGAAATTGCCTAACATATCCCCATCGTTAAGTGACGCATGACTGTATACGAGGCATCTAAAACAGTCAAATTCATAGAATCAAAGAAGGGAATTGTAGGTGCCAGTGGCCAGAGGAGGGGAAATGGAAGTTACTAATAAATGGGCCTAAAGTTTCAGTTAAGCAAGATGAATACGCTCTAGAGATTTGCTGTCCAACATTGTACCTACAGACAACAATAATGTATTGTACACTTAAAGATTTATTAAAAGGGTACATCTCATGTTAAATGTTCTTATCACAATAAAATAAAATTTTAAAAGATTGGCTTTGCTTCATTGTAACGCTGTCCTTAAATGAAGTACGGCCGTGCATGTAAAGCTTTAAGTTTAACTTATGCAGGTTGAGCATCCGACACCAGTTTCAAGTTGAAGTAAAGTTTCAAATATTGCTACGTCTTCACATGCACAGTGGAACCTTCGATGTTAGCTGGTCTTTACATCCAACACTCAGTCTACGTGACCTCTTTGTTTAGAAGATCTGCACCTCTCTTCAGCTTAGATCAAACATTCACTCACTCTTTCTGCAGCCTATTATTAAAAAACCTCTGCCTAACATATACTTACACCTTTTAAATAAATAAAAACAAACATATTGCTAGATTGGAGAGACCTGGGGGAACTTATGCTTTATACTAATCCTGACGGTCATTTCTCTACAAATGCTGCTGTGGGTGTCCTTATTTTCTTCTTCTGAGGCTGGCAATTCTTCAATTTCAGCATTTAATATTTGAAAATATTGTATTTGTCGTTAGTGCCAGGTAATTGCTGAGGTAAATCCTTTCACAGTGATTATGGTTTTTTGAATTAGAATAGCTTTTCCTGGATCTTGAAGATATGACTTGTATATAAGTCTCTCATACTTTATATGTAAATGAAATATTGGTAGACTTCATTTCCATTGTTGTGTCCATAAGAATCAGCTGCATAAGGTTTTTGCACTATCTTTTGATTCTTGCTGCAAGGATAAGTAATTTCACAACGAAAGGCATTTCTCATTTGGTGCCCTGAAGCCTATGGCTTTGTAACTGTCAGTGTGAGCTATCGTCTGTCTGCCACAGCCACACTTGGGTTCACATTTGGATATTTGGACATTTTTGCATTGTCGTCATTGTAATAGCTTCCCAATGGTGGTTGAATATGTGCTCTGAAGCCCAGATTGTCTTGTGCCCATGACCTGCTTTGTCAGGGCTGTGCTAGGTGACACGAGAAGGCACCAGTCCCTGCCCCCCAAGTGGCTGAGCACTGCTGTAGGTGGCTTCAAATTCTTCTGGCGTTGAAGACACTTTAGTTCTCTGGCCTGATGCTTTCTCTTCAACTCCTGGCTCATATATCCACTTGCCTGCTTGGCTCTTCTGCCTGGAGGTCTGATAGGCATCTCAAAGTTAATGTGCCCAAATCAGAACCCCTGACCACCCACCCACTCCACTCAGCTTACAGGCATCCTTTTCTGAATAGCTGACAACTGCATTCTTTCAATAGCTCAGAACAAAAATCTTGGAGTTATCCTTTATTATTCTATTTCTCTCACGATTCATGTCCAAATCTATGAGCTCTGCTTTTACTTTATTAATCAGAATCCAATTATTTCTCATCCCTCTACCACTAGCCCCTGGTGCAGGTCACATCACTGCCCTCTCCTCCACACACTGACACAAAAGCTTCCTAGCTGGTCTCTCTTTTTGAGCCCTTTTCCTCGTCTACATAATAGCCAGAGTGGTGCTTAATAAAATACAATCAGATCACATCACTCCTTTGCCTAAAACCTGCAAAGTCTCCCATTTATTTTAGAGTAAGAGTTAAAGGCCTTACCACGGCAAGCAAAGCTCATGGCTTGTCTGCCTCGTTTCCTCTCTGTGCCCCTACTCACTCCACTGCAGCTCCCATGAGCTCCTGACCAATCTGAGGACTAACCAATTTTGAGGGAAGCCACTAGGAACCATTAATGTGGACGTAATAGCATACAACACTGGCCAAAGTGGTTGATGCAGAGGCACATGCTTAAGATCCTGACACTCAGGGCTCAAGTCCTGAAATATTGCTGGAAACATTCAGACTTTCCAGAAATTGCATTTTGCTTCTCTTCTGCTACTATCCATTTTCCTATGAACCCTGACACTGTCTGTTCAAATGAACACATCTTTTCAGACAGATAAAATAAATTTGCTCAAGGCTACTGTTCTCTCATTGTCAAAATATTTCCCATAAAAAGTCTGCCCATGGGCTTGAACACTGATGAAACTTAGAATAACGTGGGGGTGGATAAAGGGGTTAAAGTTGGGATAAAAAGGGCTAAGAAGATCAGGCGTCTAAAATGCCTGGACTATTTTGTTTTACTACCAAGAAAACACAATCTAAACTTTTCAGATTCAGATGCAACAAATATTTTCATTTTCATTGACCCCTCTGTCAGGGGAACTATGTCATTTGTTTTTATTTTATGGAAGAAAAATGATGCAGCCTGGAGAGGCTTTCCCAGGTCACAGAAAAAATGGCAACAGAATTGAGACAAATGTGAGTCCTACGACTTCCAGTCCGTGTAGCTTCCAGCACACGTAGCTCTGCTCTACCAGTTTGCCCATCTCCCTCCTGTTTTTGAAGACCTGTCCAAATTAACTTTAAAAAACCATCCATTCTGGATCTGCTTTTAAAACACAAACATGAATTTGATTTCTAACATGGAAATGTCCCCCGAAATATGCTAAGATGTAGGGCTCTGTAAGGATGCTAACTTCCATTCACTAAATGCCAAGTCTACAAATAAATTAATCTCAGTTACAACAGCAACACACACTCTGACTTTCCCATCCTTGATTATTCTACTTAGACAGAGGTGCTCAAGGTCAAGCAAAACTTAATTTCCCGTATCAGAGAATTCCAGGATATCTCCCTCGACCACTCAATAAAGAAAATATTTATTTTACTCAAGGGCTTCCAGTAATATAGGAATAGCTATCAGACAAAATCTCTCACAGATAACTATACCCACTGGAAAAATATAAAAACGACTATTTGATGGCACTGGAGAGTGACCTACAGCAGGCAGAAACTAGAGGTGAGCTGATACTCAGAAGACAGAACACTACCGGGTGAGTTTCCTGATGTTATAGCTTTGTGCCTTAGGGCGAGCTCCAAGGAGGGGGGCTAAAACTCAGAGAGAAACCTGCAGTCACAGTCTCATTGACTGAAGAATCAGAAAACAAAATTCAGGGTAATCATAGAAGCTGGAAGGAGGACAATCCTAGAAAGGATAGAGCTCCAAGAGGAGAGCTACAAATGACTTCTGAGTGGAACTCTGCCCACATCTCTGGCTGACTCCTGAACTATGAAGGTATGGAGAAGACTCCACGAAGTCTAGACAAGGCTGAAAAACTGAACGGAGAACATGCAGCTTTAAGTCACTCACATTAACTTCCTGATAAAGGGAAAAAAATCTTCAGAGAAACAGAACAGAACCCAGAGACTCTACAATCTGTCATTCAGTGACCAAGATAGTATCCCAATTTATTAGATATGTTGAAGAAAAGGAAAATGTGACTGGTACTCAAAAGTCAATCAATCAATCAATGGAGACTAACACTTAGATAATGCAGATGTCAGAAAAATTACTATGACAATGCTCAAAAATATACAGAAAAACATGCTTCTAATGAATAAAGAGGTAAGCAATAACAAAGAAGTGGAAACTATTACAAAGAATCAAATGGAAATGCTAGAACTGGAAAATACAGTATCTTCAATAAAAACATTCACTGGACGGGCTTAACATCACATTGGAGATAGAAGAAAGAGTCAGAAGTTGAAGACAGATCAAAGAAATGATCCAATATGAAAAGAGGTAAAAGATGCTGGAAAATAATGGAATAGCATCTTAGCGACTTATTGGACAATATTAAATGGTCTAACATACACAAGGAGAGAATGAATGGGGCAGAAACAAATCTGAAGAAATAATGGCCAAAACTTTAACAAATTTGGTGAAATACATAAATGTACAAATTCAAGGATATCAGTGAACTCCAAGAAGGATAAATATAGAGAAACATAACTAGAGGCTCTAGTTGAATGACAGTTGACTTCTCATCATAAATAATGGAGGACAGAGACAGTGCAAACAGCATCTCTGAACTGCTAAAAGGAAAAAAATGTCAACTCAAAATTCCATGTCAGCAAAAATATCTTTCAAGAATAAAAGTGAAATAAAGACATCCTGAGAAAATGGAAACTAAGAGAATTAGTGACCAACAGATCATTACTGTCAAAAACGAACCGAAGTTCCTCAGGCTGAAGCGAAATGAAAACTGTGATCTTAAAGAAGGAATGTCAAGCACCAGAACTGATAAAAATGTGGGTACATACAATACACTATTTAAAAAAATTAATTTCTTTAAAATACATGCAACCACTTAAAGCAAAAATAACATTATATTGTGGGGTTTGTAGTATGTGAAGATGAATGTATAGCACAGCCCTATCTTAAAAGACAGGAAAGAGATAAATGACACCAAATAATGTCAAGGTTTTTACATTTTATATTTTACATTCATAATTACAGTTACATTTACATTACTCTTAGTAGACTGTGAAATGTTAAGGACATATATTATAACCTCTAGAGCAACCATTACAAAATAATGCAAAGGAATAGTGACAAGCCAATAATAAATTAAAATGGGATTTAAGAAACACAAGCAATTAACCCAAAAGAAAACAAGAAAGGAGAAAGGGAGGGACACCAAGAAGATGGGACAAAGAGAAAATGGTAAACATAAGTCCAACTACATTAATAGTCACATTAAATGTAATGGATGAAATACACCAATTAAAAGACAGAAGACTGTTGTGCTCGTAATGTCCTATGTCTTGATCTGGGTTTGGCTGCACAGGAATGTTCACTTTGTTGGAAATTCATCAAACCATATAGTTATTATTGGTGCACTTTTATAGAGGCATATTATACTTTGAGAAAAGTTTTACAAGAAAAAATATATTGATCCAAGTTGTCTACTTCTAGGACTTTATCCTAAGCAAATAAGTACTTAGAAAAGTACAAAAATATGAATTTACAAGTATACTGATCCCAGCACTGAGTATAATAGCAAAAAATTAAAGACAAACTAAATTTACATTATTAGGGGACTAGTAAAATGAACTAAGGTACATTTACATAATGAAATGTCATGCAGCCAATTCAATAGGATGATTTAGCTATTTATTAAAACAAAAAGTCACTAAAAACATATTATTGAATAAAAAGTAGGTTACAAATTGGTATGTAAAGTGTGATCTTATTTATGAAAAATAATGAAAAGACAAATAATGAAAAGGAGTACACATGCAGAAGGTTATTTACCAAAATGTTAACAGTGTCCATTTTTGGATGGTGGGATTTCAAGTGAATTTAACTTTAATGATTTTCTGTTATCTTGAATTTTCCAAGATGAATACATTGTCTTCATAATTAGAAAGAGCAATAAAGCTGTTTACATTTTAAAACAAATACTTGTGAAGAATTAATAAACAGAAGAAAATACCCTAGCTTAACAAAAAAGGTAGAAAGAACAGCTAAAAAAGTTGTATGAAATATGAAAAATATCTGTTTGAAGGTACCAGAGAGATAGTAAGGAAAAGGGAAACTATAATGCTAAGATTAAGGAGAGGAGAGAAGGTTGAAAGGTACATGCAGCATCCAGGCCACTTTTCCCTTCAGGCATTTGGCAATTTCAAACACAGGGATTGGGAAGCTGAGCAGAGATTCTGAACAGACACATGGGGCTAGAGTACACAATGTAGAGTTCAGGACATGCTAAGGAGGACAGAGCCTAGTAAATTCCAAAGGCTTTAGGTTGGGGTCTCAATAAGCTACACTCTAGAAGTAAGGATAAACCAGAGATAGATCAGCTGTCACACAGGGACTGAATCCCAGATGTGAGTCATCTCGAAACTCAACTGGATAGACTAAGGTGATTTAGGACTATAGCACTAAATCTAGCTAGCTAAAGCCACTAGCTAGCTGCACACAAGAAACATATGTAAATCCTCTCTGGTGGACCAGAGCCACAAATTATTTATGCAACCATTCATGTACTATGTTCAGCATTTGATAAAAAATAATTAGGTATAAGAGGAGATATGACCATGAGAATGCAAGTCCAAGGGAAATAACAGACAATAGAAACCTATCCACAAAGCATCCAGAAAATGGAGATGTGAGACACAGGCTTTAAAATAACTATGCTTAATATATGCAAGAATTAAAAGACAAGATTGGGGATTTTAGCATAGAAATGGAAATTACAAAAAGAACAAAATGGAAATTATATAACTGAAAAAAGGAATAACTGAAATTAAGAACCCAGAGGAAAATTTAACAATATATTAGACATAGCTTAAGAGAGACTTTGTGAACTGGTACACAAATTGGAAAAAAATAGAGAGCGTGAAGCACAAAAAAAGAAGGATGGAAAATACAGTAAAGAGTGTTAAGAGGCATAAAGGGTACAGTGAGAAGGACTATCATAGGTGTAATTGTAACGAAGGAGGAGAGGAGAGAGAACAGGGGCATAAAAAATAAACAGATAAAGCCTGAAAATTCTTTCTTACTGATGAAAGATATGAAGCAACAGATTTAAGAAGTACAATGACACCCCATCAGGATAATTACAATGAAAAATATTCCTAGCTCATCAGAGTAAAATTGTTGACAAAGACAAAGAGAAAATCTTGAGAGCAGCCCTTGCCCTCGGATAAGACGTATTATCTCTAACAGGACAACAATAAGCCTGGAGAGGGTAAACAAGTCAGTAAATCTAAATGAACATTGACTAGATACAACAATAATGAAAATGTCTTGTGCAGTTTAAACTACATGTAAAAGCAAAATACAAACAACATGATATAAAGTGGGCGAGGACGGTAAATAAAGTGCATTGTCCCTGCATTGTTCAGGAAGTGATAAAAGTACCAATTTATACTAGACTTTGGTAAGTCAAGGATGTTGTAATATCTAGGCTAACCACTAAATGAATAATAAAAAGAGTGTAAGATTAAGCTAATGGGAGGGACAATTGGGGAGAACTAACATCTTCACAATGTTGCATCTTCTAATCCTCACCATGGTATAGCCCTCCATTTATTTAGGTCTTCGAATTTCCTTCAATTATATTTTATAGTTTTTTGAGTAAAGGACTTAAATAATTTTATTAGATTTATTCTTAGGTATTTTGGTATTTTCAATGCAATAGTAAATGTATTGTTTTAAAATTTCATTTTTTAATTGTTTTCTGTGTGGAAATACAATCTATTTTTGCATATTGATTTTGAATCCAGCGCCCCTCGATAATTTGCTTATTAATTTTAATTGTGCCCTTTTGTTTCTAGACAAATCACTGTTCTGGTTGGCTTCTACTGGGGAGATCCTTAGATTTCCCTAATTACAAAATCATGTCATCCTGAAATAATGAGAGTTTTTTCTTCTTATGCAGTCATTGTTTCTTCTCTCGTGCCTTAGTGTTCTGGCTGGGATGTCCAACACAATATTAAATGGAAGCGGTGATAACCAGCATCTATGTGGTATTCCTAACCTCTAGAAAGAGCTTCCAACACCTGACCATTAAGTATGTTTGCTGAAGGGTTTTTGTTGTTGTTACTGATACCACTTTCTAGTCTTAGTTTAAATTTTAAAAAAGACGACTGAAATGTTAAATTTTATCAAATGCTTTTTCTGTGCCTATTAACATGATCATATGATTTTCTCCTTTATTCTGTCAATGTGATCAATTACATAGATTAGTTTGTTTTATAACTTTATGAGGTATAACTGACATACAATAAGCTGTACAAACTGTACAACTGGATGAGTGCTGACATATATATACAGCAGTGGGACCATCTCCACATTCAAGATTACTTACGTTTCTATCATCCCCCAAATTTTCTTCATGCTCCTCTGAAATCCTGTCCTCCATCTATCCCTATTTCTGGCAAGCACTGACATGCTTTCTATAAATACAGGTTAATTTGCATTTTCTGGAATTTTATATAAATAGAATCATACAACATTTTTTGTCTGCTTTCTTTCACTTAGCATGATTCTGAGAATGCATCCATGCTGTTCCGTGTATCAATAGTTCATTCTTTTTTATTGTTGAGTAATCCATTTGTATGGATGTACTACATTTTGTTTATCCATTCAGCTGGTGATGTACATTTGGGTTGTTTCCAGTTTTTGACTATTACAAAGAAAGTTGCTATGAAGATGACCACCCGTATTTTTGTGGATATGTGTTTTCATTTCTGATGGGTAAACACCTAGGAGTGGAATGGCTGGTTAATATGGTAGGTGTATGTTTACCTTTTTAAGCCAAACTGCTTTCCAAAGTGGTTGTGCCTACTGATTGACTTTTGAATGTTCAGTCAACTTAGGTGTGTCCTTTTTTTATAATGCAGAATCTGGTTTGCTAATTTTTTGTTTAGGGTTTTGCTCCATTGTAATGAGTATGTCTTGTAATTTTCTAATGTTATGTGGCCTGATGGAATGAATTGGGAATAACTTCCTCCTTTATTATTCTCTGGAAAAGCTTAGATAAGATTGGTGTTATTTCCTCCTTAGAAGTTTTGTAGAATTCAGTAGTGAAGCCACCTAATGCTTTTATGAAAAGGTTCTCTAATTCTGGATTCAATTTCTTTTTTAGAACAATTCAGACTTTTTCTTTCTTCTTGGTTAACTTTTGTAAGTTAGTTTTTTAAGGAATTTCAAAGTTTTAAATTTATCATCACAAAGTTGCTCAAAATACTATCTTAAGATTTTTAAATGTCTATGTGATCTGTATTGATCACATAGAATCATAAGAATGGGTTCTTTTCCATTCTTCACACTGGCAATTTGTGCCTTCTCTCTCCTGCCCCCATTACTCTTGCTAGGGGTTTATCCATTCTAGACCTAAAAAAATTAATTATTAGACTTTTCAAAGGAAGAACTTTGTTTTGTTTATCCTCTGTGTCATATGTTTGCTCTTCATTTAATTAATCTCTTCTCTCAGATTTAGTATTCCTTCCCTTGTACTTACTTTTGAGTTAATTTGCTCTTCTTTTCCTAACTTTCTAGATGGATACTCATATCTTTGATGCAATACTGTGGCGATCCATGGAGGTGTTTGTTCCATTGTGCTTGATGGAACACATCTGGAATGCCATGTCCAGTCCTTGACAACACTCTTCTGAGAGGAACTCTGACAAATATGGGCATGTCTAGTAGAGGGTAACTAGGACAGTGATGTGTCTATAAATACCAGAAACAGTGATGAGGAGCCACTGATGGTTATCCTGGCAAAGGGAACACTCGGAGGCAGGGGAGATGAGAAAGGTTTTCAGACATCAGTGGGGCCATCACACTTAAGAGGCATAAAACTTTATTTGAAATACTTTAAAGAATGAGCAACAGTGAAAAGCTATAGGAAGATTGATTTTGGCACAGCATAAGGAAGAAACCTTTTCCAAAGCAGTAAAGTTTTCCAAAATTGAAACTACAGTGTTCAATCAAGGAAGAGGGGAGTGACAGCTGACAGGAGTAATAATAAAGGAGTTCTTGCCTGTGGTTAATGATTAAACCAGAATGACCTCCGCTGTCATTGTGATAGTCTCCTTAGCCAAAGCCTAGCCTTAGTCCTGTCCACATAACTACCACGGCATGCTCATCCTGTGAGGATAAACAAATATGAACAGTGTCCCTGAACAGAAGAGAGGACCCCTGGACTGGCTCTCACAGCCAGAGCTTCTCTAGCAGAGCCCAGGGCATTCCCTCTGCTCTTAGAAATGAAGAGCAGGAGTGGGGAAAGCCTTGAGGACAGATTTTTATCAGTTTCTTTTCTCCTCTTGTTCTGCCTAGTATCCTTACCAGCCAGAACTCTAGGATACCTCACTTAAAAGAAAAATCCTGCATATAAAATCGTAAATGCAGATGAACAGAAGAGGGAAAGGATTTAGAAAAGGATTCACTGAAAGATTCCTTTTACCAGTAGGCGACCCATCCCCACGTCCTGTGCATTTAGAAGACAGGTCACCTTTTCTTTATTTTCTCTTATTTGAAACAAATAGATTTCCGTTGTAATAAATTTAAACACTGAGTATCCAAAGTAAATAGTGGAAGATTGCCCACTACACCCCCTGTATAAAACACTATCAGCAATTTGGCATATATCTTTCTAGATCCATATTCTGTACACACATACGTATGTGTCAAGATTCAGCTTTTCAAAGTTTAACCTATGGACAAATCCACATGTATATGATTCATATTAATCCAAGGAAAAATGGAACCACTGAACATTGAATGCTTGTTAAATGGCAGGCATTATGTTAGGTATTTTACATCATTTATCTCATTTAATTCTCTTAACAACCTAGAAAGTAGATTTTATCGTCTTCATTTTAAAGCTGAGAAAATGGAGGCAAAGAAATATTAAGTGATTTTCTTAGTAAGGACTTGAGTTCAGACTTGAACCAAGGACTGTCTGAATTAAACTCTCATGCACTTTCTACTGTTCTCCTCCTTCTGTCTGTTGAGGACTGCAGGTGGCATTGCTTCATCATTGTGCCCCCATAACCAACCTGCTGATGAAGAAATTTGGTCGCCATAATAGAGAGAGCTTCAGGCTATGTACACTAGACATAATCAAAACAGTTAGTCTCAACAAAATGACAGCTCCTTAATGTTTTATTAGACAGATCCTATAACTCCTTTCTAATGCATGTGACCCTCACTTGTGAAATACAAGCTTTCCATCTTTCTAATGCTAACCTGCTAACGTATGAGTCTGCAATTTTCTCTCCCCCTCAGTATCAAAAGCTCCCCAGGCCAGCCCCTGGATCACAAGTCTTCCTAACTCTGTTGACAAGTCAATTCTCAGAGAGCGTGGGGGTCTCATACTGTGACTGTATAAAAAGAGAACCTGAGTTTCCCCCCAGTTTTTATTTTGAAAAATAGCAAACGTATAGAGAAGCTGAAAGTATGCTGCTTCACTTAGATTCACCAACTGTTTACACTGGCCACATCTGCCTTATCTCCCTCACTCTTTTTTAATTGAGACGTAATTGACATATAACATTGTGTGAGCTTAAGGTGTACAAGGTGTTGATTTGATACATTTATATGTTGCAATATGATTACCCTGTGGTGTTAGCTCACACCTGTATCACGCCGCACAATTATTATTTCTTTTTTTTGGTGAAAACAATTAAGATCTAGCCTCTTAGCAACTTTGACGTTTATTATACAGTCATGCCTCGCTCAATGAGAGGGAATGCATCATTAGGTGATCTCGTTGTTGCGTCAACACCATAGCGTGCACTTACACAAACCTAGATGGTATAGCCTACTACACAGCTAGGCTATATGGTACTAATCTTATGGTTATACCACAAGGGACCACTGTCATATATGGGGTCCATCATTGACTGTAATGTTACGCAGTGCATGATTGTACAGTGTTGTTGACTATAATTACTATGTTGTGCATTAGTTTTTCGGAACTTATTTATCTACTAATTGCAAGAAAAAGAACTAGAGAGATACTCTACACTTATCTCTAATTCTTTTTCACTCTCCATATAGTCTCTCCCCACACATATGTGATATATGTCATGTACTGTATTTTGTGCTGAACCATTTAAAAGTAAGTTGTGGCCATCATGGCCACATTCACCCCTGTGGCCATCATTCACCCCTCATACTTCCACATACATCTCCTAGGAATGATATTCTTCTATATGAGCAGAATACCATTATCAGACACGCGAAAGTTAACACTAATTCAACAATGTCAACTAGCCTATAGCTCACATTAAAGTTTCCAGTTTTGCCCCAAAGAAATGTTCATAATGGTTTTCTGTCTCCATTGTATCTCAGTACCTAGGGGAATGCCTCAATAGCATGTGAAGAATGAATGAACCTAACCCCTGGGATCAGATGGGGTAGCAGGTATCAGAAAAGGCCACAATGTTTAACTCTGTTTGTTATATCTCTGATCGTTACATCTCTTTAGTTCCTCTTAACTCAGAATGGTAGGCCCACCATGTTTGGAACACCCACTCTGTATTAATTGCTCTCACAATATCCTAAACTTTTTCTTCATTCCACTTATCACAAATGCCCAAATCTGGCTACCTCCAAGTGTCTTGCTATTTTGATTGCAATCTCCAACGGGGAGAGGCCACGGCTGCCTGTTTGTTGTTATATCCTTAGTTCTAGCGCACTGACTGACGTCCAGAAATTGCTCGCCGTTTGTTGAATAAATGAATGACATGAACTAAACAGAATGTTTAGATTAATTTAGGGAAGAGATGATATTTTATTTTATGATATTTAAAAAGAAGTTTTCTAACTTTCAAGTTTAATTTCAGTAAAAATTTAAAAGCTTCTTCATATAGCTGCACATTTCTTTTCAAGATACAAAGCTATCTTTTAATTTTGGTTAGAGATATACACGACATGTTTTCTTGCATTATTCTTTCTTATATATAGAAAAACTTAGCTGATTTTTATATGTTACTTATTTTGCCTTATATATTGGAAATTTAATTTTGTGCGCTGATTTTGTGACCAGTTACATGACTGAATCTGCTTCTAAATTAGTTGATTCTCTTTGCTTTTCCGGAAATAAACAATAGTCTTCAAATTATAATACCTTTGCCTCCTCCTTTCCATTTTTTACACTTCTTGATTTATTTCTCATTTTACCTCATGTATTTGTACCTCCAGAACAATAAAATAATCTTTTGAGTCTTCACTATGTATTAGAAACTAATACAGTTAACTAATATCAGTTAACTGCTTGTTCATAATCTCATTTAATCAGAACAAACCTATAAATAGGAACTATTATCTCAGTTTAAAGAAACCGAAGCACAGAGCATTTAAGTTAACCCGCCCAAGGTCACACAGCTAAAAAATGGTGAAGCTGGGATTCAAACCCAGACATTCTGGCCCCAAAATCCATGCCCAAAGCCATGTTGATTTCTGACTTCACCTTGAATACAAAAATCCATGTTTTGAACCAAAAATAGCTCCAACTAAACCTGTTCTATAGAATAAGTCCACTCATATCGCATGCAGCACAGCTCAGGACTAGATTATGTCATTTATAAAGGCAAAGCCCTCTCCAAACTCTAGGGGTTACTTTGCTTGCTACTGTGCCTTGACCATCTGTTTAAGGATCTTGCCTCCTGTGGCCACACCTGAGGCAGCAGGCGGTGGGGAGCCTTCACCCCAGCCCACCCCTAACCACAGAAAATTCCATGCCACCACCCACTGTGCTCCAGCTACTCTAGCCAGGCTGGGAGGCTGCCCTGCTTTCCTAGAGAGCCCCATTCTGTGAGCAATAACCCTTTCATACCCTCTTGGTGTGTATGTGGCATCATTAGACTCAACATCTACACCCAGTTTGGGGAGCAGAGGGGGTTTTCACCTGCCCTCCACAGGGCAACCACAAAACTATATGTAAGCTATTTGCCACTAAATAAAAAAGTGGAGATGTTGCCTCCAGAAGGTCTCAGTGGAAATGTGAGTGCCCTGGGTACAGACCATTCTTCATTCTCACCTTAGTACAGATCTAGGCCTGGGCTCCACAAGGACGTGGATGAGACAGAGACCACTGCACACACCTAGGGGGAGCCTGAGGGTGGCATATGCATGTGGCCCCAATTCACACGCAGGGAGCCCGGGCCTGGGATGTGGCCCTGGAAGGACTATTGACCCCAGCTCTGAGGGTGTGATGAGGAGGGATTAGCTCTGCCACTGAGTGAGCTTTGTCAACCCACTTCTCCCCCTGAGCCTTTCTTTTTATTTTAAGGAGAAAAGACAATTAGAAAATGGAAAAATATCAGAACGTGGTTTAAAAACTAACAAAGATTCCTTGATTCCAAAGGTGTACTCAGAGCTCACACTGCACCCAGCCCATCTCCTCCCTTTCTCATCTCCTTCAGAGGTGGGTCTGGACCACGGGGGCACTAGGAGGCTCTGTGGGGTGAAGCTCCCTCCTGTGCTGGCCCCACCGCAGATGTGCCTTTGGCTGTTGAAAGCTTTGGAGTGGAAAGAAGTCCTATTTCAACAGAAACTCCTTGTGAAGGATCCCTGTATAGACATTTCCAAGTCATCACCATCCAGTTATCCTAGGTAAGTTCTTTCTAATTAAGCCCATCAGTTTCACAAACGCCTATTTCCCAGAAGACTGATCTGAAAGCCATCAGTGGATGGACACATAACTGTGCTTAGGTTTGAATTTCTAGGCTAGGTTGTCAGATATTGTTTTCTCCTCAATGTTTCTGCATTTTAGTAGCATTCTAGCAACTGCTGTCACATACCATCCAAAGCAAGGCAGAGTGCTGGCTAAATCAGAGTTCACAAAAGATTATCCTAATCTTAACATCAGTGTCATTCGAGTCTCTGAGACAGGGCAGACCCTCGTAGGCTGCTGGGCTGCCATCTTTCTCACTGACCCAGCAAGTCTGGACAGAGTCTCTTCTAGATTTTTTTCACCCATCTGCCCACAGGCAACTCATGCGAGTGCTTCTGGGACTCAATGAACTGTGCATTCCCATCAATCACTGTTTACTGAGTGTCTCTGCTTTGACCAGAACTCTCCTTAGAGAAGCTGCAGAGAATACTGGAGAAATTTTAAGAGGTTCTCATGCTCAAGAAGAAAGAAAAGAAACTAACATTTACTGAGAGGTTATTATGCATCAAGAATTTTCATATATATTATTTCACTTAAAACAAAGTCCATGTGAAATAGAAATCACCATTGTTTTATAAATAAAGCACTGAGTGAGGTTTGGAGCAGTCGTGTCGTAGAGTGAGTGGGAGGGTCTGGACGTGAAGTCTAGCTCCATCCAGAGCAAGCTACTTTCCACTAAGAAACCCAGATGAATGCATAAGATAGTAAACAACCAAATTCCAAGGAATTACAGGCATTCTCATGTGTAAGAAACTAAGGGAGAGATGTTGCGGGCTGGAGGATGTTTCCAAGAATGAGAGACACTGGAGGTGGATCCTAAGTACATTTGGATAGGCAGAGGAAGAGGAACAGCTTTTGGGTAGTATCAGGAGTGGTACTGACAGCTGTGGACTGCCAGGAAGGCCACGAACGGCCCTGGCCCACTGGAGAAGAAAGGTTTGTTTGGAGAATTTTGGATAGATGAAGACAAAGAAGGTGGTTAGAAGTACAAATGGCTTCAAAGCCTTGTGGAATTAGCCTTTCATGACAAATATTTTAGGGTCCAGATTTCAACATGGGCTTTGGAGTCACATAATTGCATCTCCACGTAAAAGAGTCAGTTGAACCAGTAAGGTAACAGGCATTCTTGAACTACAACCACGTGCTTAATACTCTTGTTATGATTTATGAGAGATGGGACAGTTTGCCTAATGAAACAGAACCAATGCATGAGAAACAATGAGGCAATGACACAGCCAAAATCAACCAAGCTGCAAATGAGAAACAACAGGCAATGGCGATCTTGCCTCTGTCCATGGTACACATCAACAAGAGAGCACAATGCTGTTTCCAAGGAGCTGTCTAGGCTTAGCACGAGCGTCATGATTGATGATCTATGCTCACCATAGGGGCAAATGAGTAACTCAGAGAGGAACACAGAGAGAGATGTCGGTGGTGAGGTCAGGGACGAGTTCCTGGAGGTAGGGGGATTCCCACTGAGCAGAGAAGGGCAGGTATGATTGTGAGAGAGAGAAAAAATTGGGAAGGAACTCAAAATGAGGTTACCAAGGGCATGAGTGGAGCCATACAAGTAGGAACAAGCATGCTGGCACTTCAGAGTCCATTCTGGACAGAGCAACATGAAGGATTAGTGAACTGACATGGAAAGGTCAACTCAGATAGAGGAAAGCCAAGAATGGCAGGCAAAGTTCCTCTCACTCTTGTTAACCTCATGACACACAGAATGGGTAATACCTGTAACTGCGCACTGCCCAGGAAAAGAGATACAGAATGCAGAACTCAAAGGAGCATGGCCATGGCAGAGCAAGCCTGGTCACTCTTCTGAACACACTCTGGATTGCTTTGCCCTTCCTACGTTGTAGCACACACATCTGCAACGCCCCCGCCATGGCCTCACCAAGCACTCCAAGATTAGACTTCAGATAGTTCAGCCTAACACTGGGAAGAGTGTAGGGATTTGCTTGGTTCCTCTATCCTATTGCTGACTCTTTCAGTTGTCAACTAAAGCCTGTGAGCAGCTTTTCTCCTGGGCTGCTGTTGTGGAGACACAGCTCCCATATCATGCCCTGTGCAGTGAGGGTTTTGAAGTTTTAGCTCATATATTTAGGTCTACAATGCATTTTGGACTAATTTTTTAATATAGCATGAAGTAGGAGCTGAACTATATTCTCTCACACGTGGATATCCAGTTGTCTCAGCACCATTTATCGAAAGACTATTCTTTCATCCATTGAGCATAGATGTACGTGACTATTTCTGGGCTCTCAGTTTGATTCCATTGACCTATCCATCTATCCTACGCCAGTAGTACTCTACTGTCTTGATTCCTGCAGCTTTGCAGTATGTTTTCAAGTTGGGAAGTATAAGTTCTCCAACTTTGTTCTTTTTCAAGATTGTTTGGCTATTCTGGTTCCTTTGAAATTCCATATAAATTAATATCAGGATCAGCTTGTCAGTTTCTGCAAAAATGCCAGCTGGGATTTTGATAGGGATGATGTTGAATCTGTTGATCATAGGATGTCTTTCCCTCTAGTTAGGTCTTCTTTAATTTATTTAAATTATGTTTTACAGTGAATTGTACAAATCTTGCACTGTTTTTGCTAAATTTATTTCTAAAATTTTTATTCTTTTGATGCTATTTGAAATGGAATTGTTTTCTCAATTTTATTTTCAGATTATGCAGTGATAGTGTATAGAAATACAACTTATTTCTGGTGTTGGTCTTATATCTTAGAATTCATTTATTAGCACTAATTGTGCTGCGTGTGTGTTTTCCTTAAAATTTCTATATATAAGGTGATGTCATCTGTGAATAGAGGTACTTTTCCTTTTTCCTTTCCAATCTAGATGCGTTCTATTTTTTTTTCTTGCCTAATTGCCCTGGCTGGAATCTCCAGTACAATGCTGAAAGAGGTGGCAAGTGTAAACATCCTTGCCTTGTTCCTGATCTTAAAGGGAAAGCTTTCAGTCTTTCACCAGTAGTATGATGTTAGCTGTGGGCTTGTCATAAGTCCTCTGGGACATCTTCTGGGCTCCCCAGACTGGTTAGATTCCTCCTCCTTACACTGCCACAGCACCCTGTACTTCTCTCTACAGAAACACTAGCAACACCGCCCTCTGCACTCAGTCCTGGTAACGTGTTTTCACTGCCCCCTTGACAGGTCTGGGTCCCCCCGCTAGGGTAAACTTTCTGTAAAAGCCAGGAACAACTTTTTGTTTCTAACTGTACTCCACCACCTTGCACAAAGCCTGACTCATACTAGGCACCCATTTGCCTTTTGCAAATGTCTGACTCTGACCACTCCAGCGATCAGACATGGGTCCCAGAGGGCCTCCTTTGTCAGGGGTCCTTTAGGCCTGTGGCTTCATGTGAGGCTCGGAGGGGAAGGCCTGTCTCCAGCCTTTTGTTCTGTTACACACAGCTGCCACCAGTGGTTTTCCCCTCTGCTCTGAGTCATCCTCAAATACTGTGCACAGAAGTAGAAGAGAGACTGACCAGGTCTTCTGGAATGAGTCATGGAAAGTCCATGAACTCAGGATGTGGCCAAGGATGACAACATCTGGAGCATCTGGGGAGGAATGGAATGAGGGGTTACAGGCAGAAGCAGGTCCTCACGAACTCTAGAATGTGGCCTGTGCCGGGTCCCCCAGAGCTGTCAGAACCCTGACCTGACACACACATGTGCATGACTCTTGTCAGCGTCTGTGCTAAGACAGCTGTATGCAGGCTCACCCAGGATGCCGCCAGCCCCACGACTGCCGTGATCTGTGAACACTGGTCCTCACCAGAGGAAAGCTTTTCCACTAATCTGGGCACATTGTGGTTTGCATGGTCAGGCAACATTCCTATTTTCAGTCCTGGCCAGAGTGGCAGGCCCACAGCGTGGATGCAGTGCTCCTGCCTGCTCTGACCCCTAGCCCAGTGGTACAGGACAACTGGGCCAGCTCCTACTTCAACTCCTCCCACTCCACTCACACCTGAAAGCTTAGGTACCAGGGCTCTGCTCTCGGCCTTCTCCTCTTGCTTATCTCTTTATTTTCCCCTTTGGCCATTTCACTCATTTTTGTGGTTTCAAAAATCTCCCCCATCCAAGATTAACTATCTGCCCTCTCCTGAGCATGCCTGCTGCTCTGACATTCCTGGGCAGGCCCTGCGCCTCTGCTCAGCCCACTCCCTCTGGTGGAAAAGGCTGTCAGCTTCCACCTGCTAATCTTTTAGGGGCCTCCATCACCACACCCTTTCTGATGCTTGAACCACTGCTGACTGGGCTGGGCCCCTGGCCATCCTGGTCTCCGGGTGCGCAGTGTTGGGCCTGGCCGTGCTTGGTTGCCGCAGCTTGCACACCTTCCAGGGCGTTCGAGAGTTGATGTGGGAGATACAACAGCGAAGGGTCAGAGCTACTGCTACTAGTACTGATGATACCATGGACACCGTGGGCCTCTGAGAGCAGGGATCTCTGCCTGCTCCTCTCTGGTCCCATGGCCTCTATCCTGGTGTCTTGCACAAAGTAGCATGCCAACAATCTCTCTTCAGTAAATGCAGTAATTAGAAGCCAACCTTGTTCATGTGTTAAAACAGTTCCCCCAGGTGACTACGTATAAAACCGTATGGCTCAGGTGCTTATTCTGTGAACTTAAAAGTGTAAACCACAATTTTGAAAAACGAACATAGGAGGCAGACCAACAGCTCATTCAGACTGTCCATTATGTTAGTGAAGGCCGATTTTACAAACAGCAGTGAGCTTTCCTTCCCACGGCTTTTTTTTTTTCTAAATAGACTATTTTTTTAGAGCAGTTTAAGGTTCACAGCAAAACTGAGCAGGAAGTACAGCGTTCCCATGTGCCTCCTGCTCCCTGCAGCCTCCCTCACTATCAACGCTCCACAGCAGAGTGGTTCGCCCGTTACCCGCAGCTTTAAAAAGTGCTTGATTCCAGGAATAAAGAGAAACAAAGGTGAATGGACTTAAAGGTGTAATTAGAGCTTTATAGAGGGAAAACTTGCCAAATAAATCTCTTTAAAAAATTATCTTGAGCATTAAAAAATTTTAATTTTAAAACATTTTAAATCTGTAAGCTCCATGAGCACAGGGCATCAGTGTACCTCGTTCACTGCTGTATTCTAAACGTCCAGAACACAGCCTGACAGTTAGCGGATGCTCAGTAAAGACTTGGTGAATATGTGCAAACTAAACATACAGAAAATCACAGGGATTAAACAAATGCTAATTAACATTTTGCCATATTTTCTACTGATCTCCCAAAATATTATGGGTACATGTGAAGCCGCACCCCTCAAGCTAGCTCCTACCTCTCCAGAGGTAAATCTCTATACTTAAAAATGTTCTGTATTATTTTCATGGATTTTATATAATCTTACTAAATATGTATATACCTAAAGGTATTATTATATTACTAATACTAAATATGTATATATCCAAAGGTATACTGTTACGGATTCGATTGCTTGTATTCCGCAATTTACATAAATGCTGTCATACTGCAGTTACCCTTCTGAGCCCTGCTTCTTCCATGTTTCTTGGGTTTAACCAAACTGTGAAGCACTAATCAGCACACAGCTGTCCCCTCAGCCACAAACTGAATTTACCAGGGATACCAGAGAACATCTTCGACTCTAGCAGACAGTGACAAACTTCTCTCCGAAGCGCCTGTATAAATTTACACCTCCACCAGCAATTTGTAAGAATTCCTGACACTGGACATCCTCACCAATATTTGGCCTTCACACTTAAAGCATCTGCCAATTTCAAGGCTGGGAAACAGTTTCTCATGTCGCTTCTCTTGATTATCAGTGAAGTTAAGTATTTGTTCATATATTTATTGATTATTCAAGTTCCTCTTCTGAGAATTGCCTGTTCACACCATAAGCCCATTTTTACGTTGAGTAGCCTGTCTTCCTCTATCCAGTTTTAGAAGTTCTTTATACATTCTTTCCACGAATCCTTTGTCATTTATAAGATATTGTAAATTTCTTTCCTAGTCTGTGACTTGGTCTACTTTCTAGTCTGTGAAAAGACACAATGTCCAGAGGGTCTTTTGAAGCATAGTTTCATATTTTAATGTCGTGAAATTTATTAATCTTTTCCTTTATGTTAGGGTTTCTTTTTTGGCTTTGACTTTCCCTACCCATTTTAATCTTTTCCTCTAGGTATCATTGTAGCTTCAGTTTCTAATTCAATTCTAAATCTGAAAACCTAGATAAAACAAATAAATTCCTAAAAATGTACATATAATGGTAAAAACATATATAAAATGGTAAAATTGGCATAGGAGAAAATCTGAACAAACAAAAATTTAAGAAATTAAAATGGTAGTAAAAAATGGTAGTAAAAAAACTCCCTTCCTGTCCCAAATCCTTTGGCCCAGAAGGTTTTATACAGGAGGCTAATAATCTTTTAAAGAACAGTTAATTCATATCTTACACAAATCATTCCAGAAAAGAGAAAAACAAAAACTGCTCAACTTCAGGCTAGTAAAACCTTGGTTATTCAAAAACCAAATAAGGGACTACAACAACAAAAAATCTGAGTCAGATCTCCTTTATAAAAGCAGATGTAAAAATTCTAAATAAAATACTAGCTAACCAGATATAACAGTGCATTAAAAATAATGAATCGTGGTTAAATAGGGGTTTATCCAGAAATGCAAGGACAGTTCCACATGAGATGACCTACCAACAAAGTTCACCATAACAGTAGACAAAAGGAGAAGCGACCAAAAGACATTTCAATCAATTTTGAAAAGGTATATTAGAAATAATGCCTACTTACAAAGAAAACTTTTAGCAAAATTGGAATAAAATAGAATTTCTTTCTTTTACATTTTTATTTTAAAACTTTAGAAAACATTTTTAATAAAAGTTTCCAAATATAGGTAGTTCTACTATGATGCAACATATGTGTTCCTAAAAATCACTATGCTATCTAAAATCATGCAACAAAATCCACAGGATTTCGGGCAAAAATGGGGTTGGGGAAAAACACTAAAACAATCTCGTTAGTAACACATTAAAAATAAGATAGGAATCTATTAAAAGTGAAAATGAAATGAAAAGAAATGAAAAAGAGAGAAAGGATAGAATGTCAATGAAAAACTGGATTACTATATGGAGAAAAATGAAACTGGATCCGCACCAACACACATTATACAAAAGTGGACTCCAAATGATTTAAACATTTATAAATGAATGGTAAAAACACAAAATTAAAAGCTCATAATATAGGAGAAATAAGGCAGTGAATGATTTCTTAAATAATAGCACAAAGCACAAGCTACAAGCAAACAATATTGATCAGTTAGGACATTGTGGAAGTTGGATGACAGACTGTTTTAGAATATAGTTGCAATGTTTGTATCGAACAAGGGATAGTATTTACGTACAGGCATACCTCATGTTACTGCGCTTTGCAGATAGTGCATTTTTTACAAGACTCTCCACCAGCAAAAAGATTATGACTCGCTGAAGGCTCAGATGATGGTTAGCATTTTTTAGCAATAAAGTGTTTTTTAATGAGGGTATATACATTGTTTTTTTAGATATACTGCTATTGTGCATTTAATAGACTACAGTAGAGCATAAACATAACTTTTACAGGCATTAGGAAACCAAAAAATTGGTGTGATTCACTTATTGAGACATTCGCTTTATTCCAGAGGTCTGGAACTGAACCTGCAGCATCTCTAAGGCATGCCTGTACAAAAGGCATGCTTGCAAATCAACAAGAAAAAGACCAAAAAAATCCAAACAGAAAAACTGTAATCAGAGAAACGCAAACTAAAATTATGACATCACTTTATTTCTGCTAGATTGGAGGGAAATTAGGAAGCTGGAACATTCCAGGTTTTGGTGATGGTGTGGTGATACAGGAAGTCTCATACTGCTGGTGGAGGGTATATTGATATAATCATTCTGGAAAAGTCACCTGGCAGCATTTAATTAAAATAAATACAGGTATTCCCAACGGTCTGTCAATCTCTTCCTGGATATATGTGCCCCCCGACAGTTTATAAAGAAAAATTTATAATGGTGTATTTTTTTTGTAGTACTGATTGTGGTAGTAGACAGCTGAAGGCAATCTAGGTGTTTATCACTGGAATAATAGGTAAAATGCAATAAATGCCCATCATAGACTACAGTGAGAGTCAAAGGACTAAAAATATACACAGCAACATAGGCAGACCTTAAAAAATATAATGGTAAGGTACTTCTGCTTCTGGTAATGGCAGACTATAATTCAAACAATCCACTTATGGGGAGCAATTAGAAAACCTAGACAAAATATAAAACATATGTGCTTCAAGACACACGACAGTTATTAAGATATGAAAAACAACCTGGTCAGGATCCAGAGGCCAACAAGCTCAAGCAAATAAGCCAAGTGTTTATGACTGCCTTTCTCTGGGGAAGAGGGGTGTTGATTTGTGATAAAACAGGGAAATGGCTGAGAGATTGAATACTTTTGACCACCTCAAAGGGCTAGAGGGAGAGGAAATGGACGCAAGAGCCCACCAAGGAGATGAGGTGGGGGTCGTCTCTCTTTGCATTGGGACTCCAAAGGACTCCATGCTAGGAGTATGGATAAATTACAAATAGACTGCCCTTGCAGGACTTGGCTCAGCTTTGAATAATTCAAAACTGCACTAAGAAAACCCTAGTTGCTAGTGCCCAGAGTTACTTGGCAGAAGCAAATATAAATCCTCTGGGGAAAGATAATACCATCTTAAGCCAAAAAGCATTTCTATAAACAATTCTGCAAGTACTCTGTTCATCACCAAACATAACCAGGCACATGTGGAGGGAAGGCAATATGAACAAAAGAAATAACTTCCATAGATACAGATCCATAGACAATCCAAAAAATGGAGTTATTAGACAAAGATCTTAAAATTAATATACTTACTTCCACCAAGGAAGTGGAAGGCAAGATTGACTATTTCAGCAGAAAAGTGAAGACTATAAAAAAGAAACAATTAGAAAGTCCAGAGCTAAAAAATTCAGTAACTGAAATCAATGGATGGGTTTAACAGAAAATAAGATACAGTTGAATAGAGAAGATAGGTCAGACAAAAATATTCAGAATAAAGCAGAGACAGAAAGATGGAAAGCACAAAAGAGAAGGTAAAAGACATTGCAAATGCACTGAGAGGGTCTACATGTAACTACAGTCCCAGGAGAGGAGACAGAGAATGCACTTGAAGCAGTATTCGAAAAAAAATGGCTGAGAATTTTCCAAAATAAGTGAGAGACATCAAGCCACAAATTCAAGAATTCTCATGAATCCTAAGTTGATTAAATTTAAAAAAACAACAACTACATCTGGGCACATGAGGAAAACTGTTGAAAGCTGAAGGCAAAGAGAACATCTTTTAAGGAGGCTGGGGAGGAGACAGACTCATGTTAAAGGTGCAGAAATTAGACCGACTGCTGACTTTTCAACAGAAACAGTGGGAACCAAAATACAATGTAATTATATATTTAAAGTGTTGACTTCTAGACTCAGAAAATTAAGGAAGTAAGGTAAAAGGAAGGCATTTTCAGACAAAGAAAAGTTGGAAGAACTCATCCCTAGCAGACATACTTTAAAGAAAATACCAGGTATAGTCATTCTGGTAGAAAGAACAGGACCTCACATAGGAAACTGGAGATTCAGGAAGAAATGAAGAGCAACGAAAATGTAAATATATGGGAAAACATAAATAAACATTGACTCTCCAAAAATTACTATCTTGTTGAGTTAAAAATACACAGAGAAAAAAATACACAGAAAATTAAAATATATGACACCAAGGGCCTATAAATCAGGAGAGGAGTAAATGGACTGTGTTCTAAGGTCCTTGTATTGTCCAGAAACATGTTAAAAGTACTAATTTATATTAGACTTTTATAAGATTTTTTTTCTGATATAATTTGTAGGATAACCACTAAAAGCATAATAATGTTTATAACTTTCAAGCTAACAGAGATAAAAAATGGAAAAAAAAACTAGTCAATCTTAAAAAGGCAAAAAAGCAAAAGAGTGAAAAGTAACTCAAAACAGATGGAACAAATGAAATACACTTATTAAGATGGTAGATGTATAGCCAAATATATTACTAAATACATTGAACTAAATATTTCAATGAAAACACAGGTTTTCACACTGGATTTAAAAACCCGCTTACTCGCTATTTAAGAAATACGTCTAAAGTCACAGAAAGGTTAAATGTAAAAGAATGGAAAATTACATATGTCATGCAAACACTAACCAAAATAAAGCTAATGCAGTTGTTATTTATATCAAGGTAGATATTATGGTAAAACACATTATCAGAGAGAGAGAGGACCATTTAACAATGATAAAAGGTTATATTTAAGGAAGATATGACCAAATCTAAATTTGTATGCTCCTAATAACATAGCCTCTAAATATATGAAGCAAATAGAAAAATTAAAAATCCTAGTGGAAGATTTAGGCACACTTTTCTCAGCAACTGATAGAAAGAGGAAATAAATACAGCAAGAAGAATGACATATGCATCCAACAAGGAAAGAATACACATCATTTTCAAATATATATGAAACACTGAAAATACATAAAAATCAATCAAGTTTCAACAAATTTAAAAGGGTTGGAATCATGCAGACTTTTTCTATGTCCTAACGCAGGTAAGTCAGAAATTAAGGACAAAAAGCTAATTAGAAAATCCACATATATTTAGAAATAATATATTTATAATTAACCCAAGGCCAAAGAAGAAATTTCAATAGAAATTAGAAAACATTTTGAACTGAATGGTAATTCAAATAATATAAAAAATCTCTAGAATGTAGCTTAATCTGCTTGGAGGAAAGCATATTGCCTTAAACTTGTATTAGAAAAGAGGAAGGGCCTCAACATCTTTGTTTTAACCTCCCTCTCGAATAGTACTTTATTTGGGTGAAGAATCCTTAGCACTCTGATGTGCTCTGAAGTTACTTAAGTTATTTTCTGGCTTCCCCATCACTGCTAATGAGCAGACTTTCAATCTAACATCATTCCATGGTGGGCAATCCGGCTTCTCTCTCTCTTTGGTTGCTTTGAGTGTCTCCTACTGGTCTTTGGTGTTCTGTAGTTTCACTATGAATGAGTGTCATGTTGTGATTGTTATATAAAAATTTGTATCTTTCATCAATTTTGGAAAATTTGTAGCCATGCATTCTTTAAATATTGTCTCATTCCATTTTCTCCTTTTTGAGCACCATTTAGATAGATGAGTGTTTCTCAAATACCCTGTTTTCACTAAGCAGGGACAAATTTTTAGGTGATTTTCCAATTTGTAGGTTCTCAGATTGCATGAGTTGATATAAATTTGAACCCTATATCCATGTAAGGTACAGGCCCAAGATTTCAAATTTTCAAAGAGAGGTTTTGTTCCTTACCCAGAACCCAAAGGGAGACAGCAAGAGTTGAGTGGAATAAAAAAAGTCCACTCTTCCACTGACAGTACAGCTCTTAGAGGGTCTCAGTTTTGAGTACCAAGTTTTAGTTCCATCTCCCACTCTTGAACAGGCCTGAGGCTGGATCTTCTGTTTCCAGGTGGATAATAACTCTAGCTGCTATGTTTTCAGGCTAAATACCCCTTTTCTCCCCTTTAGCTACAGTGTCAGAGTACGTGACCATCAACTCTCATCTTCAGAGTCTCCCAGTGCTGGCACCTGGGAGTCTTCTTCCATTCCTATGAGTTGAGCCATACAGCTAAGGTAATTTTTGTTGTATTTTATCCAGTATATTGAGGAGTTTATAGCAGGAGAGTTTTTCAAGTTATTTCAGCTCATCATCTTGCAGAACTGGAAGTTGCAATTTTATCTTTACCAATACACAAAGTGCTAGCTGACACAGCTCCTAAGGCTGTAAACTCATCAAGAAGCTAATAAGAAGTTAAATCTCTATTTTAACAGAGAAACCATGGAATCTTGCTCTGCAAAATGTCAGGTTGGTGAATTTTTTCCATTTTTTTTCACCAACAACCAATCACTTTTACCTACAAATGTTTTACACACCTGTTTAAACTTAAAAACATACACTGCCCCCCCACCCCCCACCAGCCACAGAGATAAGAAAGAGAATTGAGCCAAGCAGAAAGAAGCCTAAATTTTGGATATAGTCAATTTTCATTAGCCAGCCTTGGTGGTCTAGTTGCTAAGATCTGGCGCTCTCACCACTGCATCCTGGGTTCGTTTCCCAGTCAAGGAACCACACAACCAGACTGTTGGTTGTCACACTGTGGCAGCCACATATTGCTGTGATGCTGAAAGCTATGCTGCTGGTATTCCAAATACTAGCAGGGTCACTGATGATGGACAGGTTTTTAACAGAGCTTCCACATTAGACAGACTAGGAAGAAGGACCTGGCCACCCACTGCTGTAAAAATTGGCCACGAAAACCCTGTGAATAGCAGTGTAGCATTGTCTGATACACTGACGGAAGGCAAAAGAATGGCGCAAAAAGGCTGGACAGGATTCTGCCCTGTTGTCCACAGAGTCGCTAGGAGTTGGAATTGACTCATGGCATTAGCAACAACAATTTTCATTATGGAAAAAAAATAAGGATAATAAAACTAACGGCTGTTAAGGATTTGTTCAAAAACCAGTTACTATCCAGAGATGATTATTTATGTGAGCTAATTTCCTCTGCCTTTTTTGCTGACAGCTCTTGGCCATAGTTACTGATATCTGGGATGAAGACCTCAGTCCTAGATCATAACCATTGATGATGGTCCTTAGGGAAAGCAGAAGAAAAGATTAAATACTAATTAAGCATCTACTATGTGCCAAATACTGTGTTAGGAACTTTACCTTCAATATTTCAATTAATGAGGTATCATTAGTCCTATTTTAGCAATGGGAAAATTCAGGCTCCAGAGTGGATAATCTGCCCAGGGCCAAACTATTCACATGGGCTGGAGCCGGACCTGCTCTTGGGCGGTCTGACCTTGAAGCCCACGTGAGGTTTAGTCCATTACAAAACCTTCTTCAGTATCTGCAGATATTTAATCAGCAAAGAAAAAAATTAAATGAAAATCTCTAGATTCAACTAAATAATGGGGATAAATGGGTTCAAAGAGTTTAGGGTGAAAACATTAAAGCAAAAAGGGTTTACTGTTTAATCCTTGGTCATTCAGAATATTTCTCTCAACAAAATTAGCAATTCTCTCACCTGAAGAAGGCTGAGCTGTGTCTGTATGGCATCAATTCATTTTATGTATAAAAGTATTTTCTGAATCTGCCAAACTCTAAAAGCTTACCTGAAACCAAAGCCCAGGTCCGAAATATCTGTAGGTTCCAAAGCTGCAAATCTGACTGGACCCCAACACACAACGGAGGGTAGGGGGCCCCAGGTAGAGGTGGTGTGAGGGTGTGCAGAGACGGCAGTCACTGTCCTGCTGTGTTTGCTGACAGAGGTGCAGAGCCATCCATTTATGGGGAGTGGTTTTCTCCTGACTTCTGAGAAGCAGCAATGTGAGTTAATCCTGGAGTGCAGAGCTGTCTCCAGGGGCCTGGAGAGTCTTAACCACATGGCGACAATTCCCTGTCCATGTGGCCACAAGGCTGATTTTCCCTGTGCTTTTCCTGACTCTCCAATCCTTTCAGAGAAGGTCTCTGTAGAGCATCTGCTTGGTGCTCACGACAGTGCTACGTGATGTTGGGACATCAGGGTTTGGATAAAGCATGTGTCCTGTCACCAAAAGCTGACAGAGACAAGTCTAGCACATTTCACCACATACAAATCACACCAGCAGAAGCACTGGGTGAAGGCTACAGAATGATCTCAGCTGTGTTTAAATGTACACGTGAAAAATCTGGAAGAAAAAATACTAAAATGTTAAGACTGGATCTAATTGGGAAAAGAGATTATGGGCAATTTTGTCCTGTTCCTTTATATTTATTCATCCTCAGATTTTTTTAACCATAGCCATGCTCAATGCTAAAAAGAAAATGTACTCCTATTAAATATTTTATAAAATGTTATTTATGAGAGTATTTTCTTAACATAAGTACACCAGCTGTAATACATTATCGAAATTATAGAGGATAATCCTCTTCCAGGGATTCATAGCATATGGTGAATAAAACTAAAATCAAAATCTAATTAAACTCATTAGAAACCTTCAAGTTTTACATACGTTTTGACTCAGCCAATCCATTTCTAGAAGTTTATCTTAAGAAAATAATCATGGAAGAATGCAAAGATGTACGGAGAAGGATATCCATGATGGTACTGCTTAAAATACTAAAAACTAAAAAAAAAATAAATTGTAAATAAAAAACTGCAAATGCTCAACAATAGAATATTAACTAAAAATATTACGACATGTTCATAAATGGACTAACATGTAGCCATGAAAATAATAGTTGCTATGATAGCTTGAGGAACACCTAATGAGATCCAGGGTAGCCCACAATCTATTATTAAGCGGAGAAAAAAAAACAAGTCATGAAACAAAACATATCGTATGAGCTCTTTTTTGTTAATAAAAAAGTTCATACACAGAATAAAGATTGGCCAAATATACAACAAAATGTTATTAACAATGGTTTCTAGGTTGGGAAATTTTGAGTGATTTTTTTCTAAAATGTCTATAATGAACCTACATTACTTTTGTAATAATAAAAATTCCTTCTGAAATCTAAGCCCAGATGCAGTTTCATTTCTCTGTGTCCGCGTGTCCCAGGTTTGTGGCTGATCCTAATTTCCAGCCTGCTGAGTGGGCCTGAGACGCTCCCAGGGGTGCGACGCACCGACTCAGTGTGGTTCTGGACGGTGCATTCTGGTCCTCCAAGGGCAACAGGAAGCTTCCAACCTGAGGCGGCTCCAGGAGAGCCCTGGCTCGGCCCTCAGGATGCTGAGTCTCCAGTGGCTGAGTCTGCCGCTTGCCAGAGGGAACTGCGCAGGTGAGCTGCCAGGCGCCCTGCGTGCTCACTAGGGCACAGACAGACCAACGCAACCACAGCCAACTACTTGTTTTCCTACGAGAGATTCAGTCATTCGTTCCATAAATTTATTGAGCATCTACTGTCTATGCGCTAGGCTGTAAACGAGGGACTTTACACACATTATTTCCTTCACCCCTTATGAAAGCCCTTAGAATCATGTTATGATTCTGATTCTGCAGATGAGAAACCTAAGGGCAGAGAATTATGTCACTTGTCAGCTTGTCACAGTAAGAGGCACAGCTGGGATCCAAGCCCAGGGTCTGTATGGCTCCCAGTCCAGTGTCCTTCACAGGACTCCAGGATTTCCCATTGCTATTTCCTTTAAAATAAATTAAAAGATTGGATTTGATGCTTACAACATTAATCCACATCTTTCCCTACATTTTCACAAGCTGCTTTTCCATTAAAATCCCACACCAAAGCAGCCTTGACATGGCTTATAATGCCCCCTGCTAAGGGTCTGCAGGCTCTCAGCCCAGAACCCCAATGAGGCACAGCATTGGAATATGGAGGTTATTCCGCAGCGGAACGAAATCCACCACTATCTCGGTCCCTTGACCAAGCGTCTGGAACGCCTTCCAGAACCCAGGAAAGCTGGGGTGCCTTCTGACTTCCCAGAACCATCTCCCTGAGACCCCACACAGATGTGTCTGGGACAGATGGTGCAGGACAGCCCACCGACTCTCCACTCCCTGGGCTGCGGCATGGGCCCCTGCACAGGGGCCAGCACCAGCTGTGCAAAGCGAGGCCAGTGCCCTGTGATGGCCCACCCTTCACTGTGTGGCTGTGTGCGAGGGCTGTGCTCTAGTCACTGGTCATGGGGCTGCTGTGGGAACATGGTGGATACATCAAAAGTGAGACACGCAGCAAGGACAGCAAAGCTGGAGTTGGCTGCTCTGTGAGTGAGCTGAGTGACCACACGTGGAAGGAGTCTGGCTCTCCCTGCTGCTTTCTCAGGGCCAGGAAAGCGCTCCTCCAGGTCCACCTCCCCCATCGCGGCAGGCACCTGAGACCCAAGCCCTCCAGACAGCGCTGCAGGGAGAAGGGAAGGGGCTTCAAGGCCTGCTGACCTGCGAAAGGCAGGAGCCAAAGGGAGCGGCTGGAGCACTGGAACCTGTAGACAAGTACTGAGATCTGCGGCCAATTATTTTCCCAAAATTTCACCTGTCTCTCACATGGAGCCCATTTAAAATCCTGTTTTCTTGGGGGAGATAGCTGCAACCCGAAAATGAAGCAGAAGCACTGATGAAATGAAACATGTCCCTAAGGAGAACCCTCAGTTCTTTTTGCTGGGCTCCAAACCAGTGTGCCCCTGTGGTTGTTAGTGAGAGTCCTGCAGTCCCGAGCCAGCCCCTTTCCACCTCCCGAGCACAGAAGAGCTGCACTTGCACACCCATCCATATCAAACCCCTCAGAGCCAACCTTGCCAGCCTTCACAGGAGCCTCTCCTGCTCCAGCCACCACCGTGTGTGAGCTATGCTTTCTAGCAATCAGTGTCTTCACAGTTTCTTGTGTATAAATAGCTTCTTTTAAATGAGACTAGAAACTCCCTACAATAGATGCCTCTTGGAATGTCTCTCTGGCTCACACAGGCAATTGCAATTCTTCTAACTTCAGATGATTACACATGTTAAGGCAATCAGGATCCTCCTCAAAGATCGAGAATAGCGATGAGAGAGTCTGCCTCTCTAAGTGGACAGATGGCACATGTGACCTTGGACACTGTGGGCCGTTCCAGGCTACCTGAGGAAGACACTGCTTTCCAAAGCAGACAAAGAAGGAAGCTGATGCAGAGAAAGGCAGTGGTAAGACATACACTCAGCGCGTGCGCGCACACAGACACACACACACACACACACACACACACACACACACACACACACACACATGCGCGATTGCCTGATTCTGACATCAGATCTCCTCTTTTGCTTAAGCTAGCATCTCTTATTTTCCATCATGGCCTCTTGTCTATCAGGCCCCATCTTTTTTTCTTCAGTGTATCTTACTCACATCAGGTTTTCAGTCAAGACTTTTGGATTCACAGAGAGTTGTCTACAGTATTTTCTGAAACTTTCTGGGTTAAGAGTTTCCACATCCGCCTTCATATTTCCTCCCACCCTCAAGGTGAGTTATTTGCTGGCACTATCATTGGCTGATTTTAGTGAGCATGATTCAGAAGGTTCCTTTCTAACTTCACACCTGTCTAACCATCCTGTCACGGAACTCAGAGCCCAGGACAGGTTCACAGTGTCCGGAGAGGCAAGCACAAGCAGGAAACGGAAGTGCGAGTCCAGCTTTTCCCAAGTGTGCCCCTCAGATGTACAGGTACACACACAAGAATTCTAGAGTCAGATGAATTCTGAAAGTCCTACGATGCACATAAGAAAATTATAGCTCTGAGATGTTTAACCTGCATTCCCCAAACTTATTTGATCCATGAATCCCTTTTTCCTCTTAACATCCCTCAAGACCAGTGCTCTGGGCACAGAGCCCGGGAGGCACGTTTCTAGCTTCACTTTCACACTAATTGTCTGGGACAATCACCCCAGGTGTCAATTTCCTCATTTATTCAGAGGAGATCAAACAAGCATTTCAGATCAGAGGCAGAGAGAAGGGAAATCAAACAGATCTGAGGTCAGCTCTAAGCTACGCTATCATCTGTGTGATGTGACCACCACAGTCACTTAAACTCTGAGCTCCCATTTTTCTTATTTATAAAACAGGACTGTTGCGAGGACTAAACAGAACAATCTTTAATTAAACTGGCATTTCTTCTTTCTCTTCCTCACCTGCATCCTCTTAGCACAGTGTTCTTTCAACTACTAACCATGGAGGGGTGGGTAGATAGATGCCTAAATGACAGGTCTGGAAGCCCAGATCACCTAAATAATCACTCCCAGGGTAACCAGGTTCTGCATATGTACCCAGCATTTGTTTCAATCAGGTATGGTAAGACATGCAGACATGCAAATGATTGTCATGAAGGAAGAAGTTTATATTCACAGTTTCCTAGAAACAGGAAGCGTGGCACACCATGTGGGGCCTTGTGGGGAAGCATCAGGGTCAGTCAGGAGGTGGGGCTGGGGGGGAACATGGGAAAGAGCTTTTACTGTGGTTTCAGCAGGAAAGGCTAGGCAAGGCAGGGTCAGCAGGCTTAGCATTGGCTAGTGTGAATAATTTCAGGGGGTTCTGTGGTATAGGGACTGTCCCCTAGCTGTCTGGTCCCTGACCTGGGGCAGGGGGAGAGGGCCTGAGTGTGAGAGCCTCCTAGAGGAGGTGTTTGAGGATGTGGGCTCTGGACTGGTTAGTTGCACCTGAAGAGCACACTCTCAGATGAGTGTATATTATCTCTTGGAATTTGCTAGCCCTGGGAGGGGCATTCTCTCCAGCGTCAGCAAAACCCCAAGATGTCCAAGCATTAGGTAATACAGAAAATAAAAACATGATTAATACAATTAGTTCCTGTACTCTCGGAAGAAGGGCCCTGACCCTCACTGTTTATTGATTCCCAAGTTGTCAATGTGTCCAGAACTTGACTCAGCATCTTCCTCCCCTAAACCTATTCGTCTTGGACTACTCACCTCAGTGAGAGCATCTGCATCCGCCCAGGCATCCAAGTCAAATGCCTGCGAGTTACACACTCCTCTCTTTTGCTCTCTGTGAGCCTTCGCCCAGATCCCCTTTCAATAAAGGACTTGTTGCCCTGACGCTGGAAACTGATGACAGATAGCCTTCAGTGACAGTCCCTTCAGAGACAGCTGCAGCTTCAGAGCGCCGCCATACCTGAGCCCTGCCCCTTATGGAGCGGCCCATGTCAATCCATGTGGAAGGAGAAGGGCGTCGCCACCTCCACCCAAATCGAAACAACTTTGCAGGGTGATTCTAGTTCACAAGTACCCTGGGAAGCTGGCCATGGCTGTTACTGGATCCGCATCATAGCTGGACTTCTCCCTCTGTCCACTGCTGCTCCCGTCCCCTCCTTTCATGGACGCTGATCCCCAAAGACTCTTCAAGAAACATCCTGCACCCTAGAGCCTGTGGAGTCTGTCTCCCAGGAAGCCCAGCCTATGACACCAATCTATGACCAAGTGATGACCACACCTTCTCACCATCTCTGAAGTCTACTTTCAAGTCTTTTCCTACTATTAGTGTTTTAGTTCACAGCCACCATCAGATCTTAGCTAATGACAAGACTCTAGGAGTCTGGCTCCTGGCCAAAAACTTATGTGCGATCTTTCAGGTCTGACCAAGCACAATTGCGAAGACTTTTACTGGGGAAAGCTACCCTTCCCGAAGCAGACTTGGTGCACAGCCAGCGCACTGCAGTCTCTGAAGGCAGCTGCAGCCAAGGCCCCAGGCGCCTGGCCAGCCCTGCTCCCACACACAGTTGCGTGCCTAGCCCAGGTGCCTCCGTTTGGAGGCCTCCTTATCTGGGACCTTCAGCCAAGGCCTTCCTCAGGTGCTTCTGCTGAGACTTCCTTACCGAGGGGCAGGCGTGGGAAACCTTGAAGATTCTTTGCTCCGCTCTGACTCAGTAGCCAGTCCTCCTATCTTCCCCTGCTCCCTGTGGAGCCTCTTGTTCTGGATCCTTTCAGCAGTGGGCGGTCTCCCACCTGCGCTGATGCATGGAGGCGGACCCTGGGGAGCCAGGTGCGCTCCTCCTGCTCACACTGCTGCAGGGAGGGGCTCAAGCCTTCACTGTTACTTTGCTTTGTCTTGACTGATTACCCCAACACCTGGCAGCTCAGCTCTCTCCGGTTCAGCTAAGTTCTAGATGGACTCCTAACTGTTCTCCTTATGTAAAAATAAAAATGACCTTTCCAGATGGAATTTGCACCTAACGTTAACCAAGACAGACCACATTCTGAGCCATAAAATAAAGCTTAAAAAATTTTAGAGGAACTATATCATACAAAATATGTTCTCTGACCATAATTGAATTAAACTAGAAATCAATAAAAGATATTTGGAAAAAAAATCCCCAGAGATTTGGAAATTAAAAACACATTCTAAATAATCTATAAATAAAAGAGGAAGTCAAAGGGAAACTAGAAAATATTTTTAATTGAATGAAATAAAAACATGTATCAAAATTTGTGAGATACAGCTAAAGCAGTGCTTAGAGGAAGATTTATGGGTTTAAATGCTTCTATTAGAAAAGAAGAAAGGTTTCAAATCAATTATCTACAATTACATCTTAAGAAATTCAAAAAAGAACTGCAGAAAAAACCCAAAGAGGGGCTGGCCTGGTGGTGCAGTGGTTAAGATCACGTGCTCCACTTAGGTGGCCCAGGGTTCGCAGGTTTGGATCCTGGGTGCAGACCTACACACCGCTTGTCAAGCCATGCTGTGGTGGCGTCTCATGCATAAAGCAGAGGAAGATGGGTATGGATGTTAGCTCAGGGCCAGTCATCTGCAGCAAAAAAGAGGGAGATTGGTGGCAGATGTTAGCTCAGGGCTAATCTTCCTCAAAACCAAACCAAACCAAACCAAACCAAACCCAAAGAAAGCAGAAGACAGGGAATAATAAAGATAAAAGAAGAAATCAATGAAATTAAAACCAGAAAAATACAGAGAAATCAATGAAACCAAAAGTTGGTTCTTTGCAAAGTCAATAAAATTGATAAGCCTCTAGTCAGAATGAATGAAAAATAGAAAAGAAAGATGATACAAATTACCAACAACAATAATGAAAGGGCATAGACATTAAATACATTAAAAGCATAATAAGTAAATACTATGAAAACTTTATGCCCACACATTTAACGATGTAGTTGAAGTGGACCAATTCCTTGAAAGATACAAACCATCAAACGTCCATGACCTGACTAAGCCTCCATTAACGGAACTGAATCCGCAGTAAAACTTGATGGAGCCCTCCAGGACCAGAGAGCATCACTGGTGAATTACCAAACATTTCAGGAAAAAAATCCCAAGTCTACATAATCTTCTCCCAGAAATAGAAAAAGAGGGAACAATTCTGACAACGTTGAACCTTAGCTGAGCCCTGTGCTCCCAGAAAACAGAGAAATCCCCCTTCTTTTGTGACCCTCTTGTTTTCTGAGAAAGGACTAGCCACAAAGGACCACCCTACTCTGCCATTCCTAAGACCACCTCCATCCCTCTTCAATGGCTCCCTTGTTCTGTAAAACCCTGCTTTCTCCCTCTTCTTTGAACTTTCCTCATTGACGAACGTTCTCCCTATTGCAACCGCCTGAGTGAAGCCATCTCCTCAACCTGCACTTCGTCTCTGGCAGTTTTGGTGTGTGACTCGAAGACAGCCACATCTGGCCTGCAGCTCCCTGCCTACCCCACCCAGGTGATGAGCCTCTCCCTCCTGACTGGCGATCAGGGAAGTGCTGTGTCCAACCCCTGGCCCTGGGTCTGGGTCTGTCAGTAGCATGGGAAGGATGTGATTTTGGTTCCTGTTGAGTACTCACTCTATTGCTGGTGCTGGCTTCTCTGGTTTCATGGTGTGAACATTTGGTGATCTCTGTAAACAGATTAATGACTTATAGAGAGCTTGTTTCTGCTGAGTGGAGGAGGACAGACCATCCTCTTAGTCAGTCTTCTCTGTTTGTCTGTTTGACTATCTAGCTCAAATCAGCTAAGAATTCCACACCCGCAGGAAGCGAATATTGGACTAGCGAGTTTTGTTATTTCTGTGATGATGGGTGACCTGTGGCTGACATTTTGTAACTGAAGCTGTAAGCTCTCTGTGTGTTTACACGTCTGTAAGTTAGAAAGGCTTTTCCCTCTCACTGTGTGCAAGCGTAATACTTTCCTAACTCCAGACAGTATTACCAAATTAGATGATAAAATCTCTTAAAGGACCTCTATTCTGATTGTCTTAGAAATAAATAAGCATTTATATAAATTAAATATTCCTAAAATTACCAGAAGTTAAGGAAATGGAATCTCAAATACTTTTAATGTGAAGAAACAGAAGTATTCTTATAGAAACTAACTCGGAAACATCTTAAGTAGTTCAATATTTGGTTTAATAAATAGAACTACGTCTTCACTGTATTAAATGATTATCAGTGGTAAACAATACACGTGTAGGTTTTTATTCTACTTGGGTGTGTTCTTCCTAAACTCATGCAGGCTTACTGATTGTGCAAGCTAGCACTCCTTCTACTGAATGTTAAAGATTATGAAAAATGGACATTTGTGCTTAACCAAATTGAATCACTATGTCTGACAAACTTTCCTTCAACAGGAAGTATGTCAGCTTGAAGATAATTTTGAAGATTTTTAGGTAATTTAACCTTCTAGTTAATTTCTAAGATCTTTTAGGTAATTTAACCTTGTAGTAGTTAAAGGATATTCAATAGATATCCAGATCATTTCAATAAAACAGAATACTGAATCATTGGTTACTAAACAATTTAAGTTTATGTACTCCTGCTTTTTATTATTATTTTATTCTATGTTCCAGAGAGGCTATGTATAGATGGGTCTGTTAATGAATAGGTTTGCTTTTTCAACTTCGAGAAGTTGTACTCTAAGGGATGAAGACAGAATTAGAAAATTGTAGGGGAATTCTACTTGTCATGGTCAGAGCTGACTAGGAGTTGATGGTTTTTTTTTTTTTTTTAAAGATTTTATTTTTTCCTTTTTCTCCCCAAAGCCCCCCGGTACATAGTTGTATATTCTTCGTTGTGGATCCTTCTAGTTGTGGCATGTGGGACGCCGCCCCAGCGTGGCCTAGATGAGCGGTGCCATGTCCGCGCCCAGGATTCAAACCAACGAAACACTGGGCCACCTGCAGCGGAGTGCACGAACTTAACCACTCGGCCACGGGGCCAGCCCCGAGTTGATGGGTTTTTAAATAAGATTTTCAAAAGGAGTTTTAGTAGCAAATGTTATACTGATGCCAAAAAAAGAGAAGAATTTGGTTTTCTCTCTGTTAAAATGACAAAATTTTCTTGGAGTATTGGTCTGTGCTTAATAACAGGTCGTAAAAGGTTATTCATTACTTTCTGTGTAAGCTACATAGACAGCAGAGATTCTATGTATGATGAAAATCATTCCTTGTGCTTTATGTTGACTTTGTCATGTCCTTGGTTAAGAAGACAAAAGTTCCTTAGCTAGGAAAGAGCATTATGTTGATTTTAGAAGTAGTTTATAGTCACTTTGGTTAGCTAGCCAAGTATTGTTCTCAGTAACCCATGATCCTATCTTAATCAGTGTTCAGATCAAATCTCTTGACAACTTTTGATGTTCTCCCCTTCCAAAATTAAATCCTAAATGATAACTTTTGCACCTAAAACTGTCATTGGGATTTCCCAGAGAGCTCCCGGAAAATCATAAAGCATCTGTTCTTTCATTTCAGCACTACAATTATTAAAGTTTATTTGATCCTGAGGAGCTGAATGGGAAGAGCTGTCCAGTCGGAAGAGTTGCCTAGCCTTCCCTAGGTTAAATCTGAATGGGCGAATGCTAGCAGAAATATTTCAGAAATCGTTTGCTGTGTGGAAAGTTTCTAGAGAATGGCCAATGCCCTCGCTGTCCGTGCAGTGTTTCTGTTTGTGGGAGTCCTGGTGCTACTTTGCCTCCCATCATGCAACAACAGCGTAGTGTTAGCACCCATAACTTCACCTGGCTTTAAAATGCTAACTCGGTTGCAACTTTACTGCTTTCATTGGAATCTAGCATCTTGTAGGCGAGGGGTTTTCAGTTGGGGAACCACATCACCCACCCATGGAAGTTTATTAACGCACAGATGTTTAGGACCTGCCCCAGACTTACTGAATCTTTTTATAGATATTTTTGGTATATTATAACTGTATGCTTGATATAATAACATAATTTTGGCAGGATTATCATATGTTATATCTGAAGATTTTTTCCTCTGTAAAGATTATGTTCATCCATTTTTATAAATTAAACATAATTAACTGTTGAATGTAATGTTGAAAATAGGGTTAATCATGTTCATAGTTATGATGCCTGAAATTTTTGGACTGACTTTATCTTGTTTTGTATACTGCAGAATCACCAAATTTCTTTGTCCATTGCACTATTCTTGTTAGAAATTCTCATGAGATCTTTCACTTTTAAAACTATCAGTAACAATTTTACTGCAGCCCGTAAGTCTCTTCTAGCTAGTTCTTTGTTTCATTCTGATGCTTCAGCTACCAGCCTGAATGCTTCCGTCTTCTTCAACAAAGGCCTGCCTCAGAGCCCTGGGGGAAGGACTACGCCAGGTACTTTTGGGTTCAGGGCTCTGATGATGTCACGTAAACACCTTTGAGACCACAACAGTGGATGAGTCAGGATTTCCAAAACTCTTGAAGAGAAGCAGATGAGTTCAAGACACTGCAAACACCAGACAGACCGAAGCAAGAATTAATTGCATAAAACCGAACGAGCAGACAGACGAAGGATGATTGTGGGTTTTATGTGCAACATTGTTGATATTTTAATGTTCTGTTTTCTGGATAAAAAAGGAACTCCCTTTTTCCCTCTTAAGTCATCTTTAACTCCTAAATAGCTATTTAGTAGACCATGTTTTCGTAAAGTGAAATGAAACATTTGTAAATGGTATCTTTTTCTCCCTGCCTGACCCTCCAGAATTTGTAAGCTCTTACTGAGTGTTCTTATTTTCAAAGGAATCTAATCATTTGTTTGGGTTCCATAAGAATCTGCCATCCTCAATGGCAGGAGGGACACTTGGAAACACTGGCTATGCAACCAAAGCCTTGCCTGGAAGGTCACTTTTGAGAATGATGCTAATTTAATCAAATTCAACCAGACACTTTTAAGGAGCCGAGGTTAACTTCATGGAGCCAAAGCTTACAAACCCCTGTTGGAAAAACCAGCCTGATCCTGGGCTCTTAGGGTTTCCAGGCTTACACGTCAGTGAGGGAGGCCCCTCTCTGGCAGGCCTAGGAATTCTGGGATGTTTTGAAAACATTTAAGAGGGAGGAATTTGCCCAAATCTATAGATGCTACAGGTGAGATCTGGTGGGGAGTTCTTGGCTTGGCTTCCTAGCCACAGATGTTCAACGTTCATAAATTGGAAAACTCTATATTGTCAAGATTTCAATACTCCCCAAGTTGATCTAGGATTCAACACAATCCACATCAAAATTGCAGGAGGCTATTTTGTAGATACTGAGAAGTTGATTCTCAAATGTACATGGAAAGGCAAAAAAATAAAATAAAATAACTAAAGCAATTATTGAGAAACCCCAAAATAAGAAAATGAAAAAAGCAATGAAAACTGGGCAAAAGATTCGAGTACTTCACCAAAGAAGATCGCAAATAAGCATATGGAAAAATGTTCCACATCAGTGGTCAAAGCCACGCCCTGGTCTTCCAGTCTCTAGCCTCACCTCCTACTATGCTCCCCATTCCATACCATCTGCAATTCCTGCACATTTAAAGCCCCTGACAGCTCCTGGCACAGGCGCCCTTGCCGGAGATATCTTTCTGCATTTGTTCAGGGGAGCCCTCTCTCCCGAAAGCCCCTTCTAGTCCTCACCACAGCTCACTTGTAGGCATTAAGGCATACCTTCTCCTGAAGGGTTTCTCCGAATCACTTCCTCCCTGTCTCTGCCCTTCATACGTTGGGTTTGGTGCCTCTCCTCTGAGCCTCCTCATCTGTGTGGCAAAGGACTGGGGATGTTCAACCCTTACGCGTTTGAAGAAAGCACTGGCCCTCCACTAGCTCCTGGGACATTGCCTCTAAGTCCCTGAAATATCGTGCCTGATAAGATGTCTTTGTACGTCTGGGGCCTTGGGCCATGCCAGACAGTGTACACTAACAACGATTTATGGTGGGAGCCTTGAGCTACATGCCACAGGCTGAGCTCTGGTGGGCCTGGAGACTAAGTAACTAATGTCAGCCTTGTGGGTGCTGCACACCTAAGTAACTGACCTCCAGTAAAAACCTTGGACACCAAGGCTTGGGTGAACTTCACTGGTTGGCAATACTTCCTACGTGCCGTCACACACTTGGTGGGAGCATTAAGCAAGGTCCGTGGGATTCTGTGGGAGGGCACACCTGGAAGCTTGTGCCTGGTTTCTCCCGGACTCTGTCCACCCCAGGTGCCTTTTGCCTTGGTTGATTTTAATCTGTATGCTTTCACTATAACAAACTGTAACCGGGCGTGGAACAGCTTTTCTGAGCTCTGTGAGTCTTTCTGGAGGATCACCCACTGAGTGGCTTGGGCGCCCCGACACATCTTCCCCCTGGGTCCTCTTCTCTCAGAGCTCTTTTCATAATGAATTGTCACTGCCAGTGTCTCTCTGTGCTGTGATTTCTTTAAGGGCAAGACTCTTGTATGATTTCTCTCCCATCTCGAGTGCCGAATGCTGTGCCTAGAACATGACAAATGTGAAATAAATGTCTGACTGCAGGTGAGGCCTACGCTTCTTCTAAGTCATTCCCACTTGAGTCACAAACATGCCTCAGGGGTTGCAGAAGAAGGTGGAAGTAGCATGGGTTCTCTCCCACAGAGATCACACAACATGAACCATGCAAAAGCACAGGGAGAGAAAGCTGTCAACCCTAGAAGCCTGAGTTGAGAATTAAGCCTGTCAGACAACACATCCAGAATAAGAATTTAAAAAGCCTTAGCCGAGTCACAGCAGTGTGATAGCACAGCTGAGGGCTGCGGAGGCCACGGGCGCGTGGGGGGCGATGAGAGCAGTGGGCATAAGAAGGGCCATGGACATTCCACCCTGTCAACTACATTTTATTCTCAGATTCTGCCTGCAAGGAAAGCTGTCTCCACAGCAGGATAAGTCAGATTTCAATGGAAAATTCCAGATTGGGCATTTAAAATTCAAGAAGCCTTTTGGGAACAAGCAGCATCTATAGTTGTCCACTGGATTCCCTGGCTAATACTCGGTCCTGCAGGTAAGTTGCAATCCCAGCCTCAAGTTCTAGCCTTTCTGGTTCTTGCTGATAATGTCACAAATGTTTACCAATATACTCCATCATAAAAAGCACGGCACAATAATTAAGTTTTGCTAAAGGTCTTTTACTGGTAGTTCTTAATTAAGAAAGATTAAGAAAAAGAGAGAAACAGTTCAATTAAACACACATGTGCTTTGTCTTAGAGCTACAGACCAAAGAGAAATATAATATGCAATAAATGCCAACCCACCCCAAAGCAACAGCTCTGACCAGAATCATGGAATTTTAGAGTTGATTAGAAAAGAGGTCAGATCTTTGATTTGAATGTCCTCATTTTGGAAATGGAGTAGCTGGCACCCGGAAAATAATCTGTGACTATTTAATAAAGACAACAGCATGCAAATAGCCAAAACACTACTTCAACGTGCCAAGCCCCCAGCATGCTGCCTTTCCTCACTAGGCCTGGCCCAGCCTCCACCCAACTCCAGCAAAGGCACCCCTCAGATTACATCAATCCAGGCTTGAAGCTCTGGTCAGACACGACCTAGCTGGGCAACCTTGAGTAAGTTACTGCATCTCTCTGGGCCTGTTCTCATCACTGGATTGTAGAATAATAATGCTTACCTCATTAGATTTTATGTGGTTAATGAGGTAACAGGGAGCATCATGCCTGGCATATAGAAGATGCTCAATAAACTTTCCCTTTGCTCGTCCCATCAAGTCTTCCTCCATGGCAGCCTTTCCAACCAAACTTCCTCATCTGAACCACAAATCCAATGAGAATTATTTGAGTGCCTATTTTCTCAATTCCTCTGAAGGACGGCAAAGGGCTAGTACCATTCTAGAAGAGAGTTCATTCATTGCATACAATGGACGTCTTAGGATATCAGGGCTTAATTCTCTGCAGGAATCCAGCTGAGAGATGGCTTCCTGGACTCATACAGCTCTACAGGGTTCATGGCAGCCCTCTTTCACATATCTAGTATTGGACACCACCGATACAGGGCCCCCCAAACAAGGCACGATGTGGAGGGTTGAGGGCTGGAAGTGGGGGCAGAGGATGAAGAGGGGTTTTAAAATGCCTTCCCTGGGGCCTCTGTGCTTGGCTACTGACCAGCACCCCCTGAGCACAGGTAGCGGGCTACCTATATGCCTGACAATACCCAGAACCCATCCTCAGCGGTCCAGTGTTCTGGGAGGGCATAGCATTCACTTCTGGGTCTCACATCAACTCTTCCAGCATCGTGTTGCTTTAAAATAAACCATGCCCTGCCATCACGGGGGCAGCTTGGAGCTCCTCAAGGAGCAGCCTTCTGGGCCTTATGTTTTACCTGGGGCCACCCTCCCCCTACAATACACAGACACACATACACAGTACCCCAGACCTTCACGCATATACAGCTGTTAGCTGAAATTCATCCAAGTTGCCTCAATGCCAGTGGTCTGGTCTGGGCAGTCCCTGGATCTCAGGTCTCTGCCATCTCCACATGCTTCGCCTCTGTCCTGGTGCAGAAGGAAGAAACGGCAAGGGAGTCCTTGGGGGCGCCAGGGCCACCTCCCGGAGCCTCTCTGGGCCTGTTTACCATTGCTGAGGTGAAGGTATGGCTTCCAACACTGGAAGTGGAAGGAAAGCCACTTGGGCAAAGAGAAGGAAGGTTCCTTTGCCAGTTTGCTTAAAGTGGCACTACAGTATTATCTAGGCTGGTTTCCTCAATCTGGGTTCTGTTTAAGCACCCCAGAGAGGAGGGAAAGGAGAGTTTGAAGGGAAATGGGATGGGAAGGAGTCAGAGCTACAGAATTCTGGAGAACTTTTTCATGCTTTCCCCCCCACCCCCACCCCCCGATGTCGGCGTGGCGCTCCCCGCACCGCTCCCCTCCCCCACCCCACCCGCCTCCTCTCGGGCTTTGCTGCTCTGACCAGAGCACACGCAGAGCCTTATCTCCACCATGCGGGGGCCCTGCGGCTCTCACCGGCTGTCTCCCCACTCTCAGCCATAAACATAATGGGCATATTATCCCCGCTATTTCCGGGCAGCACACATCTTCCTTTATAGCTCCCACTGCAGGGGCTCAAAAATAACTTGTTGAGTGTTTGCAATTAGTAAAATACAAAGAATTCAGTTTAACAACTAACCAAGGGTAGGCAACCACCATAAAGCGACTCTAGACTTCCCTGCTTAACTAATATTTAGGGTCAAGGTCTTCCTCTCAATCTGTACTCAGAATTCGGCTCTCCAGGTGTAAAGAGGGGCACTAAACGGAGCGCACGGTCGCAGGGGACACCAAGGCGGTCCCATCTCAGGGAAGCTGCCCTGCTTATTTCAGAGGATCCAGGACCGGCCGCCTCCTCTGGGCTGGGGGCCTCAGTCCTGGAGCGACGACAGGCAAACGGAATCCAGTTCACCCTAGGCCAGCGAGCCCTCTCTCATCTCTTCCGTTTTATAGAGGTCAAGAGGCTGCAGTTCCGAAGCCAGACATGTGCCATCCATCAAGAACAAACTGGGGAAGGGAAACAGCGCAGCAAGGGACCAAATTTCATCCTCACCTTGAATACTCAGTTTCCCAGGTGACGACGCGCCCCGCTACGGGGACCATCAGGGTCCCGGCTCTAACAGGTAACCCACTGGTAACTCACTGATAGAAGTGGGTGCAAGAAGGGACAGGGATGGTGGGCGGGTGAGGGAAATCAGAAGAAAACCAGAAAAAGGAAAGCAATCAAAAGGGAGAAGCAAAAGGAAGGAACCAGAAGATGGAAACGAGAAACAGAAAAATTGGGGGGAGGAAAGGGGAAAAGACGGTCTCGAGGGGAGAGGAGAGAAGGAGCTCAGGAGGACCGACGCGCGGAGCGGGGGCGCGGGCGCGCGGAGGGCAGCGGCGGCGCCCTTACCGGCGGTGGCCGAGCGCAGGCTCTCCAGGCTCCAGGAGCGGGACAGGGCGCCGCGCATGCCCCCGCTGCCGCCGCGGCCGCCGCACACCACGCCGCTGCTGTCCGAGTCGGAGCCCGGGGACAGCCCGGCGCTGCTGCCGCCGCTGCTGCTGCTAGTGCCGAGGTCGCCGCTCGTCTGCCCGCTCGACTCGCTCGGGCATTGCTGCGCCCTCATGCAGGCGGGCCCGAGCTCCAGCCACAGGCTCGCGGGCGGCTGGGCCGCGGGCGGCGGCGCGGGCCAGGGCGCGGGGGTCGCGGCGGCGGCGGCAGGGCTGCCAGGCGACGGGGCGAGCGGGCCGGGGCCGGCGCCACCGTCGGAGGGCGAGGGGCGTGCGGGCGGCCGCTCGGCGACCTCGGCCCCATCCCCGCCGCCGCGCGGCCGCCGCTCCGGGGCCGCTGACATCATGGGGCTCCGCTAAGGAGGCTCTCGGCCGGCCGCCGCCCGCTCGGCTCTGCGGCCGCGCGGCGGGGACCCTCTGCGGGCGCGGGGCGCCGGGCGCGGGGCGCGCGCGGCTCGGGCGAGGCCAGGGCCCAGCGGGCAGGGCGCTGCGCCTCCGCGGGCCGCCCGCTTCTGCCCGGCCGGCGGGCGCTGAGCCGCGGCGGCGACCCCGCTGCGGGTCGCGGGCCCGGCCGGCACGCGCTCACGCACGCGCGCACGCAGACCTGGAGCGGCGGGCGCGGGCGCGGCGCGCGGGGGCCGGCCGCCCTAGGTGCCCGCCGAGCTGCGCCCCGCCGCCGGCGTTCGCAGGCGAGTGCGAGGACTGGGTTATCGGCGGGAGGGACGCCCAGACACCCCGCAGCCGTGGTGGTGAGTAGAGCCGGCGGGCGCTCGCTTTCCTTCCTAAGGATCCAGCTCAGACTTGCCCATTTGGGGCGGGAACGCAGGCGGAGGCCACGCGCAGCCTGGGGCAGAGACTAGGCGGGCAGCCCTGCACAGCGGGGCCGGGGAGCGCGCTTGGCCGGGACTTGCCGCTCGTCCCCGACCCCGCCACGCGCGCGGGGAACACGCGGCACACGCGACCCTCCCGACCGCGGGCCGGCAGTAGCGCGCCTCGCCCGGGGGACGCCGGCCCGGTGCTCTGTAGTGATGAAGAGGCCATAAAAAGTAGAGTCACCGTCCACGCCGAACGATTTTAGAAAGTGTCTGGAAAAGTCCAGTGACAAGCACAAACGAAAATGGGAGCCACACAGCACATGACATAGAGCCAGGGATTCCAGGGGTTTGTTTTTTGGAGGATAGCAGTTAGGGAACGAAGCCATAGGGAGCTGGTTCTAGTGTAAAGTGGTAGACGGGTTAATGATGGTGAGGATGAAATGAGAGGTGCTTGCCCCGCCTCAGCACACCAGCTGGTAGAGGGTGGATGCTGGAAAAGTGGTCGTCTTCTCCTCTTCCTTCCATTCGGGGTCCCTCTCCTGTAGCCTATCTCCTTCCTAAGCCATATGTGCTCCTGGCTCTGTATCAAAAGGGACCATGCATGCTCACCCTAACCCTAACCCTCTCCTTGCGGGCACTCTGTCACCTCGTCTGTCGGATGAGTATGTTAACACCTGATGGTGTTAAGAATCAGACCTTTACGTAAAGTCAAAGCTCTGTACAGCATAAGGTAATCCCAGTGGTGGTAGGAGTTCAGCTCATGGGCACTTAGGGGGTCACTCAGCCACATCTGCATCTTGAAGATAGTCCCTCAGTTTACCTTACTCATCTGGGGAACCTGTGTGCCTTTCCTCCCACTGCACATTTCCCACCCACTCCATTCTCTCCTGTCCTCAGGAAGAGCAGCCCTTCCCTCCCCTGTTCCTGAGGGCAGGCCCTTATGCAAGGGGGAGTCACCACGTGCGTCTTCTGCATTGCCCTTTGAGGCCTGTGAGATAAGCCCTGGGCAGGGACAAGCAGCTCAGGAAGGAGAGGGCCATTTCCAGTGTGAGGCCCGGATCAAGAGACACCCCTCCCAATCCGTCAGCAAGTCTGTGGATTCTACCTCCAAAATAAGTGTCAGAGTTGTCCATGACTCTCTTCTGCTTTACTGCCACCACTGCCGTACTGTGTTTGGTAGATAGCTTCAGTCTGTTAGCCTCTTCCACAGAGCAGCCTGAGGGAGCACCACAGTAGAAATCACAGCACATCCCACTCCTGCTTCAAACCCTGCAGGGGACCCTGTGTGTTCTGCCCGACCTGTTTCTCTACCTCTTCTCATCCCCACCCTGTCCCTTGCTCTCTGCACTCCAGCCACTGTGGCCATCTTGCTCCTTCACCTTCTTGCCTCAGGGCCTTTGCACTTAGTGTTCCTTTTACCTGGAAGGCTCTTTGCTTTTCAAGGTGCTGGCTCCTTCTCAGCCTTCAGCTCTCAGTAAATGATACCTCCTCAGTAAGACTTCATTTATTCCTTCCCAGCACTTATTACCATCTGTCAGCGGCTTGTTATTTATCTGTTGTCTGCCCCCCCGTGGACCACATGCACTGAGGGCAGCGGATCCTTACCCACGGCTGTGTCCCAGTGTTAGGAGCGGGCCAGTGAGGCAGGAAGACAGCGTTCTTGCTCTTTGGTCAGGACTTTGAGAAGACGATGTGTGGTCCTGAGTGGAGAGTGCACAGTTGTGCTCAGATGGCAGCAGCCCGGCCGGGCCAGCCGGCACGAACCACTGTGTCAGCCAGACAGCCCTGCACCATGCTTTTCCTCAGTCCATTCCTCTTTTAAATCTCCCTGGGACTTCAGTAAAGTCTTATTTGAATCAGCTACCCCAGTCTCAGCTGTACTGCAGTGATGAACAGTGTCCTGTTTGAGCTCCGGTGTGAGAAAGGGATCCATATTTCTTAAGACCATAGTGCTGATGGCTGAAATTAATGCTTACCCCACAACTTCAGGGAATCGTAGGGGACAGGAGGTGGTGCAGCAAGACTTAGCACCTCGCCCCCACCTGGCAAGTTTCTTTCCCCATAAAACCTATAGGCTCCACTTCTGTTAGTATTGAGAGAGAGCAGATTTTGATTCTCTTACCATCACATGGTAGCTTTATAATTATATGTATTTCTGTGTGTGTGTGTGTGTATATATATATATGAATTAATAGTGATATAATGTCTTTATCAGAAAGGTCAGCACAGAAGGATCAGCGTTTCTTGAGGCTGGGTCAGTGATGTGAAAACAGGAGTTGCAATGTGACTGTACTTGTATAAACAGACACGGAATGGGATGGAAGCTTGTCTAAGCCTTGAGATCGGCTTCTGTCCAGTCTTTCCTAACTAACCCTGTACTTCAGTTTCTACAAGTGTTGGATGGAAAGAAGCTTAAAGCCAGAGAGATCTGGGTTCAAATCCTGATTTTGTCTCTTACAACTCGTGACCTTGGGCAAATTATTTAACCTTCTTGAATCTTTCCCTCCTCACCAATCAAATAACAATATTAACAGCTATTTTTGCAGGATTAATATGAAAGCGAAATGAATTGATATGTAAATATGCAACAGTGTCTAGCAATGTCTGAAATATTAGCTACTATTTATTAAGCTTATATTAGGTGTTAAATACTTTGCGTATGTTATTTTACTTCCAGAAAAACTTTAACTGATAGGTACTAATATTAGCCCCATTTTTCAGTTGAAAATAACAAGCTCAGAGTAATCCACGGCCACACACCTAGGAAGTGGTGGGATTGGTTTCACTGCTCCCCTCCATGCTTTGAACCACTGTGTAACTGTTAATTCCCTTCCTTACTATTTTGAGGATTCTCCAGGCAGTTCTTGCTGGAATGTCATTAGTGTCATTTGTAAGTGACACTGCAAGCCTACTCTGTGCAGAGCATAATGCTAGCTGTTGGGGATATAATGAGGAAGCTGAAGCGATGGATCCTGACGTTGAGTACCTATGCCATGAGCTCAGTTAGCTGCCTTATCTCCTCCAAGACTCTCATGAAATGACCAATGTGTTATAATAATAGGGAAAATGGAGATCTACTTCAGGCGAGACAATGTGACAAGCTCCACTGACCCACTCCCCCAGTGAAGCTGGTGAGAATTATTTTAAAATAACCATTGAAAACCTCTGGAAATGGTCCTAAGGGAAACAGCAAATAAAGAAACATCTATCTAAGAAAATCAGTAAGAAAGTTGAGAATCTGTGACAGTTGAACCAAGACCACTTCTCCTTCCTGCATCCCTGTTTGGTGAGTCAGAGATTCCACTCGGATGGCTGATGCCCGGTCATAGGGCGCCCACTTTCCCCAGCTCCCAGGTGGATAGCCTCCTTCCCTGGGGGAGCAGCGTTTCTCACCTTGACCCCGAATACCTGCTGCCGAGGAGAAGTCCTGGGTGGGAATGGCTGAGCAGTGGGGGCTCCCTTCTTGAACACACTGAGAATACCGGGGCTTCGAGAACCTTTCCCCCTGCTTATCAGGCTGTGATTCCCTGCCAGGAGAGACCAGTTGAGGGGACTGCAGGCCACTGCACCCCCCTTCACTGAGTGTCACTCAGAGAGAAGCCTGCCATTGCTCCAGGATTTTGCCTGGGGGGGAATCTGTGACTGTAGGGAGGCTGTAAAATAGATAGCTACTAATCTCTTCCCAAAGGAACTGCCCTCATTTGTAATAGAACATGGAGAAGTTTTCACCCAGAAGTGCTCTCAAGAACAGTGGAGGTTGTGGAGAACGGCATTTGTGAAGAGATTCATGGATCTAATGAAGATACAGTCTAGATGGTAACCCCCTTAGTTTGCAGGAAAGAACCAAAAATAAGATATTTGGGAGGAGCCCTTGTGGGATCAGAACAAATACCAAACACAGACCCCTGAAACTAGTCCTTCAAAGGAGCTAGAATTTGTTTGGATTAGTATGTAGGTCAGTTTATGCCCCGGGGCATTGCTGAAAACAGTAGAGCAATTAGCTGCCATCTGTGGAGCTGAAAAGCCTAGTGTGGTCAGGGAGAGAGACAGAGCCCTGCCACACCACTGTCATCCAAGGAGGACTGTGGGCATACCACAGCTGCACCTCCAGAGAGCAACGTCAGAGCCTTGACACTGGGACGGGAAACAGACTTCATTAAAACAGCTCACCCAGGTACTAAACAAATAAGCAGAGAACAATAAGAAGCCCAGAGTGGGGACAGGACTCTCAGTTGCTATGATATATTATCTAAAACATCCAGTTTCCAACCCAAAGTTATGAGACATACAAAGAAACAGGAAAGTATGACCCATACACTGGGAAAAAAAAGTAGGCAAGAGAAACTGCCTGTGAGAGTGACCAGATGTCAGATTTATCAGAAAAAGAATTCAAATTGTCATTATAAACATGGTCATAGAACTAAAGGAAATCACGATCCAAGAAGTGAAGGAAGGCATGATGACATAGTTGCATCAAATAGAGAATATAAATAGAAATTATTTAAAAAAATGGAAATTCTAGAGATTACAATAATTGAAATAAAAATTCACTAGAGGGTCTCAACAGTAGGTTTGAACTGGCAGAAAAAAGAATTAGCATACTTGGCGAGAGATTGATAGAGATTATGCAAGTGTAAGAACAGAAAGAAAAAAGAATGAAACAAGTGAACAGAGCCTTGGAGAAATATGAGACACCATTAACTACACCAACATATATGTAATGGGAGTACCAGAAAGAGAAGAGAGAAAGGAGAGGAAAAAATATTCAAAGAAATAATGGCTGAAAACTTCCCAAATTTATTGAAAAACAATAACCTATGCATCCAAAAAGCCCAACGACCTCCAAGTAGGATAAATGGAAAGAGACCCACAAACAGACAGTCATAGAAAGCAAAAGACAAGAAGAAAACCTGAAAGCAGCAAGAGAAAAATGATGCGTAATTTACAAGGGAACCTCAGTGATATTAACAGCTGATGTTAACAGCTGGTTTGCAGCAGAAACTGTGGAAGCCAGAGGAAGTGGGATAGCATGTTAAAAGTGCTAAAAGGAAAAAAACCTGTCAACCAAGAGTCCTATATCCAGCAAAGCTATTTTTCAAAAGTGAAGGCAAAGTAAAAACTTTCTCAGATAAACAAACTTTGAATTTGTTGCTAGCAGACCCAACTTACAAGAGATACTAAGTTCTTCAGACTGAAAACAGTGCTCATAATTTGAATTCACATGAACAAAAACAGCATTCGTAAAGCTAATTGTATAATCATAAAAGATACCATAAACTCCTGTTTTTGTCCTTTCTTCTCTTTACTGATTTAAGAAGCAATTGTATAAGTAATATGTATAAAATGTATTGTTTGGCCTATAAGATACAGAAATGTAATATAATGGAATATATCTGCCAAAAGTAGCACAAAGGAGGTGGGTTGGAGCAAAGCTGGAATGGCTAGGAAAATGATGACGTGGTACAGTAATAATTTTAATTGTTGGGTCTGTAACATTAATAGATGTAATAAATATAACAATAATACCACAAAGGGGAGAAAGGGAATAGAGCTATATAGGAGTAATATTTCTGTATGTTACTGGAATTAAGCTAATATACATCTGAAGTTGATTCTGATATGTTGAGATGTATATGTTAAACACTAGAGTGACCATTAAAAAATACTCAAAAAATACAGTGCAAGAATCATTAGTGAAATTAAAATGATACATTAAAAAATATTCACTCATTGCAAAAGAAAGCAGTAAAGGAGGAATAGAGGAACAAAAAAAGAGAAGACATATAGAAAACAAAAAGTAAACTGGCAGATTTAAATCCAACTATATCAATAATAACACTAAATGTAAGTATATTAAACAATCCAATCAAAAAATGGAGAATGTGAGGCTGGATAAAAAACATGACTCACCATATGTTGTCTACAGGAGACACACCATAGATTCAAAAACACAAATAGATTGAAAGTAAAAGGATGGAAAGAGAAATATCATGTAAACAGCAACCACAAGAAATCTGGAGTGGCTGTACTGATATCAGATAAAATAGGCTTTAAAACAAAAAGAAAGTCACTAGAGATAAAGAGGGCCATTTAATAATAAAAGGGTCAATCCATCAGGAAGATATAACAATTACAAACATATATACTCCTAATAACAGAACACCAAAATAGATAAAACAAAAACTGACAGGAATGAAGGGAGACATAGTTACAATGATAGAGGTTTCAATACCCAACTTTCAATAATTGATAGAACAACTGGACAGAAGATCAGAGAAATAACAGACTTGAACAACAGTATAAACCAACTAGACCCAAGAGACATCCATACAGACACCATCTAACAACAACAGAGTACACATGCTTCTCAAGTGCACATGGAACATTCTCCAGCATAGACCATACGTTAGTCCACAAAACAAACTTCAATAAATTTTAAAGGACAGAAATAATACAAAGTGTGTTCTTTGACCAAAATGGAATGAAGTTGAAATCAATAACGGGAAATTTGGGAAACTCACAAATATGTGGAAATTAAAAAGCATACTCGTAAGTAACCAATGGATCAAAGAAGAAATCAAAAGAAAAATCAGAAAATACTTTGAGATAGATGAAAATGAAGACAAAATATGCCAAAACTTATGGAACACAGCTAAAGCAGTGCTTAGAGGGAAATTTATAGCTATAAATGTCTATATTAAGAAAGAAGGGAGTGGGGGCCAGCCAGTGGCACATTGGTTAAGTGCACACGTTCTGGTTTGGCGGCCCGGGGTTTGCCGGTTCAGATCCTGGGTGCAGACATGGCACTGCTTGACAAGCCATGCTGTGGCAGGCATCCCACATATAAAGTAGAGGAAGATGGGCACGGATGTTAGCTCAGGGCCAGTCTTCCTCAGCAAAAAGAGGAGGATTGGTGGCAGATGTTAGCTCAGGGCTAATCTTCCTCAAAAAAAAAAAAGGAAGAGAGTGATGTCACTATTATGGCAGAGTGAGCTGTTCCCGTGGTCTGTCCCCCCTAAGACACAACCAAAAGGACATTCATTAGTCAACAGAGGACACCCACACAGCACAATAGGATGTCTGAGAGGTGCAGGCAGCCATATGGCCGCCGGTGGTGGTGCTGGACCCCAGGTGCTGGAAGGAGGTGAGCAGGTCTCCTTCCCCTGCCCAGTGGCAGCGATCTGGGTTGTAAGGCCATGTGCATGTGGGGAAGAGGTAGGCCTCCCCGTGAACACTTTCCCTTTTGGAGCTGCATCCCAGCCCCAGGAGCACTCCACACCAAGGCAGCTCAGCCACAGGGTGGGCACTGCCACCCACCTGGGCTGCCAGTGGGTGCTGAGTGGGCTTGAGTGTGTGACAGAAAGCGCCCCTTCCCTCCCCTGCCACCTGGAGCACCAACTCAGCAGGCCAGCCAGGGCAGTGGATGCATACGAGAGTGCTCGCGCTTGCATATGTGACATGCCAGGCAGTGGCGGGCAGTGGGCAGGTGAGACAAGCCTTACTGGCACAACTTCCAGCAGATGTGGCAGGTTCAGAAAAACACAGCTGCTGCCCCCCAGTATGGCAGGTCTAATCAGCGAGCAGACACTACCACTATGCTCCGGCTAAGGTCCACTTCATCAGACAAGAAGAAGAACTATATTAACACTGCAGAGCAGAAGGAAAATGACAACAGAATCTGAATAGACCAATCACAAGTAAAGAGATTGAAACAGTAATCACAAACCTCCCAACAAATAAAAGTCCAGGACCAGAGGGCTTCTCTGGAGAATTCTACCCAAGAATCAAAGAAGACTTAATATCTGTCCTTCTCAAACCATTCCAAAAAATTCAAGATGATGGAACACTTCCTAACTCTTTCTATGAGGCCAACATCACCCTGATCCTAAAGCTAGACAAGGACAACACAAAGAAGGAAAATCACAGGCCAATATCGCTGATGATGCAAAAATCCTCAATAAAATATTAGCAAACCAAATATAGCAATATATTAAAAGGATCATACACCACGAGCAAGTGGGATTCATACAAGAGACACAGGGATGGCTCAACATCTACGAATCAATCAATGTGATACACCACATTAACAAAAAGAGGAATAAAATCACATGATCATCTCAATAGATGCAGAGAAAGCACTTGACAAGATCCGACATCCATTTATGATAAAAACTCTCAATAAAATGGGTATAAAAGGAAAGTATCTCAACATAATAAAGGCCGTATATGACAAAGCCATTGCAGACATCATACTCAACGGGGAAAAACTGAAAGCCATCCCTCTGAGAACAAGAGCAAGACAAGGATGCCCACTCTCACCGCTCCTATTCAACATAGTACTGGCGGTTTTGGCCAGGGCAATTAGGCAAGAAAGAGAAGTAAAATGGATCCAAATTGACAAGGAAGAAGTGAAACTCTCACTGTTTGCAGATGACGTGATTTTATATATAGAAAACCCTAAAGAATCCATCAGAAAACTATTAGAAATAACAACTACAGCAAAGTTGCAGGGTGAAAAATCAACTTACAAAAATCAGTTGCATTTCTATACTCTAATAACAAACTAGCAGAAAGTCAAAAATATAATCCCATTTACAATTGCAACAAAAAGAACAAAATATCTAGAAAGATATTCAACCAAGGAGGTGAAAGACCTATACAATGAAAACTATAAGACATTATTGAAAGAAATCGAAGGTGACATAAAGAAATGGAAAGATAACCCATGCACATGGATTGGAAGAATAAACATAGTTAAAATGTCTCTTCTACGTAAAGCAATCTACAGATTAGTGCAATCCCAGTCAGAATCTCAATGATCTTCTTTACAGAAATAGAACATAGACTCTCAAAATTCATATGGGGCAACAAAAGACCCGATAAAACGAAGGCAATCTTGAGAGAAAAGAACAAAGCTGGAGGCATCCCAATCCCTGACTTCAAAATACACTACAAAGCCATAGCAATCAAAACAACATGGTGCTGGCACAAAAACAGACACACAGGTCAATGGAAAGAATTGAAAGCCCAGAAATAAAACCACATCCCTTTGGACAGCTAATCTTGGACCCAGGAGCCAAGAACATACACTGGAGAAAGGAAAGTCTCTTCAATAAGTGGTGCTGGGAAAACTGGACAGCCACATGTAAAAGAATGAAAGTAGACCATTATCTTACACCATACACAATAATTAAGTCAAAATGGATTAAAGACTTGAAAGTGAGATGTGAAACCATAAAACTCCTAGAATAAAATATAGGCAGTACACTCTGTCATCGGTCTTAGCAGCATCTTTTCAAATGCTGTGTTTACTCAGTTAAGGGAAACAAAATAAAAAATAAACAAATGGGACTACATCAGGCTAAAGACCTCCTGCACAGCAAACCAAAAGACAAGCCACCAACTGGCAGAAAATATTTGCAAATCATATATATACAACAAGGGGTTAATCTCCAAAATATATAAAGAACTCACACAACTCAACAACAAAAAAACAAACAACCCAATCAAAATTGGGCGGGGGGGTGGGGGGTTGGCCCAGTGGTCTAGTGGTTAAGTTCACGTGCTCCGCTTCAGCAGCCCAGGGTTTGCTGGTTTGGATCCCAGGTGTGGACCTACAAACTGCTCATTAAGCCGTGCTGTGGCAAGCGTCCCACATATAAAGTAGAAGAAAATGGGCACAGATCTTAGCTCAGGGCCAATCTTCCTCAGCAAAAAGAGGATTGGCAGCAGACATTAGCTCAGGGCTAATCTTCCTCAAAAAAAGAAAAAAATGGGCAGAGGATATGAACAGACATTTTTCCAAAGAAGATATACAGATGGCCAACAGACACATGAAAAGATGTTCAACATCGCTAACTATTAGGGAAATGCAAATCAAAACTACAATGAGATATCACCTTACACCTGTTAGAATGGCTATAATACCAAGACAAAAAATAACAAATGTTGGAGAGGATGTGGAGAAAAGGGAACCCTCATACACTCCTGGTGGGAATGCAAACTGGTGCAGCCACTATGGAAAACAGTATAGAGATTCCTCAAAAAAATTAAAAATAGAAATACCATATGACCCAGCTGTCCCACTACTGTGCATTTATCCAAAGAACTTGAAATCAGTGATCCAAAGAGACTTATGCACCCCTATGCTCATTGCAGCATTATTCACAATAGCCAAGATGTGGAACCAACAGAAGTGCCCATCTATTGATGATTGGATAAAGAAGATGTGGTATATATATACAATGGAATACTACTCAGCCAGAAAAAAGACAAAATCCTCCCATTTGCAACAACATGGATGGACCTTGAGGGTATGTTAAGCGAAATAAGCCAGACAGAGAAAGACAAACAACATATGATTTCACTCATATGTGGAATATAAACAAACATATGGACAAAGAGAACAGATTAGTGGTTACCAGAGGGGAAGAGGGTTGGGGAGTTGGCAAAAGGGGCAAAGGTGCACATATATGTGGTAACTTAGGAAAATTAGACTATTGGTGGTGAGCATGATGCAGTCTATACAGAAACTGATAAAAATAATGTGCACCTGAAAGTTCTGTTATAAAACCAATATGACCTCCATAAAATAATTTAAAAAAAAAGAATGGCTAAAACAAAAAATAGTGATAATAGCCAGCATGCAGACAAACTGGATCACTCAGATTTTGCTGGTGGGAATATAAAATGGTGCAGCCACTCTAGAAAAGAATACAGCAGTTTTTTAGAAAAACTGAAAGTGTACTTCCATATGACCCAGCAGTTGTGCTCTGGGGCATTGATACCAGAGAAATGAAAACTTTATTTTCACACAAAAACCAGGACATGAATCTTCATAGTAGCTTTATTCATAAATCTAAAACTAGAAACAACCCAAATGTCCTTCGTCCTCAATGGTTAAACAAACTGGTTCCTCCACACCATGCATCGGAACTTAGTAGTCAAAAAGAACAAACACTGGTACATGTAACAACTAGGATGGCTCTCAAGAGATTTATGTGGAGTGAAAAAAGCCAATCTCAAAAGGTTACATACTGTATAATTCCAATTATATAACATCCTTGAGAAGACAATACTATACAGGTGGAGAGCAGATGAATGGTGGCCAGAGATTAGGGACGCGGGAGAATTGGGGGGGTGCGTGGCTATAAAAGGGTAGTAGGTAGGATCCTGGTGATGAATGTTCTGTATCATGACCATGATGGTCACAGGAAACTACATGTTATAAAACTGCATGGAACTAGATACGCACAGAAAATGAATGCATGTAAAACTGTGAAATCTGAATAAGGTTCGTGCGTTGTATATGCAATTTCCTGTTTGTGATATTGTATGAGAGTTATGAAAGATGTGACCATTGGGGGAAACTGGGTGGAAGGGACATGGGATCTCTCCGTAATATCTTAAACTGCACGTGAGCCTACAGTTATCTCTAAATAAAAAGTAATCCATGCAGCTACACACACACACACACACACACACACACACACACACACACACACACACACACAGAAAGAAGAAAGATCTTAAATCAGCAACCAGATCTGCACCTTATGACACTGGAAAAAGAAGAGCAAAACTAAACCTAAAGCAAACAGAAGGAAGGAAATATTAAAGTGTAGAGTAGGAATTAATAGAGAACAGAAATATAGAGAAATACTGGGGCCAGCCTGGTGGCACAGTGGTTAAGTTCACATGCTCTTCTTTGGTGGCCTGCGGTTCATGGGTGCAGTTTGCAGGTTCGGATCCTGGGTGAGGACCCATGCACTGTTCATCAGGCCGTGCTATGGCAGCATCCCACATACGAAATAGAGGAAGATTGGCACAGATGTTAGCCCAGGGCAATCTTCCTCACCAAAAAAATATATATATATATATATATATACATATATATATATATATAGAGAGAGAGAGAAATAGAAATAGAAATAGAGAATAGAGAAAATAAATGAAACCAAATGCTGGTTCTTAGAAAAAATCAACAAAATTGGCAGACCTTGAACTTGTTTCACTAAGAAAGAAGAGGACTCAAATTAGTAGAATTAGGAATGACAGAAGGGACATCATTACTTCTGACCTTGAGAAATAAAAAGGATTATAAAGGAATACTATGAACAGTTGTTCACCAGCCAGTTAGATGACTTAGATGAAATGGACAAATTCCTAGAAAGACACAAACTCCCAAAACTCACTCAAGAAGAGATAGACAACCTGAATAGACCTATAACAAGTGAAGAGATCAAGTCAGTAATCACAGCACTGCCTACAAAGAAAAGCCCAGGCCTGAATGGCTTCACCCCTGAATTCTACCAACCTTCAAAAAAAGAATTAATACGAATCATTCACAAACTATTACAAAAAATAGAAGAGAAAGGAACATTTCCAAGCTCATCTTATGAGGCCAATAGTACCCTGATTCCAAAACCAGACAAAGATATTACAAGAAAAGAGAACTACAGACCAGTATCTCTTATGAATATGGAGGCCAAAATCCTCAACAAAATGCTAGCAAACAAAATTCAGCAAAATATAAAGAGAATTACACATCTTGACCAAGTGAGATTTATCCCAGAACTGCAAGGGGGCTTTACCATCTGGAAATCAATTAATGCAATATACCATATCAATCGAATAAAGAGCAAAAGTTGCACAGTCATCTCAATAGACATGGGAAAAGCACTGACAAAATCCAACACCCTCTCATGATAAAAACTCAACAAACTGGAAATAGAAGGGAACTTTCTCTATCTCATAAAGGGCATCTACAAAAACCTCAGGCTAACATCATACTTACTGGTGAATATGGGATGCTTCCCCCCCTACGATTAGGAACAAGGCAGAGATGTACCCTCTTGTCATTTCTGTTCAGCTGTCCTGTACTGGAGGCTCTAAGCAGGGCAATTAGGCAAGAAAAAGAAATGAGACATCCAGATTGGAGAGGAAGAAGTAAAACTATATTGACAGATGACATGATCTTGTATATAGAAAATCCCAAGGAATCCATTAAAAAAACTACTAGAACTAATAAATAAGTTCAGCAAGGCTGCAGGATACAAGATCAATATAAAAAAGTCAATTGTATTTCTATACACTTTCAATGAACAATATGAAAATGAAATTAAGAAAACAATTTCATTCACAAAGCATCAAAAAGAATAAAATGCTTAGGAATGAATTTTTCAAAAGAAGTAAAAACTTGTATTCTGAAAATGACAAAACATAGTTGAAAGAAATGAAAGAATATCTAAATAAATGGGGAAAAATCCCATGTTCATGGATCAGAAGACTCAGTATTGTTAAGATGGAAATACTCCCCAAACTCATTTACAGATTCAGCACAATCCTCATCAGAATCCCTGCCGATTTCTTTTAGAAGTTGATACCTGATTCTAAAATTCACATGGAATTGCAGGAGACTCAGAATAGCCAAAACATTCCTGAAAAAGGAGTAAAGTAGGAGCACTCTACTTCCCAAACTTACTGCACAGCAGTGGTGAGCAAGACAGGGTGGAACTGCACAAGGATACACACAGATCAGTGGAATAAAACTGACAGTCCAGGAATAAACCTATCCATCTATGGTCAATTTGCTTTTTTTGTGTGTGTGAGGAAGATTGTCGCTGAGCCAACAACTGTGCCAATCTTCCTTACTCTATGTGGGATGCCGCCACAGCATGGCTTGACAACTGGTGCTAGGTCTGTGCTTGGGATCCAAACCTGTGAACCCTAGGCCGCCAAAGTGGAGTGCATGGACTTACCCACTGTGCCACCAGGCCAGCCCCTCTGGTCAGTTTGCTTCTGACAAGGGCACCAAGACCATTCAAATGGGGGAAGGAATAGTCTTTTCAACAAATGGTGCTGGGACGACTTGATAGCCACATGCAGAAGAACTCAAAGTATATCAAAGACCTAAATGTAAGAGCTAAAACTATAAAACTCTTAGAAAAAACATAGGGGTAAAGCATCATGACCTTGAATTTGGCAAAGGATTCTTAGATATGATGCCAAAAGCACAAGCAACAACAAAAAAAATAGATAACTGGACTTCATCAAAATTTAAAAAACTTTTGTGCTTCAAAAGACACCATCAAGAAAGTGAAAAGACAACCCACAGAATAGGAGAAAATGTTTGTAAATCATGTAACTGGTAAGGGACGTGTATCCAGGATATAAAGAACACTTGCAAGTCACTAAAAAAAGACAAATATGCCAATTAAAAAAATGAGTAAAGGATTTGAATAGACATTTCTCCAAGGAAGACATAATATACAAATAGCCAATAAGTACATGAAAAGGGAAAGCAAATCAAAACCACAGCAAGGTACCACTTTACACTCGCTAATTTGACCAGAATTGAAAGGTCAGATAACAAGTGTTGGTGAGGATGTGGATGTTGCAGGAATTACAGTGGTGATGGGAATGTAAAGTGGTGCAGCCACTTTGGAAAACTGCTTAGCAGTTCCTCAAATGATTCAACATACAGAGGTAACATCTGACCCAACAGTTCTACTCTTAGGCGTGTGAATGAGAGCATATATATGTCTTCACTGAAACTGGTACATGAATGTTTACAGCAGCACTATTTAACATAACCAAAAGATGGAAACAATCCTAATGTCCATCAGTGGATGAATGGCTAAGCAAATTGTGGTACATCCCTACAATGGAATATTATTCAGTCATCAAAAGGAATGATACATGTGACAACATGGATGAACCTTGAAAACATTATTCTAAGTGAAAGAAGCCAGTCACAAAAGACCAGGTCCTGTATGGTTCCATTCATGTGCAAATCCAGAATAGGGAAATATGTGATGATGGTTGCACATATCTGTGAATATACTAAGAAACACTGAATTGTACACTTTAAATGGGTGAATTTTATGGTATGTGAACTATATCTCAATAAAGCTGTTAAGAAAATGGAGAAATTCCTTTACCAGCATTAGAAACTGGGGAAGGGTATCAACCACTAGTCAGCCATAGTCTACAAGAAAAATATAATTGGCTTGAAGGAAGAAGTGACCCATAGCTTTGACATAACAGTACAACTAGAAGGAAGGTAGGGAAATTCCTGGTAAAACCCTACAAACCCTCCCTGAGTCACAGGTGTGGGCCATGGAGGGCTTCACGTGATGCTGTGTGCTGGGGACTCGAAAGTCCTATCTGACCCTAGTGGCTCCACTCAGAGAGGAGAGGACATGGTGGAGCTTATCCTGGGCGCCGACTTGCGGGGCAGAGTGGCATGCTCCCACATCAGGCTAATTCTTGGCTATCCCTTCGAACATGGAGAAGAAATGCTGGAATGAGGCAAAGCTTCCTGCTGGGACTGCTTACAGCTCCCTCCGAGGTGGCTGACCTCCTGATATACAGGAAAGCTTAACTTTTCACTTCCTACTTCCATAGGAAGATGTGTTTGAAGGATTTTAACAGAAACCTGTAACAATCTCTGGAAGGATGTTGTCTCCAATGCTGCTTGATAACAGCCATTGCTGGGGAAGGATTGATGGCTGGAAAGATAAGCAAATAGAGAAATTTCACCTATAAAAAAACCGCCAGTCAAAAGAAAAGCAGATGAGTTTGGAAATGAGTTTATAAAACACGAACAGAACAAAATTTTAGAAAATTCCCAATTTTCTGTTTTTAACAAGTTTCAAGAGGACATTGGAAAGACTTACTGTAGATTAAAAACATGATCACTGAATCACACATTCTGGTAAAGGCAGTGAACAGCAGGTGAGATAGAACCAGAAAAACAGAGCGGAAGATAAAACTGAGAAATTCTGCCAGAACTGAGAGAAAAAAGAATCAAAAAGGGAAAATGATGAGAGGTTCCAGGGATGGAAACTGGAAATACAATTTATACAAAGTAGAAATCCAGAAGTTTGGAACAGCTGGAGTAGAAGCAATAATTAAAGAAAAGAAAGCTTTCCTAAGCTCAATATAGAGACCCAAGCTCACAGTATTTGACCCTCACATTCCCCTGGTGAAATGGGAAGACAGGTGTTATCACTCCTTTTTTGAGCTACAGAGAAATGGAGGGAGGTGCCTAGTGTCTCACCCCTGTGTGGCGTGCAGCTGCAGTATTCTTGGTATGCAGGCATGCAGGGCCACCTGTGTCACTGAGGGGTTTTTATTTCTTATTCTGCAATATTAAATTCATCTGCCAATTAATTCGAATGAGGCTAAGAAATAATAGGAAAACATGATTATTAAACTTTGAATTTGTAAGAAGGTTCTAACTTCAAGGGCCAAAATCAGCCTTGAGGATTATTGCTGGAAGAAAGCCCCTTCCAGAAGCCTCTAAATGATTCCATGACTTAATGAAGAGCTTGTGTTAGAAATATTTTTTCCCTTGAAAAGATTCTTTCAGTAGTTGTCAAACTCCTTTTCATGACTTTGCTTACTGTGAATTTAAGATCACAACCATATATGGGAAAGAATAAAAGTCCACTGCACGATGCAGCATAAGTGCATACATTTGCTAATGGAAAATAAGCATGTCCACCAGCTAATCTGAGTGGCCAGCTCCCCCAGGACCAGCACCCAGTATGCACTGAGTCAGAGTCAGAGCTCAAGACTCAGGTCTGCATCAGAGCCGACTCCTTAGCATGGCATATGCCACTTTAATGCTCAGAGCCTGACCACTGCTCTCCATATCATCTTTTGCTAACTCTATTGGCTTTCTACAGGTCTTTAGTTTCACAGGACCAAAGTACGGACAGCCTTGAATGCCAGTCCCATTCCTACTCGCCAAGTCAGGATGAAGTACATGTTTGACAGGCAACGCCATTTTGCTTTTTCAACCTGTCTAGGGCTTTACCCTTCTTTATCCTTCTTAAGCACCAGATTTGGCCTCTCCTTCCAGCCAGCCGGATGCTTTTAGACCGTGAGTTGCTGTCTAACATAATCTGCAGCTGCTCAAGACCTGAGACCCAACATCTGTCCTTCCACCAGGAGGCCTTGAGCATTTTCAGCCTGTCCAGCTCCTCCTAGGTTAGGTCTAGGAAAGGCAGTGGCTGTGCATGAGGAGGCCCCATTCTGGCTCTCACTGGGGCCCAGTTTCCTTCTGGCACAAAAGCTAGCCCTTTTATGGACAAATATGTGATGTGATGCTGTTTGCCATAGTTTTGGGAAAGGGACTCAGAGAGGCTGCCATAAAACTCAAGAAAGAGGCTCATCCCTCAGAAGGGAAAACACTCAAGTTCCATCACTAGATGAGAGATGGCTCTCTGTGTGATTATTTCTTCTGCAAGTTATATCCTATTACAATGCCCAAGGGATGGTCATTAGTTCTGCTCAAAATAAACAAACAGAGCCAGGTTTGGGGATTCAATAACGGAATCTTCCCCAAGCCAAGAATTCCCTTTGTCTGGGTGCTAGGAACCTCTTCCTAATTGAAGGGATAAGAGACAATGGTTTATCTTGATCACCTTCAAGCTACTTCTGCCAGACAAGTAAACACAGCAGTCTACAACACTCTCTTACTTCTTGTCCTTCTTTCCAGGACATCCGAGTGTAAAACAAAAGAGAGAGGCACCTAACTCACCAGTGTCCGGTCTGTCCTCCGGCCAGCACAGGTGGTTCAGTCCTGTTGGAGCACTCTGGGAGAATGGATGGCTTCTTCTAGGCAAATTCAGAGTCTCTGGAGAGCTAACAGTCATCTTCCTCCAACACTGGGAGAGGAGGAAAGAGGCAGAGAGTGAATGAAGACAAGATGACCTGCTGTCATTGCCACGTCATAATTTTTTAATTGTCCAGGACCTTGCTGTGAGCAGAGCACACAGCCAAATTGCACACAGCTCCAGGAGGTGTCATTCACATTGAAATCCATGAGGAAAAAAAAAGCTTCTCCTGTAGCTGGTAGTCTGTAACCTGTACGGCCATATGTGGCAACCATGGCAGAAGAGGTTATCATTCAACAATGTGAAATGAGGATGTTGAGGTCTCCAAACCTCTGAATCTCTCCCAGCCAGTCAGCCACACAGCCTAACATTTCTCCAAAAGCAAAACTGTTAATAGTTTTAGCTAAGGCATATTCTTTTAGGGCTACTTAATTAAAATGCAACTCATGAAGTCTCTGGCACCTCATAGTTATGAGACAGACCTCACCTTTAGACAGTAAGGACCAGTGTTATAGGAGGTCTTGGGAAGACAAGGGATATTGTCCCTTTCTTTATCATGCCACCATCCAGAGATAAACTTGGCCCCTCCCAGTTTTGTCTACTTTATAAGGTTATTGTATTAACTTAAAAGTTGTGGTCAGTATTCAAATAAATGTTTATTCCCTTTCCTTATCTTTTGTATCCTTCATACTATTAAGTAATAGTGCTTAAAAGATTCTTTTAGTGATATCTGGAAACATAAATATACAAACAAGGATGAAGACGGAGTAGCATACTGCAACCCCTCTCTTCCATTTGAATGCAACTAAAAACCTTGGACAGATGTATAGATCGGTTATTTGAAGACTCTGAAAGTAAATGCTAACAGGGCATTTGGGGAAGGAAACCAGAATTTGAAGTTACACTAATCCTGTGGTAAGTTTCCTGTTTTGTTGTTCCTGTGGTATCCCCTGGCCTGAAGTCAACAGCAGCTTGAAACTGGGTGTGGACAAAAAGGACTCCGAAAGAACCCCTCTCTCGTCTGAAGAGAGGGAAAAGGGGCCCCCAAGGGTCTGAACAAATGGGGGAAATCCTCTATGTTGCTGTTTCCTCCCACCCAAGACTCCTGGGAAATCCCATTATATTATGGCAGTGATGGCCAGGCAGACCGCTAAAACTCTCAGGGAGGGGAATCCTCTGTGACCAGAGGAAGTGTGGGCCCAAGAGCATGGGGGGAGAATCTCTGGTTTATGTTTTCCTCTTTCTGTCTCCTGCCACTTGGCTCCAGAGGCAGACACAGTTGTAGGAAGTGTATGGCAGAGTGGGAAAATGAAATCTTAGCTTTCTAGCAAAAAGGCCAGGAAGAGGGAGCTCCTGGAAACCAGGAAGTGCCTCAAAAAAATGCACATAGGAGGGAATTCAAGAAAATGATCCCATAAAGTTGTTTATGAACTCTTGGACTCATGCCCAAACTATGCATGGGTGGATCTGAGCCTAAACAGAATACAAAGTCTTTGAGAACTGAACTTTTAGATAGAACATTTTACAAGTCCCAGACTAATGGATGATCCTCATTATCCAAACAGCACTGAAAACACCTTGAAGACTGGACTGACATAAGAAACATAGCCCCTGAAGGCCAATGAAAGCCTGTAGCCTAAACTAGATCAGTTTCCTGAAAAACTTAATAGTGTTAAAACTTAGAATAATTTCCATAGGAATAAACAAGGCCCAGAGTCTCATAACACATTCAAAATGTGCAAGATACAATCAAAAAACTACTTGATAACAAAGAACTATGAAAATCTCAATAACTTGTAAGGGAAAAAAGACAACAGATCTCAACACCAAGATGACACAGTTGTTGAAATTATCAAATACATTAAAGCAGCTTATATAACTATGCTCTAACAAGTAAGGGTGAACACTTAAAATGAATGAAAAATAACAGTGGGGAAATAGATGCAAAAAAGAATGACATGGAAATATTAGAACTGAAAAATATAATAACTGAAATAAAAAACTCATTGTCACAGTTCAATTACAAAATGAGATGATAGAGGAAATAATCAGTAAATTTCTAAATAGCTTAATAGAAATAATCCAATCTGAAGAACAGAGAGAAAAAAAGATTGGAAAAAATAAACAGAGCCTCAGGAACCTGTGGGACAACGAGGGTCTAACATTCTGACATCAGAGTACCAGAAGAAGAGAAATTGTGGTGCAGAACAATATCAAGAAATAATTTCTGAAAAGATCTCAAATATGGTTAAAAAAAAACCCTTAACTGATAAAACAAGAAACTTAGCAAACTTCAAACAGGGAAACCCAAGGAAATCAACCTAAAACATAATAATCAAACTATTGAAAACTAGAGACAATGAAAAAATTTTGAAAACACCCAGACAGCAATAACAGATCATATAAAAGGGAACAGTCATTTAAATGACTACAGACTTTTCATCGATGCCCGAAAGAAGTGGAACAATATTTTTAAAATGCTGAGCCAACTGTCAACCCAGAATTTTAGATCCTGTGAAAGTACTTTTGGAAAGAAGGTGAAATAAATATATCTCGCGTGAATAAATCTAAGAGAATCCATAGTCAGCAGACCTGCCCTACAGAAACTTTGAAGGAAGATCTGCATACAGAAGGGAAACAATACCAGAGGGAAACTTCAAACTTCAGGAATTGAAGGAAGAACGATAGAAATAGTAAATATATAGGTAGATATAACAGACTATTATTCTCCTCTAAGTTGTTTAAAGTGTATTTGACAGTTAAAAGCAAAAATTATAATATTGTCTGTTAAGGTTTTCAATATATGCAGATGACATATGACAACTACAGCATAGAGGGTGACATCAAAGGGACCTATATGGTGGAAGATTTCTACATTCCACTCGAAGTGGTAAATATTAGTTCTAAGCAGACTGTGAAAAGTTAAGATGTATAGTAATCCCTAGAGCGAGTATTTAAAAAAAACAAAGAAATATAGTTAAAAAAAACTCAATAGATAAGTTAAAATTTAAAACTAAAAAAATAACCAAATAATCCAAAAGAAGACAGTAAAAGGAGACAGAGAAATGCAAATCAGAGGAGGGAACAAAGAACATGGTAAATCTAAATCCAAACACATCAATAATTACATTAAATGTAAATACTCAGAACACATAGTTAAAAGATTTTCAAAATAGATTAATGAAAAAAAACCCACCCCGCATAATATGCTATCACAAGAAAACCACTTCCAAAATAAAGATAAAGGTAGATACAAAGTAAAAGGATGGGAAAACATATGCACACAAACACTAATCAAAAGAAAACTTGAGTGGTTATATTAATAGCAGAAAAAGCAGACTTCAGAGTAAGGAAAATTACCAGGGATACAGAAGGACATTACGTAACACAAGGCTGAATTCACCAAGAAGATGTAACAGTCCTAAATGTGTACAGCACCTAACCCCAGACCTTCAAAATGTGTGAAGCAAAAACTGATACAATTTAAAGGAGAAATGGAAAATCCACAATTATGTTTGGATACTTCAACACTTCTAGTTCAGTAATCAGTAGAACAAATAAACAGAAACATGGCAAGGGAATATACAAAATGAACAGCACCATCCACCAACTGGAAGTAACTGACGTTTGTCTGACAGTCCACCCAACAATAGCAGAAGACACATTGTTTTCAAGTGCGCATGGAATATTCACCAAGAAAGACCATATACTTGGTGAGGATAACAACAACAACAACTTAAATTTAAAAGGATGGAAATCATACAAAGTATGCTTCTCTGACCATAATGGAATTAAATTAGAAATCACTAATAGAAAGGTAATTGGGAAGTCTCCACCTACTTAGAAATTAAGCAACACACTTCGAAGTAATGCATGGTAGTGGATTCTGTTCTGCAAACAGTGATTTAGTGTTCTGATCCCTTCAACACATGCTCTATTATTCCTGGTGTTCTGACTTTTTCAAGCTACATTGTATTATTCTTTGTCACACTTTTTTGGTAATTGTTCTTGTAATACATCTTTTCATGTTTACTAGAAGAAACTACCAAACCATTATTTGACTTAACTAGTATATAATATCCATTTCCTATTAAATTATCAGAATTCTCAAACTTTTGGCCCTCAAGCTTTTTATAGTCATAGAATCTTAGACTTGGAATCCTCTTGAAATCTAGTTTAATTTTGGTTAAGGGGGAACTGGATCCTGTACATAGATGTACTCAGGCAGTCCAGATTACATCTGATTTTTAAAAAATAGCCATGTAAGCAAGTGACTGTATAATTTTTATAAAACTTTTATTGCCGTCCCTCACATGAATCACTAAAACACTCTCCTAACTCTCCTATCCTTGCTCCACAACACATTTGTCTTGTCACTCCCCTGTTAAAGGCTTTAAGCCCTAAAAGGCTGCCTGTTGCTTATAGAATAAAGCCAAGGTTGATTGACACTGGGCTGAGTTCTCACATTGTTTTCTGACCACTGCAAAGACTCTCTCCCACCGTGCACATACCACTCACTATGCCCTTGATGCTCCCTGAATTCCACACTGTCATGCCCTTAATCTTGCTATTCCCTCTACTTGAGATGCCCTTCCCTGGTGAACTTTTCTCCATTCCTCAGGGAAACATCTTCCTCTCTGCAGTCTTCCCCACGCTCCCTCTACACAGAATTAGGCACACCTCCTACCTGGTTAACAGTGTGTGGCTGGCATTGCTACAGCACGTGTATTGCAGGATAGTTGCTGTACAGTTTTATGTATATTGAATTACAATATACATTTTATTATTGTGTTGTCCCTCTAGCTAGACTGTAAGCTCCTTCCGGAAAGTGACTGTCTTCATCTTTTATCCCTCTGGGCTCTGAGTCAAGCTCATTGTTCAGGGAGGGGCTGATAGAGAGGAAGGGAAAGGACCTAGCTTTCATTTAGCACTTTCTATGTGTCTGGTATGTACTGTACAGTTTGCCCATTGTTTCTCATTTAATCCCCACAACAACCCAACAAGGTAGAAACATATTAACATCTCCATTTTACAGATGAGGAAACTGAGGCTCAGAGAGGTTAAGCAACCTAACTTGCCCCAAACCTCCTTATTTTCTAGGCCAAGCTTCTTGAAAGAGTAAATGATGCTTCTGTTTCTACTGCTTCACTTCCCCCACTTCCTCTCTCCCTCCTCACTCGGCTGCACCGATTCTCCCCACACTCCCGGACCTACGCTGCTTCTACAAAGCTCAGTCATTAAGTTCACGTGGTGAAGTCCAGCGAGCCACTTTCAGTGCTTTCTGCTGCGTTTGACACTACTCACCATTCCACCACTTCTGCTCTACTCCTTTGCCTTCTCTCCTGGTTTTCCTTCCTTTTTAATGACTCTTCTTGGTGTTCTGGGTTCTGCCCCCTCCTCTTCTGCTAGAATTCCTGGATATATCCATTTGGATGAATGACAGGCATCTCTGAGTCAACAAGTGCAAAACTGGATTTATCATTCTACCCCTTTCTCCACACCTCATGTCCTCCTGTACTCCCTGTCTCAGGGAGTGTTATCAGTATTCATGTACCCAGCTGCTTAGCTGAAATCCAAGGACACACTAGACTCTTCTCTTTCTATCACCTTCCTCATCCAGTAATAACCACATCCCATAGGTTTTCTCTTAAACATGTTCCAGCCTTGTCCTAGGATGTGTCAGGCGGTGTTTAGAACATGGGCCCTGGTGCCTGAGGCCCTAGGCTTGAAGCCTGCTGCTACCTGCTAGTTCTGTGACTTTGCCAAATTTCTTGTCTTCTTTATGCCTTGATTATCTCACTAGAAAAATGAGAATAATATTAATACCTGCATCTCACAGCATCCATAAGCATTAAATGTATTTCATTTGAATCACTTGGTGCACGTCACATAGAAAGTCCTCGGTAAATATTAGAGTAATTTTTATTATTTTACCTATGTTGGCTACCACCATGCTAATTCGGGTCCTCATATCTTATTAGGTGTCCCCTCAAATTCATCCTCTACTCTGCTACCAAGTATCCTATGTAAAATATACAATTGACAACATCAACTGACCGTATTGCTTCTTCACTTAAAAGCCTTCAGTGGCTCCTCCTCATATTGTGACCAGAGGACAAACTATAAGCTCTTCATCTAGAATGCTCTATGACCTGGCCCTGCCCTAACTCTCTGTCTCATCTCCTGCCACTCACTGCCTCATACTTTATACACCACCTGAGCCAAACTCCTTAAAGGTACCATCATCTCTTGTGCCTCTGCTAATGATATTCTCTCTGCCCTGACAGCCTGTCTTACCTTCGTAACCTTCCTTCCTGATTAACCTACACGCCGGGTCAGGACTCGAGTCAGGGGTCACGGACACTGCCAGGTTGGCTTCAGCATCCCTCCTCTGATCCCCTAGCGTCCTTGCATTCCTCTGTGGTAGCACTTTAGTTCTTATGTCCGCACCACCCAGAGCAATGCCTAGTATGTTAGAGCTCCACCATTATATTTTAAATCAAATCCATCTTGAATAAATAAGCAAAACTAATTTTCACTTTAATCCAGATATTTTCAATTCCTGGCTTACAGCCCTTTCAATTAGGTGAAATATAGTGCCTTGATAAACACCTGGACAACATCCTGTCAGCATGGACAATCAAGTCCCAAACCTGAGTGACTGCAAATGCAGTCTGGTCGTGGTAGAGGCAAGGGCAAGGAAGGGGACCCCTTCCACAGGAAAAAGGCGTTAAATAGAATAAATGAGTCCCAATTACTTATGGCTGCTCTATATCCACATAGTCCCATGCTTCCCTGAATACCTGCATCCTAGAGCTGTGGTCTTCCAGTTACACTCAGTTTTTATTATTTGTGCTGGCTGTATTCTATAAAGTCTCTGAAAACACTGGATTAGCAAATACTGAATCATTGCTCCTAGGGGAAATAGACAGGTTCCTATTATAGGAAATATCTGCAAATAACAGAAATGCTGTTTGCATTATATCAGTTCATTTGTCAACATCCTATGAAATAAGCCCATCTCATTAGCATTGAAAACCTGCTCTTCCACATAAGCCTTTTCCTATATAATACTTAGCAGGTGTTTTAAAATTTTTTCTGAAGTTTCCTGATCTGAAGAACTTGCCTCACCTGCAAGTTGAAGGTTTCTCAGGCCATATCGTCTTTTGAAGCATGCGAACCAGGCAGCACCAGCCGAGAAGGGTTCAACAGTTTCCTGACCCTGGGGAATTTTACTATAAATTTCTCTGGCTTTCAGTCTCACAACATGCTGCCCACTACACTTTTATTGGTCATCATCTCATGAGTTCACATTTCAGCTGCTTTTCCATAGTTCCATCACACACTACAGATGTTACTTTAGCACTTTCCAGAATGGCTTCATGTACAGATCGGTGAACTTCTTCCTTTGTCTGAAGGTACCATATTGTTAATTCATTACCATTGAATTCATAGGCCCTAGCACTAGAACTCATACCTGAACTGAGCTTATCCAACAAATGTATTTTCTCTGTAAGGCACGTCACAGTTTTCTTGTGCTTAGGAACATTAGACATCAGCATTATGCTTGGGGGCCATTTAAAGCAGCAAAACCACCAACAAAAAGCACAAAAATGCCAAAAACATAGCACTAAATAGATCACCTAAAGGACATCTGTTTAGTACAAGAGCCTAAATAAGAAGGAAGAGCCTCGCCTTGTTTCACCTTAGCTGGGAACCTGGTGTTGGGTGACTCAGATTTTTTGCTGCTCTGCACATGTTCATGAATGACTGCAAAAGAGCCTTGAGTACTGATTTTGGGGTTACAAAGAAATTGTAGTGAGTAGGCGAATTTACAAATATGGAGTCTTTGAATATGAGGAACTGTACTTAGTTCCATTAAATGGCCATTAGTGGCAGATCACTCTTTGTTAGAATAGCATGGAGGAAAACATTCTTAGCTCCAACTGAATCACTAGGAAAAAAGACTATTGAATTAGAGTAAGGAGGGGCTGTCTGGGATGCTGGGAGTTGGAGGCAAAGATACTCTTTAGGAACCCCAGGGTCCTGACTCTGCTTTTGAGTCTCGGACAAGAATATGGCCTATTGGTGAGGACCCAATGTTTGTACATATTTCTTTAAAATGCATCTTTCTTTAAAAGACTGTTAAAGTGAGTTCCTTGCCACTGGTGATATAAATCTTATGTATGAAAGAATGGTAGTGTAGCAAGAATTGAACTATTTCCCCAGATCCAGTAGGACTCTATCTTCTTTGGATAGTGACTCTGGCAGGGGTACCTTTCATCGGGGATGTAGAGGCCAGGGAAGTGCCACACTAAATGTGCGGCATCTGCTTCTGCCATATGTGTTTACACAGTTTTCAAACATTTTTTAATGTAAGTTAATTAAAATGAGAACTTAGGGTAAAAAATGTGTAGTTTCATCCCATCTATCCATAACCTACATAAAACAGTGCAAGTAGAAAGAACAGAGTCCTTGGAGACACACAAATAGGAGTTCACGTGTGGTCCCTGCCAATGTATCACCTTAAAATTTGGCAGGTTTCTTACTGTCTCTGAATCTCAGCTTCCTCATCTGTAAAGTAAGGCACATGACAACTGAATCACAGAATTGTCGTGATCACAAAACTGGACATATCCATGGGATGACTTCAACCTTTTTGACATACTCTCTTGACATGGCCCGTTTGTAGTGGCAGCTGCATCAAAATAGTCACTTCAAAATATCAAACAATACTTTTAATTGAAAAAGTAGTATGTTCAGCTTATATCTCTGACCTTTATTTGTATATAACTGTCCCCTATCCTCTCATACCCCACCTTGAGAGTTATAGTCAAAAGGCAAAAAGTACTTTGTAAAAAGTGAGCTGATATTGTGCATTATCCCCAGTTCTGAATCTCACCCCATTCTTCATTCTATTCCCAGTTATAGTATTTTCCCTGGTGTGGGATTTGGCAAGGTCCTCAGCTATTTGGCTATTCCACTTATGTTGTTGTCTGGATGTACTGTTTGATAATATGTCAAATAAGTTTGTTAACTGTATGCAGAAAAGTGCTAATATAGCAGATCTGAGGCTGTTATCTTTAGAAGGCCTGTGTGTAAGGTTAGCTCTTGGCTAGCATCTGGAAACTTGGCACTCAAACTGTTCTGTAACTGATAAGGATGGTTCACTGTGCCTAGACGGTCTGTACAATTTTTATATATCAGCTAATTAAAATGAGATCTTACAGGTCTCAATTGTATAACGTGCTTTATGCCAAACACCTGCCTTCCTTCTAATTTGGTATGTGCTAGGCAGGGAGTGCCTACATGACTAGCCTCCAATAAAAATCTTGAGCTCTCAGTGACTAATGGGCTTCCCTGGACAGAAGCACTGGGTACATGTTACTGCATTTTTTTTCTGCTGGAGAAAGAAGCATGTTCAATGTGCACCCTCACAGAAGGGAGAAAGCATAAAGAAGCCTGCATGGATTATTTATTCCGACTCGACCTGTGTCTTTTTCCCATGCTGATCCTGCCATATATCCTTTCACTGTAATAAGCCTTATCCATAAGTATGATTTTATGCTGAGTCCCATGAGTCTTCCTGGCAAATCACTGAATGTGTGGGTGGTCTTGGAGACTCCCCTCCTCCCAAAAAACAACTTAGTTCTTAAAACTGAACTTTTGGAGACTTCCAGTTCTGCTAAGATGGAGTAGCCCCATTCTTCCAAGGTCCTTCTTCTTTCAACTAAAATTTCTAGATATAACATAACAAACAAGCATAGGAAGATGCTGCAAGGTGGAAAGAAGGTGGGCTTCCTAGAGACATCAGGACTTTGGGTGCTGAGTGACCTGAATTTCCTTATTGCCTCATATGTCCCAGACAAGGCACTGCAGAAGCCTCCAACCCAGAACCAACAACAAGCACACATAAAAAAAGCTCCAAGAAAAGCTTGTTTCCCCTAGCTAAAACACTAGGAAAAGGGTGGATGTGGTAGGCAGAATAATGCTCTCTGTATACCCAGCCTAATCCCTGCCTGTTATCTTACAGGGCAAAGTGACTGCAGATTAAGGTTAAGGATCTTGAGGTAGGGAGATTACCCAAGTGGGCTTAACCTAATCATGAGTGCTTAACAGAACCTTTCCCAGCTGAGGTCAGGGCTAGAGGGAGATATAACTACAGAATGGCCAGAGATGCCACATTGCTGACTTTGAAGATGCAGGAGGGGTCAGGAATCAAAGAATATGGCAGTCTCTAGAAGCTGGAAAAGGCAAGAAATGGATTCCCCCCTAATGCCTCAAGAAAGGAACACAGCCTTACTGATAGCATGATTTTAACTCAGTCAGAGCTATGTCAGTCTTCTAATCTACAGAAATGTAAGGTAATAGACTTGTGTTGGTATATGCCGTTAGATTTGTGGTTATTTGTTATAGTAGAAATAGGAAACTAATAGAGACTTTGGTACCTGGAAGTGGAGTGTAACTGTAACAAATATCTAAAAATGTGGAAGTGACTTTGGAATCGGGCAGTGGTCAGTGGCTGGAAGAATTTGGAAAAGCATGATGGAAAAAACCTAGATTGCCTTGGACAGAGTGTTAGTAGGAAAATGGATGCTAAAGTGATGCCTGCCAATGAAGACTCAGAAGGAAGTGAGGAGCATGGTAGAGAAAACATAAATTGCTCTAGAGAACACCTAAATTGTTGTGAACAGACTGTTAGTAGAAATATGGACATTAAAGGTGCTTCTAATGAGGGCCCAGAAGGAAAGGAGGAACTGTTTTTGGAAAATGGAGGCGAGTCCTTGTCATTTAGTGGTAAAGTTTGGCAGAACTTTGCCCTGCAGTTATGTGGAAAGCAGAAGTGGTATATGATGAACTTGGATGTTCAGTTGAGGAGATTTCCAAGCAAAGTGTTGAAGTTGCAGCCTGGTTTCCTCTTGCTCCTTGTAGTAAAATGCAAGAAGAAAGAGATAAATGGAGAGAAGAACTGTTAAATAACAAGGAACTGGGGCTTGATGACTTGGGAAATTCTCAGCTTGTCCAGGTGGTAAAAGATACTAAAATTAAGAGATTCAGTTTCAGAAAACTAGGTCTAGGGAAAAAGCTGAGAGTGTGGATAGACAACCTTTTGCTAATACCTCAGAAAGATCAAAAGTCAGAGTATTCAGTCATAAAAATGGGTCTTTGAAGACACTAAGGATGTGATCATAGATTCCCCTCAGCCATCTCAGAAGAAGCCAAAAATAGAGATAAGGTTATTTAGGAAATATCTGTGAAAAAGTCTCTTGTTTAATGGAATGAATCCCCATGACATACATGGGAGGCCCAGAAGGTCCTTGAGAATTTTATACTAGGAAAATCACTGCCCTCTTGGATGAAAGGGGACAGAGAGCATGACATGAAAGTGGTGGCAAGCAGAGAGTTAATCTTTCACTCCACCTTCCTGCCTGGCAGAAGGAAGCACACTGCAATTCCCCTCTCGGAAGTTTGGTGGAGCTGAACAGGCAGCAAGTCTCCCATTCTCCACCTAGGGTAAGCAGTTAGTGCTCCAATTCTCCCACTCAGTGGTGTCTATGGAAGTGAGGGGGGAGTTTCCATTCCCTACCAGGCAGAGGCAGGTGGCGCTCCAATTTCCCCACTGGGTGGTATTAGCAGGCCAGGCAGGGCACCGATCTTCCATTCTTTGTCTGGGAGAAGCAAGCAGTGGTGATCCAATTCACTTGCCAGGGTAGTGTCAGTGGATCCAGTGGATAATCAGGCAATGTGAGGTGGGGCAACTCACCACTAGGTTTCACCACCCTCACTCTGGTGTTAGTGGGCTGCAGCCAGGGTGATCCTCCACCACACTTGGCATCCACAAGACTGAACGATGTCATGCAAATCAGGACTAATCACGGCTCCAATATCACCTACCCTAGTGTCAGAAAGATAGGAGAGATGAACCTCCATACTCACTGGGCAGCAATGAGGCAGAACAAAGTGGTGAGAGGTGGGACAAGCTGGCACTGCACTTTGTTCCCCCTCTCCTAAGGTCAGCAGGGCCCAGCTGGGAGCTGACCCTACACGTTGAAGGTGATGAGGTAGTAGACTTGGTGCCCTACTTCTGCCAGGAAGTTGTCAGCAGGGCTGAGGGGGAGCTGAGCTTCCAGTCCACCCACTGCAGAGAAGCCCAGCTTTTTTCAGGGGACTGACTGCCAAAAATAAGAAGATAAAGTAGGATTCAGAGTCTCATAACATAATATCCAGGACATAATAGAAAATCACTCATTATACCAAGAAACAGGAAATCACAAAATGAATGAGAAAAGACAATCAACATGCCAACACTGAGATGAATCTGATGCTGGATTATCTGACAAGGTAAAGCAATCATTATAAAAAATATTGAACAATCAATTACATGTTTTCTTGAGACAAATAAAAAATAGAAAAAGAAGTTATACAAAGAACCAAATGGAACTTACAGAAATGAAAAGTAAATAATTAAATAAATGGCACAAAAAAGCTACTGAATAGGCTTAGTAATAGAGTGAAGATGACAGAGGATAAAATCATTGAACCTGAAGACACATCAATAGAATTTGCTCTTTCTGAACAACAGAGAGAAAAATAGATGGAAACAAAATGAAGAGAGTCTCAGACCCCTGTGGGATAATAACATAAGAGCAGAGTGCTAGAAGGAGAGGAGAGAGAGAGAATGGGACTGAAGCAGTATTTAAAGAAATAATGGCTGAACACTTCCCACATTTGGTGAAAGACATAAAAACTACAAATTCGAGAAGCTAAGTGCTATGGACTGAATGTTTGTGTCCTGCCCCCACTTCACTTCATCTTAAACCCTAATCCCCAGTGTGATCATATCTGGAGGAGGTAATTAGGTCATGAAGGTGAAGCCCTCATAAATGGATCAGTGCCTTTTAAGAAGAGACACGAGAGAGGTGATCTCTCTTTCTGGCCTGTGAGGAGACAGCAAGAAGGTGGCCATCTGAAAACCAGGAAGAGGGCTCTCACCAGACACCACATCTCACCAGATGCCAGCACCTTGATTTTCGACTTCCAGGCTCCAGAACTATGAGAAATTAATGTTTGTTGTCTAAGCCACTCAGTCTATGGTAACTTGTCATAGCAGCCCATGCTAAGACACTGAGTAGACCACAAATAGGGCAAACCCAAAGAAATGCTTTCTAAGACACATCATGATTACACTTCTGAAAACTAAAGAAAAGAAAAAAATCTTGAAAGCAATCAAAGAGCAAAGTTACATTTCTTATATGGTAATATCAATTCTAATGACAATAGATTTGTCATCTGAAACCACATAGGCTGGAAGAAAGTGGCTCAACACTTTTTAAGTACTGAAAGAAAAGTACTGTCTACTGCCAAGCGTATATCTTTTTTTTCCTTCAGGATGAAGGGAAAATAAAGACATTTTTAATTGAAGGAAAAGTTCTCTAAACAGAAAGGAAATGATGACTGAAAAAAGGTTGGGCCTTCATAAATAAAGAAGAATGTTGGAATGGGTAAAAATTAGGATAAATTTAATAGACTATCCTATTTCTCATACATGTCTTAAATCATTTTTGATAATTGAAACAAAAATTTTAAAACCATTTGATATGATTCTCAATGTATATAGAGAAAACACTTAAGACAATTATATTTTAAAAGTGGGGAGGAAAAATATGAACCTCAATGGAAGTAAGATTACTGCAGTTCATTGGAAGTGGTAAAACACTGATAGCAGACTGTGATAAGTTATGTATGTATACAATAATACTTTTAGCAACCACCAAGAGAACCATACAGAACAATATATTCAACAATACTACAAATAAATTATGATGGGATCCTAAAAAATGTTCATGTAACTGACAGAAAAGTAAGAGAAGAGTATTGGAAAACAGAAGAAACAATCAGAAAACAAACAATAAAATGGCAGACTTAAGCTCGAACACAATAATTATTTCAAATGTTAATGGTCAAAATATGCCAATTAAAAGACAGAGATAAGCAGAGTGGATAAAATAAAAGACCCAACAATGCTTCCTATAAGAAATTCACTTCAAATCAATGACAGGTTGAAAATAAAAGGATAAAAAAATATAACATGTAAACATTAATCAAAAAAGTGCTTATATTAATATCAAAGCAGACTTCACAGCAAAGAAAACCAATTTTACACAATCTGCTCAAGAATATAGAAGAGGAGAGAACACTTCTCAATTCATTTTATGAGAATTCATTTTATGAGGTCCATATTGCCCTGATACCAAACAGATAGTACAAACATGAGCTTAGCTGCAAAAGATCTCAACAAAATATTAGCAAATTAATCCAGGAATATATAAAAATTATACATTCCAGTGTCATGGCAGAGTGAGCTTGCCTGAGACTCTCTCCCCTCCAACATACAACAAAAAGGAGCAACAATATTCCAACATAAAATACCCTAATAGCACAGGAGTCCCCAGAGAATCAAGGCAGCTAAACAATGGAAGGTGGAGAGGCTGGAGCCCCCCTGGGAGGAGTTGGAATGGGGTAAGAGAGAACTTCGCTCCCTCCCCTAAAGACTGGGATCACTGCCATTGGAGGCTTCATGAGGGAAGGAGCGGGGGAGGGGCCACGCAGCTGCGGGATCACCCAGGACTCCCTAGCACCCATGCAGCCTAGAGGGAAGGCCTCTATCAGGGTGAAAGCTGTCACGTGGGGTGACCTCATCAAACTAGGACACCAGGAAACCAGATAGTGAGAGCTGATTGGGAAACTGGGGACTGCCCACAAAAGAAAATCCACCCCCCACCTGCGCTGCGCTGCGCCATCTTGGCTGAAGGTGGCCCACTCAGAATACGCGGCTCTCGATGCAAACCCAGTAGTGATAGACTGTAACTGCAACCAAATAAAGTCAGAATGAGAAAGAGCAAACTTCCAGCATCAGGCAATTCATCAAAACTCCAGACCAGAGGGAAAACAATAAATACCCAGAATTATGTCCTGAGGACTCAGAAATAAGTAAGCTAAATGACAATGAATTTAGAATAGCTATCATCAAAAAAGTCAGTGAGGCAAAAGAGAATATAGAGAAACAATTCAATGAATTCAGGAGCTACTTCGCAAAAGAGATTGAAACTATAGAGAAGAATCAATGAGAAATACTAGAGACAAAAGACACAATGGAAGAGATAAAACAAAATATGGATTCCCTGAATGCTCATGTGGACACCATAGAGGAGTGAATCAGCATAATTGAATACAGACATGTTGAAATGCTCCAGACAGGGGAGGAGAGAGAACTGAGACTAAAAAGAAATGAAGAAATTCTCCGAGAAATATCTGACTCAATGAGGAAACACAGCATAAGAATTATAGGTCTCCAAGAAGGTGCAGAGAAGGACAATGGAGCAGAATGTGTGCTCAAAGAAATAATAGCAGAGAACTTCCCAAATCTAGGGAATGAGAGGGAAATGTGTGTGGAGGAAGTTTCCAGATCTCCTAGATTTGTCAATGTAAAAAGACCTACTGCAAGGCATATAGTAGTAAAACTGGCAAAAATGAATGACAAAGAAAGAATACTCAGGGCAGCAAGGCAGAAGAAAATAACCTACAAAGGAACCCCTATCAGGCTTTCAGCAGATTTCTCTGCAGAAACCTTACAAGCTAGGAGAGAATGGAATGACATATTCAAAACTTTAAAAGGCAAGAATCTTCAGCCAAGAATACTCTATCTAGCAAAAATAACTTTCAGATATGAGGGAGAAATTAAATCTTTCCCAGATAAACAAAAGCTAAGGGACTTCGTAGCCATGAGACCCGCCCCCTATAAGAAATCCTCAAGAAGGCCCACATACCTGAAAAAAGGGAAAAAGGGAGAAAGGGGTCACAAAACACAGAGTAAGGAGACAAACAGATAGAATCAGAATAGGATAGCAAATATTCAACTATAGCATTAGGATAAAGGGAAGGAAAACACCAAAAACAAAGACAATCTTGTCACTTTAACCGGAAACTCACAACACAAGTTGGAATAAGATATGAGAATAATAACTTAGGAGGGAAGGAGGAAAGGGACTGAATCACTTTAGACTAAGGAAATAAGAGGCCTTCAGAAAATGGGCTATGTTATACACGAGATTCTGAATACAAACTTCAGGGTAGCCACTAAACTAAAAAGCAGAACAGAGACACAAAAAATAAATAAGGAAAAAACTAAGAAACACAGCATAAGAAACTGCAGTAATCAATGGGTAGACCAAAACATACAGGATGAGAAACAAAGGAAATGCAGGAAAACCGGAAAATGAGTGCCAGAACAACAGCATTAAGCCCTGATACATCAATAATCACCCTCAATGTAAACGGATTGAACTCTCCAATAAAAAGACACAGAGTGGCAAGATAGATTAAAGAACAAGATCCAACAATTTGTTGCATCCAGGAAACACATCTTAGCTCCAATGACAAATACAGGCTCAGAGTGAAGGGGTAGAAGACAATACTCCATGCTAATGGCAAACAAAAGAAAGCAGGTGTTGCAATACTTCTATCAGACAAAGTAGACTTCAAGACAAGACAGGTAAAGAGAGACAAAGAGGGGCAGTATATAATGATCAAAGGGACACTCCATCAAGAAGAAATAACGCTTATAAATATCTATGCACCCAACACAGGACCACCAAAGTTCCTAAAGCAATTATTAACAAACCTAAAAGAAGATATCAAAATAACACAATAATAGTAGGGGACCTCAACACCCCACTCACATCATTGGACAAATCATCCAGAGAGAAAATCAACAAGGAAACAGTGGAATTAAATGAAAAGCTAAACCAGTTGGACTTAATAGAGATACATAGAACACTCCATCCAAAAACAGCAGAATACACATTCTTCACAAGTGCACATGGAACATTCTCAAGGATAGACCACATACTGGGAAACAAGGCAAGCCTCTATAAATTTTAAAAAATTGAAATAATAACAAGCATCTTCTCTGATCATAATGCTATAAAGCTAGAAATTAATTACGAGAAAAAAGCTGAGAAAGGGACAAAGATGTGGAGACTAAACAACATGCTATTGAACAAGCATTGGATCATTGAAGAAATTAAATGAGAAATCAAAAAATATCTGGAGACAAATGAAGATGATAACATGCCATACCAACTCATATGGGATACAGCAAAAGCTATATTAAGAGGGAAATTTATTGCAATACAGGCTCACCTTAACAAACAAGAAAAATCCAAAATAAGCAATCTCAAATTACACCTAACTGAATTAGAAAAAGAAGGACAAACTAAGTCCAAAGTCAGCAAAAGGAGAGAAATAATAAAAATCGGAGCAGAAATAAATGCTTTTGAAACAAAAAAGGCTGTAGAAAGGATCAATGTAACAAAGAGCTTGTTCTTTGAGAAGATAAATAGAATTGACAAACCCCTAGCCAGACTTACAAAGAAAAAAAGAGAGAAAGCTCAAACAAACAAAATCAGAAATGAAAGAGGAGAAATAACAGACTCCATAGAAATACAACGGATTATAAGAGAATACTCCAAAAAACTATATGCCAACAAAATGGATAACCTAGAGGAAATGGATAAATTCTTAGACTCTTACAACCTCCCAAAGCTGAGTGAAGAAGAAACAGACAATCTTAACAGACCAATCACAAGGAAAGAGATTGAAACAGCAATTAAAAGCATCCCAAAGAATAAAACCCCAGGACCAGATGGGTTTCCTGGGGAATTCTACCAAACTTTCAGAGAGGACTTAATACCTATCCTTCTCAGGCTATTCCAAAAAGTTAGGGAGGATGGAACACTTCCTAACACATTCTACGAGGCCAACATCATGCTGATACCAAAGCCTGACAAGGACAGCACGAAAAAGGAGAACTATAGGCCAATACCACTGATGAACATAGATGCAAAAATTCTCAAGAAAACTTTGGCAACCCGAATTCAGCAATACATCGAAAAGATCACACATCACGATCAAGTGGGATTCATACCAGGGACACAGGGATGGTTCAACATCCGCAAATCAATCAACATGATACACCACATCAACAAACTGAGGAAAATAACCACATGATCATCTCAATAGATGCAGAGAAAGCATTTCACAAGATCCAACAGCCATTTATGAGAAAAACTCTTAACAAAATGGGGATAGAAGGAAATTACCTCAACATAATAAAGGCCATATATGACAAACCCACAGCCAACGTCATACTCAATGGGCAAAAACTGAGCGCCATCCCCCTGAAAACAGGAATGAGACAAGGATGCCCTCTATCACCACTCTTATTCAACATAGTACTGGAGGTTTTGCCCAGAGCAATTAGACAAGAGAAAGGAATAAAAGGAATCCAAATAGGGAGGGAAGAAGTGAAAGTCTTGCTGTTTGCAGATGATGTGATCTTATATATAGAAAACCGCAAAGAATCCATTGGAAAACTATTAGAAATAATCAACAACTACAGCAAAGTTGCAGGGTATATAACCAACTTACATAAGTCAGTAGCATTTCTATACTCTAATAACAGGCTAACAGAAAAAGAACTCAAGAATACAATACCATTCACAATCGCAACAAAAAGAATAAAATACCTTGGGGTGAATTTAACTAAGGAAGTGAAAGACCTATACAACGAAAACTACAAGACTTTCCTGAAAGAGATTGATGACGACATAAAGAGATGGAAAGACATTCCATGCACATGTATTGGAAGAGTAAACATTGTTAAAATGTCCATACTACCTGAAGCAATCTCCAGATTCAACTCAATCCCAATCAGAATCCCAATGACATTCTTTACAGAAATAGAACAAAGAATCCTTAAATTCATATGGGGCAACAAAAGACCCCGAATTGCTAAAGCAATCCTGAGAAAGAAGAACAAAGCTGGAGGCATCACAATCCCTGACTTCAAAACATACTACAAAGCTACAGTAATCAAAACAGCCTGGTACTGGTACAAAAACAGGTGCACAGATCAATGGAACAGAATTGAAAGCCCAGAGATAAAACCACACATCTATGCACAGCTAATCTTCAGAGCTGAGGGCATACAATGGAGAAAATAAAGTCTTTTCAACAAATGGTGCTGGGAAAACTGGAAAGCCACATGTAAAAGAATGAAAATTGACCATTCTTCTTCACCATTCACAAAAATAAACTCTAAATGGATCAAAAACCTGAAGGTAAGACCTGAAACCATAAGGCTTCTAGAAGAAAATATAGGCAGTACACTCTTTGACATCAGTATCAAAAGGATCTTTTCAGACACCATGTCTTCTCAGACAAGGGAAACAATAGAAAGAATAAACAAATGGGACTTCATCAGACTAAAGAGCTTCTTCAAGGCAAGGGAAAACAGGATTGAAACAAAAAATCAACCCGCTAATTGGGAAAAAATATTTGCAAGTTATATATATGACAAAGGGTTAATCTCCAAAATATGTAAAGAACTCACACAACTCAACAACAAAAAATCAAACAACCTGATCAAAAAATGGGCAGGGGACATGAACAGACATTTCTCCAGAGAAGATATATGGATAGCCAATAGGCACATGAGAAGATGTTCATAATCACTGATCATCAGGGAAATGCAAATCAAAACTACACTAAGATATCACCTTACACCCATTAGAATGGCAAAAATAACCAAAACAAAAACTAACAAATGTTGGAGAGGTTGTGGAGGAAAAGCAGCCCTCATACACTGCTGGTGGGAATGCAAACTGGTGCAGCCACTATGGAAAACAGTGTGGAGATTTCTCAAAAAATTAAAAATAGAAATACCATATGACCCAGCCATCCCACTACTGGGTATCTACCCAAAGAGCTTGAAATCAGCAATTCCAAAAGTCCCATGCACCCCAATGTTCACTGCAGCATTGTTTACAATAGCCAAGACGTGGAAGCAACCTAAGTGCCCATCAACTGATGATTGGATAAAGAAGATGTGGTGTATATATACAATGGAATACCACTCAGCCATAAAAAAGGATACAATCATCCCATTCACAGCAACATGGATGGACCTTCAGGGAATTATGTTAAGTGAAATAAGCCAGATAGAAAAAGACAATCTCTGTATGACTCCACTCATATGTGGAAGTTAAACATGTAGACAAAGAGAACAGATTAGTGGCTAGTAGGGGAAAAGGGAGGTGGGGGTGGGCACAAAGGGTGAAGGGGTGCACCTACAACATGACTGACAAACAATAATGTACAACTGAAATTTCACAAGATTGTAAACTACCATAATCTTAATAAAAAGTTTTAAAAAAATTATACATTCCATATACACTCCATGATCGAGTGAGATTTGTTCCAGGTATACAAAGCTGATTCAACATACAAAAAATCAATTAATATAATCTACCATATCAAGAGACTAAAGAAGAGAACATAAAATGATATCACTTGACACAGAAAAAGTTTTTGGAAAAGCTAGCACACATTCATGATTTCAAAAACGAAATTCAGGAAACTAGGAACAGAGGGGAAATTCCTCAATTTGAGATTCTATAAAAACACTATAGCTAACATCATACTTCATAGTGAAAGAAAGACAGGGAATAAGGCACGGATATGCCCTTTTTTCCACTCTTATTCAACACACTACTGGAATTCCTAGCCACTGCAATAAGACAAGGGGAAAAAGAAGGCATACAACTTAGAAAGGAAGAAATAAAACTGTTTCCTCCTGCAGGTGATGTGACTGTCTACATAGAAAATCCAAAGGAGTCTTTAAAAAAATTCCTGGAACCAGTAAGTGAATTCAGCAAGGTCACAGGATCAACACATAAAAATTAATAATATTTCAATATTCTAAGAATCAACTTGTGGAAAATTAAAAATATAATACCCTTTATAATAATCTATAAGAAAATTAAATACAAAGGTATAAATTTTAAAAATGTATAGGATCTGTATATTATCTAGGGAAATTTCTAAATAGCCAAAAATACTCTTAGAGCTAATAAATTCAGCAAAACTGCAGGGTACAAGATCAATATACAAATACCCATTGTATTTCTATACACTAGCAGTGAACAATCCAAAAATGAAATTAAGAAAACAATTCCATTTACAGTAGCATCAAAAAGGATAAAATACTTAGGAAACATTTTAGCCAAGGATGTGTAAGACTCATATGGTGAAAACTATAAAACATTGCTAAAACCAGTTAAAGAACACCTAAACAACACAGAAACAACATCCTGTGTTCATGGATTCAAAAATTTAATATTGTTAAGAAGGCAGTACTCTCCAAAGTGATCTACAGATTCAAAATAATCCTGAAAAAATCCCAGTGGCCTTGTTTTTTTCCAGAAATGGAACAACTGATTCTAAGATTCATTTGGAATTTCAAGGAACAGCAAACAGCCAAAAAACATCTTGAAAAATAACAAGAGGACTCACAAATCCCAACTTCAGAACTTAACACATAGCTACAGTAATTAAAACAGTGTCGTACTGGCACAAGGATAGACATATAGACTAATACAATAGAATTGAGAGTCTAGAAATAAACCCAAACATCTAAGGTCATTTGATGTTTTACAAGGGTGCCAAGACCATTCAATGAGGGAAAGAATAGTCTCTTCAACAAGTAGGTACTAAGACGACAAGGTATCTACATGGGAAAGACTGAAGTTGGATCTCTACCTCACACAAAACCCCAAAATTAATTCAAAGCGAATCAAAACCTAAATGTAAGAGCAAAAGGTATAAAGTCTTAGAAGGAAGCACAGAAATAAATCTTTCTGACCTTGGATTTGGCAATGGACACTTAGACATGACACGAAATTCACAAGCAACAAAAGAAAAAATAGATAAATTGGATTACATCAAAATTAAATACTTTTCTGCATCAGTAGACACAATCAAGAAAGTGAAGGCTAACCCAGAGATGGGAGAAAATATTTGCAAATAACTTATTTGATAAGGGTCTAGTATCTAAATATATAAAGAACTCTTACTACATCCACAAAACCACCCAATTAAAAAATGGGCAAAGGACTTGAATAGATATTTCTCCAAAGAAGATATACAAATATCCAACAAGCATAGGAAAATGTGCTCAACTTGAGTCATTAGAAAAATGCAAATCAAACAATGATGAGGTACCATTCTGACCCACTAGGGTGGTATAATTTAAACAAAACAACACAAAACAAAACAAAACAGTAAGCGTTGGTGAGGGTGTGGAGAACTTGCAACCCTCATAGATTGCTGGTGGGAATGTAAAATGATGAGGCCAGTGTGGACAACAGTTTGGCAGTTCCTCAAAAAGTTAATCGTAGAATTACCCTATGTCCCAGCAATTCCACTCCTAGGTATACACCCCAAAAGACAGAAAACATGTATTCAAACAAAAGCACGCACACAATGTTCCTGACAGCACAATTTACAATAGCCGCAAAGTGAAGACAACCCAAATTTCTATCAATGGATGAATGATGTACAAAATCAAACAAATATATCCATACAGTGGAATATTATTCAGTCATAAAAAGGAATGAAGTACTGATATATGCTACAATATAGATGAAACTCAGAAACATTATGGTGAGTGAAAGAAGCCAGACACAAAAGGTCACCTATTATATGATTCCATTTATATAAGATGTACAAAGTAGGCAAATCCACAGGGACAGAAAGCAGATGAGTGTTTGCCAGGGTCTGGGAAGTGGAAATGGGTAATGACTACTTAATGATTATGGAGTTTCCTTTTGAGGTGATGAAAATGTCTTGGAACTAGACAGAGGTGATGCTTGCAAAACTTTGTGAATCTACTAAATGCCGCTGAATTTTACACTTTATGTACATGGCTAATCTTATGTGAATGTCACATCAATTAAAAAATAGGTATTCAGGGTTGAAGTGTGACTCAGAGATGTATACTTCACAAATACTTGATGATAAAAAATACTGCTATTTTATAAAGGGAAAGAACAAGAAACAGAATCAGGGACTGGGGAAAGGGATGCTGTGTATACTATGAAGTCAATTTTTAATAGGCTGACAGTTTCATGCAAAAATCACGGTGTCAAAATGTCCCTAGAGACAAAATTTAATTGACTTAATATAATTATTTAATTCATTTAAGATTGTTATATCCGAACATCATGCACCGCTATGATTATTATGCTGTCCAGTGTCTAACACAGTGTGTGTCACGGAGTAGATCCTCACTAAATGGTAAGTAGTACTGAAAGGGCTTGTGGGAAGGCCCCGCCTTCTTCCGTTCTGCTCCTTGCCTCGCATAGGGCCCAACGCAGGCAGAGACACGGCAGAGAGGGAAGGGGGAGCCACAAGCTCTGTGGCTCTGGGACACACCATTGTGAAGTGTCTCTCCTGCAGGCTATACTGGGGCAGAGGCAGTGGCTGGGGGCGTCATCATGCCGTTTCCAGAGGGCCCAAGGGTGACAAGCTACAGCACAGGAAAGAGGGGAAAGGTCAGGCAATGCAAGCAGCTGCAGAGGAAGGGGGCTATCAGGTGCCTGATGACACAGGGATGTGAACTGCTTACCTGCACTCCATCTTCATGTGCTATCCCTGCATGCATCTTCCTTTCAACCTGGGCCTGCTTCTTCAGCTTCCTCCTCTGCATCTTCTCCAGCCACAGCTCATCTAAACTGTGTGAGTGCTGAGGCATGCTTCTGGGTTCTGGAGGAGTCTCCCTGGGGACGTCCTCAGCAGAGACAGAGGGGAGGGTCCATGTCACCATCTCAGTGGTAGAGAATGGTCTCTGGGCTGGCTCAGTGTGAAAAGCTTTCTGACCGAGGGAGCAACTGGGCTTCTTGCCTGGTTGTTCTTCCCACGGCATGTGGTTCTGGAGAGCAGAGAGGAGAACATATCAACTGGGCACACGGTGTCCTCTCTTTTCAGTTTCTTTTGGTTATAACCCCATGTTTTGATTAAGCCCCAAAATACAGATTCCAGTGAAATACTTCATTCACAGTAATTTTGGAAAATATGAAGGTTAGGAACAAAACAGATCTTTTCTGTTAAAATTTCTTCTCTCAAGACTATTTTAAAAAATCAAGTCTTTTACATTGATCAAAAAATTAGGACTCAAAAGTAATTACTGAACTTGGCATTCTCATCAGAATACTTTTTAAACGTCAGCAGTTGGGGCAAAAATCTGTTGTTGGAACAATGTCCGCTGAGAACAGACTTGAACAGAAACACACAGGCACTCATGACTTCTTCCTTCTCAGCACAGACACTAACTAAACGTGTGCACAGCTGCACCTTACCTATGCTGCCGCCACTTTGTCCCAGGTCGCACTTACCCTCTCAGGCACCCTAACTGAATTTCTAAATCGAATTTGTCCACACTAACAGAATACTTTGGCTTTGTGTGGACACGACCGTGCTGTGTTCTATGGCCACTGGGAGAAGAACCCCTTTTCTTCACATGTGTTCTCCAAGTCAAACCACCCCCATCCCAGTGGACACCTCGTCACAGCATCTCTTTGGAATGTCATCCCTAAGCACTTTGTGTATACTATTTGATAGAAACAAAGGTGAAATTTTAAAAATATATTTCAAGAAACTTCCTTAAAAATGTATACACACATGTCTATATACATATGTACATACACACCTATATATACTTACATATACAGTCATGTGTTTCTTAACAATGGGCATCTGTTCTGAGAAATGCATTGTTAGGCAATTCTGTTGTTGCGAAAATGTCATAGAGTGCACTTACACACACCTAGATGGTATATAGCCTACTACATACCTAGGCTATATGGTACTAATCTTATGGGACCACCAGTGTATATGCTGTCTGGTGTTGACTGAAAGTTTGTTATGCAGAACATGACTGTATACACATATATATTCATGCACACATATGGAGAAAGAAACGAAGGTAGAGGAGGCATAAATGGTTCATAATGGTTTGGGGTACACCCTGGGAACTAGACTTTTCAAAGTTCTCTATGTGATTCTAGTATGCACCCAACATTGAGAACCACTGTCTTTTTTTTTTATTTCCCAAATATCTCTCTAAGTTTAAAAAGTGCTTTCACTTAGTTTTCTCTCCCCAACTACACTGTGGTCTAGAAACAGCTGGTATATTACCCACATCCTACAAATAGAGTAATAGAAACTTAGAGAGCTTAACTGATTACCTGAGTTCACACAGCTCTGTGTGTCATATTCTTCTGATTCTACATCCCATGTCCATTCACTATTCTACAATGTATAATTTTCTGTTGTTTCATGGGTGGAAATAACATCTAAATAACTAAGCAAGGACCACACCTCAGACTCTTTTATAAACTCTCGACATCCCCTAAAAGGGGATGGATGTTAATTGAGCACATTTTTATGCAAGGCTCCCTGTTACACATCTTATGTACACCAGATAAGGAAGCTGGGTCCTCCTAGGGCCATTTAGTAAGTAGGTGACATAAAGCCATCTGGAAGGAAGGCAAGCCACCCTCATGCTGGGGCTTCCACAGGAATGCCACTTACTGCCACTAGAGATGAGCTCACTGACTTCAAACTAGAAGAAAACTTGGACTTTTCCAATACACTATACCTTAGCCTTCTACCAGCCTATACCTGAGTTGTTGGCTTGATGCCATCAGTGACGGTTTCATCCTCAACTTTTATCAGAATTTTAGAACATTATCACTTTCACAGCTTGGTTATAGGCCTTTAGAGAGAATGTTTGCTGGAGACTCGGTGTCATAAATGCAAAACTTTCCGTAATTTTTTCCATAAACTTAATGGAAAAGAGTTAATTCCCCTCCTACCCCTCTCCCCACCGTAGGAGACTGCTAGGGTCTTACATTCATTTACTTACTCACCAAAGAGCTTTGATCTTCTCGGGAAAAAAGGTTTTTGTTCCGAGGTCATTAATTAGAGCAGTATTTTTCAAAGTATGTCCCTAGACTAGCAGCAACACCTGATATGGTGGGAAGCCTCTAAGATGGCCCCCAAAGACCTCACCTCCTTGATGCAGGCCCTTATCAGAGTCCTTCAATGTGAGTGTGGGCTGGACTTAGTGACTTGCTTCTAAGGAACAGAATATGGCAAAAGTGATGGTATGTCACTTTCAAGATTTGGTTATAAAAAGGCTATGGCTTCCATTTTGGGGGGCCTCTCATGGATCCCTTGCTCTGGGGGAAGCCAGGTGACATACTGTGAGGGATGCTATGGAGAGGCTCATGTGGCAAGGAACTGATGTCTCCAGCCTACAGCTAGCAGGGCTCTGAGGCCTGCCAACAGCCACATGAGTGAAGTCTTGCCTTGAGATGAGTGCAGTCCCTGCCAACACCATGACTACAGTCTTGTGAAGAACCCTGAGCCGAAGGCACCCAGCAAAGTCAGCCCATTATGCAGCAATAGATAACTTGTTCTTTGGGAACTTGTTAGAAAGACAACTTTTCAAGCCCCACCAAGACTTGCTGAGTTAGAAATTCTGGGAGTAGGCAAGCAATCTGTGTTTAAAATGCTCTCTAGGGGATTCTGACGCAGGGCTAGTTTGAGAATCACTGTACTAAAAAGACAGGCAAATAAGGGAGAGGCAAGGCAGATCAGGCTGTCTGCTTCTCCTCATGGGTCCTGGCGTGGAGGGTCAGAGAGCAGACTTTGGGGTTATATAAGCTGAGTTTGAATCCTGGCTCTGGCTCTTACTAGCAGTGTGACTTTGGGCAAGTTTCCTTAACCCCCTCTCTCTTTCTTCAACTACAAGATGGAAATACTAATACCTCTCAGAAATGTTATACGAATAAATGAGATAGTGCACATAAAGCACTTAGCATAATGCCTGTCACACATTCAATACATCAATATATGGTAGCCAGTGTTACTGTCTTTGTCAATAAGTAGACAGGGCTGAGATGGATGTGGTGGTGATAGAGTCCATTCTCTCTGAAACGATTTATTTTCAGACCCTGCCTAAGAACTTCTCTACAAAAATGCTACTTAGGATTAAACTTATTCTCTGGTTTTTCATTTTTATTTTCAGGAGGCTTTTTTTCATTTCTATTTGGAGAAATTTCTAGCACAAATCTCTGACTCTCCCTGTAGTATTGGGCAGTGCAGAGTCAGTTTCTCAGTTTGCATCCCAGTAAAGTAAACCTGTTATCCACAAATGAACAAAGTGCTCTCCTAATGTGGGTCTGTTTAATAGCAGACATTCCCTCAGCCAACACAAGCAAGGCAGATCAAAATCCATCACCACATAGTGCAAGGTACATTTACATTATGTTATGAAAGTAGAATTTTACAGAATAAAGAAATGTTCCAATAGGTAGACAACTTCCTGACTTTCTGAGATCATTCAACAAGTCTTTCTTGAGTACACAGTATGTGCCAGACAGCACTACAGATGCTAGAAATTCTAAAAGGAACAGAAAAAAGTTGCTGCCATGGAGTTTCTTAAGCAATGGGAACACAAAGATGGACAAAACAGAGTCCCAGCTCTCCAGGCACTCAAAATATAATGGGCAATAGAGACAGATAAATTCATGAGCTTTCTTTATATAGATGAAAAGTAGATGGAATGGCATCAGCAAGATGGCTGAGTGAGTTGTTCCCTTTGTCTTTCCCCCTTTAAATGACAATTAAATGGACATTCACTAACCAACAGAGGATACCCACACAGCACAACAGGACACCTGAGAGACCCATGCAGCTACACATCTGACGATGGGGGGACTGGATCCCTGGGAACCAATGGAACTAAGTGAGAAGACACCTCACCCTCTCCAGCAGCAGCGAGTCTGGTCAGAGATCCTTACACAGCAGTTGGTGTGACTGTAAGAGGAGGTGGAGGACAGGCCAGCCTACATGCAAATGCTCTTGGAAGGGTAGCCTGGCCTACAGGAGTGCCTACTGTGCCGTGGTGGCCTGTCACTGGGAATGCTCACCACTGAGTAGCTGTGACTCAGCCTAGGTGAAGGAACCCTGCCCACGAAGCACAGCGGCTGGTGTGACTGTAAGAGGAGGTGGGGCAGCCAAGCACAAGTGAACAGCTACCCTTGTTCACAGCTACCCCTTTTGAGGGGTAGCCCAGCCTGTGGAGTGCCACCGGGCACTGGCAGCCACACCAGAGGGAAGGCTCCTGACCGAGTGGCTGTGGCTCAGCCCCCATAAAGGAGCCCCATGCACCAAACAGAGCAGCTCAGCCAAACCACCAGTGAGCAGAGTGCCAGCCTGTGCCTGCACAACCCACCCACTGAGCACAGAGGCCCTGCCCCCACAAGAGCCACCAGCCGAGCAGCTGTGGTCAACCCATGCAAACATAGAGCAGCCATACCCATACAACTTCCAGCAGATGGGGTCAAAGCAGAAACACAGCTCCTGCTTCAACCCAGAGGTGGCAGGTGGAATGTGCGACCTGATATTAACACAAATGCACCAGCAAAGGGTCAGTTCATCAAACACCATGAAAAACTGCAGTAACCCTTCAGAGCAGAAGTAAAATGACAAATCTCCAGAAACCCATCCTGAAGTCACAGAAATTTACAATCTAAATGGTAGAGAATTCAAAATAGTTGTCATAAAGAAATTCAGTGAGGGGCCGGCCTGGTGGTGCAGCAGTTAAATTCTCATGTTCCGCTTCTCGGCGGCCTGGGGTTCACTGGTTTGGATCCCAGGTGCAGACATGGCACCGCTTGGCACACCATGCTGTGGTAGGCGTCCCACATAGAAAGTAGAGGAAGATGGGCACGATGTTAGCTCAGGGCCAGGCTTCCTCAGCAAAAAAGAGGAGGACTGGCAGTAGTTAGCTCAGGGCTAATCTTCCTCACAAAAAAAAAAAAAAAGAAATTTAGTGAGTTACAAGAAAAGTCAGAAAGACAGTTCAATGAGCTCAGGAATAAAATGCATAAGCAGAAGGAATACTTCACCAAGGAGATTGAAATTCTAAAAGAAAACCAAACAAATTCTGGATATGAAGAACACAACTAATGAGATTAAAAAATAATCTAGAATCCTTAAAAAATAGAGCTGACATATATAGCGAGAGAACATTCCATCCAAAAACAGCAGAATACACATTCTTCTCAAGTGCACATGGAACATTCTCAAATATAGACTATATGTTGGGAAACAAGGCAAGCCTAAATAAATTTAATAAGATTGAAATCATATCAAGCATCTTTTCAACCATGATGCTATGAAACTAGAAACAAAGTACAAGACAAAAGCTGGGAAAGTCATAAATATGTGGAGACTAAACAACATGCTACTGAACAACCAATGGATCAATGAAGAAATCAAAGGAGAAGTTAAAAAATACCTAGAGACAAATGAAAATGAAAATACAACATACCAATTCTTATGGGATGCAGCAAAAGTGATTCTAAGAGGGAAATTTATAGCAATACAGGCCCACCTCAACAAACAAGAAAAATCTCAAATAAGTAATCTTAAACTACACCTAATAGAACTAGAAAAAGAACAAAGAAAGCCCAAAGTTAGCAGAAGGAGAAAAATAATAAAGATCAGAGCAGAAATAAATGAAATAGAGACTAAAAACAGAAAACAGTAGAAAGCATCAATGAAACTAACAGCTGGTTCTTTGAGAAGATAAACAAAATTAGCAAACCTTTGGATAGACTCACTAAGAAAAAAAAAGAGAAGGCTCAAACAAATAGAATCAAAAATGAAAGGGAGAAATTACATTGAATATTAGGAGAAGATATGCCAACAAATTGGTTATCCTAGAAGAAATGGATAAATTCTTAGACTCATACAACCTCCCAAAACTGAATCCAGAAGAAATAGAGAATCTGAGTAGACCAATCACAAGTAAAGAGATTGAAACAGTAATCAAAAAACTCCCCAAAAAACAAAACTCCAGGACCAGTTGACATCTCTGGAGAAAGCTACCAAACATTCAAGAAGATTTAATACCTATCCTTCTCAAACTATTCCAAAAAATTCAAGAAGATGGAAGGCTTCTTTTTTTTTAAAGATTTTAAAAAAATTTTTCCTTTTTCTCCCCAAAGCCCCCCGGTACATAGTTGTATATTTTTAGTTGCGGGTCCTTCTAGTTGGGACATGTGGGACGCCACCTCAGCATGGCTTGATGAGCCGTGCCACGTCCATACCCAGGATTCAAAGTGGTGAAACCCTGGGCTGCCAAAGTGAAGCACATGAACTTAACAACTTGGCCACAGGGCCGGCCCCATAGAAGGCTTCTTAACTCATTCTTGGAGGCCAACATCACCCTGATACCAAAACCAGAAAAGGACAACACATAGAAGGAAAATCACAGGGCAATACTGCTGATGAACCTAGATGCAAAAATCCTCAGGAAAATATGGGCAAACTGTATACAGCAATACATTAAAAGGACCACACACCATGATCAAGTGGGATTTATACCAGGGACACAGGGATGGTTTGACATCTGCAAATGAATCAATGTGATATACCACATTAACAGAATGATGAATAAAAATCACATGATCATCTCAATAGATGTAGAGAAAGCATTTGACAAGATCCACCATCCATTTATGATAAAAAACTCTCAATAAAATGGGTATAGAAGCAACGTACCTCAACATAATAAGGGCCACATATGACAAACCACAGCCAACATCATAACTTAATGGGGAAAAACTGAAAGCCTTCCCTCTGAGAACAGGAACAAGATAAGGGTGCCACTATCACCACTGTCATTCAACATAGTACTGGAGGTGTTGGCCAGAGCAATTAGGCAAGAAAAAGACATAAAATGTATCTAAATTGGAAAGGAAGAAGTGAAACTCCCGCTATTTGAGGATGACATGATTATATATATAGAAAACCCTAAAGAATCCACCAGAAAACTATTAGAAATAATCAACAACTACAGCAGTGCTGCAGGTATAAAATCAACTTACATAAATCAGTTGCATTTCTATACTCGAATAACAAGCTAGCAAAAAGAGAACTCAAGAATACAATTCCATTCACAACTGCAAGAAAAAGAAAATATCTAGGGATAGACTTAAACAAGGAGGTGAAAAACCTATACACCGAAAAATGTAAGACATTATTGAAAGAAATCAAAGAACACATAAAGAAACAGAAAGATAATCCATGCTTGTGGATTGGAAGAATAAACATAGTTAAAATGTCGATATTACCTAAAGCAATCTATGAATTCAATGCAATCCCAATAAGACTCCCAGTGACATTCTTCACATAACTAGAACAAAGAATTCTAAAATTTATATGAAACAACAAAATACCCTGAATAGCCAAAGCAATCCTGAGAAAAATGAACAAAGCTGGAGGCATCACAATCCCTGACTTCGAAACATATACAAAGCTACAGTAATCAAAACAGCATGGTACTGGCACAAAAACAGGCACACAGATCAATGGAACAGAACTGAAAGCCCAGAAATAAAACCACACATCCTCGGACAACTAATCTTTGACAAAGGAGCCAAGAACATACAATGGAGAAAGGAAAGTCTCTTCAATAAATGGTGCTGGGAAAACTGGACAGCCACATACAAAAGAATGAAAGTAGACCATTATCTTACACCATACACAAAAATTACCTCAAAATGGATTAAAGACTTGAATGTAACATCTGAAACCATAAAACTCCTGGAAGAAAATATAGGCAGTACACTTTTTGATGTCAGTCTTAGCAACATCTTTTCAAATACCATGTCTACTCAGTTAAGGGAAACAAAGGAAAAAATAAATGGGACTTCATCAGGCTAAAGAGCTTCTTCAAGGCAAAAGAAACAAGGAAGAAAACTAAAAGACAACCCACCAACTGGGGGAAAATATTTGCAAAACATATATCTGACAAGGGGTTACTCTACAAAATATATAAAGAACTCATACAACTCAACAATAAAACAACCCAATCAAAAAATGGGCAGAGGATATGAACAGTCATTTTTCCAAAGAAGATATATGGATGGCCAATAGGCACATGAAAACACATTCAGCATCACTAACCATTAGGGAAATGTAAATCAAAACCACAATGAGATATCACCTTACACCTGTCAGAAGGGCTATAATTACCAGGACAAGAAATAACAAATGTTGGAGAGGATGTAGTGAAAAGGGAACCCTTATACACTGCTGGTGGGATTGCAAACTGGTGCAGCCACTATGGAAAACAGTATGGAGATTTCTCAAAAAATTAAAAATAGAAATACCATATGACCCAGCTATCCCACTACTGAGTATTTATCCAAAGAACTTGAAATCAACAAGTCAAAGAGATCTCTGCACCCCTATGTTCACTGAAGCACTATTGACAATAGCCAAGATGTGGAAGCAACCAAAGTGCCCATCAACTCATGATTGGATAAAGAAGATGTGGTATATATACACAATGGAATACTACTCAGCCAGAAAAAAAGACAAAATCATCCCATTTGCAACAACATGGAAGGACCTAGAGGGAATTATGCTAAGCGAAATAAGCCAGTCTGAGAAAGACAAACACCAGATGATTTCACTCATATGTGGAGGATGAACAAACATATGGATAAAGAGAGTAGATTAGTGGTTACCAGAGGGGAAGGGGATGGGGGGGTGAAAGGGGCATATATGTATGGTAACAGATTAAAATTATACTATTGGTGGTGAGCATGCGGCAGTATATACAGAAATTGATATATAATTACAGCTGAAATTACACAATGTTATAAACCAAAAGATCTCAGTAAAATAATTGAAACGAAAAAGTAGATGGCACATGGTAGGTAATAAGCCAACAATAGCTCCTGTATTCTTAGCTGCTGATTTAAACACTAGAGCTGCTTTTTGGACAAAGCAGCTAAGAAAGGAAGGAGCTATCATTAGTTAAGTACCTACTATCCATTTTTGTAATCTGAAAGGAAAAAAACTAAGATGACACAATGGCACATGAGGAATTTCAACAAAATCTGGAAACTGGTAAGTGGGTGTAGGAAATGATTTTGCCAGGCACAGGAAGCTATCTAAAGGAAAGAAGTTATCAGCGACTGTGCAGGACAGGGGCAAGTCTTGGGGAAGCATACCGAGGTTTTGGTTTAAAGTCTGTGAAAGTCTGGCCTTCAGGTAACCTCCCCTAGCCCAATCAGCCTAGTGACTATGCATACTCCCCTTTTCATTTCCCCTCTCTCCTACTCAAATTGTCTGCCAAGTTAAAAACACCAGAGACTCATGGATTTGCATAACTAAACAAGAGGATCCAGATTCTGGGACAGCAGATTTATTGGTGAAAGCAGTGAAGAGGTTTGGGATGAAAACAGGGATAACAGAAAAATCTGCTTAGTGAACTGTGGGTCACTCAGCTTCCTGCTGCATTCCCAGAATAAGCCTGTAACTCCTAGGTGGGAGACTGGAGGATATCTCTCTGGCAAAATTTACCAACCTCAGAGAAAAGACTTCCAAATACTGATTTATAAAATAAGCAAATTCTCACTTAGTTGTCCTATAGTGAAGCCCACTAGCTGATTAGCCCCAAACATGCCCATAGCACCAAACAGATGTACGGTGCCACACTTTTAATAAATGTAAATTGCAGCCAAAGATTGCCAGACATTTAGAAAAAATCCACAACACACTAAAAAGACCAAATAAACAAGAAAAAAACCCCACTAAATAGAAAACGTGGGGGATAGAAGAAAACTTAAAAAGAACTAATATTAATAACCTCAAAAAGAAAGAGGAAAGATACTGTAACCGTGAAACAAGAGCATGCTGATGTGAAAAAAAAAAACAAAAAACACCCACGGATCTTCCACTTCCGGACAAGATGGCGTAGACAGACTTCTCCCTATTCATCCCACTTAGTATGGATAAAAACTTCAGACATTATATATAAAAGAAAAATATGACGACTCTGAATGTCAGAGAGAAGAAATTACACTAGCTAGGGATCCCAGAACTCAAGGAACAACTCACCAGTGAGTTCCCTGGGCTTTCTCTTGCCTCATGTATTCCTTTTATATATGTCTCATATATAGTGCTGGAGAATCTTGCTACCTGGAAATGCCTCTAGGCTCAGACATAAAACCCTAACAAAAGCCTGCTTTCTCTAACTGTAGAGAACCAGCCTAGCAAGACAGAAAACTTTTAGACAAGAACTGCCCTACTCTAACATGGTAAAAACCACACAATATCCCCTCATTCTCTGCCCTCCTCAGCAAAGCACGAGTGGGGAACTTCCATCCTCACCAAGCTACGATGAGGAATAATTCTCCCCTAGCCAAATCGTGTTGAGAAGGCCTGGTGGGAAGCTGGGAGTTAGATCCCCTCCAGTGATAACGAGGCTCTCCCCCATGGTTTCTTCCATCCCCTTCCTGGCAGCAGTGAGCCATCCCTTTCCTGCCCTGCTGGGGTCATGTAGGAGAAGGCCTAGCAGAGAGCCAGGACCTTCCCCATCACCCAGCAGTAACAAAGCCTCCTGAGCCTGTGGGGAGCTTTAACAAGTCTCCTCTCAACCAGGGTGGTGTCACTGGAGTCCTAGTGGAGACCTTAACTCCCATCCCCACTCATTCATAATGAGACACCCATGTGTGCATCAGGTCAGCAACAGAGGCCAAATAAGGAACCTAGGGTTTCACCCACACCTGGCAGTAATGAGGCAGTACCCACTTTCCCCCAAAGGAGTGGTGTTACAGGTGGTCTGCAAAATAGAAGATTTAAATAAGATCCAGAGACTCAAAACATACTACCCCAAATGCTCAGAATAAAACTGAAACTCACTTGTCCTACCAGGAATGGAGAAAATCTCAACTTGAAAAAGAAAAAAGTTAACAAATACCAACATCGAGAAGACTCAGATGCTGGAATTACCTGACAAATATTTTACAGCAGCTATGATAAAGATGCTTCAACAAGCAATACAAATGCTCTTGAAACAAGTGAAAAAATAGCACATCTCAGAAAACAGAAAATCTTAACAAAGAAATAAAGAATAACTAAATAAAACAATTGAAAAATACAATAACCAAAATAAAAAATTCAATGGATGGGCTCATGGGAGAATGGAGAGCACAGAAGATCACTGAACTTGAAGATAGAACAATAGAAATTACGCAATCTGAAAAACAAAGAGAAAACAAACTGAAAAAAAAAATAAACGGAAGCTCAAGGACATATGAGACTATAAAGAAAGATCAGAATACTAGAGTAATTGGAGTCCAAAAAAGAGAGAAGGAAGTGGGTGGGGGTGAAAATGTACTCCAAGAAATAATGGCTAAAATTTTCCAAAACTTGGCAAAAGACAAAGCTACAGATTTAAGAAGTTGACTGTACCAAAATTGGATAAGCCCAAAGAAGTCCACATGAAGAAACATCATAATTAAACTTCTGAAAATATAAGGGCAAAGAAAAAATCTTGAAAGCACTGAGAAAGAAAACACACCTTCCCTTTAAGGGAAAAGCAGTTTAAGTGACATCAGAAACCCGAGAAGCCAGAAGGAGGTGGCACAACTTTTTTCAATAAAACAATTGTTAACGTAGAATCCCATATCCAGTGAAAATATCCTTATGGAATGAAGGAAAAATCAAGACATTCTCAGAGGAAGGAAAACTGAGAGAATTTATTGCCATCAGATATACTCTTAAAAAGTGGCTAAAGGAAGCTTTGAAACAGATGATAAAATAAAGAATCTTACAACCAACATCAATGTAAGAAGAATAATGAAGAAAAAGAGAACAATGTAAAGAGAGTAAAAATATGGATAAATATAACACATTCCTTCTCTTCTTGAGATTTCTAAATTATGTTTGATATTTGAAGCAGAGATTATAACATTGTCTGATTTGGTTCTCAATGTATTTAGAGGAAATATTTAAGACAATTATATTGTAAACAAGGTAGGGTAAAGGAATTTAAAAGGAGGTAAAGTTTCTATACTTCACTTGAACGGGTAAAATGTCCCCACAGTAGACTGTGATGGTAAGTTGTATATATACAATGTAATACCTAGAGCACCACTAAAAAATTATTTTAAAAGATTCAAATAAGCTGTAGATACATAAAAATACAATTCTCAAAAATATTCAAGTAACCCATAGGACTCCAGGAAAAAGAACACAAAAACGATAAACATAAAAACAGAAAAAATAAAAATAAAAAGCCAGACTTAAGCCTTAATAATTACTTTAAATATAAATGGTAAATATTATACAGTAAAAAGACCAATTAAAAACAGAGAAAGGCAGAGTAAATTAAAAAAACAACCAACTATTTGCTGGCTATAAGAAACATTTCAAATATAATGATATAAGTAGGCTGAAATAAAAAGGATATAAAAAGTGGCTGGTGAGCACCTGCAGAAAACTGGCCTGAATCTGTGGGTCAGGGAGAGAACACAAACGTGTTTTAGTGCCATCTTTTGGAAACCAAAAGGGAGACTATCACACCCAGCCTGGTGCTTTGCAGAATCAGTAGAAGACATGCCAACTGAGGAAATCTGCCAGAAGGGGAGTAAGAAGTGTGGAACAGGTGCACTCACAGAAGATCTGAGAAGGCCCCACAACCACAAGCAGGGCTGACTGCAGGTATTTCTCTCCCGAGGGCAGTTGGTAAAGGCTGGAGGAGTTGACGGCTACTTCAGATTCCAAGAAAGCAAGGCAAAACTTCAAGGAGCATGAAAAATCAGGGAAACATGACACCACCAAAGATCACAGTAATACTCCAGTAACCTGCTGCAAAGACATGGACGTCTGCAATTTACATGATAAAGATTCAAAATAGCTGTTTTAAGGAAACTCAGTGGACTACAAGAAAACGCAGACAATTAAGTGAAATCAGGAAAACACATGAAAAAAATGAGAAGTTTAACAGATAAAAATCATTAAGAAAAGAACTCAACAACTTTCCACAAAGTGGGCATAGAGGGAAAGTACCTGAACGTAATAAAGGCCATATATGACAAGTCCACAGCTAAGATCATACTCAGTGAAAAGGTGAAAGCTTTTCCTCTAAGATCAGGAATAAGACAAGGATGCCCACTCTCACCACTTTTATTCAACATACTATTGAAAGTGCTAGCCACAGCAATTAGGCAAGAAAAAGAAATATGGTCATGTGTCACTTAATGACGGGGATACACTCTGAGAAATGTGTCATTAGGCAATTTCATCATTGTGCGAACGTCACAGAGTGCATGGACGGAAACCCAGATGGTAGAGCCCACTACACACCTAGGTTATGTTATAGCTTATTGCTTCTAGGCTACAAACATGTACAGCATGTTACTACACTGAATACTGTAGGCAGTTGTGACAATGGTAAGTATTTGTGTTCCTAAACATAGAAAAAGTACAGTAAAAATATGGTATAAAAGATAAAAAATGGTACGCTTGTAATAGGGCACTGACCATGAATGGAGCTTACGGGACTGGAAGTTGCTCTGGGTGGGTCAGCGAATGGGAGGTGAGTGATGTGAAGGCCTAGAACATCACTGTCACTACTGTAGACTTTACAACACTGTACCCTTAGGCTACACTAATTTCATAAGAATATTTTTCTTTCCTCAATAATAAATTAACCTTAGTTTACTGTAACTTCTTTACTTTATAAACTTTAAAATTTTTTTAACTTTTAAACTTTTGTAATAATACTTAGCTTAAAACACAGACACATTATCAGCTGTCAAAAATACGTTCTTTCTTTATATCTTTATTCTATATGCTTTTTTATATTTTAAAAATTTTTAATTTTTATTTTTTATTACATTTTAAACTTGTTTTCTTAAAAACTAAGACACACACACATTAGCCTAGGCCTGCACAGGGTCAGCATCACCAACATCACTGATTTCCACCTCCACATCTTGTCCCAGTGGAAGGTCCTCAGGGGCGCTAACACACATGGGGCTGTCATCTCCTATGCTAACAGTGCCTGTTCTGGAATGCCTCCTGAAGGAACTGCCTGAGGCCCTTCTTGAGGAGGTGCCACTCTTTTCAGAAATACGTCCATGGTGGTTTGCTTGGTTTCTTTCTGTTTTTTCATAGTTTTGCTTGTAAGCAGATAATGAACCAGGAACATTCCTCGCTATTAATGAAAGCCTTTCAGTGTTGAGATCCATGTTTTCAAGCTTTCTAAAAGTTCTGCAAAAGCTTCTGCTAAACCCTTCACTGTAAATTTTCTTCTCCTTCATTTTATTTTCTTTTGCCTCTTCTTCAGCTATGCATTCCCGTTCCAGTTCCAACAACTCCTCACTAGTCGGTTCCTCGGGAAGCACCTCTAGGAGCCCCTCAGCGTCATCCTCATCCACACCCTGGTCAAGGTGGTTTCCATCTCAACCACAGCCTTGTTGATTTTTGCAGCCTCCTCATCCTTGGCAAATCCTTTGAAGACATGGACGAACCTTTTGAGTGTGTTCTTCCAGATGCCATTCATACACTTCTTGGTGACATCATCTGAAGCCCAAGCAAGGTTCTTTGTGCAGTCACAGATGCTGTAATCCTTCCAGAATTGCATCAGTGTCTTCCTCAGTTGCAGCAATGGCCTGGTCAAAGGTCCTCCTCAGGTAGCAGGCCTTAAAAGCCGCTGTTACTCCTTGATCCCTTGGTTGGATCTAGGAGGTGGTGTTTGGAGGGAGACATCAGAGACACCACTCTGATGCTGGGATGAAGATCACCAATAAAAGGAGGATGTCTGGGAGCTTTATCAACAATAAGCCAAATCGTGAAAGGCATCTTATTCTCCAAACAGCACTTCGTTTCGCTGGCACAGCAATTCAGGAGGGCACCTTGGAAGAGCAGCTGGGTCATCTGTGACTTCTTGCTGTTCCTGTAGTTCACTGGCAGTGTGTGCTCACTGATAGGCTTGGAGGCGCTGGGGTTCTCACTGTGCCAGATCACAAAGGGTCCATTGCCCCCAAGCAAGACTGTTATCTTGTCCTTAAAAGCCTTGAAACCTGGCACCGTCTTGGCCTCCTTATGGATGAAAGTCCTTTCAAGCATCTGTTTCCGGAATAGGGAGGTTTCATCCATATTGAATATTTTCTCTGGCAAGTAATTTTCTTCCACAATCAGCTTATCTAGAGTTTGCAAAAATTCTTCAGCTGCCTTCACATCAGCACTGGCAGACTCACCACTCACTCTCATGTTACGTATGAATAATGATTCTTGAATTATTTAAACCACCCAGAGCCAGCAGTAAATTCAACATTATAGCCAGGTCCAGCCTTTTCTTTTAACATCGCAAACAAACTTTTGCTTTGGCTGTGATTGTCATGGTGCTGAGAGGGACATATTCTCTGTCTAGTCTTCAATTTAGGATTCCCCATGTCTCATATAGGCCCTTCCTGAATTTTTGTTAGTCTCATTGCCTTCAGTGAAGCAGATCCTTTAACAGCTTCTGTCACTTTGTTCTTGTTCTTTAAGATCGTAGCTGTGGTGGAATGGGACATGCCTGATGGGCGAGAAATAAGCATCACTGATTTTCTACCTAAATCACTTTTAATTTCTTTTCCAGGCCAATCACTTGATGTGGCCTCTTACTGGCAACATTAGCAGTGGATTTTGCATGCTGAGGGACCATGATGCACAAAACAACACAAGATTAAATCAAGCACTACAGAAAATGATGCAAGAGATACAGTAAACACGAAACGTATGAGTCAGTTGCTGGTGTAGCACAGCATACTATTTTACAGTAAACTCTTATTTTTTTTTGGTAAGGAAGATTGTCACTGAGTTAACATCTATGCCAGTCTTCCTCTATTTTTCATGTGGGATGCTGCCACCGCATAGCTTGATGAGCAGTGTGTAGGTCTGTGCCCAGGATCCGAATCCACAAACCCTGGACTGTTGAAGCAGAGCACGTGAACCTAACCACTACACCACTGGGCCAGCCCCCAGTAACCTCTTTTTTTATAAGTAGAAAGAGTACACTCTAAAATAATGATTGAAAGTATAGTAAACACATAAACCAGTAACAGAGCCATTATTATCATTATCAAGTATTATGTTCTGTACATAATTGTATGTGCTATACTTTTATACAGCTGGCAGCATAGTAGGTTTGTTTACAGCAGCATCGCCACAAATATGTGAGTAATGCATTGTGCTATGACATTACAGTGGCTACAAGGTCACTCAGTGATGTGAATCTTTCAGCTACATCATAATCTTATGGGACCCCTGTTGTATATGTGGTCCATGGTTGACCAAAACATTGTTATGTGGCATATGACTATAAAAGGGATCCAAATTGGAAAGGAAGAAGTAAAACTGTTGCTATTTGCAGATGACATGATATTATATAGAAAACCTTAAACACTCCACCAAAAAACTTTTAGAAGTAATAAATGAATTCAGTAAAGTTGCAAGATACAAAATCAACATACAGAAATCTGTTGTGTTTCTCTACACTAAAAACAAAATATTAGAACAAAAGATTAAGAAAACAATCCTATTTACAATTGCATCAGAAAGAATAAAATACCTAGGAGTAAATTTAACTAAGGAGGTGAATGACCTGAAAACTACAAGACATTGATGAAAGAAACTGAAGAATACAGAAATAAATGGAAATATATTCCATGCTCATGGATTGGAAGAATTAATATTGTTAAAATGTCCATAATACTCAAAGCCATCTACAGATTCAATGCGATCCCTATCAAAATTCCAACGACATTTTTTCACAGAAATAGAACAAACAAAGCTAAAATTTGAATGGAACCACAAAAGACCCTGAATAGCCAAAGCAATCTGGAGAAAGAAGGACAAAGCTGGATTTCAAACTATATTACAAAGCTATAGTAATGAAAACAGCATAGCGTTGGCATAAAAACAGACACACAGATCAATGAAACAGAATAGAGAGCCCAGAAATAAACCCACACATATATGGTCAATTAATTTACAACAAAGTAACCAAGAATATACAATGGGGAAGGGACAGTCTCTTCAATAAATGGTGTTGGGAAAACTGGACAGCCACATGCAATGAACCAGTATGGCATTCGCCAGAATGAAACTGGACCAGTATCTTACAACATACACAAAAGTTCACTCAAAATGGATTAAAGACTTGAATGTAAGACCTGAAACCATAAAATTCCTAGAAGAAAACATAGGTGATAACCTCCTTGACATTGGTCTTGGCAATGATTTTTTGGATATGATACTAAAAGCACAAGCAACAAAGGCAAAAATCAACATCAAACTAAAAAGTTTTTGCATAATAAGGGAAACAACTAAATGAAAAGACAACCTACAAAATGAGAGAAAATATTTGCAAACCATATATCTGATAAGAGGTTAAAATCCACAATATATAAAGAACTCATACAACTCAATAACAAAAAACCAAACAATCCGATTAAAAATGGGCAGAGGAACTGAACATTTTTCCAAAGAAGACATACAAATGGCCAAAGGGTACATGAAAAGATGCTCAACATCACTAATCATCAGGAAAATGTAAATCAAAAACCACAATGAGGTATCACCTCACACCTGTCAGGATGGCTTTCATCAAGAAGATAAAGAGAGAAATGTTGGCGAGGATGTGGAGAAAAGGGAACCCTTGTGCACTGTTGGTGGGAATATAAATTGGTTCAGCTACTATGGAAAATAGTATGGAGGTTCTTTAAATAATTACAAGTAGAACTACCATATGATCTAGCAATCCCTGGGTATATATCCAAAGGAAATGGAAACAGAATATTAAAGAGATATCTGCACTCCTAAGTTTAGTGCAGCATTATTCACTATAGCCAAAATATGGAAACACACTGTCTGTCAAGGAATAAATGGATAAAGAAGATGGAGCATATATATACAATGGAATGTTATTCAGACATGAGAAAGAAGGACATCCTGCCATTTATGACAACATGGTTGGACCTTAAAGGCATTATGCTAAGTGAGATAAGTCAGACAGAGAAAGACGAATACTGTATGAACTCACACGTGGAATCTAAAAAAGCTGAACTCGTAGAATCAAAGAGTAGAATGGTGGCTCCCAGGGGATGGGGGGGGGGGGGTGGGAGAATTGGGTGATGTGGTTTAAGGGCATAAACTTGTAACTAGAAGATGAATAAGTCTTGGAGATCTGATGCGAGCATAGAGATTATAGTCAACAATACTGTATTATAAACTTCAAAGTTGCTAGAAGACCAGATATTAAATGTTCTTACCACAAAAAGAAGAGAAAATCATGTGACATGATAGAGGTGTTAGCTAATGCTGATAATCATATTGCAATATATAATTGTATCAGATCCAATACGTTGTACACCTTAAATTTACAGAATGTCATCTGTCAGGTATATCTCATTTAAGAAAAAAAGAACTCTCAAAACTCCACTGTAAAAAGCAAGAATTCAATTAGAGAATGTGCAAAAGACACAGAGAGACATTTCACTGAAGAAGGTACATATGTGTGGCAAATGCTATAGGCTGAATGTTTTGTGTCCCCCCAAAATTCATATGTTGAAATCCTAATCCCAAGGTGGGGCCTTTGGCGGTGATTAAGGCATGGGGGCAAAGCCCACTTGAATGGGATTAGTGCCCTTATAAAACAGGCCCCGGAGAGCCATGTGACATCACAGTGAAGACGGCCATCCACGAAGAGAGCTCTCCAGACACCAAATCAGCCAGCACCTTGATCTTAGGCTTCCCAGCCTCCAAAACTGTGAGAAACAAATTTCTGCTGTTTTTCTAAGCTACCCAGTCTGTAGTATTTTGTTATAGCAGCCTGAGCAGACGACGACAGCAAATAAGGACATGAAAAATGTTAACATCACTTAAGGAAATGTAAATCATTATCGCAATATCACCACATGCTTATTAGTAAAGCATAAAGTAGGGGTAAAATGAAAACATCTAAAACTCCAAATGTTGGTGAGGATGTAGAGAAGTGGATCTCTCACACGTTGATGGTGGGATGTAAAATGGTACAGCCACTCTGGAAAACATTTGGCACTTTCTTAAAAAGCTAACCATATACTTACCATACAACTCAGCAATCACACCGATGGGCATTTATCCCAGAAGATGAAAATTTTTGTCCACCCAAAAACCCTTTCATAAGTGTTTCCAGGAGCTTTAAATGCAATAGCCCAAAATGAAACAACCCAAGTTACTTTCACCAGGTAATTGATAAGGGAAAATATGGTAAAGCCATACTGTGGAATAGTACTCAGCAATAAAAAGGAATGAACTATGGATACACACAATAACTCAATGGAAATCAATGGATTTATGCTTATTGAAAAAAAAAGTCAATCTCAAAAGGTAACATTTCTGAAATGAAAAAATCCTTGAGATGGAGATCAGATTAGTAGCTGAAAGTAGTGAGAGGAGGGGAGGGAGAGATGAGTGTGAAGAGCGTAGCACAAGGGCGATGGAAGAGTCTCTATCTGCTTGTGGTCATCACATGAGTCTACACACGTGAGGAAATGGCACAGAAGTATGCACACATTCTTCCAGTGTCAGTTCCTGGCTTTAGTTTGTTCTACAGTTAGGAAAGATGTTACCTTGCAGGGTACACTGGACCTCTCCATATTCTTGTTAATTCCTGTAGATCCATGATTATTTTAAAATGCGAAGTTTAAAAAAGAGCAAGCAGGAACAAGAAAAAGCAACTCTAGTTATATGTGCTAACAAAAGTTAAAACAAAATAAAAGTCTAAAACAACAGCAACAATATCAAACCAAAAAAAGAATTATGAGTATAGTGCTCATTACTGATGGAGATGTGGAGAAATATAAAATGCTACTGGAAATGTGAAGTATTATAGCCTTTTTGGAAGACAATCTGAAATCTATTAAAATATAAAAATGCTTATACTCTTTGGCAGTTCCACCCCTGAGACTCTATTCACTAAAATGTACTAATCTATGGGGTTATATATAAAATGGTGTTTATCAAATCAATATTTGTAGCTGTCAGGAACTAAAACAAAGTGTGTAGCTATCTATAGGTGAAAGGAGGTGCAAATTTTAATCATCACACCATGGAATATTATGCAGCCATTAGAATTACAAGTACCTTGGAGATCTTTCCATGTGTGTTGTTAAATGGTAAGTGTAAGACACAGGAAGGGTGTTTGGGTGTTTGTATAGACATGTACACATATATATGCATCTCTATATGATTGTAAGAGCATGGAGAAAACACAGAATGCCATTCACCAGGCTGTTGCCACAGGTTAATGGGGGACCACAACGAGGTGATGCTGAGGTGGGAAGAGGGACACAGATAGCATCTGTGATAAAAACAACATGAATGACCTCCTGTTTATATCAAATTGCATGTGTGGCTTTGTTTGAGTGTGTTTGTATAACAGGAAGAATAAAATGATGGTCACCAAAATGTTAGGGTGATTACCACAAAGTGGTAGGATTACAGGGAATTTTTAATGTTCTCTATAATTTTCTGTATTGTTGGAATTCTTTATAATGTGCATATATTATTCATATAATCAAAACAAAGCCATTTTTATTACAAAATAAAATTAGAGAACAATGAACAATGGAAAAATTCAATAGGAGGGTTGGAAATAAATTTGAGAAAATTGCTCCCAAAGATACAAAACAAAAATGGAAAGATGGAACATAGAATGGTAAGAATATTACAGCATTGTCAAGGAGTTACAACCTCTCTGACTAACAGGAGTTCCAGCGAAAAAGGAGGAAAAAGGAGGGAAGGAAATTATCAAATAAATAATAAATGTTTTTCCCCAGTACTGAAGGTTAAGTCTGCTGATTAAAAGGGCACACTGAATGTTTAGCACAATAAATAAAAAGAAACGCACATTCAGGATTATCACTAAGAAATTTCACAACACCAGGGATAAAAGAGAGGACCCAAAAAGCTTCTAAAGAAAAAACCAACAAGCCACACACAAATGGCTGGAATAACAGCGCCACCACCCTTCCACCAGCAGTTTGATATTAGAACACAGTGGAGCAATGCTTTCAAGTCTCTGAAGGATAACTTCAACCCCGAATTCTACACAAAGCCCAACTATACATCAAATATGAAAGTTAAAAAAAAAGGTTTTTTTCCAGATGTTCAAAAAACTCAAAAACTCTACCTCCTATGTACTTTTTCTTACGAAGCTACTGAGGGATGTTCTTGAACATAACAAAGGAGTAGAGGAATGCAGAGGATCCGAGAAACAGGAGATCACAGAGAGTTATGCAGAATTTCTGGAGAACAGTCCAAAAGAGAGCAGGAGGCCAGAGGGTTCTGGAAGGAAGGTCTCCAGGAGAAAGGAGAGACTTGACAGAATACTGACCTGTTTGAACATCTGGAAAATGCTTTGTGGGTGATCTGGTAGAGAGTCAAATTTAAGGACAGATTTATAGAAAATCATACATATGAAAACTGCAACAATTATTAACTCCAGAAAAAAGCAAAAGAAATGTCACTGTAGCCCACTGCTTGGCTTTACAGTGAAGAATATTTTCATACTCACAACGATATAAACACTTGTTATTGATTTAACTACATATTGGGAAATATGATATTAAGAGGATACGAATGGAGAGAGGATAGACGTGCAAGAGGCTGAATCTTCATCACGACCACAGCTGGAAGCTAACAGATAATATTTTAAAATAACAAATCAAAATAAATAATAAATCAAAACAGCAGTTTAAAATTACTTAATTAATTTAAAATTAACTAACCGAACTTGGTTGTCTCTGGTGGGGGAGGGATGGGCCCAGTGGCTGTTGTTTCCCAAGGAAGTGTTCTAACGCTCCCTGAGGGTAGGGGCGGTAGTGCCCACCTGGGAGGCTGTTAGACTGCGAACCGCAGGCCCCGCCCACATCTGAGCCAGAGCCTGCATCCCAACAGACCCCAGGTGGTTTACATGCACTTTAAAGTTTGAAAAGCATTATCTTAGTAACATTTGGTTGTATGACTATTTGCATGCATAATTTTGATAGTTTTTTAAAAGTAAAGGGCAAAAGAAAAACAAAAAGGAGAATAAAGCATTCCCAGAAGCTTATCAACAAGGATGTTCAATGTAGCATTATTTATGATATTAAAAAACTGAAACAACAAAAATGTTCTAAATAGTACAGAATTGGTTAAGAATTATGATGCAAACATATAAACCAATACCATGCAGCCATTAAACTAATGACATAAATGGTTTTTTCTAATTAAACTTTTTTTTTTAGGAAGAGAATGAGTTTTTTTTCGGATGTACATATTTCGAATTCTTTGTACATTACATCATGTTCACCACCCGAAAACTAATTATAGTCCACCCCCTCACATGTGAGCCTAATTACCCCTTTGCCCCCCCCCCCCTTCCCCTATGGTAACCACCAGTCCAATCTCCAATGCAATGTGGGTTTTTTGTCATTGTTTTTATCTTCTACTTATGATTGAGATCATATGGTATCTGACTTTCTCCCTCTGACTTATTTCACTCAGCATAATACCCTCAAGGTCCATCCATCTTGTCACGAATGGCCAGATTTCGTCATTTCTTATGACTGAGTAGTAGTCCATCGTGTATAAATACCACATCTTTATCCATTCGTCCCTTGATGGGCACCTAGGTTGCTTCCATGTCTTGGCTATTGTGAATAATGCTTCAATGAACATAGGGGTGCAAGTATCTTTATGCCTTTGTGTTTTCAAGTTCTTTGGATAAATACCCAGCAGTGGGATAGCTGGACCATATGGTAGATCTATCCTTAATTTTCTGAGGATACTCCATACTGCTTTCCATAGTGGCTGCACCAGTTTGCACTCCCACCAGCAGTGAACAAGGGTTCCCTTCTCTCCACATCCTCTCTAACATTTGTTGTTTCCTGTCCTGTTAATTATAGCCATTCTGACGGGAGTGAGGTGATACCTCACTGCAGTTTTGATTTGCATTCCCCTGATAGCTAATGATGCTGAGCATCTTTTCATATGCCTGTTGGCCATCTGTATATCTTCTTTGGAGAAATCTCTGTTCAGATCTTTAGCCCATTTTCTAATTGGATTGTTGGGTTTTTTGTTGTTGAGCTGTATGAGTTCTTTGTATATTTTGGATATTAATCCCTTATCTGATATATGGTTTGCAAATATCTTCTCCCAATTGTTAGGTTGTCTTTTCGTTTTGTTGACGGTTTTCTTTGCTGTGCAGAAGCTTTTTAGTTTGAGGTAGTCCCATTTGTTCGTTTTTTCTTTTGTTTCCCTTGCCTGGTCAGACATGGTACTTGAAAATATGCTGCTCTGACCGATGTCAAAGGGCGTACTGCCTATGTTTTCTTCTAGAAGTTTCATGGTTTTGGGTCTTACATTCAAGTCTTTAATCCATTTTGAGTTGATTTTTGTGCATGGTGTAAGGGAATGGTCTACTTTTGTTCTTTTGCATGTAGCTGTCCAGCTTCCCCAACACGATTTATTGAAGAGACTCTCCTTTCTCCATTGTATGCTCTTGGCTCCCTTGTTGAATATCAGCTGTCTATAAACGTGTGGGTTTACTTCTGGGCTCTCAATTCTGTTCCTTTGATCTGTGTGTCTGTTTTTGTGCCAGTACCATGCCGTTTTGGTTACTATGGCTTTGTAGTATAATTTGAGATCAGGGAGTGTGACACCTCCAGCTTTCTTCTTTTTTCTCAGGAATCCTTTGGCTATTTGGGGTCTTTTGTTGTTCCATATAAATTTTAGGATTCTTTGTTCTATTTCTGAGAAAAATGTTGTTGGAACTTTGACAGGGATTGCGTTGAATCTATAGATTGCTTTAGGAAGTGTGGACATTTTAACAATGTTAATTCTTCCAATCCAAGAGCATGGAATATCTTTCCGTTTCTTTGTGTCGTCTTCAATTTATTTCAACAATGTTTTATAGTTTTCAGTGTACAGATCTCTCACCTCTTTGGTTAAGTTTATTCCTAGGTATTTTATTCTTTTTGTTGCAATTGTAAATGGGATTGTATTCTTAATTTCTCTTTCTGCTACTTCGTTGTTAGTGTATAGAAACGCAACCGATTTTTGTACGTTGATTTTCTATCTCGCGATTTGACTGTATTCCTTTATTATTCTAAAAGTTTTTTAGTGGAATCTTTAGGGTTTTCTAGATATGAAATCATGTCATCTGCAAAGAGTGACAGTTTCACTTCTTCTTTTCCAATGTGGATCCCTTTTATTTCTTTTTCTTGCCTGATTGCTCTGGCTAGGACTTCCAATACTATGTTAAATAAGAGTGGTGACAGTGGGTATCTTTGTCTGGTTCCTGTTCTTAGTAATTAAACTTTTAATTTTGATGTAATTGTAGATACACATGCAGATGTAAGAAATAGTACAAAGGGATCCTGTGTACTTTGTGCTCAGATTCTCACAACGGTAACATCTTGTAAAACTACAGTACACTATCACACCCGAGACAGGACACTGACACACCCCACAGATCTCACTCAGATTACCCAGTTGTCCTCACAGTTATTTATGTGTGTGTATGTGTGTTTAGTTCTATGCAGTTTTATCACATTTGTAGGTTCACGTATCCACCACCACGGTCAAAACACAGAAGAGTATCATTACTTCAGGATCCCTTTCCTGCCTTTTGTAAACTCACCCACCTCCCTCTGCCCAGCCTCTGGCAATGACTAGTCTCTTCATCTCTGTACTTTTCTCATTTTAAGAATGTTATATAAATGTATTCCTGTAGTATATAACTGCTTGGTATTGGCTTTTTTTCACTCAGTATGATTCCCCTTAGACCCACTCAAGTTGTTGTGTGTATCGATAGTTTGTTTTTTTCACACCATGGAATGATACTGCTCCATGGTGTGGATGGACTACAGTCTACTAACCATTCACCCACAGAAAGGCATCTGGGCTGTTTCCAGTTTGGGGCTATTATGAATAAGGCTGCTGTGAACATTTATGCCTAGGTTTATGTGTAAAATAAGTTTCATTCCCCCGGGATAAATGTGCAGGCGTGCAATTGCTGGGTCATACGGTGAACCCAGGGTTAGTTTCACAAGAAGCTGCCAGACCCTTTTCCAGAGCGGCTGCACTGTTTTACACTCCTGCCAGAAATGTGCAAGATATCCAGTCTCTTCACATCTTTGCCAGCATCTGGGGTTGTCATTAAATGTATATTTTTTATTCAAATCATTCTGATTGTTTTTAATTTGCATTTCTTTAATGGATCATGATGTCAAACATCTTTCATGTGCTCATTTGCCATCTGTATATCCTCTTTGGTGAAATGTTTTTTGCTGTTTTCTAATTGGATTGCTTGTAGTTTTACTGTTGAGTTTTGAGAGCTCTTTATATATTCTAGCAGTAGTCCTTTGTTGTATATGTGGTTTGCAAATAAATTCTCCCAATGTGTAGCTTATCTTGTGTCCTTCTAGCAGAGTCTTTGCAGAGCAAAAGTTCTTTGATTTTGATTAAGTCCAATTTATCATTTTCCATCATGGAGGTACTTTCAGTGTCATGACTAAGAACCCTTTACTACCTTCTGGATCCCCCAAATTTTCTCCGAAAATTTTTAAGTGTTATGTTTTACATTTAAGTCTTGATTAATTAATTTTGAGTTGATTTTTGAGTAAAGTGTGAGCTTTAGGTCAAGAGTTTTTTCTATGGATGTCCAAATGCTTTAGCACTGTGTGTTGAAAAGGCTACCATTCCTCCATGGATTATATAGTAAGCCTCAATTAATATTGGGTACTAGGATTCCCCCCACTTTATTTTTTCAAAATTGTTTTAGTTATTCCAGGGCCTGTCCCTCTCCATATAAATTTCAGAACCCACACAGATTTTTAAAGGTTAGAAAATGTTCACAATGTATCCCCACCGCCCCAATTTAAATCTTTAAGTAGAAACAGTACCTTGGATCCTTGCTCTCAAAGTCACAGAAGACTGTGGGTGAAGGTTAGGAAGGCTATCCAGCATTCACTCATAATGCTGACAGTATACGTAGCAGAGACCCAAGAGATCACCTAAGCCAACCCTTGTGGATAAGGAAACTGAGTCTGGGGAGTCTTATTCCAAGGTTCAGGGTTGGTAAGTAACAGAGGGGAATAGAACACAGGTGTTCTAAACTTCTAGTTTTTCCTCATTTGTCTCACCCGCCCACAGTAACTTCTCATCTTGCTTCCTCTTGGTCTTGGTCTCCTTCTTAAGCCCCCTTGGCCAGCAGGGCAAACCCACATGTGTGCAAATAAAATGATAAATAACATGCTGGAACTTACTTCCCCTGGAATCAGGTTCTTTGCCCTTAAACCTGAAATTAAAAAGGGAAGAAATTTCTACATGTAAACAGCACCTTTCACACCCAAAGTCTCCACTGCAGGCCTCCTCCTGCTCTCCAGCATACAAACACAGGCAGAGCACTGCGGCTGGGGCCTCCCAGGTGTGAGGCGACTGAATTACATGGCCGCCTGCAGGGCGGGAATTCTCCAGGTCACTGAAACTCTGGGCTGGGCCTGAGAGGGCTCCTGGTAGGCTCCTTGTCACTCCTGGCTGGGCTCCAGTGGTGGACTCCACACTGCCAGGCTGATGGGGCCCCCTCAGCCCTGAACTCTCTAGCCCATTGACCTTTCCAGTTTCTTAATTACATTTTCAAAGTTTTTCTTTTACAGTTTTTTCAGTATCTGAAATAATCTTATTTGCGCAATTATTTATTTACTTCCGCCACACCTGCCTCTCCTTTGAGGACAGAGATTTTTATATATTCTTCAATATTGTATCCACAGCACCTAGAATATTGCCTGGCCCATAGTTGGCACTCAGTAAATATTTATGAAATTGAAGAAGAACAAAGGGTTTGGCCGAAGATGGGGTAGTGAAAAGAAGGATACATTTGGAAACATTAAAATTAAGAACTTCTTCATCAAAAGATACCATGAAAGAATGAAAAAGGCAAGCCATGGAATAGGAAATGATGTTTGTGGCACATTTAACCAACAATGGATTGTATCCAGAATATATACGATCAGTAAGAAAAAGACTTCCTCATGGACAAATGAACAAAAGATTAGGTCAGACATGTCCCCAAAGAGGATATCCAAATTGTCAAAAAGCATATAAAGGTTTCTCAGCCTCTTTAGACACTGGGGAAATGCAAATTAAGACCACAGTGAGATACCTCTGGCCACCTAGCAGAGTGGCTAAAATTAAAAAGACTGACAATATGGAGCAAATGATAATGAGAATGAGGGCAAAGGAAATTCTTAAGGAGGGAATGTAAATTGGCACAATCACTTTGGAAAAACATCTAACAGTATCTAGCAAAGCTGAAGATGTGCATCCCGCAATGACCCAGCCGTTCTGCTCCTGGGAAAGCGCCCAACAGAAACGCACGTGCAAGTGCAGGAGGCGCTGGGCGCCAGTGGTCCCAGCAGTCCCGTTCATGACAGACCCAAACTGAGAAAGCCCCGGAGTCCAGCAGCAGCCGACTGGTAAACATTTGTGGTGTGCAGACTCACAGTAATTATAGAACAATAAAAATGAAAGAACATTAGGTACACAGCGCAAGGATGAGTCTTAACATAATTAGAGCAAAAGAAGGCAGACAATGGAATGTCTTTAAAGAAACAAATGACAGGACACAAAATCACATACAGTGAAAGCCTCTATAGACGGCATGGTCATGACCATGTTAAACATACAAAACTTGTTTACAGAAAGAAGCTGGAAAAAGGTTTAACAAAATATTAAGAGTGATTGTTTCAGGCTATTGGAATAGCACTGTGAAAGGACAAAATGGGAATGATGACTAAATTCCTTGCAAATTACCGACAGTCACAGCCCACAGCCGGCCCTCCCAATAGCGGCCACAAGATGGAGCCTCGTATCTCCGAGTTGAGACTCGGTTCCAGTGCTGCCCAGGCCTTCGGCCGGCCGGAGAGCAGGCTTTTCCGGTGTTGTCCACTGGAAGGAGCGGGTGCGGTGGCCTCAGGCAAACACCTGGACAGCCTGCATGGGCTTTACCCAGCACGAGGTGATTGTAAGTGCCCAGCAAAGGGCCAGGCATGAAGCGGGTGCTTAATAAGTGTTAGTTCCTAGTCCTCTCTCTCTTTAAAAGCTTACCAGAGGAGAGGGAAGGCCTAGTGTGCTTGCGCATCAGAACATGTGTGAAGATGAGAGAGCAGCAGGCACGTGAACATAGGGAGAGTGCGCATGCTCCCTGACAGGAGGCCTGCAGGAGCACCAGGATGGCTGACACCTGCAGGAGGGAGGGCACAGCCTGAGGTCGGACTCAGTCCAGTGCTGCTAGGTGGGGGCTGCAAGAGGGACAACTCACTAAGGGTGGGGGCTCACCAGGACCCTAGAGGGGTTGTACAGCGGGGCCTGCATGCACTGGGCCTGCTTGGGAGCTAACTCTGGCCCTGACGTCCTTCCGCACCAGCACAGCGCCGGGCACACAGGAGACACGGCACCTATTTGTCTGAAGAAGCAAAGGAGTGAGGGCCCACGGATGCAGGAGTACACAGGCCAAAGGGAAGGTTACTTGCACAGTCCCACAAGTATTCTTTCTGGGATTTCCAAAAAGCTGCCTCCTTCTGAGGGCAGCCTGACTTGTGAGAAATTCCAAGCTCATATACCCTTCCTGTGCCTGCTCCAGCGTCACAGTACCCTGTCCTGGGTGGGTAACCTTGCTCTGGGGAGAGACCATTTTACTAGGAATTTCAGAAGCTCCAACAACTACTTTCCCACTCCTTACACTGAAACAAGCTCAACTGGATCAAATTTAAATTTTAAAAATAAACCCATAAAAATACTAGAAGACAACATTGGGAAATTTCTATTTTTAAATTTCACAGTGGAGAAGGATGAAGGCTGACACAAAAAAGTCGGTGTCAACCACCCAATGGAAAGTAGGCAAAGACTATGAACAGGTAGTTGACAGAGAAGGGAATTCAATTAATGTGAATTATACAGGAAAAAAGGAGCAACACAAAATAAAATTATAGTAAAATGCCAGTTCCCACTTGTTAGTTGGGCACATTCCAAGAAGCCGGTCACACACTGTGTTGACCAGGGTGGGGGCACTCTGGGAGGGTAACCAGGCAATCTCCCCGGAAGGCAGCTTGGCCGTCCCACCTCCCTTCTCCCCTCACTTAGGAAAACTTGCCCCGTGGTTCTCTCCTTCTCTTGCCTTGAGAGGTAAATAAACAGGTTGGTGGCAGTCACAGATAACTCACCTCACTGCCAGGAAGCTCCCTGAGCGATGGGGCTGTGCTCAGGCCATGGTGATGCTGGCCTCTTTCCTCCCTCTCTTCCTTCTGGTCATCCTGGTCTCCTGTCTGCAGAGAAAGTAGGAGGCTTGTCCCTGCCCTGGGGGTCTTGGGCCTTTCAGGGGCCTCTGAGCTGCTATCCACATCGCGGTAACTTCCAAGAGAAACCATGGAGTGGAAATCTGCCCGCTGAGCACCAGGCCTGGCGCTCCAGGGCTTGGGGGTCATGGGTTTGCAGGGCATGCCTTGGCTGCCATATGCCAAGCAACAAGCAGAGCTGGAGGGGAGGGTGTGGCTCATCCCAGCCTGCTGGACATGAGGGTTGACGGGCGAGATCAGCCAGGACTTCGCAGGAAAGATAGCTGAAGGCAGGTACCTACCACTTTCCTGGGGGCTTGTACATTTGATGGTTGGTTCACTTTTTCTCCTGTTATCTGGAGAGACCAAACTGCTGGTTGACACTGGTGTGGGGGACTGAGAAGGTGCCCAGTGATCTCTAACAACATAGCTCTCCTTGTCCCCTGCCTGCTCCACGCAGTGGCTGTTGATCCCTGGTGGGGAAGGTCGGAGGGGATTTGGGATCTCCTGTCCTGGAACCAGACTCACTGAAGAGGGCCTTTTTGGGCGTTGTGCGTCTTTGCTTTTCAGAAATGCACGCCAGGAACTCTGGCGCGGCCTGCTCCTCTCCTTCTGGCCCTTGACAGAACCTGGGGAACGTTCACCAGTGTCTTCTTTCTCTACAACTTTTGACTCAAAAAAATTTGCAAAGGTCTTATGAGCTAAGGACAACCTTGCCCTGAGCCTCTTCTGTGGAGTTTTGAGTCTCTTGGCGTCGCAGCTTTCTGAGGACGTTCTCCTGCTATCGAGGTCCCCTGGCGTCTCCACGTGGCCCCCTTCTCTCAGCCCTGCGGCTCCCTCGCCTGCGCCCTGGAGGGCCATCTTCGGAGAGGCGCTCGTGGCCGCCGTGAGTGGAGAGGTCCCGGCCCCGCCGGACGCCCCCTGCCTGCCGGCCGCAGCGCTCAGATCCCTGGCGCGGGGCTCCTCGAGGCCTGCGGAGGCCACGGCGCGGGTGGGCTGCGGACGCCCGGCTCCCTGCGCGCCGGCGCCCCCTCTGGGGCCCGCGGCGGCCGAGGGCTCGCTCCTCCCGAGGGAGGTCACCTCGTGGGGCGCCAGGCGCCGGCCGGGCCCCCGCGAAGCCTCGCCGAGCCGGCGGGGCAGTGCGCGCGGCAGGAGCGCGGGGGCGCGGGTCCCGCGTGCGTCTTCGGGCCGGGGGCCGGGCGCCCTGGCAGCGTCCTCCCTGTTGGCCCCAGTCCCCGGGCTCTGGCCTGCCCCAGGCGGTTTCTCGTCCGCAGACCCCTCTGTGCTCAGCACACCCCCAGCGCGCTCCTGGGAACAAATCTCTCCTCTACCCGGGGTCCTCTCTTCTGAAGCAGCTTGGGGGACCTTATGTACCCCAGGCTCTGCGGCTTGGGCCGCTGGCTGAAGAGCCCCATCAGCCCCTCCCGGTCTGCGGGCTGCTGGCAGCTCACACTGATCGCCATAGGTTTGTGGTTTCCCAGCCCTGGGAGACTCCCAGGGAGTCGCGCCAACTCTGCGGGGAGGTTCTGGTCTTTCCTCCAGAAACTCATGGGACTGCGTTTCTGGAAGAGGACCCACTTTCCTCCTGGTGGCCTGCAGACCCTTCTGCTCAACAGCTATAATGATGAGTGTGCACCTTCCCCTGGAAGATGTGTCTGCTTTGGGCTCCAGCTGCAGGCCCTCCGCCAAGGGCGTGGCACCACGCTCAGGCCCCTGTTCACACTCCTCACACCCCCAGTGAGACACAGTGGCTGCTGTTATTTCTGAAAAACCCTGCAAGACATTTTTCATGCAGTTGGGGTCTAGAACCATCACGTCTTCTGCTTCCTTTGAAGTGTCTGTTGCACTTGATTTCAGGGTGGTCTCCCGGGTGTCTGAACATTCACTCACTGTGGTGCAACCCATGCAGGCTCTGTTCCACACCTGTGACCCGCTATTGCTGGAGTGATGTGAAAACTTGGCCCTAGCAGGTGGCTTTCTTTTCTCACTAAGAACATAGTTTGATGTGGAATTACTGGTTTGGTTTCCTGCCTCAACAGAAATATCCTGAAGGTGCCTTTGTTTATCATTCACAGCAGCGTTTGGTGCAGGGCCAGTGCCTTGGGCTTCCTCGGGTCTGATTTCTGGGCTGTGTTCCGACTTGCACTCTGCAGGCGCTGGCACTTCCTCTGCAGGGAGGCTCACCAGCTCCTCAGTAAGGCATGAAGAAACTGGGCAGGACCTAGAATCCCGTCCCAACTGGTTTTCCAGCCAGAGATGTTCAGAGGGCCTGTCCTGAAAGGCCCTTTTCCAGCCAAGAGCACTGGGTTTGTACCGATCTTGCAAATAGGGAGCCCTCCTTTGGGAACCAGGAAGCAAGTGAGACGGTAGGGTGTGAACAGGGTGAAGAAGGTTTTGTGTTCTTGGATCTCGTTCTGTTTCTGTCCTTTCCTTCAAATGAGTCCCAAACTTCACAAAGTTCTTCCCTGGAGGCCCCTCAGGGTATCTTAAGGGAAGCCCTCCTATGGAGTGGACCCTGGTCAATGTCCTCATGTGCTGACAGTGGTGCCCTGGGGATGCCCTGACCTTGTCAATATTTTCTGGGGCACTATGGCAAAGCTTGGCATATAGCAGGCAAGATGTCCCTAAAGGAAGCTGGCAGGGGACATCAAGGCAGGGCGGGGAGCAGAGCAAGTCTGTGTTCACTGCCGGCACTGGAGTACTTCCCTTCTCTGTCCTGGCTCCCAGAGAGGCTACGCTGTCCAGCGGGCCTCTGAGAGGCAGCCCTGGTCCCCTGGCCCCGCCGTGGATGCGTGGCCAGCTCCGGCACAGGTCACAGCACGGGGGAAGGAAGGACCAGGCCCCCCGGATGCGGAGACAACTCTCAGACCTGGATTTCTGATGAGAAAAAATGGAGAGCCCCCTCAGGTCTTGTACAGTCACTACTTTTGGTGGCTGGAGGCTGTGGCTGCCTGTGGCACCCTCTGTGTGGTGAGGAGCCCCTGCCAGCGAAGCCTTCTGCGCCAGGCTGGCCACGCTGTCACCAAGGTGTTCTGCCTTCCCTTCTCCAGCAACTGCGGGAAAGGCTCGGAACCCACTTTTGTAAGACTCTTCCTTGAAGTCAAGAGACAAATCTCGTTCTTCCTTTGGAATAAGCCCAGGGACACCAGTCGAATGCTGCTCTCGAGGAGGTCTGGCTGCTGGGATGTCAGGGCATCCCCAGGGTGCATCTGTGTCCACAGAGGTGCCACTTGGAGGGAGGCAGACTGCCCCTGTGAGGTCACCAGGCAGCGACTCTGTGTCGGAAGCACTTTCAAAGGGGTCAGTTTTTGAGTCTGATTGACTTTCACTTTGGTGGGACAGTGTCTCAAAATTGTCATGCTCTGTTTCCTGGCTGCATCCCTGTTCCTCTGGTTCTGCAGGAGAAGGGTGAAGCTGCTTATCTTCGATCTCACCTTCACCTGGCAGATGTGCACCTGGTTCTGGAGTCTGGAAGAAGAAGAGAGGAGTCAGAGACGAGGCCTGAGGCCATCAGCACACATGTTCACATGGCACCCACCTGTGTCAGGAGGAGAAAGGCTCGGAAGCATCTCAGTAGTTCCCTAGGAAAAGAGAGGTAAATAGGAAGAGCTACCTTTTAGTAACAGAAAAAACAAACGATGAAGCCAAACCCAAACAGCAGGGAGAAAATGTAGCACATAGTGAAAACAGCCCTGTTACAAAATCAGGACAGGCCGAATGAGCATGTGCAGGTTAAGGCAGTATCAATATGTTGTATGAGTCATGGTGGGAAGCATATTTTTACCTCATGTTTTCAGCAAGAAAGAACAAATTAATATATGTTTGCTTTGTGTTCTGTATGTTCTTATGTAACCGGACGGATTGAAGTCAAGGTCTTACACTTAGAAGGGTTTTCTGAGTTATGTTTGCTGGAGGAAAACAAAAACAAAAATAAGAATAACTGAAAGCGCAAACACATTTTGAGATATTCTATAAACGCCCATGACAGCTTTGAGACGGGAAAAAAAAATAGAGAACTATGCAAGTATTGGCAGATTTTCCTCTCTCATTACACATTTCTTAATCAACTTGTTGAGATATAAATTTATATGTATCTATTTAAAGTGTACAGATCTATGCATTTTTTTAGATCTATGCATTTTAACAAACGTGTACACCCGTGTAACTATGCCCATGATAAAATTTAGAATATTTCCATTTCCTAAAAAAGCTCTTACCCCTTCCTGGACAGTCCTCACCTCCCCTCTGCTCCTCCCCTTCCTGTCACACAGTCTAGATTTGTCCTTCTCAGAGTTTCAGATGACAGAATATGCAGGATGTATTCTTCGGGGTCTGGTTTCTTCCTCTCAGCATACTGGTTTAGAGATTCATCCATGTACTGTGGTTGTAGCATGTATTAGTCATACAATGCCCTGAACTTTATGATAATGCTATACTCAACATTCAACTATCAAACTCCCCAAAGATTCCCCAGGCCAGGGATGGGGCAAGCACTCAGCCCCACTTCTAGCTAAGGCTACTTCACACAAATTGTGCACAGAAGCCACTCAACAAGTCCCTCTCAAGCATGTTTCTCAAGACTTTTCATAAGAGATCTCTCAAAGTCAAATTGCTTTTAATCCTCCTTAACTTAAAGACAAATAGCAAAGCATGTGATGTTTGAGGCTTTTAAGGGGCAAGGTAGATTCAGAAAATCAGGAGTAATATGATACTATAATTTCAAATACGTTCCAAAGCAGGAAGGAGTTGGGAATAAGAAAGGAAACATTAAAAATCAAACCATTTGGGAAGGAGGCCTGTGTGGATGTTTTGTGGTGTCCACGAGGAGAGAAGAGTTAAGGAAGCCAGGGTCTCCCACGAGTCCACCGCAGGCACTTGCTCCCATCGTGCGGCTCCCAGGTGCCAGGCTCCTCGACTGTACAGCAGGAATAACAGCCTCGGTCTACAGACCTCCCACATCACGGCAAAGGCGAGCAAGATTCGGATGTGAACATGCCTTGGCAAGCACAGAGGACTGTGCAATGGCAAATTTGCATTGTCACGAACAAGTGAATGGAGACGGCTGGCTACAGGCCCTGCAGAGCGCGCCTGCTCAGCAACTCCTGCCTTTAAGAGCACCTCTGTTCCGTCATCTTGCCAACGGTGCTATTAAACTGAGAGCTGACCTCCTGCCTGTAAAGCGTTTGAGTAGTCCTTTCAACGTTGTCATAGCTTGGTGTAACTTTATGGACTCATGTTGGCATCAATATTCACAGGCTTCAAGCCCAGAGAATTCCAAAGTCCCAAGTTCCAGGTGACAATGATCTGGACATTGACTCTGCCAAAGTGCCAGAGGGCTCATTCCTGTCCCCTGCTCAGCATCATGGGCTGCAGCCAAGGGACTGGGCTCCCTGGCTGGGTCCTGCTGAGGGTCAAACCTTTCTTTGAGTTCCAGGTATTTTGGCAAGAGGTTGCACTCTGTCTCAATGAAAATAAAAGGCTTTGTGGAATAAAAAAATAACTCTCCCAGATTACAAACTTGGTGTAGTTTATGTAAAAGCACCGGAATAGCAGGATTAATACTGCTTCAAGTGTATATGCTGAAACATGAAGAGTACATTTTTTAAAAAAAAGCATTTGCTTTGGCTTTGGACTATTAGATTCTAAATCTCATGAAGAAAGAATATTTTCTTCCTGAGTTGACTCAAAAGTAATCCTCACATAATTCCTTGGCATTAGTCCATATATTTCCCGGCTTATCCCTGAGGGATGGCTCGGGGTGCAATCCAGAGGCCAAGCTATTCTTTCTGCTGAAGTTCAGTTTTTTGTGGGGTGAAAATCTTTGTAAGCAGAAAAGCTCTCTGTAGGTTGTCACAGGCCTGGCCCTTCCTGTCTTATTTCTATAACTATGTGTGGCTTCAAACACTGGGCAACATGTGTGGGCTGCCTTCTGTAGGAAACAGAGCTGCGGTGGGTTTTTGCACAGACTGGTGAAATGGTGACAAACAGTACATCAGGGAGATGAGAATGGTGTTCACAAACAGGCTCCAGCATCCCACGCCATCCCTCCTAACTTTCACTTCTGTCCTCTCTGCTGTCCCTGGCAACCAAACTCCCTGGATGGGAATTCCTGCCCTCCTTCATCCTCTCCCTTCTCAGATCCTCACTGACACAGTTTACATTTAATCTCCATGCTTCCTCATCTCCCATTCACTTTTTACAAAAATCTTAGTATTTGAGGACAGGACATAATATCCCTTCTAACTACAACTTCCGTCATGCGTGGTTAGTTTTAATATGTGATATTTGCATTATTTTGCAATTTTAATTTTTTTCTAACATTATGATATGCTCTTTGACCCATGATTTATTTAGAAGCATGTTTTAGTTATCCTTTTGTTTCTGATTTCTATTTAATTACATTCTACTCAGAGAGTGTGGTCTGTATGATATTGAGTCTTTGCAATTAGTTGAAACTAGCTTTCTGGCATAGCACGAGGTCTGTCTCATAAGTGTCTCATGGGTGCTGGAAAGAATGTCTATTCTCTATGGTGCACGCAGGCTCTAGGAAGTGTTCATTAGATCAGTTGTATTGAAATCATCAGTAATTTGACTAGTTTTTCACTTGCTATTAAGAGAAGTGTGTTGAAATCACCCACTGCAGGGGTGCATTTGTCCATTTTCTCCTCTAATCCTGCCCTCTTTTGACTTACGTACTTCAGTGTCATGTTAGCAGGTGCGTGAACAAGTTCAGAAGGGATACATCTTCCCGGTGAATGGTCTTTGTATTACTACATAGTGACCCTCTTTACCCCTAAGGAAGATTTCTCCTTTAAAGGCTGTCTTCTCTAATATTAATATACCTCTACCAGCTTTCTTTGGGTATTTGCCTAGTATATATTTTTCCATTGCTTTATTTTCAATCTTTCTATATTTCTTAAGTGTGTTTCTCATAACTAACATATAGCTGGGCTTTCAAAATCCAACATTTCAATCACTTTTAAACCAGAGAATTTAACCAGCTAGGATTTATTGTGGTCATTGATGTATCTGGCTTGCTTTCTTCTACCTATTTCATCCTTTTTTAGCTCTTCCTATTGCTTCCACCCTGGGAATTTCCCTTTCTTTTTGTGAATCCAACTATGGCTTATTTAAGAGCATATGTTTAAAGGTATGTTATACCTTATTTCTACAGGATTTTGGTGCAGCGAGCATTTTGGGAATTACGCAGTCTGCATTCATTCTAGAATCAGCAGTTGCTGTCCCTGGGCTCGCCACAATTTGCTGTCCCCACACTCACTCACTGGTTCACTCTGGCACGGCGCCCGAATGACCTCTGCATTGCTAAATCCGAGGCTCTGGGTTTTCTTTCTTTTTTTCTGCCTATTTAATTTTTTACAACTTTATTGAGGTATAAGTGACACATATTTCAAGTGTACAATTAAAGTTTTTACGTGTATCTGTGAAATCATGACCACAATCAAGATACTGAACATTTCTCTTGCTTCCAGAAGTTACCTCATGGTTCTCTGTAGTCCCTCCCTCTCGTCCCCACCGTGCCTCTCCCTGGCCGCCCTCCTGCATCCCAGGCCATTTTTATCTGCTTTCTGCCACTGTAGATTAATTTGCATTTTCTAGAATTCCACATAAATTGAATCATGCAGTATTTATTTTTTGTCTGGCTTTTTTGACTCAGCACTGTTACTTTGAGATTCCTCTAGTTGCATATGTCAGTAACACTTGTTTTATTGGCAAGTAGTGTTCTATTGGGTGGATATGCCACAACGTGTTTATCCATCCACTGCTGGTGGACATTTGAGTTATTCTGAGTTTCTGGCTCTTCACATAAAGCTGCAGTGAACATTGTGGACAGGTCTTTGCATGGATGTGTGCTTTCATTTCTCTTGTGTGAATACTGAGGAGTGGAGTGACTGGGCCAAGTGGTAGGGGTATATGATTAATTTCTTAAGAAACTGAAAACTGGTTTCCATCCCCTTTTAGACTCCCCCCCAGCAGTGTCTCAGAGTCCACCTGCTCCCCAGCCTCCCCCACGTCTGGTATGGTCAGTTTTGTTAGCGTCAGCCATCCTAGTGGTTGTGGAGTGGTATCACATTGCAGTCTTACTCAGCACTTTCTAATGACAGACGATGTTGAGCACTTTTTCATATGTTTTTTTTCCATCTGTAGATCTTCTTTGGTAAAGTGTCAGTTCAAATGTTTTGCCCATTTAAAAAAATTGGGTTGTATTCTTATTATTGAGTTGTAAGACCTCTTTATATATCCTAGATATAAGTCTTTTGTTGGATATATGCTTTGCAAATAGTTTCTTCTAGTCTGTGGCTTACCTTCTCATTTTATTAACAATTCTTTTTAATTTGAAGAACAAAAGGGTTTAATTTTGATGAAGCCCAATTTGGGCGCTTTTGTAGGTCATGTTTTTTGTGTGTCAATTTTAAAAAACTCTTTCCAACCTCAGGTAACTAAGACTTTTTCCTATAGTTTCTTCTAGGCCATGGTAGACAGAATTATGCCCTTCTCCCCCAAGATGTCCATATGCTAATTCTGAGAGCCTGTGAATCTTGGCTTTTTTGGCAAAAGGGACCTGGCAGATATGATTATGTTAAAGATCTCGGGTAGGATATTATCCGGGATGATGTGGGTGGGCCCAATGTAGTCACACAGGTCCTATTAAGGCAAAAGCAGAGGCAGGAAAGTCAGAGGAGGAGTTGTGATGTGGGAGCAGAAATCAGAGCAATTCAAGGAAGGGCCATGAGCCGAGGAATGTGGGCAGCCTCCAGAAGGGAACACAGCCGGGCTGACACCTTGATGTTAGCCTAAGTGAGGGTTTGCCATGACTGTCTGACAATGGGAAAGAGCAGCAGCACCGGCGGGAAGACAAGGACTGTGTAACTTAGAGCTCCGATGCCCGGCAGAGAGCCTGGCTTCACAGTGTGGGGGCGTCCGTTCTCTCACTGCTTTAGTCTGCATTTCCGTCAGTGGCTGCCACCTGCCAAGTGTGCTTATCTCACTGGAGTTTGGGAAGTTGAAATGAGGATATCGTAGCCCTCTGAAAATTCTAAATATTCTCCTACCTTCCACTCTCAGTTACAGCGATTTCTCTATGTTAAACGTGGAGATTAAACACACCTCTGTCAGTTCTTTTCGCAACTAGCTTGGTCACAAATATCCTGGGGACAGAAATTATGTCACATACTTTGTTGTCTCCCATAGTTTCCAGTGCAGGGCTGGTCCAGAGTAAACGCAGAATAAACGTTAGAGGAGTGCAGAACTATACCGAATCACACTGCCGCGGATGACTATTGTAGCTCTGTGGCCATCATCTTATAAGCATCTTAAATGCACAGGACGTTTTTTCCCAAACATTCTATTCAAAGGTACATTCAGATTTGTTTATTTTGTTATTTTTTTGGTGAGGAAGAGTAGCCCTGAGCTAACATCTGTTGCCATTCTTCCTCCTTTTCTTGGGGAAGATTGTTGCTGAGCTAACATCTGTGCCAGTCTTCCTCTATTTTCTGTGGGATGCCGCCACAGAGGGCTTGTTGAGCAGTGTGTAGGTCCACAGTTGGGATCTGAACCTGCAAACCTGGGCCTCTGAAGTGAGGTGTGCTGAACTTAACCAGAATGCCACCGGGCTGGCCCCTACATTCAGATTTACATGCACATTTTCCACTTACTATGTGCATTAGACCTGTGTCAACAGAGGCAGAAGTATCTTCTTATTTTTTGAGTTTTCCAATCTGAATATATTTTACTACAGAAATGAAATATTTTACTATTCTACTTGAGTAAAGAAGTTCTTTTTAAAAAAGGAAAGTCTTATTCAAGTAATTGGAGTTGAACTGCAGCTCCTCCTGAGGCCTCAGACGAGACGGAGGTGCCCACATTGTAGTCCGTCTCTAGTTGTTCAGGGAGCTCCCTGGCGATCCCTCCAGAGTCCCGGCTCACGGTTGGTGAGTTTTTTCCAGTAAGTATTTGTCAAGTGAATTAATGCAGAGAAGGCAGTGACAGTTACCTAGTGGGGGTGGGGAGAGGCTGAAGAAGAACTGGAAGAAAGTTGAGGAGGTCTGAGGAATCCAGAAGCTTCTTTCTTGCCTTAATTTCAGAGCAAGCTTCCATATTTCCTACAGTAATATTTTCTCACTTAGCTAACCTCACTTCCCCACAAATTCCTGACATTTGCACCTGAGCTGATCATATTTATCTTTTCACCGTCTGAAAGATATGGGTTTCCAGGTCAGTTATTCACACTGACTGGGTTACAAGGAGGATGTGTTCTCTTCACTGTCCAAGGACTCAAGGAGTTTCCACCTCATGGCACCCACCTAACGCACTGACCTCTTACCCATTTGTTAAACAAAGTAACAGTGCTTCTACCTGGAAGGAACTTTTGGGCAGTCAATGGGACGGTACAACATGATCCTGGAAGTACTACTGTTATGTTTATTTAAGAAGATTCTAGAATCCAAATTGGCCTTTCTTCTTCATTAGTCCCAATTCTATACTCTCAGGCTGGATTTCCACATATACTAGACACTTTCTATTTTCAAGCCCTGTAGTTATCTGCTACCTCATCTGATTTTTCTAAGAGGGCACAGATGCATTTGCCAAAATTCTGGATAGAGTCACTCAAGAAGTTGCCCTTTACCAGGAAGTGTTATGTACCAGAAACTGTATCAAACAAAAGACACATAAAAACAAAGCCCCTTCTACCAGAGCAGTTGTGAACTAACAAGCGAACAAGTACCTACCCAACCAGCAAAATTAGAATGTGCTCTACGCTCCACTAATGGTATCAACAAGAACTACACACACAGGAAAATGATTGATTTCATGGGGAGGAAGTTTTCAGAGGGCTGTGCATCTGAGCTGTGATATGAGAGATGAAGTTTCATGGGCACCAAGGTGAAGTGTGAAAGTGGGAGTTAGTGAGTAGGTAGGGCCAACTTGGGGCAAAGTAGCAAAAACTGGTCCTTAGTGTTCTCCATCTCTTCTAAGTCAGGTCAGTGTGTGTTTACCTACTCTGTACCCATCTTTGCTACCACACCTGTGTCTTAACACATTACGTTGCAATAATCAGTATCCTTTAATTACATTGAAGGCTGGAGTGCACAGGTGAACCAAGCAGACCTCATCATTGCCCCCAAAGACACACACAAACAACAAACAAGGACACGTGCAGATGTAACTACCCATTGAGATGAGGGTTATGAAGAGAAAAACCCAAGGGCCGATGAGTAGTTAGGGCAGGGCTTTCTAGGAGGAGTTCAAGCTGAGGCATGAAAGCAAGGCAGGGGCCAGCAGTGGGAATGGTTAGGGAGAAGGACATTCTAGGTTGAGGGAAGGGCATGTATGAAGGCTCTAAGGCCCAGAGACCTTGGCTTGAGTGAACCAAAACGATGGGCCACTGTAACATCGTGGGTGAAGGGAAAAGGGGGCAGAGGCCAGACATTATGGGGGCTTGTAGGTGGGCTGAGGAGTTGAATCTTATTCTGAGTTCAAAGAGGAAGCCAATAAAGAGTTTAAAACAGGGAGTAGCAGCTTCGTGTGGTGTATCTTTAGAGTCACCCTGGTCTGTGAGGAGGAGGAGTGAAGGCCAGTCAGGAAGCTACTGCTGAGGGTTACTTTGCTTCTCTGTTAGACTCCAGCGTCTCATGGGTGGCACCTACCAAGGACGTCCTATCACCTGGCTCTGTGCCCTCAGGTTGGCCCCCAGAACCCTTCCCCCACCGACGACTCCAGGCTGTGAATTGGCTCACTTGAGGAACTAGGGTGACTCCCTCCCCAGTGGGAAGCAGGCATTTAACCGCAGCTTTGAGATGTAAAAGAGTAGTGAGTCTCCTCGTGAGCAGAATTAGAAGTTGCGCCAAACTACTGCCACTGACCTCCAGGGTGACTTTAGCAACTAACAGCCCCTTTATGCACCTCAGGTCCTCAGTTGTAAATGAAGCCAAGTGACTAAATTAGCATTTTTAAAAACTTCATTCTGACTGCAGCTTCTTCCCTGGTATGTAAGAGAGCTCAAAGGAGCATCACTCTCACCCTTACAATAAAAAAGCCAAATTATCTTAATGGTCACAACTTTTTCTTGAGCCCTCAGAGAGCTGAGGTTGCAGAGCAAACTTCTGGCCCAAAATATGAGGAGAGACAGTCATCTGCAGGGAGAGAGGAAACCCACACGTCCAAGACCAGTAGCAAGTGATCTGACACAGGCATAACTGGACCCCCAGAGGGAGAAAAGAGAAAGAATAGGGCAGAAGAAACATTTGAAGCAATAAGTGCAAGAATTTCCCCAAATCAGTGACAGATATTAAACCACAGTTCCACAAAGTTCGAGCAGGATAAATACAAAAGAACAAAAGCTCACACCTCAGCACATGATGCACATGTTGCTGAAAACAAAAGACAAAGGGAAAATGTTGAAAGCAGCTAGAGTAAAAAGAAACAACACATAGAAACAAAGAAGGATAAGACTTAGAGCAAAAATCTTATCAGAAACCATGCCAGGCAGTGGACAATGCAGTGACATCTTTAAAGAGCTGAAAGAAAAAATATACCCAGCAAAAGAATCTTTCAAATGTGAGGGAGAAATAAAGACCTTCTCAGACTAACGAAAACTGGGAGAATTAATTTCCAGCAGACCCACTGCAAAAGAAATGTTAAAAGTTCTTCAGGCAGAAGGAATATGATAGCAGACTGAAACTCAGATCTACATAGAGAAATGAAGAGTTCAGGCTAAGAGTGGAAGGGAATGTTCCTAACCTGATAAAGGTAACTGCTGAGGTTAACATCATACTTAACGGGAAGGACTGAGTGCCTTCTCCCTAAGACCTCAGCAAGGACTGGACGTCTCCTCTCCCCACTCCTATTCAACATGGACTTTGAGGTCCTAGCCAGTGTAATAAGATGATAAAAAGAAATAAAAGCAATATAGATTAAAATGGAAGAAACTAAACAGTCTATGTGTGATTTTCTATGTAGCAAATTCCAAAGAAACTAAAAAAACCTCCTAGAATTAATAGGTGAGTTTAGCAAGTTTGCAAGACACAAAGGTTAAGAAAAAATAAACAAGTGGCATTTCTGTATTCTAGGGGTGAGCAATTAGAATTTGAAATCAAAAATAGCATTTACAACAGTAGCCAAAGATTATATCTCTAGGTATAAATCTAACGAAATATATTCAGGACCTATATGCTGGTATTTCATCAGAATAGAACAAATCTGAATAGTATTGCAAAAGCTCAGGAAACTAAATTGTCATTAGAATTGAGGCCAACAAAACAGGATGGATCTACATAGCAAATCTAAATAGGGCAAATGCTTGCTAAAAGAGAAGATTTCAATAGGATGAAGAGTTTCTTAACATCATATCCAGAATGCCTAAGATACAATAGAAAATCACTTTTCATACCAAGAACCACAACTTAAATAAGAAATCACAACTTGAATGAGAAAAATGTTCAGTTGATGCTAATGCTGAGAAGAATCAGATAGAACGGTCTGACAAAGATTTTGAAGCAGCCACCATAAAACTACTTTAACAAATAATTATGAATACACTTGAAACAAATGGAAAAAATATAAAACTTAAAAAAAGAATTTATATAAAAGAACCAAATGGAATTCATAGAGTTGAAAAGTACGATAACTGAAATAAAACTGAATGGATGGGTTTGACAGCAGTATGAAGGGAACAGAGATAGAATCAGTGAACTTGAGGACAAGACAATAGAATTCTGAACAACAGAGAGAAAATAGACTGAAAAAAATTATAATAGCCTCAGGGATATTTGTGTCATTGAAGTCTTGGGAGGAGAGGTGAAAGAGGATGGACAGAAACAGTTTTTAAACAAATAATGGCTGAATTGTTCTCAAATTTGGCAAAAGACATAAACTATAGATTTGAGAAGCAGAATGAATTCCAAATAGTGGAAATCCAAAGAAATCTATGCCATACTATATCATAATTATGCTTCTGAAAACTAAAAACAAAGGGAAAAATCTTAAAAGCAATGAGAGAGAAACAAGGCACCACCTATAGAGGAACACCAATTTGAATGGCAACCTTTCCTCCTCTGAAACCATGGAGGCCAGAAGAAAGTGGTGCGTTTTTCAAGTGCTCCTAAAAGAACATTCAACGGCAAATTCAACATCCATTGAAACACCTTCAGTGATGAAGGGGAAATCAAGATAATCTCAGATGAAGGAAAATTAAAAGAATTTGTTGTTAGCAGATCTTAAAGAATGGCTAAATGAAACTCTCCAATAGAAAGAAAATAATTATAAAAGAAGGCTTGGAACTTCATAAAGGAAAGAACAATAGGATAGGCAAAAATAGAGGTAGATATAATAGACTATCCTTCTCCCAATGAGTTTATTAAGGCATATTTGATGGTTGAAGCAAAAATTATAACGTTACCTGTTGTGGTGCTCAATGTATATTGAGGGAATACTTGAGACAACTGTATTTTAAAAGACAGGATGGTAAAGGGATCTAAATGGAAATAAAGTTTCAGTACTCCACTAGAAGTGGTAAAACGTCTGCACCAGTAGCTGGTTATTAGTTACATCTGTATTTGTAATACCTAGAGCAACCACTAAGAAAACTATATAAAGAGGTGTACTCAAAAACCACATAAATAAAACGAGATGAAATCCTACAAATTGTTCACGTAACTCCGAGGAAGGCAAGAAAAGAAAAACAGAGAAACAAGAAACAGAAAACAAATAATAAAGTAGCAGTTTAAGCCCTAGCATATCAATAAGTTTTTTAACTGGAAATAGTCTAAACATACAATTCAAAAAACAGATTGGCACAGTAGATGAAAAAACATGATCCAACTATATGCTGTCTAGAAAAACACTCATTTAAAACACAACAACATAGGAAGGTTAAAAGTAAAAGGATGGAAAAAGATATATCATGCTAACATTAATTTAAAAAAAAAAAGCAAGAGTGGCTGTTTTACTATCAGGTAAAGTAAATTTTAGAGAAAAAACCTACCGGGGCAAAGGATGAAACTTAACAATGATAAAAGAATCCACCAAACAGGAAGACCTCACAATCTTAAACGTGTGTGCAGCAAACAACAGAGTTTCAAGCCACATGAAACAAAACCAGATAGAGGTCAAAAAAGAAAAAGGAAAATCCATAATTAATAGTTGGGAACTACAAAACCCACTATCAGCAATTGATAGAAGTACTAGACAAAAAATTAACCAAGACATAGAACAACTGAACAACATAATCAATTAACTAGATCTAATTGACATTTACAGAACACACCACCCAACATCAGTAGAATACACATTGTTTTCAAACACCCATGGAAAATTCACCAAGATAGACCTTCTCCTTGGTCACAGAACAAACCTCAACAAATTTGAAACAATTGATAGCATAGAGTATATTCTCTTACCATATTAGAATCAAACTGGAAAACAACAACAGAAAAACAAGAAAATGCTCTAACAGTTGGAAATTAAACAACACATTTCCATGGGTCAAGGAGAAAATCTCAAGGGAAGTTAAAAAAATACACAGAACAGAATGAAAATAAAAATGGGCTATTCTTTTGAGCTCTATCTGTTTTTGTTTCATGTGTTGAAACTCTGTTGTTTGCTGCACACATGTTTAAGATTGTGAGGTCTTCCTGTTGGATGGATTCTTTTGTCATTGTTATGTTTCATCCTTTGCCCCTGGTAGATTTTTTTCTTCGAAGATCAAATAAAAATTGGACTTATATGAAAAGGTAAAGCAGTGTTGAGAGGGAAATTATAGCACTAGATTCTCAATTAGAAAAGACGAAAGTTCTCAAATCTGTAAGTTCCTACCTTAAGAAACTAGGAAAAATAAGAGCAAAATAAACTTAAAGTAAGCAAAAGGAAGTAATAAAAACAAAAATGGAAATCAGTAAAATTAAAAACAGGACAAAAATGAAGAAATTCAATGAAACAAAAAAATTGCTTCTTTGAAAAAAAAAATCAATTCTTAAACCTCTAACGAGAACAACAACAAGAGAGAAGACACATACACACACACACAAAAAAATGCAGAACGAAGCAAGGGATATCCTGACATATCCTGCAATTACTAAAGGAATAATAAGAGAACATTGCAAACAATTTTATGCTCATAAATTCAACAACGTGGAACAAATGGACTAATTCCTCAAAAAACACAAACTGACAAAGCTCAGCCAAGATTAGATAAATTAAACAGTCCTATAACCATTAAGGAAACTGGATTTTTATTATAAAGCTTCTAGAAAAGATCTTCAGCCCAGATAATTCACTGGAGAATTCTAGTAAACATTTAAAGAAGAGCTAGCATCAGTTTTATATGTCTTCCAGAAAAAGAAATAGAAAGGAACAGTACCCAACTCATTTTATGAGAGCAATCTTACCTTGAACTAACCTAGACAGAGAAAGTACAAAAAGAGAAAACTACAGATTAATATCTCTCATGAACTTAAGATTCAAAAATCCTCAAGAAAATATTAGCAAATAGAGTTTAGTAATATGTAAAAAGAATTATACATCACGACCAAGAAGGATTTATTCCAGGTATGCAAGGTTGATTCAACATTCAAAAATCAATATAATCCAATATATATCAACAGGCTAAGGAAAAAAATCATATAATCATATTCATTGATGGAGAAAAATTATTTGACAAAAATCTAACACCCATTCATGATAAAAACTCTCAGCAAGTTGGGAATAGCAGAGAATTACCTCAACTTGCTAAAGAGCATTATGAGGTCAATTTTATGTGTCATCTTGACTAAGCAAAGGAATGCCCAGATAGTTGTAAAACATCTCTGGGTGTGTCTGTGAGGGTGTTTCTGGCAGAGATTAACATTTGTTTCAATAGACTGAGGAAAGAAGATCCCCCCTCACCAATGGGGGCAGGCGTCATCCAATTCCTTGAGAGCCCGAATAGGACAAAAAAGTGAAGGAAGGCCAAATTTCCTCCCTTCAGCTGTGACGTCCATCTTTTCCCGCCCTTGGACATCACAGCTCCACTTCACGGGCCTTTGGACTCCAGAACTTATACCAGTGGCCCTCTGGTTCTCAGGCCGTCAGACTTGGACTGAATTACACCACCTACTGGCTTTCCTGACTCTCCAGCTTGTAGAGGGCAGATTGTGGGACTGCTCAGCCTCCATAACCGTGTGAGCCAATGCCTATAATAAATCTCCTCTTTTATATGTATCTATATATATCCTCTTGGTTCTGTTTCTCTAGAGAACCCTGACTAATACAAGCATTTACAAAAAATTTAGATAACATCATGCTTAAGGGTGAAAGACTGAATGCATTACCTCTAAGACTGGGTCCCAAGCAAAGATATCTACTCTTACTACTCCTATTCAACATAATACTAGAAGTGCCAGCCAATCCCCCCCACCAAACACACACACACACACACACACAACAAAGAAAGAAAAGGCATACAGATTGGAAAGGAAGAAATGAAACTGGCCTTATTTGCAGATGACATGACTGTCTTCTAGAAAATCCCAAGGAATCTAGAAAACATTCCTAGAACTAATAAGTGAGTTTAGCAAAATTGGAACATACAATATCAACATGCAAAAATCAATCATGTTTATATATTAACAGTGATCATGTACAAATTGAAATTAAAAATATTTATTATATATATATATATACTCCAAAGAAAATGAACTACTTACGTATAAACTTAACAAAACATATACAGAATCTATATGTTGAAAAGTACAAAATGCTGATGAAAGAAATCAAAGAAGACCTAACTAAATGGAGAGACGTAGTGTGTTCAGAGATTGGAAGAATAAATATAATAAAGATGTCACTTCTCCCCAGACTGACTTATTGGTTTAGTACAATTTCTATTAAACTCCCAGCAAAGTTTTCTTTAGACATAGACAAAATTATTCTAAAAATTATACAGAAAGGCACAGGAGCTAGAATAGCTAAAAAAAAGTCGTAAAAAGAATCAAGTTGGAGGAATTACCCTGCCCTATATTAAGGCTTACTTAGTGCTATAGTAATCAAGATAGTGTGGCATTTGCAGAGGAATAGGCGAATGATTAAACAAATTGTGGTACATCCATAATGTGAAATACTTCTCAGCAGTAAAAAGAATAGACTCTCGATACATGCAATAAATTGGATAAACCTCCAGAGAATTACCCTGAGTGACTGCATACTATGAGAATCTATTTGTATAACATTCTTACAATGATAAAATCATGCAAATGAAAAACACATTAGTGGTTGCCAGTGGTTAAAGATGAGGAGAGAGGGTGCTGGAGGGATGTGTGTGTGGTTATAAAGGGTACTGTGAAGAACCTTTTGGTGATGGAACTGTTCTGTATTTTGATTGTGGTGCTGGATACAATAATCTACATATGACAAAATTGCATAGAACTAAACATATACAAACACAAATAAGTATACAAGTAACATTGGGGAGATCTGATCAAGATCAGTGGAATGTATCAATGTCAGTACGCTGGTTGTAATATTTTACTATAGTTTTGCAAGATACTATTATTGAGGGAAATTGAGTAGTGTCTGTGGAATCTCTCTGTTATTTCTACAACTGCATGTGAATCTACAATTACCTCAAAATAATTACAAGTTAAATTATATAAACTTACATTAAATAGATTCTATTAAAAGCAAAGGTAATGAACACTCAAAACTAAAATAAATAAAGAGAGAAAAAAATGTTGAGAAAAACAGAGCCTCACCATCAACTAAAGATGTACAAATAGAGACGGCTCTATCTGATATCATGTAACAGTATTTTTCAGGTCCCTGAGCCCAGGCTGTGAAGATATGATGACAGTACAAGTCATTTTTGTCTCTTATAAAGTGTAATGTGTAACAAGAATGATTAACATTTTTTGGACATCTGGAATTTGATTCACATTCCTGGTCCATCACTTTCTGGCTGAGGGACCCTGAGAAATGGCAGCCCCTCTTTGTGCCTCACTTTCTTCATCTCTAATAACAGGGATTGTTCCTGACGGGGCGGATGTGCAGATTTAACAGGCTCATGTATAAGACTCTAGTACAGTTCCTGAGAACCAGCAGGCACTCAGTAACATGTTAAATTCCTTTCTTAAAAGAAAAACATGCTACAAAGAAAGTACCACACCCAAATGGTTTTAAAGGAACATTCTAGCAAACATTCTAGGAACAGATAATTCCAGTATCAGCAAAGAACTGAAAAAGAGGGATCATTCTTCAGCTCATTTAATGAAGATGGTATAATACTGACACAAAAAGTCAACAGGGACAGCACAAGACACGTTAATCTCACCACAAATAGAGATGCAAAATTTCTAAGTAAAATGTTAGCAAAACAAATCTAATGATGTAAAAAAAAACAGTACTTCAGGACCAACTGTTGGAATTATTCCCACATAGATTAAGTTTACCACAAAAACAGATTAAAGGGGGAAAAATATGTCATCTCAGCTTCTGAAAAAGAATTTGAAAATATTCAACATCCATTCCTCATGTCAAAAGAGAAAGAGAAAGAAACTTTCAGATCTGATGAAGGATATTTTAAAAAGCCTACAGAAAATATCATACTCAATTAAACTTTGAAAGCACCTTTTCAAATTAGGAACAAGGCAGGATGGTCACTACCATTCTTTCAATCTTGTACTAAAGATCCTACCCTGTGCAAAAGACAGGAGGAAGCGGTAAAATAGGTAGAATTGCAAAGGAAGAAATGAAGGTATCGTCATTCACATGTGTTCTTGTGGAAATTCCAGAAGATTCTTTAGGCAAATTATAAGCATTAAAAAGATCAATATTATGAACTGTGTTTCTATCAAAGGATAGTTAGAAAGTACAATTTTAGAAAGATACCTTTTTATAAAAGCAACAAAAAACATATCTTAGTACCTAAGAATATGTATGTATATAAATATGCCCAAGATCTTCATGGGAAAACAATTTAAACTTTAAATGTAAAATTTCAATTTCAAACTTTCAAATTTCAAATTTATTGAAAGACATTCAAGGATTTCTGGTTCTGCCAAAGATGGAACACCCTTATTCCTCCCATATCCTCCCCCTGACAACTAGAAAACTGTAGGTACAACACAACAAACAAGCATAGCAAGTCTCTGAGAAGTGGAAAGAAGAAGGTGGCCGCCCAGGAACCTCTGGACTTAAGGAATGACGTGAGTGCGCTGGTTTCCTTACTGCTTCCCACATGGTGGAGAACCTCTGACCCTGAACCAGCAACAGGCTCAGACACAAAAGGCCCTGAGAACAGTCTGTTCCTCTTGGTCAAAGGTCCAGGAAAAGGGCAGCCTCACAAGAGAACACCTTTTTGGCAATACCTGCCCTACTCTTCAGCCAAACAGCAATAAAAACTGCAACCCCCCCACCTCATGTTTCCGCAGGGCCAAGTGCCCAGCTGATGTTCCACCTGCTTCCGGGAAGCAGGCGGTGCTCCAATTCCCTCTCCTGGGCTATCACCCCTGGCAGGCAGTGTCAGCGGCCCCAGCAGGAAGCAGATGTCTCCATCAGTGGAAGCATGTGGCACTCTGATTCCTCTGCCAGCAGAGTGCCAGCAGGGTGCAGTGGGGAGCTGAACCTCCACCCCAAACCGGTAGCAATTAGACTGAACAAGCAGTATGAGGAGAAGGTAATCACCACCATGCTTCATCACTCCCTCCCTTCCGCCCCCCAACCAAGCCTCTACCCTCACCCAGCATCAGTGAGGTGGAGCGGGGGTCTGCTTCCCCTCCCCCTCCCATACCATCTCTCCTCTGGCGTCAGCATGGCCCAGCTGGGAGCTGGGCTTCCATCTCTCCCTGCAGCCACACAGCAATGAGTCAGCCCTCTGCCTGCCTTCACCTCCAGGCGAGGGGGCAGTGTCAGTCAGTGCTCCATTTTTGTTGGGCTCTGTTGTCAAGGCCCAGTGAGAAGCTGAACATACACGTCCACCCTGCCCTAGACGTACATCTCAACTGGGGGCTGCCTGCTGAAAAGAAGATAAAATAGGTTCCAGGGTCTTAGCATGCAGTATCCAAAATGTCCTGGGAACAACTGAAAATCACGGGTCAAACCAAGAAGCTGGAAAATCACTACATGAATGAAAAAAGACAATCAGCAAATACCAACACCAAGCTGAATCAGATGTTGGAATTATTTGACAAGGATTTTAAAGCAGCCATCCTAAAAATGCTTTTTATGAACTTTATGCATAAAAATAGGAAGTATAAATTTTCTCAAAACTAGTGAAAAATAGAAAACTTGAGCAATAGAAAAAGATAGAAAATCTTTTTAATGAAAAAGAACCAAATGGAAATTGTAGAACAGAAAAATACAATACCAGAACAATCCGCTGGATGGGGTCAGAAGTGGCGTGGAGATAACACAGGGTGGAATCAATAAACTTGAAGACAGGTCAATAGAATTTTCCCAGTCTGAACAGAGAAAATAGGTTGTAACAATATTAACAGAGTCTCAGGGACCTGCAGAATCATAATAAAAGAGTTAATATTTGTATTGTCAGGGTCTCACAAGGAGAGGAAAGAGAGCATGGGACTGAAAAGTTATTCAAAGAAATAATGGCTGAAAATTTCGAAAATTTGGTAAAAGACATAAACCTACAGATTCAGAAGTTGAGCAAACTCCAGGTAGGGTAAACTAAAAGAATTCCATGCCAAGACACAGCATAATTGAACTTACGAAAACTAAAGACAAAGAAAAAATCCTGAAAGCAGTCAGAGAGAAATGACGTGCTTCTCATAGTGAACACAATTTGAATGACAGGAGATTTATCATCTAAAACTATGCAGGTGGGAAGGAAGTGGGTATTTTTCAAGTGCTGAAAGAAAAAAACCTGTCCACTGAAAATTCTATATTCAGTAAAAATATCTTTCAAGAATGAAGAGAAATAAGGACACTAGGGAAGACATATAAATGGAGAGATATGCTATACTTAGGAATCAACATTTTGGTCATGCCTAGAAGGCCCCAGAGCACTGATTCATGATTTTCCTTTTAGGAAGATTAGCCCTGATCTAACATCTGTACCCACCTTCCTTTACTTTATATGTGGGACACCTGCCACGGCATGGCTTGGTAAGCGGTGTGTAGGTCTGCACCCAGGGTCCAAACTGGCGAACCCTGGGCTGCCAAAGTGGAGCATGTGAACTTAACCGCTGCGCCACTGAGCGGCCCCTCATGATTTCTAATGTGATGAATTAGTAATGCTGTAAGCCCTTCCCCATCCCTGTGAATGGCAGGATTCCAGAGCGTCACTAAAGATGTAGAAGAAACAGTTGAGGTGAATCAGAACGAATGACCCTTGACAATGTTTAATCCTCCTGGCTGGGAGACTATTCTTGTTTTAGATACCTAAAAAATTCACCATGTTTTTATGAAGTTCCTTTCAAAATTCTTTCTTTTCTACAGAGCCCCAACTAGTTTATATAAATACCAGAAGACTCACAGGATCCCTTTATCCTTTGAACATATACATAAATTATACCACTATATAGCTTAAATTATACACCATTGCAGGGCATCTGTTTTGATTATGTTGTTAATGACCTTTAATGGTTCTTTCACTTATCATATATATTCTGTCCACATAAATTCTTTCCTGAAAGGGTCTATTTCTAGTTCATTGTTTTAATCTGGAATATACTGTAGCTGAAAATAGAAGGCACTCAAACCTTCATGAATGAACTGAATATCATGCCTCTTCAAATTCCAAATAACACATCTATGATTGCTTAAAGTTATCTAGACTGAGGAAATGCTTGTTTGATTAATAAACAAACAGACCTATTGGGTACATAGTGGCTTACGGAAAGCGGATTTGATTTCACACCACACTTCAGCTCTTATCCACTGGTACCGGCTGCAGGAGCACAATGTTGAGAAGCAGTTGAGGCTGCTTCTGGGCCTGCGTGGAACGAGTGCCACAGTCACTTAGCAAGGTCTGCGGGGCAAGGGAAGAAGGAATTGTCCATCCCTGCCCCAGCCCTCACTCTATTAAAACTATACACCAAGGGGAAAAATATATTGCTTGTGGGGATTACGCTGAAACTTTCTTGAAAAATCTGTTTTTGCTGCACTAAAGAAAACGTTTTCCTTTTCTCCCTAGGCCCACTTTGTTAAGTGTACTTAAGCAGACACAGCGGGAAGAACAAGAACTTTGGGGCTCCCCAGAGCTGCTGCTCTGCAATTCTTACCTATTTCCCTCACAAGCACTCTCCCCCATTCTCCACAAGGCTACTTCAAACCTTCACTCTACCCACTTCTCCTTCCACCTCCTCTCCTCCTCTCTTCCAGAAGATGACTTCACCCCGTCCTTCACAGACTGCAAAGGTGTCACTCAGGAACACCTTCAAATTCTTGTCTCTCATCCTTGACATTTTCCTGCAGTTTTACTCCTCCCTTTCTCCTTCCTAGCACAATTCCAGTCCTGTGCCCTTCTTCCTGCACGTGTTCCAGTTCACATCATCTGCTTCTCCAGAGCCCTCCTAACTCCAATGATTATCCTGTCTTTTCTCTATGTTCACTTTTCCGCTGGCTTCTTCCCAATAGCACTTAAACATTATCTTCATTCTTTCATTTAAAATGAAACCCTCCTCCCAACTTTCTTGACCCTGATTCCCTCCAGCTACCACCCACATCACACATGTAACTTCTTAATGCACTGACACCTGATCCCACCCACTACGCAGGGGATTATTCTTAACATGTCACCAGTGACCTCACTGGTGCTAAATCCCATGGATATTTTCGGTCCTCATCTAACCTGACCTCTCAAAAGCACTTGACTTCACCTTCTCTCTTGAAATTCTTTTCTTCTGGCTCTGAGCCGCCACACCTACCTGGATTTCTTTCTTCCACTCTTGCTGCTGCTTCTCCCTTTCCTGGCTCCTCTTCCTCCCTCCCACTGCCTAAATGTTGCTTTTCAGGTGCTCTGGTCTTCTCACACATAAGTTCTGGAAGGTGATCTCCATCATTCACTGATGACACCCAAACCTCTATCGCTATCCTACATCTGCCTGAAGGACATCACCACTCAGTGTCTCACAGCCACCTCAAATTATTAAACATGTCTAAAAATGAACGCGTCTCCCATTGTTCTGTTCCTCCCCCAGTGTCTGTGAACGGTACCATTTTACATTTAGTCATCCAAACCAGGAACCTGGGAATCACTCTTAACTTGTTACCCTTTCACCCTCAATCCCAAATTGTATCACATTCACCTCTCCCCCTCCCACTGGTATTTCCACTTTTTAAGGCATCATCGTCTTGCTTGGATTGCCAGAACAGCCTCCTAATTAGTGTGCCACTCTCCTCTCTAGACAGATTCCTCTCCATTCCCATAGTGCCATCAGATAATCTCTCTAAAATGAAAATCGGACCGTATCAGCTCCCTGCTTACAACCTTTTGTGGCTCTTTCATCTTGTCTTTCCCCTGCCTCTTGTCTCTCTGTCTCCCTGAAGTGAATTCTACAGGCCGACAGGAATGAACCCCTGTGCAATAGATGTGTATGCTAGTCTTTCTGCCCGGGACCTTTCCCTCTCGCTAAATTCTACTCCTCATGTCAGGCTCAGCTTAGACAGTCTTCCTCGAGGAAGCTGCCTCTTCTTCAGTTAGAGACCTCCCAAGTACTCAGCACTGTGTGTTTACTCTTATTGTAGCATTCATTAGACTGTGTTATAATTGCTTGTTATCAATTCTGATTCCCCATTAGAGCTGAAGGCAAGAACAGTGTGGTAGGCAGACTTGTGGCCCCCAGGCCTTTGTATTATGTCAGTGAATATATTATGTTACATGACGCAAAGGATTTTGCAGAAATAATTAAGATTACTAATCAGTTGCCATTAAGATAAAGAGATTGCCTTGGATCATCTGGGCAGGCTCAAAGTAATCATGTGCTTAAAAGCAGAAGACGAAGGCAGTGAGATGGTGCAGAAGGCAGGGAGCTTCTAAATGTGACAGAGCTCTGACACTCCTGTGCCGGCTCTAAACTGGAGGGGGCTAAGTGCAAGAGGTGAAGCTGTGGCAGAGGATCCTGCGCGTCGGGGGAAACTGTAGGTATGAGCTGTAAGTCCCTGTTTGCGCATGGGGGCAGATTCCCCGGGGCACCCTCACAAACTGAACCATGGCACGTGGTAGCCTGGCAGTCAAAGACAGTGTTCATAGTGGCTAACGTCAGTCTTGTCGCCTACATTGCGCTCCACCAGGAGTGTATTTGTTCAGCTCAGAACCTTCCCATACTCCTGACTCTGGTTTAGTTCAGAGAAAGGAGCAGATTCAACCTGCAGCTTCTCATTTGCCTATCATTTTCCCGTCTTTCACACCCACCACTGTCTTCTCATGAATGTGTCCTGGCGTCTCAAAGGGTCTGTCCAAGCAGAGTACTTACCCATTGCACCTGAGAATCCAGACCTCACTCTCCTCTCTGATCAACTCGTGCTGCCACCTCATGAGGCTCGCCCAGACCCAAATCCACAATTAGGGATTTTCTAATCTAATCTAAATTCATTTTCTAATTTATTCACCCACCATCTTGTGTTGAGTCTCTACTTCATGCCAGGCTCTGTGCTTGTCACTAAGGGTTTGCAGACAAATACGGGCTCCCTGCCCTGGGAAAGTGACATAACGTCCTTCATCCTGGTCCCATACGTGTGGAAGGCCTCTGTCCAGGCCTGTGGAAGGACTTGAAGTGGTGCCTGTAAACGTGGCGCGCAGTGCCTGGTGCTCTGAGGTGCTCGCGCTCCATTGGCCCTGCTGCACAGGGCCTGAAGACGTCTATGTCTTACATCACATTCAAGGCAGTATTCAGAAGATCTCTCCTGGCCCAGCTAGGGCTCTCACTTGGGAGCATAATAATAAGATTATTATGTCCATGGCATAGAGAGAAGATGTGGATAAAATGTAACAATTAACTCTACAAATAAAACAAAATGCATTTTTCCTATTTGTATATTTAAATTTTAATTTCAGCATGCACACGCATAACCCCCTATTCTGCCTGGACTTGAATATTTCTTCTGGCACATTCACCATACAGTTAATATAAAGGTTCATTTAGTTGCTTAAACCTAAAAAAACAAACAGCTAGAATAGGTCTGTTGTACTTGACAGTTTGCAACCTTTGCATTCATGATCTCATTTGATCTTCACAATTACTTTGTGGATTATTGTCACCCCCCATTTTGAATTAGTAGCAGCATGGTGTTTTAGAAGAGTTAAAAGACTCTGTTGTCAGGAAAGAGCTACCACTTAGCTATGCATCTATGGGTAAGGGATTTGACTCACCTGAGCCTCAGTTTCCTTGTCTGTAAGATGGAAGGAAAAAGGACACATCACGTATATACGTTTGTGCATCAGATACAGGTGTAAAATGCCCAGCAAGCAGTAGACAGATGCAAGGAGCACTCTCAACAAGTGGTGGATCTTCTCTTTTATTTTAAAATGAATACAACTGCAGCTGGGGAAAAGTGAAGCAACTTGGCTGGGCGGTCAGAACTCAAGGCCATGTCTCTTGCTTCTAAGGTCAGTGTTCTCCACACCGCTCCTTACTGACCTGCTGTCCTGCTGTCCCCACGCACTCACACTGGACAGCAAATCCTCTTGTGTCAGGAGCCTCTACCCTTCCAGTCCTGCAGCCAGCAGCTTAGGCTCACCTCGTGCCCCACAGTTCACTTATCCAAACACTGCTTGTCCTTTGTTTCACAGGGGGCAAAGGACACACAGTTTACTGAGTGTGCTGTTGGTTAAAAAATAAAGCCACATTCAACGACAGACAAGAAGTACGCCACCACAGAAATGTTTCTACGCTGGTGGCATAAGGGGATGAAAGCTAGCATTTGTGGAGTTCACCGTGGGGGCCCGGTCCCTGAGAGTGCTCCTTGCATTGAAATCCCACAGGAGCTGTATTCCTCTTTCCTTCCCTGGCCTAGTGATCAGTACCAAAAGGCTAGCAATAATTTAGTAGCTACTACATGCCAGGCATTTGATCTACATTGTCTTATTCAGTTCTCACCACCCTGGAAGGTGACGGTCACCATTCCCAGGCAGACTTAAATCCCACTGAACCTGTGGACTGCCCTTGGCCTGAGCAGCAGCCAGTGTGGACCCATAAGGAGCTGGTGACTCTATTGACCCTGGCCACTCCTACATGCAGACACACACTCTTCATGGTATCTTGGTCTGCAGCTCGGGCTCCAGAGGCCTACTCCTGAGCCCTCTACCCTGAGGACTGCGTTCTCTTTGTTTGCCAAATGTCTCCTCATTTGGTAAGCGATAGTTGGTTCTAAAATATCTTTAATATAGTGGTTAATTTTATGTGTCAACTTGACTGGGCTAAAGGATGCTCAGATAGCTGATGAAACATTGTTTCTGGGTGTGTCTGTGAGGGTGTCTCTGGAAGAGATTAGCATTTGAATGGGTAGACTGAGGAAAGAAGATTGACCTCACCAATGTGGGCAGGCATCATCCAAACCATTGAGGGCCCGAACAGAACAAAAAGGTGCAGGAAGGGAAGATTCAAGGTCTCTGCTTCTCTGGCCCTCGGACATCTGCACTCCTGGTTCTCAAGTATCTGGACCCAGTCTGGGACTCACACTGTTAGCCCCTGATTCTCGGGCGTTTGGACTTAGACTGAATCACAGCACCAGCATTCCTGGTTCTCCAACTTGCAGACAGCAGATCGTGGGACTCGGCCTCTATCACCACACGAGCCAATTCCTATGATGTCTCCTCTTATATATATCTGTATATATCCTATTGGTTCTGTTTCTCTGGAGAACCCTGACTAATACAATTAATATAGTGAAAATTGCCAGTTCTGATAGAAGCAGTGTCACAGAAAGAAAAAGGGCTCAAATCCAAGCTCTGATGTGTCTTTACTATGGGTCAGTTAATTATCCTCTCCGGGCCTCACATTTGTCATCTGCAACATGGGAAAGCCATTCTCGTCTCATGCTGTTGTTGTGAAGGGTTAAATCAGGTACCTAGAAGATAGCATGTGCTGAAGGAACAGTAGTTCCCTTCCCACGTACACACGCAGTCCACGTGCTGTGAGCACTGCACAGTCAAATCTTGTAACGGTCCTGAGCCATTGCTGCCAGGAGAATGGTTTCTGTTTAGATCGCAACAAATGGGGGGCTCTGTCTACTCTCCAGAAACACTCTCCCATTCACAGCATCGATGACGCCAGGCAACATGAGTGCTTGTAAGACTATGCCATTACAAGTATCCAGTAAAAGAGAAAGAACAGAAGCTCGTTTATTAACGTTTATACGTGGTACCACATTTTTACAGTACCTTAGACCCAAAACTAATTGAAAAGATTATATTAAAGCAAAACCCTGTAATTCAATGTAAAAAGAATAGTAGTCTTTTTAATAAATGCTACTAGAACTATAACCATATGCAAAAAATGCAAAATACAAAAACCCCCACCTTACACCATATATAAAATTAACTCAAAATAGATCATACACCTATGTTTTAGAGCTAAACCATAAAACCCTTAGAAATAAATATAATAAAATCTTTATGATCTTGGGTTAAGCAAATAGGAGGCAAAAAGCTCGAACCACAAAACAAAGTGAAGATTGGACTTCATCCAAATTTAAAACTTTGCTGTTTAAAAGTCACCGTTCAAGAAATAAAAAGGCAGGCCACAGACTTGGAGAAGATATTTGAAAAATATACATCTGCAAGGAATTGTATCCAGACTATATAAAGAACTCTTACAGCTCAAGTAATAAGACAAACAGCCCAATAAAAGCATAGGCAAAAAATCTGAATAGACAGTTTACCAAGAAGATTATATAGATGGCAAATGAGCACATGAGATGATGCTCAGCCTCATTAGTCATTAGGGAAGTGCAAATTAAAACCACAATGAGATATCGCTTCCCACCCACTAGGATGGCTAACCCAAAACATTGATCCTAAGACGTGAGTGAGGATGTGAAGCACTGGCGCTCGCATGCACCGCTGGTGGGGATGTGAAAGGACACAGCCATTGGAAGAGAGGCTGGCAGCTTCTTATAAAGTTAAATGTTGACTTACGTGCGACCCAGCAATTCTATTCCTAGGTTTTTACTGAAAAATGGTGAAACATGTCCACACAAAGATTGGTAAGCAAATGTTCATAACAGAAGTATTCATTATTGCCACACTGGCAACAATCCAAATGCCCACAGACTCGTGCACGGCAAAGACACAGTGATACACCTCGGACACCTCTCAGCCACAACAAAGGAATGGGCTTCTCACACTCATGTGACATGGTCGAATCTCAAAAGCATCCTACTAAGTGGAAGAGCAGATGCCACAGGCTGCATGCACTACCTTTGCACTTACGTGAGACCCCAGAGAAAGGGGCACCGGAGGGACAGGAAGCGGAGGCATGCTCTTGGGCATATGAAGGGGGTTACTAGGCGGGGCACAGTGACTTTTCCAGGGAATACAAAGGTTCTATCTGATGATTGTAGTGGTAGTTATTGCAATTGTACACGTCAGTCAAAACTCATCGAACTGTACATTTAAAAGTGCTGTATTCTATTGTCTGTAAATTATACCTCAATACAGTTCATTTAAAAAAATCCATGTTGCAGGGAAACCCTGGTGGTGTTCACACACTCCACTTTGGCAGCCTAGGGTTTGCAGGTTCAGATCCCAGGCATAGACCTACACATTGCTCATCAAGCCATGCTGTGGCGGCATCCCATATACTAAACAGACGAAGATGGGCACTGATGTTAGCTCAGGGCCAATTTTACACACACACACAAAAGTCCATGTTGCAGTCTCTAGGGTAACAGGAAAAGAATCATAGAAGAAGCTAGTGGAGGAGGATGGGTACCATGAGCAACTGCCTACGAGGGACTGAGGTTTGTCTGCCTAAGAGGATGTGAACTGGGAGGGGAGGCCATGCAGGGAGCCATGATGTGACCTTGGAAGCAGAAGCAACACCTCAGTGGATGAAATTGTTGAGGATTCTCACAAGTTTTTCCTCTCCAGAAAAAAATGCTTTTTCTAAAAATTAGAAAGGCAATAGATGCTTTAGTATGTAAACAAAGAATGCAGAAGGATATGCAATGAGAATAAACTCCCCTCTCCATGCCCCCATCCCACTTTCAGAGGTGGCTCTTGGGCGGGGCCACATTTCTTGCCAGCATGGTCCTGTTCCCTTTCCAGGTGTCCCAGTGGGTTTTTTAGTGAAAAAGGACTGACAGTGACCACTGGATTTAGTTTGCAATCCAGGGGTCAGAATTCATTAAATAGTCCTTTGTCTTCCTCATAAAATCTCAAATCTAACATTCTCCAGGGATCACATCCAGAGTGAATAAGCCCTTCCTGACTATGTAGTTGTAGAAATGGAGCATCAGTGCTGGGTGGGCAATGGCTGAAACAAAGAGCATGAATAACCACGTTGGTGAACATCATTACTGCATTTTCTGTGTTTCTGTGTAACTTAGTTTAGCTCAATAAACAGCTTTTACGGAAAACAATCACATCCACAGAAACTGACATATATGTCCACAGTTTATAATACATAGACCCAGCTTCAAAAGTCTGAAACTATATCCATTGATCAGATGTGCTCATAGAGAGTTTGTCCGTGCCCTGCCGTGACCCCAGCGGGCTGTGGTTAGCACATCTCCTTCATACCCAAGCAGGACTGGGCAGCCTGCAGGCTTCTGAGAACAGTAACAGGCCCATCTAAACTCTCTGAATTTTACTCTTCCATCCAGATCTCATCAAAAGTCCCTTCTCAGATACAACACTAGCCTCCCCCCCTTAGATGCATATGGCCTGTCTCACCTGCTATGTCCAGCTGTCCTGGAACACAAGTAAATCGAGGAGTGGCCTTCTCCAGGAGAGCACCTTCTCCAAAGAACTGGGGAACATGCCTGGACTGGGCAGGGAGGGAGGCCCCGTGAAGTCTGGAAAGAGCCTCTGGGTATCTGCAATGCCAACATGTGGTTCCGTAGGCTCACCCTGGTTGGGCTGACTCACCAGGTGGGGCCACAACACCTGATGGATCAAAACAGAAGTGCAGTCTTTCCTTTCTCAGCCTCCACCTTATTGCTCCATGGGACTGAGTCCTGGAGGCAAAGCAGGCAGGAGATTATGTCTCCCCACCCTGCTCAGCCTACAGTGGCTGACGTGGCCAACTGAGCAGCTCAGTCCAATCCAACATCCCAGTTCCTGAGGCCATGCTCTGTTCCCAGCACTGTGCCAGGCTGTAAGACCAGCCAGAACAAAGCAGAACAGGGTCAAGGCTGGCACAAGATGAATCATTAGAAAACAGTGCAGAACAGTTTACAATCAGGTGGAATTTATTCATTCTCCATAATTCAATAATTATTCAAACATTTATTTGTTGGATACCTACTGTGCCAGGTTCTGTGCTAGGTAATGAAGATATAAAGATAAAAGACTCTATCCTGACCCTCAGGGAGGTCAGCATGGAATATGAAGCAGACAAGGAAGCAGAAAATTATGAGGCCATGTGATGAGTACTAGTTCTAGGAGAGCCGAATGTATGAGTTTGGTGGGATCTCCCAGGTAAACCAAGGACAGATAGGAAGGCTTCTGGAGGAAGAGATGCGTGAGCTAAACTTTTAAAGGTGGCTAGAAGTCTGCCAGGTAGAAAGAGGAAGGCATAACAAGGGCAACATTTGGTGTGAAGGATGTCATTGCAAGAGAAAACATGGCATGAAACTATGAGTAATTTAGCAAATTCATATGTTCAAGCCCTAACCGCAAATGTAACTGCATTTGGAGATGAGGCCTTTAAGGAAGTAATTAAGGTTAAATGAAGTTACAAGAGGGAGTCTAATCTGATAGGACTGATGTCCTTATAAGAAGAGGAAGAGACACCAGAAATCTCTCTCTCCCTCTCTGCACACACTCAAAGAAAAGGTCATGTGAGGACACAGCAAGAAGGTGGCTATCTGCAAGCTAGGAAGACAGTTCTCACAAGAAACTGCCCTTAATGGCACTCATATCTTGGACTTCTAGGTTCTAGAACTATGAGAAAATAAACCCCTGTCATTTGAGCCACCCAGTCTGTGGTGTTTTGTTGTTATGGCCGCCCTCGCCAACGAATACAGGCTACAATGGTAGAGCTGAGTCATTGTGAGACAGACCATATGATCAGCAAAGTCTAAGATATTTATTATCCGGCCCTTCATAGAAAAGGTTTGCCAACCCCTAATCTAAATGTTCACAGCCAGATAATTATAAACACTCAACAGACAAATACCACTCAAATGAGTTTGTTTTAATTATATTATTATTTTAGTCATTTATTAATTCATTCATACAAGTATATTTGCATCCCAGCTATGTACCCAGAACACTGAATCATGCACTCATCAAATGTTTACTGAGACTTGTCCGAAGCACTATAATCACAAGGATGTGTCAGACATGGTCCCTGCCCTCAGGGAGCTCACAGTGAGTCACGAAGACATACATCTTAGCTCCAGAAAGCCTTATTCCATGCTCAATGGCCCTGCCTCTTTTTTATAGGCTTTGGGGGAGACTCTGTCAGGCCGAAGAAATCTCCCTATAGATCCCTGACAGGGGTCAAATCCAAAACTTCTCTCTGGCTCAGAGAAATTTCTCAGAGCTTCAGCTTCTAGCCAAAGCCAGATGGTAGAAAGGGAGCTAACAGACCTTGAGACAAGTGTCCCAATGTTCTTATTCCTATGATAGACATAATGATACCTCACAGGATGATCCTGAAGAGTAAAGGAGACAACAAATGCAAAGTGCCTGAAGTAAAACAAGTACATTTACTATGTTTAAAGACACAAAAGACAAGCTTAAGTATATACAAAGAACAGGAAACTAGAAATTAATTCCTAGAAATTAAAACTGAAATTAAGACTATAATAAAAGGATTAAAAACTCAACAGATAGCTTTAACAGCAAATTAGATACAGCTAAAGAGAAAATTAGTGAATCAGAGGAGAGGTCAAAAGAAATTTACAAAATATAGCACAGAGAGATAAAATAATGAAAACTGTGGAATAGAGATTAAGAGACATGAAGGATAAAGTGAGAAGGTGTAACATAAGTTTAAACTGGAGTTCCAAAAGGAGAGGGAGAGAAGATGGCAAAAGACACAATATTTGAAGAATCAATGGCTTAGAATTTTGTAGAACTAATGAACACCCATCCATACATTAAAGAAGTCCAACAAGTCTCAAGTTGAATAAATAAAAAGAGAAATCTACTCCTAGACAGATGAGAATGACACTGAAAACCTCCAGGTAAGGGGAGTGGAGCTATCTTAAAAGCAGCCAGAGGGAGAAAAAAAGAGTAATTACAAAGAGTTAGAGTGATAAGAGCAACAACAGAAGTCAGAATGCAGCAGAATAATATCTTGAATATGCTCAACGAAAATAGCTGCCAAATCAGAACGACATATTTCTGGTGAAAACAACTTTTAATAACAAGTACAATTTAAGAAAACAGAAAGATGAGAAAATTCATCCCTAGGAGACTCTCACTGAGGAACAGCTAAAGGATGCATTTCAGACAGAAGGAGAGTAATTCTAGATAAAGAAAGAATGAAGAGCAAAGAAAGTAGTAAGTAAGCAGTTAAATAAAAATGTGCATGGACTATATAAAATAACAATAACACGTAGTAGGGCTAAAGAAATAGACATCAAATATAGGACAAGAATATCAAAGAAGTCAGAAAAGGTATAAAGTTAAATTATTCTGAGATCACTGTATTCTCTATGAGGAAAATAAAGGACTTGATTCACTATAATTTGATAAGTTAAATACACATATAAGTCTTGGACAACTATAAAAAGAATGGAGACAGAATGTGTAACTTATAAATAAGTAGAGAAAAATATTGTAATATTACAAAATTCAAAAGATTGAAATAATTCAGTGTATGTTCTGTTATTCAATGGACTTAAGTTAGAAAACAATAACAAAGGCTTATCTCCATATATTTAGAAATTAAGTAACAATTTATAATAACCCTCCATTGGAGAAGGAAGACCAATGGAAATTAGATAATGTTTGGAATTGAATAATTTTAAAAATATCACAAATAAAAACTTGTGGGAAGCAGCCAAAGCATTACTCAGGGGGACAATTTGTAGTCCTAAAATACTAGAAAAGAAAGCCTGAACACTAATAAATTAAGCATATTTTTCAAGAAATTAGACGATGAATAGAAAAATAAAGCCTAATTAAGTATAAGAAAAAATATAACAAAGCTAAAAGCAACAATTAATAAAATAGAAAACCAGTATATAACAGAGAGGGCCAGCAAAGGAATAGTTGTGGAGTTTTTTTTAACACTAATAAAAATCACTTTAGAATGCACAGGACAGCTGTATAAACCTATTCCTCTTCTTTCCAGGCGCAGAGCTGGATAACATTTCCCAGTTCCCCCTGAGTGGGTGTGGCTCTGTGCCTGAGCTCTAGTCAAGGGAAGGTGAGCAAGTGACACTCGCCGTCTTCAGCCTGGGCCCACTAAGCCCCCCATGACAGCCCTCCATCCTCCTTCCCAGCATGACAGAGGAGGCAGAGCAGCCTTGAAATCATGTTGTGAAGATGGCAGAGCCACAGATGGAAAAGGCCTAGTTCTGGAATCGTCCCGTAGAATAAAGCCACCGCCAACTAGAAACAATTCTTTGATGAAATAAACTTCTAGACTGTTACATTTTTGGCTCGTTGTTGTTGTAGAAACCAGCAGTACCTTAACTAATGCATTCACAAACCTCTGAAAAGATTGGTCAAGGAAAAAGTGAAGGCACACATAACTAATATGAGCGACGAAAAGGAGGATATCGTTACAGATGTTTTCAGATGTTAAAAAACATGAATAAGGTTTATGAAAAAAGCCTACTAATTTGAACAGTTAGAGGAAATGGACAAATTATCAGAAAAATATAATTTAACAACACTAGACTCCATACTGTCGAGATGTCAATGTTCCCCAAGCTGATCTGTAGAATGAGAGTAATCCCAATCAGAACTCTAGCAGGCTTTTTGTAGAAATTGTAATGTGATTCTAAAATTTATATAGAAATGCAAATTTCCTAGAATAACTAAAGCAGTCTTGAGAAAGAAGAAGAACACTGGGCTCCTACACAGCCTGATTTCAAGGCTTCAAGACTATGAAGCTGTTAAGTAATCAAGACAGTATGACATTGGTGGAAAGATGCAAGATTGATGGAACCAAACAGAGACAAGGATTGAACCATGTGGACCCACAAATAGACCACTGTGTTGTTGCCAAGGTAATTCACTGGGAAAATGATAGTCTTTTCAGTAAAGGATGCTGGATACACTGTACATTCACATAGAAAAAATAACTTGCCAAAAGTGATTCAAAAAGGAAAAGAAATTGTGAATAGCTCAATAACCATTAAAGGAATTGAATCAGTACTAAAATTTTTCCACAAAAGAAACTTCCTTAGCAATTTTTACAGGACATTTAAGGGATAAGTAATCAAAATTGTATGCAATCTCTTTCAGAAAAAATTTTAAAATGGTAACACATCAATTTATTTTATACGGCTAATGTATTCTTGATCTCAAAGCCTAGCAAAAACATTAATGAGAATGAAAAATTACTTACCAATCTCATACATGAACAAAGATGCAGTAATCCAAAACAACGTACAGCATACAAAATCCAGCAATATAGTGAGAAAAAAACCCCATACTGACCAAGTTGGATTAATATCAAGAAGGCAAGGTTGACTAAATATGAGAAAAACAATTAATGTAATTCAACATAACATTAAAAGGGAAAAATCACACAATCACACCAATAGATACAGACAGAAAAACCTCGTGATCAAACTAAACATCCAATCACAATAGACTGAGGAATTGCCTACACGGGCTCCTGAAGCAATGACAAAGCCCTATGTCTTTGCCCGTGTGGTGATTACATGGGTGTTTCCTTCACAACTATTCCAACTGTACACGTCTTATGCAGTTTGGGGTAGGTTAAATTACACAGTATAGAGGAATGAAGTATGTGTGTGTAGTAGGAACAGCTAAGCAATTTACCCAGGGCCACACAGTTAATGACAAAACCAATGGCTAGCCCAGGCCCTCTGCTTGCAAATGACTAGGAGACTGACATCCTAAGGCCTCTCAGAAAACTAGCCTGCCCGCTGCTGTTAGACACATCAGAGAGGGAGCCCAAATACACGCAGCAATTTCACAGCAGCCTCTGCCTGTCCTGCTCCCCACCTCCTGCAGACAGACATGGGCCCTGCCACCAGCTCTGTGACTGGGTCAGGGCCAGAAGAGTTGACACTTGTCTCTGGTTTCACCAGGTATGAACCAAGTCAACACTCATGCAGGAAATTTAGAAAAATACTGTAAATAAGAGAATGAGTATTTTCAGTGGGAGAGAGGAGGAAAAGAGGCATTTGAGAAATCCATATATCCTTGAGTTGGAATATTTTTGCTGAAAAAAAAATTGTTTGGGGCCAGCCTGGTGGTGCAGGGGTTAACTTCGCATGTTCTGCTTCGGTGGCCTGGAGTTCCCAGTTCACGCTCTGCTTGGCAAGCCATGCTGTGGAGGCATCCCACATGTAAAGTAGAGGAAGATGGGCATGGATGTTAGCCCAGGGCCAGTCTTCCTCAGCAAAAAGAGGAGGATTGGCAGCAGATGTTAGCTCAGGGCTAATCTTCCTCAAAAAATAAAAAATACATTGTTTGATCACACAATGACTGCCTACCTTACCAGCCCAGCATTCCATAGAAAAGAAGAGGAAGCTCTGGCATCTCTGAGACATCAGGGTGCCTTCATCCCTCACGGAGTGCCCGCTCACCTGACTGTGCTCAGTATGAGCAGGAAAGGAGAAGCCTCGTTAGAAAGCACAAGGAGGGGGCCAGCCCTGTGGCCGAGTGGTTAAGTTGGTGCGCTCCATTTCGGCAGCCCAGGGTTTTGCCGGTTCCGATCCTGCGCGTGGACATGGCACTGCTTGTCAGGCCATGCTGAGGCGACATCCCACATAGCACAACCAGAGGCACCCACCACTAGAATATACAACTATGTACTGGGGGGCTTTGGGGAGAAGAAGAAGAAAAGAAAAAACAAAAAAGAAGACTGGCAAGAGATGCTAGCTCAGGTGCCAATCTTTTTTTTTTTAAAAAAAAAAAAAAAAACACAAGGAGCCGGATCCAGTTCCCTAAGCCTCCTTCTTTAGCGCTGTGTGAGAAGACGACATGGTATCTGACCCACCTCAGTTCAACAAGTCCTTATGGCTGCCTATCGTGTTCTAGGCACGGATGACACAGAGATACGTGAGATTTCAGAAATCTCATGCAAGCAATTCAATTCTGAAAGCTCACTCAAATCTTACAGGGAAGACAGATACGCAACAGGCAATTCTAACTGAGGGATGAGCACAGGCTGCCATCAGGGAGCGCACAAAGGTTCTAGCATCTTGATCCTGAAAGATCTCAGTTTCTCAATGGCATCCTGAAAAATAACTCAGTGGGAGGCAGAGAGGGAATAAGAGAAGCTTCACCCCAACTTGGGATGAGGGGCAGTCAGGTAATGAAACCTTGGGCTGAAAGGGGAAGCCCAAGTCTTTTAAAGCAAGCCGAAAAGAAATTAAAATAAAAACAGAAGCTAAAATGCACAAAAGCACAATTCCTAGACAAGATGTCCAGCCCTAGGGAACACCCCACGCCGCAGAGGACCTGGCCAATAATGTGGATGGAGGACGAGCTGCTCCACGCAGTGTGACCTGAGAAATCAAAGCAATTGCTCCCAATGCTTGCCCAGCATCGGGCACTCTTGGCTGCACCAGCAGAAACTCCATTTTCTATATGTTTTCTTTTAGCATGTGAATATCTTTGGGAGAGGATACCTGTGAAGTCACCACTGCCTTGATTTGCATTAGTCTGCACATTTTGCTTTAGAGTTGGGAGCCTCAGTGAGCAGAGACAGGGTGTGGACTTCAGGCCTGAGGCCGGAGGCGGGAGGAGGACTGAGAATGAGGAGAAGGACCTTCTTCTGAGGCTTGGCCTAACCATTTGCTACTTCAGCCCCTTTCTTCATGAATGATTTCTCTGTCCTGGCAGTGAGCTCTCCTTCTCACTGGCCATTCTCTACGTCCAGCCCGCACTAGCATTTTTGGCTCCCACACCCCAGCCATTCTTGACCCCTGTGAATCCAGCCTGAGTACCAGCCACACAGACAGACCAGAGAAGTGGGTACTTTCTTTTGCCAGCCAGCTCAGCCTTGGCCCCTTCTAGCCCAGGTCACTCCCTTACAGCACACCTGCTGCAATCAGGCTCTCCTCATCAAATACATTGGGTCTGTGGAACCCTTGCCATCTGCACTCTGCGTCACCATCTGCTCCTCATCTTCAACTTGTCCACACTCAAGGGTCACCCTCCAAGTCTAGGGACTCTGGCCCACACTTACCTCTTCCTCCTCAGAATTCTTTGTAACATTCACTATAGCAAAAACAACGGACAAGAAGAAGATGACTTCCAAAGACAGTTTGTGCACCATTGAGGTCTCTTAGTTTGATCAGCTCCCACCAACAAAGGCAGGAGCCCAATGTCTTAAGTCACTTAGCCTTGACTATCATATATTTGGACTATGCCACCCATGACCACTCTTACTGCAGGCATATACTGACGCCTGGATCACACTGCCTCATCCTTTCAAGATTTTGTTTTCTTACTCGCTGTCAACTCTCTTCAATGTTAATCTTGTCCTAATTTTTGGCATTTTCAATATCCTCCTAGACAGTCCTTTGTGTCAAGCTCTGTATTTAGTGCTTCACAAATAATATCTCATTTAACATTCACAACAACTCATTTATCAAAGGAGGAAGATGGGAGTTGGAGAAAGTAAGCAATCTGCCTAATTCTGCACAGCTATTTAGTGAAGCTAGGATTCAAACCTGGCTGCTCATGTTATAAAGCCTGAGTTCCTGACTGCTATGCCGTGTTGCCGCACCTCTATTAGAAAAACATCTCCCTTTTCTTGGAAGGAGCTGAGGACAACTAACACAAATGGAATAGGGCTTTGGGATTTCCTTTTCACTTCTATTGCTGTTCCTGGTCTTCTTTCACACATCCAATTCAAGTTATTGCCTTCTACTGTCAGTTAACTCCTTCAACTATGTTGAAACTTGGTGGCATAAAGGGCCCCTATAATCTGGGAAAGGAGGACTAGTTTTGCAGACAGATGAATGTGGGTGTAAACCCCAGTTCCACTAGTAATGTTTCCCTGTTGCTTGATAACTTTGGAAAATCACATGACCTTCCAGAGCCTTACTTCCTGAGACAATAGAGTGTTGTGCTGAAGAGCGCAGGCCGTGAGATCAGGCCGGCTCATATTCAAATCCCAAATGTGCCAGCAGCCGTGACCTTGAGCAAGTTAGTTAAGTGTCAGATTTCTCATCTGCCAAAAGGTTGCACAAGCAGTTATGAGGAGTTAATGAGATGGTGTATTTAAAGCCTAGGAAGCTTTGCACACAGTTCACGCTCAATAACTCACCTGACAGGCAGTGAGGATTAGATGAGTTAATACCGAAGTAACAGACCCTTGGAAAATGCTAGCTTCCTTCCTCATTCCTTCTCTCCCTACATCCTTCCCCATCGACCTCTCCCATATATACTATACTTCAGTCATACCCAACTATTCAGCATTGCTCCACATACCACTTTGCCATTTTCTGAACTGGATCTTCTACCTGAAAATCCCTTCCACTCCTACGCTGCCTCACCTGGGCATCTTTGAATGCCCATTCAAAAGCCACTTCCTCTCTTACCTGTTCCTAAGATGCCCAAAGGTTTACCATGCACCTATTTGTACTACCAGAGCAAAGTTTATGCCTCTGCTGTGAACACTTCCAGTTGTGAGGGTGGGGACTATGTTTTATTTCTCTTTGATCATTAGTTCCATGCATATCTCCTGGCATATACTAAATTTTATTTAATTCAATTCAACACACAAAGGAGTGAAAACACTATTGAGGGAGGCAATTCACTATGGGTCCTGAGCATCCCTGCGCATGCTTACTGGGTAAGCCAAGAATGCAACTCCATCTCCATGCATTTCTCAGGATTCTGTTTGCAGCAAGCAACCTTGAGAGATGAAGTTATGGCTCCTTCCAGGACAAAGTATAGGCTTGCCATAAAGGAAGGGATTGCCCAAGCTCAGTCTTCCTCAGCTGTGACACAAATCTGCCGCTTGCATAGCATCCACTGGGGCCTTCTGCATTGACCTCTAGGACTTGAGGGGCAAAAAGCACCAGCACAAACATGATGCTATCACTGCTTGCTGTGCCATGAGTAACAAAGTCCTTTGTCTCCAACCCAGGAGTCTTGTGTCTTCTTCTATCAGCCATGAAATAGTAATGGGCTAATTTACTATCTCAGGAGCCAGCAAACTATGGCCTGTGGGCCAAATCCAGCATATAACCTCTTTTTGTACAGACTTCAAGCTAAGAATGGTTTTTATACTTTGAAAGGTTGTAAAAAAAAAAAAAAAGAGACTATGTGACAGAGATCTTATGTTGCCCACAAGGCCTAAAATATTTATGATCTCACTCTTAAAAGGAAATGTTTGCCAACCCTGTATTATCTTACAAGGATGGTAAAATTAAATCTGAGTTTCTGCCCAGTTCCAACTCATCAGTTAACTTTCTGAGAGCAGGAATGTCGTCTTCTCCTCCTAAGGTCCTCACAGCACCAGGCACAGGGCTGACATTCAGATAAGATTCAACCAAAACCAAAGTGCCCTTCTCATTTATTCAACAAAGATTTGGTGCCTGGTACTGTTTCAGGAACTGGAGATACAGCGGTAAACAAAACAATAAAAATCCCTAACCCCATAGAGTTGATGTTCTAATGGGAGAGACAGACAATAAACTAATAAATATATGTCAGGTAGTAGAAAGTGCTACGGAGAAAATACAGGAGATGAGGAGTTTCAAGCTTTAGTTTGGGGGGTGGGGTGGGGTAGGGAGAGATGGCTAATATTTTATGCAAGGTATTCAGGGAAGTCCCCTCTGAGAAGCTGGCATAATTAAGTAGGTCAATACCTGTCTGGGATCTCTAAGCATCTAGAAAACTGACACCCTGGGGAAGTGAAATTGAAAGCGCATCTTACTTCCACTTTCCAGCTCATGGTTTTCTGAACTGAGTGTTCATTTGAGCAGTGCTGCATCCGAGAAATCCTCCCACCTCCCTCCTGGATAAGAGTACCACTTATACAGGTCTCTGGAAGCCTAAGCGAACAAATTTAGTGCAAGTTGAAGCCTACAGGGTTTTGCATTCTATCCCCACTGATGAGTATGTCCTCATAATCCTACTTTGGCATTAAAAGCCCCAAATTAGGAATCACTGTACTTAAACCCTGATTTACTTTATTCTACCAAATGCATACTAATTCTCTGCTCCAAGACACTCAAGTGCATACATTCATACATATCTAAAAACAAGAAACAAAACGCGTATGTACATAAAAGCCACTGAACTTTTACTTTGGTAGAAAAAAATGATGACTCTGAAAGCACACAGGTTTTGGGATCATTCAGAGTAGGGTCCTAAGTCCCTCCTTCACCCCTTGTGAGCTGGGCAAGAGACCTCAGGCAAGTTACTTTAACTCTCTTAGACTTAGTTTCCACATTTGTAAAGGGGAGCTAATAATACCTGTCTGTTAAAAAAACAACAGATACAAAGCACCAAGGACACAGTCAGTCACATAATACATGTTCTGCGAAGGTTGGTATCTTAATTGTCAGGTAGTACATGAATCCTTCATCCACTCATTAGGCATTCACTTATTGCTCCTATTTATTACCAGGCAGTGTCAAGTGAAGGGCCTCCTCCAGTCAATAAGACTGTACTTTCAAGGAGACTATAGAGTAGTAGGTGAGAGAGAAAAGTGAATAAGCAATGATGATGATACAGTGTGATATGTAATAGAGGGAATCATCAGGAGGATAAGAGTATATCAAGAAAGGCTTCCCAACGTGAAGAGCTAAACTAGCTCCTGAGGTGAGGATCTTAGCCAGAGAAAAAGTCGACATTTCTGACAGAGGTAACACCTTTGGAAAAGGCTGGAAGAATAGGTAGTTTGGTAAAGCTGAATAATGGGAGTTACAGGGAAGGGGGAGGGTGCTAAGACAAAACTGAGTCAGATCTAAAGGGCCTTGATTGTCAAGCTAAGGCATTTGGACTGATCCTAAAGACAACAGAGAAAGAACCTCTGGCTTCCACATGGAGATGCAATTAGAGTTGGACAAGACTGGAGACAAGAAGATGAGTTAATGGGTGTCCAGAAGTAGATTTTGGAGTTGGGAGGGAGATAAATGAGATTGAGATTGACCTGCCTGTGGAATATCTTAGTGGAGCTATCCATGAAGCAGACAGATGTGGAAGAGTGAGATCTGGGCTGGAGACTGACTTGGGAGCCATTGATATATAGATAAAGCCATGTGAATTAGACAATCTAGGCTTTGTGTGCAGAGTAAGAAGAGAAGAGCATTGATGGAGGACCCAAAGAGATATTTATAAGATGAAGAGGGGAAACAGAGCCCATAAAGGAAACAGCATAAACAGGGAATTAGGGACAATGAAAATCAGAGCATTTTATAATTTTCAAGTCATATTCCAGATGAGTGATGTCAGTAAAGCAGCATAGGAAGCTCCAAGCTCTTGTTTCCCCACTATATATATACACACACATATATATATACACACACACATGTACAAATATATGTATACTCACATATATATGTGTACATACATGCACTTACACACGTGTACATATATATGTATATGTTTGCACACACACATATACAAGCAGAAGCTGCCTGAATCAACTTTTTAGGAGCTCTGGAAAAACAATTGGGAGTTTATAGCAATGAAGCAAATGCCAAATCAAGAAAAAAACCATCTTCACAATTGTAGAAACGTTTTATGGTGTTTTATTCACCCTTGCCCAATTGCCAACCTAGGGTAGCTGTGCTCTTGGTCTTGAGCAGCAACAACCCAGTTCCCAGTTACTCCACTTGAACTGGAAGGAGCAGAGTAGATCTTATTCACAAATTATTGTCTGTTTTTATCTTTCTGGGGGATACCTGAAGGACTGACTTGCTCACCTCTGTCCTGCATAACTCAGAACATAAGTGGGAAAAATGATAGGCATTGCTCTTAAATGCCACAAGGAGACTACAAACCCAAAGATGCCTGGGGCAAGAGATTCTGGGTGAAGACAAAAATAGATCATCTAAAGCCTGAAGGAGAAGGTGGGGTGAAGTGCTTTAGGAAATTAGGAAATTCAAAAGCAACTGCATATACAGGGAAATTTAGAAAGCCATGCATGCCCAGGCAAGATGCACTCACAGAGAAGACCTGAGAAGATCTTAAACTTTTACCTTGAGCTGATCCCTAGGCTCAGAGCAAGTCTAGCTATTGTTGAAGGACTGTACTAGTACAGAGACCGTCTGCAAAGACTATCAGAGATGGTTGTTCTTCCTTTTTTTGCTTTTGTTTTTGATGGTTTTCTTTGTCTATTTCAGCTCTTGGCATTCAAGGAAAGCTCTGTCAAAGCATTAAATGAACATAAGCTAAAAGAACAGAGACTTCAGTGAGCACACATGACTAGCACACATAACTTTCAAAAGTAGTTTGGAAAAGTCTCAAAACAAATGGATTAAGACCTTCAAAAACCAGGAAGAAAAAAAAGCAAACCATGGAGAAAGGCAGAAATCTGATTTCCAGATTTATTCCATTATAATAACCAAATGCCCAATTTCATCAAAACATCACAAAGCATATACAGAAACTGGAAAACAGGGGCTGGCCTGGTGGTGTAGTGGTTGGGTTTGCATGCACTGCTTCGGTGGCCTGGGGTTCACTGGTTCAGATCCTGGGCATGGACCTAGCACTGCTTGTCAGGACATGCTGAGGTGGTGTCCCACACAGAAGAACTGGCAGCATCTACAACTAGGATATATAACTAGGTACTGGGGCTTTGGGGAGGGGGAAAAAAAGGAAGATTGGCAACAGATATTATCTCAGGGCTAATCTTTCTCACCAAGGAAAAAAAAAAGCATACCTTAAAAAAGAACCAAAAAGAAACTAGAAAATATGGCTCATTCAAGGAACAAAAATTAAAATAAACCATCCCTGAGGAAGCCCAGACATCAATCTCACTAGGCAAAGACTTTAAAACGGTTGTCTTAAATATGCTCTAAGAGATAAGGGAAAACATAGACAAAGAACTAAAAGAAATCAGAAAAACAATATATGAAAAATGGGAATATTAATAAAGTGATAGAAATTACAAAAAGAACCAAACAAAATTCTGGAGTTGAAAAGTCCAATAACTGAAATGAAAAAATTACTATAGGGGGTCAACAACAGAGTTGAGCAGGCAGAAGAAAGAATCAGTGAACATGAAGAGAGAACATTTGAAATTATTGAGACTTACGAGCACAAAGGAAAAAGAATGAAGTAAAGTGAACAGAGCCTAAGGGGTTTGTGGGACACCATCAAGTGGGTCAACACACACATTTTGGGAGTCCCAGAAGGAGAATACAGAGAGAAAGGGGCAGAAAGATTATTTGAAAAAAATAATGGCCAAAACCTTCCCAAATCTGATGAAATACTTGAATCTACAAATATTAAAAGCTCATTGAATACCAAATATGATAAACTCAAAGGGACCTACACCAAGACAATTACAATCAAACTATTGAAAGCCAAAGACAGAGAATCTTTTTTTTAAAAGACTGGTAGCTGAGCTAACACTTGTTGCCAATCTTCCTTTTTTCCCCCCTTCTTCTTCTTCTCCCCAAAGCCCCCCAGTCCATAGTTGTATATTCTAGTTGTAGGTCCTTCTGGTTGTGCTATGTGGGATGCCGCCTCAGCATGGCTTGATGATCAGTGCTATGTCAGGGCCCAGGATCCAAACCAGTGAAACTCTGGGCTGCCAAAGCAGAGTGCAGGAACTTAACCACTCAGCCAAGGGGCCAGCCACCAGAGAGAATCTTGAAAGCAGCAAGAGGGAAGTGATTTATCATGTACAATGTATCATTCCCAATAAGATTATCAGCCATTTCTAATTAGAGACTTGGACCAGAGGAAGGAGAGCATATATTTAAAGTGCTGAAGGAAAAATACTATAAACTAAGAATTCTATGTATGGCAAAAGTGTGCAAAAAAGAGAGAGTTAAGGCATTTCCATATAAACAAAAGCTGAGGGGCTTCAGTACTGCTAGACTTGCCCTACAGAAATGATAAAGGGAGTGCTTCAGGTTAAAATGAAAGGACACTAGACAGTAACTCAAAACTATATGAAAATATAAAGATCTCTAGTAAAGGCAAATACATGGGCAAAGGTAACAGCAGTATTATTGTAATCCTGGTTTGTAACTGAATTTGAATTTTCTACAGGACTTAAAAGGCAAAAGCATAAAGTAATTATGTCTATGTTATTGGGCACGCAATGTATAAATATGTAACTTGTAACATGAAAACACAAAGGGACGTGGGCAGAGTACAATGGAGAAGAGTTTCTGTATGCAGTTGAAGTTAATTTGGTGTCAATTCAAATTAGATATTTGTAACTTTAGGATGTTATAAATAATATCCATTTAACCATACAGAAAACATTTATAGAATAGCCACAAACAGAAATGAGAAAGAAATAAAAATGTGTCACTATGAGAAAAGCAACTGAACACAAAATAAGACAGCAATGGAGGAAATGAGGAACAAAAAAGCTATAAGACATACAGAAAACAAATATCAAAATGGCAGACGTAAGTCTCTCCTCATCAATAATTACTTTAGACGTAAACTTTCCAATAAAAAGGGACTGAATGGCAGAATTGGTTTAAAAACCTACAAGATTCAACTGTATGCTGTCTACAAGAGACTCACTTTAAAGACACAAATAAGTTGAGAGTGAAAGAATGGAAAAATATTTCCATGACAGTAGTAACCAAAAGAGAGCTAAGGTGACTATACTAATTCAGACAAAATAGACTTTAACTCAAAAACTGTTACAAAGACAAAGAAAGATATTATAGATTGATAAAAGAGTCAATTCACCAAGAAATATATCAATTTTAACATATATGCACCAAACATCAGAGCCCCAAAACACAAGAAGCAAACATTACATAGTTGAAGGGAGAAGCAGACAGTTCTACAATAGTAAGTAAGATTTCAATACACCACTTTCAACATGGTAGAACAGCCAGACAGGAGGTCGATAAGGAAATAGAAAACTTGAACAAAACTGTAAACCAATTAGACATATCAAAATATACAGTACACCCAAGAACAGAGGAATACACATTTTTCTCACGTGCACGTGGAACATTCTCCAAGATAGACTATATGTTAGGCCACAAAACAAGTCAGAGTAAATTTTAAAAGATTGCAATCATAAAAAGTATCTTTTCCTACCACAACAGAAGGAAGCTAGAAATCAGCAGAGGAGGAAAATTGGATCCACCAAAATGGGGAAAGTAAACAACACATTCTTTTTTTTTAAATTCAATTTGTTTTATTGCAGTAACATTGGTTTATAACATTACATAAATTTCAGGTGTACATCATTATATTTCGATTTCTGTGTAGATTACATCATGTTCACCACCCAAAGACTAATTACAATCCATCACCATATGCATGTGCCTAATTACCCCTCTCACTCTCCTCCCTCCCACCTTCTGCTCTAGTAGCCACCAACCCAATCTCTATCTCTATGTGATTGTTTCTTGTTGTTTTTATCTTCTATTCATGAGTGAGATCATAAGGTATTTCACTCTCCCCCTCTGACTTATTTTGCTTAACATAATACCCTCAAGGTCCATCCATGTTGTCACAAATGGCCAGATTTCATCATTTTTATGGCTGAGTAGTATTCCATTGTGTATCTATACCACACCTTCTTTATCTATTCGTCCCTTGATGGGCACCTAAGTTGCTTCCAAGTCTTGGCTATTGTGAATAATGCTGTAATGAACATAGGAGTGCATGTGTCTTTACACATTCAGTGTTTTCATGTTCTTTGGATCAATACCCAGCAGTGGAATAGCTGGACTGCATGATAGTTCTACTCTTAATTTTTTGAGGAATCACCATACTGTTTTCCATAGTGGCTGCACCAGTTTGCACTCCCTCCAGCAGTGTATGAGGGTTCCCTTTTCTCCACAGGAACTTACTGGTTCTTGTCTTGTTAATTACAGCCATTCTGGTGGGAGTGATGTGATATCTCATTGTAGTTTTGATTGCACTTCCCTGATAGTGATGTTGAACTTCTTTTCATGTGCCTGTTGGCCATCTGTATATCTTCTTTGGAGAAATGTCTGTTCAGATCTTTTGCCCATTTTTTAATTGGGTTGTTAGTTTTTTTATTGTTGAGATGTACAAGTTCTTTATATATTTTGGACATAAATCCTTAATATGCTTGCAAATATCTTCTCCCAATTGTTAGGTCATCTTTTTGTCTTGTTAATGGTTTCCTTTGCTGTGCAGAAGGTTTTTAGTTTGATGTAGTCCCATTTGTTTATTTTTTCTATTGTTTTCCTTGCTCAGTCAGACATGGTACTTGAAAATATGCTGCTAAGACCAATGTCCAAGAGCGTACTGCCCATGTTTTCTTCTAGAAGTTTCATGGTTTCAGGTGTTACATTCACGTCTTTAATCCATTTTGATTTAATTTTTGCATATGGTGTAAGATAATGGTCTACTTTCATTCTTTTGCATGTGGCTGTCCAGTTTTCCCAACACCATTTATTGAAGAGACCTTCCTGTCTCCATTGTATGTTCTTGGCTCCCTTGTCAAAAATTAGCTGTCCATAAATGTGTGGGTGTATTTCTGGGCTCTCTTTTATGTTCCATTGATCTGTGTGTCTGTTTCTGTGCCAGGACAATGCTGTTTTGGTTACCATAGCTTTTTAGTATATTTTGAAATCATGGAGTGTGATACCTCCAGCTTTGTTCTTTTTTCTCAGGATTCCTTTGGCTATTCAAGGTCTTCTGTTGGTCCATATAAATTTTAGGATTCTTTATTCTATTTATGTGAAAAATATTTTGAACTTTGATAGGGACTGCACTGAATCTGTAGATTGCTTTAGGAAGTATGGACATTTTAACTATGTTAATTCTTCTGATCTAAGAGCATAGAATATCTTTCCATTTCTTTGTGTCTTTTTAAATTTCTTTCAACAATGTTTTATAATATCAGGGTACAGATCTTTCACCTCTTTGGTTAAGTTTATTCCTAGGTATTTTATTCTTTTTGTCGGATTGTAAATGGGATTGTATTCATAATTTGTCTTTCTGCTACTTCATTGTTAGTGTATAGAAACACAACTTATTTTTGTATGTTGATTTTGTATCTGGCAACTTTACTGTATTCATTTAATATTTCCAAAAGTGTTTTGCTGGATTCTTTAGGGCTGTCTATACATAAAATCATGTAAACTGCAAATAGCAACAGTTTCACTTCTTCCTTTCCAATTTGGATCCCTTTTATTTCTTTTACTTGCCTGATTGCTCTGGCCAGGACTTCCAATACTATGTCAAATAAGAGTGGTGAAAGTGGGCATTCTTGTCTGGTTCCTGGTCTTAGAGGGCTAGCTTTCAGTTTTTCTCCACTGAGAATGATATTAGCTGTGGGTTTGTCATATATGGCCTTTATTATGTTGAGGTACTTTCCCTCTATACCTGTTTTATTCAGAGTTTTTGTTTTTTTTTTTTATCACAAATGGATGCTATGTCTTGTCAAATGCTTTCTCTGCATCTATTGAGATGATCATGTAATTTTTATTTTTTATTTTTTGAATGTGGTGTATCACGTTGATAGATTTGCACATGTTAAACCATCCCTGCATCTTTAGAATAAAACTCACTTGATCATGATGTATGATCTTTTTAATGTATTGTTGTATTTGATTTGCTCGTATTTTGTTGAGGATTTTTGCATTGATGTTCATCAGTGATATTGGCCTGTAATTTTCTTGTATTGTGTTGTCCTTGTCTGGTTTTGTTATCAGGCTAATGTTGGCTTTGCAGAATGAGTTAGGAAGCCTCCCCTGCTCTTCAATTTTCTGGAAGAGTTTGAGAAGGATAGGTATTAAGTCTTCTTTGAATGTTTGGTAGAATTCACCAAGGAAACTGTCTGGTCCTAGACTTTTATTTTTGGGGGGTTTTGATTACTGTTTCAATCTCCTTACTTGTGATCGGTCTATCCAAATTATCCATTACTTTTTGATTCAGATTTGGATGGTTTCATGAGTCTAAGAATTTATCCATTTCTTCCAGATTATCCAATTTGTTGGCATATAGTGTCTGTAGTATTCTCTTATAATGTTTTGTATTTCTGAGATGTCCGTTGTAATTCCTCCTCTTCCATTTCTGATTTTACTTATTTGATCCTTCTCTCTTTTTTCTTGGTGAATCTGCTAAAGGTTTGTCAACTTTATCTTTTCAAAGAACTAGCTCTTTGTTTCATTGACTTTTTCTATTTTTTTTTAGTCCTTATTTCATTTATTTCTACTCTGATTTTTATTATTTCCTTCCTTCTACTGATTTTGGGCTTTGTTCTTCTTTTTCCAGTTTCTTTAGGTGCACTGTTGGGTGGTTTATTTAAGACTTTTTTTGTTTTTGCGGTAGGCCTGTATTGGTAAAAACTTCCCTCTTAGGACTGTTTTTGCTATACCCCATAAATTTTGACACGCTGTATTTTCACTTTTATTTGTCACCAGGTATTTTTTGATTTCTTCTTTCAATTCTTCATTGACCCAATCATTGTTCAGTAATATTTTGTTTAATCTCCACATATTTCTGGCCTTTCCAATTTTCTTCTTGTAGTTGATTTCTAGTTTCATACTGTTGTGATCAGAAAAGATGCTTGGTATTATTTTAATCTTCTTAAATTTATTGAGACTTGTTTTGTGGCTTAATATGTTATCAATCCTGGAGAATGTTCCATGTGCATTTGAAAAGAATCTGTATTCTGTGGCTTTTAGATAGAATATTCTGTATATATCTACTAAGTCCATCTCATATAATGTGTCATTTAAGGCCAATGTTTCCTTATTGATCTTCTGTTTGGATGATCTATCCATTGGTGTACATGGAGTGTTAAAGTACCCTACTATTATTGTGTTACTATTTCTCCTTTTATGCCTGTTAATAATTGCTTTATATATTTAGGTACTCCAATGTTGGATGCATAGATATTTACAAGTGTTATATCTTCTTGTTGGATTATTCCTTTTATCATTATGTAGTGCCCTTCTTTGTCTCTTGTTATAGTTTCTGTTTTAAAGTCTATTTTGTCTGATATAAGTATTGTTACCCCAGCTTTCTTTTCATTTTCATTTGCATGGAGTATCTTTTTCTATCCTTTCACTTTAGTTTGAGAGTGTCTTTAGGTCTGAAGTGTGCCTCTTGTATGCAGCATATATATGGGTCTTTTTTTTTAGCCAATTGGCCCCCATGTGTCTTTTGATTGGAACATTTAGTCCACTGACATTTAAAGTAGCTATTTATAAGTATGTACTTATTTCCATTTTGTTACTTTTTTCTGGGTGTTTTAGTAATTTTTGCCTATTCCTTTCTTCTTATCTTGCTCTCTTCCATTGTGGTTTGATGGCTTTCTTTAGTATTATGTTTGGCTTCCTTTCTCTTAACTTTTTGTGTGTTCATTATAGGTTTGTGATTACCATGAGGTTCATATATAATAACCTACATATATAGAAATCTGTATTGAGTTGATGGTCTCTGAAGTTTGACCTCTTTCTAAAAGCTCTATTCCTCTCACATTTTATGATTTTGATATCATATCTAACCTCTTTGTGTGTGTGTGTGTATCTGTTACTGTCTTATCATGGAATAGGTAATTTTAGTACTTTTGTCTTTTGACCTTCATATTCTCTTCATAGGTGGTTGATCTGCTACCTTTATTTTATATTTGACTTTACCAGTGAATTTTTGCCTTTTTTGATAATTTGCTTATTCATATTTGTGTTCTCTTTCCCACTTAAATAAGTTCCTTTAGCATTTCTTGTAAGGTTGGTTTCTTGGTGATAAACTCCTTTAGTTTTTGCTTTTCTGGGAAACTCTTTATCTCTCCTTCCATTCTGAATGATAACCTTACCAGGTAGAGTATTCTTGACTGTAGGTTTTTTCCTTTCAGCACTTTAAATGTATCATGCCATTCCCTTCTATCCTGTAAACTTTCTGCTGAGAATTCAGCTGATAGCCTTATGGCATTTCCTTTGTATGTCACCTGTTGCTTTTCCCTTGTGGTTTTTAGGATTCTCTCTTTATCTTTAATTCTTGACAATTTAATTATAACGTGTCTTGGTGTTGGCCTCCTTGGGGTTTTCTTGTTTGGTGCTCTCTGTGCTTCCTGTGCCTGAATGTCTGTTTCCTTCCTTAGGTTAGGAAAGTTTTCAGCTATTATTTCTTGAAATAGATCCTCTGCCCCTTTGTCTCTCTCTCTTTTCCTTCTGGGACACCTACAAAATGGATGTTAGTGAACCTGATGTTGTCCTAGTGGTCCCTTAGACTGTCCTTGTTCTTTTCAATTCTTTTTTCTCTTATCTGTTCAGCTTGGGTGATTTCCTCTAGTCTCTTGTCCAGCTTGCTGGTCCATTCTTCTGCATCATCTACTCTGCTATTGAGTCCCTCTAGTGAATTTCTCATCTCCAGCATTGTAGTCTTCATTTCTGATTCATTCTTTTTTATGTTTTCCAGTTCTTTGATGAAGTTCTCACTGAGTTCATTCTTCTTCCAAGATCAGTGAGCACCCTCATGAATTTTTTTTTGAATTCTTTGTTGGGTAGATTGTTTATTTCTGTTTCATTTAGTTCTTTCTCTGAGGTTTTGTCTTGTTCCCTTACTTGCAATGTATTCCTTTGTCTCCTCATTTTGCATCTTTCTCCATGCTTATATCTATGTATTAGGTAGGTCAGCTACATCTCTCAATCTTGGAGAGGTGGTCTTACATAAGAGATGCCCTATGTGGCCCAGCAGTGTGCTTCCCTCTCATTACCTGTTCCAAACATTCCAGGAGTGTCCCCTGGGGTGGGTTATGTGTGTCCTTCTGTTGTGGCAGAGTTTCTTTTGCTTCAGGTGCCCAGGGAGTCTAGGCTATCCTCCTGGCCAGCTGGTTGTAATGTTCAGCTTCATGTGGCTGCTGTGGACCCTTCAGACACTTATCAGGCATGTGGAGCCCCAGCACAGTTGGCTGCAAGATCTAATAGCACATTCCTGTTGCAGTTATTCTGTTAAGTGTTAAGCATGGCTGGTTGCTAGGCTCAGGGACTTACAATTGCTGTAGGCTTCTGGCCTGCAAGGTTGTTGTCAGCTTTCTCAGGATTGCAGCTGATGCGGTTGGCCCCAGGCATGGAAGCACCCATTTTTTTCAGGCTTTGGAAGGTGGAGCTGATTCCCTAGGAGGCTGTTTGAGAAGCACAAGTCTGCTGTGGCTGACAAGCCCCACCACCCACAGGGCCACAAACCCCATCAACATAGTCCTGCCCCATGCACCCTGACCCACTGAAGTGGACCCAGTTGTCTCACTGCAGAGCCCCCCCCGCCCCCCACATTTCACCAAGACGCCACACACTCTACCTGCTCCTCATGCAAGCACTGCCCTGCAGAGGCAGACCCACTTGCCTTCTTGCAGAGAATGCAGGAACCCAGTCTATGCAGGCCAAAAAGTTGCCCAAGGGCTTGCTGTTGGGTGAGGCCACTCCCTAGGGTGGGCTTCCTGCCCTGGCTAAGCTGGATTAAATCGGTGCTATGGTGGGTGAAGCAGACCCTGGGCTAACAGGCCAGGGGAAGAACTCCAATGGCATCTGCCAGCATCTGTGTCAGCACACCGGAACTAGGTCACAATAATGGCTGCTGCCAATGTCTCAGACCCCAGAGACGTCTCACCTCAAGAAGCAGCCAGAGCCTATCAGGTGAGTCTCTTTTCACCAAAGGACTGTGCATCTTTCTTTCTGGTGATTTTGGGTTGTTTTCTGAAATGGGCGAATTTGTGCATGGGCCCTTGAAGAGCAGGCTTTTTCCCCGTATGTCCTATAGCTTTTCTGAGGGTTAGTCCTCATTGTTGTTAGTAGCCAGCAAAGCCAGGTATTATGACACCCATCTCGGTTGTGCTGAGTCCAAAAGCTGCATATTGTGGTCATGCTCCCCCTTGAAGTCCCCCACTCCTCCAGGGAAGGCTGCATACGTTGGGATTGCTCCTGGCTGGCTGTGAAGCACCAGAGCTCAAATGTGGCTTTTTCTCTCCAGAAAGGATTTCCTGCCTCTTCCACCTCAGTCAGCACTGTCCCTTGTTGCAGGGGTTCTTTTTATCCAGTTTTCAGTTCTCCCTCAGGGGTAATTGTTCCAAGAATAGTTGTAAATTTGTTGTGTCCATGGGAGCAGGAGAGTTCAGAATCTGTCCATGCCACCACCTTGACTCGATTCCTCTAAACAATACATTCTTAAACAACCACTGGGTCAAAGAAGAAATCAAAAGGGACATTAGAAAATACATTGAGACAAATGAAAATGAAAACACAAAATACCAAAATGTATGGGATACAGTGAAAGCTGTGCCAAATAGGGAATTTAAAGCTATAAATACATACTTTAAAAAAGAAGAAAAATCTCAAATCATTAACCTAAGTTTATGTCATAAGAAAAAGAAGAGAAAATTGAACCCAAAACTGGCAGAGGGAAGAACACTCATATCACTAAAATCAGAAGTAAAAACAAGGGCAATACTACTGACATTACAGAAATAAAAAATACTGTGAACATTTGTATGCAAACATATTGGCTAACCTAAATAAAATGGACAAATTCCTAGAACCACACAACCCACCAAAACTGAGTCATGAAGAAACAGAAAGTCTGAATAGATCTATAACTAGAAAAGAGATTGAATTGTTAGTCAAAAGCCTCCCAACAAAGAAAACTCCAGGACTAAATGGCTTTACTGATGAATTCTTCCAAAATTTAAAGAAGAATTAACACCAATGTTTTTCAGACTTTTCAAAATATTAAAGAGGACTGTGGAATACTAGCTGTAAAAAGGAACACAATATTGGTATACACCTCTTATCACTCCTGTTCAACATTGTTCTGGAAATCCTAGCTAATGCAATAAGACAAGAAAAGGAAATAAAAGGTACACAGATTGAGAAGGAAGAAATAAAACTGTCTTTGTCCACAGATGACATGATTGTTTATGTATAAAAACCCAAAGAATCAATAATACTAATACTACTAATAATAACTCTCAGAACTCATAAATGATTATAGAAAGATTTCAGGATAGAAGGTTTATATACAAAAGTCAATTGCTTTCCTATACACCACAATGAGCAATTGGAATTTGTATTGAAAACATAAACACCATTTACATTAGCACCTAATTAATTACCTAAATGAGATATTTAGGTATAAATATAACAAAGTATGTAGAAGATCTGTATGAGGGAAACTACAAAACTCTGATAAATGAAATCAAAGAAGAACCAAATAAATGGAGACATATTCCATGTTCATTTTTCAAAAAGAGTCAATATTGTTAAGATTAAGTTCTCCCTAACTTGATATATAGATTAAATGCAATTCCAATAAGAATTCCCCTAGGTTGCCTTGTGGACTGATTCTAAGCTATGTATGATTCTAAAGTTTATATGGAAAGGCATATACACTGAATCTAAAGTTCATACAGAAAGGTAAAAGACCCAGAAGAGCCAACACAATATTAAAAAAGAGGAATAAATTCAGAGGCCTAGACATTACCCAACTATCAAACTATATAGCTAATTTTCAGACTACAGCTAATTTTCAAGACTATATAGTTATGGCTTTTATCTACAGCGTTATTTACTCCAAATCTACAGTAATCAAGGCATTGTGGAATTAGTGAAAGAACAGACAGATCAGTGGAACAGAATAGAGAGTCTGAAAATAAATCCACACAAATATAGTCAACTGATCTTTGACAAAGGGACAAAAGCCAATAAAGTAAAGAAAGAATGGACTTGTCAACAAATGGTGTTGGAACAACTGGACATCCACCTACAAAAAATGAATCTAGGCATAGACTTTATACCTTTCATAAAAAAATAACTAAAAATGGATCATAGACCCAAGTGTAAAATGCAAAATTTAAAACTTCTACAAGATAACACAGAAGAAAATCTAGTGACCTTGGATTTGGCATTGTGTTTTTTAGATATAACACCAAAAGCACAATCCCTGAAAGAAAAAACTGATAAGTTGGATTTTATTAAAATTAAAAACTTCCACTCTGTGAAAGGCACTATTAAGAGAATAAGAAGACAAGCTACAGACTGGTAGAAAATATTTGCAAAACTCATTTTTGATAAAGGACCTGTATCCAAAATATAAAAAGAACTCCTAAAACTCAACAGTAAGAAAACAAATAACTCAAAAAGTGGACAAGAGATCTGACGACATCTTACCAGGAAGATATACAGATGGTGGATAGGTTATGAAAAGATGCTCAACATCATATGTCATTAAGAAATTGCAAATTAAGACAACAATGAGATATCACTACACACCTATTAGAACGGCTAAAATCCAAAACACTGACAACATCAAATGCTGATAAGGATGTGGAGCACCAGGAGTTCTCATTTATTCCTGTTTGGAAATGAAAAATAGTGCAGCCACTTTGGCAGTTTCTTACAAAACTAAACATACTCCAGTAATTACATTCGATGGTATTTATTCAAATGATTTTAAAACTTATTCACAAAAAACCTGCAGATGAATGTCTGTAAGCAACTTTATTCATAATTGCCAAAACTTGAAAGCCAAGATGTTCTTCAATTGGTGAATGGATAAACCAACTGTGGTACATCCATACAATGGAATATTATTAAGTGATAAAAGGAAATCAACTTATCGAGCTACAAAAAGATATGAAGGAAACTTAAATGCATATTACTAAGTGAAAGAACTCAGTCTTACAAGGCTACCTACTGTTTAATTCCAACTATATGACATTCTGGAAAAAGCACAACTCGAGAGAGAGTAAAAAGATCAGTGGTTGTCAGGGGTCGGAGCACAGCAGATTTATTTTTAGGGCAGTGAAACTATTCTGTATAATTCCTTAATGGGGTATAAATGATATTATGCAAGTTTCAACCCCCCAAAAAACTGCACAACACAAAGAGTGAACTTGAATGTAAAATATGGGCTTTAGTTAACCGCATCAATGTAAGATGTTAATAACAGGAGAAACTGTCAGTGGGGGATGGGGAGAGGAATATATGTGAACTCTCTGTACTTTCTATTCAGTTTTTATGTAAACCTAAAACTGGTCTAAAAAAAATATTGTGTATACATAAAAAATTAACCTAAAATATGCACAAGTAACCCACAGAAAGTCTGAAAAAAGAAAATAGAGAAATGAGAGAGGGGGCAGAGAGGGAGAGAAAACAAAAATGAAATAAAAATAAAATGGAGTACTTTGCCCTACCATCTCAATATTTACATTAAATGTAAATGGTATAAATATAACATTGAACAGACAGAGATTGGCAGAGTGGATTAAAAAACATGACCCAGATACATGCTGTCTACAAGAAATTCTTTCCAAACGTAATTATATAGGTAGGTTGAAAATGGACAAGTGGAAAAAGATATATCATGCAAACATTAGTGAAAAAATGACCAGAGATAGAAAGAGATATTACATAATGATTAAAGAACCAGTCCCTCAAGAAGACATAGCAGGGGCTGGCCCTGTAGCTGAGTGGTTAAGTTGGTGTGCTATGCTTGGTGGTCCAGGGTTTCACCAGTTCAGATCCTGGGCATGGACCTAGCACTGCTCATCAAGCCACGCTGAGGCAGCATCCCAAGTAGCAGAACTAGAAGGACCTACAACTCGAATATACAACTCTGTACTGGGGGGCTTTGGGGAGAAGAAGAAAAAAAAAGATTGGCAACAGATGTTAGCTCAGGGCCAATCTTTAAAAAAAAAGACATAGCAATCTTAAATGTGTATGCACAAATAAACAAAGCTGCACAATATGCGAAGCAAAAGCTGATAGAACTAAAAGGAGAAACAGATAGATCTGCAATATAGTTGAAGAGTTCAACACCCCTCTGTTAACAATTGATAGAACTAGATGGAAAATCAACAAAGACAAGGAAGAGCTCAACAATACCATCAACCAACAGAATTTAATAGAAATTTATAGAGCACTCCACCCAACAACAGCCATTCTTTTCAAGAGTCCACAAAACATATATCAAGATGGGTTACATCCTAGCCATAAAACAAACCTTAATGCATTTAAAAGAACTGAAATCATACAGAGTATGTTGTTGGGCTATAACAGAATCAAATTAGAAATTAGTAATAGAAATAACAGGAAAATCTACAAACACTTGGAAACTAAACAACACATGTCTAAATAATCCACAATCAAAGAGGAAGTCTCAAGGGAAATGTAAAGAAAAAGAATTAACCTAAAGAAAATGAAAATGCAACATATCAAAGATTGTGAGACACAGCTAAAGCCATGTGAGAGGGAAATTTATAGCACTAAATGCATACATTTGTACAAATCAATCTATAATCCAAGCTCTATTTCAAAAACCTAGTTAAAGAGGAGAAAAATCTAAAACAAGCGGAAGGAAGAAAATAATAAAGATAACAGCAGAAATTGATAAAGTGGAAAACAAAAACAACAGAGAAAAGTCAATGAAATAAAGAGCTGATACTTTTAAAAGATCAATAAAATTGACAAAACTGTAGCAGGACTGACAAAGGAAAAAGAGAGAAGACATAAATTACCAATATCAGGAATGAAACAGGGGACATTACTACAGACCCTGCAAGCATCAAAAGGATAGTAAGAGAATACTACAGACAACTCTCTACACATAAATTTGACAACTTAGACGAAATGGGCCCATCCATACAACCTAGCAATTGCACTTCTGAGCATCTATCCCAGAGAAATGAAAACTTACGTTTACACAAAAACATGTACATGAATGTCCATAGCAACTTTATTCAGAATAGCTCAAATTCAAAATCACTCAATATTCATAATAGCTCAAAACTGGAAATGGCCCAGATCTCCTTCAACAAGTGGACAGTAGACAAACTATGGTGCATCCAGACTGTGGAATACTAGCTGTAAAAAGGAACACAATAATGGTATACACCACTTGGATGAATCTCCAGAGAATTATGATGAATGATAAAGTCCAAACCCAAAGTGTTACATACTGTATGAATCCATTTATATAACATTCTTGAAATGGCAAAATTATAGAAATGGAGAACAGGCTAGTGGTTGTTAGTGGTTAAAGATGGGGAGCACACAGGTGTGGCTAGAAAAGAGCAACATGAGCGATCCTTGTGGTGGTGGAAATATTATGTATCTTGACGACGTCAACGTCAATATCCTGGTTGTGTTATTGTGCTATAGTTTTGCAAGATGCTATCATTGGGGGAAACTGGTTGAAATGTACATGGCCGCTCTCTGTATTATTTCTTATAACTGCATGTGAGTCTATAATTACTTCAAAAAAGTTTAACTTAATTATTAAAAAGATCACATTTCTACCCAGTAGCTAATGTGAGTCCTCAGAGTACCCCTTAAGGAAATTTGAGCAGATTTTGTCTCCACTGGCCACAAAGAAAGAAGAGGCACACACAGGCAGAGGCAAAGTGCACTGAGGGACGTCTGGCCTGAGTATAGGGCCTGGCCATGTCAAAAACATGCCTTGGGGATCGAAGACTAGCTTCCAGTCCAGCACACCGCTCTGAGCCAACCTGCACCCACCATGATTCCCCTGGCGTCCTCTCCCACCGCTCGGGGAGAAAACAAGAGGACAAACTCTTGTTGTCACCTTGTGGTTTGTCTGTTGACAACAAGAAAGAACAGAATGGAATAGACCCTGGAGTGTCTGAGTGAGGCTGAGCCGCTGGTTTTCCAGATGTGGAGACTCCCAAGAGGCTGGTAGCTTGCTGAGGTCAAGCAGTTAATAAACTCTTCATTAATTCGTAAAAGGAGAAAACCCAGAACTGATTTATGCTGCTGAGCCAGAGGTGCTGAGAAGGCTAAAACAGAGACAAACAAAAAGTTCAATATCCTTCATTAATCTGGAGACCAATTTCAAAATAGCCTCCTTCCGCCTTTCTCTCTCAAGGAAAGCTCCAGATGTAATCTGTTACCACCAGGGGGCACCAAGGAATCCAAAATAGCCGGCATTTCACTGCAAAGCAGCCTTGATCAAATTAGGTTATCCAGAGAACTTGGGGGCTGCCTTCTGGAAATGCACAGCTGTGCAACCTGCGCCAGATTCCACCGCCATGGAGCACTCTGACCCCTACTGCTCTGCTCTACTCTGTACAGTTTCTGATGTCCTACCACTGGAGATTCATTTCTTTGATCATGATAAACAGCTGATATACTAAAAAGAGAACTATAACTCGAATTAGATATACATCCCAGTTAGTTCTGCCACTAGTAGCTAAGTAAAAAATGACCAGTGTCAATCTCTGAGTCTCATTTTCTTCTTTCAAAAAATGGTAGTAATGACAACAATAATATTTATTGAAATGTTATGATACATGAATCTTATGACAGTCATATGAGGTAGGCACTATATCCCCATTTCACAGGTAATAAATAAAAAGGGGGCACAGAGAAATCAAGTAATTTGGTCATGGTCACAGCAGCTAGGAAGTGATGAGTCGGAATTTAAACTCAGGCAGTTTGGCTCAAAGCCTGTGTGTGCCCATTCCTCTGCAGATTAAGGAAGGCAATACAAGAGAGTTAGTGCCCACAGTTAGCCCTGCCTCCGTAGTCTGAGTAGGGGCTTTGCAGCCTTTGGAGCCTTTAAAAGTGTGCTCTACAAGTGAGCGTGTGCAGGTGTGCCAAGGGGTGAGCGTGTGGATGTGGTGCGGGCAGCATGTGTGGGGCGAGCTGTGGGGCGGGGAGGTGCCCCTGGGCAGCCTAGCAGAGGCGGGCCGGCTCCTCACAGGCGGCCACCACAGAGGCCAGACCCTGGCCCACCAAGCTGCACAACATCCTGGGAGGCGCTGGTGCCCGTTTTACACACAGACATCGAGTCTTGGCCCATTCTTTCTCCTTCACTCCTTTGTATCCCCTTGCGACCCACAATCCCAAAACAACAGCGAAATTCTTCCCTCTCATGAGGAGCTGGCAGGAAGACAGTCTCCTTTCTGAGTGACTCTATTAGAAACCCCATTAAGAGCCTTGCAGACGTCAGACAAAAGAAGTTGCCCACACTAAGATTTGCACTGTACCCAGTGATCATGCGGAGGGACACACAATTGGTATGATTCATCTCAAAGGAGGAGACTTGAAAGAAAGCTGGGAGCTAGGAGCCAAGCCCTGGAGTAATGTCAGCTGACAAGAGGCCTGGAGGGGAACACAGGGGGCCCTTGGTTAGGACTGAAGGCCCTGCGGGTGCAGAAGACAATAGTGCCAGGTTTTCTAAGACATTCCCAATTTCAAAATTCCATCTTCTATCAATTCCACACTCCGAGTTTTACTACAAAAACTATGGTTATCTTCGGGGCATATTCTAGATCAAGGAAGTCTTTGAAAGCATTGTGGGACGTGCCTGATATAGGGCTGGTGTCTCTCCACGCAGACCCTCTCCAGCTTCTCCCTGGAGCTTGAGATCTGTGTGTTGGTAACATATAGGCTGGAAGTCATTTCCAGAAGGCTAAGCCTGCTTCCTGCAGAGAGAGGAACCAGCCGTTCGCCTCCCTGCTAGGAGAGCCGAGGAGCAATGAAGACATGTATTCAGACACTTGGCACATAAGCAGCACCCAGAACGTTAGTGCCCTGCCCTCAGCCTCCATCCTGGCTTGGGCCCTGACTGTCATGACTGCAGGAGTTGTTCACTTCTCCGACCTTTGCTCACCATAATGTACACAATTCTGAGAGGGTTACGTGGGAAAGGATGCAGGAAAATAAGACCATTTAAACATGAAGTGATGCTCTGTTCTAGAGGAAGGAGGAGGGCCAGAGAGCCCCTCCCTGTCTCCTCTCAGGAGCAGTGTCCTGGCAGTCATGGCCCTGGGCCGTGCTCCCTTGGGCTGAGCCAGTCTCTAAGCTCTGCCCCTATATACCTCATGCGCATTTATGCTTTTCCATCTCGATAGGCCCATCCTTTCATCTGTAACACATCCCCTCCTGACTATCTGATTTTGCCCTAAGTCCTACCCTGCTCCCAGGGACCAAGTCAAGTCTTGACTCTCCCATTAGGCCTTGTCCTTGCACCTTTAGCCAACATTCACCTGCCTTGTCCTCTTATCTCCTCCTTCTTTTAGGACTGGGGAGGAAGCCACAAGAGGGGAAAGCAGCAACACTTATGGAAGAAACAGTATGGCAGGCCTCCTATCTCTCCAGCAGAAGTGTAATGGGAATGACATGGGAATGACAGTAGAGAGTGAATATTGTCCTCAGGGGCGGGGGGACTTCTGCCTTGCACCAAAACCTTCAGCCTCTTCAGTAGATGTGCCCAGAAAGGCAGATAATAGAGCTTTTCAGCTGCTGCCAGGACCAGCCTGAGAGCTTTGGTCCCATTTGCCACAATTGGTCCCAGTGAGGGGGCCTCACACAACCCCTTGTATGTGTACATGCAGCTAACATCCAAGAAACAACTCAGTTCCCAGCCGGAGCCTCTGGTCCCCAAGGTTAACAAGCAAAAGCACAAAACCATTCTCAACGCTTTTCCTCCAGCGTTTGACCTGATAAGAAGTGGCCATTCCCCAGGAGAGGAAGGGCTCTGTCTGAATGCAAATGTGTCAGCTCCCTGCCCTGCTGTGGCTGCTCAGTCACAGGACACTCTCCTGTGCTCCCCCTGCTTCTCTGGCTTCCTTCCAAACCCTTATTTCTCCCCAACTGTAAAGGTCATTGTTCCCCCAGGCAGCTTTTATGCTCTTTCTAATTCCAGACACAGTCCCTGAGTCATCCCGGTCTACTGTGGCTTCAAGTGCTGCCCGTGTGCTCAGCACCACCAAATAGCTACCACCAGCCTTCCTCTCCAGACTCAGGGACCTAACTCCTACCAGGACTCACTGCTTACCTCATAGATACCTCTAAGTCAGGTTCCAAACAAAACCAGTGTCTCTCTCTGCGCTTCCTGGACTCCCTACTGGTCAGTGATACCACCATCAAGCCAACTGATGAGGGCAGAAACCTTGAGCCCTCCTAGGCTTCCCCTCTCACTCATCTCACATCCCAGCCAGCTGCAAGCCCTGTGGATTATACCTCCCGAGGGCTCCAGGTAAATCCTCTCCTCTCTCATTCCCGTGGGTCCAGTTGTACCTTCTTATTACTGGCAGAGATCATTTCTGCAGCTTCCAAACTACTCTGCAGGTCTCCAGCCTCACTCTCCTTACTCTGTTGCCAGACAGATCTTTCTAAACTATAAATTAGACAGTTTATCACATCATCCCCTCCAATCAAAAATCTGTGAAATACCCTCTGGGTAGGCTGAATAATAACCTCCAAGATGTTTGTGTCCTAATTTTCAGGACCTGTGAATGTTACCTTTTATAGCAGAGGGACTCTGCAGATGTGATTATGTTCAGGATATTGAGATGGGGAGATTATCCCAGGTTATCCAGGTGGGCCCGATGCCATCACCAGGGTCCTTATCAGAGGGATGAAGGGAGCATCAGAGTCAGAGGAGAAAATCATGTGATGCTGGACGCAGAGACTGAAGCGATGCCTTTGAAGATGGAGCAAGCCATAGCCAAGGATACAAGCAGCCCCTAGAAGCTGAAAAAGGCCAAGAAGAGGATTCTCCTCTCAGAGCCTCCAGAAGGAACCAGCCTGGAGGGCCCCTTGACTTTAGCCTAGTAACAGTGATTTTGGGCTTCTGTCCTCCAGAGTTGTAAGTGAATAAATTAAGCCACTAAGTTTGTGGTAATTTGTTACAGCAGCCACTAATACACTCTCCATAAAATTTCCCTCAGAATCTAAACACTCTAGAATGACAGAAAGCCCTCCCGTCTGACCTGACCTCTGCTTCTCCCACCTTCCCCTTTGCCATTCTGCTGCACATAGTGCTCCAATTGTATAAAATCATGTGCTTTTGTTCCTGAAAGACACTGTGCTCTTTCATACCTTTGTGCCACAGCTGGCCCCCCTATCTGGAATCCTGTTCCCCCTGCTACACCTAGCCAAGAGACAGCAAGGAGTTAGTTCCCCCAGAAGCCTTCCTGCTTCCCCTTACCTGCCACCAATGCTAATCCCCCAAGTCCGGGCTAGGTGACTTTCTGCTGTGTTTCCACATTACTCTGGCTTATCTTTACTGTGGCCTTGTAAGAAATTCCTCAACTAAGCAAAGGAGATCAGGGAGGTCACGGTTCCAAGTGAGATGAAGTAAGCATACTCCACCTGCCTCTTCCACTAAATGCAGCTATATAGCCCAGACAGAATGCATGGAGTGGCTATCTGAGGACTCTTTAAAGTAAATAGTTGCAATTGGATAGGCAAGAAAGCCAGAATTTGAAACACCACTGAAGTGAGTTTCTCATTTTATCACTGGTATCCTTTGCCCAACCTGGAAATGGGTACCAAGACACAAACAGAAAACTCTACGATAAGACTTTGGGAACTGGCTCAAGGAAAAGGAAGGGGACTTGCAATACTCAGAAGGAGTGGGGCAAATCTCCTGTTTATTTATTTTTCTTCTCTACATTCTCTTATTCCCCATGGGAAGTCACCATTAAAGTTAGAAAATACTCTGATCTGAATAAAAATACAACACAAGTTATGAAAGTGGCCATCATCACTAACCCTATGGACGTTAAACAGATAATAAGGGAGTATTATGAACAACTCCTTGCCCACAAATTTAATATCTTAGGTGAAATGGACCAATTCCTTGGATGACACAAGGATAAAGGATTTGTACCAAAATTCACACAAAGAGGAAATAAATAATCTGGATTAGGATTACATATAGTAAAGAATAAATCAATAATTAATAACCTTTCCAAACAGAAAGCAACAGGCCCAGCTGGTTTCACTGATAAATTCTACCAAAGCTTTAAGGAGCAAATGGTACCAATTCTCCACAATCTCTTCCAGAAGGCAGACTTAGAGGGAATACTTCCTAATTCATCCCATGAGGCCAGTATTACCCTAATACCAAAACCAGAAAAAGACATTAGAAGAAATGAAAACTACAGGCAAATATCTCTCCTGAATATAGATACAAAAATACTTAACAAGGGGAGTGACGTCAGTATCATGGCAGAGTGAATTGTTCCCTTTGTCTCTCCCCTCTAAGTTACAATTAAATGGACATTCATTAACCAACAGAGAATTCCCTACACAGCACAATAGGAAACTTCAGAGACCCATGCAGCCATACATCTGAAGGTGGGTGGACTAGATCCCTGGGAAGCAGTGGAACAAGGTGAGCGCACATCACCCCCTCCCTGCTGGCAGCAAGCCAGGTCAAGGATCCTCACACAGCAGCTGGCCTGGCACAATTCTAAGTGGAACTGGCGGCAGCCTGGCCCACACATGAATGCTTTTGGAGTGGTAGCCCAGCCTGAGGGGGTGTCCACCATGTGCAGTTGCTGTGCCTGTGGGAATGACCCCCACCGAGTGGCAGTGGCTCAGCCCCTGCATAGATGCCCCACTCACCAAGTGCAGCAGCTCAGCTGTTTCCCTGCCAAACACTATGGCCTCAGCTGCATGACAGTGACCCACCTGCCATGCACAGAGGCCCTACTTGTGGTGCACAACCTGCTGACTGAGGACAGATGCCCCACCCACGTGAGTGCAACCTGCTGAGTGGCTGCAGCCAGGCTGCCCAACTGCACAGCAGCCCTACTGGTACAACTATCAGCAGACGGGGCAGGATCAGAAAACACAGCTCCTGCCCCCCACCAAGTGGTGGCAGGTGGAGTCTGCAACCTGATACTACCACAAATGTGACAGCAAAGGATCAAGTAATCAAACACCATGAAGAACTACAGTAACACTTCAGAGCAGAAAGAAAATGACAAGTCTCCAGAAACCAATCCTGTCACAGAAGTTTACAATCTAAATGACAGAGAATTCAAAATAGTTGTTATAAAGAAACTCAATGAGTTACAAGAAAACTCAGAAAGATGGTTCAATGAACTCAGGGATAAAATGAATGAGCAGAAGGAATATTTCACCAAAGAAACTGAAACGCTAAAAAAAAAAAAAAAAACCAAACAGAAATTCTGGATTTGAAGAACACAATTAATGAGATAAGAAATAATCTAGAAGCCATAAAAAATAGAATTATTGTTAAAGAGGACAGAATTAGTGAATTAGAGGAAGAAATACAGAACTGCTTCAGGTGGAGGAGGAGAAAGAACTAAGATTTTTTTAAAAAGGAAGAAACTCTTCAAGAAATATCCAATGAAATTGGGAAAAGCAATATAAGGATTATAGATATTCAAGAGGGAGAAGGAGCAGAGAGCTATTGGTTCAAAAAACCAATAGCTGAGAACTTCCCAAACATGGGGAAAGAACTGGACTTACAAGTACATTAAGTCAATAGAACTCCTAATTACATCAATGCAAAAAGACCTTCTCCAGGGCATATAATAGTAAAACTGGCAAAAGTCAATGACAAAGAAAAAATATTAAGGGCAGCAAGAGAGAAGAAAATAACCAACAAGGGAACCCCTATGAGGCTTTCAGTGGATTTCTCAGCAGAAACCTTAGAGGCCAGGAGAGAGTGGAATGATATATTCAAAATAGTGAACGACAAAAACTTTCAGCCAAGGATACTCTATCCAGTGAAACTATTCTTCAGATATGATGGAGAAATTAAAACTTTCCCATATAAACAAAAGCTGAGGGAGTTCATTGCCACTAGACCTGCCTGACAAAAAATGATGAAAGAAGACCTACTATCTGAAACAAAAAGGCAAAGGTTTACAAAGCTTTGAGCAAGGAGATAACTAGACAGACAAAACCAGAATATTGCAGCTCTAATTCAGAACAGGTTAGCAAACAATTATAACATAAAAGATAAAGGGAAGGAAAGCATCAAAAATAACTATAAACACTTCAATTTAGTCACAAACTCACAACACACACAAAAAATAATTTGTGAGCCAGTCATGATGGCCTAGTGCTTAACGGTCGGTGCTCTCACCACTTCAGCAGCCCAGGTTCGTTTCTTGGTCATGGAACCACATCATCGATTTGTCAGTTGCCATGCTGTGGCAGAGGATTGCACAGAAGAACTAGAAGGAGTTACAACTATATACACAACCATACACTGGGTCTTTAGGAGAAAAAAAAGGAGGAAGATTGGCAACAGATGTTAATGTTATCTCAGGGCGAATCTTTCTCCTGCAAAAAAAAAAAAAACGAAAAAAAGAATAATTTGTGACAACGATAATGCAGAAGAGGAAAAAAAGAGGGCTGGAACTTGCTTAGGCTAATGGAGACAATAGGCCTTCAGAAATGGACCATCTCATCTATGAGATCTTTTATACAGACGTCATGGTAACCACTAAACAAAAAATCAGAGTAGAGCTACAAAACTAAGAAAGCCATCACAGAGAACCACCAAACTGAAATGATAGAAATATAAGGGAAGAGAAACAATGGAAATACAGAACAACTGGAAAACAAGAGATGAAATGGCAGTGTGAAACCATCATATATCAATAATCACTCTAAATGTAAATGGATTGAATTCTCTAATCAAAAGACACAGAGTAGCTGGATCGATTAAAAAGCAAGAACCAACAATATGCTGCCCCCAGGAAACACATCTCAGCTCTAAAGACAAACGCAGGCTCAGAGGGAAGGGATGGAAGATGATACTCCAAGTAAATAGCAAACAAAATAACGTAGGTGTTGCAATGCTTATATCAGACAGGTAGACTTTAAGATAAAAAAGACAATGAGAGACAAAGAGGGGCAGTATATAATGATAAAAAGGACTTCCACAAAGAGGACATAATACTTATGACAATATATGCACCTAACACAGGAGCACCAAAGTATATAAGGCAACTACTAACAGATCTAAAGGGATAAATTGACAGCAACACAATAATAGTAGGGGACTTCAATACCCCACTTACATCAATGGATAGATCATCCAGACAGAAAATCAGCAAGGAAACGGTGGCCTTAAATGAAACACTAGACCAGACAGACTTAATAGATATATATAGAACTATCCATCCCAAAACAGCAGAATACACATTCTTCTCAAGTGCACATGGAACATTTGAATACAGCAATACATTAAAAGGATCATACACCATGACCAAGTGGGATTTATTCCAGGGATGCAGGGATGGTTCAACATGCGCAAATCAATCAATGTGATGCACCACATTGACAAAATGAAGAATAAAAATCACATGATCATCTCAATAGATGCAGAGAAAGCATCTGACAGGATCCAACATCCATTTATGATAAAAAAAACTCTCAATAAAATGGGTATAGAAGGAAAGTACCTCAACATTGTAAAGGCCATATATGACAAACCCACAGTCAACATCATACATTACAGTGACAAACTGAAAGCCATCCCTCTGAGAACAGGAACAAGACAAGGGTGCCCACTCTCACTGCTCCTATTCAACAAAGTACTGAAGGTTTGGCCAGAGCAATTAGGCAAGAAAAGAAATAAAAGGGATACAAATTGGGAAGGAAGAAGTAAAACTCTCACTATTTGTGGATGACATGATTCTATACGTAAAAAACCCTAAAGAATCCACCAGCAAACTATTAGAAATAAGCAATAACTACAGGAAAGTTGCAGGGTACGAAATCAAAATTTTGAGAAATCTCCATACTGTTTTCCATAGTGGCTGCACCAGTTTGCATTCCCACCAGCATTTTATGAGGGTTTGCTTTTCTCCACATCCACTCCAACATTTGTTATTTTTTATCTTGGTAATTATAGCCGTTCTGACAGGTACAAGGTGGTATCAAATGTAGTTTTGATTTGCATTTCCCTAATAATTAGTGATGTTGAATTAGTGATGTCTCTGATACATTATTGAACCCTGAAATGAGGCAGGGGGTACTGTCTTTGTTCTGCAGATACCCTACTGAAGCTCACACTACCTGCACAAGCTACTAAGTGGTGGCACCTGGATTTGGATGAGGTCTTTCTGACTGCAGTCCCTGGCTGTGTAAACATTAACGCCTATGTCTCACCTGAGCCTCACAGAATCCCCGGAAAACAAGTCTTAATACCCCCGTTTCCTGCTGGCTGTGTCCACGAGGCCCTGAGCGGTTAGTGACTGGCTCTGGCTCCCAGATGAGCCGAGGACGGCAGCATCAGGAGGGTTCCAGGCGCCTGTGCTCCTGCCGGTGATGGCACTGCTTCTTTGTGTGACCCACAAAGTGCTGGGCTCTGACCTGTGCTTTGCGGGTATGCTAGAGTCCCACAGACTGCCCCACTCCATTCTCTGGGGCCAGGGCCAGGGTGCGGCTACCCCTCCAAGCCCCAGTGTCAGCTCCTGTCCTGGCAGCGGCATAGGCAAGGAGGTTCCCCAAACCGAAGGAACCTCTCCTGGGTTGTGGCTGGGAGCACGTTCTTGCCCACATTTTCTAGGTGCCTATCTCACTGGGAAGAGTGTGACCTTCCTTTCTCTGCAAAGACATGGCTGCTCAAGAAACCACACTGCATGACCTACTAACGCGAGCCATGCTTGGCCGAGGAGCCTGCACAGGCTCTCCTCCCAACAAGCGAAGTAACGAGCCACGTACCAGCTTGGCCCTACCCACCTGCTGCTGGCAGAGGATGCCTGTCACCACCTGCAGACACGTCTTGATTCTGCCTTCTCTATCCTGAGTTTCCCGCATTTTCCAGGTCACATCTCTACCCCCTTCTCCTCACAAGACCACCAGGGAGGGGAAAGGCATGTGCTGACCTCTGGGCATGGAGAAACTGTCCCATCCTAGCTACAGTCAGGACCCATCCTTCTCCAAGTGCACACATGTCTGCACCTCAACAGCAGCCAGGATTCCTGGCATTTGATTGCACAGTGTCTTGCACGTCACAAAAGCTGGGGAACCTCACATCCCATCTGCCCTTTCCGCAGCACTGCCCAGGGCCTCAGCAGGGTGGTTACTCACTCCAGTTTTGCAGCTTAACAGACCTACTCAGAGGAACTGAGTGAACTGCTCATAGTGGGAATGCAGGCCTGGCAGCTCCAGGTCCCAGCCCAGGCAGGGCCTGCACCCAGAGGTCCAAGGTGACTCTGCAGGCTGCATGGTGGGGCCTGGAACGCATCGGGTCCTGCACAGGGACTGTCTTCTCCCTCTGACATAACCAGGCCTCACAGAAGCATGTGTATGACAGAGGCCCTGGATGGCCCCAGAATGTCATTGGAAGGGTCCCACTGGAAGGCCTAGATTGCTGGAGGCTGCCCACTATGGCAGAGAAGTGGGCTTTTGACGTTGGCTCCTGTTCCACCACTTTCTTGTCTCCACCACCCCTGCTCTGCTCACCACCCCTGAGAGTTGTAGTTCCTTCAACCACAAACAAGGTCTCTGCCCTGAGGGACACCTGCCTGCCCGCTGCCGCTGCCCCACTGCTGGAGGCACTGCCCTTCCTGCAGTCTGCCCACCAGCCCTGCGCTTTGCTGTGTGACCCGTCACATTAGAATACATGCGACTGGACCAGAGGGGGCCTGTGTCCTGAGAGAGACGCCCTGGGCCAATTTGGGGGCATGTGGAGTTGGAGATCTGAGCAAGAGACACTTGGGTGCTGGGTGTGGGCCATGGACAAGTTGGAGGGGGTCCCAGGACCTGGCTCCTTGAAGGAGTGTGGAGATGGCTCCCAGAGAAAAGCAATCCTTGAATGTGATGGCCCAGTCACTGGCCGTGTCAGCAGCTCTCCGGGCAGACTCAGACCACAAGGCTCACCAGAAGTGCCTGCTCCCTCAGTGTCCCAAGAGGTGGCTCCTCCTGCACACAGAGGGCCACAGCAGAGAGTCAGCCAAGGCGGCTCCTGTTCTGCCCATCAGACACAAAAGCAAGGCGCTCACACACACTTCCAGGAGATGTGATGCAGGCGGCCATGGGGGCCAAGGCGGGAGCTGCTGTGGGAAGTTGGGGGAATCTATTCCTTCCTCCCTTGTCCAGCTATCCTTGCGTGTCACGGTGAGGATGCTCTGGAAGTGTGGGCTCCTTTGAGAACCCCCAGTGGGCCAGACTGGCCTGATCCAGAGTCACAAGCCTCTGAGCTGGGCTCTGGGACTGGGACCTCCCGGGGATGTCACATGCTATGTTTCCCCACCACATGTGAAGTTTACAACCATCCTATTTCCTCAACACAAAGATGCTGCTAAGTTGATGATAGCTTTTGAGGGGTAAGAAGAAATCACTTTTAAATGTACACATCAATTATAAATGCATCTTTATTTTAAAAGTATTAAGCTGTTTTTAAAAAGTGTATCTTTGCCCCGAGGGAAGGCGGGACATTACAGTGCCTCTCCTGAGTGATTTGAAGAGAGCCTCCTGCAGGTTCCATGGCAGAAAGGTGGCCTGGCCCACCTTTTGGGTTGTACTCCAGGAGCAGGGTGGCTGCTGTACCCCCACCCAACAGCTAGGGCCTTGGGGCCCCCTCAGGGCTGCCTCTAAGGACAGCAAGGGGGTGACTCTCCATATAAGGTACAGAAAACATCTGTGCATCCCACAGTCTCCCTGCCCTGCTCCTCTCTGTGCCTCTCTGACATGACATGGAACACGCAACAGGTGTTCTCTCCCCCAAGCCCTGTGAGGGGCCAGAGCTTCCCCAGACCCCACCACTCTCCTGTCACTCTTCAGGGAGCTCCTGGGAGGCACTGTGCCCCCTTTAGAGAGAAACAAACACCCTCTGAGATTCTGCACTGCTGAAGGCCACACCAAGTGGGGCCAGGAGAGCCAGAGCCCAGGCCGCTGGGTCTGAAGCAAGGGGCAGGGAGGTGCTTCTGGACTGGGGCTGTGGACACAGAGGTGGAAGTGGGGAGCAGCAGATGAGACCCCACAAGCTGTCCTCTCCTCTCTTGCCATGTGGAGGGATGGCACCCTTGGGCCCCGGGCACATACAGGCAGGCGAGACCTCCTTGCTGAGCCTGCCTCTCCCCTCTCTCCTCTCTGCCTTGGCACCAGCTTCACTCCTGGTGTTGGCTGGATCAGGGGCTCAGCCTCTCCAAGGCACGGCCCCCATTCTACCCACTGCCCCTCAGGCATCATCCCTGGCCAGGTTGCCCAGGCACCAAGACTGTCAGCCAGTGCACGGCTCACTGCCCTCCTGGTGCCCGCTTCCCGAGGTGCCCCAGCCCCCAAGTCCCTCACTGAAGCCCCACCCTGGCCCATCCCCTATGGGTAGTTTCTGCCTCCTTGTCCCACTGACATGGACAACCTACCCGACCCTAGTGCCGAGGTCTCACTGACCAGGAGCAAAGCACTGTGTCACCAGGCCTCTCACTGAAATGCTCACGGAGCCTCCATTCACTCAGAGCTCCCTGCAGGGCACTGGCGGGAGGGAGAGAGAGAACCTTTCACGGAGCCTGGTCCTCGGGAGCTGGAGATCCGGAGCACAGGTCTTGACCCACGGTCCACAGGCCTCACAGGCCTCTGACAGTGGTGTCAGAAGGTGCCCACACACGAAAGCACGAGGTCTTAGCATGAGGGTTCACAGCCTCTACTGCACTCTCGACAGGCTGCGGCCTTAGACTCAGGCAAACTCAGGACGCCTGCGAGCACCCGGCCGGCTGCGCTGCGTCTTGCTCACAGCTTAGTCTCCCCAGTACCGGGCCTGGGATCAAGCGGGGCTGGGTGACTTCTTGCATGGGAATGATTGAACTGCGCTCCAGGTCCCAGCGGCACACTGGGCCAGAGCCTGGGACGCTTTCGACGCCATCCTGGCCTGAGGGAGTCGCTGGCCTCCCAGGGCAGCTTCAGAGGGAGCCCTGAGACCCGGTGGGCGTCAAGGGAGCGCACTTGTCCAGAGAAACTCCTGTCTCATGCAAATACCACCACCCCGCAAATACAGCTCACTGCCACCTCAGAGACTGGGCCTTCCGTGTTCCTCCCCACTTGCCCCCAAAGTCCCGGGTCCGGGCTTCCTTCCTCTTTGTGTTGAGGAGTTCCTGCTCCCCACGTGGCCTCTCCCACACCTGTGATCTCCACCTGGCCAGTCAGCTGTGCCCAGAGGTGGCCCTCCACACAGGTCTGCCTACAGAGCCCCCCGTCCAGCTGCTCAGCTCCCGCCCTGTTCCTGAGACTGAGGCTGGGGAGGACCTGTGGCACACAGTCCATATGACAATCGGGAGAGGCCGGGCCTGGGGCAGTTGAGCAGGGGGCAAGGCACCAGGCTGGGACACAGGAGTGGAGCCACATTAGCTGTCCTTCTTTCACAGCCACGTTCCTGGCTGGCTGTCCATCCATCTGTCCTCTAGGTCTTACTCACTGTCCTCCAGCTGAAGGCCCCACCTTCTCTAAGGCAGTGTTTTCCCTAGTGAATCCTGAGCTGACATTTTATAAACTCCAGAACACACAGAGGGAGAGGGGTAGGGTAGACCCAGGAGGGGACAGAATACCAAGTGTGCTCCTGCCTCAGGGGCTGGTCCACGGAGGGGGCTGCACCGTTGAATTCGAGGTCTCCAGGCCAGGTATTTTACAAAGGTGAGCATACTAACCTTCATGGCCACCTCACGGAGGGGCACTGTTGTCGCCCTCATCTTACAGACATGGAGACTGAGGATTTGGATGGTTAAGGCACACCAAATTCGCAGTTAGGATCTTGTGGCACTCCCAAGTCCACCGTGGTGACGGAAACCTCCTGTGTCTTATAGCTCCCGCCAGTCAGCGGTGAGGTCTCACAGGCCCGCTCACCATGGCCTCTCCGGGTTGAGGCTTTCACACTCTAGGTGAGAAGCAGATGTGGTGGGACAGGGAGGGTCCTGAGCTACCCGGGTCAGAGGTGGCTCAGGCACTGACAGCATGTGGACAGCCTGCAGTGCCGGGCAAGACCAGATTCTTGGGTAGGGAGGAGAGAACCTGCCTCTGGAGGGTGGGGCTGGCTGCGGCCTGGGTGGCTGAGGTTCGGGAGGGACAGACGGCACCAACTCTACTTGACTCAGCAAGTCAGGCGTGTGTGCAGAACTCTTAGCCACGGTACACAGCAGAATCATCCCGGGGCTTTTCCGAAAATACCTGCTTGGGCCCCCTGAGAGCTGAGTCACTGGGGCCCAGGGGGCTTCGGGACGCATTTGTGGATAAAGTTCTCGGGAGGTCAGATATGTACCCTACTGATTTCCAAATGAGCAAGAAAGACAAGAGCAGCCATGACATGCAGAAGCTGGCCTGGTGTCACAGCTGGGCCCTGATGTCCTCCTGCAGAACATGAACAACGTCACAGAACATCACCTTCAGGCAAGGCCACTCTGGGACCGTTCTGGAGCACGACAAGAACAAGCCCCCTCTGTATTCACAGCTGGGCAGAGACAGAACACACACACCGTCCAGGCCACGGAGACGGAACAGCCTGTGTTGGCCGCTCTGAGTGACGGCTGCTGCTCTTCCAATCTCAGCTTTAGCTTCAGACCAGTCATCCTCCTCCTGGGTAACATTCATTAAGTCACCTATCGTAGATTTGCCCTGCTTCCTTAAATCTTCCCAAACCCACCTCACCAGGACCAAATCCTATAGAAAGTCCTTTCTAACACCATCTCCTGGAGCAGCAAGGAGCCATCTGCACGCTCCCAGGAGCCCAGCACCTGAGATGAGTTGACTCTCAGGTGTAAAGCTTCGGATGATCAAGCACCCCAGGCTGGCACAGGTCCCAGGCCCCACGCCTCCTACAGAACCAGCCAGAAATGACACACCATCCATGACGCACAGACATGCTTGTCTTAAGGCAGCCTCATGCTGAGCACTCACCTGAGGAAGCCAGAATTGCCTCGTCTCTATTTTATTCTTTAAATAATTTTTTTTTGTGGTGAGGAAGATTGGCCCTGAGCTAACATCTGTTGCCAATCTTCCTTTTTTCTTTTTTTTTCTCCCCAAAGCCCCCGTACATAATGGTATATCTTAGTTGTAAGTCCTTCTAGTTCTTCTATGTGGGATGCTCCCAAAGCATGGCTTGGCGGGTGGTGTGTAGGTGTGTGCCTAGGATCAAACCAGTGAACCCCGGGCTGCTTAAGTGTAGCACATGAACTTAAAACCATTAGTCACTGGGCCGCCCCACCTTATCTCCATTTTTGATGGGACCTCCCTCTTGTGGGCCGTCGGCTGCCCGGTAACGATTGCAGCCTCTATGCCCTTGTTTTCAGAGTGGGAGGAGTGTTTTGAGAGTCTCTGGCCAAGAAGTCAGGCCAGTTCCACCAGGAAGACAGCCCTGGGTCTGTCAAGGTGTAGCTGACACACGGTGAGCTGCACACACAGAAAGAGCACCTTGCCTGCTTCTGACACGTGTACACGCCGTGAAACCACCACCACGGTCAGGACAATGAACGTCTCCAGAACCTCAGGCCGCTGTCATCCCACTCTCCTGCCCCCCCTTCCCCTCACCCTGTCCCCAGGGCCACTGATGAGCTTTCTGTCACCATAGATTCATTAGTAGTCTCTAGAATTTTAGGTAAATGCAAACATACAGAATTCTGGCTTCTTTCACTCAGCCGAATTCTCTGGAGATTCACCAGGGTGCTGTGTGAATCACAGGTCACTCCTCCCTGCTATTAGTAGTCCGTGGCACGGATAGTTGCTTGTTTCCCACTTTCCACACAAGGGGGCTCAGTGTTCACAGAGAGGAGAACCGCGCCCAGGACTCTGGCGTGTCCCACTGGCTGCGTCAGCTGTGCTGAGGTGAGCATCTAAGAGTTAATGCTCTTGAGTTGAAATGCACTCTGTCCCTCTATCAGGGACTGTAGCCCACAGTGTCTGCATAAGCAGCACCCTCATTGGGTCCAGTATCAGGAGATGGGTTTTCATTCAACTTCATTGGTTACAAGAAAAAATGTTTGTTTGGAGAAGAGAGACATAGAGATGGAGAGGTGAGGTCCAAGGAGACAACTCCTAGTTGTGGAGGACTTGCTCTGTGCTGGGCGATTCCATGCTCTTCCCAGTCTTTATTACCCTATTTAACTCCAAAACACCCGAGAGTGGACGGATCACAGGAAAGTGTCCGAGAGCACTGAGCAACATGGGACAGGGGGCTCTCTCCACCTGGGCCTCTCACAGGCCCATCACCACCATCACCAGTGCAGAGGGACCCAGCAGGAGGGGCTGACGCCACAGCACGGCAGTCTCCAGACCCAAGCCTTGCTCCAAGATCCCTTCTTAAGCTCAGGGAATCTTTACCTCATGGGCATGAAGTTGTCAACGGGGGACGGAGCCATGTACAAACAGGGGTGACGCCAAGGCCTTCAGGATGGCCTGCGTGGGAGGGGCTCTAGAGTGGTGTCCTGCTGGGTTTCATTCATGTCAGTCAACAGGGCTGTGTCTACTGGGCAGGGAAGCACGTGCCCCCCACCTCGGTTATAACAGAGGGGTGAGGGCTGGAGGGCAACGTGTGGTCTGACCTCAGCTTCAGCCCAGAGAAACCCTGAGAACAGCACTGGACGGGTCTGCAGGGCAGTGATTCTCAGCTGGCCTGTACACTGGAGTCACCTGGGAGCCTAGAAACCAGTGCTGGGACCCCAGCCCTAAATGCTGACCCAGTCAGTCCAGGTGTGGCCAATGATTCAGAGGCGCAGCTGCGGCTGAGGAGAGCTGTGGCCTCAGGGACCCGGGCGCCCAGGGCCCCGGCTGCACTGGCCTAGGCCGTCGAGCAAGCAATCCATTCACCTGTCACTTGTGCTTCATAGTTATGTTTTTGTCATGTATTTAACCAGATGCCCAGTCCTGGTGTCAAGATGAGTCAGATGGGTCAGACGTCTTCCTACATTCAAGAGGCTCTCAGGCTTCCAGACAGGCAGCAGGCAGATCAGGTGACAGCCAGTGTGCTGGCGTCTGCCTCCTGAGAGGTGACGAGGAGTCAGTCACTATTCTCTCCTCCCCAGCCCCACGCCGGCACCACCTCAGAGATCTTGTGCACAGGAATGAGGAAAGGATCTCTCTAATTGTTTCTTTTATCCTATTTACTGTCTGTGCTGATTGATTCACTATATGGTTAATTCATAAATTATGTAATACATGATACACCAAAGCAAAAATATATTTATATATAAGTTATGAAATAATAATAAAATGAACACCCATGAATCTACTTCCCGGTACTAGGTATGGCTGAGTTTTGAATTACTACACTCAGTTATTTAGGACCAAAGAAGTGTGTTTTCACCCTGGTGCGGGATTTTCACATGATATACATGGGATATGAAGTGGCTTGTTTTGGGGTCATTGTTTGTGACACGTCATATGTGAGAGTAAGATGGAAAAGCTCGGAATGTGGGGAAAAAGGAAATTAAAACGTGGAGTCATGGAGTCTTCCAAGAAGAATAGAAAGTAGAAACAGCAGTAAGTAAGCCCTCACGGAAGGTACATTTAAATGAACGTGTGTGCTGAGGGGGTAGAGAATCATACGCCAGTGTGCTGCTGTGACTGAAGCTGAGCTGCAAAGAGAAGGGGCCCAAAGAGGAGGGAAGGAGGCATTAAGGAAGACTTCCTGGGGGTGGAGAGACAGACAGTGCATCCTGAAGGAGAAATGGGGGCAGGGAAGCTCCAAGAGGCTGGCGAGGTGAGGAGGCACTCCAGGGCAGGGAAGCCTCCCTACCCAGTGACCTGTGACACATGACTCACTGGATGAGGTGCCTCAGGGCCCTAGATAGCGCCACTCCCATCTCCAGAGCGCTTGGACTGGGTACCCCAGGAGGGTCCAGGAGCCAGGCAGGAGGCCAGAATGGGCAATATCATTTAAACCTCACAGTCTTACAACTCGTGGCAGGAGACTGCCAAAAGATGGGGCACTTCCCAGGAGCCAGAGCACAGGGACATGCCCCACTCACTCAGCAGGAGAAGCACTCAACACTCAGGGTCAGTAAGTCCTACACAATACCAAGAACAAACTCAAACCCAGCACCTCCCTGGGGTTATGTGGTGGCTGGAGTCTCAGGTTGGCCTGTAAAGGGCTGAGTCTGCAGCAGGCAGTAGGGACCGCTGTCCCTGGGCTGCAGCTGAGGGGAGGCAGGCACCCAGAGGTGGGGGGAGGCGCCCCGAGCCTGAGGAGCAAGGCTCAGTGGGCCCAGGTTTGGAGGGAAGGCTGCAGGAGTCCATGGCTCTAGAACCATCAACCCTGGCCAGCCTGCTCAGGCCCTCTGGGATAAGGGCGCCCTGGGGCTCCAGTCTGGTCAAGGTCTTGCTGCTGGTTAATTCATTCAGGGACTGGGCACACGTTTCCCAGGACACACTGTCCAACTAGCCTACGGCCTGGAGGGAGAGAACAAGACCCAGAATATGGAAGTGCTCAAGAAATGTGTGTGGAACAGCTGGATAGAGATCATCTGGCAAGATCATGGTTCTTCCCCGAGTTGGCAGAGGGAGCAGAGTGAGGATCTGGAGAAAAAGCCCAGGTTGGGACGATGGCCTGGGGCCACTGGCCTCTGGCCACAGCTGAGGCTTGGGATGGGCAGTGTGGGAGAGAAGGCCCCAGGGCAGGGAGGAAGCACAGGGCCTCTGAGCAGCAATACAAGCCAAGGATGGTGGAGTCCAGGGTGTCAGGGCAACTGCAGCCCTGGGGAGGTACTGAGGGCCTCTTGGCAGACAGCTGATTTTTATGCCTGCTCTGTCCTGCTCACTCTGCCCTCTCCTCTTCTTGTCATTTAGAGAGGAGACGAGTCCTCCTCTCTTTAGGACTCAAGGGGACAGCTTCTCTATGACCTCTCAGAGGGCAGGGTCTCTGCGGCCTCAGGTGTCTGCTGTGACCTTACCCAGCAGAGTTTGAACACGTAGGTGACCCTGAGCAAATGCTACCAGGGCCCCGGGGCTCACAGTCCCCCAGCTCCAAAGCTGAGAGGCCAGGTGAGTCCTGCTGGGGCTTCTCAATCGTGTGTCATGGGGAGTATATGCTGCTCTCCTGCCCAGTATCTGAATGGCAGTCCTGACTGGGGGGAGGAGAGGATCCCAAGAAAACTGAGAAACTGGGCCCCACCTGTCTTGGAAATTGAAAGGGGGCAGACATCCTCTCTTCCCACCCTCCAAAGGGCAGCTCGGCTAAGCTCCAGCTAAGACCATGGCTCTGTGGACAGACCTAGATGTCTACAGGGGTTGCCAGAGAGCGGTCCTGGTGAGGAGCGGCAGGGCGAGTGTCCAGAAGCAGCCGGGGGCATCCTAAGCAGTTGGCCTGTCCAGCAGGACCTGCTGTGCTCCTCTCTCTTGATCCCTGCCCAGGCTGGGTCCTATGAGCTACCCCACACTCTGCCAAGACAGATACTTTTTTTTTCACTTAACTGGAGTCCATTTTTGTCTTGTGCAACCAAAAACCTTCACTAGTAAAGAAATTGGTAGCAGGGTGATTACCGATAACAGACCCTTCTGGAAAGGGGGATGGGGGCTTGGGATTGTTTATTCCACCTGGTTGAGGAGAAGGGAAGTCAAAATATATTGGGGATTAAGTTATGGAAGCCTGGCATCTCATTGCATGCATGGTGAACCCCTAATTAAATCTGCTGTGGCCAAGTGTCTACTGGGGCTTTTGGCGAAAAGTGACTCTTACTACAAAACCTGAGTGAAAGGCACGATGAATTCAAGTACTATGAGGTGAGCTTGTTGCTTCCAACTGCGCTGGCCAGCTTACAGAGTGAGAGAATAACAAACTCAGCTCCATGAACCCCCAGGGACTCTCTATGACTATGCACAAGGTGCCTCTTCTCTCCTGCAGCCACAGGCTGGAGACATCCCTGAACCAAAAGCAGCCTGGTCCCATCAATCTGTGGATTTGTGAATTATAAAGCCAACTGAATGGACAGCTTCCCTGCTCCCTGAGTGAAAGTTAGAGTATCGGTCCTACTAGAGAGCAGACCCCCGACTTCAGGGATGGGGATCCGTGAGAGCATTCATAAGCTCCCTGAGCCGGTGCTCCTTGCTCTGGCTACTCCAAGAGCCTTGTCCTGTAAAGTGAGGCCAGTTCTCCTCATGTCTGCCCCTGCCCCCTTCTCTCCCACCAGAATAAAAAGCAGAGTCAGATCTCAGCATGGCCATGGGAACAATTACAAAGCCAAACTAGGAGGAAAAGGCTCATGTTTCACAAAAGTATTATTTTGCCAACATGTGCTGGCAAAAACCTGTGGAAATGGGTGGGAATGGACTCTGCGAGTATCTCACCGGGGGGAAGAACGTTATTCTGGATCAGGATGACTCTGTCGACATGGGTGCACCCACAGATTCTGGAGAATGTGTGCTAGCTCCAACAGCCAGGATCCAGCAGCGCTCCAGCAGGTGATCTGCTGGCTGACTAAAACCTCAGCTTGATATTGGCCCCCCATGAAATGAAACTGAAAAGCCAGAAATTCCTTGAAGGAATCCAAATATCTGAAGAAAGAGAGTGTTAGAATGGATTTATCAAGAGCAACCTGCTCACTATCCCCTAACCGTATCCTCTGGAGAGCCAAAAAGACATGCCCTACTCCCAAGGCACTGAGAAATACTTTGGCAAGGAGCACGTCAACATCTTGGAAAATTGCCATAAATGCTGTTCTCAATTAGCTGGAGATGCTGATGAGAGATGGTACCTTTGGTGGGAATTCTACAGATGGGAATGGCAGGAGCTGGCATGACAAGGGATGAGAAGCAGCATTTAAGTGCCAGAAGCCAAAGTGGTATCAGAATGTTCTGATGCCGGGGCTCTTTGGTATTATCGATCATGGGGGCTGCCAGGACACAAATGGATGGGCGACACCAATGGGGTCCTATTGGACTTGTGTAATGTTGATAAAAAGGTTTTAAAAAAATTTAACTAGGGCTGGTAGACAGAAACCTCCATGAGTGCCTAGAACAGTGTCTGGCAGATAGTAGGTGTTCAATAAATATTCATTGCTTAAACTCCACTGCCCCTTGCCTAAGTCCCAGACTTGAGTCAATAGATCCAAAGCTCTTTCAATGAAAGGGAGGCTGGTTTCCTGCAACAGCATCCTAAACACATACTGTGAATCTTCTGAGGCTCCTGTACAGACAAATACCTAGACCTTTCAGAAAGTGCTGAACACTGGCTCTGAGCTAACATTAATTCCTGGGGGCTCAGGATGTCACTACAGCCCAACACCAGGAGTGAGGGCCTGTTGGAGGTGGGATTCACGTCAGGTCATAAATGGAGCCTTGCCACGCATCCACGTGTGGTAGCCCATTGGGATCCTGAATCTGTTCTGTGGTGATTTCCCCGGCTCCTGAGTGCTCAGTTGGCAGAGACATGCCCAGTTCCTGGTAGAAACTCCACCCTGCTTCCTTCACCCATGACATGGAGACTTCTGTGGTAGGAAAGGCTAACTGGAAGCCTCTGGAACACACTCTCCCCTCCAAAGTAGGGAATCATAGGCAATACTTCATCTCTGGTGACTAAGAAATCACCAATCTAGGAGTGGAGATCCCTGCTGCATCCCTATTCACCTTCCCAGTGTGGCTTGTGCAGAAGACGAGGGCCTGAAGAATGCCAGCAGGCTGTTTAAGGTTCAGTTGTGTGGATTCTCCTGTGCTGTCCCACATGTGATCTCCTTAAATGGAACAAATCTGTTATGGTCCTTGACCATTGATTTGGTGAAAACTGTGTGTGTGTGTGTGTGTGCCTGTATGTGTAAGTGTGTATGTGTGTGCATGTGCTTCCTGTCTCAACATTCAGGAATCAGCAGAAGTAGGTTGCTTTCCCCACAACAGTGACAGCGGCATAACTTCACCACCCCACCTCAGGACTTCACCAGCTCACTAATTCTGGCCACAGTTTAGTTAGCAGAGACCCTGACCTTTCTACCCCAAAGGACCTCCCGCTAGTCTAAAGCATCATACTGATAGGACTCAGAAAGCAGCACGGAGCAAGGTCCACGTACGTGTACCAGAGTGCGGGACATAACTTCTCTGAACACACTGGGAACCTCCACTTCAGCGAAGGCTCTCGGCAAGCGGCAGAGGTGTCCAGGTGCCTGGAACATTTTGGGATAGCCCCTTGAAAGTGAAAGACATGTTCCTGGACAATGGCCCCCTACCCCCAAGAAAGACACCCAAAGCTGGGTGGGCCTCGATCTTTGAAGCAACATATGTCCTCCTTGGTGTGCTACTCTGACTCTTCCGCTGGGTGGCCCCAAAGGCAGTGGGCTTTGTGTGGGACCCATGTGAGTGCAGGCTCGCTGACCTACCTGCACTGCGAGGGGCTCTGTCACACGGCCGTCGTGGCCCCTGGGTCCCACAGTGCCCCGAGGGCCCACAGCACAGTTGGGTGCTGCGCAGAGTCTGCAGCAAATCCCAACAGTAGTCTCGCTGGGGCCCGAGGTTTCAGGGACTGTTCTTGCTCCTGGGCCCTGGTGGAGACCAACTGTCTCTGCTACCAGAGTTCGACTGTGGGCTCCTGCGATCCAAGTTTCCCAGGATGAAGGAGCATTGTCGATCAACTAAGCAACCAAGTTAGGCACCCCTCAGCAAGGGGTCAGTACAAGACCAGGCCCGGGAAGGATCAGGAGGTGACTTGAACAGGTGGCTCCCTTCACCTCCCCACCTGTGGAATCATAGGGTGCTCCTTGTGACTAGGGTCTGAGGAAGAACATTCGTGAACTGCATGTACAGCTGGCTTTGTAAGATACACCTGCACAGCCAGAAGTGGACTGTGTGGCATTCAGGGCCCTTCCCAAGGGTGGCTCTGGAGGACAGTGGAAAGGGAGATCCTCTGAGAGGCACATCTGACTGTGCACAGACAGAGGCCTGAGGCATCTCAGGACCTCCGGGCACGTGAGGGTAGGCACCGGGGGCTGAGGACAAGGAGGGGTGGAAAGGCCTCTCAGAACAGGCTAAGAATGTGAGGACAGGGTATCCCATGACAACATTTTCCCCAAAGCCCCCATTCCAAGAAGGCTCCCTGTCAATGGGCGGGCAAGGCAGCTGCCCTGGGACGTCCAGCAACCTCTTCCCCAGCCATACCTCCCTGCTCCATGAGATCCTGTGGCCAGTTAGGCATCTTGGATTCTGCCCCGCCAACTTCCCCTCACCCCAGTGACCTGCTGCCACCACTGCTGTGGATGGGAAGGACCAAGGTTCCAGGCTCACCACTGTATAAAGACTCACATGGTTTGTAAAGAGATCCTCGAAACCACCCTGAAAGGTGTGAAATTATCAACCATGCTTTTCAGATGAGAAAGCAAAGACCAAAGTGCTTAGGTGATTGTGCCAAGATTGTACAACGTGTCAGTGACAGAATCAGAATTCAATGGGGGGGGGTGTCTGTGTGCTCAGAGTCACAGGTCTGACACCAGCCAGGCTCCCCTGTTCTTCAAAGCCGTCTCCTGCACTGGCTAGTGCTAGCGTAAGTTCCTGAAAGGCTCCATCCCTCTCCCCTCACGTCTGCACTGGAATTACCCCAGGCATGTGAGCTGATTCACAGGCTGCTCTTCCAGACCTGCCCAGGACCAGGCTGAGGGAAGGCTCCGCAGGGCCGGCCCTGGGTCACCTGGCTGCTTGCCTTTCCCCAGAGCTCTCAGAGCCGGAGAACTCTGCCCCCACCCTTCAGTCTCCACCTCTGGGAGAAGGTGGCCTCACAGCCAGCACAGCAGCTTCTTCACCGGGGCCAGTCCCCTCCCAGCTGTCCCCCTCCTCCCTGGCCAGTCCTCTGGCAGCACTTCCCGGCCTCCTTTGTTATGCAGATGGTGCCTCAGTCAGAGTCATCGCCAGCCGCCTCCCACTCCCGCCTACCCGCCCACATTGCTCACCGGGGAAGGTGGAGTTTGGCAATCTGCAGCTGGCCACCCCTCTTGACAGTGTCCCGGAGCCTACTGCTCACTTGGGGTCCCCGTTGGGAGCAGGGTAGGTGGAGGCACCCCAGACGAGTGGGTCCCTATGGCCGCTGTGAGCAGTCCTGGAATTGGGGTTTGGGGAGGGGGACGCCTCGCGCAGAAGCCTAACCTTCCCCCAGGCTCCTGTTTCCCTCCCTCCGCGTAGACACCCCTTCCCCAAAATGGTGCCCCAACCCCATAGCGTACCCTCCCTCGGTACCCTCAGGTACCCTCCGTCCGCGTTATAACAGGATCACCCACTTCCTGGGCATCTCCTGGGCCAGGCACAAGCTGTCCTTCCCGGAACCGGCGGGCCTGCGCGGAGGGCCCGAGGCTGCCGAGTGCCGGGCGTCCAGGGCGAGCCGGTGCCCGGGAGGCCAGCAGGAGCGCTCGCCTTCGCCAACGCTGGCCCGGGCGGCTGTCCAGCTCCCTTCCGACGCGGCGCCTCTCCTTCCCCGCGGTCGGGGCGGCCACACTCCGTTTCCCGGTTGGCACGTCGGAAAGTTGGGGGCGCCAGGGAGCGCCCGGAGTGCCCCACCCACCGCTGCCCGGCGGTCGGTGGGGCGCAGCGGCGGCGCCGGCTCTCCTGCTCCCCGCGCGCGGCCAGAAGCCGCCGAGCCCACCCGCGGGTCCGAGGACGCCGTCTCTCACCTTGAAGAGGCTTCGGAGGAAGTGCACAACGCCGAGCATGGTGCCGGGGGTCGCGGCGCCGGGAACCCCGCAGGACCGAGAGCGCGCCGCCGAGCCCGGCTCCGGACGCCACCGCGCGCCCCGCCCGGCCCGCCTCCCCGCGCTCGGCCGCTGGGGCACGTGCGGGTCTGGGGACCGCCCAGCCCCGCCCCGCCTGTCCCGGGCTTTGGTCGCCCGCGGACCCGGGGACACACAGACGGACACTGGAGCCGTCCACCGGCACGAACCAGCGGCCCACGAGCCCCCTCCTTCCTGCGGCTTTCCCGGGGCCCAGCGGAGCTCCCGGGCGGACTGGGAACCCGGAGTGTTTTCTGAGAAAGAACAAGTGAACTCGCGCCTTGCACACAGGCGCACATCCACCCTACAGCTGGATCCCCTTGATCTCCCCATACCCTCGTCCTGACTCTGTCTCTGCCCGCTTCAGGGGAAGGGTAGCCTCTCTTTCTGTCTGGGAGCTTTGCTTTTCAAACTTCCAGAACTTTTAGAGCATTTGCTCAGTATGCTCATTTGCCAGTTGAGGAAACAGTCCAAGAGGCTCAGCAACGCGTCTGCGCTCACACATCTGGTGAGAAGCAGGTGTGGACAAGAATCCCTAGGACCTAATTCCTGGTGTAGAGCTCGCTCTCCTTCCTCCCTGCGTTTCCAAGCACGCTCCTGCAGACAGGATCTAAGTGGAGAATTCTCTCAGGTGCAAGAGACCTGTTTTCTGCTAAGGGGCAAAGGGAAGTCTTGGCTGTTTTCTTTGTGGGGTTTAAGGAGATGCGACCTGCCCAGGAGCCACACTCCCACTGGCCACTAGGGCACAATATTTTTATGGACCAACAAAAATGTTTTAATTTTAATTTCTGGTGAAATCAGAAGAAAAATCTGAGAATCATCATCATCATCATCCAGCCTGGATTATATTTATCTGTATATGAACGCAATTCTAAAAAGCAATTTTAAATGTGTGTGTGTATATATATATATACATATATATATATATATAATATACATATTTTTGTGTGTGTGTGTGTGTGTGAGGAAGATTGGCCCTGAGTTAACATCTGTTGCCAATCTTCATCTTTTCGCTTGAGGGAGATTCTCCCTGAGCTAACATCTGTTCCAGTCTTCCTCTATTTTATGTGGCATGCTGCCACAGCATGGCTTGACAGCTGTGCTAGGTCCTTGCTCCGCAATCCAAACCTGGGAACTGGGGCCACCAAAGCGGAGCATGTGAACTTAACCATTATGCCACTGGGCAGGCCCCTAAATAGGTCTGTTTCTTTATGCCAGAAGGGGCCCATGAAGAAAAAGTGCCAAGGGTCTCTGGGTGTCACACTGCAGTTCTGCTCCAAGCCCACCATTTCTGGGATCAGGAGTCTCATGGGGGCTTAGCATCTGCCCAGACTGGACTTACACACCCCCCTGCCCATGCCTGCACCCCCTCGTCCAATTTATGGCCCCCCTGAATGCTGTTCCTGGTCAGCAGCACATGTCCAGTGTTGCCTGGTGGAGTATTTTTCCCTCACACTCAACCTATATCTGACTCTCCGCAGGCCCTTGGAGCAACCCAGCCAGGACAGAAAGCCTAGCAGGTCAATGCCTAGAGTCTGTGGGGTCTGGGAGCAGAGGAGGCAGCCATGAGATCATCTGAAACTCCTGTGTCCCCAGCTCTACTCTCCATCACCCAGGGTCCATGCACCTTGCTAGAAGCATGTCCCCGAGGCCTGTGGTGGTGGGAGGAAGGCATGGATTTGGCATTGGGACGCCCGGCTGTGCTTTGCACAAATTGTCCTCCCCTCTAAACCCAAGTCCTTAACGTGAGAGAGGAAGGTCTGCCTGATGCAGCTGCTGTGGAGATTGAAGGAGAAATTAGACTTCACAGGTGCTCAGCAAATGTTAATTCTCTCTTCTTTGAGGCCTTAAAGTGGCAAAGGGCTGGGAGGTCCAGTGAAAATACACACCCCTGGCCACAGATTACACATCTACATGGACTTCTTTTTCTGTTTGGTGGAAGAGGCCATGGATCATGGGTTCTCAGACTTGAGCAGGTGTCAGAGCCACCTGGTGGGCATGTTAGAGCACAGGCTGCCTGGCCCACCCAGAGCTTCTGGAGAGTAGGTCCAGGGTGGGGCCTGAGTCTGCATTTTAACAAGTTCCCAAGTGACACTGCTGCTGCTGGTCCTGGGACCACATTTGGAGAATCCCTGGTCCAGGAAGTGAGGCCTGGGACAGATCCCAAGTCAGAGAATAACCATCAGGACGGTTCCATTTGCCAAGCACCTACCGTGTCCCAGCCCCGGACCAGGTCCTTGCCATGGTTTGTGCCATTCACTCTCTCAGCAGTCCTGGGGGAAATGACAACACCGAATGCTCAGGAGGAAATAAATCAAATCTAGTCTTATGTCTGAGTTTTTCTTCTGGAGAACATGATTTTAGGAGAACTTGACTGCATTGTGGAGTTAAAGGTATGCTCTCTCTTTTGTTATTAAAAGATAAAAGAAAAAAGGTCAGTGGTTGCCAGGGGTTAGCAGCGAGGAAGGGACGGCTAGGCAAAGCACAGAGGATTTCTAGGGCAGTGAAATCCTCTGTATGATACTGTAATGGTGGGTATGTGTCACCATAGTCCAAACCCACAGACTGTACAACACCAAGACTGAACCCCAATTAGTGTACACCGTGGACTTCGCATGACAATAAGGCATCAATGTAGGTCCATCACTTCCAGTAAATGTGCCTCCCTCGTGAGGGATGTTGATGACCCACATGCATGGGAGAGGCAGCGCATGGGAATCTCTGTGCCTTCCTCTCAAGTGTGTTGTGAACCTAAAACTGCTCTGAAAATACTATATTAAAAAAAGACAAACCTGTTAGATTTGCAGAAGAATTTGCATAACATGGTTTCCTTTTTTTTTTTTTTTTTTTACCCTCATGGGCTCTTTTACGATACAGTTTCTAATTGCCAAGCTCACTGTATTTAAATTCTCTGATCCTGTCACATACTGCAATTACACAGGTTCAACACATGGGAGTCTGGGGGTAGGAATCAAGTGGTCAGAGGGAAAACATTGCACCAGATGCCAGGAGGCCCAGAGTGGCAGGAAGGGCGTGGGCTCGGCAGACAGCCTGGGCTCAGGGGTGTCCTGTGCTTCCCGCACTGGTGGCCTGCCCTCACTCACTGGAGCCAGGACCCACCTCACTGTGCCATCCTGCCCCATCACATCACATGTGGGCAAGACTGGGCTGCTCTATGAAAGGACCATGGAGGCTGCAGGCCGGGGTGAAGGTGGAAAGCCCCAGAGCCCAAGAGCCTGGCTCTGCAACCTGTGTGTGCTCGAGCAAGTTGCCCAGCCCTTGTGCCTCAGTGTTCTCATCTGTGAGATGGGATGATGCTAGGACCAGCTCTCAGGGTTATCGTTGTCATAGCTCGACATTCAGTGTCATGATTATGCAACCCCTTCACCCTGAGGTCAGTGAGGGGACTAGGTATTTTTACCAGCACTTGAGGGGGAACGACCCACCTCTTCTGAGGTGGCTGTGAGGGGCATGAGCTGGCTAGCACGCAGCCAAAGGCATAGACATGAGTGCCCTCCTTTAGGAAGAGAGGATGGGAGCCGCAGGCCCTGCCCAGGCACCCATGTGGCACCTGTGTGTGGCCACTGAGTGCCCTAAGCAGGCTGCAAGCCCCTCGAGGGGAAGGTTGAATCTCCTCTCACGTCCCATCTACAGTTTATAGTCATTTCAGATCAGCCCAATAAAATAGATTTGTTCAAGTAATATTTACTGAGCACCTAATGCCTGCATGCATGTATGATCTGGTTTGCCTGCCCTGAGGGGACTCTTGGAAACAAATCAACAAACAGAAAATCAGATTGGATTAAGTGCCATTGAGGTAAAAAGTGCAGAGGTGAGGGATGGAAAAATGATTTGGGTGGCCTGGGAAGTCCTCTCTGAGCCCTGGAGGCTGAGAAGAGCCAGTCACACAAAGTCCAGGGAAAGAGGGTCCGTGAAGAGGGGATAAAGGCGCTGAGGCCGCAGTGGGCTTGGTGGGGAGGCAGGAAGAAACCAAGCAGCTGCACCTCGGAGAGCAGAGAGGAAAGTGGGTGGAGCTGAGGTGGGAGCCCAGGTGTGGGGACAGAGCAAAAGGGCCCTGGAGGCCAGAGGGAGGGGTGTGGATATCCTAAGGGCAGTGGGAAGCCACTGCATTGGGTGTAGAAGGAAGCAGACCTTTGAGGCCCGGATGAAAGGGGCTCTGGGGAAGGTGCTGTTCGGGCAGCCATGGGGGCAAGAGTTCTGCTTCGAACACGTGAAGTTTGGGTGCTACTTTGGGTCCAGCCCTGGGATTCAGAGGGCAGGGGAGCAGGGTGCCTGCCTTCTGGGAGCGCACAGTCTGGGGAGACAGAGGAGGGCCACGCAGGGATCCTCCAGCTGCAGCGTGGGAGGCCTGAGCTGAAGGTGTCCTGTGGGCACTCGCCTGAGTCCAGGCCTCAGCACAGGGAAGAGAGAGAGGGGACGACGCAGCCTCAGCCTCAGGCCCTTGGGGTCTCATCTTGGCTGACCCTGGCAATGCGCACACGTGGCCCTGTCCTCTCCCCTTCTCACAGTGCTCGCTCCTGTCGCCATGCCTCACCTCTGGCCATGCTGTTCTCTGTCTGTGGGATGTCCCTGCCCCACACCCTGGCTCCCCTGTGTCGAGGCAGCCCCTTCCCAGTGTCCAGGCTCCACTAAGCCCCACCTCTTAGAGGAGACCTTGCCCAACCCCTAGGAAGGGCCCCTCTGCCGTGGTCCACTGGAGCCCGGCTGCCTCTTGAAGGACGGGGCTCCCTGGGGACAAAGTGGGACTGAGTCTTGGACAGGCTGAGCCCTGTGCCCCCCTGAGCAGGTCCCTGTGCCTGCTGCCTGGGGGAGCGAGTGGGTGTCAAAAGCCTTGTCCAGAGGCTACAGGGCTGTGAATGCTACCAGTCAGGAAGCACTGGGAGGGCATTGTTGGCTCCTAGAAATAGCAATCTTGTCTTTAATGAGGCACTAATTCTGCCTCCTGAGGAGGCCTCAGCACTCAGAGTTCTCCAGAAGCCCTGTTTAGGCCGAGCAGGGGCCCCCTGGGCAAAGGGGCTCAAGAGGAGTAAGGGCCATGTCAGAGAAACACTGGAGGCTTCTCACATCAGCCTTTCACAGCCCACTAGCCCTGCAAGCCCCTCAGCCCAACGGGGGTCACAGCGCCCTCCCCGTGGCGCCCCCAACGGGCCAGCGAGCAGGCCCTGTGGCAGCCATCCGCTCGCGGCCTGGGGAGCAGGGGCAGGCTTGGGGAGAGCCTGGGCCGGCTTCCCGGAGGAGGGACTCACTCCCACACAGACACAAAGTGAGACGCAGACACACACAGCGTGCACACACAGCAGGACGTGCACACCCTTCCCAAGCCCGGCCCGCACAGTCGGCGTTTCCTGGAGTCTAGCAACCGACGGCTCCATCCCTCCTGTTCGGGTCTGAACCGAGCCTCCCAGGCACCCCTGGCGGGAAGGCAGCCTGGAAGCCCACCTGGGGCCTCGCTTCCTCATGTGGCAGGTGCCCCTCTGTCTGCAGTGTCACTGGTGCCTGCAGCTCCTTTCTGCTGAGGGACTTCATGTATGTCCCTTCCAGGGAGGAAGCAGCACTTCAAAGAGAAGGGGTGGGCCTGGTCCCCAGCACATCTCTCCAGGGGTGGGATTGCCGCTGGGGGGGCCTTCAGGGAGGAGAGCATTTCAGGAAGGGCCGTCAACTCTCACATCCCACACAGACGCGTCACTGGTGCCCCAGGAAAAGCTGGGCCTGAGCCCTGCAGCAGGACCGGGCACACCCCCACAGGGCTGCCGCTCGAGCTCTGGGGAAATGACCCTGGGTTCAGACCATGGCTCTGGCCCCCTTTGGCAGAGATGTTCACTGAACTCCCCAGACGAGCCGCCAGGACAGGGCTGGCTCCGATGCGGGAACAGTTGGGGCATTTGAGCCCAGAGAAGTAGATTTGGCAATAACACGACCAGTTCAGTGCATTAACAAGCAGCCCTCTCCCGGCTCTCCCCCCAAAGCCTGGAAACGCCAGTCCTGACCCTGGGGTCATGACTCATGCAGCATGCTCTGTGCAGGACAAGGAAAAGAACCCACAGAGTCTCTAGCCCATGCTGCAGACAGTTTATTACAAAGGGAGAGAAAAGAAAAAGAAATGAAAAGGAAGAAAAAAGGAAGAAAGACAGTCTTTACTTGGGAACAATGGGAACCGTCTCTTTCTGTCTTTGCTGTTAGAACTGTCAAGCTCGGGGCAGAGCAGACATGTCTCCGAGAACCCCAGGACCTCCTGTGAGCTTCAGGTCCTGCTCGCAGCCTTCTGCACCACCAGGGAAATCACTGGGGTCTGGACTGTGGAAGAGGGCCCAGAGGGCTGGACAGGGCCAAGGACAGGTTTCTGGGGGCTGAGCTCAGATGCGAAGGGAGTGACATGCCTCCTCAGGGTGCTGCTCACTGGGCATAGCCCTGGGAAAGGCAGGGGTGGGGAGACAGGGGTCTGCTGGAACCTGGGCATGTGGGAGCCTCAGATGTGGGGTCAGGATCCTCACTCACAGCCACTCCTCCCAACAGCACGTTCCCTCCCCTGCATTTTCCTGTCCCGTCCGCACCCCCCCACCCCCCGACCGCTGCACTTCACCCTTCACATGCTGGGATGAATTCTCCTGTCCTGGTCTAAGACCACCCTCGGCCGCCCCAGCCCCACGCCCCTGAAGTCCTGGAGCAGGGGCAATGTGTGCCGCTGGGCATCACTTTTCTCAGTGCAAGGACACAGCTGACTGAGCAGGGAGGGAGGATTAGAACTGAGGTGGATGGAGTGAGAACGGGTGCAGGAGGAGGATGGTTAGAAGGTGTTTCTGGGAGCTTGCCTTTGAGCCAAGGTCTGTGTGTGACAAGGAGCCAGTGGCTTCAGAATTCTGAGACAGAACTTGTGTGGGATTCCTCAGGGGTTGGGTCCCACAGGTGTGGGAATGAGCTGGCCACACTGGATGCTATGTCAGAGGCGGCCTGAGGACCTGCAGAGAGCAGCTGGGAGCATGGGTGCTGGGCAACTTGAGGCAAGTTACTTGACTCTTCTGTGCCTCCCTTTCCTCATCTGTAAAACCTGGGCGATCATTGTACCTGCCTCCTAAGTTTGCTGTGAGGCTGACTGCATGAAAGGAGGCGTCAGCACGAGCCTTATGTGAGGTAAACACGTTCCATGGAGCTGAGACTCTCCTCCCAGTGCCTGGCAGGGGGAGTGGGTGTTGATGACAGAAGGAGTGACAGACAATCTTTTTATTATTGCTTTAACGATAAATGATACCAGTAAGAAGAAGTAGGATTCCCCTTCCCGAGCAGCTCCGCTCACTGGGCCTGGGCCCCTCCCAAGGTGACCCTCCTCCATTCACAGAGAGCCTCTCAGCTGAGCCTGGTCAACCTGCAGAACTGAGAGTGTTAATAATAAATGATTGCATTAAGCCCCAAGGTTTTGGGGTGCTTCCCGCCTCCTGCTGTTGAAGTGAGGCCCAGTGTCAACACGCACAGCAGGGAGCAACATCTGTAACCCCGTCTGCCTCTACTACTGAATTGTAAGTTACCACCACTGCGTGTGTGATGCTCCAGGAAGTGGTGTGTGTGTGTCTGTGGCCCGTGCACCCTGGCACACATGTGGGTTGTGGCTCGAGGAGAGGGATGAGAGTGTGGAGCAGCTCTAGGGGTGTCATGGGAGGGGCCTGAGCTGGGCTTTGGAGGCATGAAGGACTGGAGTGAGGGCACACCCAGGGCCACAGGCAAGAGCAGCAAAGGAAGTGGACCCGGATCTGGTGCTGGTGGCCCCTGGAGAGAAAGGGGGCAATTTAGATCGCTGGCCTCAGGGGAGAGGAGACAGGGCAGCTGACATGGGGCAGCAGGCAGGCCTGTGGCTGGGGACTTACTTGGGGCTGAGTTGGACCAGCATGGGGTCCAGGCTGGGCAGAGGAGGGGACTGAGTTGGGCAGGAAGGCGCCAGTCTCTGGGTGACGCGGGGCTGCCTGGCCCCACAGAGGCCAGAATGGGCTTTTGTGTGCAGCGGATGGTGGTGTGTTCCCAGGCCTGGTGGGGAGAAGTGGGTGGAGGCAGGAGATGGCTGCAGGAAAGAAAGGGGCCATAAAACATGATGAAGATGCCCACCTAGTGCCCTTGCTAGGCAACAAGTAGCTTTTCTTCCAGGCCCAGAAGGCCGGGGGCTGCATTCTCTGAACAGGGGCCTGGCCAGGGGCTCTGAGAGAAGTCCCCATTCAGGATGGAAAAGGCTCCGCCTGGCCTCTCTGGAGGGAGCTGGGCTGTGGGCATAGTGCGGGCCAAGCAGTGTTGTTCCCATGGCAGGGCTGTCCTCCTCCTCCATCGGGGCCAAGAGGACACCCAGGTTTAGTTGGAAGAAGAATAAATCAGAGCCAGAAGCCTGAGTTGTCCGAGCTGTAGCTTCGTCTCCTTTAGTGGGTCTGCCCAGGCTGTGAATTCTGTCTCCTGTCTCATGAGCAGGCCTGGCCCTGAGGGAAGCGTCGGTCGCATGGGAGTGACCCCTGGGCACAGCCTCACCCAGGGGTGGGCGGGGCCCCCATGTCACAGGAGGACAGTGTGGAACCGGGCCTTCCTTTGAGGAGGACCCTGCAGCTGGAGAGCATCCATGCACTCTGACATAGCATCCACACAGACCTGCTTTCTGAGAGGAGGGGCTGAGGATCCTGAGAAGGGGGCCCCATCGGAACTCTCCAGGATCTCATTTGGACCTGAGTGAAGGCTTGCGTTCTGCTGCGCTGGGTAGCTCTCCCAGTCCCACCTCCCTTCTAGGCTAGGCCGGCAGCTGACCACGAGCTGAGCACTTCTCTGAAGCAGCCGGCCCTGCCCTGGAGACCAGCCCCGGGAACCCGTGGGCAGGGGACAGCCAGGCAGGTGCCAGAGCCAGGGTGGCCCTGCAGTGCTGCTCGCTGACCACACCTTCACTGTCCTCATCGCGCCCACCACACAGCGAGCCCTGAACCTGTCCTGCTCCGTCCGCCTGGCCCGTGCTGGCAGTGAGATAGACATTGGGTCCTTGCGCCCGGGAGCCAGGCCAAGGCTGCTCTCAGCAACGGGGCACACAGGGAGAAATCCGCTCATAACTCAGGCATGCCTGGCTGCTGGCCCCCGAGACTGTGCGCTGGTGTGAGACGCCTTTCCAGAGGGTCAGTGTGTGTGCGTGTGAATCATTCCTGCTTACACATGGGAGCTCAAGCAGAACAGAAAGACTGAAAGAGGGTCCTTCACCCTCATTTCCCATCCGGGGCATCTGAGTGCCTTGGTGACTCATCTTCCCATGCAAAGCAGGAACCTGAGAAGAGATTTAGATGTTTCGGCACAGTGTGCATTTGTGTCTCTGTGAATCAGTTATCTTACAAAGAAACAATCACAATTTTCAAAAAAGAAAGCAGTTTGGCAGCAGTTTAGGTTGTGTTCACAAGAACCTTTAGGTTTGGTGTGAAGAAATGATCCAGGTGGTCGTGCTATGGGCTGCTCAGAATCCTATCCGTGTGGGTGTGTGCTAGCCCCCATCAGAAGGCCCCGGGGCTGAGCTGCACAGACACAGGGCTCCAGCCAGCCTGTCGGCCTTCTAACAGCCACTCTCCCCACTGCCCGGATCCACACAGAGCAGGCACTTCACCCGCATCAGGAGCCCGTTTCACAGATGAAGAAATGGAGGTTCAGAAGTTACGATGTCCCACAGTCATCCCCTCCAGGGTGGGAGAGGCATCAAGATTCAATCCCAGGTCTGGCTGACTTTCTACTGCATGAGGAAGGGATGGGGGGTTATGTCCCGAACCCACTAGGTTCATGAGGGGGTTCCCTGGGGATGCAGCCAAGTCACAGGGGCATGACAGGGACTCGGTGTGCATGGGGCAGAGGGAGCAGCTGGCCCAGGGCAGGCCCCCTTACCTCTGGCTGTGGGAAGGTCGGCCAGACAGAGCAGGGGGACAGCAGGGCTGCGACAGCGGGTGCTTCCGACTTTGTCTCCTGTGGCCTTGGGGAAGTTCCAGCCTTTGTGGGCATCAGGTTTCTCACCTGGGAACAGGCCTCAGAAGGTCCCTGAGGGGCAGGGACTTGAATGAACGCATGAGGGAATGAACATGAAATAGGGCACCTGGGTTACTTGGCTGAATCCTTGCCCCATGTCCCCTGAGGTTGTCCAGGGGCCGCTGGCCAGCTGGCTAAGTTATCACGGTCAGGAAGCATGAGCAGGGTCATCTCAGCCAGAGGCAGCTGATGCCGCAAAGTGCATAGTGCTCAGGTGTGCTGAGACAGCTTCCCCCACAGTCCTGATCTCCTGGAAATGAGGTGACAGCAGAAGTACTGTCAGTCTGTGCAGGCTGACTAGAGAGACGGCTCAGAGGGAGACATCCCTCAACTGCCAGACCCCAGATTCTCCCCGGCAGGATACCCACTCTCACTCCTACCACCTCTCCCACCGCCATCAGCTGCTGCGTTCTCTGAGGAGCCGTCCCCTCGCCTTCCAGGCACACAGATTCCAGCAGGACCAACGCGATGCAGGAGCTGGCCTGGCCATCCCTTCCTCACCTCTCCCTGCTCCCCTGACCCTGGAGAGTAAACCCCTTCCTCGATTCCACCCTGAAACTCAGTGCACCTGCCCTGGAGCCGACCGTGCATCCAGCCATGCCACAGCCAACAAGGCGCCCCGGAGTGTGCAGAGAGGGTGGGCTTTACACCTGCGGATACTTGAGGACGTGATCCAGCCTGGCAGGACACCTCAAAGGTGTGGTACGGCTGTTCTGCTCCAGAAAGGACGGGAGCTCTCCTTGGTACAGGATGGGTGAGATGGCCCTTGCACCCAAGAGCTGAGACCTGAACGTAGAGTTGGCTCCAGCAGGAAGACAGTGGCGCGGCTGAAACATGTGGCCCCCCATCTCCTCGAGGGCAGCTCCGCCTGGCATAGAGCGGATGCCTGTCTCCGTTCTCTGCGGAGTGCATGCTGGGTGGAAGTGGTCAGCTCTAAGCTCCCTTCCCCTCCCCAGTAGGGGGATAGCGGGCAGTAGGTTGTCCTCACAGCTTGGCTAGGACCTCTCAGTGTAAACTGCTTTCCTCCAGCTGGAGTCTCTGATGGATCTTTTGGAGCCATCGCCCTCCAGAGGGTGGAGCAGGGACAAACATGCTTCTGCTGAACCCGGACCATGATATCAACCAGGAGCATGCTGGGAAAACAGGGCACGGGTCCACTAATGATAGATGCTTGCTTAGCGCCTGTTAACTTAGTTAATACAGAGTCTCAGCAGTCATCTATGCTGGTTAGTTTTCTAACAATAGCAGAATTCCTCCCCCCTCCCTCCCTCCCTCTCCCTCCTCTCCCCATTCCTCTACCCCCAACCCTTGCCTCCCTCCCTCCCTTCCTTTATTCTCTCCTCCCCCTACACTCCCTCACTACAGGCAGCTGCTTTTGGAGTGTGTCCTGGGAACCAAGTGTCTTGTTTTCCATGTGAACGTATTTTGAAAGTGCACAAACACCGCTGTGCTAGGGTTGTGATTCTCGGTGGGCTTCCACATTCTGTTCTGGTTTGGGCCCAGTCAAGTGGCCGTGGGCGCCCCGGAGAGCGAGCATCATCTAGGAAAGCACTCCTGCATTCCCTTCACTCGGCACTCAATGCTCCTGACACCAGGTGTCAGTTTTCCACACATCAAGCAATTCTCTGCAACATCAGCAATTTACTTTAGTCTCACAATTTAATTCCATTCTGACACTGTCTGCCTAGTGTTCCATCCCACCAGTTAAGGCTCAGTTCCACAAGACTGCCCCTCCAGTCTAGGTTGTCCCCACTACTTCTGAGCAACTGGTTATAAACTGGAGTTCCCACAACTCCCTCTTTGGGTTGGATGATGCGCTAGAATGGCTCACAGAACGCAGGGGAACACTTCCTATGTTTACCAGTTTATTATAAAGGATATGATGAAGCCGACAGCTGAAGTGGTCGTGGAGTGAGGTACATGGGGAAAGGCGTGGAGCTTCCATGTCCTCTCCAGATGCATCACTCTCCCAGCCCTTTACGTGTTCACCACCCCGGAGGCTCTCTGAATCCACACTTGTGGGATTTTTATGGAGGAGTGACAGATTATTAACTCCATTTACAGCCCCTCTCCTCTCTCCAGAGAACAGGGGTTGGGGATGAAAGTTCCAAGCTTCTAATCCAGGCTTGGTCTTTCTGGTGACCAGCCCCATCCAGGAGCCCACCCACAGTCACCTCATTAAAGCAAACGACACTCCTGTCACCCAGGAGACTACAAAGGTCTTAGGGACTTGGTGTCAGGAACCAGGGTCAGATACCAATATATATATTTTCTGTCATTTCACGAGTGTGTCCGCCCCATTTTCTCATCCTCACCCCAGGAGTGGGCATCAGGGAATGAGGGCTCCTCCCACATGAGTGAGGCTGGCTGCTCTTGCTTGTCCTTGTCCCTATCTCCTCTCACAGCTTGCGAGGCAGAGAGCCAGGCCCCTTTTGCCACACGAGTCAGGCTGAGGAAGAGGCTGAGGAGGTTGCGGCCTGGTCAGCTGCTGTCTCTCAGCTTGGCATCCACCCCATGCAGATGGTCTTCACCCCTTGGCACCTGCAGCCTCCTCCACAGGCCTTCAGCCACAGGTGTGTCTTCCGGGAGCACAGGGCCCACTTCTTCCCCTGAGTCGCTCCAGCCCCCAGCTGAGCTTGGCACAGCCTGGGGATTGGTGACATTCTCCCCCAAAGATGGGCACACTGCCAGAGAGGGAAGGTGAGACGGGAGGGAGCAAAGGAGAGACAGAGATGGTGGGCTCTGGCCTCCTCACTGCCTGCGAACAGGTCTCTTAATTGCTTCCCCGCACTTTCTGCGTCGTTCAGTGGGAATAGGGAGGATCTTTCTGCAGTTGCTGTGGCCCCTGAATCGATGGTGCATCTGGTGCAGAGCATGGTGGAGCCCTCGGGCTGCTTTCCCAAACTCTCCCTTCTCTGCCTCCCTGCAGCAGGCACAGGGCTAAGGCTGGGCTGGAGGAGTCAGGACGAGAGCCCACTGGGCGCCAGGGCCATGCCCTCAGTGGTGCACTGGAATCTGATCTAGTCCTCGGGAGCTGCTGGGTTCGACCTCAGCCACCCTGGAAGTCCAGCCATTTGATGAAAACCACCCTTCTGGGTGCTAAGCCTGGCCCTGCAGGTGGAGAAGGGCTCCCACCCTGGAGCACAGTGCTGGCTGCTTCTGAGTGAGGATTCCTGCGAGAACCGAGATGCACAGAGGCCTTCAGGTTGTGGCTAATGGCAGAGGGAGGCGTTGATGCCTGGGGGGAGAGGAGACCAATGAGAAAAGTGGTGAGGGGGTCTTGACTCTCCCTGGAGAGATGCCCAAGTTTTGGCTTTGGCCACAGGAGATGGGGTAATCCAGACGGACTTCAAGAGACCCGGGTATAGGAAGCCTGGGTTGGGGTGAAGAGAAGTGAACATGGGAGACACCATGAGCCTACCCATGCCTGCGGGATGCTGACCACTGCACAGCACAGCATTCAGGGTGAGTGGGGCCATAAGAGCCATCTATGTTTTAGCACTCAGAGGAGACATTCTGCATGAGATTTGGGATATGGAAGCAAAGCAGTGCCACATTCTTTTTCACACTGAGGATGTTGGGCAAGGTCTCACAAATGCCCATGCTCCCCTGTTGGCTCACGTTGTTGGTGTGGGCAGCAGCCTGGCTGCAGCTCTGCCAGCCCCTGCTGGACCCTCCCTCAGCTTGGGTCTGAGCATGTTCAGCTCCTGGAGAAGGGCGCCGGCTTCGCCTGCAGGATGCCCATCATCCAATTTGGAGGCTTGGGTTCCAGCTGGTCCTGGGGCTTCCCATGGCTTTCTGTTCTTCCTGTTTTCCCCAGCATATCCACTTCCTCCTTCCCTGCTGACTTCAAGCCCCGAGCCAAGGGGCAAAGACAGGAGCCTTCCACACGCTGATCACCCAGTTCCACACCATGCAGCATCCCATGCCTAAAATGAAGCCTTGAGCATATGTCATCCCAAACGGTTCTGCTCACTTGGCTCACTCGGACGGTGGCATCCACTCGTTAGCGAGCTCATCCCCCAAACACAGCCCCAACAGGCTGCACCGCACCCAGAGGTCCCAGCCCTGCCTCTGAAACGAGTCAGGATCAGCTGGCCACACACCCTCCCCGCCGTGGCTGAGCAGTGCAGGTGTGTCTGTGTCCACACTCCTCCCCTACCTACCTCATGCGTCCTGCCCAGACCCCTCAGCCTCCTGGATATGCTCAAGTTTCCCTCTATCCCCCTTGCTGATGTAAGCTCTGGATGCCAGAACAGGGCCCCGCCCCTTGGGAACAAAAGGCACTGGAGTTGGAGGGCCTCCCCTGCTGGAGTAGAAACCACACACCTGTGACCTGGCTCCTCAGGGCAGCATCCCCGGCTACGGACGACACTCAGGCAGAGGGTGTCCAGAGACCTCAGATTTGGAACCTCACATTTATCCTGTAAACTGCACCTCGTGGATCAGGCCTCATGTTCTAGGCCATCTCAGCACAGAGAGAGCCACACTCTGAAATCCTCAAAGCATTTAGTAACCCATTTTGGGATACGGTCAGAAATCAACTTCAGATTCAAATTTAAGCTGAATTAAGAGTCAACTCTTTTAGTAGCAGGGGTCTTTCCTCCCTGGTACAGCTGTGAGGTCATTAAGAGCCAGGAAGTTCATTTCTCTCCATTTCTTCCATTTCACTAGATCATATTAAAAATGCGGTAGAGCTGGGCTGCCTGACGAATCCCAGCTCTGACTCATATATACCGTATGATCTGAAACAAGTTGCTAACCCTCTCTGTGCTTTAATTTCCTTCCCTGTGAGTAGGGATAATAACAATACCCCTGCCTTACAGGGCTGTTGTGAGGGTTAAAATAGATGAGCGATTTAAAGCAAAAGTTCTGCGTTTGTTAGCTGCACAATTACTTAATTTCATCTGATGGAACTATTTTTCCCTAAGTCCCCAGTGTGCTGTGCACTGCGCTCTGGGAGAGGGTCCCCCAGGTTGTCCAGGAGGCCATCGCTCAGGGCTCCAGGGTGAAGAGTCTGCGCAGGGGCGGCGCTCCGGTGCCGGCCCCCAGTCTCTGGGCAGCGCCTTTTCTGACGCGGAGGTAGACGCCCCCTCTTCTCAAAAACTCAAGCTGAAGCTTCCGGCTGAACACGCTTTCTTTTGGGCTCTGGGAACAAATTTGTCATCATAAGCCGTGGCCCCAGGCCAGAGTCCCTCTCCTTGTGAGGAAAGCCGCTCCAGCGAAGGGTCTTTCTTCCACCCTTGGGAGGCCTGTTCCTTCCGCACCTCCGAGGAAGAACACGGCTTTTCCACTTCGGCCTTGCTTTTCTCCGAGCGCACAGGCTGCCAGCAATGTAGCAGATGGGGAAGGGGCAACAACTTTATTTCCCTAGTCTAGCTGTGATTAGAAGGTTTTCTGAATATTTCAACCAACTGAGGACTGAGACCCGGACCTAGATGCTGCCTGCAGACAGCAGCCCACAGCAGCACGAGGTGCTGGGCCAGGATCTGGTCGGGGGAGCACAGCGCCGCGGATCCGGCGCCTGAGTGACGGGGCCTATGCCCCGCTGCTCTGCCCATACCCAGGCAGTTCTAGGGGGGGGCAAGTGTCGGGAACTGACAAGGTCCGCTGACTCTTGCTCACGCCAGCTCTGGTCTGGGGCTGCCGTGGCGGCAAAGAGCTGCCACATTCCCCTGTGTCACATGCATAAGAGCTGGAGGGGCTGCCGGTTGGTCGCTAGAAGGAGACGGAGCTATGGGGCCGCGTCCTGGCTCTGGATCCTGCTTCACCCTGAGTCTTTGTGTGGCCCTGCGGGTAGAGACCAGTGAGTGGATGCCTGTGGTTTCGGGGGCCTTCCCACTGCAGGTGGCTCCACCTTGGGCTGACCTGGGTGCTTCCAGGGCTGGCAGAAGGAGCACCAGTGCTGTCCTTAGGCACTGGCCGCCACCATGCACCAGGCATCTCACCCCTGACCCTGACCTCGAAGGGCTAGTTTTGAACAGCCAGGCGCGAAGGGCCAGGCTGTGGAGCTGTACCGCCCTGGGCTGGAGTCCCAGTTCCCCACTGAGCACTTTCCACATCTTCCAAATGAGGACAGCACATTAATTCAGAAATGGTGGGGAGGCCATGGGGAAAGGCAGTGTGGAGTGTTTGCATTGATTCATTCAACACCTATGTGACCTCTAGGGAGGGGAGAGCGGCTGGAGGTGGAATTAATTGCCAATGGCCAATGATTTTATCAATAATGCCCACGTAATGAAGCTTCCAAAAAAAAAAAAAGGAAAGTTCAGAGGTTTGGAGAGTTTGTGCGTTGGTGTGTCCAGAGGGGGCGCAGAAGCCCTGCACCTTCCCGCATGCGCTCCGTGTCTCTCTTCCGCCTGCTGTTCCTGAGTTGTGTCCTTTCATAATAAGCCAGTAGTCTAGTCAGTAGATGCTTTCCTGTGAGCCCCTCCCGCCGATGACTGGCCTCGAGGAGGGAAGTCTTGGAAGCCTCTGACTTACATCTGGTTGGTCAGAAGCTCAGGTGATAACCCGGACTTGGGATTGGGGTCTGCAGTGCCGGGCACCTTCTTGTGGGCCTGAGCCCTTAACCTGCGGAGTCTGCACTCACTCCGGGTAGACAGTGTCAGAGTGGATTAATTGTGGGACGCCAGCTGGTGTCACAAAGAATTGCTGGATGTGTGGAAGCCCCATGCGCTGGAGAGCAGACACAGCATGCTCTGAGTGTGAGTAGAGTGTGCAGGAAGAACAGAGCTGCCCCCTTTCAGTCCTCGGCGGGTGTTCCCCACCCTGGGCTCCAGGGAGGTCGATTCCTTCCTTCTGCAAAACGTCTGAAGCAGCCATCCCCCGTCTTCTCTCCGAGAGAAGCCTGTGACAGTCTGATAATGCTCTTTTATATCCGATATTCTGCATGTCTGTGAGGAGGAGGGCTGTTGCCCCTTACAAGAGGATGAGCCAGCATTAGGGCTGTAGCAGACCGACCAGCTCTTAGGCCATCTTTGTGGATTGCGTGGAACAGGGAGTCACCAAAAATGTTTCCAGAGTAATAGAGACATTCACACCAATGGAGTCTGAGTCTGCATGTGTGAGGCCCAAACCCTCACCCTTTTTGTCCTGGTAGAATTGTATTGTGTTGTCCTGATGGAATCCCAAACCAGGAGAGCAGCGTGCCATAAGTGGAAGAAAGGCCTCAACCCTTCCTCCTCCTCTGACTTCAGAGATTTCTAAGTGCTGGGTCAGGAGGGGCGCGCCGAGAGCTGAGAGAATGCGGTGCAGGCTGAGGACGAGGACGCCAGTGCTCAGGGGCGCACGCAGGCTTCTGTGGTAATTTCCCTGAGCCCAGGTCACGGGCTGTGGAATCTTCCAGGCTGTTCTGCAGGGAATGGAGGGGAGGGCCTAGAGGCATTGTTTCCCTGGCATTGACAAAACCTTCAAGGCATTCATGAAGCAGCAGCAACCCCAGAGGCCCACCTGAGGAGGGGGCCGAGCCCAGCCAGAGGTGGACCACAGACACGGAGCCGCGGCCTTGCTCGGCACTCCTCCCACCGGACGATTCTTTTTGATGCTGATCTGAGAGGGTCCAGGTTCTGCTTCACAGGAGGTGACCTCCTGTCCAGTCTTAATGGGCTGTCTGTAACTTCTGCACACCACACACAGATGGGGTTTGGGTAGGCCTACAAGGTGTGTGTACCCCTCCCCATCTTCCTTTCAAACCTTCTGAACCCTTGGGTTAGATTTTAGATATGTCTCATGAGCAGCTTACAGTGATTTTCCCTTAAAAAATCTAGTCTGCTAGTTTGTGTCCTTTTTGTCTTTTAACTGAAACATTTAATCTGTTTATGTTTAACGTAGTAAGTTAGGTTGTTTCTCTCCTATATATTCTTTTAATTTTAGTAATTACCCTAAAAATTATAACACGCATTTTTGAATAATCAAAATCTAGTGTTAACTGGTAACTTTGCTCTCCTAGACAACGCAAGGATCTTAGAATATTCTTTTAACTCGATTTACTCCCCTGCCAACAATATGCAGTTGTTGTCACGTAGGTTAATTCTTCATATGTTTTAAATGCCACAGACAGTATTGTTATTGTGCAATACAGTCTAGATTCATTTAGATGGACACACACGCTGTTCTCACTCTCCTTCATTCCTTCCGCATCTCTGACTTTCCATCCAGGATCATTTCTTTCTGCCAAAAAAATACTTTCTGAATTTTTACTAGTGTCTGTCTGCTGGTGGAGAATTTTCTGTTTTTGTGTATCCGAAAATGTCTTTATTTCACTTTCATTCTTAAAGACTGTTTTCACGGGTACGGAATTCTAAGCTGGCAGTTACATCCTTTCAGTCCATCATCGGTATCGCTGCGCTGACTTCCGCATTTGTTATTGATCTTGGGAGATCTCTCACTGTAATTCTTGAAGGTCACCTGTCTTTTTCCTCTGCTTTCTTTTAAAGCTTTTTTTTGGTCTCAGTTTTCTAAGGTTTCACTTTGATGTGTTTAACTGTGAGATTCTCTTTATTTATCCAGCTTCCTGAATCTAAGGATTTGTATTACTCGTGAATTTTGGAAAATTTTCAGTCTTTATCTCTTCAAATATTGTTCTTCAAATATTATTTTAATTTTAACTTATTTCAAATTATTATAAATTATTCTATCTTAAATTATTTTGTTTATTCTTTTCCCCCTTTTTCCTGAATACTTACTCTCCTTGCCTCAGCTCATAGGCAACTAACCTCATATGTTTAAAATATGTTCTCTTTAGGTACATAGTAAAAGGTTGTAGATTTACAAAAACAAATTTGATGAGGAACGAAGGGAGTCTGTGCACTAATGGACTATTTATTTATTTATTTAATTTTTTTGATTATTTAATTGCAGTAACATTGGATTATAACAATATATAGCTTTCAGATGTACATCATAATAAATTTAGGATTCTCTGTAGATTACATCGTGTTCACCACCCAAAAACGAATTATAGTCCACCCCCTCACATGTGAGCCTAATCTCCCCTTTGCCCTCCCCCCTTCCCCTATGGTAACCACTAATCCATTCTCCATTGTTATGTGTTTGTTTGTCGTGGTTTTTAATCTTCTACTTATGAGTGAGATCATATGGTATTTGACTTTCTCCCTCTGACTTATTTCACTCAGCATAATACCCTCAAGGTCCATCCATGTTGTCACAAATGGCCAGATTTCATCATTTCTCATGGCTGAGTAGTATTCCATCATGTATAAATACCACATCTTCTTTATCCATTCATCCCTTGATGGGCACCTAGGTTGCTTCCAAGTCCTGGCTATTGTGTATAATGCTGCAATGAACATAGGGGTGCAAGTATCTTTATGCCTTTGTGTTTTCAAGTTCTTTGGATAAATACCCAGCAGTGGGATAGCTGGATCATAGGGTAGATCTATTCTTAATTTTCTGAGGATACTCCATACTGCTTTCCATAGTGGCTGCACCAGTTTGCTCTCCCACCAGCAGTGTATGAGGGTTCCCTTCTTTCCACATCCTCTCCAACACTTGTTGTTTCCTGTCTTGTTGATTATGGCCATTCTGACTGGAGTGAGGTGATATCTCATTGTGGTTTTGATTTGCATTTCCCTGATAGCTAATGATGTTGAGCATCTTTTCATTTGCCTGTTGGCCATCCGTATATCTTCTTTGTAGAAATCTCTGTTCATATCTTTTGCCCATTTTTAAATTGGGTTGTTGGTTTTCTTGTTGTTGAGATGTATGAGTTCTTTGTATATTTTGGATATTAACCCCTGATATGATATGTGGTTTGCAAATATCTTCTCCCAATTGTTAGGTTGTCTTTTCGTTTTGCGGATGGTTTCCTTTGCTGTGAAGAAGCTTTTTAGTTTGATGTAGTCCCATTTGTTCATTTTTTCTTTTGTTTCCCCAGCCTGATCAGACATGGTACTTGAAAATATGCTGCTCAGACCGATGTCGAAGAGCGTACTGCCTATGTTTTCTTCTAGAAGTTTTGTGGTTTTGGGTCTTACACTCAAGTCTTTAATTCATTTTGAGTTGATTTTTGTGCATGGTGTAAGGGGATGGTCTAGTTTCATTCTTTTGCATGTGGCTGTCCAGTTCTCCCAACAGGATTTATTGAAGAGACTCTCCTTTCTCCATCGTATGCTCTTGGCTCCCTTGTGGAATATTAGCTGTCCATAAATGTGTCGGTTTATTTCTGGGCTCTTGATTCTGTTCCATTAATCTGTGTGTCTGCTTTTCTGCCAGTACCACGCTGTTTTGGTTAGTATGGCTTTGTAGTATATTTTGAAATCGGGGAGTGTGATACCTCCAGCTTTGTTCTTTTTTCTCAGTAAACCTTTGGCTATTTGGGGTCTTTTGTTGTTCCATATAAATTTTAGGATTCTTTGTTCTATTTCTGTGAAAAATGTTGTTGGAACTTTGATAGGGATTGTGTTGAATCTGTAGATTGCTTTAGGAAGTATGGACATTTTAACAGTATTAATTCTTCCAATCCAAGAGCATGGAATATCTTTCCGTTTCTTTGTGTCTTCTTCGATTTCTTTCAACAATGTTTTGTAGTTTTCAGTGTACAGGTCTCTCACTTATTTGGTTAAGTTTATTCCTAGGTATTTTATTCTTTTGTTGCAATTGTAAATGGGATTGTATTCTTAATTTTTCCTTCTGCTGCTTCGTTGTTAGTGTATAGAAACGCAACCGATTTTTGTATGTTGATTTTGTATCCCACGACTTGACTGTATTCATTTATTGTTTCTAAAAGTTTTCTAGTGGATTTTTTAGGGTTTTCTATATATAAAATCCTGTCATCTGCAAAGAGTGACAGTTTCACTTCTTCTTTCAAATATGAATCCCTTTTATTTCTTTTTCTTGCCTGATTGCTCTGGCTAGGACTTCCAATACTATGTTAAATAAGAGTGGTGACAGTGGGTATCCTTGTCTGGTTCCTGTTGTTAGAGGGATAGTTTTCAGTTTTTCTCCATTGAGAATGATATTTGCTGTGGGTTTGTCATATATAGCCTTTATTATGTTGAGGTATTTTCCTTCTATATCCATTTTATTTAGAGTTTTTATCCTAAATGGATGCTCTATCTTGTCAAATGCTTTCTCTGCATCTATTGAGATGATCATGTGATTTTTATTCTTCCTTTTGTTAATGTGGTGTATCACGTTGATAGAGTTGCAGATGTTGAACCATCCCTCCATCCCTGGAATGAAACCCACTTGATCATGATGTATGGTCTTTTTAATGTATTGTTGTATTTGATTTGCTAGTATTTTGTTGAGGATTTTTGCATCGGTGTTCATCAGTGATATTGGCCTGCAATTTTATTTATTTGTGTTGTCCTTGTCTGGTTTTGGTATCAGGGTAATGTTGGCTTCGTAGAATGAATTAGGAAGCCTCCCCTCCTCTTCAATTTTTTGGAAGAGTTTCAGAAGGATAGGTTAAGTCTTCTTTGAATGTTTGGTAGAATTCACCAGAGAAGCCGTCTGGTCCTGGACTTTTATTTTTTGGGAGGTTTTTGATTGCTGTTTCGATCTCCTTACTTGTGATCGGTCTATTCAAGTTCTCTACTTCTTCTTGGTCCAGTTTTGGAAGGTTGTATGTTTCTAAGAATTTATCCATTTCTTCTAGATTATCCAATTGGTTGGTGTATGGCTTTTCATGGTATTCTCTTATTATCTTTTGTATTTCTGAGGTCCCTACTGTAATTTCTCCTCTTTCATTTCGGATTTTGTTTATTTGAGCATTCTCTCTTTTTTTCTTGGTGAGTCTAGCTAAGGGTTTGTCAATTTTGTTTATCTTTTCAAAGAACCAGCTCTTGGTTTCATTAATTTTTTCTATTTTTTTTAGTCTCTGTTTCAATAGTTTCTGCTCTGATTTTTATTATTTCCTTCCTTCTGCTGATTTTGGGCTTTGTTTGCTCTTCTTTTTTCCAGTAGCTTTAGATGAGCTTTTAGATTGTCCATTTGGGATATTTCTTGTTCTTGGAGGTAGGCCTGAATTGCTATAAACTTCCCTCTTAGAACCGCTTTTGCTGTAGCCCACAGATTTTGGCATGTTGTATTTTCATTTGTCTCCAGGAATTTTTTGATTTCTCCTTTGATTTCTTCATTGTCCCAATTGTTGTTCAGTATCACTTTGTTTAATGTCCACATTTTTGTGGCTTTTCTGGTTTTCTTCCTGTAGTTGATTTCTAGTTTCATACCTTTGTGGTCAGAAAAGATGCATGGTATTATTTTGATCTTCTTAAATTTATTGAGACTTGTTTTGTGGCCTATTATGTGATCAATCCTGGAGAATGTTCCATGTGCATTTAAAAAGAATGTGTATTCTGTGGTTTTTGGATGGAATGTTCTGTATATATCCACTAAGTCCATCTGGTCTAATGTGTCCTTTAAGGCCAGTGTTTCCTTGATCTTCTGTTTGGATGATCTATCCACTGGCATAAGTGGAGTGTTAAAGTCCCCTACTATTATTGTGTAACTGTCTATTTCTCCTCTTATGTCTGTTAATAATTGGTTTATATATTTAGGTGCTCCTATGTTGGGTGCATAGATATTTACAAGTGTTATATCCTCTTGTTGGCTTGTTCCCTTTATCATTATGTAGTGCCCGTCTTTGTCTCTTGTTACAGTTTTTGTTTTAAAGTCTATTTTGTTTGATATAAGTATTGCTACCCCCACTTTCTTTTCTTTGCCATTTGCATGGAATATCTTTTTCCGTCCTTTCACTTTCAGTTTGTGAGTGTCTTTAGGTCTGAAGTGTGTCTCTTGTATGTAGCATATATATGGGTCTTGTTTTTTTATCCAGTTGGCCACCCTATGGCATTTGATTGGAGCATTTAGTCCACTAATGGACTAATTTAATTTAGTCATCTTCCTCAATTACTGACATTACAAATTTGTGCTTTGAAGATATTGTTTATTCCACATACTATTTAGTCCATATATTTATTTTCCATAGATTATTTCCATATATTTTCCCAATAAATGAAATATTCTATTTATTTTTAGATGTTGTTTATTCTATATATTTTAAATTTTTGTTCACTCCACATATTTTTTGTAAATATTTTATGTTTTATATTTTTATATGTTTATTCCATATATTTTTGCCTTCACTCCTACATATAGAGGTGCTGCAGAGCAGGTGAAGGAAAGGTCAACTTTACTTTTCTCCACATAGAAGGAGAGAGCGTGAGTCATGAAGATCCCAGGAGGTGAACATTCCAGGCAGAGGGCTAGCTAGTGAGGGATGTGGGTGTCAAGATATGCCTAGCATGGCCAGTTTGCCTGTAGTGGAGTGAGCCAGGAGTAGGTAGTGTGAGGTGTCAGAGAAGTGGTAGTGACAGATGGCGTAAGGAATTACAGGCATTGCAAAGCCTTGGTCTTTACCCTGAGTGAGACAGAAAGACCCTGGAGGGTTTTGAAAGGAGGAGTGACATGATGTATATAGACGCGCACACACACACATACACGTATGTATGTTGTTTTATTCTATGTGTGTATACATTATTGAGTTTTATTGAGATACAACTCACATTCATACAATCTGCTTTTTTAAAGTGTACAATTCAATATTTTTAGTATAGTCACAGAGTTGTGCAACCATCACCAAGATCTAATTTTCAACATTTCCAAAAGAACCCCTTTACCCTCCTCTCCCAGTTCCTGGCAACCACTAATCTTTCTGTCTCTGTCGATTTGCCAATGCTGGATGCTTCATATAAATGGAATCGTACCACATGTGGTCTTTTGTGACTTAGCATGTCTTCAAGTTTCATCCATGTTGTAGCATGTATCAGAATTTCATTTCTTTCTATTGCTGAGTAATATTCCAGTGTTTGGATATGTCACATTTTCTTCATCCATTCAGCAGTTGGTGGACATTTGGGTTATTTCCACTCTTTGGCTATTTTGATTAATGCTGCTATGAACATTTGTGTACAAGTTTTGTATGGACATGTTTTTATTTTTCTTGGATATGTCCCCGGGAGTCAGATTGCTAGCCATGTGGTAATTCTGTGTTTAATATTTTGAAGAACTGCCAGACATCGTATCCAGGCAAGGTCCACAGAGAGCTGGCTGGTTCTGAACTGAGTTTGTGGTGGGTTATAAGCTGCAGGAGGGCCCGCCAGCAGCTAGGAGGGTAGTGGGGACTAGGAACAAGTTTAAGGCCAGTGAGAGGCTGCCAGAATAAACCCATGGGGGCAAAACAAAACCGAAAGCTGAGAGACACCAGGGAGAAACATATTCCAGGATCTTTCAGAAAACTCCTAAGAACTGTGGATTAGGATTCTAATCCACTGTTCTCAATCCTTCCTTGAAGCCATTGGAAACAGAGGTCACTATGGCTGGATCTGGGTGCAGAGAAGAGGTGGGTGTGTTGATGTCGGGGAGGGGAGGACAAGTCCTCCTGGAGGTCATCCCTACTTGCCCGAGTAGGACTCTCTCATCCTTAGGGAGAGTCACAGCCAGGACTGCAGATTCTGCTCAGAACCAGCCAGGGCTCTCCTGTTTCAAGTACAACGTGGGCGCAATTTGTGCTTGGTGCTGCCCTCCGCCTCACCCTCTGGTTCTCCTTCTGCCTTCCTCCTCTTTTCCAGGTCCCAGCCTAGCCTGAGAGTGTGGTCGCGGCATTTCCCTCTCAAGTGGGGCTCCTGCAACCCGGGTGTTGGCTGTCAGGTGCCATCATGCTCAGGTACCATCAAACTCTTACGTTTCTTGTGATGGTTTCAGTTGATTTTTGTTCTTTGCAGCCATGAATCTGTGCCTAAGACAGTAGCCATCTGCGTGTGTATATGTGCACATGTGTTCAGGTGAGTGCAGGTTTGTTACATGCACGAGTCTGGATGTGACAGTGTATGCTCTTACAAGTGGCTCTTGTGTATGTTGGGGGGCGGGGTTTGTCTAGGTGTGGGAGTAAGCCCGGGGGCTTTGAGAGGAGGAGGAGAGGGGAATTCCTGTGCACCAACCAAGGAAGCCCAGATCCTGGGTCCCAGGGCCAGGGAGGTGTGCTATGAGGGACTCTCCCTCATCAGCAGCCCTGCCCGAGAGTGGGCCAGCCTCCACTGTGCAGTCAGCCACAGCCTCTCCTGGCTGTGCGCCTGCACTGGCTGAGGTCGGGTGTTTGTGGGTGAGGCCAAGCTCTGGCTCAGCACTCTGCCTCTCAGCTCCTCCCCCAGAGCCAGACTGGACCTGTCCTCTCCAGAGGTTACATCATTTCGTTTCTTCTACACGCTTTGAAGATTCAAGCAATGCTCTCAGGACTTCTGCTGGCCTTCACTGTGAAGCACCTGGTGTGATGGGGCTCATGGCAGGAGAGATCCTTCCCCAAAGAATCTCCCTGTACTGCCACCCCCACCAGTGCCTGGGCTTCCTCTCTTAGAGACTTTGATACAGCGGACCTTGAAGGCTTTGAGGTTTTCAGTAAATTAAAGGGAAGGGAAAGCTCTGGAGGAGAGATGTGGGTTCAGATTCTGGATATCCCACTTCCTCACTGTCTGGCTGTGGTCAAGTCAGGTTAGCTCTCTTCATCCATAAAGTGAAGTAATGATAGCTACCATCTCACACAGTCCATTGTTGTGAGTATTAAATGAGGAACGAGGGGAAGCAGCTAGAAAGGCATTTAGCACAGGGAGGTGCTTGATGAGTAGGTACTCCCCTCCCATTAGAACGCAGGGCTCGGAGCAAGGTGGCATCAGCCCTTGTCGGGGATCAGCAGAAGATGATTTGGGAAAAGCAGGCAAGGAAGGAGCCATGGCAGAGGAGACGTTGAAATTTCTCTATTCTAATCGTCCTCAAGGAGGCCTGCTTTCCTCCAAGCAGACTCGGCAGGACACGAGGGAGAAGTTAGGAGATGTCAGGGCGTTTGTTTGCTCCTTCGTTTCTTCAGTCTTCCAGCTACCACAGTACAGAGTACCCACCACGTGCCAGACACTGCACAAGGTGTGGGGACCAGAGGGTCCCTGGGTCTCCTTGGGGTCACAACAGCAGTGGTTACACCCAAAACACACCTGCAGATGCAACTCCTAAAGCATTTGCAAATCATGTGGATTTTCCTGAAGTTTTTATAAGGAAACAGATGAGTAGATTATACCTCACATAAAAAGCAAGATTTGTAAATGTCACGTGTAATAGATTCTGCTCTCTCTGGCACTTGCCACGCTCCCCCCAGCTCTTCTCTCTGTTCACAGTACCCCCTTCCACCTCCTCTCCATGCCAGTGGCTTCCATTTTCTGGAATGTAAATGCTATGTAAATAGTTGTTATACTATATTGTTTAGAGAATAATGACAAGAAAAAAAGTCTGCACATATTCAGCACAGACGCAACCATTGTAGGCCTTTCTATCCACGGCTGGTTGGATTGGTGGATGTGGAACCTATGGATATGGAGGGCCAAATGTATATACTTCCCTCTTAGTACTGCTTTCACTACATCCCCATAAGTTTTGCTATGTTACATTTCATTTTCATTTGTTTCAAGATATTTTCTAATTTTTTTCTTTTTCTCTTAAACTTTTTTTTTTCACCTTGAAAACCCTGTAATGAGACAGTCCAAAATGAAATATAGATAGTGCTGGAAGATGAGACCCCCAGTCAGAAGACACTCAATCAGTTACTAGAGAGGAGCAAAGAACAAGTAGGAATAGCACTGTTACTGATGACACAACTAGACTAAAGCCAGAGGACATCTAGTGGCTGAAGTGCACAAAAGTGAAAGGAAAGTCTGATGCTGTACCACGCACACAACTGGAACATGGAACATGAGAAGCACGATGCAAGGTAAATTGTAAATTGTAAAGCAAAAAATGGAACACTTAAATATCGCAGTCCTTAGCGTTAGCAAACTAAAATGGACTGGAATGAGACACTTTCAGTCAGACATCTGCAAAGCATTCTGCCCTGGAAATGACAGACTTGGAAGAAAAGGAGTGGCTCTAATACTGAGGCAGGAGGTAGCAGAGGCAGTGAGGGGCTATGATGCGAGGTCTGACCAAACAATATCAATCAGACTTCTGGGAAAACCTATTAACATAAACACCATCCAAGTCTGTCCTCCAGCTACAGAAGCTGAAGAAGATGAAAGTGAAAGCTTTTACGCAAGAATCCAGGAAGAAATTAATCGTACACTGAAACAAGACATGCTGATAACTATAGGTCACTGGAACACAAAGGTAGGAAATAAACCAGAATTGGACATCATCAGAAAATTTTGACTAGGGATCAGAAACGAAGCAAGAGACCAGCTCATGGATTTCTGCCAACAATCTGTCTATTGAAAATACTTCAAGCGACTGAACAGATGACTGTCTCCATGGACATGACCAGGTGGCCAATATAGAAGTAAAATAGACTGCGTAATTGGAAGCACGATATAGAGAAGCTGTGTTCTCTCTGCCAGAACAAGACCATGAGCAGAGTGTGGAATTGACCACAAGCTGTTAATATCAAACAACAGAGCAGAGCTGAAGAAGAGCATTAAAGACTAATAATGCCAAAATATAAGTCAACCACATTCCTGATGAATTTAAAGTTGACCCAAAACAGATGTGCATTGTTAAACTTAATTGACCAAGAACCAGAACAACTATGAACTGAAACCAGAAATATTACTAAAGAAGAGTATGAAAAGACAATGCCTGAAGTAAAAAGAAAAGAAAAATCAAGGTGGATGACAAGAAACACTAAAAGTTGTTATGGATAGGTGAGGAGCAAAATTAAAAGGTGACAAAAGTAGGGTTAGAATCGTGAACACAGTTTTTCAGTGACTGTCACATAGTGATAAGGAGAACCACTCTAACGGCCAATGCAAAGAGAGAGAAAAAAACAACAAAAAAGGAAGAATAAGAAGTCTCTTCTGGAAGACTCGTGAAATCCAAGGGAACTTTAAATCCAGATGAGGAATGCTGAACGACCCACAGGGAAGCACACTGTCTGATGAGGAGAAAATAAAGGGAAGGTGGAAACAGCACACTGAAGGTCTGCAGAGAAGACACAAAAGGTTGATGGAGTCTTTTGAAGAAGATTCTGAGGAGGAGGAACCCATAACTCTAGAAAGTGAAGTGAAAGCTGCCCTGAAAGTACTGGGAAGAAATAAGTCACAAAGGCAGATGGGATGTGGGTAGAACACTTTCAAGCCACAGAGACTGAATCTGTCAAAATTCTAACGAGAATATGCCAACAAATACGGAAAATGAAACAACAGCCAATAGACTGCAAACACTCAATATACATCCTGATCCCCAGAAAGGAGATGCCAAGGAGCACAGTGACTAGAAGAAGCTTGCTCTAATTTCCGGTGCAAGTAAAGTAACGCTCAGGACCCTACAACAAAAGCTTTTACCTCATGTGGAGCAAAAAATGCCTGATGCCCAAGCTGGGTTTCGAAAAGGGAGAGGCACAGGAGATCTAATGGTGATTATTTGTTGGCTACTGGAGTGCTCCACAGAATTCCAGAAGAAGCTTAGTCTAAGTTTTATGGACGACAGTAAAGCCTTTGAGTGAGCGGATCATGAAAAGCTATGGGCTGCTCTGAAAGAAATGGGCATGCCTCAGCGCTTGATCGTCCTGATGAGTAGCCTGAATTGTGAACAAAGAAGCTGCTGTCAGGGGCCTGGCCCTGTGGCCCGGTGGTTAAGTTCCTGCACTCTACTTTGGCAGCCCCTGGTTTCCCCAGGTTTGGATCCTGGGCGAGGACCTAGCACCGCTTATCAAGCCATGCTGGAACGGTGTCCCTCGTGGCAGAACTAGAGGGACCTACAGCTAGAATATACAACTGTGTATTGGGGGGCTTTGGGGAGAAGAAGGAAAGAAAAAAAGTTTGGCAACAGATGTTAGCCCAGGGCCAATCTTTAAAACAAACAAAAAAAGAAGCTACTGTCAGGACAGAATATGGAGAGGCAGAATGGTTTGCTAGGTTTCCTATAGGCAAAGATGTCAGACGAGGGTGCATTGTATTCCCCAATCTGTATGCAGAACATGTCATACAAAAAACTGGGCTAGACTCAGATGAAAGAGGAGTGAAAATTGTGAAAGAAATGTCAACAATCCGAGATATGCAGGTGACACCATCTTACTGGAAGAAAGCAGCAATGACTTGAAACAACTTCTGAAGAAAGTGCCAAAGCAGGACTGCATTTGAACATCAAGAAGACAAAACTCAGGACTACAGAAGAACTACACAATTTTAACACAGACAACGAAGACGCTGAAATCGTTAAAGATTTTGTTTACCTTGGTTCAGTCATCAATTTAAATGGAGACTTCAGCCAAGAAATCAAGAGAAGACCGAGACCTGGAAGGGCGGCAATGGAAGGATTTGGGAAGATTATCAGTGTAAGGAAGGGTCATTAGAGACCAAGGCCAAGATTATCCACTGCCTCGTATTCCCATTACTGTGTACAGGTACGAAAGCTGGACAGTGAAGAAGGCTGGCAGGAAAGAATGGATTAATTTGAAATCTGGTGCTGGAAGAGAGCTCTACGGACACCCTGGACCGCCAGAAAGACGAACAAGTGGGCCCTGGAGCAAATGAAGCCTGAACTATGGCTGGAGGCAAAATGATACAATTGAGGCTGCCCTTCTTTGGGCACATTGTGAGAAGGCAGGATTCTTTGGAAAAGACAATAATGCTGGGAAAAACAGAAGGCAGCAGGAAAGGAGGAAGATCAAATGTGAGATGGGTTGACTCCATAAAGGAAGCCATAGGCACGAGTCGACAGAAACTGAGTAGGTCTGTTGAGGACAGGACATTGTAGATATCACTCATTCGTAGGGCGCCAGGAGTCAGAGCCAACTTGATGGCACATAACAACAATAACATATTTTCTAATTTTTCTTGTGATTTCTTCCTTGACTCATTGGTTGTTTAATTTCCACATATTTGTAAATCTTTTGCTGCCCCTTCTGCTATTGATTTCTAATTTCATTGCATTGTACTTAGAAAAAATACCTGGTATGATTTCAGTCTTCTTAAATTAAGACTTGTTTTGGGGCCGGCCCAGTGGCGCAGCAGTTAAGTTCGCACGTTCTGCTTCTCGGGGGCCCGGGGTTCGCTGGTTCGGATCCTGGGTGCGGACATGGCACCACTTGGCAAGCCATGCTGTGGCAGGTGTCCCACATATAAAGTAGAGGAAGATGGACACAAATGTTAGCTTAGGGCCAGGCTTCCTCAGCAAAAAGAGGAGGACTGCCAGTAGTTAGCTCAGGGCTAATCTTCCTCAGAAGAAAAAAAAAAAGACTTGTTTTGTGGCCTAACATGTGATCTCTCTTGGGTAAAGTTCCATATATGCTCGAGAAGAATGTGTAGTCGGCTGTTGTTAGATGGAGTGTTTTGTTTATGTCTGTTAGGTCCACTGGTCAATAGTGATGTTCAAGTCCTCTCTTTCCTTATTGATTTTCTGTCTGGTTTTTCTATCTATTATTGAGAGTGGAGTATTGAAGCCTCCTACTATGATTGTGTTGCTGTCTATTTCTCCCTTCAGTTCTGTGAATATTTGCTTCATTCATTTGGGACCTCTGATGTTTGGTGCATATATGGTCATAATTGTTATATCTTCCTGGAGAATTGACCCTTTTATCATTATATAATGTTCTTCTTTGTCTCTTGTGACAGTTTTTGACTTAAAGTCTGTTTTGTGTGGTTTAAGTATGGCCTCCCCTCCTCGCTTTTGGTTATCGTTTGCATAGACTATCTTTTTCCATCCTTTCTCTTTCAGCCCAGGTGTGCCCTTAGGTCTAAAGTGAGTCTGTTTTAGGCAGCATACAGATGGATCTTTTTTTCCTTTCAATCCATTCTGCCAGTTATGTCTTTTTATTGGGGAATTTCACATTTAAATTAATTACTCATACAGAAGGACTCGCCATTTTGTTAATTATTTTCTGTATGTTGTGTAGCTATTTGCTACCTAATTTCCTCTCTTGTCAGCTTCCTTTGTGTTTCATTGATTTTTTTGTAGTGATATGCTTTGATTCCTTTCTCATTTCCTTTCATGTATCATCTATACATATTTTCTTTGTAGTTGCCATGGGGATTACATAAAACATCTTGAAGTTACAACGATCTATTTTAAGTTGACAGCAAGTTAACTTCAATTACATACAAAAATCTCTACTCCTTCACATCTCTGGTCCCCAGCACACTTTGTGTTATTGATACCTCAAAAAAAAGCTTCTGATCACAAATTCAAATATGTATGTGGATTCTTCTTCACACCATCTCCAATCAGTTCTCCATTCTACACCCAGTTACAATGTGGAAGGGTGGTTCCACAAGAATAACAGCAAGCAATTCTCGGACACCAACTGGTGTCTTACAATTCAGCTCAATTCTGACACTACCTGGAGATAGTGTCAGATCCCACAGGTTAAGGTCTCAGTCCCACCAGACTGCCCTCTGCCCCACTTCAGGTGCCAGTTGCAGGCCTAGGTTGTCACCTGTACTTCTGACCAACTGGTTACAGATTGGAGGTTCCAGTGATGCCCTCCTTGGGTTAGATTAATTTATAGAGCAGCTCACAGAACTTATAGAAACATTTTACTTACTAGATTACTGGTTTATTATAAAAACATATAGCTCAGAAACAGCCAGATGGAAGAGATGTGTGGGGGTATGAAAAAAGGGCACAGCGCTTCCATGCTCTCTCTGAGCATGCCACTCTTCCCAAATCCTCAAGTGTTCTGTTCATCAACTTGGAAGCTCTCCAAACTCCATCCTTTTGGTTTTTTATGGAGGCTTTATTACGTAGTAATGGTTGATTAAATCATTGGCCATTGGCAATTAATTCAACCTCCAGCCTCTCTCCTATCTCAGAGGTTGGGGGTGGGACTAAAAGTTCCAAACCTCTAATCATATGGTTGGTTCTTCTGGCTGCCAACCCCATTCTTAGGCGCAGTGGAAAAGTCGCCTCGTTAACGTAACAAGAGACACCTTTATCGTTCTCTTCATAGTAAATTCCAAGAGTTTTAGGAGCTGTGTGCCTGGACCAGGGATGAAGACAAACTATATATTTCTTAATATAAATCACAATATCACACACAAATGACATTTTTAACATTATATGTCCATTAACATAGATTTATAGTTACTTTTATGCTTTTTTCTTTTAAATTCTATACCAGAACTGAAAGAGATTTGCTCACCAACATTGCAGTACTATAGGATTCTATATTTTTTTATACATTGATCTTTACCAGAGAGCTTTATATTTTTGTATGCTTTCTTGTTGCTGTCTAGCATCCTTTCGTTTCAACTGGGGGGAATCCTATCAGCACTTCTTGTAGGGCAGGTCCACTGGGGATGACTCGTTCACCTTTTGTTTATTGGAAAAGTCTTGGTTTCTCCTTCCTTTGCTGGATCACGCCGAGCTGTATGAATATTTTTTCTTATTCTTTGGGTTGTCTCTTCATTTTCTGGATAGTATATCTTTTGAAGCATAAAACTTTTAATTTTGATGAAATTTGATTTATCTATTTTTTTTATTTTTGGTCACTTTTGCCTGTGGTGCCATATCTAAGAAACCATTGCCTACATCAAGGTCACAACAATTTACTCTTGTCCTCTAGGACCATTTTAGTTTTCGCCCTTACATCTGCTTAGTTCTATGATGCATTTAGAGTTAGTTTTTATATAAGGTATAGGGAGGGGTTTAATTTATCCTTTTGCATTTGTCTCAGCACCATTTTTCGAAAAGGTTATTCTTCCCCCATTGATTTGTCCTGGTACTTTTATTGATCAATTGACCATAAATGTAAGGATTTATTTCTAGACTTTCTATTCAATTCCATTAATATATAGTCTATCCTCATGCCAGTACCATACTATCTTTATTGCTGTAGCTTTGTATTAAGTTTTGAAATGGAGAAGTGTGAATCCTCCAACTTTATTCTTCTTTTTCAAGATCATTTTGACTATTCTGGATCCCCTCTTCTTTTTGGAAGGATTTGTGAAAGCTTGTTATTAATTCTTCATTAAATACTTGGTAGAATTCATCAGTGAAGCTAGCTAAGGCTGGGCTTTTCCTTGTGTTAAGTTTAAAAATTATTAATTCAGGACTGGCCCTGTGGCCGATTGGTTGGGTTCACACGCTGTGCTTCCCTGGCCCAGGGTTTTGCTGACTGGGATCCTGGGCGCGGACATGGCATTGCTCATCAAGCCATGCTGGGGCAGCATCCCACGTAGAGGAACTAGAAGGACCTACAACTAGAATACACAATCATGTATTGGAGGGTTTTGGGGAAAAGAAAAAATTATTAATTCAATATCTTTACTTGTTATGCGCCTATTCACATTTTCTATATCTTCTCGAATTGGTCAGTTTCAGTAGTTTGTGCCTATCTAGGAACTTGTTCATTTCATTAAAATTATCTAATTTCTTGGCTACTCTCCCATCCCAAGGAGCTGGGTGAAATGGAGATTGCCTAACCTGCTGAGACAGGCAGCCCTGTGGGAGGACAGACTAGTCCCTAGCTCAAATGCCACTCTCTCTCACCGTTGTTATTGTAGTTTCTGTGGATTTTGCTAATAAATGTTCCTCAGTGTGTTGTAAGCCCTTTGGTCAGTCTCCAGAACTTCTGAGTGATTGTCTGGTTAAATTCAACCAGCTCAATAAATGTGTCTTTGGGGAGAGACTTCCAGAGTCCCCACTCTGTCCTTCTGGAAGCCCCCCTCCTTTTCTTGTAGAACAATTTATCCCTTTCAGATTCTTCAGCTTACATGCCAACCTATTATCCAACCCAACAAAACAAATGATTTTCTATAGCTCCAGCCTTCTTTGGGGTAGAAGTGATAAGAGAACTTTCATGGAACAAATTGTTTTTCCATCATGTGAATAACCCTGGTACATATATCTCCCTGTGTAAAGCTTTCTCTATCATTTGGGTTACTTCCTTAGCATGCATTCCTCGGGTTGGAATTAATAAATCAAAAGGCACAAGTTTAGAAACTGGAGAGAATAAGTAACTTCCTAAAGTAGTCTAGACCTAAAACTCATGCACTGTCTTTTTTGGAGTTGGAGGAACCTGGGTTCAAAATAAACTTTTGATGGACCTATGAGCTTAGGTGTGTCAATTAGCAGTCTGAACTTCAACCTCTTCAGCTGTAAAATGGGGTTAATGCAATATTCTGTGAAGGACTGCCGCAAGGACTAGATGAGAGGAAGCCTGCGAAGTGGAAGGTCAGTGGCTGCTTCCCAGCAGTGCTGTGTAAACGCTGGGTGTTGATGATGATGGTGTGGTGGTTATGGTTCTGAGTCCAGCATGCATGTCTTTGCTGATGCTTCAACTTATATGACTAAGAATTTAAAGAGTTATGAATTTGCTTTTTGAAAATGGTAAATTAGAGCAAAATATCCTCACCCTTTTGAGTTTTATTCCAAGGGCACCACAGCTACGATAGGTGAGAGCTGCTTTAGGAAATGCAGATTGGAGTGGTGGTTACCAAAGGGGAAGGGAGGAGGGAAGAGGGCAAAAGGGGTGATTAGGCAGATGTGTGTGATGATGGATTGTAATTAGTCTTTGGGTGGTGAACATGATGTAATCTACACAGGAATCAAAATGTGACAATGTACACCTGAAATTTACATAATGTTATAAACCAATGTTACCACAATAAAAAAAAAAAAAAAAGGAAGTGCAAGAAAGACTGCACAGTAGGGCAATCTGTGTACTTGCTCACCAGGGTAGTGAGGAACCAATGGCCATTATTTTCCTGTCCTCCTTTGTTCTTTCTGGAACCATGAGGCTTACCCACGCCTTGTTGTGAGAGTGTGCTGTGCCACACAGTTCCCGGCTGTACAAGCCCCTGCAGACAGGTCTTCTGAAGTCTCCTGTATCGTGCTTGCCCAGGCGTCATCCCTAAGGCTGCCCGAGTCACAGGGCTCTGTGCCTACACTGCAAAGGCTGTGTGCAGTGCCCCACGAGGAGTCCTGCCCTCCCAGTGCCTGTGCTGGGGCTGCAAGTCTACCAGGTTTGGCCGCTTCCTGACTTCTTTACCCAGCCTTCTCCCCTCCTGTTCTTGCTCATGTCATCCTGAATACCTTGCTGGTCACTATACTGAAAAACACATGTATCTTTTTGAATTAGTATTTTCCTGTTCTTTGGATAAATATCCAGAAAGTGGGATAGCTGGATCATATGGTAATTCTATTTTTAATTTTTTGAGAAATCTCCATACTGTTTTCCACACCAGTTTGCATGCCCACCAGCAGTGTATGAGACTTCCCTTTTCTGCACATCCTCTCCAAAACTTCTTTCTTACTTTTTTCTTTTTCTTTTTTTTTGAGGAAGATTAGCCCTGAGCTAACTGCTGCCAATCCTCCTCTTTTTGCTGAGGAAGCCTGGCCCTGAGCTACCATCCATGCCCATCTTCCTGCACTTTATATGTGGGATGCCTACCACAGCATGGCGTGCCAAGCGGTGCCATGTCTGCACCCGGGATCCGAACTGGCAAACCCTGGCCCACCGAAGCAGAATGTGTGCACTTAACCGCTGTGCCACCGGGCCGGCCCCTTTCTTACTTTTTAACAATAGCCATTCTGATGGGCCTGAGGTGATATTTCATTGTTGTTTTGATTTGCATTTCCCTAATAATGAGTGATGTTGAGCATTTTTTCATGTGCCTATTGGCCATTTGTATATCTTCTTTGGAAAAATGTCTATTCAGATCCTCTGCCCATTTTTTGATCCAGTTGTTTGTGGGTTTTTTTGTTGTTGTTGAGTTGTATAAATTCTTTATATATTTTATATATTAACTCCTTATTAGATATATAATTTTCAAATATTTTCTTCCCGTTAGTGGATTGTCTTTTCATTTTGTTGATAGTTTCCTTTGCTATGCAGAAGCTTTTTAGTTTGATGTAGTCACGTTTGTTTATTTTTGCTTCTGTTTCCTTTGCCTGAGGAGACATGTTAAAAAAGATACTGCTAAGACCGATGTCAAAGAGCGTACTGCCTATGTTTTCTTCTAGGAGTTTTATGGTTTCAGGTCTTACATTCAAGTCTTTAATCCATTGTGAGTTAATTTTTCTGTATCGCGAAAGATAATGGTCTACTTTCATTCTTTTGCATGTGGCTGTCCAGTTTTCCCAATACCATTTATTGAAGAGACTTTCTTTTCTCTACTGTTTGTTCTTGGCTCCTTTGTTATGTAATGGCTGTCCATAGATGTGTGGGTTTATTTCTGGGCTTTCTGTTCTGTTCCATTGATCTGTGTGTCTGTTTTTCTGCCAATATCATATTGTTTTGTTTACTATAGCTTTGTAGTATGTTTTGAAATCAGCGAGTGTGATACCTCTGGCTTTGTTCGTTTTTCTCAAGATTGCTTTATCTGTTCAAGATATTGTGTGATTTCATACAAATTTTAGGATTTTTTGTTTTGTTTCTGTGAAAAATACCACTGGGATTGTGATAGGAATTGCACTGAATCTATAGGTTGCTTTAGGTAATATGAACATTTTAACAATGTTAAATTCTTCTAATCTGTGAGCAAAAAATATCTTTCCATTTCTTTGTGTCTTCTTCAATTTCTTGCAGTCATGTCTTATTGTTTTCAGTGTACAGGTCTTCTATCTCCTTGGTTAAATTTATTCCTGGTTATTTTATTCCCTTGTTGTGATTGTAAACGAGATTGTTTTCTTAATTTCTCATTCCGATAGTTTATTAGTGCAGAGAAATTCTTCAGATTTGTGTATGTTGATTGTGTACCCTCCAACTTTACTGTATTTGTTTATTAGTTCTAACAGTTTTTTGGTGGGGTCTTTAGGGTTTTCTACAAACAAAATCATGACGTCCACAAATAGTAACAGCTTTACTTCTTCGTTTCTAATTTGGATGACTTTAATTTATTTTTCTTGCCTAATTTCTCTGGCCAGGACTTTCAGTACTATGTTGAATAAAAGCGGTGAGAGCGGGCATCCTTGTCTTGTTCCTGATCTTAGAGGAAAAACTTTCAGTTTTTCACTGTTGAGTATGATGTTAGATGTAGGCTTGTCGTATATGACCTTTATGATGTTGAGGTACTTTCCTTCTATCCCCATTTTATTGAGAGTTTTCATCATAAATGAATGTTGAATCTTGTGAAATGCTTTTTCTGCATGTATTGAGATGATCATGTGGTTTTTACCCTTTATTTTGTTCATGTGAAGTATCATGTTGATTGATTTGCAGCTGTTGAATTTTGCATCCCTGGAATAAATCCTACATGATCATGGTGTATGATCCTTTTAATGTATTGTTGTATTTGGTTTGCTAATATTTTGTTGAGAATTTTTGCATCTATGTTCATCAGAGATATTGGCCTGTAATTTTCTTTTTTTGTCTAGTTTTGTCATTAGGGTAATGGTGGCCTTGTAAAATGAGTTAGGAAGTGTCCCCTCCTCCTCAATTTTTGGAAGAGTTTCAGAAGGATAGGTATTAAGGCTTCTTTGGATGTTTGGTAGAATTCTCCAAAGAAACCATATGGTCCTGGACTTTTGTTTTGGGGAGGTTTCTTTTTTTTTAGGGTATACTTTTTTTTGGTGAGGAAGATTGGCTCTGAACTAACATCTGTTGCCAATCTTCCTCTTTCTTTATTCTCCCCAAAGCACCAGCATATAGTTGTATATCCCAGTTGTAAGTCCTTCTAGTTCTTCTATGTGGGACGCCGCCACAGCATGGCTTGATGAGCAATGTGAAGGCCTGCACCCAGGATCTGAACTGGCAATCCCCAGGTTGCTGAAGCAGAGCATGCTAACCTAACCACTCAGCCACGGGGCAGGCCCCCTGGGAGGTTTTTGATGACTGTTGCCATCTCTTTACTAGTGATTAGTCTATTCAGATTTTCTATTTCTTCATGGTTCAGTCTTGGAAAGTTGTATGAGTCTAAGAATTTATCCATTTCTTTTAGATTTTCTAATTTGTTGGCATATAACTGTTTGTAGTGTTCTCTTATGATCCTTTGTATTTCTGTGGTATCCATTGTAACTTCTCCTGTTTTGTTTCTGGTTTTATTTGAGGCTTCTCTCTTTTTTCTTACTGAGTCTAGTTAAAGGTTTGTCAATTTTGTTTAGTTTTTGAAAGAACTCTCTCCTAGTTTCATTGATCATTTCTATTATCTTTTTAGCCTATATTTTATTTATTTCTGCTCTGATTTTTATTGTTTTCTTCCTTCTACTGATTTTGGGCTTCTTTTGTTCTTCATTTTCTAATTCCGTTAGGTGTAAGGTTAGATTGTTTATTTGAGATTTTTCTTCTTTCTTTATGTAGGCATGTATTACTATAAATTTCCTTTTTAGTACTGCTTTTCCTGCATCCCATAGATTTTGTTATGTCATGTTTTCGTTTTCATTTGTCTCCGTATATTTCTTATTTTTCCTTTGATTTCTTCATTGAATCAATAGTTGTTCAGTACGATGTTGTTTAATCTCCACATATTTGTGATTTTCCAGTTTTCTTCTTGTAGTTGATTTCTAGTTTCACACTGTTGTGGTTGGAAAATATGGTTGATATGATTTGAATCTTCTTAAATTTATTGTGTCTCAACGTATGGTCTATCCTTGAGAATGTTCCATGTGCACCTGAGAATATGTATTCTGTTGCTTTTGGATGGAATGTTCTGCATGTATCTATCAAGTCTATATGGCTTAATGTGTCATTTAATGCCAGTGTTCCCTTGTTTACTTTCTGTCTGGATGAACTATCTATTGATGTAAGTGGGATGTTAAAGTCCCCTACTGTTATTGTATTGCTGTCAATTTCTCCCTTTAGGTCTGTTAACAGTTGCTTTATATATTTTGGTGCTCTTATGTTGGGTGCATATATATTAATAAATGTTATGTCTTCTTGATAGATTGTCCCCTTTATCATTATATAATATCCATCTTTGTCTCTCATTACCCTTTTTAGCTTGAAGTCTATTTTGTCTGATATAAGAATGGCTTCACCCACCTTTTTTCAGCTATGATTTTCTTGGAGTATCATCTTCCACCCCTTCACTTTAAGCTTTATATTTGTCTTTAGAGCTGAGAGGGTCTCCTGCAGGCAGTACATAGTTGAGTCTTGTTTTTTAATCCATCCAGCCACTCTGTGCCTTTTGATTGGTGAGTTCAATCTATTTACATTTGGGTTGATTATTGATATATGATGGCTTAGTACTGCCATTTTGTCTTTTGTTTTCTGGTCGTTCTATATTTCCATTGTTTCTTTCCCCTGTGTTTCTGTCCGCCATTTTAGATTGGTGATTTTCTATAGTGTTTTTCTCATTTCCTTCTTTCTTTATGTTTTGTGTCTCTGCTCTAGATTTTTGTTTTGTGGTTGCTGTGAGGGTTGTATATGTCTCATAGATAAAATAGTCCTTTTTTTGCTGATAGCATCTCATCTTCATTTACCTATAGAGATTCTGTCCTTTTCCTGCTCCCTTTTATGTTTTGTTGTCACACTATCCCTCTTTATGTTGTGAATTCATTACCATATTGAAGTAGCTTTGGTTACTTTTAATGCTTTTTTTCCCTTTAAACTTTGTGCTATAATTGAGTGTTTAACACTCTGTTAACAGCTATTGCTTTGAAATTTTATAGTTCTGTCTATTTATCACCTTACTCAAAGTTTTGTGTAGCTTTGCCTTTTCATTTCTGGTAGAAGAGCTCCTTTCAACATTTCTTGTAAGACAGAGCTAGTGGTGGTGAACTCCTTCAGCTTTGGTTTGTCTGGAAATCCTTTATTTCTCCTTCATATCTGAAAGATAACTTTCCTGGATAGAGTATTCTTGGCTGTATCGAAGATAAAGTATTTTTATCTTTCATTATCTTGAATATGTCTTTCCACTCTCTCCTGGCCTGGCCTTCCTCTCTCTCTTTCCTGCTGAGAAATTTGCTGATAGCCCAATGGGGGTTCCTTTGTAGGTTACTGTCTTTTTCCCCTTGCTGACTTTAAAATTTTTTCTTTGTCCTTGACTTTTGACAGTTTTATTATCACATGCCTTGTCTAAGGTCTTTTTGCATTGCTGTAATTAGGAGTTCTATTGGCTTCAGGTACTTGTAGATCCAGTTCTTTCCCCAGGTGTGGGAAATTGTCAGCTATTATTTCTTTGAATAAACTCTCTGTTCCCTTCTCTCTCTCTTCTCCTTCTGGGATACTCATTATCCTTATGTTGATTTTTCTAATGGAGTCAGATATTTCTCATAGAATTTCTTCATTTTTAAAAAAATCTTAGTTCTCTCTCACCTTTCACCCAAATCATTTCCCAATTTCTATCTTTGAGCTTGCTTACTTCTCTCTTCCATATTGTCTTTTTTTATTCCCAGTGCTTTTTGCTGTATTCTTCATCTCATTTATTGAATTCTTAATTTTCAGAATTTCTGTTTGGTTCTTTTTTAGAGTTTAAATCTCTTTGGTAAAGTATTCTTTCTGTTCATTAATTTTAATCTGAGCTTCTTCAACTGTCTTTCTGAGATTTTTTGTGGCTCATTGAGATTCTTCCTCATAGCTGTTTTGAACTCTCTATCAGTTAGATTGCAATCTTCCATGACTGAAAGTTTGTTTTCTAGAGAATTTCAATTTTCCAGTGGGGTGGGGGAGGCAGGTTTGCGTGTCTTGCTGTGGCTGGCGGGGGAGGGGGGCACTGGGGGTGTGGGCTCCACTTCTGCTCTTGCCCTGTTCCTTGTGGCATTGGGCATTGCTGTGGCCAAGGGGCCAGAGTCACATGCACTGCCTCTGTGGCTGCTGCTGGGTTTTCTGGGAGTGCTGGCATTGCCACTGCTGGGGCATGGGGTTTGTGGGCATCACTGCTGCTTCTGGGCTGACCAGGGTCATGGGTAGCACTGCCACTGCTGTAGGGGATATCCTTTGATGCACAAATTTTTAATTTTGGTCATGGGCACCACAACAGTTCCTGGAGCCTCTGGTCTCAGATACCACTGCAGTTCCTGGAGCCTCAGATCACAGGTGCTGCTGCCACTGCTGGGGGAGTTGGAGAGGCTGAGTCTCAAGTCTCGGTTCCTAGAGCCTATGATCACAGGTGCTGCCATGGTTCCTGAAACCTCAGGTTGTAGGCACCACCACCAACGCTGGGGACACCAAGGTCTTGAATACAGCCCCCACTGCCAGGAGGGCTGGGGTTGCAAGCACAGCCATGACTGCTGGGGTGAAGGGCTTGGCTGGCTCAGATATGCCACCATGGCTCCTGAAGCCTCCAGTTGCAGGCTCTGCAGCAGTTCCTGGAGCCTCTGGTCATGTGTGCTGTGCTGAATCTCCATTTGTGGGTGCCTCCTTGATTACTGGTGCCTCTGTTCACAGGTGTTGCTGTGGTTCCTGGAGCCTCCAGTCATGTGCATTGCCTTAGTTTCTGGAGCCTCTGTTTGTGGGTGTTTCTGTGGTTCCTGGAGCCTTTGGTCTTGGGAGCCACTGCCACTGCTTTCCTGATTCCCTTGCCTCTATGAGACCCAGTCCACTCAACTTCAGAGGTACTGACTTATTGATCTCTCAGACATTCTAGTGTGCTGTGCAGAGGATCCTTTGTTAGTCTACAGATGTCTGGATGTCTTACTGGTTGTAACTGAGAGGGGAAGGACGAAAGGAACAATTCAAGCCACCATGATGCTGTTGTCACTCAATCTTTACTTTCTTAATAATATCTGATGCATAAAAGGTTTTTTTTTTTTTTTTTGAAGATTGGCACCTGGGCTAACAACTGTTGCCAATCTTTTTTTTTCTTTATCTCCTCAACCCCCTCCTGTACACAGTTGGGTATCTTAGTTGCACGTCCTTCTAGTTGTGGGATGTGGGACGCCGCCTCAACGTGGCCTGACGAGCGGTCCCATGTCCGCGCCCAGGATCCGAACCCTGGGCCGCCGCAGCGGAGCATGCGAACTTAACCACTCGGCCACGGAGCCGGCCCCCACAAAAGTTTTTAATTTTGATAAAGTCCAATTTATCTATTTTCTTCTTTTGTTGCTTATGCTTTTGGTGTCATATTTAAGGATCCATTGCCAAATCCAAGATCATGGAGATTTAAATGTTTTCTTCTTCAGGTTTTGTGGCTTTGTCTTTCATATTTACATTGTTGATCCATTTTGAGTTAATTTTTCTATGGTGTGAAGCATGGTCCAACTTCATTCTTTTGCATGTAGGTATCCAGCTGTCTCAGCACCATTTGTTGAAGACACTATTCTTTCCCCCTTGAATGGACTTGGCACCCTTGTTGAAAGTCAGTTGATCATATATATAAATATAGTTTTATTTCTGGACTCTCAGTCTACTCCATTGATCTATATCTCTGTCCTTATGCCAATGCCACACTGTTTTGATTACTATTGCTTTGTGGTAAGTTTTGAAATTGGAAAATGTGAGTCTTCCAACTCTATTCTTCTTTTTCAAGATTATTTGACTATTCAGGGCCCTTGTAACTTCATATGAATTTGACAATCTACTTTTTCATTTCTGCAAAAAGGCCTTTGGAATTCTGAGGGGAGTCCATTGAGTCTGTAGATCACTTTGCATGGCAGGGTCATCTTAATAGTTTTATGTCTTCCAATCCCTGTACATGGAATATCTTTCCATTTGTTAAGGTCTTTAAAATTTCTTTCAGCAATGTTTTTTAATTTTTAGTGTACAAATCTTTCACTTTCTTAAAAGGGGTGGGTATCCTAGTGCTTATTGTACTATTATCCCAACTTTTCTGTATGTTTGAAAACTACTAACACAAAAGTTGGGGAAATCAAACATACTAAGAAGTAACGTCCAGTGTAAATAAAAATATGAATGTGTATCCTGTTGTCCACCCAAACCTCCTGCCCTCAGCATCCCAGGAAAGGCTGGGAAGGAATCCTGAGGTCTGTGCCTTCATGCGCAGGAGCTGATCCAGCCAGGCTGGTGCAGACGAGGGAGGAAGTGCATGGGGGACGAGGTGACAGAGCAAATCCCAGGCCCTTCTGTTTAGCAGATCTGGTGGGGCTTCTCTCTTTGCTGTCCAGTGTCGTTTCTCGTGGTGACCTTGCCACAGAGTGGGAGGTGAGGAGTAAGGGAGGGCGAATCTGTGGTCTTCTTTGAGGACACGCAGGGACTGACCGTCTGCACCATCCCTAAGCTGGATCTCACAATTTCTGATTGAATTCTTCCTTCTCCTCAGCAGATAGTCTTGCCGTGCGCCCAGGGGGGCCTCACCTGGTAGGCCATCCTCTTAGGCAGGGTCCTTTTAGGACGACTCCCAGCTGATACCTTGGGGTCAGTATCACTTGGTTTTGGGAAAATTCACACCTCTTTACCTCTCCACATTCTGCACATGCAGCCTCTTCTCTGCTCAGCACCGGCCCTTCTTCCCTCTCTTCCCAGCTTCTGCAGGCGGGGCTGTTGTCCACATCCCTTGAATTCCTGAGAGAGATGGGGTGCTGTCTATCTCTCTCAGGGATGCTATGTGCCTGTTCCTTTGCAACAGAAATGAGCCTGTGGGTGCAGGAGCTCAGCAGGCCTCCCCTCAGTGCTGGAAGCCCATTTTCCACTGAGAGTCCCCCCTCCAAGGTTGTGTTTGGGGGGCAGGCCTGGAGATGGGCATGGAGGTTGGTGGTGGGAGACCAGGGGATGTGTGTCTAGCAACTTTCTTTGAAGTGGGTTTGTTCTCAGCCAAAACTCCAGCAAAGTCTCATCCACATTGTCACACTCTTTTGGAGATGTGGAAATGGGGCTCAGAATGCCCTCTAAGTGGGAGGTGTGCAGTCCTTGACAGGTGCAGAACGAGAGAGTCATCCCCTCAAGGCTCCCCGTCGCTGTGACCCTGCTGCATGAGACAGTGTGAGTGAGAGGGCAGTGGTCTGATTTCTGTTCCAAAGGACGTCCCTGAGGAGGAAGCAGGTGTCCTAACATGTCCAGGAGGAGCTGGTAGCCACGGTGCATTTGACACATCCTTCCAGGGACACTTAAAGTCGTGACAATATCAACTGGATCAGAGTGAGGTGGCCTTGGCCACAGCAAGGTGACCCTTCCCTATTTTCTGTCTCTGTCATGGTGGGGCCATTTTTTAAAAATTTAAAGTCTGATCAGCATTGCCATTGTCCTGCTCTGTGTCCTGCATTGAACCCTCATTTGGCCTCCTCCTGTCCTGGCGCCCCTCCCTATTCAATCAGGAGTGAACTTTCTCCTTTCACTTCTACTGGGCCACACCTCCCTCTTGAGGTTGTAAAGGAATAGCATGTCATCTCCCGTGGCCTTGGCTGTCTCCTCATTCTCCTTCCAGGGGTGACCCCAGAAGGCAGATCGTGCGGGCTGTGTCTGGGGAGGCCGCATGACTGGACTCACAATCAGTGCTTATTGGAATGACCTTGCCTTGATCTGCAACATCTCAGTGAACCCGACCCGGCAGGGCTTAGGCCTAAAGGTGTGAGTGTCAGACCTGCTGGCGCCACCCTGCCCCTCGTTTCTGGAAAGCAGAATCCAGTCTTTAGTTAGATCAAAAAGCCCACACGAGAAGATTTGTGTTTGTTTGACAGGTGAGCACTGAGCCCGAGTCATGCGTGTGGTGTCATGAGCCATCCGTACAGCGAGGCCAAGGCCACCTGTGGATGCAATGGGTGCTGGGTGCCATGCTGCCCTCAGGAGACACTAGGGTTCTGGAGTCTGACCGCCTGCATCGAGGCCTTGCTATGTGTGATCATGGACAAGCTGAGGAATCTCCCCCTGAGAGGGTTTCCTCATCTTAAAATGGAGAAAAACACAGTGCCCCTGACCAGGCATGTGCTGAGTAAATGCAGTTGCTGTTAATTTTATGGAAGGACCATTAGAAATTGACTTCAAAAGTCTGACATTTACTACATTTAGTAATAAGAGAAATGACCAAAATCCATCACATGACCCCCCAGCACTCTGGAGCACGTGCGTCTTGACCTTCATGTTGGGAGAGCACTGTGGGGCATATGAAGACACACCCTCCCCGTTCTGCACAGAGCAGGGAGGTCACCGCCCCTGAGCTCGTGGCCTCACATGACAGTGAGTTCAGAGTTTATCTCCAGAACTCATGAGTCTCTAACCCTGCAAAGTCTGGGGCTCCCCGTGTCCAGTCCAGCTGCACCCTCCCCAAGTTGCAGAGGGCTCGTGTCCATGAAGCGTGGGGCAGGGGCTCCCTGACTGCCAGCGGGGTGCCTGGCCTGTCCCCGAGTCAGCGGAGAGGCTGCTGCACATTTCTTGCCCCACAGGGAAGGCTCCTCAGAAAATCTGGGCCTCTGTGGACAATTCTACACACTCCTACAGCGAGGGGCTTCATGGGTACCCCATCCTCACAAAGAGCCTTCAAAGGAAGCAGGTCTGTGACACGGAGTAGCAAATTAAGTTATCCTGGGTCCCCAGCAGACAGGTTAATAAATTAAAATCCACCGCTGTCAGGGCCCTGTTGGACCAGTCACTCCTTCCCCACCCATGACTCCCGGGTGCAGAGGGTGCAGGACGGGCAGTGGGGGAGCACATTGCAAAGGCAGAGGGAAGAGCTGCTGTGGGAGGCAGAGGGTTCTGAGGCAAACCTCAGCTTGAATCGTTGCTCTGCCAATATCAGCATCATGGAGCTTCAATTTCCTTATTGGTAAAACCAGGATCAGAATCCCTTCCTCTGGAATTGTGGGGAGGCACCGCACTCCTTTGAGAAAAGGGCCCAGCCCAAGTCTTGGAGGGATGGACGCCCACCTCCCTCTCACTCTGTCATTCTGGAAGCCCCAGCAGCCCATGGGCTGGGCAGAGAGCCCAGCAGGGCCTCAAAGAGACCACCTCTCTGTGTGCGCCACAAAGCTGGGAGTGCCCCCCGGGAAGCAATGCTCAGGATCCAGTAGCTGTGGTGGCATCATTTGGACGGTTGGTCTGGGGGCCTCCAGGCCGCCAGGGAGCGCCCTTAGAGCAAGGCTTTCGGCGTCTCCTCCAGATGGGAGCCTGGGAGACAAGCAGCTTCCCCAGCCTGCAGACCTGCTCAGTCAGCGAGTTCTGTCTGCACCAGCCTTCCAGCAAAGTGGGCAAAGGGGTGCCCTGTGCAGACCCCCAGAGGGAGGAGGGGTGCCTCTGAGCTTGTGTGAGGAAATCCTTCCCTTCAACCAAGTCTGAGCCACACCCTGAGGGCAGCTTCCCTGCTGGCTGGGGTGCAGGAGGTCCCGGCTTCTGGCCACGCTCTGCCCCACGGCCCTGGGTGCCTGTGCTGCAACGACCACGACCCCATGGTGCCCACCCCAGCAAGACCCCCTCACCCTGGCTGGTCAGCTCAGCACCGTGAGGTGGAGGGACCTGGCACAGCAGCAGAGGCCAGGGACAGAGGAGGAGGGAGGGTCTTCAAGTCTGAAGGCAGACATGGCCTGGGCCTGGGCTGGCCCTGCAGGTCCGTGTTTCCCTGTGGGCACCTTGGTTGGAGATAGCAGAAGGCGGCCCCGCAGGCCAGCCGTCCCACTCCCCACGCATGTGTGGCGACCCTGGGGGCTGGAGCCGCGGGAACTTTCCCTGGGTCTGAACGCCCTGTGTCCCTGTGACGGAGGCTGGCTACACTTTTGTGGGACAGGCGACTGCAAGAAGGGGCATGGGGCTCAGAGGTGCTGTGCATGAGGGCTTCAGCGAGGAGGGCTGACCCTCTGAGTCCTCCCCTGGCTGAGCAAGCGCCCGGCCTCCAGCCTCCGTGCGCTGAGTGGGGACGTCGGGGGACGCTGGTCAACATAACTCCCCACGGGCCCCACCTGGGCCCCAAACCCAGGTTTGTGTGCTTGTTTTTGTTCTTGACTATTTTTGTTTATTTCTTTTAAGACAATCTTGCAATTTCCACAGAGAAAAATATAAAACAAGAAGCAGACCTGGTTCAAACCCGTGAACAGTGTGCTGGGATTTCAGGCTTTACTGTCACTTTGTGACAGAAGGACGCAGCCTACCCGTGGGCACGAGCCTTCCTGAGGAAGACGTGATGTCTCTCCTCCTGCCACTGGGATGGCTCAGGGGTAAGTCGCTGCTCCTGCTGTTAGACATATTTTCCATGTAGAAGATATGGAGCCTGGAAACCGTGCTGAGACTGGCGTAGGCCATTCCCAATCCCATGCCAGAACCAAAGGATGCCCGGCCCCCAGGGGCTGCCCCGCTGGGAGCGGGCCCAACGCACTGGTCTCCCCAGGACCAAGCCCGATGGGGTAGTTGGGGAGAGCCTGCGTGTGCAGGCACGGGGCCATCCCGGCTCAGCCCTTGCAGTCCTCACTGACCGGCGGGGTGGGCCACCACAGCCCGTGAGGCTCCAGTGAAAATTGCTCTGATGGCCTTGGCCAGCAGGCTGCGACCTGGGGCCCCGGACCCGGGCAGCCTGGAGCCCCCCAAACTCCGGGCAGGGCTGACAATGGTGTTGTAACAAGCCCGCCAGCGGATTCTGATGCACCATAGGTTGAATCGCGGCTCTAGGCCAGGATTAGCAAACTTTCTGCAAAGGGCCAGAAAGTAAATGCTTTAGGCTTTAAGGGCCACGTACAGCCTCTGTCGTATGTTCTTCTGATTCTGATGCTTACTAACATGTGAGAACCACTGGCCTAGAAAATGAAGAGATGGGCCTGGACCCTTTGGGAAGGACTTGGGAGAGAAGGGTAAACTAACAAACAGCAGGACTGAGGGAATGGGGAGCCAGCGACAGTTCCAGAGAGGCATGCTGCGGCTGCCGGTGGGCCGCCCTTGTGAGGGGTGCTGGTGCTGGGCCTGCCCTCCTGAGGTCTCGCTCCCTTCATTCCAGTGTGGGGCTTCCATGGCCCCATCTGCCACCCTGGAACTGGCACGCTTCTAGAGAATAGGATCATGCAGGTCTACTTTATAGGGTGCGACCTGGGCAATCACAAAGGGTCCCATTTTGCAAGGCTTTGCACAAATTTTGTAGCCAGTCCTGTGGACTCTGTCTTGTCCAGCTTATGTCCCTAGTGGGGGTGCCAGCTTATCCCAGTTTGCCTGGAATTCCTCAATTTCAGCACTGAAAGTCATGGGTCCCTGGAAACCCTCATTCTTGGGCAAACCTGGACAGTTGTGAAGCCAGCCCTCTGCTCAGAGAAGTTGAGGAGGGTGCGCAGCTGCAGATGGCTCGTCCCACAGCACCTTGCTTCCTCCTGTGGCCTGTGGGCTTCACCTGGGCAACCCTGACTGCGCTGCCTTCCTGGCCCTGCCCCACTGTGGGAACCTGCCTTTCACTGCTGGATCATGGCTCAGTGCCTGGAGGCCTCTGGGAGCTAGAGTCCTTGCGCTCAGTCATGGACCCAACAGGAGGTTGAAGCAGTCTCAGCTCAGACGAGTCCGCAGGCAGGCTGTTTGGAGGGGCCCCTGGTTGCTGAGCAGGCAAGGAGCGACAGTAGCTGGCACAGAGGATGACTGGCCCCTGGCTCCAAGGCGGCGGGAGGCAGACCTGCTGGAGCCACACAAACCAGGTAGTTCTTCACCTTGTAGGGTTGGAGCCCCGTAAAAATGAAGATGCCCTAACAGCTAAAGCTTAGCATATGTATTAAAAAAAGATTTCATTTATAATAGCAACAAAATATATAAGTTCCCTATGAATACAAGTAAAATGTATATAGTCTCTAATAGAGCAAATTGCAAAACTTCTGGAAAGACATTAAAGAAAATCTAAATAAATGGAGCAATATATGTGAAAAACGTCAGTCCTGCTCAAATTTGTGTAGACTCGCTGCAATACTACTACCATCTGAGCAGCTTCTTTGCTGGGGGGTGGGAGGAGGGACTTGTCAAAGTGATTCTACGATTTGTATGGAAGAGCAATGAGCCAAGACCATCGTGAAGATAGAGAACAAGATAGGAAGTATTGCCCAGCAGACCTGTGAGATGTCATAAAGCTGTAACAATTCAGACAAGGTGCTACTGGTACAGAGAAATACACACTGACTGCGGACTCAGACGGAGCACTCAGCAGCAGAACTTCCCAGCGTGGAAACTTGGTTTGTGACAGAACTTGCAGATCAGTGTGCAGAGAGTGGGCTGGGAAATCAATTTGCTAGAACAATTTGTTATCCACATGAAAGATGAAATAGAATTGAATCTTTGTTTTAAATCATAAACAAAAATAAATTGCAGGGGCCAGCCCCATGGCTGAGTGGTTAAGTTCACTTGCTCTGCCTCAGTGGCTGAGGGTTCACCCATTTGGATCCTGGGTGCAGACCTACACACTGCTCATCAAGCCATGCTGTGGTGGCGTCCTGCATAGAAGAACTAGAAGGACTTACAATTAGGATAGACAACTACGTCCTGGGTCTTTGGAGAGAAAAAAAATAAAAGAGGAAGATTGGCAACAGATGTTAGCTCAGGACCAATGTTCCCCACAAAAAACAGGCAGCAGACCCATCTAAAATAAATTACAAATGGGTTAAAGACCTAAATATAAAAAATCAAACATCTGAAACTGTTATAAAAATCTGCAAGAGACTATATTTATGAATTTGCCGTAATGATTTCATAAACAATACAAAAGCACAAATCATCTAGGAACTTGACGAAATTATCAAAAAACAGCAATAAAAGCAAAAACCAGAGACAGTGAGAAAATACTAGATTAGTATACAGAATGCATAATGAAGTTGCACAAATCAATTAAAAAATATAGAAAAATAGGTAAAATACATAAAAAGGCAACTCAGAGAAGAGGAAGTATAGATGTCCTGGAAGTTCATGAGAAGAGGCTTTGCTTTATTAGTCACAGAGAAATGCCAAGTAAAAGCACAACAAAATATTATTTTATACCCATCAGATGTCCCAAAACGAAAGTTTCTGACAATATGGGAACTCCTGGTCCCCGTTGGAGGCAGCCCCATCACTGCCGGGAGGAGAGCAACTCTGGGAAACATATGTGCACTGAGTTACAATATAAAATCCATTTTTGCCTGCAGAGCACAGTAAAAGTCTGTTTGGAAGTCTCTTCCCTGGAGAAACTATTATCTGTGCATCGGGAGAAACAACCAAGATTACTCATCGCTGTGCTTGGAAGAGCAAAAAATTGTGAACAAATGAAAGGCCCAGAAACAGGGGAATGGACTGTGGGCTATCCTAACAATGGGGTGTCCGCAGAGGCTGGCTGCACCAGAAGGGCGTCTGCAGTGTGGGTGCAGGCTGAACTCACAGCCGAGCGAGAAAAGCAAGCTGCACTGGGGGCTCTGCAGAATGATGCCGTGTATGCAAAATACAAAAACTGCAAGGTACAAGGACTGTGTACAGTTTCGGGATTCATATGTATTGAGCACAAGTATGAAGGGCTGCATGGGGCTAACAATAAATACCAAAATTCAGGATAGTGGTTACTTCTGCGTGGAAGGAGGTGTGGGCAATTGGGGAGAGGTGTATGGAAGCAGTGTGGGTGCATGGATACCCATTGTGTGGTCTTTATATATTTTGGTGTCTTTCTAATGGTACTAAATAAATAAAATTCTCTTTAAAAAATCCTATCTTGTGGGAGATTTATCAGATTGTCACACGGAGGTGTAAACAGGTGGTCAGCCCCTTCCACGCTGGGATGAGTGGATGAGGTTTCAGGGAACATGAAGTCACCACCCCCTCAAGAAAACAGGAAGGAGATCCTCTGCTGAGGCAGAAACAATGGGACCCTCCTATTGCACGCCTGCCTCTGACCCCATGCTCATCTCCTCTGCACTGAACTCCCTGTGCCTCCTGAATCCCACCTGCCATGCCTACCCCAGGCTCCAAGCTTCTGCTCAGGAGCTGTCCTCCCTGCGCCTGTGTCCAGTGTCCTCCTCCTCCTCCCTCAAGATGCAGCTGGGGCCTCCTGGGAACTTCGCCTGAAGAGTATCACCAACTGCCATTCTGGGGATCCAGGATCCCTGCGCACTCCTCTATCGAGTCCCTTTCCTTCCTATATATCACTGTGTAGTGGTCTTGCCACTGGTCTGAGCCCCCTGAAAACAGGGACTATCTAGAGGTTATTTGCTGTGTCAGCAGCTCCTGGCACAGACAAGACACGTAGTATGCACCGGATGATGAAGGATTGGCATTAAATTGCTCTTAAAAATCAAACAATCATTCATGTTACTCACATTGCGGAGTGAATGAGCTCTCATCTCCTGACTTGAGAGTAAGATGATGAACCACATGTGGAGGACGCAGGTAAGTGACCCCCTCCCATCCTCTGAAAAGATGGTGAGTGATGAGGGCAGGATGGGGGTGAGGGCGGCCTGGACTCTAGAATCCAGCTTATGGCTGGTCTGCATCATGAAACTCCAGCGATGATTGTAGAAATTAGTCTCCTCCCTTCTGTTCCTTTGTTTTACATTTTGGGTTTTGGAGAATCATTTTGTCTCTCTCTGCTTCCTTTCCTTAAAAATTAAGGTGCTCAGTATCAAAAAGAAGAAAATACTTCTTCTTTTTGGGATAAATTCAACAAAAGAAGTGCAAGAATTGTGCACTGACAACTACAACACATTGTTGAAAGAAATTAAAGACCTAAATAAATGGAAAGACATCCTATGTTCATGAATTGGAACACTTAGTATTGTTAAGATGGCAATACTCCCCCAAAGGATCTGGAGATTCAACACAATCCCTATCAAAATCTCAGCTAACTTTTTTTTTTGGCAGAAATTAACAAGCTGATCTTCAAGTTCATATGGAAATTCAGGGACCCCAAATAGCCAAAACAATCTTAAAGGAGAATAATAAATTTGGAGAACTCACACTGCCTGGTTCCAAAACCGACTACAAAGCTGTGGTAATCAAGACAGCATGGTACTAGTATACGGAGAAATACATAGATAAGTGGAATTGAATTGAGGCAAAAAATAAACCTTTATTTACAGTCAATTGGTTTTTGACAAGTATGCCAAGATAACTCAGTGGGGGAAAGAAGAGTCTTTTCAACAAATGGTGCTGGACAACTGGATAGTCATATGAAAAAGAATGAAGTCAGACTCCTACCTTGTATTATATACAAAAATTAACTCTAAATGGATCATAGACATAAATGCAAGAGCTAAAACTATAAAACTCTTAGAAGAAAGCATAGCAGTAAATCTTCATGAAATTGGGTTAGGCAATGCTTTCTTATATATGATAACAAAAGCATAATGATAGTAGAAAAATTCAATAAATTGGACATCATCAAAATGAAAATCTTTTGTGCTTCAAAGTACACTGTCAAAAGTGTAAAAAGACAACCTGCAGAATGAGAGAAAATATTCACAAAAATATATATCCGACAAGGATCTAGTATCCAAAATATATAAAGAACTATAACAACAATAAAAAGACAAAATCCCAATTTTAACAGGGAAAGATTTTAAGAGACACTTCTGCAAGTGGCCAATATGCACATGAAAAGATGCTCAACATCATTAGTCATCAGGAAAATGCAAATCAAAACTACAATGAGATACCATTTCACACCCACTAGGATGGCCATAATAACAGGTGTCGGCAAGGATGTGGAGAAACTGGAACCTTCATACATCACTAGTGGGAACGTACAGTGATGTAGCTGTTTTGAAAAACAATTTGGCTGTTCCTCAAGATGTTAAACATAGAGTTGCCATATGGTCTAGAAATTCCACTCCTAGGTATATATCTAATAAAAATGAAGACATATGTCCAAACAAAAACTTGTACATGTATATTCATAGCAACGTTATTCATAAGAGTTGAAAAAATGAAAACTACTCAAATGTCCGTCGATTTTTGAATGGATAAATAAAATGTGGCATGTCTATAGAGTAGAATATGATTCAATCATAAAAAGGAATGACATACTAATACATGCTACACTGTGGATGGACCTTGAAAACATTATGCTAACTGATGGAAGCTGGTCACAAAAGACCATATATTGTATGAGTCTATTGAAATGTCCAGAACAGGAAAGTCTGTAGAGACAGAAAATGACTAGTGGTTGCCAGGGGCTCGGAGAAGAGAGGATGGGAAGTGATTGCTAACAAATATAGGACTTCTTTTAGAGAGGATGACAATGTTCTGAAACTACGACAACTACATGAAGGCTGCATAATTCTACGAGTATACTGAAAGTTATGGAGTTGTCCACTTTTAAAAGGGTGAATTTTATGGTATATAAACCATATCTTAAAGCTGTTATAAAAAAAATTAGCTGCCAGTGCAGCTGCCCAATAGTGTGCCGGGCAGGTGTAGGTGTTCTGTGAGGCCTGGCCTCAGACCCAGCTGTCTGCTGCTACCTCTTGCTGAGTCAGATGCCCTCCCTGGGCAGCCCAGATGTCAGCAGGCACATTTAAGCTGACGTGACTATTGGGTGATCAATGCCTCTTTACTGACAGAGGTCATTTGCCTTGACTTTACAACCCCGTCTAAGTAAACAGGCTCAAATGGCTGGAGGTGACTGCTAAGGAGTGCAACTGGCAGTAAGCAGACACTCACTGCCAACATCATGGCCTGGGCAATTCCTCAACAGGAAGCTTTGTTTTCATTGATGGTCAGAGTCTGTTGTCCAGCAGAGACCTGCTCATGGCTGAGTTTCCAGTGGCTTCACCTTCTGTGCACTGTGTGTCTGCTGGCTTTTAACCATGACAGGACAAGCATCACCTGACTCCATAGCATTATATGCCACCTCGAGCAATGGTGCTGGGCATTTCTTATAGTGTCAGCTTCTCTGAGGCCTGTCCCCACTCTGAGCCCTAGAGGAAGCTATGAGGAGCCAGCACCCCACAGGCTCACCTCCTCAGTGCTCCCCAATGGTGGCCCTGGGCTGCTGGGAGGACCTTTTCTCCTGGGTTACCTAAGCTCAGGCATGGTCAGCTCCAGGCCTCCCCCTGATTCCTTGTGGTGCCAAGGAGGGGCTGAACCAATGTGGCTGAGTGACCAACTGGTGTGTTTCCCTGCTGGAGGAAGGGTCAGGTGTTGACTTCTGACCTGGGTCACTCAGTCTCTGGGCTCAAAGTGGAGCTAAGCACAGCTACCTTGCAGGGTGCTGTTAAGAGCAAGCAGACACGTGCTTTGGGCTAGACAGATGGATGGTGCTCAATACAAGAAGTGGTAGTAGTAGTTATTCTGTTTTTTTTTTTTTTTTGAGAAAGATTAGCCCTGAGCTAACTGCTGCCAATCCCCCTCTTTTTGCTGAGAAAGACTGGCCCTGAGCTAACATCCGTGCCCATCTTCCTCTAGTTTATACGTGGGACGCCTGCCACAGCACGGCTTGCCAAGTGGTGCCATGTCCGCACCTGGGATCCGAACCGGCGAACCCCAGGCTGCCGAAGTGGAACGTGCAAACTTAACCACTGCGCCACTGGGCCGGCCCCGGTAGTAGTTATTCTTAAACCAGACTTTCCATAAAAACACACCTCCTTAGTCTTCTCAACATTTATCCTCAAGTTCCATCTCCTCTGCCCTCAGATCAAGGAGTGTGTGGAGGAAATTGGAGAAGGCGGGCTCTGTTCCACGGCTTCAAGGCACCAGTCGGTCCAGTGAACTGTGAAGTCTTTTGCTTTTGCACTTCTGGCTGTGAAGGGCCCACCAAAGGACCCTTGGGAGCTGTCTTCCGTCCCTCAGCACCAGCTCCTTTCCATTTTCTGTCTGATCCTTGACCATTTGCCCCTAGATTGTGACCCCTTCTATAGCAGTGGGTGTTGGTGATCAGACTCTAATTAATCAAGTCTTTGCTGAACTCCAAAAGTTCAAGGGACCCATGTGGAAAGACAGACTGCAACTTATGGGATGATTTTCCTCCTATGTCTTCTTCCCACTCACTCTGACCGAGTCCCCACCACTGCCATCATGACCCATCAGCCTGAGGGTGGCAGGAATTGGGGGTGACCTCTTGGAACTCCTAGAAGGCCAGCAAAACTCATTCTCATCTCACCGGTGGGAGAAAAAATGTGTGAATAAAGGGCCAGAAATCCTCCCTGAGGATTGGGCAGGGGTCTATCTAGTTGTGCTTCTGGTGGGTATACTCAAGGCATGCAGGTTTGATTTCTCTAATACCAGCCATCCATCCATTCACCCACTCATCCACCCACCTATCCAACCATCCATCCATGTATCCACCCAGACATACATCCAGACATCCAACATCCACTTCCTGGGCACCATCTCAGCTTGGTACTGTATGCCAGGAGTTGAAGGACACCTTACCTGGCCCTCAGGGAGCTTCTAGATATGTACACACCATAATACGTAATAACTATGTGAAGCAGAATGTAAGTAGCTACAAACAGCTATAAACAAAATGCTCTTGGAGCTGCGGCTGGGGATGGATTTGGGTTCGGAGGAATAAGGAAGCCTTAGTGGAGGAGAAGGTTTTTGATGGATTGGAAATGGGGCAGAGCTGGGATTAATGCAGTGAGTTGAGAGGATTGGCTGGGGTGAGGGAGGCCACAGGGATGGGATTCACTCAGCAACACTGACCAGTGTCGACAAAAATAATCCATAACCAATCTATAAATGAAAATTTGGGAGAGTTTATTTTGAGCTAAAATCTGAGGACCATGGCCCGGGGCCTTTCTTCCTGAAGGAAGAAAGGGCACCGAAGAAGTGGGGTGCACAGAGTGGTTATATACCCCCAAACAGGATGTTTCACATATGATTCAAATGTCTCTTTTACAATAGTCACGAGACTGCTCTGTCAGCACAGCGATTGATGGAAACAGCAGGTAGGTCTGCTGTCTCACTGAACACAGCAGGGTGGCAGTCTGTTGTCTCCAGCTGGGTGGTCACAGGTGAGCACAGCAATCGGTTCTTAGCCTAAGGAAAGATGCTTATCCTTAAGGAAATGCCAATGTGGAGGGAAGTTGCGCCTTTATCTTAAGGCCATTTGTTCTTGCCATAGGAAATGTTTAAAGCAGATATGCAATGCGTGCTCAATGGCCACAGTCAGGCCCTTTTGGGAAAACAAAGTCAGGCCGAATTAGGTTTACACCAAATGGCTTCCTCATAGACTCCAATATATCCTATTGCTTGCCATTTCTATTTGTCACCAGGAACTTCTGTGTGGCCAGGGTTGTGCTGAATCTCACTGAAAATATAGGAGTTTGGACTTCTTTCTCTAGGTCAGAGGTGAGCAAGCTTTTTCTGTAAAGACCCAGAGAGTAAATACTTTAGGCTTGCAGACCGTTGGCCTGTGTTGCAAATACTCAGCTTTGCTGTTGTAACTTAAAGGCAGCCATAGAGAACATGTCAACCAATGGGCACGACTGTATCTAATAAAACTTTATTATGGACCCTAAAATTTAAATTTTATATAATTTTACATGCCATGAAAGGAATCTTTTTACATTTTCAATCATTTAAAAATATAAAATCCAGATGATGTCATCAAAATGATGACATAGGAGACGCCAGCTTCCATTCCCCGCCAAAGATCAGTACTTAGACAGCTATCCACTAACATAAACAGCTCCAGGAGAGCTCTGGAGTCCACTTAAGAAACTGGCTGCACCCAGGCTTTCTTGGGGGACCCTGGAAAAGGCTGTGTTGGTCTAACTATGTACACATGGAGATGGCATGGGGGTGAGGGTGAGTATTCAGCAGCCTAGATGGGCATTTGGCCAGTTCTTGTCTGAAGAGGAGCCCAGGTCAGGGGAACCTCTGAGTGCACCTCTGTCCACACATCACCCAGAGTGGAGGAACCCAGGGCCACCTTTATGCTGAGCTCGTGCTTATGCAGTTCTGAAGTTAATCCCTCCTTGGATAATTGGGAAACTGAGGCCCATAGAGAGGCAGGAACTGGCCCATGGCATACAATATGCAGAATCCAGAGGTAAGAGTGTGTTCTGACCTTCTAGGCCAAGGCTCAAACCTCTCGCATAGGGTTTGCTTTGGGAATTAGAAACCATAAGGTCTGGGGAAGCTCTTGCGCATCCCTCCCTCTGTGGGGGCTATTTTCTTCTGGGCATCCAGAAAATGAGCTCTGTCACACACACGCACACAGTGACATTAGATGTAGGGACTATGGGGTGCGACCAGAAGAGAAGTAGACAAAGGGGAGGTGATAAGAGAGAGAAAAAAGAGGTTGGAAGCATTACCTACGGGTGACACCACTCCTCCAATTTTATAGGTATCATCCCACACATGCCTGAGGACATCTCTAGGAAGCACATGCTACAGTGATCCTCACTGTGCAGACAGGAGGCAGACAGACCCTGAGAGGCACAATGGCTTCTCCAGGATCAGGAACAGGTAGGAATGAGGAGTTGTGTCCGCATCTGTCTCAAAGCTGGGACCCTGGCTGCACCCAGATCTTCTTGGGGCCTGTGGAGAGGGGTGTGTTGGTGTGCCTGTTCACGGACATGGTGTTGCATGGAGAACCAAGGGTGAGCAATTAGCAGCCCAGAGGGCTGTTTGGACAGGTGTTATCTGAGGAGGGGACTCAAGTACAGGGACCCTGGGAAGGGAAGTCCCTTCCTTGACAATAGAACCCAACAGAAGTTGGAACCCCCATAACCAGTCCCCCACATTCTAGCGACAGCCTCATACCCAGCTCACTTGGCCAGAGACACTCGATAGTGAAAGATGTTCTCCTGCTGTAACCTGACTTACTGAGGTTCTGGCTTCAGGAAACCCCGAGTGAGAGACTTTTCAGACGCTGCAGACATTGGCTCAACCCTCCTCTCTGACGCCTCTGGCCCTTTGCTGGGAGGTCCCCTGAAGTAACACAAGGTGGTCTAGGGCCAGGCCAAACCAGGCCAGGCCACCTCTGTGAACCCTCTTAGCCCCCATCTCCTCATCTTCAGTGTGGGGGGAGGACTTACTCTTGGCAGGAGCAAGCTGATGGGTGGCTGATAATCTGGTGGTCTTCTCATGTCCACACTCCAGGACAGCGCTGGCAGGGTGGAAGGGGGATTCTTGAGGTGCCTCTTATCTGTGCCAATCTTAATCCAAGGCCCTAAGGCTGTCACCTTTCCCTCCTTGGTGGAGGTCTGTGCAGACTATGATGTGTGTGTGTGTCTAGAGTGGAGGGAGTCACAGAGGTGTGAGAGCCAGCAAAGACGGCCGGTCAGGGCTTGGCTGCCGGGCACTGTCTTTACAGAGCTCCACTCGAGAGATGAGGCAGGAGCTGATTAACGGGGGCCTCTACTCCATCTCCCTGCAGGAGAGGAAGCTGCCCCACACCACCAACAGTGCTGGCTCCGTGACAGCAGGTGCTGAGGACACCCAACACCCAAGGCCCCATACAGCCAACGGGGGACCCCGGGTCCCAGAACACCTTGATACTCCTCTGGGCTCCCTCCTAGAGGCAGGCTCCCCCAAAAATCTGAGTCCCTACCTCCTTATCAAACTCACCCTCGCTGCCCAGCCAGATGCAAAGTCACTGTCCATGTATTTGTAGGAACATCAGAAAAGAGACTCTTAAACCATTTCACCGCACATTCAATCAAGAGTATTTTTCTACAGATTTTCCTCTCTTTCCCTCCTGCCCCCAGCGTCCATGTTGACCCAGTAACCCTTCCACATCTCCACGTCTTATACCTCATCTCGAGTGGTAGGGATGCTTTTCCCCAAAAGGACACGGGGCACTATGTCTGTTACTCTGCAGATGGCAATTTGCCATCCTGAGGAACACGTCCCCATGGCCCCTCCAGGTCAGGGGCCGGGGCCTCACTGGGCTGCACAACATTCCAGAAGGGAGACCGTTTCCCACAGTGTCTCAGCCCCTCACTGATGTGGGACTTGTGTTGCCATTTTCACAGCACTGCGCTGACCATCCTGCATGTGCTCCTGTCCTGATCCCTCTACCCCAAGAAAAGCCTCTGTGTTCTCATCTCTACGATGGGCTATGTTTTCAGAAATCACAGGGACGATGCTGTTAACACATGGAGAGGCTGTCAGTATTCAGCTAACAATGTTTAATCATTCCCCTCCTCAAATTCTACTTTTAACGCCAAGAACTTTTTCCTACTGTGGGCACTCATACCCCACCTCTTACCACAAGTCACTGAGGGCTTGGGAGTTGGGTCTGAGCTCCTGCCCCCCAGCTCTCCTGCTGTCCATGGTGCTGCCTCTGATGGCAAGTCCCTCCTCTGTCCCACCCCAGGATGAAAATGGATCAACGGTGAACAGGAACGAGACCCACATGGTGTGGCCCATCCAGGCCGGCACACTGGAGAGGCTGGGGGAGAGCCTGGTGCCCGCCTTCCTGCACAGCGACAGCACTTACACCCACAGCCTCCTGGGCACATGCAGAGCTTTTGCCACCACCCAACAGGTGCTGGAGCTGCTGTTTAAAGGTAAGCACCCTGCCCCTGCACAGCACAGTGGGGATTCGGCTGCCTGCTAGCTCAGAGTCTTCAGAATGCAGCTCTCTGAGCCTCAGTTTGCTCCTCTGCACAGTGCGGCAAATAGAGCTTCAACCTCATGTGGATATTGTAGGGACTCACTGGGATGCTCGTGGGAAGCACTCTGTGGGGCTGGCCCTGGGGACAGGTCTGCTGCAGGGGCTGTGGTTGTACTAATTAGTCATTTTCCTCTTCTACATAATGAAGCCTCTGCCTCATCCATCATTGTCCCCGTGGCCTTGGGCTGAGCTGTTTTCCCATTTGAAAAGAAGATTTGAGATTCCATCTAGGGGTCCCTGTCCTGGCTGAAGCCAGAGCAGGGATCCCTGGGGATGAGAAGGAGGGCCCCCGGCCCACTCAGACATCTGTGATGGGGCTGGCTGGAGCTCATTCATTCATCACATAGAGATGAGGCCAAACTAGGTACAGGCAGTTTTCTAGGCACTGACCATAGTCCAGTGCACAGAGCAGACACAGCCCTGCCCTCCAGGGCTCCATTCTAGTTGGGAGTCACACAGTCACACTAGACTTCTCAGGAGCTACTGTCCACAGTCAAGTCGATGTGATCCCTCCTGCCTCCTCTAGATATGGATGCATCCTCCTTTCTTCTGATGAGGTTGGCGGACCTCTGCACCAGTTGAAGTGTGAGTGGGCTTTGGATCAAGTAGGAGGGCCGCCCTGCTCCACACTGAGGGGAGTGCAGGACCCGTGAATTGAGGGTGCTGGCAGAACCCAGAATCTCAAATCTCGTGATTCCTGTGAGAAGGCAAAGGTCTGACGGCTTCCCCTAGAAAAGAAAAAAACCAGTCAAGGAGAGCTGTGCCTGGGGCTTTGAGTGCTGTGGGAAAGCAGAGGGAGCTGAAGGATGGACTTGGTCCCCATGAGAATCCATGCCTGTCCCCTGGCCATCCCAGTCCTGTCTCCACCACCATCCTGGAACTTGGAACAGGAGGTGTGGGGAGCATCCTGCTTACTAATCTCATAGAACCTCAGCATTGGGTGCTCAGCTCCTGCTCAGGCGACTCAATGAGTGCTCAGGGGCCAAATGACTCCCTCCTTATTAGAGATTAATGTCAGGGGATGCTGACCTACATGGGGCACCTAGTGAACCAGGCAGCACGTAGGCACAGGAGCTAAGGTTTGAGGTATGAGGAGGGCCCTGGGAAGCCTGGGCAGGAGACAAAGTCCATTATTCCCTCATTAGTCAGATATTCACAAAGCCCCTACTGTGTGCCAGTGAGTGCAATGAACAGAGCAGACTCCACTGCTCCCTGCCCTCATGGAGCTGACATCCCAGGGAGGAGGGAGCAGGGAGACAGACAGAGGACTGTGTCAGGCTTCCCTGAAAAGGGGGAGAGGTGGTCACACCATTGATCAAGGCATCTCATTTACGAAGGCTTTTTGCCAGCCCTTCCTTGGTGACCAGGTCTGTCTCTGCCGGGACTGCCAGATTGGAAGTGGACAGGAGGAGGATTGGCCTCGGAAAGCCAGGAGCACGAGGCATAGGAGCCCGGGCTCCTGTGGGGGTGCCCTGGGAAGGCAGTGTGGAAGGAAAGGCCAGGCCTCTGACTCTGCTGCCCACCTGCCTATCCCCAGGGCCATATCCTCTATCCTGGGCACCTGGCTGGATCAGTACTGTGAAGATTATTTCCAGCCCCCAGAATCCCCCTGCCTGAAGATGCTGTTGGCCTATGTGCTGGTCAACATGCCCAGGCTTGGACCTGGAGTACCATGCCCACCTTCTCCTGGCACAACTGGAGCACCTTGAGCCCACTGAGGCGGAAACTGAAGGTGAGGAGGACTTGGAGGGGGTGATGTGGGCATGTGTGGAGGGGATGGGGCCAGGCCACACTGAAGAGAGCCTCCAGTGGCTGGAGTTGGGCCAGGAGCGATGAGTATGCTCAGATCAATATTCCCACGGATTGCAGTCTGGAAAGACTTTCTGGGGGTGGGTTCTTGGACTGAGACTTCATTGATTGATATGAGAAGTTTCATGTCTTTGGAATGCATGTTCAAGGCAGTCATATTAATGATATTTTCTCTTCTTGGAGCTACAGCACCAGCGCCAGAGCAAGATCAAGAACCACCTCAAGAGCTAGTGCCAGCTCAAACTATGGTGACAGCTCCAGCTCCAGAATGAGAGCAGACTAGAGCCACAGCTCCTGTTCAAGCTGAAGAGTTATGCCAGTTCCACATAAAGAGCCAGAGCAGCCACAGGCAACTGCTCTCATTTAAGCTAAAGAATTAAGCAACTACATCAGCTTCAGCTTTAGAATCAGAGCATGCTCAAGCCACAGCTTTAATTTAGGCTCAAGAACTAGAATCAGTAACTGCATCAGCTTCAACTTCTCTCAAGTGCAGATTCAAACCATAGCTCTCCTTCAAGGTAAAGCCCTGGAACCACCACCTGTACCATCTCTGGCGTCAGAGGAAGAGCAGGCCCAAGCTGGAGCTCTCATTCAGTTTCAAGAACTAAAACAAACACCTATTTCTAGACCCGGAGCAGGCTCAAACTAGAGCTCTCATTCAAGTTGAAGAGTTAGAACAACTTCCTGCACCATCTGCAGCTTCAGTGAGAGAGCAGCTCCAGCCAGAGCTCATGCAAGCTCAAGAGCTGGAACAAGCACTTATGATCATGAGTTCCATGGAGCCGATGACATAGGGTGGGAGGTGGGCTGGGGTGGCGCTCAAAAGCTGTGGGTGGGAGCAGTGCAAGAAGTACATACTGGTGTGTTTGCATGGCATGCCAGCCGAGAAGACTTCATGTAGTGGAGGTTGGAGGTGTGCAGACTGTCCCAGTGTTCTCTGTTTGGTATTCAAATTAAGAGGGTACTCAGTACCTCCATGGCCTTCAAAAACATCATATCCAAAATAACTGCTGGGCTTAAATGATGGCTTGGAGCCGCCTCAGAGCCAAGAGGAGAAGCTGGCCCTGCCTGCCCCTTCCACCCCAACCTGGGTGAAACTTCAGGGACTGGACTGCTTTCCCCGGGCACTTCTCCCCTTCCTAGCTCTTCCTCTTTCTTCTGTTTGTGGAGGAGGGGAGATGGTTCTGAAGAAATGAACAAACAATACAAAAAATTTAATGGGTAAGCATTTAACATCTTACTTTTTGAGTTGCTTTTAATGATGATTTGTGGAAAGTGATTATTGATTTGAATAGTCTCATTTTTGTTTGTCTTCAAGAACACAGAGTTGTCACTTCCTCGAGCAGGTCCTATAACAGTGGTATTAACACTAGCAATCAACAGTAGCATTTACTAGTGGTCAAAGCCTTTTTATACCTTTTCAATTCCTATTAGCCACAAACGCCCATTTAACAGACTGGGACATGAATGCTGAGGGAGCCTAAGTAGTTTGTAGAGTCCCTAAGCTGGTGAGTGGCACAGCTTACGTCGTGAGCTTGTGCTCACAACTGCAGTGCCATGTGGCCTCCCTGGTCTGTGGCCTCTAGCGTCCTTGTTTCTGGCATCCTTTTGATATTTGTTATACTGTGTCTCTTAACTGGACAATTCAGTCATGAGAGAGATGAGACAACCAACTACTTTGTGTAGCTCTTCAGGGCTCCTCGGGAATTAATTTGTCTGCAGTCTCTAAGTCCTTCTCTGCACAAGCAGGACACAGTCCTGAGGACAAATTCTACCTCAAAAATGTGAAAGAAAAATGCAGCTATGCAGAGTGCTGGAAATGTTAATGTTGTCTGGGACACTATTTAGCCCAACGCGGGTGCCTTGTGGGTCCTTGGGCACACAGGTTGGACCTCATGGTGTTACAGCTTTAGGAGGAGCCTGATCTGATCTAAACAAGAAGGTGGAGGCTAGCAGACTGACCACCCTGATGGCAGCACTAGTGGCTTCACCTCCCTGTAACTTCTTGGCCAGGGCACTGCCTCTGTTCAAGGCCAAGAGTAGTGAATTTCTTCATGGCTGACCCCCACAGCAAAAGTTGACTGGTGAAGGTTTATAAGGTCATGTCCAGGGGCAGTAGTGGGGAAAGAAGAGCATTTTAGCACAGAACTGAGCTCACATACTGGAAGTAAATTTCTCCAAGCCCTTACTATAATAGGATTTCTAACTCAGTGTATGCCATAATATCTTGAAAGCTAAGAAGGATAAAATAGGAGGCACCAGGACACCATAAATGTGGTACCATCAGTTATGAAACTGCAAAGTAATACTGATGAGAAGATGTAGATTTAGTATATTTCATAGGTGTGATAGACCAGAAAGAGCAGCTTAAGAAATTGAGGCAGAGATTACCATCGTCATATGAGAACTCTTGGGGACAGAGCTTAGCCAGAACCTGGGTGTCCTGAATCTCAAGCTGTTAATATTTCATGACATGACATTGCCAATAAAGAGGCTGACTCAAGGCCCCTAATATTTAAAAAACTAAAACAAGAAAAAAAGGGCCTCCTTCCTTTATATCATTCATGCTCAAAACTCATGGGGCAGTAGGTCTGCTCTGTGAGATGACATCATTATCCTTTAGACCATCATTCTCAAATATCTATGCCCATAGTGGATTCAGGGAGAGGGGTAAGAGTGAGGTAGATTGAGAAGTCTCCTGCTAAAATTAAAATCATATATAAATAGATGCAGAAAAAGTACAAACCCATTCATGATAAAAAAAAAAATCTTCAGAAACTGGCAATAGAGAGGAACTTCCTCAATTTCATAAAGAATATGTCAAAAGACCTAGTACTTATGTTGAGAAGCTAGATGCTTTCCTGATAAGATCAGGATAAAGGCAAGTGTCCCTTCTTGCCAGTCCTGTGCAACATTGTACTGAAAGTCCTAGGATATGCAGTAGGACAAGAAAATGAAATAAAAGGTGCATGGATTGGGAAGGAAGAAATACAATTATATTTTTTCACAAGTGACATGATTACCTATGTAGAAATCCCAAGGGATCAATAAAAAACTCCTGGAATAACCAATTATAATAAGAAGTTACAGCAAATTTGCAGGATACAAGGTTAATACACAAAAGTCAATTGCTTTCCATTAACAGAATTTGAAATTAAAAACATGTCATTTACATTAGTAGCAAAAAAATGAAATACTTAGGTACAAATACAACAAAATAAGTACAAGATCTATATGAAGAAAACAACAAAACTGATAAAATAAATCAAAGAAGATCTAAATAAATAGAAAGATAATCCACATTCATGAATGGGAGGATTCAACATTGTCAAGATGACAGTACTTCCCAACTTGATCTACAGGTTCATTCCACCCTGAATCAAAATCTTAGCTATTTTGTGGATATTGACAAACTGATTCTAAAGTTTCTATGGAAGGCAAAATATCCAGAATAGCCAACAAATACCGAAGAAGAACAAAGTCAGAGGAATAACACTACTCAATTTCAAGAAGAATAAAGCTACAGTAATCAAGACAGTGTGGTATTGGTGAACAAAAAGAGAAAGAGATAAATGGAATAGAATAGAGAGCCCGGAAATGGACTCTTACAAATATTGTCAACCAGTCTTTGACAAAGGAGCAAAGGATTCAATTCAACAACGGTGAAAGGGTAATTTCCAACAAATGGTGCTGAAACAATTGAACATCCACATTCAAAAAAAAAAAAAAAAGAAAAGAAAGAAAGAAGGAAGGAAAAGAAAAATCTATATGCAGACCTTACGTCTTTCACTGGAATTAACTCAAAATGGATCATAGACCTAAATGTAAAAGGTAAAACTATAAAGCTCCTAGGAGATAATATAGGAAAAAATCTAGATGATCTTGTGTTTGGCAATGACTTCTTAGATAAACACCAAAAGCACAATCCATGAAAGAAAAAATTGATAAGTTGGGTTACATTAAAATTAAAACTTCTTCTCTACAAAAGACAGTTAAGAAAATGAAAAGACAAGCCACAAAGTGGGAGAAAATATTTGCAAAACACAAATTTGATAAAGGACTGGTATCCAAAATACACAAAAACCTATTAAAACTCCACAATAAGAAAAAAATCCCTGGTTATAAAATGACTAAAAGATCTGAACAGATACCTTACCAAAGAATATATGTGGATGGCAAATCAGCATATGAAAAGATGCTCAACATAACTATGTCATTAGGGAATTGTAAATTAAAACACTGACATATCACTACACACCCATTAGGATGTCTGAAATTTAAAACACTGACAATACCAAATGCTGATAAGGATGTGGAAGAAGAGAAACTCTCATTCATTGCTGGTGGAAATGAAAAATGGTATAGCCACCTTGGGAGACAGGTTTCCTGTTTTTCACAAAACTAAATATCCATTTATCATACAATCCAGCAATCAATTCCTTGGTATTCACCCAAAGGAGTAAAAATCTTGCACCCACATCAAAACCTCCACACACATGTTTACAGTAGCTTTATTAATAACTGTCAAAACTTGGAAGGAACCAAGATGTCCTTAAATAGGTGGTGGATAAACTGGTACATCCATACAATGGAATATTATTCACTGATACAAAGAAATGAGCTATCAAACCATGAAAAGATGTGGAGGAAACTTAAACGCATATTATGAAGTGAAAGGAGTCAGTCTGAAAAAGCTACATAATATATGATTCCAAATATATGACATTCTGTAAGAAGGCCAATATTTTTACTATGAAGACAGTAAAAAGATGAGTAGTTGCCAGGGATTTGGAGTGGAGTGGAATAAATGGGAGAAGGGAACAGGAAATATTTTAAGACAGTAGAACTATTCTATATGGTACCGTAATTATGAATACATGTCATTTCATTATGGAATTGTCAAAACCCAGAGAATATACAACATACAGTAAGCCCTAATGTAAATTATGGACTTTAGTTAATAACGATGTTTCTATTTTAGTTTATTAATTATAACAAACACACCACACTAATGCAAGATGCAAATAATAAGGAAGCTGGGGAAGGGAAGGAGATATATGGGAACTCTCTGCACTTGCCATTCAACTTTTTTTTTTTTTTAAAGATTTTATTTTTTTCCTTTTTCTCCCCAAAGCCCCCCGGTACATAGTTGTGCATTCTTCGTTGTGGGTTCTTCTAGTTGTGGCATGTGGGACGCTGCCTCAGCGTGGTCTGATGAGCAGTGCCATGTCCGTGCCCAGGATTCGAACCAACGAAACACTGGGCCACCTGCAGCGGAGCGTGCAAACTTAACCACTCAGCCACGGGGCCAGCCCCTGCCATTCAACTTTTATGTGAACCTAAAACTACTCTAAAAAATTAAGGCTATTAGTTTTTTAAAAAATCCAAATGATGACCACCAAGAGTACAATAGATAAATAAATTATAATATGTTTATATAGCAGAATAGTATGCAACAGTTAAAATGAATAAATTTTGATGTTAAATGTAATCCCCATGGTGGTAACCACACAAAAAAATAGCTATAGAATATACATAAGAGGAAATGAGAAGGAAATTAATTAAGATGTTTCACTAAAAGTCAACTAAACACAAAAGAAGACAGTAATGCAAGAAATGAGGGACAAAAATCTTATAAGGTATACAGAAAATAGCAAAATGATAGAAGTATGTCCTTCCTTATCAGTAATTACTCTAAATGTAAATGGCTTAAACTTTCCAATCAAAAGACAGAGATTGTTAGAATAGATTTAAAAACATGATCCACCTATATGCTGTACACAAGAGACTAACTTTAGATTGAATGACAGAAATAAGTTGAAAGTGAAAGAATGGAAAAAGATATTCCATGCAATTAATAAGCAAAAGTGAGCAGGGATGGCTATACTAATATCATACAGAAAAGACTTTAAATCGAAAAAGGTTATAAGAAAAAAAAGGGAAACTATATATTAATAAAAGGTTTATATAGCAAGAAGATATAACAATCATAAACATTTATGTACCTAATAACAAACCATAACATACATGAAGGGAAAATTGACAGAATTAAAGAGAGAAATTGATAGTTCTACTAAAATAGGTGGAGACTTCCATAGTCTACTCTCAATAACGGATAGAACAAGACAGAAATAAGGAAACAGACCACTTAAATAATACAATAAATGAACTAGAGCTAACAGACATATACAGAACACTCTACCCAACAACAGCAGAATACACATTCTTCTCCAGTGCACGTGGGACATTCTCTAGCATAGACCACCGGTTAGGCCACAATTTTAAGTCTCAATACATTTTAAAAGAAAGATACCATACAAAGTATATTCTCTGACCACAATGAGATAAAGTTATAAATCAGTAACAGAAGCAAAACTAGAAAATTCAAAAATTTGTGGAAGTTAAACAATGTACTCTTAAGCAACCAATGATTCAAAGAAGAAATCACAAGGGAAATAAGATAATACTTCGAGATTAAGGAAAATAAAAACACAACATACCAAAACTTAATGGACAGAGTCAAAGCAGTGTTAAGGGGAGAAATTTATAACTACAAACATTTACATTAAAAAAGGATAAAGAGGGGTTGGCCCTGTGGCTGAGTGGTTAAGTTCACGCGCTCCACTTCGGTGGCCCAGGGTTTCCCCAGCTCGGATCCCGGGTGTGGACATGACACTGCTCATCAAGCCATGCTGAGGTGGCATCCCACAGAGCAGAGCCAGAAGGACCTATAACTAGAATATACAACTATGTACTGGGGGGCTTTGGGGCGGGGGAGGAGGAGAAGAAGGAGAAGGAGAAGAAGAAGGAAAGAAGATTGGCAACAGATGTTACCTCAGGTGCCAATCTTTAATTAAAAAAAAAAAAGGAGAAAGATTTTAAATCAACAACCTAACAACTTAAGAAATTAGATAAAGAAGAACATAGTGGTTACCAGGGGCTGACCCCCAGGAGGAGGAATAGAAGGGATGTTGTCTAAAGGTACACTTGGAACTAGTAAATAAATAAGTCCTGGAGACGTAATGCACAATACAGTGATTGTAGACAACAATATTTCATCATAAACATCAAACATGCAAGAAATAAGGTTTGAATTACTCCCACCACAAAAAAGAAATGATAATTATGTGTCATAATAGAGGTGTTAGCTTAGCTACAATCATATTGCAATATATAAATGTATCAAATCAACTTGTTAAACTTCCACAATATTACATGTCTAATATATTTCAATTAAAAAAATCAATAACCTAACTCTATAATTTAAGGAACTGGAAGAAGAACAAACTAAACCCAAGGTTAGTAGAAGAAAGTAAATAATAAAGATTATAGCAGAGATAAATAAAATAGAGAATGAAAAAACAGAAAATCAACAAAACCAAAAGTTTTTTCTTCAAAAAGGTTTAAAAAGTTGTCAACTGGGGGCTGGCCCAGTGGCCGAGTGGTTAAGTTCATGCACTCCACTTCGGCAGCCCACTGTTTCACCAGTTCAAATCCTGGGCACAGACATGGCACCGCTCATCAAGCCATGCTGAGGCAGCATCCCACATGTCATAACTAGAAGGACCCACAACTAAAAATACACAACTATGTACCGGGGCGGGGGTGGGGGCACTTTGGGAGAAAAAGGAAAAATAAAAGCTTAAAAAAAAAAGTTGTCAACCTAGCTAAATTGACTAAGGAAAAAAGACAGACAACTCAGAGTGCTAAAATCAGAAATAAAGGTGGAGACACTACTGGTTGTATAGCAATAAAAAGGATCATAAGAGCATACTAGGAACAATTTCATGCCAACAAATTAGAATCTAGATTAAATGAACAAATTCCTAGACACATTCCTAGAAACCTACCAAGACTGAATCACTAAGAAATAGAAAATCTGAATAGACCCATAACTAGTAAGGAGATCAAGTCAGTAACCAAAAATCTCTGAACAAAAAAAATCCCTTGATCTGATGGCTTCACTGGCGAATTCTACCAAACATTTGAGGAAGAACTAACAACAATCCTTTTCAAACTCTTCCAAAAAAGAGCAAAGGAGAGAACCCTTCCAAACTCATTCTGTGAGATTAATATCCCTTATCAATACTGATGCAAAAATCGTCAACAAAACACTAGCAAACCAAGTTCAGCAGCATATTGAAAGAAATTATACACCATGATCAAGTGGGATTTATTCCTGGAATGCAAGGATATTTCAAAATACAAAAATTGATCAATGCAAGATGCCTCACTAACAGAATGCAGAAAATAAAAGCACATGATGATCTCAATGGATGTGGAGAAAGCATTTGACAAAATTCAATACCCTTTCATGATGACAAATACTTAACAAACCAGCAATAGAAGAACACTACCTCAACATAATAAAAGTCATATATGAAAAACCCACAGTGGAGCATCAGACTGAAATCTTTTCCTCTAAGATCAGGAACAAGGCAAAGATGTCCACTTTCCCCACCTTTATCAACACAGTATTAGAAATTCTCTCCAGAGCTCTTAGGCAAGAAAAAGAAATAAACAGCATCCACATTGAAAGGGAAGAAGTAAGATTATCTCTGTTCACAGATATGATCTTATATGTAGAAAACCCTAAGATTCCACAAAAGACTGTTAAAATAAATAAATTCAGCAGAGTAGTACGATACAAAATCAACACACAAAAACAGCTGTGTTTCTATATAGTAATAATGAATATTCTGAAAAGTAAAGTAATACAACAATCCCATTTACAATAGCATCAAAAATAATAAAATATTTAGGGATTAATTTAACCAAGCAGGTAAAAATCCCTACGGCGGTTTTTGCAAAAATAGAAAAATCCATCCTAATATTTATATGGTTATCTCAAGAGACAATGAATAGCCAAAACAATAGAAGAATAAAGTTGGAGGACTCACATTTCCTGCTTTCAAAACTTACTACAAACCTATAGTAATCAAAACAGTGTGACACTGGCATAAAGAAACACTATATAGACCAATGGAATAATAGAAAGATCCCAGAAACAAACCGTTGCATACACGTCAAATGACTTTTGACAAGGGTGCAAAGACCATTCAATGGGAAAATGAGAGTCTTTTCAACAAATGGTGCTGGGAAAACTAGATATCTACATGTAAAAGAATGAAGTCAGAACCTTACCTTACATCATATACAAAACTTAAAGTGGATCAAAGAGCTAAATGTAAGAGCTAAAAATATAAAACTCTTAGAAGAAAACATAGGGGAAAAGCTTCATGACACTGGATTTGGCAATAATTTCTGGATATGACACCACAAAAAATCAGTTGTGATTCCATACACTAATAACAAGCTTTCAGAAAGAGAAATTAAGAAAACCATTCTATTTACAATTGCATCAAAAAGAATAAAATACCAGGTGAAAGAGCTGTACACTGAAAACTACAAGACACTGAAGAAAGACAGTGAAGAAGACATAAATAAATGAAAGCTATTCCATGCTCATGGACTGAAAGATTTAATATTGTTAAAATGTCCACAGTACCCAAACCAATCTACAGAGTCAGTGCAATACCTATCTAAATTCCAATGGTGTTTTTCACAGAAATAGAACAAACAATCCTAAAACTTGTGTGGAACCACAAAAGACCCTGAACAGACAAAGCAATATTGAGAAATAAGAACAAAGCTGGAGGCATCACACTCCTTGATTTCAAAGCTATAGTAATTAAAATAGTATGGTATTGGAATAAAAATAGGCCCATAGATTGATGTTAGAAATGATGAACCTACATTGATGCATCATAATGCCACTATGAAGGCAATTTTTGGCATGATGAAACAGTTCTGTGGAGGTGGATAAGTGACTCTATGCAGTCGTCAAAACCCACAGAAATTTACACTGCAAAAAGTGAATTTTATTCTATGCAAATTTTTAAAAAATCAACCAGGATGCTGGGGGAACTCAGATGGAATCCAGTGACAAGTGGATGCAACTGTATTACAAATGTGTGACGTACCATATTGAAGGAGGTGGGAAGGAAAGGTCCTGACCTAAGTAACTTTGGAAAACAGTGTTTTAACTGCAAACTGTAAGACTAAAGTACTGTACACAAACACTGTACTCTAGTTGGTCAATCTGTTTTTCACAAGGGTATGAGTTAGCAATTCAAACACTACTTTACGTGTTAGTAAATATATTGTAGATAATTAGAGCCCAGTTTCTCACTGTAGGTGCAAGAAGTTGCAAATAAGCAAAGGGAGAATGCTAGAATCAACCTTACGGTGCTGGGTTAGAGTTGGAAATATCAGTATGAACCCATGTCTACTTTCATATATCTATCCAGATAGGGAGAGAGGGAGAGAGAGAGGGAAACAAATAGAGATATGTGTGTATGTCTGAGTTTATATTCACGCACACATTTCCAAGTTCTTTCTGCTAGACCTAGAAGCAATGACACCCCAGTATTAAAGAGCACACTTTGCACTAGATCTTGGTTTCTAAATACCATTTTCCAAGAAACAGAACGAGGGCGCTTGGAGAAACGGCTGACTCTCAGGTCGGAATGGAAAATACAAGATGCGCCTGGAACATCTTGTAGTGCCAAAAAGTAAGAAAGTGCTTTAAAAAAACCCAAAAAACAAAAGGACGGGGACATGTCAAAAGGAGCCAACTTGAAACAGCTTCCAATGGCCCAAGCGGGAGTGACATGAGCAACAAAATGACGACAGCACTGGATTAAACCCCAGATGATGAAATCACCACCCACGGGTGCATACTGATATAAAAGGGATTAAACAAACAAGAAAGGAAGGAAGAATGGAAGGAACAAATCTTCCCTACAGAAGAATTCCAAATAATAAATGTAGATGGATAACATGCAATAGAAAATCTCCACTAGAATACTGCAGTAATAACTACCGTAGGCAAGATTCACCGATGAACGCAAACACTCTGGGTGAAACTCAGAGAAACAGTCTATTTGCGTGGCCTCAAAGTACCTCCCTCCAAATATTTATTGATAACTTCTCTTAATTTCTTTAAAAGATCTATGACTATTTAAAGCAAAAATAACACTGTACTGTGGGACTTATAACACAGGCAGCTGTAAAATTTATGACAGTAGCACAAAGGATAGAAGAAGGTAAATGGAACTGCTGCATAGCAGGGCTTTTACATTTTACATTTATCCAAACAGTACCCCACTAACTCTCAGTCAGCTGTGACAGTACACATGCACATCCCGTCCCTTCCCCAGCCGCTAAGAAGTGCAAAGCTGTGTCACTGAAATGCTAACACAGGAGTTAAACAGAATACAGGAAAGCACTTGTACCAGACTGTTAGAGAAAATAACCCCAGCGCCCACCGACAGGAAAACGACGAGCACACTGCAGCGCACGCACACAACAGAAGCAGCAGCTCACAGACGCAAAGCATGAAAATGCGTGGGAGTCTCATAAACATCACGCTGAGGGAGACAAGCTGGATGGAAAATACATATTGTATGATTTCAGCCCAACTGAACCTACGGTGAAAAAATCAGAACAGCTGTTGCCTCTGGGGGAGGAAAAAATTGCCTGGGAAGGAACATGTGGGGATATTCTGGGAATGATGGAAATATAACACGCTTAAAAGGGGTGAAGGTTATATGGATGTATTTATTCGTCAAAACTGTACAGTTAAGGATTGTGCCTTTCAATGTATGTACATCTCACCTCATGAAGGAAAAAGAACTAAAAAATATACAGTGGGGGGGGGGATAGGTTGAAGTACAGATGAAAAAACCCAGCAGGATTAGGAGCTGTTGAAGCTGGGTGACATGTTTACTATATTATTCTGCTTATTTTGTATATGTTTAAAATTTTCTGTAATAAGACACTTGTATAAAAAGACAAAGTCAACCTACAGTGTTAGCTGCTAAGGCATTGGTTACCTCTGGGAAGGAAGGACAGAGAAAAGGAGGGTCAGGGGGCCTGAGTGACACTGGTTCTAGCTCTTGGTCACACAAATATATTCACTTCACTCTGTAATAACTCATCGAGCTTTCCATGAATGATAGCTGCACGCATTTTATACACATCAATAAAAAATTTATATGCTACATATTTGGACAAAAATTCTAACTCAATATCTCAGAATAACAGCAATATTTTGTTTTCTTTTAAAGTGTAACATGTTCACTCAAGGTGTCACCAAATGGGTTTTAATATTCCAAAGTATCTATTAATGCCCTCACCCTTGGGTGACCTCCTAGGTCTTTCCATTTTTGCCTCAATTTGTAAGTGGCATGGTGTTGATTTTTTATGATGCAGTTTTTTCCTGGCAAAGCCTCCTACCTCCAGTGGTGCTCCCAAGGCCATGACACCCAGCACAGCGCCTTGCACACACTGTGCTTTCAATACTTGTGGAATCAGGAACAAAGCAAGTAGAGGCTGGCTTGTGCAAAGGGTGGTGCGTAGGTGATGCAGGCGAGACTGAATGGCTGCAGCTCAGCACTAAATGTTTTTACATTTATTTGAGAAACTATTTGCAACTAGTTCACCGAAAGATGCTGGTTTAAAGCAGTCTTGGCCGCACACTACAATCACCTGGAGAACTTTAGAAAATACTGACTCCGGGGCGCCACCTGAGGGATTCTGATCTAACTGGTCTGTGGCAATTTGGGTTTTGGGAATTTTAAAAGCCTCCCAGGTGATTCTAATTACAGCTGCAGGGGAGACAACCCCCCACCCCGAATTCAGAGTCAGGGGTACATTAGCTGCAAGTGATTTCCATGCGTGCTGTGGGGATTTACCTCATTGCAACATTTCAGTTTGGGGTTTTAGGAAATATCTTTGCCTAAAATCAAAGGACTTCTTCAAGACTTAGCTGTTTGGCTAAATGGCAGCAGACGGAAATGTCTTCTCAGCAGATCTGTCTTTATATCACTTGCTTTCAGAGTAAGAGACTGTTTCAGGCACAGTAGTTTTAGTTTATTTTGAAAATCATAAATAGCCTACAAATACCAAAAAACGATAATAAGAATTTGCAAACATGTGGAGTGCATCATACGTGTTTTAAAATTTCTCCTATGATTAGAAATGAAAAATATATTGTTGGCTTTGATTTCCTAAAGTTGAATCTTTTCTTAAATTATTCAAGTCCTTCCAAAATGCTTCAGCACTCTCCTGTGGGGACTATTCCCCATAGTGAAGAGTACCAGGTGGACACAGATCTCAAGGGAATCCTGCCTCTGCTGAAGTGTCCTTCTCCAGAGCTCGGGGTGAGGTGAGCAGCTGCAGGAGTGCAGTCTGGGGGCGGTGGGCGGCTCTGTAGTCAGGCAGAATTGACCTGCAGCCCCGCCCAGCCCAGCCACTTAGAAGCTGTGGGGCTTTGGACAAGTAACTCAACTTGGAACATTATATAAAACTCATCTTCGAGAAAAGACATAATGACATTGATTGCAAAGAAGGCAGCAATTCTCCACCCCTCCTGCATCCGTGTTCTTTACAATGTGATTTTACAGCTGCTCCCATCCAGAGGCAGAATTTCTTCCCCTACACGTTGGATTTAGGCTGGCCTGATTGGCTGTGGCCGTCAGAATGCAGTGGGTATGACACTGCTTTTTCTTTCAGAACCCTGCTCTCTCTATGAGAACAAGCCCATGTTAGCCTGCTAGAGAACAAGATACCATGGAGGAGAACCAAGGTGCCCAGTCGATGGCCAGCCAACCCACAGAAGCAGAGCCCCAACCACACGCCCACGAAGAAGGCCAGTGGAGATCAGAATGGCCCAGCTGAGCCAAGCCTAAACTGCTGAGCAGCTCAATCATGAGCTAAGTAAGTTTTGGGGTCATTTGCTACACAGCAATAGCTAATTAACATGTGCACTCATTGCAGAGGAGACGCCAGGATTCAATGACATGCTCATTTAAGGTGCTATCAGGCAAACGGTAGCACCCTAAAGATCCTGATGTCCTTTTCTCCTTATTTAAAGCTGGATCTCTTGAGTTACACAGAAATACATGCAGACATGCGCTTGGTGCGTAAACGTACACAGGACCCCATACCACAGGAGGAAACAGACACCACAGCCTGACCACTAGGGCCCAACGTCAGATTTCAAAATAAGGAGTTTGCCTTTAATTTATTCCCCCAAATCTGAACCCTGGAGGCAAGACTGTGGACAGATCTGAAGACGTGGGGTTCCCCCCGTTAGGGTCTCTCCTTCCTGTCACTCCTGTCTGATCTCTGGGAAGGGGACGGGCTCAGACCAAGCAGCAGCTTGGAAGCACAGGTCTACCTGTGGAAGCATCCTGTTTGCAGCCCTCTGCTCTTTCTTGGGGTATCGTCTGTCCGCACCTTGGGCCTGTGGAGAGATGCTGTAGGGAGGGGGTGTTCTGTCGCCTCTGGCACACAAGGGGGTTCAGGTACCTCACCGCCCTGAGGGCAGAGGAGTCACAGTCCCGAGAGCTGCACTCCGCATGTGGCAGCCACTCCCACCTGTGGGCCCTGAGCCTGGGATGGGGTCTGTCTGAACTGAGATGTGCCGGACAAGCAAGCCACAGAGAGAATTCTCAAGATTTAAGTACAAAAAAATGAATGTAAAATATTTTATTAGTTTATATTGATCACACATTAAAATGATAATATTTTGGATATATTGTTTAAATAAATAATATTATTATGATCAGTTTCACTTGTTTCTTTTTATTTTCTTTAACAATTACTAGAAAATTTTAAATTACAGACATGACTCCACCCTGTTTCTACTGGACACTGCTGCCTTAGAGGATTGTTTCCCTTTGCAAAGCTCAGGCTGCCTCCTCAAAAGACCACAAGCCAGGAAAGTTACGAAATCTGAAATTTTAAAATAATTTATTTTATTGTTTCCATTTGTGAATAAAGGATTTAATAAAGCTTTTTACCCCAATATAACCTTTAAAGTTTAATACTGAAATAAAATACGTTCATTTCAACATCACGCTGGGGTTCGACATTGTTTTGCACTGGGGCTTCAGAAGCAATACACACATTGTCCTGAGCCTCTAAACCTTTACTATTCAAAGCTTCTCAAGGACTGGCTGTAGGGCCCTATATTTCCCTTTTTTTATAGCTTCTCTTTCTCCAGCATGATTAAGGAACAAGGCCAAGATTAAGTCTGAAGCTCTCAGAAACCACAGAATTTTTCTTTCTGTGGCTTACCGGCATTTTAAGTTTCTAATATCAGCAATACCAACTGCAGGCTGCAGCTGGGAAAAAGAATATGATGAATTGAGTCTGGAGTCACACTGCACCTAATTTTCACAGGCATGTGGATTTCCAAAGAGGGACCTAACTTCCAACAACCGTAAGTTCCCAAGGACTTAGTCCACACCAAGTATGAGATTGTGACAGTCCCCTGTGTCATCACTGAGGTTGAAATGGGTCTGCCTATGTCGACTCCAGGGCAGACAGGGCTGCGAAGTTGTGAAGTGAGCAAAACTTCACACTTTAGTGAAAGCAAGCATGCTGGCCAAGGTTAGCTGACTCAAGGTAATTTCTTTCGCTTTTCCAATGAACATTTTCAGGGAGAGAAGCCCAGCAACAATTTAAGAACGCCTTGATGTCCACTCAGGACTGTGACTGAGCTCAGGAGAAATAAAGGAGATGAAATTCACGTTTCAATTGTAAACAAACATCAAAATATTTCACTGAAAAAATTTCAGACCCATAAATGCATGTATGTATTAATCATCACAGTAATTTGAAATGCAAGAAAATAAGGCACAAGTCACTTATGTGTTTCTTTTTCTCCTGCCCTTTATAAAGAATCGAAAGTTCCTAAGTACACAGATACTCTTTAGGAGGGAAAAAAAAACCCCTGCTGTTGACATCAGTGTGAACACAATACTGGAAAATTAGAGTTTTCATTTTCTATTTTGCCTGTATTGTTAACTTTTTAAAGAAGTCAAAGATATAGAATTCTACATCTCAGATATTGCGTTTTTGTAAAAAATCTGAATGTGAAATACTTTATTTCTTCAATTACCAGCCAACGGTAATTGCACTTTGCCCATACACTTCCAGGAGGTGCGGGGAAATGGAAGAGAAATAACAAACATTGTTCCTATGAGATGGTCAACCCCGTGAGGGCAGGGACAGGGCAACAGCGTGTCTGCAGTGCACAGCATAGTGTCTGTCACATGGCAGGCACTTAATTAAGAGGGTTGACTGAATAAAGGAGGCCAAATACAGGTTGCCCCTAAAGTCCCAAACCATGCGCATCCTCACGCTGCCTGCACACTGACCTCTTCCTGAGCATCGGCCTCCAGCCCACGGCCAATCCCACCTCCCTGCCTCCTGAGGGACGGTCCTGTCTCCGCACCTGCCTCCTGCCCCTCAGACTCTGTCCCAAGCTGTATTTGCACCTTTTACTCTGCCTTTGCTGCTCACAGCTCTGTTCATTCTGCTGCAGGCAGCTCTCCTCTTTCTCTCATTGGGTTTTGTCCCCTTCCTTTGGTAAAATAACTCTTCTTCCCCTCTCTGCCTCATTCACGTTTACTTGGGAAGCAAACATTCACCTGATAGCTTAGTATTCCCAGTTTTGGAGAAAGTAAGTCCAATTCTGGAATGAGAATCAGTGCCATCCACCTCCAGAGATCTCAAAACTAGTTGAAAGTCCTTCAGGATCTCCAGAGAAATCTTTCTTTCTTATTTCCTTCTTCTCATTTTTTCTCAAGTACCAGCATTCAAGATAAAAACTTTTTAAAATTATTATGACAGTCATAAAAAAGAATGAAGTACTGACACATGCTACAACTTGCATAAACCTTGAGGACATTATGATGAGTGAAAAAAGTCAGTCACACAAGTCCACGTATTACATGATTCCATTTATAGGAAATTTCCAGTACAGGGAAATCTACAGAGACAGAAAGTAGATTAGTGGTTGCTTAGGGCTAGGGGAGGGGGCTGGGCACTGACAAATAGAAATGGCAATAGGATCTATTGGAGTACATGAGGAAGCCATTTGGTGTAAACCTAATTCGGCCTGACTTTGTTTTTCCAAAAGGACCTGACGTGGCCATTGAACATGCATTGTATATCTGCCTTAGACTTTCCCTATGGCAAGAACAGAGGTCCTTAAGATAAAGGTGCAACTTCCCCCACATTGGCATTTCCTTAAGGATAAGCATCTCTCCTTAGGCTAGGAACTGATTGCTGCGCTCACCTGTGACCACCCAGCTCCAGACAAAACGGAAATCATTGGCAACCCAGATAAAAGCCATTTCAGTGAAGTGGTGTGGAGGAAAGCTGGATGGGAGTGGATTCAGGAGAGAACGTGAGGAGAGGCAGCTTAAATGGAGAAGCAGAATGGTAAATGGGGAGGAATCTGGAGTCAAGGAGGCCTGTTTGTTTAATGCACAACATTAGGGCATGTTTATATCCTGATACTGGCAAGGGGTCCTTACAGACCCAGACTCCAGAACTCTGGGTCATAGCCTCAGAATTCCTCAGCCCCAAGTTTACTCAAAGTTACAGCTTTAATCTTTAAAATCTGTAAAATAAATGGGATTTTTGCCATCTATTTTATAAATAGGCACACCCCACAAAACATATCCCCAGTTAATGTTTTCCTGGAAGAACACGTTAGTGATACCCAAAGTGCACAGCAGGTATTTCTCTCTCAGTACAGTTTTCAGCTGATATTTATACAGTTTACATTGAGTCTTCAAAAAACACATTTTAAACTAAATGGTTTGCTGGAGAGACTGCAGGCCATCAATCTTGCTAGTCACTTTATAAAGCTTTGGAGTGTGGATAAAGGAGATGTACACAGGCGATGCCGCTGGGCTCTGAGAGGCCACTCCTGCTGCACAGAAAGCAACGTACGCTAACAACCATATGACGTGAGGTGACCAAGAGCAAGGTTTTAAGCATTTAACATCCTAACATGAAATTTGTAACTTCTATCGAGGTGCCTGATTGTGACTTAGGAAATTGATAGCGTTTTTCAATTGACTTGTGTCGACAAAAATAATCCATAACCAATCTATAAACGAAAATTTGGGAGAGTTTATTCTGAGCTGAAATCTGAGGACCATGGCCCAGGGCCCTTCTTCCCGAAGGCAGAAAGAGCACCGAAGTAGGGTGTACAGAGTGGTTATATACCCCCAAAGAGGATGGTTCACATATGATTGAAATGTCCTTTTACAATAGTCGCGAGACTGCGGATTGATGGACACAGCAGGTAGGTCTGCTGTCTTGGTGAACACAGCAGGGTGACAGTCTGTTGTCTCCAGCTGGGTGGTCACAGGTGAGCTGGGTGGTCAAAGGTGAGCACAGCACCTAAGGAAAGATGCTTATCCTTAAGGAAATGCCAATGTGGGGGGAAGTTGCACCCTTATCTTAAGGCCATTTGTTTTGGCCACAGGAAATGTCTAAGCAGATATACAATGCGTGCTCTATGGCCACAGTCAGGCCCTTTTGAAAAAAAAAAAACAAAGTCAGGCCGAATTAGGTTTACACCAAATGGCTTCCTCATAGACTCCAATATATCCTATTGCTTGCCATTTCTATTTGTCACTTGCTTGTGTGCTTTATAATCTTTCCTATTTAAAATAACGGGAAATAAGTTCTCTATAAAGGTTTTTCTGGGAGAAAGTCTGAGATTTCAGGCACAGATTACCGAGTAACTAACGGCAAATGACTTTCCAGCCTTGTTTTATTCGTAAATTTTTACTTACTTTGGAAACTAATTTTGCTACTTCCAAATCTTGTAGTAAAATTGATGTTCTAGAAAGATGTACCACAGATGTTCTGCTGTTTTGCATCTGTGCTGCACAGAATTGGGGCTGTGCACAGTCCAGTTTGAGAAGCATGTAATGTTGTACTTAGAGTTAATCAGAAAAACTAAACAGAAAAACGACAGGAGAATTAGAACCATTGGTGTAATCAGCAGCAGAAACAAATTAGTAAAAGTGGTTCTGAAAGGATCTTTTAAAAGGGATATGATAAGTGGTTCTAAAGAAAGCCTATTGTAGCACAGACATTGTGTATTGCCTTCCTGCACAAACTTTTCCACCGTTTTGGCAAGGGCCCAAGAGAACTTCTGTCCTGTTGGCCTGTGTTAATTAAGGCCAGAGGTCCACACCAGGATCAGAAAGTTCTGTGAACCAGCCAGACACCCGGCCTGGGTGTGGTTTCCTGAAGCGGCCTAGGGAGTCACTTACCTGGGCAGCTGAGTTTCCATCTGTATAACGCAGGATTCAAGCCTTTCCGCTGTGCTGTTTTTCTCCTTTCTACAGCACGGCAAGAACAGTCACTCTAAGAGACCTGCCGGTCCGATCAGGCAGCCTGAGGGTCCAGGAGGCGCTCAGAATGCCAAGGATCCAGGGGGAAGGATCAAGGCGGCCCAGAGGGATAGAGGGGATGGGGGGGGTGGGAAGCTGGCTTTCAAAAGGCAGGTTCCAGGTTCTCAGGTATTTCCATTTTAGGCAGTGAATTTACTGTCTCAGACACCCAACGAGGAGTGTATGCATGTGTTCCTAAAAAGCCTAAGCAACCACCAGACCTGCTAGTGGCCTCAACATGTTCGGGAGTGGCGTGGGGCTGGGCAGGGGCAGAGGGCGGAGGGGGGACAGAGGGAGGGGGCGGAGAAGGGGGCGGGAGGGTGGGGGAGAGAGAAGGGGGGGCGGGGGAGAGGGGATGGGGAGAGGGAGGGGAGAAGATGGGGGGATGGCGAAGAGGGGGCAGGGGGAGAGGGAGCGGGCCCGGAGCTAGTGGAGGGCCGTCCTGCGCGGTGCGCGGGGCACCGGCCCACTCCCTGGCCTGCAAGAAGTCCAACTTGGCTGTGACAAGTCCCGCCAGCTGCACCCAGTGGAGCGGCACTATCACGTTCACAGGGCGCGTCCAACGCCCTTGGGTCTCCGCGGGCGGGACAGGCTGGGGAAGAAGCGCCCAGCCTGTGGGGCGGCGGCCCGGCCGGTGCGCTGTGGGAGCAGCGGTCTCTGCCTCCCGGCCCCGAGGTGACCCAGCTGCGGGGCGGCGTCTGCTCGCAGCCGCCGCTTGCCCCGCCCGCCCCACCCGGGGGAGGTGAGCCGGGGCAGGGAGTTAGGAGGGAGCGGAGGCTGCGACTTGCAGCCGCCGGCCTGCCACTGGCGACTCGCTTTGGCTCCAATTCAGGTCCTGACTCGCGCCCCTTCCCCACCAGTGCCTCTCTCCGCAGCTGATTCCTTCTGCTGTCTGCACGCCTGGGGATCTTTCCAGAGCATCATGCCTAGTCCAGGCCCAGGAAACTGCTTCTTTTTCTAAACTGTTTATGGGAACTGGCTTGATATCTGAGAAACTTTCAGAAGCTGCCCTTTTCTTTCTCCAGTCGAAGTGCGCTGTTTTGGTAGCTTTTAGGAGATATTCATGTCGAGGTCCTGATGGAGAGCATAATTTAAGCGTTTAGGGCAGGGAGGACATTGGCTGTTGCTTCGTGAATTACCCTCACAGAGAGCCTCTTTGGAAGATATGGAAGTTGAGGCATCCGTGAGCTTAATTACTGCTTTACCCAGGATCTGCTGAGGCCGGAGATGGGTGGCACCAATTCCTGAACAAGTATCTAGTAGGCAATTTTCACTGACCCGCTTAAGGGGAGAGGTCTCCAAAAAATCAACCTTAAGATGATAATAGTTTGTCTGTTACACTTTTAATTCATCAGCCTAATCTCAATTCAGGGCTGACCGGCCAATTTCTCAGAGACACAAGTGGTGACCCTGATCCTTCAGAAACAGGCTGGTGTCTCAGCTTTGGGAGAGAGATTTTCAAGGCGTGGAGCACTTGGGCAACATTTGACACCCGTCAAGTGTAACATCTCTGCTTTGGATGGAAAGCTCATCACAGGCAGCAGTCTTAACTTGTGAAGTCTGATCTGTTGGATTTTTCTGTCTAGAAAGTGGAAGCATCCAGGAGCACCTCTTCCGTGCAGCCTCTGTGCACAGCAGTAACAAAACGGAGTATAACATACGTCAAGGCGTCTAAAACGGAGCCGGGCGGCCACTGTGGAAGTGGGGCTACGCCCACGCGCCACGTCTCTACCCAGATGGAATGAAACTTCTGAACTGCGCTTCGCTGTCGCCATCTTGACAAGAAATGTGCTTACTCCCATAGAGAAGCACTTTCTGCCTTAGAGACGGACTTAGCAACAAGTCACGGACGGCCAAAAAGTAACAGTTGTTCACAGCAGCAACTACAACTTTTACAGAACAACCTGTGTAATTTATCTCCCTTTGCTTTTATAAACCCTTGCGCCTTTGTCTTCTGTGGAGCACATTTTGGGTTTTTGCCTGAATCTCTGTCTCCCGAATTGCAATTCTAAGTGCACAAATAAATACCTGATGTTCAAATTGAGTGATTTTTCCTCAGTCAGCATTTCTTGGCACAGTTGGCAGGATCTAGAGCAGCTGACCCCTGACCCTGACCCCTGGCACCTCCCTGGACACGAGGAAACTCTTGTTCCTCAGTGTTTCTGCCAGCAAGCCTCAGAGTTCTGGCAGTAAGTTCTCTTGGACCCAAAGCTCGTGCTTTCCGCCTGTGTTCGGACCAGATTTTATTTGGGAGGACTAAGCGGCTCTGTCCTCACTCCCTTGGGGGGGAGGACTCCATCGTCATCTTAGCTGTGTGGGGGTTTCAGGGTTAAGGATTTCTTTTCTAGCCACACTCCTTTGAGAGGAGGATTCTGTCCTCGTCTTAACTAGGCAGAGGGTTTGGGTTTAAGACCTTTCTTGGTGAGTGTGATTGTAGCTGTAGTAGTTTTTCATTTTATTCAAGTGGCCACATTCTCTTACAATTTGAAATTCAGGTGTTCTTGATAACCAGTGCAGACCTCTCAGTTCCTCCTGTTATCCATATGAGGGTACTCTGACTCCAAAGATGAGATATCACTCCTCCTGACCCTTTATGGGTTGCTACTAGGTGACTAGAAACCTAGCAGAAGTGCCAGGACTCTGTCCGTGCCATGCAGCAGTCTCGCAGCCTCTCCCAGCAGAAGAACATACCCCGCGCCTGGGTCGCAAGGAGCTTCATAAGCTGGTCCTGAAGGGACACATACAGGATTAGTCATCCTAGCATCTTGAGCACCCTGACACAACTTAGTACTCAGGAATCTCCGAGACACGTAAAAGAGAGAGACCAACGGCCCATTGGTGGCACTCTGGGAAGTGTCCTCACACACAGCACATACCCGACCCAGAACATAGGCCCTCCTGCCTTGGTCATCTGAGAACAGCCCTTTGTAAATTATTGGAAACAGTTGTTCTGGAACAACTGTAGCTCTTCAGCCTGCTTCGAGAACCCCAGCTGGTTTTTTGTTTAAAGAATACGGTCTCTCTTCTTGTAAATTTTTACTTCGATGGACCCGTATTACCCAAGGATAATTTAAAACTTGCTTGGCCCCAGTGAGGCTCATTTGAAAGACACAAATTAGTTTATTTGCGTGTGTGGTCAGAAAATAAGGGCTTTAAAATGAAGCAAATGGAAATGGGTGAACTTTCGAAATAATTTGGAACTGTGATGGCCATTCTGGGGAAGGTTTGTTTCAGATATGTCCACCTTAAAGGTCCCCTTAAAAGAGAGGATTCCAGGGGCCAGCCCTGTGGTGTGGCAGTTAAGTTTACGTGCTCCACTTCAGTGCCTAGGGGATCACTGGTTTGGATGCCAGGTGTGGACCTACACACCACTCATCAAGCCATGCTGTGGTGGCATCCCACATACAAAATAGAGGAAGATTGGCACAGATGTTAGCTCAGGGACAATCTTCCTCAAGCAGAAAAGAAAAAGAGGAAGATTGGCACAGATGTTAGCTCAGGGACAATCTTCCTCAAGCAGAAAAGAAAAAGAGGAAGATTGGCACAGATATTAGCTCAGGGACAATCTTCCTCACCAAAAAAAGGATTCCAAGCCTCTCAGAGACAATAGAATGCATTCTTCAATTAGTATGCAGTAGCTTCTAAAAGATAAAATGCCTTCAAAAACAGCTCTAAAAAGGATCCTTACTGCATGCAAAAAAAGAATCTCTAGTAAAAACCTTTGGCTGTGTGACTAACCTTAACTTAGTCTATCTGCCAGAAACACAATTTGGATCCAAATTCTTCTGAGTTTTGTACCCGAGACATGACTAAAATTTTTAAGTATCTCTGTTTGTGCCTGTCTGGTCATGCTCCTGGGTGGAGGGGGCACTCCTGCAATACGCTCTGATGTGGAGCCTACAAACGGGTGACAGTCTCCATTTGATCATGCTGCCTGAAGGGGGCCCAGGGCTGCTCCAGCAACCAGGGCTCTCAGGTGTCTCTTACTGGAGGGTACTCTGGCCAGCCATTTCCCAGGCCAGCCTGACAAGACTTTCAAGTACCTGGAAGAACTGGCTTCAGGGTGACTAGAAGCCATTGGTGAGGTTAGGCTTGGAATTAGGCAGACATTTGTACCCTGAGAGCCCACGCTGGTGATCTGTTGTCTCACAAGCCTTGACCTGTTCAAGTTCCCTGGCTACACTGATTGGCTTGGAACGGGCATGCGCAGTACCCACCCCTCCACCAGGCCTAGGGCAGGTGGGGCCATGCAGGCCTGTGGGGCCATGGCCAGACCCAACCCTCCTGAAAGGAGAGGCCCCTGCAGTACAGTCTGAAACTGAGGCTGCACATTGGTGACAGTCTGCCTCTGTTTGGTCATGCAGCCTGATGGGCACTTGGCACTTCTCCAGTCTTTTATTGGAAGATGCCCTTTCCAGACCCTCTCCAGCCTGCCTTGGCAAGGCTTTTGAGTTCCTGCCAGATCTGTCTTTGGAGGAATAGGCATCATTCGGTAGATTTAAGTTTGGAATTAGGCAGACGTTTTGTTCCCCCAAGTGCCCGATCAGGTGAGCAGGCATCTCCTGATTTGTGACCTGTTCCAGATTCCTGGCCACCCTGAAACGTGCTGCATGCACATGCAGAACAGACACCCTCCCATCAAGCCTTGGGCATCAGGGCCATCTAGACCTGTGGGGATGTGGCCAGACTGAACCACCTGGATATCATCATGGGTAGAGGGAGCCCATCCACAGTCTGATATTGTGACTGCAAAGATGATGTGAGTCCCCACTTGGTCATGCTGTTCATGGGGACCAGGGCTTCTCCAGGAACCAAGGCTCCCAGGTGTCTCTTATTGGAGCAACACTGGCCTGCAATGCCCTGCACTGCCCTGGCAAGCTTTCAAGTTCCCCCCAGAGAGGTCCTCAGCGGGAGTAGGTGCCTTTCAGTAGGTTAGAGCTTGGAATTAGGCAGGTGCCTTGAGTCCCCAAGAGCAAGTTCCAGTGATCCAGCATCTCATGACCCTTGAAGTGTTCCAGATCCTTGCCCTTCCTGAACCACATGTCACGTGCATGTGCAGTACACACTCCTGCAGCAGGCCTTGGGCACCTTGGACCCTAGAGGTCTGTGGAGTCATCAGCTGTCCAAACCAATTGGATATTCTCCTGGGTGAAGTAGGCCTCCCCACAATACACTCTGAGCCCATGGGTGCAAAGATGGCAACAGTCAGTCCCCATGTGGATGTGGGGCTGATGGGGTCTCAGAGCTTTCTAGGAACCAGGACACCCAGCTCTCACCAACCAAGGCTTCAGAGTCCCCCATCTCTAGCTTTAGGGTGAATTGGAGTTTCTGTGCAGGTGCAGGCTTGGACTTTGGCAGACGCCTGGTTTCCCCCAAGAAGCCACGAGAATGACTTGGCCTCTCCTGAACTGGGTCCTGGCCTGGACCTTATATATGCATGCTCTAGAGAGCTGCTCAGCTCTCACATGTGCAGTTCGTTCCCCCATCCCAGGCCTCCAGCCGTCTCAGCCTCTCCAGCAACCAGGGCTCCCAGGTGTCTTCTATTGAATGATATCCCTCCAGGCCCTCCCTACCCTCCTTGGCATGACTTTTGAGCTCCCTCAGCTCTGCCTTCAGGGGAGTAGGTGCTATTATGTAGGATAGGGCTTGGAATTAGATGCTTTGGATCCCCCTAGAAACTGTGCCAGTATTGGCTGCACATGATCCTTGAACTCTTCCAGGTCTCTAGCTACCATGAACCACATGGCATGCACATGAGCAGGATGCATCCCTTCAGCAGGCCTTGGGCTCTGGGGCCCTCCTGGCCTGTGGGGTCATGGCCTGTCCAAACCACCTTGATATTGTCCTGGGTGGAGGGGGCCCCCATGCAATGTGATCTGATACTAGGGCTGCAAAGGTTGTGACAGTCCTCATTTGGTCATGCTGCTGATGGGGTTCAGGCCTCTCCACGAACCAGGACTCTCAGGTGTCTCTCATTCAATGACAGGCAGGTTTCACTAATCAAGGCTTCTGTGTTCCCAAGATATCTACCATCCGGATGAATAAGAACCTCTGTGCATCTGCTGGCTTGGACATTAGCAGATGCCTGTTTTCCCCCAAGAGCCCCTGAGAATGACCTGGCCTCTCCTACACCAGGTCCTGGGCAGGGTCTCACTCCCAATGGCTCCGGAGAGCTGTGCTGGACATGCTACATGATTGACTTCCTGCCAGAGGCCTCTAGCAGCTGCATCCTCCCCTGAAAATAGGATTTCCAGGTGTTTCTTGTTAGGAGACTCCTCAGCCAGTCCCTCCCCACCCCACTCTGGCAAGACTTTTGAGTTCCCCCACAGCTCTACCTTCAGTGAAAATAGCTGACTTTAGCTAAGATAGGGATTGGAATTAGGCAGACACATTGGGTACCCCATGAACCCATGGAAGTGATCTAGCTCCTCATGACCCTTGAACTCTCCCTGATCCCTAGTTGTCCTGAACTGCATACCTTGTGCATGTGTAGTGCGTGCCCCTTCAGTAGGCCTTGGGCACCTAGAGCCCTCCAGGATTGTAGGGCTGTGGCCTGTGTAAACCCTCTGGATGTTGTCCTGGGTCGAGGGGTTGTCCTCTACAATATGATCTGAAACTGGAGCTGCAAAGGAAGCAATAGTACTCATCTGATTGTGATGCTGATGGACTCCTGGTCATCTCTAGGGCTCAAGACTCCCAGATATCTCCCATTCCAGACCCACCTGATCTCACCAATCAAGACTTCAGAGTTCCCATGATATCTGGTTTCAGGGTGAAAAAGAGCCTCTGTAAAGGTGCAGGTTTGGACATTGGCAGGTGCCTGGTTTCCCCAAGAGCCCCAGAGAGTGATCCAGCTTCTCCTGACTGCCCTGGCCCAGAACCGGGTACCAGGCTGGGTCTTATTTCACCTTGCTCTGGAAGGCTGTGCAGGACCTGCACGTGCAGTTCACTCTCCTTGTCAGCCACCACCTCTACACAACCAGGACTCCCAATGTGTCTCTTATTAGAGGATAGCCTGGCCAGCTCCTCTCCACCCGACCCTGGGAAGACTTTTGAGTTCCCGAGTTCTGTGTTAAAATCAAACATGAAGACCAAACCTGAAAACTCCCTGAGCAGACAAAACCAGTTTAGTCATACAAGCAAAGCTTAATTTAGCTTATTTTGCAAGACAAGCAAGACTAACTTGACCTGGGTAATTTCTTGCTTATGCTTCTGGAAATTACAAGAAAATCTTAAGCTTTCCGAAAATTGATAGAGGTAACCATTCACTAATTCCCTATTATTTAAGAAAATTTGAATATTATAACCAATCACTGCAAAGAATAAATTATCACTACCTTCTCACTATCTAAGCTGCTTTATAACACCATACCACTCAGCCTTATTCCATATTTTGGTTTGCATTCTCCTGTTTCACAGAACTGTCTTTTTAGTCTATGCACAATAAACTTTTACTAATTCTACTTCAGCACTTCATTGGCTTTACTTTTGCTATATCAGAACTTTTGACATTTCATGGTGTCAGAAGTAGGATCCAAAGACCTACAAGGACTGCAAGGGCAGTGAGCAGCCAGGTGCTGGTACCCACACAGCCCACTGAGCTCACTGCTTTCTTACCCTGGACTTTGAAGGTAATTCTCTCTTGGATCTGAGCTCTGCTCACTTTGTGTTTTGAGCTCTCCGACTTTACTGTGCATACCTATATTTTGTTTGTTGAAGTTTCTTGGTAAGTAGGCATATTGTATTCAAAAGGAGGGGGCGGTGTATGATTCCCTGTGTTTTGGAACAGCTCTTAAGAACCAGCGCCCCTCATAGTTACGATGTCTTGGGGAATATAAAGATGGTTTCTACCTGGTCTAAAACTCTCTCCACTTCTTTCAAAAAACTCTGCTTCCTATATGTATACTACTATGGACCAGGTCTAGTGCCTTTTTGAGAAATGGGTGAACTTTTGGATAATTTGCAATTGTAGTGGCCACTTTGGGGAAATTTTAACTTAGATGAATGTATCTTAAGGAGCACAATTAAATAAGAGGATCCCAAACTCTCAGAGACAATAGAATGCATTCTTTGATGGTTGTAGAAGCTTCTAAAAGACAAAATGACTTTAAAAGTATCTCTAAAATTATCCTTACAGCATGCAAATAAAATTTGTTTAGTAAAAACCTTTGGCCATCTGACCAGGTAATATTAACTTACTCCATCTGCCAGAAATGCTATTTGGATCCAACTATTCTTTTGAGTTGTGTATTTTTGTATCTCAGACATGGCTATAATTTAAAAATGAAAGCTGTAAGATCCCTGTTTGCATCTGCCTGTATTTTTATGTATGTCTATGTATGTATGCAATAGATGTGTAATATTTTTTCCTACCTCTGGATAGTATTACCAAAATTATTTTGTAAAGAGTTCTATTTAATTGGATTAAAGAAAAGCACTTATATAAATTAAGTATTCTTAAAACTCTCAGAAATTTAGAAACTAACCCAGATGTTTTTCAAGTTCACATGATCTGGAATAATTTTTGATTAAAAAAAGCTCATTTAAATTCATTGGTTTAATAAAAACAGGCATTTCTTCAGAGTTGTCAATATTAAATGTAATGCAGACATACGACTTTTTTCTACCTGGGTTTACTATCCAAAAAAGCTTATGCTATTTCTGTTACAAAATTTGTCAATAAGACAAAGAACTTAAGGTGACAGTTAGCTGTGTGATGTTTAATGTAAGCATACTTGTTAAAAACAAGTGCTTTATTTTTTTTTATTTTTTGTGAGAAAGATTGGCCTTGAGCTAACATCTGCTGCCAATCTCCCTCTATTTTTTATGCAGGATGCTGCCACAGCATGGCTTGACGAAAAGTGTGTAGGTCCACACCCAGGATCTGAACCCGTGAACCCCAGGTTGCCAAAGCAGAGCACATGAGCTTAATCACTGCACCACCAGGCTGGCCCCCAAAAAACAAGTAACTTAAATAAATGTAAATAAGATCAAAGTTTATACCAAGTTAAACTAAATAATGGCTATTTATTGAATATCTAGATATTTCCCAAATAAGATGATATACTGAGACATTGATTGCTAAACATAAATTTATCTACTTTTGGCTTAATTTTTGCAGAGAAACAAAAGATATTTGGGTCTATTAATAAATGTCTTTTACCATGTTAAAAACTTGTGATGCGGGGAAGGCAAGCCGAAGAGTCGAAAGAAAGATTTCTTGGACTCTCAAGGTCTGGCAGTAGTGCTCTTTTATTTAGAGAATAGTACGGAATAGCATGGGGACAGGACCCATGGGCAGTAAAGAGCTGCAGGCATGGGGACAGGACCCCTGGGCAGTGAAGAGCTGCAGGCATGTGGACAGGACCCATGGGCAGTGAAGAGCTGCAGGCATGGAGACAGGACCCATGGGCAGGAAGAGCTGCAGGCATGGAGACAGGACCCATGGGTAGGAAGAGCTGCAGGCATGGGGACAGGACCCATGGGCAGGAAGAGCTGCAGGCATGGAGACAGGACCCATGGGCAGGAAGAGCTGCAGGCATGGGGACAGGACCTGTGGGCAGTGAAGAGCTGTGGGCATGGGGACAGGACCCGTGGGCAGTGAAGAGCTGCGGGCATGGAGACAGGACCCACGGGCAGGAAGAGCCGCAGGCATGTGGACAGCACCCACGGGCAGGAAGAGCTGCAGGCATGGGGACAGGACCCATGGGCAGTGAAGAGCTGCTAGCATGGGGACAGGACCCATGGGCAGTCAGAGCTCCTGCTGCTGCCCTCAGTTGAGGGTTAGGGCTAAATTTATAAGGCATGGGTACATGACTTATTTTTACTGGAAACAGAAAAGATGATGTAAAAAGTCATTAAATGATTTCAGTGCAGATGGGGTCTGGTTATTGTGCGGTCATATAACTTTAGATACGAATCTGGTCATATAGATCGGCATGTAGGTGAGGATGCCCTGGGCTTCTCTCCCTGGGGCAGCCCTAATTCACACCATAAAAATCCACCGGGTCGTATAGACTGGCATGTAGGCCAGGTCACCTTGGGCTTCTCTACCTGGGGCAGCCTTAATCCACATCACTTGTACTGTAAAAAAATATGTCTCTAAAGGTATAAGTTTTTATAATTCTGTATTTATAAGGTTGCCAGTCCACAATTGCTCACTTCCTAGTTTTAACTAGGAATTAAGGATTCTAAGGGCTAAGAATTCTAATTAATATATGTAATTAAAAGTACTAGAAATATAAGGGTGAAAGAAAATAACTGTATATGAAAAGTAAGTAAGGAAAGTAGAATCCATGTTTCTTGGGTAAGAAAGACATAAAAGGCATAGGATTTTTTTTTTCCGTAAAGAAAAGAAGAAAGTAATTTTGTCCTGAGGTCAAATGATTGTTCCAGAATAAGAAAGGAAAAAGGTAGGACAAAAGCTGAATGGGTAAAAATGTTGTAGAAGGTTTGTGGAAAAGAATTCTTTGAGAAAGGAATTTTGTGGGGCTGGCCCTGTGGCTGAGTGGTTAAGTTCATGTGCTCCGCTTTGCTGGCCCAGGGTTTCACTGGTTTGGAACCTGGGCACTGACATGGCACCACTCATCAAGCCATGGTGAGGCAGCATCTCACATAGCAGAGTCAGAAGGATCTACAACTAGAAAATACAACTATGTACTCGGGGGCTTTGGGGAGAAGGAGGAAAACAAAAGAGAAGAAGACTGGCAACAGATGTTAGCTCAGGTGCCAATCTTTAAAAAAAAGAGAGAAAGGAATTTTATGTGTGGTCCAGCTAAGATTGGCATGGATTTATTTGAGTTAAAAAAAAAGTTTTAATATCAAAAGTATACTGGTGCAAAAATAGATTCTGGTTTCCTCTCTATTAAAACAGCAATTTTTTTAAGATTATTGGTCTCCTTATAATAAAAAATTGTAAACGAAGCCTTTTCTCTACCTTAACTATAACCTACTTAGAAAACAAAGATTCTGTGTCTTAGGAAAATATTTCCTGTACTCCACTTTGTCTTTATCACATATTTGATTACTTAAGAAAACTGAGTCTTCTCTATTAAAAGAACTAAGGTTTTTTATGACTATGTAACTTTCTGTATTTGCCTTGAAATCTTTTAATTGTCACTTTGGTTGAATGGATAACTAAGCAATTGTAACATCTTTTGTGTGTAATGTTAACTTTCACCAGATCTTTAATCATGGCTGTTTTCTTGAAAAGTCTTTTGTTGCTCATATTATTGTTTTACATGATGCTTTTGCAAAATTATTCCTGCAAAAGTGCTTCCTCTTCAAAGAGATTCATGGAAAAGACCCTGAAAAGTACTCTAAAATGCAGGTTTCTGATAACTTTAAGATCATAACACTGAACTTCATAAGAATTTCTAAAACTCTAATGGAAAACGGATTGATTCATAAAGCTGTGAACACAATATGAACAATATGAAGCAAAACAGAAGGATTACAAGGGACTGAATGAACTGATAACAATGATTATAATTTTTATGACTTTTTGTTTGAAACATTGTTGGTTCTGTTGATGAAAATAATCCGTAACCAATCTATAAATTAAAATTTGGGAGAGTTATTCTGAGCTGAAATCTGAGGACCATGGCCCAGGGCCCTTCTTCCCAAAGGAAGAAAGGGCACCAAAGAAGTGGGTGCACAGAGTAGTTATATACCCCCAGAGAGGATGTTTCACATAGGATTGAAATGTCCCCTTTACAATAGTCCGGAGACTGCTCTGTCAGCACGGCGATTGATGGAAACAGCAGGTAGGTCTGCTGTCTCAGTGAACACAGCAGGGTGGCAGGTCTGTTGTCCCGAGTGGTCACAGGTGAGCTGGGTGGTCAAAGGTGAGTGCAGCAATCAGTTCCCAGCCTAAGGAAAGATGCTTATCCCTAAGGAAATGCCAATGTAGGGGGAAGTTGCACCTTTATTTCAAGGGCCTTTGTTCTGGCCATAGGAAATGTCTAAGCAGATATACAATGCATGCTCAACAGCCACAGTCAGGCCCTTTTGGAAAAAACAAAGTCAGGCCGAATTAGGTTTATACCAAATGTCTTCCTCATATACTCCAGTATATCCTATTGCTTGCCATTTTTATTTGTCAGTTCTTTTATGTTTTGTTTTTCCAAGTAGAGGAAACTTTTTTCTCTTTTCTCTTAAGCTATCAGCAATTTGATAAAATATACATTTGTGAACAAAGATGAAACATTTATCTTTTCTCTCTACTCAATCCCTCCAGAATTCAGAAACTCAGTGAGTTTTCCTATTTTCATGGCAATATAGTTATTTGCATAAGTTAAATAAGAATCTGTTCTCCTTGTAAAGGACACAATTGGACAAGTCCTTGGCTTAGATTCTTAGCCTAAAGAGACTTTAAAGGTCCAATCTGAGATTCCTTATGAAAAGTTGCAGCAAAGCAGATTTAAAAAAGCCTGCATGGTCAATCACTATTCTTGCTGCACTTGTGTAAATAATCAGGCCAAGGTTACTGAAACCAGCTTAATTTGCAAACAAATTAGTCTTACTTGACAGATACAGCAGTGAATGTAGAGAGAAAATTTTAGTAATACACCTTTGTGGATATCAGATTCTAGTCCTGTTAACTGTCTTTGAGATTTTGTTATCTACCTCTAAACTTTGGAAAAACAAGCACGACAGATCATGGATGGACAAGCTTCATGCCTGTTGCCATGTGGGCCTCTCAAGAGAGTTCACCAGAACCCCTGACGGCATCATCAAAGCAAACTGCAAACCAGGAAAACCCCTCAGACTGAAACTGCCATCCTCGTTCCACCACCTGGAGATGCTTCCAACTCAGATGGAGAAATCGTCTCAACTGGCTGCTCTCCAAACTCAGAAACTAAATTTCTAATTTGCTCCAACTATTAACCTTTGTTTTTCTTTTGTTTTCATGGAAATTCCTCTCATTAAATTACCTTATTGTTCATTTCATATAGAGGCCTAATTTAGGTGGAAGCTCACCTGCAACACCACCTCCTAAGATAAAATCCTCATGTTCATCCTGTGCTGAGTAATCATGAGGAGATATGATTCTTTTTCCTTCTTTTTTCTTTATTTTTTTTGGCAGGGAAAGATTGGCCCTGAACGAATATCTGTTGCCAATCTTCCTTTTTTTTCCTCTTCCCAAAGCCCCAGTGCATGGTTTTATATCCCGGCTGTAGGTCCTTCCAGTCCTTCTATGTGGGATGCCACCACAACATGGTAACTGACAGACAGGGGGTGTTGTGTTTCCGTGACTGGGAAGCAAACCTGGGCCGCCAAAGCAGTGAGAGCACTGAAGTTTAACCACTAGGCCATCAGGGCTGGCTCCCTATGTGATTGTTGTACATCTTGTTGTGCCTTTGTAAAAAAACAGGAAAAAAATTTGAAACCCAATTACACGTTATCGAAAAAATAATGTGGATTGACTTAGAAAGGTAAAACCTGAATCCAATTATAACCCATTTGAGTTATTTAATTGGTTAGATCTTGGATCCTGGGAATCTCTGCTCTGGGGAATTTTTTAGTCCTTGGCCATTATTCTGCTAATAGTCACCGTATTAACCTCTCTAGTGCTTTGTATCCTCTCAGGGATTTTAAATGCCTCTCAGCAGCCATTCACACACATCAAAGGATCTCCCTCGGGGTTAGACACCTGGAAGAACTCAGTGATCTGACCGCCCACGTCCATGATGATGACGATCAAGTGTTTGGAACATGGGCTGCATGACCCTCCATCCTGACGACTCAACTGGCCGGAACAGCGAATATGCGATTCTGCAGCCTGCCTAGCACAGGTCCCGTGCAGAAGAATCCTAACATAGTTACCAAGAAAACTTACAGATACGTCCCTCTCACACATGTAATATAGTCATTAAAGTTTTATCTTAAATTATGTCAGGTTTTTCCCTGACTTTATGAGACAGATTATCTTCATCTATCAGCCTGTCTCACTTAGGGCTCCTGGAGAGAACTAAGCCCTAATGGCTGAAGGCATGCTTGGTCTAGAATGATTCTAGTTAGGTACTATTCTTGGAGAGCTAACCCTCTACTCATTTTCTATGTTTGATGATTCAGAGAAAGAAGTTTGGTTGAGAAGGATAATAGTTTGTTAGATTTTTGAGATGTGATTGTATAAATTCTAATTTTCCTGAAAGAGTAATCTGGTTCTTCTAGAATATCATACAATATGACATTACATGTGCAAGTAGCATGTTACGTTTAGAACAGCTTCTTCCATATTTTAAAACTAAGCATTAGAAATGGTGAAAGTCCACTATGCCATGTTTTTTAAAGTTGTTCTAGCATAATCGGATAATAGCAGTTTTCAGAATTAGCATGCCATTCTATATTGCACGATATAGTGAGATGATTTATTTCTGTTCTTCCAGAACATCAGATCTTTTAGAGCTTCATCAGAGAAATGGTAAAATTCACCAAGCATGCTCATTTCAAGGAAAAACTTATTTTCTTTAGGCCTTAGAATTTAAAAATTAATTGTTCAAGAAAAACACCATTAAGATACAGCCATATACAGCTTTATTTGTTCATGTGATCGTTGCCTTATAAATTATGTCCTTTCATTAAGCTTTAGTTCCATAGGATCTAATATCCTGGACAACTTGCTTTCTGACAGAGACATACAGCTCTTCAGTATTCATAAACGTCATGTTTGAAACTGACCGAGAAGAAAGGGAGCCTCACAGCTGCCCGAACTCAGCTGCCCTGACGGTGGTGAAGGCCCTCGGAGTCTCTGCTGGTGTGAGGCGGGCAGCAGGGCTTCGTGCCTTCCATTCATTGGTAGATGATGTTACGGTCAGGGCTTCTCAGAGAGGACACAGAAAGCTCATCAGACCTGGGAGTGCAGTTCCTCTCTGCTCCGTGTCAGAAAAGGGGAATTGTTTATTTCAAATGAGTGTGGTCAAGAGATTTGATTTTGACGTGGTTCTTACAAAACCAATGGTGAGCCTACGACTACTAGTAAGGAAATCTCAAAACATTATTAAAAGTGCTAAACATAGTTCAGTTCTGATTAATGAGATTTATCAAAAATGTACTATTAACAAGTACTGGCCTGGAATCTGGAGTTACTAAGTGGAATAAGATACTGTCCGTTTTCTCAAAGCAGGTGAAGGGATTGGTGACCATGAATGACATTTAATAAGATGTACCCCTATGAATGGGGATGGATGTTAAATAGAGTTACTGTGGTGACCACTTTGCAATATATCCAAGTATTGAATCATTATGTCGTTCACCTGAAACTAATATAATGTTGTATGTTAATTATACGTTGATAAAGAAGAAAAAAGATGTACTCTTTCTCTGGCCTTAGCAGCCTCTCTTGTAAAATTTGAGAATTTGACTAGTTGATTTCTAAGGTTCCTTTTAAAATAGCAAACAAACAACTTTCTCATTCTAGCCATCCCTACAAAGCAGAGGTAGCTTTACCTTAAGTTCCATATTTTTAAATAATAGTTATAAATGTAAGAGAAAGGTCACATTGTCTAGATTATTCTTTTGTCATTTGTGTCAGAATTTTGCAGTTTATATTTTGTTGTCATCAAGTTTTCTTATTCCAGGAAGCAGGGCAAATAATCTGTACTATTTTCGACTAATTTTTCAGGAATAAGGAGCACTTTTCTAGCTCTGCTGGGATACACATGTGCAGACATCTGAGCCCCACATCTCTGGTGGGCATGTCGGAAGAGATGGGTGGAGGAGTCCTACTGTGGCTACAGTGCCCCGTGGTCAGAGAGCAGGGCTGTGTCTTACCTGGAGTTGTAGGTGACACTACAATCCAGGCAGTGCCAGAACAAGGGCAAGGTGACAGCAGGTTGGCCCAAGGAGGGAGATGCAATGGGCTCCCCACGGGGGTCAGAGGTGTCCCTGACACCGAGAGTGGAGAACCACAAAGTGAGAAAACCAGGGAGGCCAAAGGAAGCAACAGAAGTAAAAGCAGAATGGCAATTCTGGGAAATACCTGGGACCAGGTCGGTCCTGACTGAGGGGTGCTGTGGCAAGGCCAGTGGGTGTAAAGGGCCTGACAGTGTATGAAGCAGCCTATTTATGATGACCTCATATCCAGGCTGGTGCAGAAGAGTCCCAAGTTCGAATGAATTCTCAATTCTGTCAGATCTTATGTCCCAAGTTCATTCACTCAGTGATATTTCATACATATTATTTGGCATGTACTGGTCTAGTGGCCTGTACTCAGAACCAACGTGTACACTCTGCTCTAATGTGGCTATGCAACGATTACAATATAACACAAAGTGAAGACTGGTTGTAGGCAGAGTGCCAGGAAATTAAAGTCATAACCTTATCTCTCTCTCTCAGTTGTTATAACCATTTTTCATTGTTCTGACCCTGATGCTGTTTTACGATATAAAGGATTTGAGCCAATTTCCCCAGGAGAAAGACTTTGTGCTGGTCCCCAACCTTGTGTACCTGACCTTGGCTGTGCTGAACAGGAGGACTCCCACTTTGACAGACTGCAGCTGAGATTCCTGACCATCGCTGTGTCCTGTCTCCAGGGTCTCAGGGACATTTCCATAGTCCTATGAGCAGGCCATTTGCTACCCAAAGATTCATGTCACAAAGAAAGATCAACATGATTGAAAATATCTCCAATACATTACAACTACGGCCAAAAGATGTTTTACAAAGATAGATGTTTATAGATGGATAGAGGGAGAGAGGAAGGGATGGAAGTGGACAGAGATAGGGTTGCACACATAATTATATTGTGTCACAAGTGACTTCTTCCAGTCAGTTGTTTACCTCATATTTGCTACTTGTAGGGGATTTTAATTAGCTTCCAAATGAAACTGAATAGGAAAAGCAAATAAATAATCCTTAAAGAAACTCTCTTAAGTTATAAAACATTTTCTGAAGATTGTTGAAGTGGGGCAGTGTCAAGTTGTCATGAGCAGCCACGCATGCCCTCTGGTGGCCAAGTGAGAAATGGCACAAGTGCTGCCAGGCTCCCCGGTTCCGTCAGCAAAAGAAATCACATTCAAATAACAAAGCTTCATGGGATCGCAGGTAGATCAAACGCATTCTGTAAAACGCAGTGTTTCTGGGGTGCCTTCTAGTGGAAGTCACTGTCTTGTCATTTCACGCTATGAGAAATAGGCCTCTTCTCAACGGCAGTATTCAGGGCCCCTGAAGCTGAGCACGAGTCAGGCTCTAGTTCCAGGACAGAAAACAGAGACTAGGTCGCTGCTTCCCAGGACCTGCATTGCTGGGGGGGTGGGGGGAAGTGTGTGGATGACTGGTCTACCTCACAGCTCTGTGTGTCTGGTTAGTGAAAATGGTATATCACAACAAAGCATATTTATAGAATCCTTTCATTATAATAACAATAAAACATTTTAGAAAATTGGAAAACTATCACTCAACATATGTGTATACTTTCATCTGAATTTATCTAGAGAGTTTTTCCAACAATGGGATCATCCTATATTCCCTGTCACTTTTCATTTAATAGAAATAATTATCCCTGCCTTTTAATATTTTTTAGTATGACTTCAATGGCTTCATAGTGTTCCTATCATATCTTGTGCATAAGTTAACTGCTTCTGTAGTTCCTGCTGTCACCTTCCGCCACCAACAATATCTTGATTATGTCTGAAAGTGGAGTTCAGTTGATATGAGCTCCCAGTAACTTCCAAATCTATAATTGTTCACTGAGCTTCCAGAGCACTTTCTCTTTATCCTTTTTTCTTACCACGGCAGGCACTTCACATCATGTCTAGTCTCCCTCTTCAGAATGGGAGCTTCTCCCAGGGCAAGATGCTGCTCAGTCCATTCTCCATCCAGCTCTTGCAAAAGTTCTTGGCGTATGGTAAAAACTCAATAAAGATTCAAAAAACACAACAAATCTATATGAGTTACTCATTGTTGCAGAGAACTTTAATTGTCCATCAAAATCCATTCTCCCTGACTTGGAGCACACAGCAGGATACATTATCCAGCCTCCCTGGTGGCCATATGACCATGTCTTTGCCAACGGAAGAGGCAGGGAGCTGACGTGTGCCATTCTAGACTTGGCTGATAAAGACCTCCCGTGTGCATGTCCTTGTGTCCTCTTCCCTGATGCTGACAGATGCAGATGAGGGTGATGTCCTAGGGATGGAGAAGCTCCATGATGGAAGAACGGTGGGTTCCTGAGGAAAGACGTGAAAGAACGTGGTCTCTCCAACCTGAACACCCACCTAGTACTGTTATGTGGGAAAATATATAGTGATGTGCTACTGAAATTTGGGGAGTTATTTGGTAAATCATCATAAACTAATATACCGACAAAAAGTTTCAATCACAAGATTAAGTTAAATAGTTATCAATCTAGTCCATTTAAAAGACTGGAAGTGAATTTGGCTCTAATAACTGAGCTGGTCAGTGGTGGGATGGATCCTCTTATCTATTCATTCAGCAACTGTGTCCTGAGCCCCCAAACAGTGCCAGCACAGGAAAAACCCACCCAGGCCCCTGCCCTCTAGGAACTCAGAGTCTGGAGGGGAAGATGGACAAAACCACAAAAACAAAAGCCTGTGAATGAGAAGAGCAAATGCTATATGGAAAAAGGCAGGTGCTACAGTAGAACACCTGTTCCACTACTTGAGGGTGCTGGACAGGCTGCGCGGAGGGGGCATTTATATCTCCAGCAGCAGGACTGGGAGGACCCCACCCTGCACAAACCTGGGGATAGCCAGCCTGGTAGATGGCACAACAGTGCAGATACCTGGAGTCAGAAGTGAATTTGGCCAGAGAGGAGGTTGAACAGGAGTCCAGTGTGGCTGGTGGGAGATTGGGAGGAGAGTACAGGAGGAAGGCAAGGGGAAGGGCAGGGCGTGGAGCAAGAGGACAGTATTAATGACTTATTGCTATTGCTGTGTGGCAACATTGCCCCAAACTTAGTTGCTTCACCAACAAATGTTTATTATCTCACAGTTTCAGAGTCCCAGGAAGCCAGCAATGCTCAGCTGGGTTTTTCTGCCAGAGTCTCCAGAAGGTTGGGCTGCAGTCTCAGCTGAGGCAGCATCTGCTTCACTCAGGATCTGAGCTCACTCAACAGATATTAACAGAATTTTGTTTGGATTGAAGGTTTGAATTCCTCTCTGTCTGTTGTTCTCCCACGGTGCAAGGCCACATGGGCCTCCCTATATTGCAGCTCACAACATAGAGCCTTGTTCCCAAGAGTGAGGGATCTGAGAGAGAAAAAGAGACAGGGAGAACACAGGTCAGAAGGAGCAAGTAGTTAGTCTGACCCCACCACTGTGTGTGTGCTCAGGGCTAACCCCTCCAGCTGCGCACCTGCATGCTCCCAGCCCAGCTCCCATCCCCAGCCTCCACTACCAAGCACATGCCCAAGGAACACTTTGCAGCTACAGGAGAGCAAGCAGACAGCCAGGGCCTCTGTAGCTGCCAGGGAACCCATAGTTGGCCCTGGCCCTTTTTGCCTTCCTTGGCCCCCAGCACTACATGTGTGTCTGCATCCGGCCCCTGCCACTACACAGGCACCTGCAGCTGGACCGTACAGCTGAGCATGTGTATACCTCCGACTCCAACCACCATTGCTCCCTGCCCACAGGAACTGGTGGTGCCACTGAGAAGCCAAAAAGCTCTTGCAGTCACTGCAGAGCTCCTGCAGTGCTCACTAGAGACCACATAGTTGTTGACACTGTGGATCCCAGTGGCCTGAGCCAGAGGCATCACACACCCCTGGACCCCATGCCATCACATGCCCTCACACTTGGCACCCTACATCACTAGACCCAGGGTCACAGTATGCTCCAGAATGCCCCTACCTGCAGGTGAATCTTCTTTTGCTGACGTCTGTCTATAAAGTCTGGAAGAGGTGACTGCTTCTTCAAATGCACAGACACCTACACAAATCTACAGGGATAACAAAGAACCAGGGAAACATGACTCCACCAAAAGATTACAGTAAACCTCTAGTAACTGGCCCCAAAGAAATGGAGATACAGGAATTGTCCATCAAAGAATTCAAAATAATGGCTCTAAAGATGTTCAGAAAGCTACAAGAGAACACAGATAAACAACTTAATGATATCAGAAAAACAATAGAAGCACAAAATGAGAAGTTAAACAAAGAGATAGAAAACATAAAAATGAACCAAACAGAAATTTTGGAACTGAAGAATACAATGACCAAACTGAAGAATTCAGTAGAGAGCTTCAACAGCAACAAGACCAAGAAGAAGAAAGAATCAGAGAGCTAGAAGACAGATCAATTGAAATTATCCAATGTGAGGAAGAAAATAATGAAAAGGAATAAAGAAATCCTATGGGCCTTATGGGACACCATTAAGGAAAACAATGCATGTATCAGGGGAGTCCGAGAAGGAGAAGAGAGGAAGAAAGGGATAGAAAGCTTACTTAAAGAAATACACCTGAGAACTTCCCAAACCTGAGGAGAGATCTGGACATCCAAATTCACAAAGCCAATAGGTCACCCCAAAATTTCAACCCCAAACAATCTTCTCCAAGACACGTTATAATAAAACTGTCTAAAATGAAAGAGAATTTTAAAAGCAGCAAGAGAAAAACAATTTCTCTCATACAAGGGAACCCTATAAAGCTGTTAATGGATTTCTCAGAAGAGACCTTGCAGGCCAGAAGATAGTGGGATGATATATTCAAAATGTGGAAAGAAAGAAAATACTAACGAAGAATATATTACCCGGAAAAGTTGTCCTTCAGAAATGAAGGCAAGATAAAGACTTTTCCTAACGAACAAAAGCTGAGAGTTAATCACAACTTGACCTGCCCTACAAGAAATGCTGAAAGGAGTTTTTCAAGCTGAAACAAAGGATGCTAATTATTAACATGAAAATATATAACATACTGGTAAAGGTAAACATATAGTCAGATTCAGAATACTATAATATGGTGGCATTTTAACTACTTAACTCTAGTATAAAGGTTTAAGGACCAAAGCATTAAAAATAGCAAAGCTACAATAAATTATTATGGATGTAATATATAAAAAGATGTAAATTGTAACATCAAAAGCATAAAAGAGAACAAAATGGTAGAGTTTTTGTATGTGATTGAAGTTAAATTGTTAGCATAAAATAGACATATCTATAAGATGTGTTATGTAAGCTTCATGGTAAATACGAAGCAAAAACCTACAGTAGATTCACAACAGATAACAAGAAGGTAATTAGAGCATACCACTATGAAAAATCAACAGTTCATAAAGGAAGGCAGCAAGAAAGGAGGAAAAGAAGAAGGGAGCTACAAAATTGCCAGAAAACAATAAGATGGCATTAGTAAGTCCTTACCTATCAATAATTACTCTAAACATAAGTGAATTGAATTCTCCAATCAAAAGGCATTTAGTGACTAAATGGATAAAAAAACAAGACCCAACAATATGCTACCTATAAGAGACTCACTTCATCTTTAAGGACACACATAGGCTCAAAGTGAAGGGATAGGAAAAGATATTCCATGCAAGTGGAAACCAAAGAGAGCAGGAATAGCTATATTTAAATCAGACAAAATAGATTTTATGCCAAAAACGGTAACAAGCGACAAAGAAGATCATTACATAATGATAAAGGCAATAATTCATTGAGAAGATATGACAGTTGTAGTATACATTCACCCAACATCAGAGCAGCACCTAAATATATAAAGCAAATGCTAACAGATCTGAAGAGAGAAATAGACAACAATACAATAATAGCAGGGGAGTTCAGCACCTTACTTTGAATAATGAATCTTGAATTCAACAGCACATTAAAAGAATCATACACCATGATCAAGTGAGATTTATCTCTGGGATGCAAGGATGGTTCAACATATACAAATCAATAAATGTATTACACCACATTTATAGAATGGAAGATAAAAGTCATATGATTTCCTCAACAGATGCAAAAAAGCATTTAACAAAATTCAACATCCTTTCATGACAAAAATGCTCAACAAATTGGGTATAACAGGAAAATACCTTAGCATAACAAAGACTGTAAATGACAAGCCCACAGCTCATATTATACTCAACAGTGAAAGTTTGGCAGCTTTTCCTCTAAGATCAGGAGCAAGACAAGGGTGCCCACTCTTACTATTTTTGTTCAATATAGTATTGGAAATCTTGCCAGAGCCATCAGACAAGAAAAAGAAATAAAAGGGACCCAAATCAGAGAGGAAGAAGTAAAATTGCCTTTGTTTGCAGATGATATGATTCTATACATATATAGAAAACCCTAAGATGCCACCAAAAAATGGTTAAAAATAATCAATGAATTCAGTAAAGTTGCAGGATATAGAATCAGCATACGAAAGTCAGTTGCATTTCTACCCATTAACAATGAAATATCTGAAAAAGAAATAAAGAAAAAAATTTCATTCATAACAGCATCAAAAACAATAAAATACTTAGGAATAAATTTAACCAAGGAGGTGAAAGATCTGTACACTGAAAACTACAAGATATTGATGAAAGAAATTGAAGAAGATACAAATAAATGGAAAGATATCCTATATTCACGATTCAGAAGAATTAGTATGTTAAAATGTTCATACTACGTAAAGCCATTTACAGATTCAACTCAATCTCTATCAAAATTCCAATGGCATTTCTGTAGAAATAGAAAAAAAAATCCTAAAATTTGTATAGAACCAGAAAAGACCCTGAATAGCCAAAACAATCCTGAGAACAAAGAACGGAGAGGGAGGCATCACAATTTCTGACTTCAAACTATACTACAAAGCTATAGTAAGCAAGAGAGTGTGGTATTAGCATAAAAAATAGACACATAGACCAATGGAACAGAATAGAGAGTCCAGAAATAAACCCTGACATAGACGTGAACTAGTGTTTGAGAAGGGAGCCAAGAATACTCAATGGGGAAAGGTTAATCTCTTCGATGAATAGTGTTGGGAAAACTGGATAACCACATGTAGAAGAATGGAGTCCTATCTTATCACTGAGAAAAATTAAAAATTAAATGGGTTAAAGACTTAAGTGTAAGACCTGAAACTATAAAACTCTTTTAAAAAAACATAGGGAAGAAGCTTCTTGATATTGGTCTTGGCAATGATTGTTTGGATTTGACACCAAGAGCACCAGCAACAAAAGAAGAAATTAATAAGTGACCACATCAAACTAAAAAGCTTCTGCACAGCAAAAGAAAAACATCAACAAATGAAAAGGCTACCTATGGAATGGGAGAAAATATTTGCAAATCATATATCTGATAAGTAGTTAATATCCAAAATATGTAAAGACTCATACAACTCAGTAATACGTAAGTAGTCCAATTAAAAATAGGCAAACAACCCAAATAGACATTTTTTCAAAGAAGACATCCAAGTGGCCAACAGGTATGTGAGAAAGTGGTGGACATCAGTAATCATCAGGGAAATGCAAATCAAAACCACAATGAGATATCACCTCACCTCTGTTAAAACAGCTATAATTAAAAAAAGAAAAGGAAGGGGCCAGCCCCAGTGGTCTAGTGGTTAAGTTCGGCATCATGCACTTTGGTGGCCTGGGTTTGGCTCCCGGGCGCGGACCTACAGCACTCGTCTGTCAGTGGCCATGCTGTGGTGGCAGCTCATACAAAAACAGGAAGAGTGGCAGCAGCTGTTAGCTCAGGGAAAATCTTCCTCAGCAAAAAAAAAAAAAAAGAAAGAAAGCAAGTAAAGAAGAAAAAGAAAAGAGATAAGTGTTGGTGAGGATGTGGAGAAAAGGGAACCCTTTTGCACTGTTTGTGGGAATGTAAATTGGTGTAGCCACTATGGAAAACAGTATAGAGGTTCCTCAAGAAATTAAAAATAGAAATACCATATGATTCAGCAATCCCACTTCTGGGTATATATTCAAAGTAAATGAAAACAGGATCTTGAAGAGGTATCTGTACTCCACGTACATGGCAGCATTATTCACTATAGCCAACATCAGAAACCACCTCAGTGTCTGTTGATGGATGAATGGATAAAGAAGTGGTATATATGTGCAATGGAATATTATCCAGCTGCAAAAGAAGGAAATCCTGACATCTGTGACAACATGGATGGACTTTGAGGGCATTATGCTAAGTGAAATAAGTCAGACATAGAAAGACAAACACTGTATGCTCTCACTCATATGTGGAATCTAAAAAAGTCAAACTCCTAGAAACAGAGTAGAATGGTGGTGACCAGGGGTTGGGAGTTTGAGGAAATGGGGAGGTGTTGGTCAAAGGGTACAAACTTCCAGTTATAAAATATATAAGTTCTGGAGATCTAAGGTTCAACATGGCGATTATAGTTATTAATACTATACTATGTACTTCAAACTTGCTAAGAGACTAGACCTTAAATGTTCTCACCAAAAAATATAAATGGTACAGATGTGATGTGATGGAAGTGTTCGCTAATGCTATGGTGGTAGTCATCTTTCAATCTATAAATGGATCAAATTAGCACATTGTACTCCTTAAAGTTATACAATGCTATACGTCAATTGTATCTCAATAAAGCTAGGGAAAAAATTATCCATAACAAATAAAAAAGAAAAAAATTAAAATATAAAAACCATTTTAGCTTGTGGGCCACACAAAAAGTAGCCTGAGAAACAGGCCCTACTGAGTGGTGACATCCATAGCCATCTGGTCCTCCCGCTTAAGGTTCTGAGCAGAAGGTCCAGGTGGGGCTGACACATCTTGACTCATAAACAGCTCCCTAAGGGTTTAGTGCAGCTGGCCCAAAACTGAGTATGCAAAATTACAGTGGCTGGTGGGAGAGAGTCATTGAAAGTTTCTATTCAGGGGGGTGATACTAATGAGAAAATCTCCCAATCTGAAGTATGGGGGGGTGGGCTGAAGGAGGCTGAATCGGAGGGAGGAAGCCCTGCTGGAGGGCTCTGACCAGGGTCTAGGGACAACACAAGAGTCTTGAAGCACAGCAGTGCTGGGAAGACCAACGGAGGCAGGGAGTGGAGTGGGAGAAAAATGTTTGAGAGTGGGAATCGATGAACTGATAGAACTTGACTGGATATAATGACTTGGACAGACAGGGAACGTGCAACTGAGGGGATGGGAATAGTGGAAAGAGTAGGTTTGAAGTGATGATGCTGAGCTCAAGTTGGCATGTGTGGAACATGGAGGTGCCTGTGGGATAGCCTGTGATGAGGGGTCATGAGTGCCGTAATGAGAAGTTGAGGTTGACTCCAGGGGTAATAGGGATCCATTGAAAGTTCTCAATCTAGGGGAACAACATGGAGAACTTAGAGTTTAAGGAATCCATTGGTGTGGCGATTGCACTGTGGATGGGGAATGTAAGAGAGAAGTCAAACACTTAGTATGTGATGGCCTTCTGCAGGTTGGAGGTGGGGGGAGCAATCTAGGCAATGGAGGGGTGCAGCTAAGTGCTCTCTCTAAGGAAGAGTATTAACAGGATTTGTGAGCTTCCTTTGATGAACAAAAAAGTAATTATTAATTCATCTGGATTACAAATCCACTCATTCACATTTGGGATATCCTTAAAGTGGGGCTACTGTGTGTCTGGCCAGGACAGGGCAGCCACCTGGGAAAATGCCCCCTGGTTCTATCTTGCATCTCCTGGAAGCTGGCCTAGAGACTGTGCTTGTCTCCTGACAGAATCAACACTGCTTTGCTTTTTGCTCAACAGTCCTGTTCTTAGCCTGGCTTCCCAGCTGTGCTTCCCTAGGAATGACGGCCTCAGGGAGCCGGAGCCTGCCCTGACTCTGTCTCCATGGCTGGACTGGCCTGCAGTGCATGTTAGTTCTTCATCTCATGGACCACATCCACTCTTCTTCTAACCCACAGCTGAGGTTAAATAGATAAACTAAAAGCCAACGTGCTATATAGGCTTTTGAGTGAGACTGAGTTAGTGAGAACCATCTCAATTGTTTGGAACCAAGTCTGGTTTAACGAAGTCTTATTGCTTAAGATAGTGATCAAGCTGGGCAGAGCAGTTAAAATGCTGGAGAACAGAAAATCACAAGCCCAAAATACTGTGATTCTGCTTTGGTTAAAATTGTAGTTAAAACCACAAGTCACAGTAACATTTAAAGAGAAACTCTGGGAGAGTGAAATAAAGACTGATAACGCTTTGGGGAATGCCAACTGTCTCGGACAGCTCAGCCTGCTGTAACAAATGCACAGACTGGTCGGCTTAAACAGCCGACGTTTACGTCTCACGGTTCTGGAAGCTGGAAGTCTAAGATCAAGGTGTCCCCCGGGTTGTTATCTCCTGAGGCCTCTCTACTGGGCTTGTGACGGATGCCTTCTCGCTGTGTCTGCATGGCCTCTCCTCTGTTCATGACCCTCCGTGTGCCTCTGTCTCTTCTTCCTGGGATAGCAGTCAGACTGGGTCAGGGTCCACACTCACAGCCTCATCTCACCTTAGTTATCGCTTTAAAGGCCCTCTGTCCACATGCAGTCATCACTGGGGTTAGGGCTTCAAAATATGAATTTAGGGGGGTACAATTCAGTCCATGACACCAACTCTTGGAAATAGAAGAAGAAGAAGATGGAAAATACTTACTAGTTACTGTAAAGGCACAAGGGATGAAAAGCTTATCCTTTAAATGTTTTGCTTTATTATTTTATCTTTTTAACAAACTTTTATACAGCACTTATAAGTCAGGCACTATTATAAGAAATTAACAAATATTAATTCACTGGGTGAAGGACCAATTTAAAGTCAATTTTAATGTTTTTTTCCATCGCATCATCATAAAGTGGATGTATTGGCTGGGTGGTTTGCTACAAAAAGCAAGGGAGTCCCCAGTAATAATGATGATTATTACATTTATATTCAGGTCCCAAGACCTGTAACTTGTATTCTTGAGACCCGACATGATTGTTATAGGAAACTGCATTTCTCATAAGGTTTGCCATAGAAAATTGTGTCAACTCATTCCAAGTTATAAACTATGTTTGTCTCAGGAAATTGAATTTGCTCACCAAGCGTATTATAATTAACCCACTATCTCCTCACTGTTCTTGTTATAATTTCCTTCCTCTGAATATAAATTGTGTAAATGCTCTCACTTGCTAGGAAAAATACTTCTAGACTTTTCTCCCCTGACCCCTTTAAGTAAGAATAAGTTGGCATTGGTAGCAGATTCATTTTGAAAATGCAACACGCTGCTTCTTTCTCTGTCGTGCACACAAACACACACGCTAACACAGGGGCAGACACACGAGTGGGCCTCAGACAGATGCTGCTTTAGAGCTGAGCCTTCCTTCCATCTATTCTCCATCAAGGTCCTCAAAGCCCCAGGCTCCTGGTTCTCCTCATCCTCTCCTGCCACCTCTCCCCTCCCTGTTGCAGAAGAACATGTCCTGCTGTGGCTCTGGCTGGGGCACTATGCCCAAGCCTCTACACACCTGCCCGTGCGGTTCTTCACCTTCCTCCTGTCTCCTTCTCCACCTTCCTCCGCAGGCTTATTTCCGCTGGAAACCAGCCTCATCTGGCTCTTCTGCCCTCCTTGCCTTTCCGACCCCCATCTGGAGAGCCCTCACCTGCCTTGACTTGCAGCCACCTCAGGGATGCTGACCAGTACAAATTGGAGTGAGTCACACCTGGGCTCCCACTCTTCACCTGGTAGGCCCAGATTCTGTGGCAGGGAGATCAATAAAAAGACAGGACTGTAGAATAAAATTCTGTCAAGGAGGTAGAGTGGAAAAATAAGTTCAAGGAGAAAAGAAACAACGTAAATTAAAGAAGATCTTGCTCATCTTTGAAAAATCAGATGATAGTCTCCAGAGTGCTATGGTGCTTAGATTCCACTGAATAAATTTAAAAGCATAATATACAGTTTTATTTAAAAATGTCAATTTTTAGGATACACTGGGAATTATACCCTTTAGAGCTATTTAAACATCCTTGAGATAAAAGAAATTTAGAGTCTCTGTTTAAAAGTATTTGGGGAGGTACATAGATTTTCAAAAATGTTGGGCCAAATTTTGCAGATGGATTGCCCACTGGGGAGTGATGCTCAGTCAAGGGCTTTATCCTCAGCCGGTGGTTAATCCACACGGCTGCCCATGCCTGTGAGGTGGGGGACACTGGAACTCGAGCAGTGCCCTGCTCAAGTCCCTGACTCAGCACACTAAGAAGAGAAGCGACCTTTGTGGACGGCCTTCAATTGTAGGAGGCCTGTGCGTCCTCCCAAGCCCTCCTGAGGTGGGCGGTGTTGGTGCCTCTAGATTAGCAAAGGAGAGCTAGGGCTCATTTTCTTCCCAAGATCATTGTTCAGTTAGAAGTGAGGAGCCAGTTTGCTGCTGAAGCCCAGCCAGCCCCTCCCCTGTCTGACCACTTAGGCACGTGAGTGCCACCAACCAGCAGGCACAAAAAACACCCGCTAACTCACCCACCAACTGTAAATGCCACTGTTGTGGCTGAATTGTGTCTCCTCGAATTCCTATGTTGAAGCCCTAAGCCCTAGTACCTCAGAATGTGGCTGTATGTGGAGATATGGCCTTTAAAGGGGTGACTAAGTTAAATGAGGCTATTTGGCTGGGCCACCACAATCTGATAGGTGTCCTTATAAGAGGAGAAAATTAGGACTCACAGAGAGACATCAGGGACATGTGCACAGAGGAAAGACCGTGTGAGGACTCAGGGAGAACGCAGCCGTCTACAAGCAAAGGAGAGACGCCTCAGGAGAAACCAGCCCTGCTGACACCTTGATCTTGGACTTCCAGCCTCCAGACCTGTGAGAAATAAATTTCTCTTGTTTAAGTCACACAGTCTGTGGTATTTTGTTCTGGCAGCTGCAGCCGACTGAGACAGCTGCCCAGAGTTTGTCCAAGAAGCACAGTGAAGCCACAGGAGGTAAACTGATTCTCTCAGAAGACTAGTAGAATCAAGAAAAAAAAAAGGAAAGAATGGTCTCTTAGCCATAAGTGTGGATGCCAATCCTTGAGCTGTCATCAGTTTGTAGAAAAAAATAGGTTGTCCTTGACTGACGTAACTGGCACAGATGGGCGGTTTAGGGGGAGGTAGAATGCCTCTCACGTGCTGGGTGTGCTAACAGGGCAGCTGAGAAGCAGCCATGTTTGTCTGGCCCTCTGTCTGCTCCAGCACGTGGTTATCTCAGTAATACTGCCTTTGCCCAGGACAGGACCTGCACACTTAGGATGGGCATGGAGAGCAGCGTCGGCAGATGTACTCATCGTTTATGGGCTGGAGGTGGTGGCACCGGTGCTAACTTTTAAAAAATAGATATTTAAATAAACTTTGTATTTTAGAAGTTTCAGATTTACAGAAAAGTTGCAAAACAAATTTATAAAAATACTACAGAAAGTTTCCACATACCCTTCACACCATTTCCCTAATGTTAACATCCTATATTACTATGGTACCTTGTCACAACTAACTAACCATTTTTGAAACATTTAATGACTAAATCCCATCCTTTATTTAGCTTTCCTTAGTTTTGTGACGTCCCTTTTCTGTCCCAGGGCCTCATCCAGGACCCCACATTATGCTTAGTTATCTCCTTAGTCTCCTCTGGGCTGTGACAGTGTCTCAGACTCTCCCTGTTCTGATGATCTCGACAGTGTCGAGGAGTACTAGTCAGGTATTTTTTAAATTGAGTTCATACTAGTTTGCATCAATATGAGATTTCAGTTGTACATTACTTCTTAACTGTCACCACGTAAGTGCTCCCCTTCACCCCCTGTGCCCACCCCCCAGCCCCTTCCCCTGGTAACCACTGAACTGTTTTCTTTGTCCATGTGTTTGTTCATATTCCACATATGAGTGAAATCATCTGGTGTTTGTCTTGCTCTGTCTGGCTTATTTCACTTAGCATAATTCCCTCCAGATCCATCCATGTTGTTGCAAATGGGATGATTTTGTCTTTTTTGTGGCTGAGTAGTATTCTATTGTGTATATATACCACATCTTCTTTATCCAATCATCAGTCGATGGGCACTTGCCTTGTTTCCGTGTCTTGGCTATTGTGAATAGTGCTGCAATGAACATATGGGTGCACAGGTTACTTTGGATTGTTGATTTCAAGTTGTTTGGGTAGATACCCAGTAGCGGGATAGCTGGGTCGTATGGTATTTCTATTTTTAGTTTTTTGAGGAATCTCCATAGTGGCTCCATCAGTTTGCATTCCCACCAGCAGTGTATGAGGGTTCCCTCATACACAAAATAACCATTTTAACAGGTGTAAGGTGCTATCTTAGTGTAGTTTTGATTTGCATTTCCATGATGATTAATGATGTTGAACATCTTTTCATGTGTTTATTGGCCATCTGTATATCTTCTTTGGAAAAATGTCTGTTCATATCCTCTGCACATTTTTTGATTGGGCTATTTGTTTTTTTGTTGTTCAGTTGTGTGAGTTCCTTATATATTATGGAGATTAACTCCTTGTTGGATGTATGATTTGAAAATATTTCCTCCCAGTTGTTGAGTTGTCTTTTTGTTTTGATCCTAGTTTCTTTTGCCTTTGCTCTTTAGTCTGATGAACTCCCACTCATTTATTTATTTATTTATTTTGAGGAAGATTAGCCCTGAGCTAACTGCTGCCAATCTTCCTCTTTTTGCTGAGGAAGACTGGCCCTGAGCTAACATCCATGCCCATCTTCCTCTACTTTATATGTGGGACGCCTGCCACAGCATGGCTTGCCAAGTGGTGCCATGCCAGCACCCAGGATCCAACCGGAGAACCCTGGGCCACCAAAGCGGAACATGCAAACTTAACCGGTGTGCCACTGGGCCAGCCCCTCGTTTATTTTTTCTTTTGTTTCCCTTTTCTGAGAAGACATGGTATTTGAAAAGATCCTTTTTAGTTCCATGTCAAAGAGTGTACTACCTTTGTTATCTTCCGGGAGTTTTGTGGTTTCTGGACTTATCTTCAAGTCTTTGATCCACTTTGAGTTTATTTGTGAGTATGGCGTGGTCTCCCTTCGTTCTTTTGCATGTGGCTGCCCATTTTCCCCAACACCATTTATTGAAAAGACTATCTTTTCTCCATTGTGTGTTCTCAGCTCCTTTGTCGAAGATTGGTTCCATAGATGTGTGGGTTTTTTTCTGTGCTTTCAGTTCTCTTCCATTGATCTGTGTGCCTGTTTTTGTACCAGTACCACGCCGTGTTGGTCACTATGGCTTTGTAGTACATTTCAAAGTCGGGGATTGTGATGCCTCCAGCTTTGTTCTTTTTTCTCAGGATTGCTTTAGCAATTCGGGTCTTTGGTTGCCCCATATGAATTTGAATTAGGAGTCTTTATTCTATTTCTGTGAAGAATGTCATTGAGATCCTGATTGGGATTGCATTGAATCTGTAGATTGCTTTGGGTAGTATGGACATTTTAACTGTGTTTGTTCTTTCAACCCATGTGCATGGAATCTCTTCTATCTCTTTATGTCATTATCAATTTCTTTCAGTAATGTCTTATAGTTTTCATTGTGTAAGTCCTTCACCTCCTTGGTTAAATTTATTCCTAGATATTTTATTCTTTTTGTTGCAATTGTACATGGAATTGTATTCTTGAGTTCTCTTTCTGTAAGTTCACCATTAAAGTATAGAAATGCAACTGATTTTTGTAAGTTGATTTTGTACTCTGCAACTTTACTGTAGTTGTTAATTATTTCTAATAGTTTTCCGATGGATTCTTTGGGGTTTTCTATATATAAGATTATGTCATCTGCAAACAGTAGAGTGAGAGTTTCACTTCTTCACTCCCTATTTGGATTCCTTTCATTCCTTTCTCTTGCCTAATTGCTCTGGCCAAAACTTCCAGTACTGTGTTGAATAAGAGTGGTGATAGAGGGCATCCTTGTCTTGGACCCGTTCTCAGAGGGACGGTGCTCAGTTTTTCCCCATTGAGTATGATGTTGGCTGTGGATTTGTCATATATGGCCTTTATTATGCTGAGGTGATTTCCTTCTATCCCCATTTTGTTAGGAGTTTTTATCATAAATGGCTGTTGGACCTTGCGAAATGCTTTCTCTGTATCTATTGAGATGAGCATGTGATTTTCCTCATTTTGTTAATGTGGTGTATCACATTGATTGATTTGCAGATGTTGAACCATTCCTGTGTCCCTGGTATAAATCCCACTTGATCATGATGTATGATCTTTTTGATGTATTGCTGTATTTGGGTTGCCAATATTTTGTTGAGGATTTTTGCATCTATGTTCATCATTGATATTGGCCTATAGTTTTCCCTTTTTGTGTTGTCCTTGTCAGACTTTGGTATCAGAGTGACATTGTCCTTCTAGAATGTGTTAGGAAGCATTCCATATTCCCTAATTTTTTGGCATAGCTTGAGAAGGAAAGGTATTAAATCCTCTCTGAAAGTTTGCTAGAATTCTACAGAGCACCTGACTGGTCTTAGGCTTCTATTTTTTGGGATGCTTTTGATTACTGTTTCAATCTCTTTTCTTGTGATTGGTCTATTCAGATTATCAATTTCCTCTTGATTCAGCTTTGGGAGGTTGTAAGAGTCTAAGAATTTGTCCATTTCCTCTGGATTATCCATTTTATTGGCACATAGATTTCATAGTATTCTCCTATAATCCTTTGTATTTCTGTGGTGTCTGTTGTTATTTCTCCTCTTTCATTTCTAATTTTGTTTATCTGAGCTTTTTCTCTTTTTTTCTTTGTAAGTCTGGCTATGGGTTTGTCAATTTTGTTTATCTTCTCAAAGAACCAGCTCTTTGTTTCATTGATCCTTTCTACTGCCTTTTTTGTTTCAATAGCATTTATTTCTGCTCTGATGTTTATTATTTCTCTCCTTCTGCTGACTTTGGGCTTTGTTTGTTCTTCTTTTTCTAATTCACTTAGGTGTAGTTTGAGATTGCTTATTTGGGATTTTTCTTGTTTGTTAAAGTGCACCTCTATTGCAATGAATTTCCCTCTTGATATGGGTTTTGCTGCAGCCAATGTGAGTTGGTATGGTATGTTTTCATTTTCATTGTCTCCAGATAGTTTTTGATTTCTCCTTTAATTTCTTCAATGATCCATTGATTGTTCAATAGCATGTTTTTTAGTCTCCACATCTTTGTCCCTTTCTCAGCTTTTTTCTTGTAATTAATTTCTAGCTTCATAGTGTTGTGATTGGAAAGGATGCTTGTTATTATTTCAATCTTCTCAAATTTATTGATGCTTGCCTTGTTTCTGAACATATGGCCTATCCTTGAGAACATTGCACGTGCACTTGGGAAGAATGTGTATTCTGCTGTTTTTGTATGGAGTGTTCTATATATGTCTATTAAGTCCAACTGGTCTAATTTTTCACTTAATTCTTCTGTTTCCTTGTTGATTTCCTGTCTGGATGATCTGTCCATTGATGTGAGTGGAGTGTTGAGGTTCTCTACTATTATTGTGTTGTTAACATCTCCTTTTAGGTTTATTAGTCGTTGCTTTATGTACTTTGGTGCTCCTGTGTTGGGTGCATAAATATTTATAAGTGTTATGTCTTCTTGATGGAGTATCCCTTTGATCATTATATACTGCCCTTCTATGTCCCTCTTTACCTGTCTTATCTTGAAGTCTATTTTGTCTGATATAAGTATTGCAACACCTACTTTCTTTTGTTTGCCATTAGCTTGGAGTATCACCTTCCATTCCTTCACTCTGAGCCTGTGTTTGTTGTTGGAACTGAGATGTGTTTCCTGGAGGCAGCATATTGTTGAGTCTTGTTCTTTAATCCACCTTGCTACTGTGTGTCTTTTTATTGGAGAATTCAATTCATTTATGTTTAGAGTGATTATAAATATATGAGGACTTAATGCTGCCATTTTAGCACTTGTTTTCTGGTTCTCCTGCATTTCCTTTGTTTCTTGTCCTGTGTATTTTGGTCTGCCAATTGAGTTATGTAGTTTTTATGTTGTGTTTCTTTGTTTTTTCCTTATTTATTATTTGTGTCTCTGTTCTGCTTTTTTGTTTAGTGGTTACCATGAGTTTTGTATTCAAAATATGGTAGATAAGATAGTCTATTTTCTGATGGCCTCTTATTTCCTTAGACTAAACTGATTCAGCACCTTCCTCTTCTCCTCCTAAGTTGTTTTTCTCACATCTTATTCCATCTTGTGTTGTGAGTTTGTGGTTAAAATGACAAGATTATCTTTGTGTTTGGTGTTTTCCTTCCCTTTATCTTTAATGCTAAAGATCATCTTTAATGCTAAGTATTCTTGATTATTTCCTAACCTATTCTGATATATAGCTACAATTTTCTGATTTTGTCTACCTATTTATCTCCCTACTCCATGTTTTTAACCCCTTTCTCCCCCTTTTTTTTTTCAGGTATGAGGGCCTTCTTGAAGATTTCTTGTTAGAGGGGTCTTGTGGCTGCAAACTCCCTTAGCTTTTGTTTATCTGGGAAAGTTTTTATTTCTCCATCATATCTGAAGTATATTTTCCCTGGATAGAGAATTCTGGCTGAAAGTTTTACTCCTTCAAAGATTTGAATATGTCATTCCACTCTCTCCTAGCCTGTAAGGTTTCTGCAGAGAAATCCACTGAAAGCCTGATAGGGGTTCCTTTGTAGGTTATTTTCCTCTGCCTTGCTGCCCTTAGTATTTTTTCTTTGTCACTTACTTTTGCCAGTTTCACTACTTTATGCCTTGCAGTAGGTCTTTTTACATTGACACATTTAGGAGATCTGATAACTTCTTCCACATGGATTTCTGCCTTCTTCCCCAGGTTTGGTAAGTTCTCTGCTATTATTTCATTGAACAAGGTTTCTGCTCCATTCTCCTTCTCTTCTCCCTCTGGAATACCTACAAATCCTTATGTTGAATTTCCTAATTGAGTTGAATGTTTCTCGGAGACTTTCTTCTTTTTAGTCTTAGTTGTCTCTCCTCCTCTATCTGGAGCATTTTGACACGTTTATCCTTGATTATGCTGATTCGCTCTTCTATGGTGTCTACATGAGCATTCAGGGAATCCATATTTTGTTTTATCTCTTCCATTGTGTCTTTCATCTCCAATATTTCTGATTGATTCTTCTTTATAGTTTCAATCTCTTTTGTGAAGTAGCTCCTGAACTAATTGAATTGTTTCTCTACAGTCTTTTTTAACTCATTGAGTTTTTTGATGATAGCTATTTTGAATTCTCTGTCATTTAGATTACATATTTGTATGTCCTCAGGGCTGATTTCTGGGTACTTGTCATTTTCTCTCTGGTCTGGAGATTTAACATAATTTTTGATAGTGCTAGAGGGCGTGGCTCTGTTTTTGCACATTGTAGTATTATTTGGTCACAGCTACCACCTATTGCCACTGGGTGGGGGTCAAGAGCCACATATTCTGAGTCCTCTGTGATCTGCCGGGATCCCAGGGTCTGGAGCCATGCTGAGTGGGTGGGGGGAGGGGCACTTTCTCCTGCATGCTCTCGGGGTTTTCTCACTCTGCTCTCACTTTCTGCTTTCCTGGGGTGTTGGCTTGATGAAGTCACCCCCTGCGATAGCTTTCACCCCAGTGGAGGGCTTCCCTCTAGGCTGCAAGGGCCCTTGGGGATTTTTGATGTTTTCATGAATGAACATCCTTTCTCCTGTTCCTTCCCTCTCGGAGGCTGCTCACAGTCCTGGATACCAGTCTTTTGTGGAGGGAATGAAATTTTCTCTTACCCTGTTCCACCTCCTGCGAGGGCAGCTCCAACCTCTCTGCCCTCTGTTGTATGGCTGTGTGGGTCTCTCAGACATCTTTTCTGTTGTGTTTGGATGTCCTCTGTTGGAATATGAATTTCTTTTTTGTTGTATGATGGAGGGGAGAGATTACCGGGAGAGCTGACTCTGCCATGATGCTGATGTCACTCCATTACTCCACTAGTCAGGTATCTTATAGAGGTCCCTCAACCCAGGTGTAGTTAGACTGGGGTAGTGAGTTTTGGGAGGAAAGCCAAAGAGGTGAGGTGCTGTTCTCACCACACTGTATCAAGGATAAGTGCTCTCAACATGATTTACACTTGATCATCTGGCTAAGACAGTATTTGCCACATTTTGTCTTCTAGCCATACTGTCCTCTAGAAGCAAGTCACTACACACAGCCCACACATTCTTTGAGGTATTGCACAATACTACATTATTTGTTTTCTTGCTCAAATTGTTTCAGCTTTGGCCATTGAGAGCTCTTTCAGTTATCTACTGTGTCCCTTCCATCATTGTGTGTGTGAACACTTTCTTACTTTCTGATGCTCCAGGATCATCTTGCATATTGTCTCCCCAGCCCTTGAATTATCCATTTCTCCAAAGAGAAAAGATCTTTTTATTGGAGAAGAGTATTAGAAACCAAGATCTGGGGGCTAGGTGTGCTCCTTGATACAGGGGTGTCATTGCTTCTAGGCCCTCTCAGGAGACAGAGAAAAGAAATATCTGTATGCAGACTGACCAGTATATACATACATATCTATAACTACTTTTATATTGATCCATCATTACCTACATTAAGTTAAACATGAAATCATACTGATGTCTCTGACTCTAATCCATGAGCACATGTTTCCTTTTAGCCTTCCCTTCTTGCTTATCTGTAACCTTCAACTCCATCAGTGAGAACCTGGCTCCCACCCCCTGCCAGCTACCATCCCTGTACATATTCGTTCAGTCCCAGTACAGCACAGCAGGTTCTGAACTGTTAACCTGTGCCCCATGAGAACATATTGTGTATGATTACCATTGTTTTCAACTTGTTAAGGTGTGTTTCATGGCCCAGATGTGGTCTATTTTTGTGACTGTTCCATGTGTGCTTCAGAAAAATGTGTCTTCTGCTGTTGTTGGATGGGGTGCTCTATAAAATGTCAATTAGATCAAGTTGATTGATGGTGCTGTTCAGGTCATCTATATCCTTACTGATTTTCTACCTGTTTGGCCTATCAACTATTGACAAAGGAGTGTTTAAGTCTACAACTATGATATTGGGCTTGTCTATTTCTCTAGGACTGCTGTATCTTCTTGGAGACTTAACTCCTTTATAATTATACAATAGTCCTTTTTATCTATGCTAATCTTCCTTGTCCTAAGATCAGCCTTGTCTGAAATTAAGTTGAAATTTGATTAATGTTAGCATGATATATCTTTCTCCATACTTTTACTTTTAACCTATGTCATTCTATTTAAGGTAAGTTTCTTGTAGACAGCATGTAGGTGGGTCTTTTTGCTTTTTTTAATCCAATTTCATGATCTCATTCTTTTATCAGGTGTTCACATTTAAAGTGATTGTTGATATAGTTGGAGTAAAATCTACCATTTTTTTGGTGAGTGTATCTATTCATTGCATTTGTTCTTTGTAGCTTTCCTCCCACTTTTTATGCCTTTTCTGGTTTTAAGTATTTTGTATGATTCCATTTTATCTCCATCTTAACATATTTATGCTCATTTTAAGCTCATTTTTTACTGTTTGCCCAGGGTTTACAACATTCATTTAAAAATAATCTTAAGTTCACCTTCAAATCACATTATATTGCTGCATGTGAATTGCAGCAACCTCATAACAGAGTTTGCTCAATTCTTCCCTTCTGTGCCTTGTGACATTGCTGTTATTTATGTCACTTATCCATATGCCATAAACGCCCAATACATTCTTACTATCATTGCTTTAAGCAGACAGTTATCTTTTAGATTAAGAATAATAAAAATAAGATAATTTATTTTACCTTCATTTATTCCTTTTGTGATGCTCTGCTTTTATGTAGATTGAAGTGTTTGACCTATATTAATATCCTCCTGTCTAAAGAACTTATTTTAATATTTCTTTCATGGTTTGTAATGAGAAATTCACTGTAATTCTTATTCTTTATCTTCCGTAGTTAAGGTGCCAACCCTCCATCACCTCTGGTTTTCTTCAAATTTTTCTCTGTCTTCGGTTTCTGCAATTTGAAGATGATATGTCCAGGTGTGTGTGTATGCTTGTGGGGCATTCGTCCCGTGGTATTCTCTGAACTTCTCAGGTCTGTGGTTTGGTGCCTGTCATTAACTTTGGAAATTCTCAGCCATTGTTTCTTCAGTACATTTTATGCCCCGCTCTCCTTCTGACATTACAGTTACACATATGCTGCACCTTTTGATATGTCTCACAGTTCTTACATATTCTATTCTGTTTTTTTCCCCAGTAAATTTTCTTTTTGTGTTTAAAATTGGGAAGTTTCAGTTATTTATCTTCAAACTCACTAATGTTTTTTGCTTTTTTTATTGTAATAAAATATACATAACATAAAGCTTGCCATTTTAGCCATTTTTAGTGTACAATTGAGTGGCATAAAGTACACAATGTTGTCAAAGCATTATGCTATACATCTCCAGAACTTTTTCATCATTCCAAACAGAAACTGTACCCACTAAACAATAACTCATCCTTCTGCCCTCCCTCCTGCCTTGGCCTCTGGTAACCACCATCCTCCATTCTGTCTCTATGAAGTTGCCTACTCCAGGGTGCTCAGGTAAATGGAATTATTCAATATTTGTCCTTTTGTGTCTGCCTTATTTCACTCAGCATAATGTTTTCAAAGTTTTTCTATGTTGTAACATGTATCAAAATCCATTACTTTTTAAGGTTGAATAATATTTCATTCTATGTTTATGCCAAATTTTGTTAATCCATTCACGTGTTGATGAGCATTTGGGTTGTTTCTACCTTTTGTCTATTGTGAATAATGTTGCTATGAATAGTAGTGTACAAGTATCTGTTTGAGTCGCTGCTTTCACTTCCTTTGGGTTTATATCTAGGAATGCAATCGCTGGGTTTTATGGTAATTCTATGTTTTATTTTTTTAAGGAACTGTCAGGCTATTTTCCACAGTGGTTACACTATTTTACATCCCAGCAAGGCACAAGGGTTCCGATTTCTCCATACTCATTATTTTCCTTTTCAATAGATATAATAGCCTCCCTAATGGGTGTGAAGTAGTATCTCATTGTGGTTTTGATTTGCATTGCCCTAATGATTAGTGATACTAGGCATCTTTTCTTTTGCTTATTGGTCATTTGTATAGCTCCTTTGGAGAAATCTCTATTCAAGTCTTTTGCCCCTTTTTAAAAATTGTTGTTTATCTTTTTGTTGTTGAGTTGTAGTAGTTCTTTATACATTTTTAACATTAATCCTTTATCAGACATGATTTGGCAATATCTTCTCCCATTTTGTAGGCCGTTTTTTAACTTTCTTGATAGCGTTCTTTGATGCACAAAAGTTTTTAATTTTGAGTCCAAGTAACCTATTTTTTCTATTGTTTTCTGTGCTTTTGGTGTCAGATATAAGAAATTGTGGCCAAATCCAAAGCTATAAAGACTTTCCCTTATGTTTCCTCCTAGGATATTTATAGCTTTAGCTCTTACATTTAGGTCTTTGGTCCATTCATTCTGAGTTAATTTTTGTGTATGGTATAAGGTAAGGATCCAACTTCATACTTTTGCATGTGGATATCCAATTTTCCCAGGATCATTTATTTAAAAGACTGTCCTTTCTCCATTGAATAGTTTTAGAATCCTTGCCAAAGGGTGTCAAATCCATGAGGGGTTATTTCTGGGTTCTCTATTGTATTCCGTTGTTCTATATGTCTGTACTTATGCCAGTAATACCCTGTTTTGGTAGTAAATTTGTGGTAGTAAATTTTTTTAATTTTGAAATTTGTAGTAAATTTTCAAATTAAGAAATGTGAGTTCCCCAATTTTGTTCTTTTTCAAGATTTTCTTGGCTATTTTGGGTCCCTTGAAATTCCAGATGAATTCTAGGATGGGTTTTTCTATTTCTGCAAAAAAAAAAAAAAGCTATTGGGAGTTTCATAGGAATTGCATTAAATCTGTAGATTGCTTTAGGTAGTATTGTCATGTTAACAATATTAAGTCTTCCAATCCATGAACATGGGATGTCTTTCTATATATTAGTGTCTTTGTAAATTTCTGGCAGCAATGTTTTGTGGTTTTCAGCGGAAAATTCTTTTGCCTCCTTGTTTAAATTGATTTTTAAGTATTTTATTTTTTAGGCTATTGTAAATGGACTTGTTTTATTAATTTCCTTCTTCGATTGTTCATTGTTAGTGTATAGAAAGAAACTGATATTCATGTGTTGATTTTGTATCCTGCAACTTTGCAGAATTAATTTATTAGTTCTAACTGTTTTCTTGTGGGTCTTCAAAATTTTCTACAAATAAAATCATGTCATCTGTGAACAGAAATAATTTTACTTCTTCTTTTCTAATTTGGATATATTTTCTTTCTTTTTCTTACCTAATTGCTCTACCTAAAACTTCCAGTAATATTTTGAAAAGAAGACATGAAAGTGGGCATCCTTGTCTTCTTTCTAATCTTAGGGGAAAGCTTTCAGCCTTTCACCATTGAGAGTGATGCTAGCTATGAATTTTTAATAAATTCTCTTAATCTTGTTGAGGAAGTTTCCTTCTATTCCCATTTAATTGAGTTTTTTATCATGAAAGGGTGTTGGATTTTGTCAAATGCTTTTTCTGCATCCAATGAGATGATCATGTGGTTTTCTCCCTTCATCTTATTAATGTGATGTATTACACTGATATTTGTATGTTGAATCATCCTTGTACTTCAAGAATAAAATTCACCTGGTCTTGGTGTGTAACCCTCTTAATGTGCTGCTGAGCTAAGTTTGCTAGTATTTTATTGAGGATTTGTCTACCTATATATTTATGAGAAATATTGGTGTGTAGTTTTCTTGTAATGTCTTTGTTTGGCTTTGCTATCAGGGCAATGCTGGCCTCATGGATGAGTCAGGAAAGGTTCTCACCTCTTCATTTTTTTTTTTTTGGAAGAGTTTGAGAAGGATTCGTGTTAAATCTTCTTTAAATATTTGGTGGAATTCACCAGGGCAGTCGTCTTGTCTGGGGCTTTTCTTTGTTGGGATATTTTTGATTACTGATTCAATCTCCTTACTAGTTACAAGTCTATCCAGATTTTCCATTCCTTTTCGACTCAGTTTTGGTAGATGTATGTTTCTAGGAATTTGTCCATTTCATCTAGGTTACCCAATTTGTTCACATGTAATGTTTATAGCATTCTCTTATAATCCTTTTTATTTTTGTAAAATTGGTAATAAGATCTCCACTTTCATTTCTGATTTTAGTACTTTGAGTCTTTCTTTTGTTCTCAGTCAATCTAGTTAAAGATTTGTCAATTTGGTTGATATTTTCAAATAACTAACTTTTGGTTTTGTTGTTTTTTTCTGTTGTTTTTCCATTTTCCATGTTTTTTAAATCTCCACTCAAGCTTTACCATTTCCTTCCCTCTGCTTGCTTTGGGTTAGTTTTCTCTTATTTTTCTAATTCCTTAAGGTGTAAAATTAGGTTATTGACTTGTGTCTTTTTTAATGTATGCATTACAGATTTAAAGTTTCCTCTTACACTGCTTTCTCTGCATCCCGTAAGTTTTGGTGTGTTGGTTTTCATTGCCATTTGTCTTAAGGTATTTATAATAAAGCTCTGATTCTTTCCTCGGCTATGTTGAGTCTGCTGATGGCCCATCAAAGGAATTCTTCATTTCTGTTACAGTGTTTTTGATTTGTGTATCTATATTCTAGCATTTTCTTTTGATTTGTTCCTTTGAATTCTTCATGTCAGCTTATGTTACCACCTGTTATTGCATGTTGTCTACTTTTTTCATTAGGACTTAACATATTAATTATACTCATTTTATAATCTTTATCTGATAATCCCAACATCTGTGAGCCTAGTTCTAATGAAAGCTTTGGCTTTCAGACTTTGTTTCTTCTTATCTTTAGCAGGCTCTATAATTTTTTGTTGAAAGCCAGACATGTTGTATAGGGCAATAGGTACTGAGGTAAATAGGCTTCTAGTGGGAGGATTTATATTAATCTGGCTAAGAGTTGTGCTGTTTTCGTATTTGTCATAGCTGTGGCTATGACCAGGGGCTTCATATTACCACAGTGGGCTCACTTCTTCCTCCCTTCTTTTCCTTGTGGTTTCCCTTTGTTCTGGGCCTTAGAGAGAATCTTAGGTCTTGTAAGTCTTTTAGCTGTAACCCACTGTTATTATTGCTAGAGGCTTATCACAGTGGTGATAGGGTGAGTGAGAGGGGTGGGCAGGGGAGGGATATTCCCTTATCTTCTAAGCTTCTAATTAGGTCTCAGTCTTCTGTGAGCCTGTGCCCCAGGGGTGGCGTCGAACCTTCAGAAACCCTAGTCCCTTCCAGCCTAGTTCCCAGTCTATTTTCTTGAAGTCCTCTCTGGCTGACTATCACTTCCTCTACTTGTTTGTTTCCTTGTGTGGGACAAGAAGGCTGGAGAGGACTGTAGTGGGATGAAGTTCCCTTCCCTCAGCTTGGAAAAGGTTTTAGAACAGTCCTCAGGAGAAGTCCCTCTGCTGTGAGGTAGACCTATTGGGAGAAGGGTCTGGCTACCTTCCCTTTCTCTCTGTCAGGCCCATGAGGGGATCATTCTCTATCCTCACCAGGAAAATGTAGTGTGGTTCCTGGAAGAAGAGCCTATGGAGGTATAGGCCTCCTTTTTACTGTCCAGCCCCCCAGCCTCACCCAGCCTGCAACAATTTGTCAAAATTTCTCTTTAACTGTTCCTACCAGTTTTGGCATCTTGCAGTGTCTGCTCCTGGTCTTCATTGCTGGATTTCTCTGGATGTACCTGTCTCTCCAGGTTTCAGGGAAGTTGTTTGCCCTGTGACCTCAGTTCTCCGATAGGTCAAGAATAGCCATTGATTCTCAGTTTTTCCAGATTTTTCTTGGTGTAAGGATGGGAATAACACTTCCAAGGTCTTACATGCAATAGCAAAAAACACCTTTCCTCTCCTAAATATGGGGTTGTGTGACATGTCTATATCAGCATGGAGCCCAGGCCATCAACATCAGGACCTCAAGACAGCTGGGCAGTGGGGCAGGGTCAAGGAAGCAGGAGGTGGTGTTCATTTAAAAAATGCATCTTGTCATTGTTGAGGTAAGTTTCACTTTTATAGTTTTGAAGAAGGCTTTAATAGAGAACATTTAGGATAATAAAGGAGTGAGTGCAGCATTATTTGTAGCAACAAAAATGGAAAATAACTTGAATATCCAACAGGGGAGTATTTAAATTAATTGATGTCCACAGGCAGCTACTGTGCAATGTTCAAGAAAATGGAGAAATGCCTGCTGCTGGTGCCTGCTAAGAAGCTGTCTAAGAGGGGCTGGCCCCGTGGCCGAGTGGCTAAGTTCGCGTGTTCTGCTGCAGGCGGCCCAGTGTTTCGTTGGTTCGAATCCTGGGCGCGGACATGGCACCGCTCATCAGACCACGCTGAGGCAGCGTCCCACATGCCACAACTAGAAGGACCCACAACAAAGAATATACAGCTATGTACCGGGGGGTTTTGGGGAGAAAAAGGGAAAAAATAAAAAAAAATAAAAAATAAAAAAAAAGAAGCTGTCTAAGACACACTGTGCAGTAAAGAAAGGTTAAAGTTCACGTGTGTTTACATCATGGGTATACAAGGGTCTGCGGCCCCATCCTCATTCAGAAGGCTGGGGCAAGGAGGCTCCGGCCTCGCACTGCTCAGATTGGTGGTGGGAAGTGGGAATTTGATATCAAAACAACAGAGGGGTAAAGCAGAAAGGACAGAGACTCACTTTTCACTGTTTTCTGCGCCTTTTGGGTTTTGTATCCTGTGTATTTATCTCTGTTCCATAAAAAATTGAAATAAAATAAGAAACCAGGAAAGGTCAGCAGCACCTCCAATGCATTCACAGGCTCTTCCCCAGCCTGTGCAGCCCTCCACCCCTTCTTCTCTTGGCGCCTCCCTCCTGCTCTCTTCCCTGGCCTCCTGTTCCACCCCAGCCACCCTGCTGTAGGGCTCAGGCCTCCCCCACTGTTAGAGCAGGCTGGGAGGTTGCCCAGATCCCTCTCAGCATCTCCCAGTTCCAAGAGCAACCTCAGAAGGTTGTAAGGTACAGAGCATAGGCCCCAGGGTGAATTCCAGCCCCCAACTTACCACTGTGTGACCCTGGGGACAGCTGTGAACTGGGACAACTGGATCTACTTCTCAGGATATTTTCCTTGGGAAAAATACCCTATAACCACTATAGCCACATGTGAATGAGTGGGTTAAACATGGCCAGAGTTCTGAAAATGCCCCAACCAGGCCTCTTCTCTCCCAGCATGGGCTGGGCGTCTGTCGCAGGAGCTGGCCTACAGTTACCCTTTCCCCTCAGTGGGTCACCTTGAGGATGTCCTTGAGCCGTGCCTGGACTTCTCTTGCAGGGGAGGGCAGCCTGCAGGGTGGGTACAGAGAGCGAGATGGGCTGAGGGAGACTTGGACCCACTGGATGCAAGAGGAAGGTCATACTACCCTCCTCCATTCCCCCAGCAAGGCACCCAGCAGCCCACTGCTGGGACCTCCTCCAAGTGTGCTGAGAGTGAGAATCTCTGGGATGCAGGGATTGCTTAAGATGCTCCCCAGATCGAGAGCCACTGGGCCAGTGGTTTTTCCTAGATAGGCATGGCCCCAGTTCCTTGTTTCTGCTGTCCTGCTGCCAGGTCACTGCAGACACCACCTCGCCATGGCCTCTGGGTCCTGGATCCCCTTCGTTCCTGTCATCCTGACCCTAGGCCCCTCCTGACCATGCCTGGACCACCTTTGTTCCTGCCTTTCCCAGTGCCCTTGGGCCTGGCTGGGTTCTTCCCCATCACTACCAGTCACCAGATACATCCAGGAAACACTCCGTCAGAACTTCTGCCAAGGTAAAACCCTAACTCTGCTCTCTCCAGACACAGGCTTGTCATCAGGAAGAAATCATAAAACCACGTGCAACCTTTTGACATTTCATTATTCCCACAAGTATTGACTGAACAGTGCTCTGCTCAGGCATAGTACAGAGTGACAGGGCATGGCTGAGTGTAGGGCGCCCACCCCTGGCTCTCAGCCTCTTACAGGGAAACAGGCAGCTGGCACCCAGAGGTGCTCAGACATCTGTGCCCTGAAAGAAAGGAGGATGAAGGTTTGAGAGAGGCGTTCGCTGCAGGCATTCAGCAAGAGAAGTTCCAGAGCCTGGTGAAAAGGTGGACCTTTTGACCAGGGGGTAGGACTCAAACCCCATCAATGCTGCATGCTAGTTGTGTGTGTCCATGAGCAAGCTGCATCAGCACTCATGCCTCGGTTTCCATGTCTGAGGAATGAGGAGAACACCTGTGCTCAGGGTGAGGCAGGGATGAGGTGAGCTGTCCTGTACGTAGCCTGCTCACAGCGACGCTCAAGAACGCTGTTGTGACGGTTTGCAAAGGTCAAGTTTGGCTTCCCAGGAAGGCTGGTCCTGACCTTCCTCGGTGTCCCAGGTCTAGGTGGGCCTGGTGAGGAGCCTTGCTGGGCCTTTCTGAACCTACGATGTGCTGTCTGCATCCTGCACACAGTAGGCCTCAGTGAGCAGTTGTTAACAAGGGCCATGGAACATTTTCTAGCCTGAAACAAAGCCCCAGACAGTTGAGAAAGGCACCAGCATGGGTCAGCTGTGAGACTGCATCCCTCTCTCCAGAATTCCCCCCCCATCACCTGACCCACCCCCTTTCTATGCTGGCCCTTCCTCCAGAAACTATCTCACAGCTGCCTGTGGCATCCATCCATCCTTGGCATCTCACTGTGGCAGGTGGCCTGAGGCAGGACCTAACCAAAGAGAACCTTGATGAGTGGTTTGTCGCTGCACCTGCCATCCTATGCCGACCAGAGAGGACGCCTGCCCTTCCTGAGTACCAGGCCGCCTTCTCCCTCCACAATTCTGGGTGTTGGTGCTGTGCCTTCTCCGGTTTAAGGAGTACAGGCCATTCAGAGGTGAGTTTTCCTGAAGGGGAGTCAGGGATGCTGAGAGTATGGAGGGGCAAGAATGGCAGAGTTGTGAAAAATCAATCAACTTCTTCCTAAAGAGAATTTTGCCAACCATGGCTCAGTTAGAGAGTCATGTTGGGAGAAATTATTGTTTTTATGGGATGATTTGTGACAGAGAATTCACCGGTACCCATGGACCAGGGTTCCCAGGGTCTGGGCAGCCCTGTTTGCACAGTAATCACGGCATCTGCCAGTTCCAAGGCTTTTGCTGAGACAGGGCTGGTCTTGCTTCCTGTTCCCACAGAGCCCTCAGCCCCAGTATGTTGTGGCTGCTTGTCTTGGGCAGAGAGCAGGCTGCAAGGGGCCCGTGGGCACTCTTGAGCTCATCTTCAGCCCTCCATCTGCCTGTCTCCCACTCCACATGCTTATTATTCTCAACCCCTGTGCAGACTTACTGGCTTGCTCTGCTCTGGTTTACAATATGTACCATTTCCTTCCTATCAGCATCAAGCCTGAGCTCCTCTCTCTGACGTGCTGTGCGAGGAGCAGCCAGGGTGGCCACTTCACAGCCAACCCCCAGGATTGGACTCTTCATTTCCTTGTGGGGAAATCAGTGAGGCACACTTTGAGAGTACTGGCAGCTTTGCAACTGTCCTTGGCCTTGGGCTGTCCTGTACCTGTTCTGGCTGAGCTGGTGGGTTTAGGCATGGATGCCTCCACATTCAAATGCCCCACCCCACTTGCCTGAATCCTGCCACCTCCTTACCAGCCAACACAGTTCTCACATCAGGGACAAACAATGGAGATTTGGGTCTTAGATTCTCCTGAATGTGCCCACAAAGACACAGCTCCTGGTGAGTGCAAGCCCATCCTACAGGTGGGGCTCAGCCATGGCTGGCCGGGGGGCCCCCACTTCTAGCTGGTTGCAGAGGAGGCCCTCAAGGGCCAGGAAGCTGCAGCGGCTTTCTGGAGCACTTGCGGGGGGGCCCTCCTGCTGGCTGTCAGAAGTGAGCAGGTGGCCCCGGGGGCTCAGCCCGGCAGCAGGGCCTGAACGAAGCTACGAGTCCAGCTGGCCCCCGTGTGCTGCCTGTTCCGGGGCCCTCAAGCTGAGCTGCAGGGGCTGGTCCTCCAGAGAGGCACTGGTCTGGGCATGCAGCCTGGTAGGCTCCACCCTGAGCCGGCTCAGGTCCAGGATGCGGCCCGGGAACCTCTGGTCCTGTGGGCTGTGGAGTGGGCTGCCCAGGGAGGGCAGGACACAGATGGCAGCCACGCTATGGAAGCTGTTAGGCTGCCTCTGCTGCAGAATGTCAGGGCTCCTAGCCTGAGGCTGCCCGCAGAGCCCACTGCCCATATCTGGCCTTGAGGGCTGTGCAGCAGGGGGCTGGCAGTCTGGGTGGATCTGCAGTGCTGCCACCTGAGCCACACAGCCTGTCAGGGTGGGCTCTGCATCCAGGGTGCTTCCACCAAGACCTGACCTCCAGGGACTTTGCAAACACCCCAGGTTCCCAGATGGCCTAGGCTCCTGGGAGCCAGGCCAGGCTGAGGGATTTGGGACCTTGTTTTTGCTGGAAGTGTCTGTTGTTGCAGAGGCTGCAGACCCCACAGAGGAGAATGAGCCTTCAGGGTGGCCTTGTGTCCCTTCTTCCCCAGAGACCTGCACACCATCCAGAGATGGGTCCCTGGACAGCGAGCTGGCCCCCCGCTCAGCCCCTGCTAGAACCTCGCTCTCTCCAGCAAGCAGGTCCTTGGTGACTGAACCTGCCCAGAGCTCCTGTCTGCTGGGTGCTGAGCCCACGGTTATCCAACCTGCCTCTGAGGCCTGGGACCCCCTGCCCTCCAGCTTTGCTGGACCTGGGCCCTTCTTCTCAGAGTCACCTTGCAGCTTCCCCGACAGCTCCCCGGACAGGGCTGTGGGCTCCCCAGGGGCCGAGGTAGGTGGGGTGCGGGGCTCAGGGCCACGGCGGAGCCAGTTGATGATGCCCATGGTGATGGCGAGCTCAGTGTCACAGAGCTTCAGCAGGCACTCCTTGCCCTTCCAGGAGCTTTGCAAGAAGCCCTGGCTGAGCAGGTCTGGGCCCAGCGCTGGAGCCAAGTTCTCCTCCGCCCCGACGTGGAAGCTGCACATGGATAGTGGTGCCCCCAGTGCTGGCCCTGACAGACTCTCGGACACGCACAGCTCATCATCAAGGCTCGGGCCAATAGGGCCCTCACGTGGGTCATAGAAGAGCTCATAGAGGGCGTCTCCACTGTAGCTGTCCCGGGGGAAGGTAGCTGCAGGCATGCCTGGGCTCAGGGCTTCCTTCTTGTCCTCCTCGAGGCCCGGTGAGAAGGAGTCATAGTAGCCCTCGTCACTCGTGGAGAGGGATTCAGGCTGCTCACTCTTGGGGGTGCCTGTGTCTATGGAACTGGCTTTGGAGCCATTGTGGGGGTCCTTGCAGGGGCACAGAGGGAGCTCAGCAAGACCAGCTGCATCCAGTCTGGGCTGGTCTGTGTCTGTCCCCTGGGGAACCCCCAGCCAAGGGCCCAGGAGGACCCGCTGCTGCTGCTTCACTGACTGATTCACACTGTCCCAGAACTTGGCGAAGTCAGACATCTCGTTCTGGGCAGGCGAAGCCAGCTGCTCCACACTGCCCTGGAAGGGGCCCCTGGGAACCCTGCTCTCAAGGGCTTGCGATGCCCCGGCTGGGCTCTCCAGGCCCTCATTCAGCTCCAGGGATGGCACTGAGCTCTCATCTGCAAAGATCTCCCCGCAGCCCGTGAGTGAGTCAAAGCTCTTGAGTGAGGCCACGTCCTCACACAGGGCACTGCAGAGGTCGAAGGAAGAGTCAGGCAAGAGCTCGCTGTCAGAGAGGTCCTGGCACAGGCCATCGGACGCCAGCCCCTCGCCCCAGGGGAAGAAGGCTTTGCCTGGCTGCCCTCCAGCCTCTGAGGGGCCCCCGGGGGAGGAAAGTCTCTTCCCACTGGTCGCCAGCGAGGCCAAGTTCTCAGTCTTGTTTCTGCGAATGTGGAAGAGGTTCCGAAAGCACTTCTTGGGTCGTTTCAGGGAAATTCTCTTCCTTGGGATGCTCTTGGCCACGGCTGGCACGAAGGGCATCTGGGGCACAAAGTGGCGGTAGTCAATCATGCGCTGGCTGCCGGAGGGCCCTGGGAAGCTTGCACTGCCCACCAGCTGCCCCGTGGCTGCACCCGCCCGGCCAGCCTCAGGCACATTGTCGTGAGTCTTGCTCTTCCGCACCAGTTTGAAGGTGGCCCCACAGAAAGCTGCAGCACCCACCTCAGGGTCTGGCTGTCCCCCCTTGTTGGAACATTTGTCATGTCCTTGGGTGCTGGGGCTGACCTGGGGGCCCTTCTCACCGTGGGGCTGCTGCTGCCCTTCCGGTGAGACTGACCAGGGGCCTGCATCCTCTCTGGCCAGGACAGTGGCTGCTGGGTCCAGGGGTTTCTCGTGGGAAATCTGCAGGCTGGATTTGATGAAGGTCTTTCCTCTCTTTAGCTCCATGCTGCCAGTGCCCCTAGCTGCTGTGGAGGAAAGCAAGAGGCACTTAGTAACCAGAGTGCAGGCCTGTGGTTCTAGAAGACCTCTGCCTGCTCTGCTCAACAGCGGTGTTGGAGCTGAACTCTGACATCTAAACTTGGGTCCTCCATGGAGAAGGGGGGAGGGAGAAGGGAGCTACCCCCCATGTGCACTGCTCCAGCCTTTATAGACAACTGATACCCAGAGAAGTTAAGTCACGTGCCTCCAGGCACAAAGTAGGAACCAAAATGAGAGCAGACTGGGGTCTGGTGCCCCTGATCTGTGATCTCTTGACTAGCCCAAACATCCTTTCAGAGCGTGCCTGCCCATTAGACTCCCATTTCCAGGCCCAGGCACTCTACAAAGAGCACCACACATTTATGGGAAGTATCATGGCCCTTCTGAGTGGATGGAGTGGAGCATTCAATAAATAACTTGCCTCCTTCATCTAAGAGACAAAGCTCAAAAGGAATCCAGGCCTGCCTCTTGGGCCAGACACAGGCAGTCATCAGACTGAGGGGAAGACACACACACTGCCCTTCAGGGAGGTGCCTCAATCTACACAGAGGCCACTAGGCAAGGAACAGACAAGCACTGAATGGTGCATGCAGAGCTTGAGCACTGCGAAGAGAGAGAGCATCATGGTGGGAGGCAGGCATGAGGCCAGGAAGAGGCAGATTGGACAGGCACAGCACATCACGGACTGAAACAACAGGAGGTGTCACCTTCTGTGCACATCCTGACTGGCAGATAGTGATGCCTGGAGCATGATCCAGAGAAGTTTTCTGATGCCCAACCTGAGTTCAAGGAGAAAGGGAGCTGGGATCGCCTATTGATGTCTGTCCTCAATGTGGGAGTGGGAAAGTGGTAAGAGTGTTACCAAGCTGTTCTCCTTGCACAGTTGGGGAATTTGACCTTACCCTGAGATAAATGACCAGCTACGGAAGTCTTCTGAGCGGGTGGGTGGAAGTAATGGCATAAGGAAGTTGGTGGTCTAAGACCATCATCTGACATCTGAGTGGAGGAGAGGATAAATTAGGAGAGAGGCTCTGAGCAGAGAGGACTCACAAGAAGCAGCTAAAATGAGCTGACTATGTGGAGATAAGGTCTAGATGGAGGCTGCAGTCACAAGCATGAAAAAGAAAGGTAGTGTTATAGGGTCTTTCAAAGGAAGAAACACCAGGATTCAGCAACTGAATAAAGAAAGGGGAACAGGCTGAGTCATATAAACTGAGGACTGGATTCATGCCAAGAGAGGGGGACAAGGAGAAGTGGGGAGGATGAGAGGTGAGTGCAGGCGAGGAAGGGGCTGTGCTAAAAGCTGGTTTGGGGGGAGAGCAGCAAGGGTCTAGTTCAGACATGGTGCCTTTGGGGTGAGTCTGGAGCCTCACACAGCTCCGCTGAAAGAAGACAGTGCCAAAGAGCACCCCTGAGAACGTCCCGGGTTCTCACTTGCTGTGTCCTCAAGGCACCCTGCCCACATGCCCAGTCTGTCCCTGGGTCTCTTCCTCTCCTTCACAGTGAGTGACCCTCAGTTGGTGCCCTGTCAGTCTGGCCGGGGAGAGACTAGAGAAGAGAGTTTGGGCTAGTTTCATTGACTTTCCATGAGGCCTGCTCCACAGAGAGCACCTGCGTTCCTGCTCCCTCAGCTCACAAGGGAGGAATGGAGTGGGCATGAAAGCAAGTGGCATTGTCAGCTGCACACCTCTCACACCCACAGCCCAGGAAGCCTTGCAGCTGCCTCCAGAGGGCTGCTGACCAGAGTCAGCTCCAGAGTCTCTGCAGCCCTTCGACATGAGCACCAGGGGTGGGCAGAGGGCTGCCTCATAGCCCAGTGGCAACATTAAAGCAGAGGATCAGAAGAGGTGGCAAGCTGGCACTATAGAGATTCACAGGGCAAGCTGACCAGCCCTTACTCTGCTCCTACCTGTGGGCAGCACTTCCTCCCCTGCAGAGGGACATCTGGGACTTTTGGCTGGAGGATAGGAGCAGGAGTAGGCACCATGCCAGGGAAAGCCACAGAACTCCAGCTGGGCTCTGGCTGCAGCTTAGCTCTTGGTGGTAGCATCCTGGGCAGTGGAACAGTGCCTCAAGCTGCCTTTCTGCCTCCTGCCAGGTAGCATGTGCCCCAGCCTTTCCCACCCTGCACCTGCTGACCCCAACTCCACTCTCCACAATCCTTTGTGGCCTAGATACAGCCTCCCCAGCTCTGACGGGTTTTGCGGCACAGAGCATAGTGGTCACTATCTTGACTCTGGAGTCAGAGGACTTGGATGTGAGTCCTGATTACATCTACCTAACCAGGCACAGTGCTTGGCTCATAACCTTATAAGGGGCATACCATTGTAACTCCCATTCTAAAAGGGGAAACTAAGGTCCTGAAAAGCCAATGGATTGGCACAGGTCATACAGGTGGGAAGTGAGAGCTAGGATTTGAACCCCAAGCCTGTCTGATTCTGAACCTGTGCTCTTAACCATGACAGACATCCTATTAACCAGCAGTTCAAACTCCCCTTCATGGGAAATATAAAAATCAAACAATAAATGCGTGTTCATGAGAAATTTTGGAAAGCATAATGAAAATGAAGATTAAAAACAAAAGTGTAGCTCATATAAACTCAGAAAAATTGTAATTGAAGGCGATATAATTTATATGGCAAGAAATTTTGCAGATATTCATTATGAGATCTCTATTGTACTTATTCTTTTCTATGTTTTTGAAAAATCTTTTTGTTACCGTACTCTTGGAAATAACTTCAAGCAGGCAAGATAAAGATTATTTCACTGTGTGTAGAATTTTGCCACTACCAGAACTAAGGTGGTTTATTTGATACTAATCTCTTTAATAAATTCTTAATTCTTGGAACAGTCAACTGATTTAAAATCAAGAGCAGCTGGAAATTTCACCACACTCTAAACTTGAAAAATGATCCCTCAAAAGAGCTGTGATTACTATAGACAGCTGGACTCAGTGTCACTAACACTGCCAACTCTGTTTCCTGAGTTCATTTAGCGCTTTGTATATCGATAGGACAAGAAGCGCTAAGGTCCAGAACAATGAACCAGAGACTTGCAAAATACTAGAGCCATCACATGAAATTCAGCGTGTGTTCAGTCCAGTCAGTTTCCACATTAAAATATTTTATCAGAGCCTGACTCTGTGGAAATGTGGGGCCCATAGGTGACATGGGTGGGAACTCCCTGAGTGGTCAGAGGGCTCACTGCCCAACTGGAGACAAGCTGAACAGTCACCTTCCGTGACAGTTCTCAGGGATAGACTGGGGTTTATCTGGACAGGCAGATGCTGGCACTGTCTTTGCCTGAGGGCAGAGGCCAAATGCATCCAGGTTCTCAGCTGCAAAAATGCACACGCTGCTTTGTAACCCTGTGGTTAAAGACCCCCAAGGTGGAGCCCAGCATGAAACCTAAGAGATACTCTCCCACCATGTGCGACATCCCTCCCCAAAGGACAAAGCTGACCTGTCCTTTCCCCAGCTTGATGCCTTCTTCTCCGTAGCACTCAGGCATCACTGGCTGCTCCCTCTGGGGTTTGCTTGGTTTTACTGATCCCCAGTAAAGTCGAAAATTCTTTAAGGTTCAGGACTCCAACTGTCGTAGGCTGTGAGCTAGTACTTATTTAAATGAAGTATTTATGTTTTTGAGACATCTTAGCCATATATTCACATCTATGTTTCCTAAATAGGATGCTGGATCTGGGAATTTTAATTCTACAGTTTATGAATGTCATTTTCTAAGACTGGTCTCAGTGACAAGACCCTAGACCAAGTCTTTCATCTCTAAAATGAACTTCTAAATCCCTTGAGAACAGGGACCAGACTATGTATTTGTTTAATCAATTCTGATTCAAGGATATGGTATTTAAACCAAGACCCAAAAGACAGCTGAAGACAACCAGGCAAAAGACATGGGAAGCATATACCAGGCAGAGGAAACATGCTGCAGAAAGGCCCAGAGGAGCAAGGGAGGAGACTATTTAGAGGTCTGGAAGCAGGCCCAGGTGGCCAGAGCAGCAAGCCAGTGAGATGAGGCCAGGAGATGGGCAGGGCAGATCACACCTGGCCTGAAGCCACAGGGAGGGTCTAGGCCTTTATCCTAGTGCCATGTCATCAAGGATGAGTGCCATAAGCCAATGTTCACTTCTAACAGATCACTCCACTTGCAGGTGAGAATGGAAAGTAGGGGTAAGAGTGGAGGCAAGAAGGCAGGTTAGGAGCCAGAGCAGGATCCAGTGGAGAGAAAGCAGGGCAGAGATTTCCCGTGTGTGGGCCTTCCCTCTCAGCTCCTTACACAGAGCATGCACATGCATATGGACTTACTGCAAACTGAGCAAATGAAGTCATTCTATTGGCTGCTTTTCCACACGACTAACTTTAACTCAACTATCTACGATTTTCTTTTCCCTTTGCAAAACTAATTCTGTGCTTTTCTTTCTCTTTTTAACATGAAAGTGACTGGGTGTTTCATGCAGCAAAATAAAAACCACAGAGGTACATATATACAACAGAACCGTTTGGAGATATAAAAATTTTGATGAATAGTTTTGGTATTTGCCATGCCTTCCCCTGCCCCGCCCCCAATATCCATGAAAATCACAAGCAGTAAAATACAAAGGGGTGAATGGTGACAAGGAAGCAGAGGCCTTTGAGGGGAGCCCCGCCCCAGGACTTCCTGGACATTGGGCTGGGGACGGAAGGCTATGTTTGGGGCAATAGTTTGTCTCTGTCGAGGCTGCCTTTCAGAGCAATGAAGTTAAGGTCATTGTGGGGAGGGAAAGCCTCTGTGTTCTGGGATGGGTGTGGGGTGGGAATGAAGCAGAAATAGAATCTGCAGTGAGAACATCACCAGTTCACCCAACCCCCACGTTGGGGAGACAAAGGGCCCTTCGGGGAGCGAAGGTTCTGGTCCCCCTCCTCTATGGGAGTCTCTGGGCATTCCTGGCTTGCTCAGCCGAGAGAAGATGGGTCTCCAGTCTTATCCGTTCTTTCCCTGCCCCCGCATCCGCGGGCACAGGGTTTCTCCCCTTCCCTAGCCCAGACCTAAAAGCGTCATCTCCCCCAGACCCTAGACCCCGCACCATCCGTCCAGGATACCTCAGGCTGGAGAGAGCGCAGACCCTAGTTCTTCCACCCAGCCCGTCGTCCATCGCGCGAGAAAGCGCACGAAAATTCCCAAATCACCGCTACCACCCTCCCAACCCCCAAGCCTACATTCTCCAGGCCTTACCGCTGGGGCCGGGAGTGTCGCAGGACACGGCCTTGGCAGGGCCGGGAGCCGCGCCCGAGCCCGAGCCCGAGCCCGAGCCGCGCGCTCAGCACCACGGTCAGCTCCCGGCGCCGCGCGCGCCCGCCGGTAGGGGAGGCCGAGGGCCAGCGCCGGCTTGCTGCAGCAGGAGGGGCTGAAGGGCCTGCAGGGGGCGGGCAGGCGGGGGTTAAGCCGCAGGAGAGCGACGGGGCGGGGCGGGGCCGGGCCGGGAGCCAGTGGGCCGCGGAGGCGCCCCCGCGCAGGAGCGGGCGAGGGGATGCGAGCCGGGGCCGGGGCGGGGGCTGCTCCGGGAGGGCTGCCGCCTCGGCGTGCCGCCGCGGCCCGGACCTTGCTCGGTCTCGCTTTGTTCTTCTCGGTGTCTCAGTCTCTGTGTGTCTCTGCCTCGCCGCAGGGCTGTGGTTTTGCATCCATCAGGCCCAGCCGCTCGTGCTCCCGGGACCCACCGCCGCCCCGTCGTCTCCCCCCGCCCCGGTTCGAACCCCTGAGAGCGCACAGGTGTGCTTGCCCCTGCCCTGCAGCGGGTAGCGCGGAGGCAGATTGAATCCCAACTCTCTCGGAAGGGCTCGGTTACACGGGCCTAGTTATGAGTCCCACCCAGGATTCGGAGCGCGCTTGGAAGAAGGGGAAGGCCAATCTCGGGATGCAGGACAGAGTAGAGTCTTCCAGAACCTTTTTTACAGAATGCCTTTGCCTTTCTTGGTCCCGATTATATTAGGAACGGGAACAGAGGAGGCGCTTCCCTCCCGGGTACTCACTGTGCGAGGTCTGCTGATCCTGCGTCCCGCCGCAGTCTTGAGGGAGGAGCAGCAATGTTGTGAGGATTCTCTACCCGATGAGCTGAGGACAGAGGGTCTGCACGCTGGGGGGAATAAAGGATGGATTAAGTAACTCCAGGATAGCTCAGGGAGCGTGGGGGAGGGGGCGTGAGGTGGAGACGGGCGGGAAGCACAACTGGTGCTGGTGAGGCGGCTGATCCCACGGGGCGTGGGGACGGTGGTGAGGGGGCTGATCCAACACAGCGGAGGTGAGTGCAGGCAGAAGAACGCAGGGGCCACCGCCCAGGCCAGGCTTGGGTTGAGGCCTAGAGGAGGTCAGGGCTCGGGCAGATGAGGAAGGTCGTGCCTTGCTTTGAGCATCATGGGCTCCCTCCCCTGTCCCCATGTCCAAGACAAGGTGTCTCACCTTGGTTTGGGCTGGCTTCGTCATAACCCATCAGCCTTCTTTATACTTAGTCACCCAGGGTCGAGAGGGGCTCCGCCACAGGCCCCTCCTCCAGTGAGGATCATCTGCTTCCTTTGGATGAGCCCACCTTCTTACATTTCTTGACTTGGACAGTCCTGACTCAGCATGACCCCAGAGGCCCCCCTCACAGCATGTTGTTGGTGACTTTTCCTGGCAGTTTCCGGCCATCAGAGTTCCCTGCATCAGTTCTTCCCTGTTGGCTAGAAACAAAGGCTGCTCTGAGCCTCCTTGAATCGAGGTAGAACTCCCACAGACTCCGGCGTCCTCACCAGTTAAAGTTAGGGAACATCAGCCTCTCTTGTAATGGTCTCCCTTCTTCTGCGTTACAAGGACTTTTTATATTTCCTAAACTTTTCCTTTTTTGAGGATAGTTATGGGCTCCGCCTCTTCCAATGAGTGGTAATAGCTCTTTCCAACGCTCAACCTGTCACCCTTCGGCCAAGGAGAGCTTCGGCCAAGTGTGAGTCATCTCCTTTGTCCCTTCAGAGGGTATAAACACATCCTTACTTTTAGGTAACAAAAACAAAACAAACAAATTATATACAAAATTTTTTCTTTCCCCAAGAAATGAGATAGGTCTTCTCCAAGGACCCCTTGAAAGATCTTTCACACCACGATGTCCCTGTTCAGATATTACTGATGATTTTTCTTTAATATTGTTCTAACCTAAACTTACTTTATGTTATTTTTATAATACACTGACTTGCTTTTCTCATCCGTATTTTTGGGCCTTGGCTGTAACCCTTTTCTTTCTTGCCATGGGCCCTTGGGTCTCTCTGATCCCACTCCCTGGTCACTTGGTTGGAGGATCTCAGACCTTCTGGCCATACCCATTGCTTTCCTGCCAGATGCAAAGGGTTTCATTTGACTGTGAACACAATGTCCAACAGCCTACGGGGTGGATCCATCCAGTCAGCTGCAGCAGTGGGGGAGTGAAAGGCCAGGTTGGCAGCCTGAGAACTGAATTTCTTGTGGGGCCTACATCTGAGGGGACTCGGAGGTGAGGGAGGGGGACCCCATATTTCTAAGGAAGGCTGGCAGGGCTGGGACTGTCAACTTGGAGAAGAACAGGCTTCAGGGGCCACAATCTGGAGGAGGTGGCTAGGTGGGGAGGAGGGATGATGGCCCCAAGGATGGGCGTGGGCAGAGGCACTGGAGGACTCAGGTCAGTTCCTCTGTGGAAAGATGTGCTCCCCAATCTCAAACAAAAGATAGCGTTAGGGGTACTATCAGATGAAGTGGGCTACTGCTATGATTGGGTGGTTTCCTGTTCATTTAAAATTATTTGTATTTAAAATTTTTCATTGTTAAAAAATAAACTGAGCACAATTTGTTTCTTTTTCGTTTTTTAAATTGTGGCAAAATACAGAAACAGTTGAATTTCCCTTTTCAGTGCTTTTTAAGTATACACTTCACTGTCATTAATTACATTTACAGTGTTATGCAACCATCACCTCGGTCTATTTCTAAAACATTTTCATCACCCCAGATAGAAACTCCACACCCATTAAGCAATAACTGCTCATTCTTCTCTCCCTCTAGCTGCTGGTAACAATTATTTCACTTTCTTTCTCCATGAATTTGACTGTTCTAGCTAACTCATATAAACGGAATCATACGATATTTGTCCTTTTGAGTCTGGTTTATTTCACTGAGCATAAAGTTTTAAAGGGTCATCCATGTTGTAGTATGTGGTAAAATTTCATTCCTTTTTAAGGCTGAATAATATTCCATTGTATGTATATACCTCATTTCTTTATCCATTCATCCAGTGATGGACACTTGGGTTGTTTCCACTTTTTGTCTATTGTGAATAATGCTCCTGTAAACATTGGTGTAAAAATATATGTTCAAGTTTAGCTTTCACTTCTTATGAGTGTATACCTAGCAGTGGAATTGTTGGATCATATGGTAATTCTATATTTAATTTTTTGAGGGACCATCATACTTTTTCCCACAGTGACTGCACCAGTTGATATATTCCCACCAGAATGCGTAAGGGCTCTAATTACTCCACATCCTTGTCAACACTTGTTATTTTCTGTGTTTTTGTTGTTTTTTAACAACAGCCATCCTAATGGACGTGAAGTGGTATCTCATTGTGGTTTTGATTTGCATTTCTCTAATGATTAGTGATGTTAAGAAATTTTCATGTGATTATCAGCCGTTTGTATATTTTCTTTGAAGAAATGTCTATTGGAATCTTTTTAAATTGTATTGTTTGGGTTTTTTCCAGCTGTTTTGAGATAGTATTGACATAGACATATGTAAGTTTAAGGTGTACAACCTGATGGTTTGATACACATAGATACAGCAAAATGTTTTCCACAATAAGGTTAGTTAACACCTCCATCCTCTCACAATATTGCCATTTTTTGGGGGGTGTGGTAACAACATTTAAGATTTACTCTCTTAGCAACATTCAAGTATATAATACAGTATCATTAATATAGTCACCATACTGTACATTAGATGCGCAGAACTTATTTATCTTATAGCTGAAGTTTGTACCCTTTGACCAATGTCTCCCCATTTCCTCTATCCCCCATCCCCTGGCAACCACTCTTCCACTCTCTATATCTATGAGTTCAGCTTTTTTATATTCTACATATATGTGATATATATACACACACATACGTGCACACACACATATACATAAGTGAGATCATATGGTATTTGTCTTTCTCTGTCTGACTTATTTCACTCAGCATAAAGCCCTCAAGATCCATCTGTGTTGTCTCAAAAGGCAGGATTTCTTTCTTTTTTATGGCTGAATAATATTCCATTGTGTGTGTGTATGTGTGTGTGTGTGTACCGTCATGTGCCACAGAACATTTTGGTCAGTGATGGACTGCATATACAATGGTGGCCGTATAAGATCAGTATCACATAGCCTAGGTGTATAGTAGGTTATACCACCTAGGTTTGTGCAAGTAGACTCTATAATGTTTGCACAATGACAAAATCATCTAGTGACTCATTTCTCAGAACATATATCCGTCGGTGAGTGATACATGACTGTGCATGTGTGTGTATACACACACACACACACACACACACACACAATTTTTGTTATCCATTCATCCGTCAGTGGGCACTAATGTTGTTTCTATGTATTAGCTATTGTGAATAAAGTTTCAATGAACATAGAGGTGAAGATATTTCTTCAAGATTGCATCCCTTTCGAAATAAACTCAGAAGTGGGATTGCTGGATCATAAGGAAATTCTATTTTTTAATTTTTTGAGGAACCTCCATACTGTTTTTCATAGTGGCCACACCAGTTTGCGTTCCCACCAGCATTGTACAAGGGCTTCCTTTTCTGCAGTGTCACCAACACTTGCATCTTGTATTTTTGATGACAGCCATTCTAATAGGTGTGAGGTGAGATCTTGTGGTTTTGATGTTCGTGTCCCTGATGATTAATGATGATGAGTGCCTTTTCATGTTTGTTGTATGTCTTCTTTGGAAAAATGTCTATTCAGTTCCTCTGTCCATTTTTTAATTGGATTGTTTATTTTTTTGCTGTTGAGTTACATGAGTTCCCTATATATTTTGGATATATCAGATAGAGGGTTTGCAAATATTTTCTTCCATTTTTTAGGTGGCTTTTACATTTTGTTGATTGTTTCTTTTGCTGTGCAGAAGGTTCTTAGTTTGACATAGTTTTACAATTTGAGGTCTTACATTTAATTTTTAAATCCATTTTGAGTTAATTTTTGTAAGGGGTCTAAGGTAGGGTTCCAATTTCCTTTTTGTGCATGTGAATATTCAGTTTTCCTAACACCATTTATTGAAGAGACTATCCACTCCCCACAGAGTATTCTTGGCTCCCTTGTCAAATCTTAGCTGACTTTATATGCATGGATTTATTTCTGGGCTCTCAATTCCATTCCATTAGTCTATGCGTCTGTTTTTATGACCATACTGTTTTGATTACAATAGAATTGTAATAAAATTTGAAATCAGGAGGTGTGATGCTTCCAGCTTTGTTCTTCTTTCTCAGCATTTTGGCTATTCGGAGTCTTTTGTGGTCCTTTGAAATTTTAGGATTGTTTTTTCTATTTCTGTTGAAAAATGGCATTGGAATTTTGATAGGGATTGCACTGAATCTATAGATGGCTTTGTGTAGTATGGACATTTGAAGAATATTAATTCTTCATACACAGGATATTTTTCTGTTTATCTTTAATGAAAAAAGAAATTTCAATTTCTTTCATCACTATCCTGTAGTTTTCACTATACAGATCTTTCACCTCTTTGGTTAAATTTATTCCTAAGTATTTTATTATTTGTGATAACATTGCAAATAGAATTGTTTTCTTTCATTCTATTTCAGATAATTTGTTGTTAGTGAATAGAAATGCAACTGATTTTTTTATGTTGTCTTTGTAACCTTCCGCTTTACTAATTTGTTTATTAGTTCTAACAGTTTTTTGGTGGAGTCTTAGGATTTTCTATACATAAGATCACATCATCTGGAAAAAAGACAATTTTACTTCTCCCTTCTTCTTGTATTTCTTTTTATTTCTTTTATTTCTTTTCTTTTTTCTTTTTTATTTAATTTCTCTGCCCAGGACTTGTAGTACTATGTTGAATAGGAATAGTGAGAGTGGGCACCCTTGTGTTGTTCCTGATCTTAACGGGAAAGCTTTAAAACTTTCACTATTGAGTATGATTTTAGCTGTGTGTTTGTCATTTATGGCTTTTATTATGTTGAGGTACATTCCTTCTATATCCGTTTCTTGAGTGTTTTGATCATGAAGGGATGTTGAATTTTGTCAAAGGCTTTTTCTGCATCTTATCAAGGTGACAATATGATTTTTATCTTTCATTCTGTTAATATGGTGTATCATATTTATTTATTTGCATATGTTAAACTATCCTTGCATCCTACTTGATTATGGTGTATGATCCTTTTAATGTGCTGTTGAATTCAGTTTCCTAGTATTTTCTTGAGCATATTTATGTCTATATTCATCAGGAACATTGATCAATAGTGTTCTTTTCTTGTATTGTTGTCCTTATCTGGCTTTGGTATCAGGGTAATCCTGGCCTCATAAAATTAGTTTGGGAGTGTTCCCTCCTCTTCATTTTTTTTGGAAGGTTTGAGAAAGATTGGCATTAATTCTTTCAGCGTTTAGTAGAATTTACCAGTGAAACCATCTGGTCCTGGGCTTTTGTTTGTTGGGAGGTTTTTTATTACTGATTCAATCTCTCTTTGGTCTGTCCAAATTTTCTGTATTTTTTATGATTCAATTTTTGTAGGTGGTATGTTTCTAGGAATGTATCCATTTCTTCTAGATTTTCTGATTTGTTGGCATATGGTTGGTCAAAGGAGTCTCTTATGATCCTTTGTATTTCTATCAGTTGTAATGTCTCCTCTTCAGTTTCTGAATTTATTTATTTGAATCTTCTCTCTTTTTACACATATCTGTAAATTTTCCAGTTTTCCTCCTGTTACTGATTTTGAGTTTCATGTCCTTGTGGTCAAAAGAGATACTTGGTATAATTTCAATCTTTTTTATTTACTGATACTTGTTTTGTGACTGATCACTTGATCTATGCTGGAGACTGTCACACATGCACTTGAGAAGCCATCCATTCTGCTGCGGTTGGACGGAATGTTCTGTGTCTGTTAGTCCATGTGGTCTAAGGTATAGTTCAAGCCCATGTTTCCTTATTGATTTTCTATCTGGATGATCTATCCATTGTTTAAAGTATGATATTAATGTCCCCTCCTTTATTGTATTGTGATTCCTCCCTTCAGATCTGTTAGTGTTTGTTTCAAATATGTAGGTGCCCCAATGTTGAGTGTATATATATTTATGATTGTTATATCTTCTTGATGAATTTACCCCTTTATCATTATATAATGGCGTTTTTTGTCTCATTACAGTTTTTGACTTAACATCGATTTTCTCTGATATATGTATAGCTACTCTTGCTCTCTTTTGGTTTTCATTTGCATTGAATATCTTTTTCCATCCCTTCACTTTGAGCCTATGTGTGTCCTTAAAGCTGAAGAACGCATCCTGCAGGCAGCATGTAGTTTGGTCTTGGTTTTTGATCCATCCAGTAATTCTAAAGCCTTTTGACTGGAGAATTTAAATCATTTACACTTAAGGTAATTATCGATATATAATTACTTACTAATGCCATATTATTGTTTTCTGCCTGTTTTGTATTTCCCATTTTTCTTTCTTCCTTTATGCTGGCTTTCTTTGTGAATTGATTTTCCAAAGTGGTATGCTATGATACTCTTCTTTTTATCTGTTGTGTATTTACTATAGGTTTTTGCTTTGTGATTACTCTGAGGCTCACATAGAACGTCTTATACATTTAGCAGTTTATTTTATGCTAATAACAACTTACCTTCAATTGCATACAAAAATTCTACCATTTTTACAGCCTCCCCCCAGATTTTATGTTTTTGGTGTCACAATTTACATCTTTTTATTGTGTACCATTAACAAATTAGTAGCTACAGTTATTTTTAATACTTTTATCCTTTAACATTTCTACTAGAGTTATGTGTTTAACTCATCACCATATTACAATCTCAGTGTATTCTGAATTTGACCATATACTTACTTTTGCCAGTATGTGTTATATTTTGATGTTTTCATGTTACTAATTAGTGTCCTTTCATTTAAACTTGAAGAACCCCTTTCAGCTTTTTGTAAGGCAAGTCTAGTGGTGATGGACTCTCTTAGCTTCTGTTTGTTTTGGGAAAGTCTTTATCTCTCCTTCATTTTGGAAAGACAACTTTGCCAGATAAAGTATTTGTGGTTGGCAGGTTTTTTCTTTCAGCACTTTGAATATATTATCCTATTTTCTCCTGGCTTGTAAGGGGCTTGTAAGGTTTCTGCTGAGACATACGCTGAGAGACTTATGTGGGTTCCCCTTATATGTGAAGAATATTTTTTCTCTTGCTGCTTGTAAAATTTTATCTTTGTCATTGGTTTTAGACAATTTTATTATAATCTATCTTGGAGAAAATAATTTTGGGTTGAAATTTTGGGGTGACCTATTAGCTTCATGAACTTGGATGTCCAAATCTCTCCCCAGATTTTGGAGGTTCTCAGCCATTGTTTATTTAAATATGCTTTCTGCCCCTTTCTCCTTCTGTTCTCCTACTGGGAGTCTAATTATGCACATATTATTTCTTTTTATGATATTCTATAATTAACGTAGTGTTTCATCACTCGTTTTATTCTCTTTTCTTTTTACTCATCTGAGCGGATGATTTCAAATTACTTGTCTTTTAGTTCACTAATTCTTTCTTCTGCTTGGTTGAGTCTGTTGCTAAAGCTCTCTATTGAATTTTCAGTTAGTCGCTGAAGTCTTCAACTCTAGGATTTCTGTGGGGTTTTTTTTTCCCCAAGGAAGATTCACCCTGAGCTTACATCCACTGCCAATCTTCCTCTTCTTGTATGTGAGCCACCTCCACAGAATGGCCACTGACAAGTGGTATAGGTTTGTGCCCAGGAACTAAACCTGGGCTGCTGAAGTGGAGCATGCCGAACTTAACCACTAGGCCACTGAGGCTGGTCCATGTGTGGTTGTTTTTTTGTGTGTGAAGAAGATTGGCCCTGAGCTAACATTTGTTGGCAATCTTCTTTTCTTTTTCTTTTTGCTTGAGGAAGATTGTTGCTGAGCTAACATCTTTGCCAGTCTTCCTCTACTTTATGTGGGGTACCACCACAGCATAGCTTGATGAGCGGTGCTAGGTCCATGCCTGGGATCCAAAGCTGTGAAACCTGGGCCACTGAAGCAGAGTGTGCAAACTTAACCACTACGCCACTGGGCCGGCCCCTGTGTTTTTTTTAAGGGTTGCTATTCCTTTGTTGAACTTCTATTTTGTTAATGAATTTTTTTCTTATTTCATTTCATTGAATATCTGTGTTTTCTTTTAGTTCACTGAATCTTTTAAAGGATTATTCTGAATTATTTCCCAGACAGTTTATAGAAATCCATTTCTTGAGGTTAGTATTGGAGTTTTATTAGTTTCTTTTGGTAGTGTCATGTTTCCTTGATTATTCACATTCCTTGTGGCCTTGCATGATGTCTATACATTTGAAGAAGCAGGCATCTCTTCCAGTCTTCATAGACTGTCTTTGGCAAGCAAAGCCCTTCACTAGTCAGCTCATCCAGAGATTCTGGGTGAGCTGTCTGGTGTCCATGGGCAGACTTGCTGCTGGAGCCCTTGAGCAGGAAGTCTGGTACCCAGGTGAGCAGCTAGGCAGTCCTGGTACTTGGGTACCTAGAGACCAGCCTGGTGGCTCAGTCTATGGGAGCAGGCCTCGAGCCTGGGTTCACAGGGGTAGGACTGGTACTTGAGTCTGTGGTGATGGGTCTGGGACCTGGGCCTGTGTGAGCAGACCTGGATCCAGGGTCCGCAGGGCCCACCCAGGTTGTAGGGGCCACTAGGGTGGGCCCACTCTACCTGTGAGGGTGCCAACAAAGTACTTGGATGGCTGAGAGCCTAGTTTTACCATAGCTGGCCTGGGGGCTGGGGCCACAGGGGTTGGTCTAACACTAGGGCAGCCCAGGATCCCGGGTCTATAGGAGCCATCCTCATGGCTAGAGATATGAGGGTCTGGCCTGGAGCTTTGGTGGACCAGGAGCCTGGGTCTGTGGGAGCTGGTCTGGAGTCTAGGTCCACAGGGGAGAGCCTGGTGTTGGGAGTAGTCAAAAGCCTGTGTTCAGAGTAGTCAGCCTGGTGTTGGGCCTGGCTAGGGGCTTGGGTTCATGGGTGCCCATTGAAGCCTGTGTTTGCAGGTGCTGATTTGGATCCTGGGCCCCAGGAACTAACTGGGGCCAGGGAACCAGCCATCAGCGGAGTGGGCCAGCAGCCTGGGTTTGTGAAGCCTGCCAGAACCCTGATACCACAAGAACCACCCAGGGCCAGAGGAACCAGCAAGTACCAGGGTGGGCCAGGGGTCTGTGTTTACATGGTTTTGATTGCTGTAACTTTGTAACAGTTTACTATGTCAGGGCTCTCCAGCTTAATTATATTTCTTGTTCTTCTCACTCTTATTAGCAACCATGCCCTTAAACACTGGGAAACAAAGATCGAGAACTGATTTCTTTGGCAAAATCTCATTTAACTTATAAAAGGCACCTGTGTAGCAAAATGATAGAGTCTGAGACTGGCTGGGGTGTAGGGGTCATCTATTCCAAAAAGTGGGAATTACTTCTGATAGGGACTTTGGCTGATGAGCATAGACCCCACCCCACAATTAGCATCCACAAGCACAAAACTGTTTCCTGATCATCAAGAGAACTCGTCAAAGCTTCTCTTGGCTCTCCCTCTTCCTTCCATTAAGGCACTGGATTCCTTTGGCCCCATTTCCCAATATTTTATTACCTTCTTCACATCAATATTTCTGCTACATCATCCATCTATCCATCCATCTGGGTGCCCATCCACCCATCTACCCATCCAACAAATATTTATTTGGTGACTGTTACATTCCAGGCACTGTACTTGGCACTGAGAATAAAGCAGATAAAAAGCTCTGCCTTCAAGGAGCTTATATTCTGACTGGAGGAGAGAGACAATAAATAAAACAAATTTATAGTAAGTCGATTGATTTAAGTGCTATTGAGAAAAATAAAGTGGGTAAAGGGACTGGGAAACCATCAGACACACAGCAAAACACAGGGATGGTCACCATATCATTACTTATAATGCAGCCTAAAATAGAAAACAACTTTTTTGCCCCCAAACTGGTCATGGTCAAATACATTTTGGTACATTCATATAGTGGGTAAAAAGCAGACATTGAAGCTATGTTGGATACCATAGTTTTTAGCTTGGAAAATATTCATGAAATATTCCTTAATAAAAAGTAGTATAGTAAAAGTACATATGATCTGATTTTAATTCTGTAGAGTAAATATATTCATCAAAATGACTTGAAACATGTATACTGAAATGTTATAATGATTGTATTTGTGGTGAAATTATGAATGATTTTGTGATTTTTTTTTCTGAGTTCTTATATATCACCATGGCTGATATAAAAAACCTACACACACACACACGATTATACACACTCACAAACATATATATTTTTATATATGTATATATATATATGTATATTTTGGGGTAGGTAAATTTAACATTGTGACTACTGACATTTTTAAGGAAATTTCTACCATATCATGTTTTGTTTGTTATTCCCGATGTTTTGCTTTTTTTTTTTTTGCTGAGGAAGATTTATCCTGGGCTAACATCCATGCCAACCTTCTTCTATTTTGTATGTGGGTCGCCACTACACCATGGCTGCTGTCAAATGGTGTAGGTCCATGCCTAGGGACTGAACCTGGGCCACCCAAGCAGAGTGTGCCAAACTTAACCACTAGGCCACAGGGCTGGCCCCTGTTATTCCCCATGTTTTTTATTTCTGATTCCTTTTCTGCTGTCTGTTGAGTGATATTTTTTTCTATTACCTATTTTTCCTAATAGAGATAGATTCACTTTGAAGTTAATGAAATGTAAGCTTTAGAATGCCTCAGTTGGGTGGGCCCCATTTAAATAAATATTCACTTTGGAAGCTCATTTTGTTTTGGTGCTTTTTTTTTAAATAAAATTGTATAACTTCTAGGCTGCACAAAAACTGGATCTGCCCTTTCCATCTACATTTTATCATTTTACTAGTTAGCTTTAAAATTTTAAACCATATACTTAACATTATGTATTTTTAGAAAAATCTAAAGTTAATCACCCTTCTTCTCCTTCCTGAAAGGTCAAGAGACTTCACGTGCATTAACTTGCTTCCAATCCTTTCCCACTATCTTTCATGTTATTATTACCTATGACTTTAATTACAGCTTATTTTTATCTACAAAATAATTGCTGTAATCATTATCATCTATTTATACTTTAAGCCAAGTGGCTTTGCTCTTCCTCTTCTTTCTTTTCAACAGTGGTTCATGAATGAATAAAATATCCCCCTGTGATATCTGCAGTGTGTTTATGCCATTGTCTCATTGAACCCCACACAGTCCCCTGAAAGAAGTGTAGACCCCTTCCTCAAATATCCAGAGTCCTGGTGCTGAGTGGATACCTAGTGTCCTTGGCTATAATCTTACCCTATAGGACTGTTTTCCCCAGAAGAAATCACTGGGAGGCACTTCTTCCTGGGGTCACTGCACAAGGGCATAGACTAGACCCATATGTACCTGGCTATCATTCCTTTGAAACCTGTGTCATAGCCAGGCCATGACCATATGGAGTGGGGGGGGGGGGGCGGTTCCTCAGAAAGAAGGGCCTCCACTGGGCCTGGCCAGAGGGTGAAGAGTGCAAGATATAATCATATTATACCCTGTCCTGTTTGGGCTCCTCCAGGAGCAGGCCGTAAGGATGTAAGTGCTGACAATTTATCTGGGATGCGATGCCAAGAAGCACTGGTAGTAAGTGTGGCCTGGAGGCAGCTGATAAAGGGTTTGCTATGTTGAGAAGCCATTTGCTTCTGTAGGGAGGCTGGCCCTCAGTCTAGAACACTCCTCTCAGTTATTCACACCCAAGGGAAGGAGCTGGGACGTATCTTTAGCTTCCAGAGGCAATAGGTGTCGGCTCTCCTGGCTTGTCCTGAAAATGAACTGAGGGTGCTCCCATGCCCAGAAAAAGGCCTTAGGAGAGACATCTAACAACCTGGAAGCTTAGTCTGTTAGTTTTCTCATCTTCTGAGCAATATATTTCTGTCATAAGTTATCTGCTGATTCTTTGTAAGCAGTCAATCTTTTCTCTCTGTTGCTTTTAAGTTCCCTGGTGATGTGTCTACATACAGATATCTTTTTCTTTATCCCTTTTTAGACTCAATCGCATCCTGGATCTGAGGCTTGCCAACTTCAAATAATTCTAGAATATTCTCAGGCTTCATCTCTTCAAATGTTGTCTCCACTTTCTCTGTTATTCTTTCTGGAATCTAGTTACGTTAACCCTTCTCACGCTCTCCATTCCTCTTAACTTTTTTTTCTTTTTGGGTCGCATTATGGATAATTTCTTTAGCTCTATCTTTCATTTCCTTAATTATTTTTTCTGGTCTCTTTTCTGCATTTTTCCATGGAGTTTTTAACTTCAATTATTATATAATTTACTTCTAAAAGTTTTATTTGTTTGTTTGCTTGTCTGTCTCTTCTGCCTTCAGATCTGCTTGGAAATGTTTAGTCTCTGGTTGATTGTTCACATTTGTGAGACTTGCTTTATGGTCTGTGCCAGGTCTGAGGTCTTGGTAGTCTGATCTTGCTGTCTGCTTTGCCTCGTAGTTCTCAGTCATGTTATAATATTTCATGTGAGTTCTGCCATTTTTTCATAGCAAACTGACCAATTTCCTTGAATTTTATCTGTGGGATTTCTTGAAGCTTTCATTAAGGTTGACCTCCTTCAGAAAGTATTTGGATTTATTTCTTCCAGTTTTCTGGAGGCTGTATCTACCTGGGATCACTTTAATTTAAATTTTATAATTGCTTTTTTTGTGATTTGGGGCTGCAAATGGCTCACGTCTGATCATAAATTCCTCTCCACCCACTGCCAAGTTCAAGACAGAAGTTTCTTTGCTGACCCTTCAATTCAGAGAGTTTGTTTTATTCTTCACTAAGGCGCCCTGCTCTATGCTGATGCTTCCTCTTAGATTCCTCACTGTGGGGCCTTGAGCTTTGCCCTCTCCAACACCACTCACAGTGGTTGGATCTTAAGCTCAAGGCCCTAGGGTTTTGCAGACACCCTTGGGGCTAAACTCTGCCTTCTGGCCCCCAGGAGCCCAGCTTGTCTTCAGCTCTGGCCTTGCCCAACTAATGACTGAGTTAAGACATGTTTTTAATAGTGAGCCTTGCTATTTTATTTTCAAAAGGGAGGCTGCTTAGAGTGTTTGTTTCACCATGCATCAGAGACGGGTGAATGCATTGCCACCCTCCCTCTTCTCGGAACCTCCTCCCACACTCTCAGTCAGCTCTCAAGAGAACCACTGGGTCTTGGGCTGAGCATAAGTGAGCTTCACCTGTAGCGCATCCGATGATGTGTCAGGATGTATTCATTTCCTTTTTGTTCTCCTCAGGCCTTTGATCAGATTATTTGAAAATTTAAGTTTGGGTCAGCTAAACCACAAGAATCCAAAGGACCCTCTGTGATCCAGCAGGCCTTTCAGATTGCAGAGGGACAGGCCCCACAGTGTCCCATGGTGGTGACAGCTGAGCAGTGTGTGAGCCTCAGAGGCAGACAGATGGTGGGGCCACAGCAGGAACTGCAGAGCTCCTTGGGCGCAGCCTTACTGCCTGTGGCTGATCTTGCATGATGGGACTTAAATTTGTTTTTAAGGGAACTGGTATGTTTCTTTCTACCTTCCTTTCTAAATTTAGAGAATAGGCATATTGCTGTGAGAGAGGGAATATCTAGGATACCTGTATGTCCAGATTTAGAGCTGTTGACCTGGCATAATGATAAATAGTGCCCACTTTCACTTTTAAAAGTGTCCTGGCTTGTAAACCTAATTTCCATTCATAATTTTTTAAAAACAAAAGCTCACAGCAAACTAGAAATAGACGGGAACTTCCTCAGTCTGATAAAGGACATCTACAAAAGCATGCAGAGACTGAATGCTTTTACCCTAAGACCAAGAACAAGGCAAGGGTGTCCACTCTCATCACTCCTATTCCACATTGCACTGGAAATACCAGCCAGTGCAGTAAGACAAGAAAAAGTAATAAAGGCATAAGGACTGAAAAGAAAGAAAACTATCTGCTTCTATTCACAGACAACATTATTTGTTTGTGTAGAAAATCCTATGGAATCTACAAAAAAAGCTACTGCAACTATTGAGTTTAGCAAAGTCTGGGAATATGACCAAAATAACTATATTTCTGTATAGTAGCAATGAATAATCAGAAATTACAATGATAGTAATGGTAAATAATACCATTTATGGTTTCAAGACCGGTACTATGAAAACTACAATACATTGCAGAGAAATTTAAAAAGACCTAAATAAAGGGAGAGATATTTCCTGTTCACAGATAGGAAAATGCAATATTGATAAGATGACAATTCTCCCTCAAGTTGATCTATAGATTTAAAGCAATCCCAATCAAAATCCTAGCAGACTGTTTTGTAGGAATTTATAAGCTGATTCTAAAATTCGTATAGAAATACAAAGGGCTTAGAGTAGCCGAAAACTTTTGAAAAAGAAGACCAAAATCGTGGGCCTGACATCACTTGGCATCAAGACTTATCATAAAGCTACAGTAATGAAGAGACAGTGTTGAACTGCAAGTGAAGAGGGAGCCAGGCTTTCAGGCAGGATGCTCAAAGTGAGCCTCCATTCTGCACCACTCCAACCTGTCTCTAGGTGTCTGTTCCAGTATCTGAAATGTGAGATGGGACCACCCAAGCTCTGAGGCCCCTGCCAGCTCTAATGTTCTGTGAATGGATAAGAGACACCAGAAGTGGGAGGACACAGACCATTATAAACCTCCCCAGGTGAATACTGTGTTACCCTCAATCTCAATGCTTCCTTGAGAGTGAAAATAGCCCATTTAATTAAATCTAGTCAATAGATTCTGTAAGAGAAAATAACCATTTCAAATGTCCTCTGACCCCAGCTAGCTTTGGAACCTCTGGGACAACCCAAGAGGCCCTCTTATCTCTCTGCCTTGTTTGATCATGCTAAGGATCCATTGCTGCATAATAGGCCTCTGGTGATAGGAACAGTCCTGGGCTGGTGGTCAGGAAAGAGCAAGGGCTCTCTGAGGACACTCCTGGAGCAAGCCAAGTAAGGCATTCTTTCTCCCTTCTCTGGTGACTTCCAATGACAGACCTTTGCCAGGGAAGCAGTCCTAGGCCCCTGCAAGCCCTGTGGAGATGGTTGGGAACCCTGTCCTCTGCTGAGAGTCAGGAGGTGGTAGCATGTGCACGTTGTCCTACCTCTGGCGTTGCTTACTGCAGTCAGGTATCCTGTCTGCCATCCACTTTTGCCTTCTGCTTGCCAGGTCTGGGTCTTACTACCAGGAAACTTCTAGACTTTGTTCCCTGCAGGCTCCCAGCCATGCGTCTGGAGTGGTCATACTCAGAAGCCAGGCCGCAGGATGAGATGGGCCAGTGTGATCACTTCACTGAAGTCACTCCCAGTCTAGGGGCACAGTGCCCTTTCCAAGGAGCTCAGTTTAGTTTTGGAGACAAGCTTAACTACCAAGAGGTTGAGTAAGAAGTCACTCATTCTTGCCTTGTGGGCACCAGGAGATTTGAGGGCTGGCTGCAGAGATCTGGGGGATTTTCTGGAGAAGGGATAAGGAGATCTGAGGAGGCTGGGGTTGAGAGAGTGGAGCACTCTGGGCAGGCAGATGGCATGAGCAAAGGCACGTTGGGGCTGGAGGAAACTGGTATTTTAGCTGGGGATGTATCATGTGGCCTCTTTCCTCGAGTGTCATCTTCTGTAAGATAATTCCTTGGAGCCAATAGTTTCTACCAGTGCATGCAATTACATTCTCGGGGACTGAATTCAGTCCCTCCTCAGATGTTTTTATTCATGAGGTCAAACATTTGGATATTTGGAACTCTCTGGACAATGATCTGGATTTCCCTCTTTCATCTGTGACTAACCTTGAAAGCAGAGCCCAAGAAAACTCATATGCTATCTGTTTTTGAAAAAGTCAATTCCAGGAAAGCAGAAGTGAGGAAAAAAGAGAAGGAGGCAGAGAAGGAGGAAGCAAATGAAATTCTGCATCACTGAGGGGCCACTATTTGACACAGAGTGCATGTGGTCACCTTAAGCTCACGTTTTCATTTTCTGAAAAATCTATGAACAACTGTATCTGAAGGAGGAAGTGATCTGTTGACTAAAGATTCATTCACCCCAAAGAACATTAACACAAACATATTTCCAGGTTGCACACGCAGAGGTGCCCATGTTCCCACAGTCTCTCACAAAGCTGCTTGGAGGAAAGAAGTGGCAAAGGCCTCGGAGAGTAAGCAGTGAGATGGTGCCTAAGATACATCCCATGGGGGCCCCCTTGCCCCTCTCAAGTTAGCCCTGGCCCTCTCGGCCTGGCCAGTCATCTCCTGTGGTATCATTTTTGCATTTTTATGAGAAATGGTGTGAAGTCACAAACCCAGAGAGCCACAGAGCCCCCTTGAAGGCAGTGGAAAACCCTAGTCTTTGAAGTGAAATAAAACAAGAGGGTTCGTTAAAGAATGAAATAAAACAAAAACTACAATCCCTATTGTTACAGCTGGCCCCAAGATGGTGGACGGTGTGAATCATTTCCTTCCTCCGTCACCCATTCTCGAGTTCCTGCAGCCTTGACCAGCGCTTACTAGGCCAGTGGTTTGCCAGGTGGGGAAAGACCCAGATCTTCATCGCTGAGGGGCCAGAGATCTCAGTTTCCTTTCCCTCAATTGGGCTCTGGTCGCTCAGTCTTCCCCTGTCCCTATATTTAATGTGTCTTTTGTCAACAACACATGTTTGGGCTTTATTTTTTCATCCAGTTTGACAATATTTGTCCTTTATTTTCATTTAATGTAATTACTATGATTTTGTTTCTACACGTATTTTAACCCCTACAGATACTTGTATTCTTGCTTTTCTCAATAGCTGACGTTTATTTATATTTACTACATACTTATCTCTCTGTTCGTCTTGGCTCCTTTCTGTGCTTTGCACACGCCTTTGCTCACCAGCCCTTTCTTGTGCACCACTTGCTGTTCATATTGGTTGGTGAACAGTTCTATGAATTTTTAAAAAATAAAATCAGCTTTATGTCATATTTATTTTTGAGGATAATTTCACTAGGTGTAAACTTCTAGGTTTTTTTCTCTTTTTCCAGGCTTTATGATATCATTTCATTTTCTTTTGAATTCTATTACTTCGCAGAAATATTTTTGTTACTTTTAAGGTAATATGTCTTTTTTCCTCTGGCTACTTTCAACGATTTTTCTATCTTTTATTTTCAGCAGTTTTAGAAAAATGTGTAGTTTTCTTTAAATTTATCCTTTCTGGTATTCACTTCTTTAATCTGCAACTTCATGTCTTTCATCAATTTTGAAAATCTGTGGTTAGCATTTCTCTAGTATTGATTCCTTCCCTGCCAATCTCTCTCTACTTCTTCTTATGGAATTCAAAATATAGATATATTTGACTTTTTACTTTACTGTGTCCCATATATTTCCCAATCCCTTTCCACATTTTCCATCTCTCTTCTCACTGTGCTTCAATCTGAATATGTTCTGCAGTTTCCTGGGGGAGTGGATTACTTGGGCTTCTCCAGAGAAACATGACGAATAAGAGATATACATGTATATACAAATATTTATAGAAGGATGTTTACATATATATCTATACAAAGATATTTGTTATAAGCTATTTGCTCACCCAATTATGGAGGCTGAGTGAGAAGTCCCATAATCTGCTGTCTGCAAGCTAGAGACCCAGGAAGGCCAGTGGTGGTGTTTGAAGCCCCGAGAACCAGTGGTGTAGATTCCATCCTTGATGTGAAGGACTGAGAATCAGGAGTGCCGAGGGCAGGAGAAGATCGGTGTCCCAGCTCAGCAGTCAGGCAGAGGGCAAATTCAGCCTTCCTCAGGCCCTCAATGGATTGGATGATGCCCACTCTCACAGAGGAGGGCAATCTACTTTACTCAGTCTATCAATTCAAATGCCAGTCTCTTCTGGAAGCACCCTCACAGACACATCCAGAAACAATAACCAGATATCTGGACATCCCATGATCCAGTCCAGCTGATGCATGATTTCACTGCCAGAGGCAGGCGACTCCAATTTTGCCGTGGCTCTTCTAGTATAGCCTTTGCTCTGAGGGGGTGTCCTTCCCATTGTCTTGACTGACAGCATGGGATGTGCAGTGAGGCCATTCCGCCTTGCCAGGACTTGAGCTCCAACTTCTGTTTTCCCAGCGTTGTGTGGCTACAGAAACTTCTGATCGGCTCTTTTCCTCCCAGCTGTTGTTGTTGGGCTTTTCGCCTAGTTTCTTGGAGTTCAGCCCAGCCCACGCACAGTTAGGAGTCAGGCAGCATCTTGAGGAGGATATGTATGCAGATTTGGGGGCTCACTTCTCTACAGTTCTCTTCTGTCTGTGACTTTGGCCCTTAAATCCTCTGCCCAGTCATGCTGTTCTTTATGCTTGCCTCTGTTCCTCTGTGGGCCATGGAAAATCCCCTCGGGGGAAAAGCTGGACTAAATGTGGAATGCACCTCATGAGTTTTCTTTTGTTCAAGGATTTGTAGTTCTTTAAATTCTGCCTGCTTTGGTTCCTCTCTTCACCGCACACTGTAGTTTTTGCCTATAATTTGTTCAGCTCTTGTCATTTCATGGTGTGAGTGGTGGACATATATAAGCTGCTCCATCACTACTAGAACAAAAAGTCCTCTGCACTTTGTTTTTTATACTCAACGATTTACCTTGGTGATTTTTACATGTAAGTGCAATTAATGCCTCAATTATTTAATGACTGTCTATATTCCATTTTATGGATGTAGTGTAATTTATTTAGGCATTTCTCTTTTGTAGGGAAATTAAGTTATTTCCCAGGATTATGCTACAATGAATATCCTTGAGTATGTATAATATGTACATGTGAAGGAGTGATGTCTGCATCATGGTGGTGTAATATGTCTCTCCTTTTTGTCCCCCCCCTTTTTTTTTTATTAAGATTATGATAGATTACAGCCTTGTGAGATTTCAGTTGTAGATTATTGTTAGTCTTGTTGTGGGTACACCACTTCCCCCTTTGTGCCCTCCCCCCACCCCCCCTTTCCCCTGGTGACCACCGATCAGTTCTCCTTGTCTATATGTTATCTTCCACCTATGAATGGGGTCATATATAGTTTGTCTTTCTCTGTCTGGCTTATTTTGCTTAGCATAATACCCTCGAGGTCCATCCATGTTGCTGCAAATGGACCAATTTTGTCCTTTTTTATGGCTGAGTAGTATTCCATTGTGTATATATACCATATCTTCTTTATCCAATCATCAGTTTCTGGGCATTTAGGTTGGTTCCAAGTCTTGGCTATTGTAAATAATGCTGTGATGAACGTAGGGGTGCAAAGGACTCTTGGGATTTCTGATTTCAGGTTCTTAGGATAGATACCCAGTAGTGGGATGGCTGGGTCATAAAGTATTTCTATTTTTAACTTTTTGAGATATCTTCATACTGTTTTCCATAGTGGCTGTACTAGTTTGCATTCCCACCAACAGTGTATGAGGGTTCCTTTTTCTCCACAACCTCTCCAACATTTGTCGCTCTTGGTTTTGGATGTTGTTGCCAATCTAACGGGTATAAGGTGATATCTTAGTGTGGTTTTGATTTGCATTTCCCTGATGATTAGCAATGATGAACATTTTTTCATGTGTCTATTGGCCATACTTATATCTTCTTTGGAGAAATGTCTGTTCATGTCCTCTGCCCATTTTTTGATTGGGTTGTTTGTTTTTTTCTTGTTAAGCTGTGTGAGTTCTTTGTATATTATGGAGATTAACCCTTTGTCGGATAAGTGGCTTGTAAATATTTTTTCCCAATTAGTGGGCTGTTTTTTTGTTTCAATCCTGTTTTCCCTTGCCTTGAAGAAGCTCTTTAGTCTGATGAAATCCCATTTGTTTATTTTTTCTATTGTTTCCCTCAACTGAGGAGTTATAGTGTCTGAAAAGATTCTTTTGAAACTGATGTCAAAGAGTGTACTGCCTATATTTTCTTCTAGAAGACATTGTTTCAGGCCTAATCTTAAGGTCTTTGATCCACTTTGAGTTTATTTTGGTGTGTGGTGAACAAGAATGGTCAATTTTCAATCTTTTGCATGTGGCTGTCCAGTTTTCCCAGCACAATTTGTTGAAGAGACTTTCCTTTCTCCAATGTAGGCCCTCCGCTCCTCTGTCGAAAATTAGCTGTCCATAGATGTGTGGTTTTATCTCTGGGCTTTCAATTCTTTTCCATTGATCTGTGGACCTGTTTTTGTACCAATACCATGCTGTCTTGATCACTGTAGCTTTGTAGTATGTTTTGAAATTGGGGATTGGGATTCCTCCGGCTTTGTTTTTCTTACTCAGGATTGCTTTAGCAATTCGTGGTCTTTTGTTACCCATATGAATTTTAGGATTCTTTGTTCAATTTCTGAAAAGAATGCCCTTGGCATTCTGATTGGGATAGCGTTGAATCTGTAGATTGCTTTAGGTAGTATGGACATTTTAACTATGTTTATTCTTCCAATCCATGTGCGTGGAATGTCTTTCCATCTCTTTATGTCGTTGTCAATCTCTTTCAAGAAAGTCTTGTAGTTTTCATCGTATAAATCCTTCACTTCCTTGGTTAAATTTATCCCAAGGTATTTTATTCTTTTCGTTGCGATTGTGAATGGGATTGAGTTCTTGAGTTCTTTTTCTGTTAGTTCATTGTTAATGTATAGAAATGCTACTGATTTATGTATGTTGATTTTATACCCTGCTACTTTGCTGTAGTTGTTGATTCTTTCTAATAGTTTTTCTGTGGATTCTTTAGCGTTTTCTATATATAAGAGCATGTCGTCTGCAAACAGTGAGAGTTTTACTTCTTCATTACCTATTTGGATTCCTTTTATTTCTTTTTCCTGCCGAATTGCTCTTGCCAGTACTATGTTGAATAGGAGTGGTGAAAGTGGGCACCCTTGTCTTGTTCCTGTCCTCAGAGGGATGGCTTTCAGTTTTTGTCCATTGAGTATGATGTTGGCTGTGGGTCTGTCATATATGGCCTTTATTATGTTGAGGTACATTCCTTCTATACCCATTTTATTGAGGGTTTTTATCATAAATGGGTGTTGGATCTTGTCGAATGCTTTCTCTGCATCTATTGAGATGATCATGTGGTTTTTGTTTTTCATTTGGTGATGTAGTGTATCACGTTGATTGACTTGCGGATGTTGAACCATCCCTGTGTCCCTGGTATAAATCCCACTTGATCATGGTGTATAATCTTTTTGATGTATTGCTGTATTCGGTTTGCCAAAATTTTGTTGAGGATTTTTGCATCTATGTTCATCAGTGATATCAGCCTGTAGTTCTCCTTCTTTGTGTTGTCCTTGTCAGGTTTGGGGATCAGAGTGATGTTGGCTTCATAGAATGTGTTAGGGAGTACTCCATCTTTCTCAATTTTCTGGAACAGTTTGAGAAGAATAGGTATTAAGTCTTCTTTGAATGTTTGGTAGAATTCTCCAGAGAAGCCATCTGGTCCTGGACTCTTATTTTGGGGGAGGTTTTTGATTACTGTTTCTATTTCCTTACTTGTGATTGGCCTATTCAGATTCTCCATTTCTTCCTGATTCAGTTTGGGGAGATGGTAGGAGTCTAGGAATTTGTCCATTTCTTCCAGGTTGTTCAATTTGTTGGCATATAGTTTTTCATAGTATTCTCTTATGATCCCTTGTATTTCATTGGAATCTGTTGTGATTTCTCCTCTCTCATTCCTAATTTTATTTATTTGAGATTTCTCTCTTCTTTTCTTGGTGAGTCTGGCTAAGGGTTTGTCGATTTTGTTAATTTTTTCAAAGAACCAACTCTTTGTTTCATTGATCCTTTCTACTGTCTTTTTTGTTTCAATATCATTTATTTCTGCTCTTATTTTTATTATTTCCCTCCTTCTGCTGACTCTGGGCTTTGTTTGTTCTTCTTTTTCTAATTCTGTTAGGTGTCGTTTGAGGTTGCTTATGTGAGCTTTTTCTCGTTTAGTGAGGTGAGCCTGTATTGCAATGAATTTCCCTCTTAGGACTGCTTTTGCTGCATCCCAAATGATTTGGTATGTCGAGTTCTCATTTTCATTTGTCTCCAGATACTGCTTGATTTCTTCTTTAATTTCTTCAATAATCCATTGTTTGTTCAGAAGCGTGTTGTATATCAAAGCACCTTTCTCTGCTTTATTCTTGTAGTTGATTTCTAGTTTCATAGCATTATGATCAGAAAAGATGCTTGATATTATTTCAACTCTCTTGTATTTATTGATGCTTGCTTTATTTCCCAAAATATGGTCAATCCTTGAGAATGTTCCATGCGCACTTGAGAAGAATGTATAACCTGCTGTTTTTGGATGAAGTGTTCTATATATATCTATTAAGTCCATCTGGTCTAATTTTTCATTTAATTCTATAATTTCCTTGTTGATTTTCTGCCTGGATGTTCTGTCCATTGGTGTTAATGGTGTGTTGAGGTCCCCTACTATTACTGTATTGTTGTTGATGTCTTCTTTTAGTTCTGTTAAGAGTTGCTTTACATATTTTGGTGCTCCTGTGTTGGGTGTGTATATATTTATAAGTGTTATGTCTTCTTGGTGGAGAGTCCCTTTTATCATTATATACTGTCCCTCTTTGTCTTTCTTTATCTGTTTTGCTTTGAAGTCTACTTTGTCTGATATTAGTATAGCAACACCAGCTTTCTTTTGTTCATTATTAGCTTAAAGTATTGTTCTCCATCCCTTCACTCTGAGTCTGTGTTTGTCTTTGGGGCTGAGGTAGCATATTTCCTGGAGGCAGCCTATTGTTGGGTCTTGTTCTTTGATCCATCCTGCCACTCTGTGTCTTTTGATTGGGGAGTTCAGACCATTTACATTTAGGGTGATTATTGAGATGTGGGGGCCTACCGCTGCCATTTTATGTCTTGTTTTCCGGTTTTCTTCAATTTCCTTTGTTTCTCGTCCCATGGTTTAATCTGTTCTGATGGAGAGCTGCTACTCTCTGTTGTTGTCCTTCTACTTATCTCCTTTGCTCTTGGTTTTGTAGCCCCTTCCCTTTTTTTGATTTTTCAGGAATGAGGGTTTTCCTGAGCATTTCCTGAAGAGGAGGTTTTGTGGCAATGAACTCCCTTAATTTTTGTTTATCTGGGAAAATTTTTATTTCTCCATCATATTTGAAGGATATTTTCGCTGGGTAGAGAATTCTCGGTTGTAGGTTTTTGTCCTTCAGATTTTTGAATATATCATTCCACTCTCTTCTAGCCTGTAAAGTTTCTGCTGAGAAATCTGCTGACAGCCTGATGGGGGTTCCTTTGTAGGTTAATTTCTTCTGCCTGGCTACCCTTAGTATTTTCTCCTTGTCGCTGACTTTTGCTAGCTTCACTACTATATGCCGTGGGGGTTCGTCTTCTTGCATTGATAAAGTTTGGAGATCTATTGGCTTCTGACACATGAAGTTCCGTCTCTCTCACCAGGTTTGGGAAGTTCTCAGCCATTATTTCTTTGAATAGGCTTTCTGCCCCCTTCTCCCTCTCTTCTCCCTCAGGTATACCTATAATCCTTACATTGCATCTCCTAATTGCGTCCGATAATTCTCAGAGAGTTTCTTCATTTCTTTTTAGTCTTACTTCTCTCTCCTCCTCTGCCTGCAGCATTTCTATATTCCTATCTTCCAAATCGCTAATTCTTTCCTCCATATTGTCGGCCCTACTGTTCAGTGCGTCTAGATTATCCTTAATCTCCTCTATTGTGTTCTTCATTTCCAGTATTTCTGTTTGGTTCTTCTTTATAGTATCAAACTCTTTTGTGACATAGCTCCTGAACTCATTGAGTTGTCTATCTGAATTCTCTTTTAACTCATTGAGTTTTTTAATGATAGCTGTTTTGAAGTCGTCATCATTTAGGTTACATATTTCACTTTCTTTGGGATTGTTTTCTGTGTATTTGTTATTTTCCTTCGGTTCTGGAGATTTAATATATTTTTTTCATATTGCTTGATGTTGTAGATTTGTGCTTCCGCATAGAGATAGAGTTTAGTTACTCCTTCCACTTGTTTCTACTGGTGTGGTGGGGGAGCAGCTGTTTATACTGCACTATCCAGGAAGCCTATCAGCTGTTGCTAACTGGGCCTGGGCCCCTCCTCATAGTCACGGTGGTCCTGTGGGTTCCCTCTTCAGCTGTGGGGGCCATCACGGGGGGGGGGTGCTTCAGGCTGCTGGTGCCTACTGTTGCAGACAGCCTAGACGTGCTCCCTCCTTGGGGTCTGCTGCGGTGTTATGGGCTTTTCCAGCGGCTAGGGGCAGGATCACTTATATTTGCAGCTCCGTCACTGTTGGCACGCACAAAATCTCACTTGTCCACTATGGGTCACAGCAGAGCTATTCACATCTTCTGCAGTCTGTGGTTATCTCACCTAGCTATGCTACTTTTGTCCCGAGGTCTTCTAGCCTTGTGGCTGCCGGATGGGTGCTCTCTATTAGTGGTGTGCAGAGGCTTTCGCTGAGGCTGTTGTGAGACTGAAGGGTTTCCCCCTAGGCTACGGAGCCTGGTTGCTGGAGCTCCACCCAGACTCAGTCCTCTCCTCCAGGATCTCGGGGAGCCCTTTGCCCTGTCTGGGGGATAGCTGGAGACCTTGATTTCAGTGGCAGCTGGCAGGCTGCTGCCCTGCCTGGTATTTTCCTCTCCGCGACCCTCCTGCTGTTGTGGATGCTGGGCGGAGCCTCTCCGCTAATGGCATGTAGGGGCTTTGTCTGCTGCCAGGGCGGAACTCTGAAGTATCCCTCCCAGTCCGTGGAGCCGGTCGCTGGAGGACCACCAAGCCCCAGTCCTCTCCCAGGATATCTCCGGCAGTCCCGAGCCCCGCGCGGCAGTCGGTGGGGCAGGCAGTGCCAGCTGGCAGGCCGCCGTGCTGTTTGGGATTCTCTCTGGGACCTTCCCGGTGTTGTGGATGCTGGGAGGGGCCTCTCCACTAATGGCAGACAGAGACTTTTGTCTGCTGCCCGGGTGGAGCTCTGGAGCTTCCCCCCAGAGCCGTGGAGCCAGCCGCTGGAGCTCCACCCAGCCTCAGTCCTCTCTGAGGAGATCCCCGGCAATCCCGTACCCCGCCCGGCAGTCAGTGGGGAGGGCGATGGCAGTTGGTGGGCTGCCGCACTGCTTGGGATTCTCTCTGGGACCTTCCCGGTGTTGTGAATGCTGGGAGGGACCTCTCTGCTAATGGCAGACAGAGGCTTTTGTCTGCTGCCCAGGCCGAGCTCTGGCGCTTCCCCTCCCCGGGCCGTGGAGCCGGCCGCTGGAGCTCTACCCAGCCCCAGTCCTCTCCGAGGGGATCTCCGGCTATCCCGTGCCCTGTCCGGCAGACAGTGGGGCAGGCAGCGGCAGCTGGCGGGCTGACGGCGCCACTTGGGATTCTCTCTGGGACCCTCCGGTTGCTGTGGACGCCAGGCGGGGCCTCCCTGCCAATGGCGGGCAGAGGCTCTCCTTGCGGACTCAGGTGTGCAACTCTGAAGCCTCCCTCTGCGTTTAGGTGGAATTGCAGGGGGGCTTAGGTGGGGCTCTGGTCACCTGTTTCCACCGTCGCTCCTCCAGTGTGCACTCCCTCCTGCCCTAGGTGTGTGCCGATGCTCCGGGGGCGTCCGCTGGAAGAAATCTGCTTGCAGGTACTAGGCTGCTCGGTCGGGGTCGGAGAATTTTCCCCTGTATCCACCTCCTCCTGGAGGGAAGTCCGACCTCCTTCCGATGTATAGCCGCGTGGGTCTCTCAGGTGTCCAAAGATGCTGTATGGATATCCTTTGTTGTGCGATGAATGTCCAATTTATTGTAGATTTGAAGGGGAAGAGACAAAGAGGACTACTCACGTCGCCATCTTGGATCCTTGTTCCTTTTTGTCCCCTTTTTAACAACTAAAAATCATCATCCATCCATGAACAAAAGTACTTCTGGAGTTGTGGGATACAGCATGATATGGCAAGGGATCCAAGAGAAGTACAGCCCACTTGTGCATCAGGTAATAGGCATGGGCCGCAGAACCAGTAGGAGCCAGAGAACTTACTCCAACCTCTCTCAGCCACCTTTAGGGGAAACCTGGACAGTGTTGAATTGGGCAGACACCCATAGTCAAGAGAGACTTTGTAGCCACTTCCCAAAGAAAGATTCCACTACTCTGTTGAAGCAAAAAATACCTATGAGTTTGGACACTTTGAAGAGGGTAAGAGGAACTTTGCCAGTTCTTCCCTGCCCCTGAAGTGGCACAGCATGGGAATGAACTGGCAATGACAACCTCTTCTGCGGGGGAAAGGGAGAGCATGAGTGAGTGTCCTGCTACCCCAGCTATGTAGGATGCTGCTGCAGAAATCTATTTCTCTCCAGAAGCACCCAGGGTACTGAAGCAGGATCTTGAAGACTGGGGGGACAAAGGAAACTGGAAAAGAGGCAGCTAAAAATATCAAAGGGCATTAAAGGGATGTGGTTCCTGCTGACTGTGCTTAGGACCCCAGCAAGAAGTCTACTCACAAGCCTCTAGGAGAACCTCACCCAAGGATTCTCCCACCAGGTTCATGGGCACCTGACGCCCTGAGGGCTAAACCCACACCTCCCCCTACACTATGGCTGACTCCTCGTGCATTCTCCCAAGTGTGGTGGTGAGAGTGAGTTCCAGTAAACACAGTGCTCTCAGAAAATCAGACCAAGGCCTGTGGGCAAAGCAGAAACCACAAATTTTATCTATAGAACCACCTCTGGAAAATAAAAGACAGGTTTCCAGCAGCCAACCTAGTGAATTGTAAAAGCCAGAGAAGACGAAAAAGCTTAAAGAAAGAGCAAGAAGAGTACAGCAGGTTTATCTATAAAAGGTCAGAGAAAGCCACAGATATAACAGGACCAGTGAACAATATATCCCACCAAAGGCAACTAGTAAAGATTTGAGGAGGTGTCTGCTCCTTCAAATGCAAAAGCAACAATGCAATACTTCAGGGAACATGAGTAATCAAGGAAGCATGCCATCACCGAAATATGACAATAATCCTTCAAGAACTGAGCTCAAAGACGTGGAATTTTGCAATCTAGCTGATAAGGAATTCAAAACAACCATTTTAAGGAAACTCAACAAACTACAAGAAAACACAGAAAGACTATTCAATAAAATCAGGAAAACAATACATGAACAAAATGAGAAATGTAACAAATAGATAGAAATCATAAAAAGAGCAAAGCAAGTTCTGGAGCTGAAGAATTCAGTGAATGAAATGAAAAATGCAATAGAAAACATCTCTAGCAGAGTAAACAAAATGGAAAATGGAATGAATGATCTAAAGGATAGAGACTTTCAAGTAACCCAGAGGAGAAAAAATAATAAAAAGGAGTGAAGAAAGCCTCCATGATCTATGGGATTCCATCAAATGTGCAAATATTAGAATAATTGGAATTCCAGAAAGAGAAGAGAGGGAGAAGGGGGAAGAAAGTTTATTTAAAGAAATAATAGCTGGGAAGTTCCCAAACCAGAGGAGAGACTTGGACATCCAACTTCACATCCTATTATCTTAATGCAAAAAGACCTTCTCCAAGACACATTATAATGAAACTGTTAAAAATCAAAGACAAAGAGAGAATCCTAAAAGCAGCAAGAGCAATAAAGTTTGTAACCTACAAAGGAACTCTCAATAGGCTATCAATGGATTTCACAGCAGAAATCATATAGACCAGGAGAGAATAAAATGACATATTTAAATTGTTGAAAGAAAAAAGTTGCCAGCCAAGAACACTGTATCTGACAAAGTTATCCTTCAGATATACAAGAAAAATAAAGATGTTCATAGACAAGCAAAAGCTGAAGGTGTTCATCACCACTAGACCTGCTTTGCAAGAAATGCTAAAAGGAGTTGTATAAGCTGAAGTGAAAAAATGCTAGTCAGCAACATGAAAATATGTGAGATTACACAAAACACTAGTAAAGGTAAATATGCAATCAGACTTAGAAAACACTAATTCTGTAATAGGATGGTGTGTTAACCTCTTAACTATAGTGTAAATGTCAAAGGAAAAGAATATTAAAAATACAACTACTATACTTTGTTAATGAATACACAATATAAAAGAAGTAAATAATGACATCAAAAATATAAAAGAGGGCAGTAAAAGAGTAAAATTTTTATCGGTGATCAAAGTTAAGTGGCTATCAGCTTAAAATGTACTATTTTATCTATGGTATGTCTTATGTAAGCTTCATGTCAACCACAAAGCAAAAACCTAGAGAAGATTCACATAAGATAAAGAAAGGGGAAACAGAGCATATCACCATGGAAAAATCACTAATTTACAAAGGTAGGCAGAAACAGAGGAAAAAAGAAACAATGAAACTGCATGACACCAGAAAGCAATTAATAAGATAACACGGTCAGTTCTATTCTTAATTTTTTGAAGACTCTCCATACGGTTTTCCATAGTGGCTACATCAGTTGCATTCCCACCAGCAGTGAATGAGGGTTCCCTTTCCTCCACATCTTCTCCAACATTTGTTACTTCTTGTCTTGTTAATTACAGCCATTCTGACAGGCATGAGGTGCTATCTCTTTGTAGTTTTGATTTGCATTCTCCTGTTGGTTAGTGATGTTGAACATCTTTTCATGTGCCTGTTGTCTTTCTGTATCTCTTCTTTGGAAAAATGTCTGTTCTGATCTTTCGACCATTTTTTAATTGGATTGTTTGTTTTGTTGTTGTTGAGATTCATGAATTCTTTGTATATTTTGGATATTAATCCCTTCTCACGTATATTGTTTACAAATATCTTCTTACAATTGTCAAGTTGTCTTTTCATTTTGTTGTGCAAAAGAAAAGGTTTCCTTTGCTGTGCAGAAGCTTTTTAGTTTAATGTAGTCCCATTTGTTAATTTTTTTTTATTGTTTCCCTTCCCTTGCCAGTCAGACATGGCATTTGAAAATATGCCACTAAGACTGATGTCAAAGAGTGTACTGCCTATGTTTTCTTCTAGAAGTTTTATGATTTCAGGTCTTACATTCAAGTCTTTAACCTACTGCCAGATATTTATCTGAAGAACATGAAAGCAAGAATGCACAAAGATACACGCACCCCTATGTCCATTGTGGCATTATTCACTATAGCCAAGACTTGGAAACAACCTAAGTGCCCATCAAGGGATGAATGGATAAAGAAGATGTGGTAGATATACACAATGGAATATTACACAGCCATAAAAAAGATGAAATCTTGCCATTTGCAACAACATGGATGGACCTTGAGGATATTACGTTAAGTGAAATAAGTCAGAGGGAGAAAGTCAAATACCATATGATCTCACTCATAAATAGAAGATAAAAACAATAGCAACAAACAACAAACACATAGATACAGAGATTAGGTTGGTGGTTGCCAGAGGGGAAGGGGGGAGGGAGGAGGGCAAAAGGGGTGACCAGGCATACGTGTATGGTGATGGATGGTAATAGTCTTTGAGTGGTGAACATGATGTAATCTACACAGAAACTGAAATATAATGACGTACACCTGAAATTTATGTAATGTTATAAATCAATGTTACCTCAATGAAAAGTTAAAAAATAAATTAAAAAGACTCAAAAAAAAAAAAAGAAGACAGCATAGTCAACAATAAATCTAAATGGAAACAGATTGAATTCACCAATCAGAAGGCACAGAGTGGCTGGGTGGATGAAAAAACAAGACCCAAGTACATGCTGCCTAGAAGAGACTCACTTCAGCTTTAAGGACACACACAGGCTCAAAGGAAAGGGATGGAAAAAGATATCTCACGCAAATGGAAACCAAAAGATAGTGGACTTCACAAAATAGACTTTAAGTCAAAAATGGTAATAAGAGACAAAGAAAGTCATTATATAATGATAACTGGGTCAATCACCAGGAAGATAGAACTATCATAAATACATACACATCCAATGTCAGAGCACTTAAATATATGAAGCAAATACTAACAGATCTGAAGGGAGAAATAGACAACAATAAAATAATAGTAGGGGACTTCAGTACCCCACTTTCAACAATAGATGGATCATCCAGACAAAAAATCAATGAGGAAATATTGGACTTCAATCATACATTAGACCAAATGGATGTAACAGACATTTATAGAATGTTCCATCCAACAGAAGCAGAATAAAAGACACGGAGGGAGAGTGTTCAAGCTGGTAGCATGGGAAGATCCTGAACTCACCTCCTCCCACAGCCACAACAAATCTACAATTACATAAGGAATAACTCTATCTGAAAGGGACCTGGAAACTGGATGAACAGAGTCTCCACAACGAAGAATAAAAGGACAGCATTGAGACGGGTCAGAAAGGCAGAGAAATGGTCTCATCAAGGAAAAAAAACAACGCACCCCAGCCATGGAAATCCACAATCAGGAGAGATCTAAAAGGTATGAAACTTTGTCCTGAGGAGCAAGGGGTTTGAGCTCCACATCAGGCAGCCCAACCCTTAGATCTTGCACAGGAGAGACGAACTCCCAAAATATCTGGCTTTAAAAATCAAAGGGGATTATGTCCAGGAGAACTATAGAACTGCAGGGAACAAAACACGGGTTCTTAAAGTACTCACACACAGACTCACTCTACCTGGAAACCAGTGCAAAGACACCAGTTTGAAAGTGCAAAGACCATAGGTAAAGGAGATCCATTTACTAACCTTAAAGCATCTTCTGAAGAGGCAAGAGCCAGTCAGGACTCTCCCCAGGGACTGAGACAGTGGCTGGAGCAATTTTTCCAATCACACTCAACCTTGCAAATGTCAGTGCAGGCAGGTGCCATTTTGCAATTCTCCCTCTAACCTGCTAGCACCAGTGAATGCACCCCACTGAGAACTCTGCCCACCTCTGCACCTCAGTGGAACCTTACATCCAGGCAGGGCAGTAACCCTGCCCACCAAAGCACCACATCAGTTGTTGGCACACCTCACAGCCAGTCTGAGAGGCCAGACTTGCCCACCAATGAACCAGAGGAGTCTCAGCCATGCCTGACAATAGTACTGGATCCCAATACCACCCATTCTTGCACCACAGCTGGAGTCCCACCACAATAGGAGGGTGCACACAGCTCACATAGGGAACCCTCCTCGAGCACTTGGCTTTGGTGGTCAGAAGGGCTGTGCCTCAGGACCCCACAGAATATCTGTTACATGGGGCCACTCCTTCAAGACTGGGAGAGGTGGCTGATTTACATAATATATAGGAAAAAAACCACAGAGGGCTAGGCAAAATGAGGAGATAGAGTAATATGTTTCAAATTAAAGAACAAGACAAATCTTCAGAAAAAGAACTAAAATGAAGAGGCTGGCCCCATGGCCGAGTGGTTAAGTTCGTGTGCTTCTCTTTGGTGGCCCAGGGTTTTGCCAGTTCAGATCCTGGGTGTGGACATGGCACCCCTCATCAGGCCATGCTGAGGCACTGTCACATAAAGCACAACCAGAAGGACCTACAACTAGAATAGACAACTATGTACTGGGAGGATTTGGGGAAAAGAAGAAGAAGAAGGGGAAAAAAAAGAAGATTGGCAACAGATATTAGCTCAGGTGCCAATCTTTAAAAACAATGGAGATAAGCAATCTACCTGATAAAGAGTTCAAAATAATGGTCATAAAGATGCTCACTTAACTCAGGAGGAGAATGGATGAACACAGTGAGAACTTCAACAAAGAGATAGAAAATATAAAAAAGTACCAAATAGAAGTCAAAACTGAACTGAGAGATGGACTATAATTAGTTCTTGGGTGGTGAACATGATATAATTTACATAGAATTTGAAATATATTATGATGTACGTCTGAAAACAAACAAATAAATGAAAAAAAATACTGAACTGAGAAATGCATTAGAGGAGTTCAACAGCAGACTGGATGAAGTAGAAGAAAAAATTAGCAAGCTGGAAGATGAAACAATGGAATTCACTCAGACAAAGCAGCAAAATAAAAAAAGAACTTCAAAAAGTGAAATACACCAAGGGATCTCTGGGACAACATCAAATGGAATAACATTTGCATTATAGGGGATCCCAGAACAAGAAGAAGAGGGAAAAGAGCCAGAAAAATTATTGGAAGAAATAATGGCTAAAAACCTCCCTCACCTGAGGAAGAAAACAGACATCTAGGTTCAGGAAGCCCAGAGATTTCCAAATAAGATGAACTCAAAGAGACCCACACAAAGCCACATTATAATTAAAATGGCAAAAGCTAAGGATAAAGAGAGAACCCTAAAAGCAGCAAGAGAAAAACAACTTGTAACATACAAGAGAAACTCCATAAGGCTATCAGCAGATTTTTTAGCAGAAACTCTACAGGTCAGAGGAAGTGGCACGATACAGTCAAAGTGCTGAAAGGAAAAAACTTTCAACCAAGAGTACTCTACCCAGCAAGGTTATCATTCAGAATTGAAGGAGAGATTTTTTCCAGACAAGCAAAAGCTAGAGGAGTTCATCACCACTAAAATGGCCTTACAAGAAATGGTAAAGGAAATTCTTTAAGCTGAAAATAAATGGCACTAATTAATAATAAGAAAACATGAAAGTAAAAATCTCACTGGAAAAGGGAAATATAAATCAATCACACGTAAAGGTAGTAAATCAATTATATGTACAGTAACCATGAAGATTAAAAGATGAAAGTAGTAAAGTTAACTGAAATTACAACAAATAGTTGTATAAAAGCAAAAGATGTTCCGTGTGACATCAAAATATAAATTGGGGGGTAGTAAAAAGGTAAAGTTTGGAACGTGTTCAGATTTAAGTTTCTATCAACTTAAAACAGACTGCTATTTACATAAGAGGTTATATGTGAACCAAATGGTAACTAAAAGGGAAAAACTTAGAGTAAATACACAAAAGAAAATGAAAAAGGAATCTAAACACAACATAAAGTCATAAAACCACAAGGGAAGAGAGAAAGAGAAGAAAGGAACAGAGAGGAACTACTAAAAACAGCCAGAAAACAATGAATAAATTGTTTTCATATCTATCAATATGTACATATTTGTGAATAATTACTTTAAGTGTAAGAACACTAAATTTACAACCAAAAGACATAGAGTGGCTGGATGGATTAAAAAACAAGACATATCTACAGGCTGCCTACAAGAGGCTCACTTCAGAAGTAAGGACACACAGACAGAAAGTGAAGGGATGGAGAAAGATATTCCACGCAAATGGAAATGAAAATAAAGCTGGTATGACTATACTCATATGTGAAAAAAATAGACTTTAAAACAAAGACTAACAAGAGACAAAAAAGGACATTACATAATGATAAAGGGATCTATCCAGCAAGAAGATATAACATTTATAAATACACGTGCACTGAAGCACAAAAGCACATAAAGCAAATATTAATGGACCTAAAGGGAGAATTTAGAATCAATATGGTAATAGCAGGACACTTTAACACTTCACTTACATTGTGGGTAGATCGTCCAGACAGAATATCAATGAGGAAACATCAGCATAAATGACACATTAGACCAAATGGACTTAATGGACATGTGCAGAACATTGCATCCAAAAGCAGCAGAATACAGATTCTTCTCAAGCCCACATGGGACATCTTCCAGGATAGGTTACATGCTAGGCCACAAAGCAAGTCTCTACAAATCCAAGAAGATTGAAATTATATCAAGCACCTTTTCCAACCACAATGAACCACAACTAGAAATCAATTACAGGAAGAAAATGTGAAAAGTCAGAAAATCGTGGAGACTAAAACACATGTTGCTGAACAACCAATGAGTCATCAAAGAAATCAAAGAAGTAAAAAAATACTTAGAGACAAATTAAGACAAAAATAGACATATCAAAATCTATGGGATCATAAGAGGGAATTTTGTAGCAATACGGGCCTACATCAAAAAACAAGAAAAATCTTAAATAAACAACCTAACTTTACACCTAAAGCAACTGAAAGAAGAAAAAAAAAAAAGAAGCCCAAAACTAGTAGAAGGAAATAATAAAAATCAGAGCAAGATAAAATACAGACTAAGAAAACAATAGAAAAGATCAGTGAAACTAAGAGCTGGTTCTTTGTAAAGATAAAATCAACAAACTTTTAACTAGACTTAGAGAGAGAGCTCAAATAAATAAAATCAGAAATGAAAGAGAAGTTACAACTGATACCCCCAAAGTATGAAAGATCATAAGAGACTGCCAAAACAGTGATATACCAACAAATTGGACAACGTAGAAGAAATGGATAAATTCCTAGAAACATACAATCTTCCAAGACTAAATCATTAAGAAATAGGAAATCTGAATAGACCAATTGCTAGTAAAAAGATTGAAACAGTGATAAAAAACCTAGTAACAATCAAAAGTCCATGACCAGATGGCTTCACTGGTGAATTATACAAAACATTCAAAAAAGTTTTAATACCAATCTTTCTCAACCTCTTCTAAAAATTTGAAGAGGAAGGAAAGCTTTTAAACACAATTTATGAAGCCAGCATTACCTTGATACCAAAACCAGACAAAGACACCACAAAAAAAAGAAAATTAGAGGCAAATATCCTTGATGAATATAGATATAAAAATCCTCAACAAAATATTAGCAAACTGAATTCAACAATACATTAAAAGGAGCATACACCATAATCAAGTGGTATTTATTCCAGCATTGGAAAGATGGTTCAACATCTATAAATCAATCAATGTGATACACCACATTAAACAAGTGGAGGATAAAAGTCATATGATCATCTCAATAGATGCATAAAAAGCATTGACAAAATTCAACATCAATTTATGATAAAAACTCTCAACAAAGTGAGTATAGGGGAAATGCACCTCAACATAAGAAAGGCCATATATGACAATCCCACAGCCAACATCATACTCAATGATGAAAGCTGAAAGCTTTTCCTCTAAGATCAGGAATAAGACTAGGATGCCTACTCTTGCCACTTTTATTTAACACAGTGTTGGAAGTCCTAGCCACAGCAACTAAGCAAGAAAAAAAAATAAAAGTCAACCAAACTGGAAAAAAAGTGAAACTGTCACTATTTGCAAATGACAGGAAAACCCTAAAGAATCTTCAAAGAAAACTGTTAGAATTACTAAATGAAGTCAGTAAAGTTTCAGGATAAAAAATTAATGTACAAAACCTGTTACACTTCTATATACTAATAACAAACTATCTGAAAGAGAAATTAAGAAAACAATTCCACTTACAATTGCATCAAAAAGAATAAAATACCTAGGAATAAGTTTAACCAAGGAGGTGAAAGACTTGTATCCTGAAAACTATAAGACATCAATGAAAGAAATGGAAGGTGACACAAATAAATGGAAAGTTATATTGTTCCCATGAATTGTAAGAATTAATATCTTAAAAATTCCATGTAACCCAAAGCAGTATACAGAGTCCATGCAATCTCTATCAAAATATGAATGGTATTTTTCACAGAACTAGAATAAATAATCCTAAAACTTGTATGGAACCACAAAAGACCCCAAATAGCCAAAGCAGTCTTAAAAAAGGAGAACAGAGCTGGAGGAATCATGATCCCTGAAGTCAAACTATACTACAAAGCTTTAGCAATCAAAACAGTATGACAGGCAAAAAGACAGACACATAGATCAATGGAACAGAATTGAGAGCCCAGAAATAAAGCCACACTTGTATGGTCAACTAATCTATGACAAATGAGGCACAAATACAAAGGGGAAAAGACATTCTCTTCAATAAATGGTACTGTGAAAACTGGACTGCTACATACAAAAGAACGAAGCTAGGTCACTATCTTATACCATATACAAAAAGAAACTCAAAATGGATTAAAGACTTGAATGTAAGACCTGAAATAATAAAACTTCTGGAAGAAGACATATGCAGTCAGCTCTTTGACATCAGTCTAAGTGATATCTTTTTGGATCTGTCTCCTCAGACAAGGGCAACAAAAGCAAAATAAACAAATAGGACTACATCAAATTGAGAAGCTTTTGCACGGTGAAGGAAACTATCAAGGAAACGAAAAGATGAACAACTGAATAGGAGAGGATATTTGCAAATGATACATCCAATAAGTGGTTAATATCCAAAATATATAAAGAACTCATACAACTCAATATCAAAAAAACAGGCAATTCAATTTAAAAATGGGCAGAGGACCTGGATAGGCATTTTCCAAAGAACATACAGATGGCCAACAAGCACATAAAAGATGCTCAACATCACTAACCATCAGGGAAATACAAATGAAAATCACAGTGAGATTATCACCTCACACCTGTTAGAATGGCAATTATCAAAAAGATAGGCAATAACAGGTATTGGAGAGGATGTGGAGAAAAGAGAACACTTGCATACCATTGGTGGGAATGTAAATTGGTGTATCCACTGTGGAAAACAGTATGGAGGACCCTCAAGAAATTAAAAATAGAACTACCATAGAATCCGGAATTCCACTTCTGGATATTTATCCAAAGAACTTGAAAACACTAATTTGACAAGACATACTCACACCTATGTTCATTGTGCCATTATTTACAATAGTCAAGATGTGGAAACACCCTGTGTCCAAAGGTGGATGAATGTATATATATGGAGTACTACTCAGCCATAAAAAAGAATGAAATGTTGTCATTTGTGACACCATGGATGGATCTTGAGGGTATTATGCTAGGTGAAATAAATCAGATGGAGAAAGTCAAATATCACATGATTTCACTCATATGTGGAATCTAAAAAAATCAAATGAACATACAAAATAACACAAAAAAGAACTCATAGATACCGAGAACAGATTAGTGGTTACCAGAGGGGAAGGGGGTTGGAGATGGGCAAAATGAGTGAAGAGGGTCAATTGTATGGTGATGGATGGTGACTAGACTTACAACAGTGATCACCTTTGTAGCATAGACAGATGTTGAATTATAAAGCTTTACACCTGAAACTGATACAATTTAAAAAAGAACAGAAGCAGAATACACATTCTTCTCAACTTCAGCTGGAACATTCTCCAGGATAGAGCATATGATGGGTCACAAAACAAATCTCAGGAAACTTCAGAAGAGTGAAATAATACCAAGTATCTTTTCTGACCGTAATGATATTAAACTAGAAATCAACAATGAGAGAAGAGCTGGAAAATTTACAAGCACGTGGAAACTAAACAACCAATGGGTAACGGAATAAATCAAAAGGAAAATCAAAAAATATCTTGAACCAAATAAAAATAAAAACACAACACACAAAAAGCTATGGGATACTGCAAAACTAGTCCTGAGAGGGACATTTATAGTAATAAATGCATATATTAAGAGAACAGAAAGATTTCAAAAAAACAACCTAACTTACACCTCAAGGAAGTAAAAAAAGAGAAGAAATTAAGCTCAAAGTTAGTAAAGGAAGGAAATAAAGACTGGAGAGAAATAAACAAAATAGAGACCAGAAAAATTATAGAAAAGATTAATAAAACTGGGTTTTCAAAAAAAATAAACAAAATTGACAAACCTTTAACTGACTAAGAAAAAAAAGGGAGAAGACTCAAATAAACAAAATCAGAAATGAAAGAGGAGACATTACAAGTGATACCACAGAGATACACAGGATTATATGAGACTACTATGAACTGTGCCTACTATGAGTTATATGCCTACAAATTGGATAACCTACAAGAAATGGATAAATTACTAGAAACATACAATGTACCGAAACTGAAGCATGAAGAAATAGAAAATCCAAACAGACCACTAATGAGTAAGGATATAGAATCAGTAATCTAAAACTTCCTAGCACAGAGGAGTTTGGGACCAGATGGCTTCACTGGTGAATTTACCAAACATTTAAAGAAAAATTAATGCCAATCTTTCTCAAACTTTTCCAAAAAATTGAAGAGGAAGGAACAATCTCTAACTCATTTTACAAGGCAGGCATTACCCTGATACCAAACTCAGATAAGGACACTACAAAAAAAGAAAACTATAGACCAATATTCCTGATGAATACATATGCAAAAATTCTCAAAAAATATTAGCAAACTGAGTTCAATAATACATTAAACAAATCATACAGCATGACCAGGTGGTATTTATCCTTGGAATTCAAGGATGCTCCAACATCTGCAAAGCAATCAATGTGATACACCACATTAACAGAATGAAATGAAATAAATATGATCATTTCAATAGACTCAGACAGTTCTTGACAAAATACAACATACGTTCATGATAAAAAACAAACCTCTCAGCATATTGGGTGTAGAAAGAACATACCTCAATATACTAACATCCTACTCAATGGTGAAAGATTGAAAGCTTTTCCTCTAAAATCAGGAACAAGACAAGGGTGCCCATTCTCACCACTCTTATTCAACATAGCAGTGGAAGTCTTAGAACAATAAGGCAAGACTAAGAAATAAAAAGAATCCAAATAGGAAAAGGTGTCAAATTGTTGTTATTTGTAGTTGATATGATCTTATACAGAAAATCCTAAAGATTCCGTCAAAAAATGTTAGAACTAATCAACAAATTCAGTAAAGTTGCAGGATATAAAATCAACATACAGATATCAACTGCATATCAACTGCTTTTTCATACACTAACAATGAAATGCCTGAAAAATAAATATCTATCCCATTCACAATAGCAACAAAAACAATAAAATACTTAGGAATAAATTTAACAAGGAAGTGAAGCTCTGTACGATGAAAACTGCAAGACTTTGATGAAAGAAATTGAAGTAGACACAAACAAATGGAAATATAACCATGTTCATGGATCAGAAGAATTAATATTGTTAAAATGTCTAGGCTATCCAAGACCTTCTATAAATCAATGCATTCCTATCAAAATTCCAATGGCATTTTTCACACAAATAGAAAAAATAATCCTAAAATTTGTTTGGAACCACAAAAGACCCTGAGTAGCCAAACTCAACCATGAGAAACAAGAGCAAAGCCAGAGGCATCATACTTCCTGATTTCAAACTATATGGCGAAGCTATAGTAACTAAAACAGTATGGTACTGGCATAAAAATAGACAAGTAGACAAGTGGAACAGAATAGAGAGCCCAGAAATAAACCCCTGCATATACAAGCAATTAATATTTAACAAGGGAGTCAAGAATACTAAATGGGGAAAGGAAAGTCTCTTCAATAAATGGTGCTGGGAAAACTGGGCAATCCTATGCAAAAAAAAAAAGAAATTGAAACCCTATCTTAGACCACCCACAAAAATTAACTTAAAATAGATTAAAGAAGACATTTTCCATTACCTGGGCTTGTTGCTGGGCAAGAAGGAAGTCTTTCTTTCTCCTACTGGAGTAGTAAATTAGTTGCACTTATCGTTTGGGAGTGCAAGGTGCATGTATTCCTGTTGATGTCAGTAACTAATCTCTTTCTTTTGGGGTCTATAATTGACCACAAGTAGTACGTTGTGAGAGCTCCCTCTACCGGCCTTCCTAACTCCAAGACTTCCTTGTTGCCCAGCAACAAGCCCAACCAATGGAAAATGCTGCAGCGCAGCCAACGGGAAGCTGTCATCACCTGAACTTTTGCTTTCCTCCCATGAACTTTCATTGTTTCCTTGCTGACAACTTCCTGTCCTTGTCCCACCCTCCTTACTATAAAAGCCTTCCATGTTTTGTAATCCCTAAGGATCTCTCTGCTTGCCAGATGAGATGCTGCCTGATTCATGAATCATTTAACGAAGTCTATTAAATCTTCAAATTTACTCAGTTGAATTTTGTTTTTTAATGGATGAATAGATAAATAAAATGTGGTATAGACACATACACACACACGTATACACATACACACAAGGAATATTATTTAGCTATAAAAAAGAAGAAAGTTCTGCCACTTGAAACAACATGAGTGGACCTTGAGGACATTATGTTTAGTGAGATAAGTTAGACAAAGAAAAGACCAAAATTGTATGATAACACCCATGTGTAGAATTCAAAAGAGATGAACTTGTAGAAACAGAGAAGGGAATGTTGGTTACCAGGGCTGCAGGGTGGAGAAATTGGGAAGAGGTTGTTAAAGGGTACAAACTGGCAACTAGAAGAAAGTAATTTCTGGAGATCTAAGGCACAGCACAGTGATTACAGTTAACAGTACTGTATTATATACTGCAAAATTGCTGAGACCAGATCTTAAATGTTCTCACCACAAAAAGAAATAATAATTATGTGTTGTGACAGAGGTGTTAGCTAAAGCTGTATTGGTAGTCATTTAGCAATATATGAATGTATCTAATCGACATGTTGTACACCTTAAACATTTGCAATGTTGTGGGTCAATTATATCACAAATACATACATACATACATATATAACATGTGCATATGCAGTTATAGCTGTAGGATAAATAACTAAGACTAGAATACCTGGGTCATGTGTGTGAGTAAAACACTCATATGGTATAGTATTTGTGAGTATGTCATTTAGTGCCAGACTCCCTGAATTGGAATCCCAATTCTACCACTTATTATTATTATTTTTTAACTAAATACCTACTTTTTCTTTTTAGGAGTTCATTTAAATACATTCTTATTTCCTAGAGGGTTAGATTCTTAGATCAGAAAGCCTATCCTTTATTACACTCTGATTGAGCTGTTAGATTTATTTATTTACATTTACTTTTTCTTTTTTTAATTTTCGTTTTATTGCAGTAACATTGGCTTATAACATTTTATAAATTTCGGTTGTACATCCTAATATATTTTGAATTCTGTGTAGATTACATCATGCTCACTGCCCAAAGACTAATTACCATCCACCACCACACACATGTGCATAATCACCCCTTTCATCCTCCTCCCTCCCCCTTCCCCTCTGGTAACCACTAATCCAATCTCTGTCTCTATGTGCTTGTTTGTCTTTGTTTTTATCTTCTGTTTATGAGTGAGATCATACAGTATCTGACTTTCTCCATCTGACTTATTTCACTTAGCATAATACCCTCAAGTTCCATCCATGTTATCACAAATGGCCGGATTTTATAATTTTTTATGACTTAGTATTCCTTTGTGTGTATATACCACATCTTTATCCATTCGTCCCTTGATGGGCACCTAGGTTGCCTGAAGTCTTGGCTATTGTGAATAGTACTGCAATGAGCATGGGGGTGCAAGTATCTTTATGCATTCATGTTTTCATGTTCTTTGGATAAATATCCAGAAGTGGAATAGCTGGATCATATGGTAGTTCTATACTTAATTTTGGGGGGAATCTCCCTACTGTTTTCCGTAGTGGCTGCACCAGTTTGCACTCCCACAAGCAGTGTACGAGGGTTCACTTTTCTCCACATCTTCTCCAACACTTGTTGTTTCCTGTCTTGTTAGTTATTCTGACAGGTGTGAGGTGATATTTCTTTGTAGTTTTGATTTGCATTTCCTTGATAGTTAATGATGTTGAACATCTTTTCATGTGCCTTTTGATTATCCTGAAATCTTCTTTGGAGAAAAGTCTGTTCAGAACTTTTGCCCATTTTTAAATTGGGTTGTTTGTTTTGTTGTTGTTGAGATACATGAATTCTTTATATATTTTAGAGATTAATCTCTTAGATATGTGGTTTGCAAATATCTTCTAAATTGTTAGTTTGTTGTTTCATTTTGTTGATGGTTTCCTTTGCTGTGCAGAAGCTTTTTAGTTTAATGTAGTGCCATTTGCTTATTTTTTCTACTGTTTCCCTTGCCCAGTCAGGCATAGTATTTGAAAATATGCTGCTAAGACTGATGTTGAAGAGTATACTGCCTATGTTTTCTTCTAGAAGTTTCGTGGTTTCAGGCGTTACATTCAAGTCTTTAATCAATTTTGAGTTAATTTTTGTGCTTGGTGTAAGATAAATGGTCTACTTTCGTTCTTTTGCATGTGGCTGTCCAGTTTTCCTAACACCACTTGTTGAAGAGACTTTTCTTTCTCCATTGTATGTTTTTGGCGCCCTTGTCAAAAGTTAGCTGTCCGTAGATATGTGGATTTATTTCTTGGCTCTCAATTCTTTTCCATTGATCTGTGTGTCTGTTTTTGTGCCAGTACCATGCTGTTTGGGTTCCTATAGCTTTGTAGTATATTTTGAAACTGGGGGAGTGATATCTCCAGCTTTGTTCTTTTTCTCAGGATTCCTTTGTCTATTCTGGGTCTTTTGTTGTTTTATGTAAATTTTAGCATTCTTTGTTCTATTTCTGGGAAAAATGTTATTGGAACTTTGATAGGGATTTCATTGAATCTGCAGATTGCTTTAGGAAGTAGGGACTTTCTAACTATGTTAATTCTTCCAACCCAAGAGCATGGAATACCTTTCCATTTCTTTGTGTATTGTTCAATTTCTTTCAACAATATTTTATAATTTCAGGATACAGCTCTTTCACTTCTTTGGTTAAGTGTATTCCTAGATATTTTATTCTTTTTGTTGCAATCGTAAATGAGATTGTATTCATAATTTCTCTTTCTGCTACCTCGTTAGTGTATAGAAACTCAACTGATTTTTGTATGTTGATTTTGTATCCTGCAGCTTTACCATTTTATTTATTATTTCTAAGGTTTTTTTGTGGATTCTTTAGGGTTTTCTGCATATAAAATCATGTTATCTGCAAATAGTGACAGTTTCATATCTTCCTTTCCAATTTGGAACACTTTTATTTCTTTTTCTCTCCTGATTGCTCTGGCTAGGACTTCCAAAACACTGTTACATAAGAGTGGTGAGGGTGGGCATCCTTGTCTGGTTGCTGGTCTTAGAGGGATAGCTTTCAGTTTTTCTCCATTGAGAATGATACTGGCTGTGGGTTTGTCATATATGGCCTTTATTATGTTGAGGTACTTTCCTTCCATATGCATTTTATTCAGAGTTTTTATCACAAATGGATGCTGTATCTTGTTAAATGCTTTCTCTGTATCTATTGAGATGATCATGTGATTTTTATTCTTCATTTTTTTAATGTGGTGTATCATGTTGATAGATTTGTGGATGTTGAACCATCCTGGAATAAATCCCACTTGGTGATGGTGTATGATCTTTTTAATGTATTGTTGTATTTGATTCGCTAGTATTTTGTTGAAGATTTTTGCATGAATATTCATCAGTGATATTGACTTCTAATTTTCTTTTTTCATGTTATTCTTGTCTGGTTTTGGTATCACAGTAACATTGGCTTTATAGAATGAGTTAGGAAGCCTCCCCTCCTCTTCAATTTTTTGGAAGAGTTTGATTAGGATAGGTATTAAGTCTTCTTTGAATGTTTGTAGAATTCACCAGGGAAGCCATCTGGTCCTGAAGTCTTATTTTTTGGGAGGTTTCTGATTTCTGTTTCAATCTCCTTACTGTCTACCACTTATTAGATCTGTGATATTGCAGAAAGTGTTTAAATTCTCTGTGCTTCACTTTCCTAATCTGTAAAATGGGCAAGACGATATGGTATCTAGCACAGAGTTATTATTCTGTGCATTTAAAACATTGTTAGTTATTGCAAATTGCCCTCCCCAGAGGTTAGAACAATTGACATTCTCACAAGCTATGCTTATCACACTCTTGTCAACAGAAAGTATTCTTAAACTTACTGGATTTTTATCAAATCAAGAAGTGAGAAATATTATGTCTCTGTGGTTTTATTTTTCATTTCTATTTTATGAGTGAGGTCAAGTGCGTTTTCATATGTTTATGAGCCATGACTATTTCCTTTTGTGAGGACTCTGTGTATTGCTTTGGCAATTTTAATTGGCTATTTACCTTTAAACTTATTGACTTTATATTTTAAGGAAACTAGCCCTTTTTGATATCAGTGGCAAATATTTTATTACAATTCTCTATTTATCTTTTTACTTCACTTACGGAATTTTTTCTTTTTGTAGAATTTTATAGTTTTAGATGGGTAAATCAATTAATACTTCCTTGTAAGTATTAACTTCCTTGTAACACTTCTGAGTTCGGTATCCCATTTAGAAAGGTCTTCCCCACTCTGAGATTATAACAAATTCTACTACCTTTTATGGCTTTATTTTTATATTTAAATATTTGTTTCACGTGAAATTTGTTTTTATCTAGATGGCCTCCCAGGTGTCCTAATATGATTGATTAAATAATCCATCATTTTCCACTGATATGAAATGGTGCTTTTACCATCCATCCATCTATCTATCTATCATTTAGTACCTGTCAGGGACCAGTCAGAAAAACAAAACCACACTAATTATTTTAACATAAATAATTGAATATAAGAAATTGTGTAAACAGGTTTAAATGTGTGGGAGTGGACCCTGAGAGAATAACAGGGACAATGACTGAAAGAAGCAGGTTCCCCCCAAGGACTGTGGACAAAGGGAAGCAGTTGAGGTTATCAGAATCCAGAGGCTCAGAGAATGGGCTTTGTGTCACTGAAACTCAGACCTCTGAGGAAGAGGTGCTGTCTGGCTGGTGCAGGCACTTCTGAGGGACCACAAAGAAAGAGAATCTGAAAGAGTGGAACCAATTTTTACTGCTGAGGTGAAGGTCTGTTGTTGAGGTGATGCAGATAAGAACAGGGAGCAAAACTGGAAGGATCAGTATCTAATCCCCCCTCTTGCCCTCTAGTCTCTCTCTAGTGAACCTTTTCGGCAGACCTTAATAGGAGACTAGCTGGCAAAGGAGAGTGTGGTCCCCAGCCCCAGCGTCACAAAGAGAAGTATAAACGGTGAGTTTCTGCTGAGAGACAATAGCTTAATAACTTGCATGTCATAGGATTTAGAACTATTTCTGGACTTTCTGCTTTTTTCTCTTCTCCTGACTGTTCATGTCCCAGTACCACATTGCTCTTTATCTCTGGTAATACTGGTGCCCACTCATTATTCTTCTTTTTCAGAATATTCCTGGTTATCCTTATTCATTATTTTTTTCATAAGAGCAATATTGTTATAAATATTGATTTGGATTATGTTAAATTTATAAATTGGTAGGGGTAATTGTCCAGTTTATATGTAGAATCTTCAGGACAGTTTCCAAGCCTTCAAGTCTTCTTTGCTCTTGTTTAAACCTGTATCTTATAACACCTCCATTTCCTGGTACCAAATTCTGCGTAAATCCATATTCTTAGTCACAAGCAACAGAACACTCCTCTGGCTGGTTCATCCAGAGAAAAAATGCACTGAAAGTTCCTGCGTAGGTCTCAGAATTGCCAGCAGGCCTGCAGAACCAGGCTCAGAGGCCATGTAGCTATAGCCCAGCCCAAACCATGGCCCCATCCCTGCCACTGGCTAGATGGGGCGGTGGTCTGCACCACTGACCACAAAGCATAGGCACAGGATGGTCTTTGCTGCCCAGGAAGATGATGTTGCAGCCAAATGCTCTTCCCATCTCTGCTTCTGTTGTCACTGGCTCCTGATTCCAGTTCTGGGGTGGGGGCATCTCACTGAGCAGGCCTGAGTCATGTGCCCACCCTAGCAGGACCAGCTGTAAGGGAGGGGAAGCAGTATCTGGATGTTCCAGCTTCCTGAAACATATCAAGAGAGCTCAGAACTCTGTTGTTCTGGTGTCCACAGATGGGTTCCATTGAGCTCACAGATGAGAGAGTTTTGTCTCCTGGTCTAAGACTTTCCCACCATTAATGGACAAGTTAGGATACATGCTCACCTCTGGACCAATAACAACCAACAACAGGTGTCCAGGACAAGTTTATGCTCTTGACCAGGACTGAAGAGGAGCATGCCTGGGAGTCAAGCTCAGTGCCACCACACTGACAGACTAACTGTTGGCCTTCTAAAACCAGCAAGTTACACGGTCAGGAGCTGGAGAGCCAGAAGTCTTGTCTTCAGTACACCGTTATGTGACCTTCAGCACATTCCTTCCCCTCTGTAGGTGTTTACCTTCTCATAGGCAAAGGGAGGTGGAAAGATGGGAGGGTGAAGAAGAAGAGACTGTAGTTTGTCTATTTTATTAATTGCTTTGGTTGGGACACATTATACACTAAACAGCATATCTAAACTGTACGTAATTTTAAATATAACAAGTGGAACAAACACTGTAGACCCTACTTATAAAATATATTAACCATAGTTCAGAAGTACCTGGTTGTGCCCTATCACATCTTCCTCCCTCCCACATAGAAATAACCTTTTGCTGAATTTTGTGTTGATCACATTCTCTATCTTTTATACTTTCCCCACATAAGCATGTATTCCTAAACTTCACATTGTTTAAGCTTCCCCATTTCTTTGTATTTTCTATTGATGGAACCAGAAAGGATGTATTCTTCTGTGACTTGCCTTTTTCCAATAACAGTATACTTACGAGATTCATCCATGTTGATGTGTAAGCTATTTATTTGTTTTTCAATGCTGTCTAGTACTCCATTGTGTGAATATTCCATAATGCATTTACTCATTCTCTTATTCCTGGTCATTTGGGTTGTTTTCCATTTTTAGCTAATAGTAACAGTGCTGCTATAAACATGGAGTACCTGGACAAGTGTTTCTCTAGGGACTCTAGCTTGAAATATAGTTGCTGGGTCACAGAGTAAGGGCATCTTCAACCTTGTTGTTTTCCAAGGTAGTTACAGATCGCTACAATAAGCCTAATATTTTCCCCCCTCGAATTTTTCTTCTCAGTATTGCTCTTATGAAGACATTCCATCCCTTATGATGTGATTTGGAGCTCCTCTTGTCAAGAGGTAGAGTCTATTGTTTCACCCCTTGCATGTGGTGCTGTGCTCTTCTTGATCCAGCAGAATGCGGCGGAAGTAATGGTGTGCCACAGCCAAGCATCTGAGCACTTTTGTTCTCTTGGAAACTTCCACTGCCGTGTGAACTGCCCCGGTTAACCTGTGGTAGACGGGACATTTTGGGGAGCAGAGAAGAGCCATCCAAACCAAACCCACTGTATTAGTTTCCCATTGATGCAGTAACAAATTACCAAAAACTTAGTTGTTAAAAACAGTACAGATTTATTATCTTACAGTTCTGAAGATCAGAGGTCAGAAATGGGTCTTATTGGGTTAAAATCTAGATGATATCAGGGCTGTTCCTTCTGGAGGCTCTAGTAGAGAATGCATTTCCTTGCCTTTTTCCACTTCTACAGATCACCCAGATTCCTTGGTTGGTGGCCCCTTCTCCATTTTCAAAGCGTAGCATTTTCAAATCTCCCTCTCTCTGACCCTTGCTTCTGTCATTACTTCTCTCACTCTCCTGCCTCCTTATTTCCCTGTAAGGACCTTTGTGATTGCATTGGGCCCACCCAGACAATCCAGGACAACCCTCCCTTTTCAGAATCCTTAATCATATTTGTAAAGATGCTATGAGACGCAGCCATAGCTATCTGATATATACCTGTTGTTCTTTCTTCAATTTCTTAATCTGGATCCTAGCTCATTAATTTTGAGCCTTTTTCCTTTTGAATAGACCATATATGACTATGCATTTTCCTCTGAATTCTGCTGGCATGTCATAAATTTTGATATGCAATATTTTTAACATCATTCAATTCTAAACATTTTCTAATTTCCATTATTAATTAATTAGTCTTTGGTCTATGAGTTGCTTAGATCTGTGGTTTCTAAATTTCCAAGCATATTTTATTTCATTATTTTTTATTGTTTAATTCTAACTTAAGTGCCCTGGACTCAGATATTGTGGTTTGCATATATTCTTTGAAACTTACTTAGACTTGCTTAACAGAGTAGGATCTGGTCATTTTTATTAATAATTCCAGGCATGCTTAAATATACTGTGTATTCTCCAATTGTTGAGTGACATATTCTAAATTTGTCCATTTGATCAGGCTTGACAGTTGTGTTGTTCAAAATTCTACATCCTTATTTATTTTGTCTGCTTGATCTATCAATTAGGAAGAGATGTTCTTAAAATTCTTCTCTACCGGGGTTGATTTGTTAATTTCTCCTCATAATTTTGTTAATTTTTGCTTTATAAATTTTCAGCCTCTGTTATTAGGTGTGTTAATTTTTCTATCCTTCTGATAAAGGGATCCTTATCTCATTATGCAGCAACTCTCTTTACTCTAATAATGCTTTTTTTTTTGCTTTAAAGTCAACTTTCTCTCTTCTATTAGACTACATTTAATGAATATTTGCTTTCATATCTTTTTACTTCCAAGCATTCCCTGTTGTTTATTTAGGGCTATCTCTTACAAATTTCATATATTGATTTAAAAGAAAACTGACAACATTAGTCTTCCCATCATCAAATTTTAGTCCATTTAAATTTATTGTTTTAGTACATTTAAATTTGTGGTTTGGATTCTATCATATTATTTTATGCTATTTGTCCTGACTTTTCTGTATACATTTTCCTTTCTTGCCTTATTTTGGGTTATTTTTTCTCTTACTCATTTCATTTGTTCCATAGATTATTTAGAAAGTTACCCTCTCTGTCTAGTCTGTTAGTGGTTACCTCAGGCATTCTAACATGCTTCTCTGCAAAGTCTTAGTATTTCTGCCCTCCTCCTGAGGACTGCTAGAGCTTTGAAATGATCGAGGTGCATTATACCTCCCAACTCATGTGCTACTTTTGTACAATATTTTTTCTTTTTTCTAAACTCCTAAATAGATATTTTTATTGCTTTTATACAATCAACCAGACCATGATTGTTCAAATTTATGCACATAGTTTTCAATGTTTATTTCTCACCATTTCTTCATACATCTCAAACCTTCCATCTGGAACAATTTTCCTTGTGCCAAAAATACATCCTTTAAAATTTCTTTAATGTGTGTTGCTAGGAATTTTGTCTTTCAGATTTTGTGTTCTATTTTGTCTTTATTTTGCTCTCTGAAAAAATCGTTTTCCTGTATATAGAATTCTACGTCAACGTTCCTGTCTCTAATCACACTGACCATATTATTTTCGTTACTTCAGGCTCCCCCTGCTTTTTTAGAAGTCAGCTATCAGTTTAATTCCTGTTCCTTTTCCTTTACCTCTGCCAGCTTTAAATATCTTGTCTTTGTCTTTGGTTTCCTTCAGTTTCACATGATGTGCTTCAGGTGGACTATTTGTCATTTATCTTATTTGTAACTGGTTGGAGTTCTTGGATTTGAGGTTTGATATATTCCAACAATTCTGAAAAATTATCAGCGATTATCTCTTCAAATATTTCCCTTCCACATTTTCTCTATAATATTCCCAAATTAGCTGTAAGTTAGTATTTTCTATTCTAGCCTCAAGGTCTCTTAATCTCTTTTTTATATTTTTCATCTCTTTGTCCCTCTGGACTGAATTTTAGAAAATTTATTTGAACCTATCTTCCAGTTTGCAAAATCTCTCTCCAGTTGTGTCTCATACACTGTTTAACCCATATAAAATCTACCCTAGCTTTTGCCATTCTAATTATTAGACTTTTTATTTCTAAAAGTTCTATCTAATTTTTTTCCTCATCTGTTTGGTTATTTTAAAAATACATTATTCCTCACTCATATTTTTTTTCTTGCTGAGGAAGATTGGCCCTGAGCTATCAACTGTGCCAATATTCCTCCGCTTTCTATGTGGGATGCTGCCACAGCATGGCTGACGGGTGGTGTGGGTCCACATCCAGGATCCAAACCTGTGAACTTCTGCCTCTTTTAAACTTAACTACTATGCCACAGGGCCAGCACCACATTGCTCATATTTTCATGTTGTTTTTTGTGTCTTAAAACATACTGAACACTTTTGTATTAACCAAGTATCTGATGATTCACACAGCTGGAGTGTGATGCTGTTGGCTTGTTCCTTCTCACTCTTATTAATGATGCCTAATTTCCCTGTGTGGCTTTGTGGGTTTGACTAAGTGCCACTCATCTTCTCTGAGGTTCTTTTACTGTGGAAATTCTTTGAGGCCTGAGTTGAAGCTCAGGTCCTCCAGAAGAACCACACCAGCCACAAAGCAGGGTTTTTTGACCACTAAATAGTTTGAAACCTAGCTCTAATCCTTTCTGAAGGGTGGCCTCTGCTTAAAAATTCTCAAGGAATTTTCTTCCTCTTCTGCATGGCACCAATATCAAGGCAGGCAAGTTCCCTTGCTGTTCTCATAGTCGTCACTTGTCCTTGTTCTGACACTGTATCTTTTGGGGTCCCAGCTATATAGATGTTTCCATGACACTCATCCCTATAGGCGGGCCCTAGGTTTGCTCGCCTCCCTCCCACAGTGTGAGCAGCTGCCAAACTGGAGGCTCATGGTCCCCGATTCAGCAGACCTGCTGCTTACTTCCCAGGTTCCAGCTTTCAGCACCGTTTTGGCTTCTGTGTGTCTGCCAGCAACGGCACTCCGTCAATGGCATGGTGGGTGCAGAGGAAGCCGCTGGAGAGCACAGGCCAGGACCTCACCCTCACTTTGACCAGAGCTCTGCTGAGTCGCATTTACTTCCTTCCTTTTTCAAGTAGGGTTTCAATGGCAATAAAAGAGAGATTTCTCTACCTAAAAACTGTTGAAATGTTGAAAAACATCAATTGAGGTCATCTTAAATGTCCTGTTCCACAATTATATTTCACAGTTCTGAGGAGTTGGCCATAATTGGATGCTGGTGCATCCAACATGTAATTTTTAACCTCAGACTGCCAGACTGTGAAGCCTGTAGCTCTGAGAAATGGTGAAGCTATCACTGTGTTTCCTGATGAGAAGTGGCCCCAGATGCTCTCCGGCAGCTGCGGGTGGCAAGAGTGTGTGCAGATGTGGGAGCGTGACATGGGGAAGCACCATGAGCACTGCACTGTTGGCTGCCATGAGCCATGCCTGAGGCCTGGCACCAGTGTGGTGGTGCTTGGTCAGCACAGTGTCCAAGGGAAACACTACCACTGGGCTAATGTACAGTGTGGTTAGCAGTGTGTGGTCAAGCAGGGTGCCTCTGGTCCAGTAATAGCCCTGCACCCAGATACCTGGAGTCCTGGCCTCTGTGTAGATCCTCCAGAAGCAGTAGGTGGTGAGAGCTGTGCATAGACAACTCGCATAGAAAGCACAAGATCCAAGTGTGGGTGGCAGTGACCAGAGAGCCACAGCCTAGCTCCGTGCCCAGGCTCAGCTGCAAGATACATGAGGTCCCTCGCTCCTCCCACCTGGCATCCTGCCACCCCCTGAGCCAAATGAGAAATGTAAAGAAGAAGCAGGCCACCAGCCAGATGAGGTCTACTGCCTTCCAGGCTGCCTTACAGGGCATGAAGGAGAGTGAGTGCAGAGGATAAGTGACTGCCAGGCGGGTGCGTAGCACAGTGGCCATGAAGGACAGTGTGGTGCTGCTTTGGGCAGCGCCGACAGCGTCTATGAGAACACCACAGGTGATGCAGCCCAGGCCTTGCTGCCCAGGTTTCTGGAGGAGATGAGCATGTGGACGACAATGTAGGCCAGATCTGAGAGCAGGACTTCAGCCACAGCGGGCAGTGGGGCTCCTGCTGCAGCCTCTGGCTCTGCAGGGTGGTCACTGGGGGTTTGGAGCCAGCTCAGCTGCAGCCGGGAGGCTCGAGGGAAGGGTGAGGCAGAGCAGCACAGATACTGGCATGCTGAGGTCCCTGAGGCTCACAGAGGCACTGCTAGCTGCCTGGGGTGTGCAGGAGGGCTTGCTGGTGAGTCAGCCAGAGTCTGGTCAGGCTGTGGTGCCCAAGGGGCAAGGTGCCCACTGGCACCCATGCTTCCTGGAAGCAGTGGCAAGCTTTGTCACTGGTGGTTGGTTCTGTACCTGCCCAGAGGTGGCTGTCCCCTGCAGTGGCCCTGACGGCACCACTCCTCAGCAGAGATGCTGGGCTCAGGCAGGCCTTAGGAATGACTGTGGAACAAAAATAGAAACAACAATGCAAACCTCTGCTCACACATGGCCTCTCCCATTCATGCACATCTCTGCTGGCTGTCCTGCCTGCATGTGTGTGTTGGTATACCTAAATACATCAGCCCATTGCCATGACTGGTTAGTCACTGACTTCTTGATAAATGTCCCCCAAACCTGTCTGGTTGGCCAGCAAGGAGTGTACCATGAATGCTCAGCACATTGGATTCAGAGTCAGGCCGTCCTGCCAGAAGGGAAGGGCAGGTGCCTGCGAGCTAGGATTGCCTGGCTGTGCACAGGGCCTGGCCTCTGTCTTTGGTTGCACATGATAGGGGTCTCAGGAGATGGGCAGGCTGGAGGTGCCCAGATATGCTCACACTCTTCCTCACGGAGCCCTGGGCCGCAGCCCTCAAATCGGGGGGACCCCACGTGTATATGTGTGTATGTCCCTCACCCATTCTACACAGGACCACACATGGGAGAGCACGCAGCTGCCCTTGTGTAAGATCCCTCTGTGGGGGAAGTTCCCTGCCACGGCCTGGCAGACAGAGGCCGGATAGAAGCTACGGGGGAAGAGAGGAAGGTGGGGAGAGAGAAGAGAATGGAAGGCTCATGCAGCTGGAATGTCGCGGGCTGTCCAGGGCTGTGCCAAGTTCTGTGCACTCAGCTGGGGCCCGCAGTGGAGAGGCTGGTGGGTGGTACTCCAGCTCAGGCGAGCAGGCTGCCCGCACTGGAGGGCCTTGCTGTGCGGCCTTGAGAAGCTTCACTCACCTCTCTACATTTGTTGCTTTATCTCCAAAACATGAATGCTGGCCCTGCAGACTTCACGGATATGTTGCAAAGATCCAGAGCTAACGTACCTAGTGCAGTGTGTAGCCTGAGGGAAATGCTCGGTACACGTGAGCCTTCACCTCCCACCGCATTCTCCATTCCACACATCCCCTGGTTATGACCACAGAAAGAGCTGCGCTCACTGCTCTGTGCTCCCGAGACCCTGCCCCCTGCGGCCTTTGCCTGCCGTCCCCTGCACAGCCCGTCTCCAGGCCCCGGCCCTGACGCCATGCCTAGCCTGGGGCTGGACCTGCCAGGGAGCCAGTGCTTTCCTGAGCACAGGCAGAATGCTCTTAGGATCAGAAGGAGGCAGGAATTTTAGACACTGAGCCATGAGAGGGCACAGCCTCGCATTCATGAATGCCACCTGGACCAGCACCAGAGGGTGACACACCAGAACCCTGTGTCCTCCCTCTGCCATGGGCCTCTAACCACATGGGGTGCCCACCGCCTGCCTCCTTTCTCTTTCTCACCAGTGCAGAATCTGAGGACTTCAGAGGAAACTGGCTCTGCCTCTTCTCGTTAACCTTGTGGTCCCAGTTGAATCACTTTGTCCCTCGGGCCTTCCATGGTCCCAGCTGGGGTCCATGATGACAACGCACCTGCCCTGGAGGCCTGCGGTGGGCTACCCAGGAGCTGACACTCACTGCCAGAAGGCTTCTTTCCTAAGTGTGCCCATGGACTGAGCCTCTCGACCTGCACATGTCTGGGGTGAAGTGAAGGGATGTGACCCAGAGAGGCTGGCGGCCCTGGGCTGTCACACTGAGAGAGCGAGGACAGCTGGCATGATGACCTAGGAGTCGGACCCCTGACTCGTTCTTCTCACCTACAGGGCCTTTTCTAGAGCATGAGTGACTCCTCCCTTTAGCGCCAGCCAAAGGCCTTGCTCCCCAGATAGCCCCCCAGCCCAGGGATGTACCCTCTGTGAGCGTCTGTTACAGCCTCTGCAGGAGGAGCAGCAGTGCCTGTGTCTTGAGGGCAGAATACGGTGGAGACTCTAAGGACTCTCTTACCCCCTCTTCCTCCTCAATGCCAGAGGGCTGACCATGCCTCCCCAGCCCTCTGCCAGAACTGGCACCCCCCAGCGTGTCCCCTTGCGCTTCTACTGGCCCCAGGCCTGAAGAGGAACAGAGCACTGTCCCACACATATGTTCTGAGGGGGCCCCTGCCTGCCACACAGCTGGGCTGGAGGCAGGTCGCTCTTGCTGTCAGCCCAGCAGAATGCCCCTCCCAGCCCCTGCCTGTCAGTCTTGCTCCCTGCTGGTACCTGTTCTAGAATGCAGGTTCCCTGGGAGAGGGACACCCATTAAATGACAACCCCCCAGTAAAAACGTGGCTAGGAGCTCAATCCTTCTGATAGCAGTGACAGGAAATAGCTCCAGGGAGACATGAGAGGAGTAACTCCCACGATGAGCGAGCCTCTAAGTGTGAGCAGGAGTCCGCCACACACTTGAGAGTCACTTTATGACCCACAGAGCATCTGAAGCACCCTACTTGTCTCACCTGCCCAGGGCACCCATCCCAGCTGCCCTTTCCGGGGATGCGGACCGGCACAGGCATAGGGTCCCCTGGGGTCAGCTTGGAGGTTGAAATGTGCTGGCCACCATGGGGATGACCTGGCACTGCCCCTTTCTGACCAGTGTCCCCACAACTTTTAACTGCTCTGTCCCCCTCCCTTTTCGACACTCATCACGACCACCTGCTGGCCGGGTGCTCCGTGAGACCACCTGTGTGCCGGCACAGGGCAGGTGTGCAGCGCAGGTTAGTGAGGCTACGTATCACTTGGGAAATAAAATTTTCACCATTTGTGGTGCTGAAAAAGCCTCAGGATGCTGGACTGGCCCTGTCCCAGGACCAGCCAGAAAGCACACTCCAGGAAGCTAGAGATAAACCGAAACTGTCGAAAGACTCGATGCCAATCTATTCAAACTGCCAAATGGACAGGCTCCCAAGTCCTGCCCCCTGTGGAGGAGTGAGCCAAGAGTGACAGCACACAGCCTCACTGTGGAGCATCTACTACCTGCAGGGATGGGCCTAGTGACACACAGGAGCACCACGCTGTGCCTAGAGCTGGCAAGAGGGTTTCCAGCTGGGAAACTGAGGCCCAGAGAGGTTAAAAGTGCCTTGCCTAAGGTCACATTGCAAGAAGACTTAGGGTAAGTCAGAAGCCATCTTTCCCAAGACATGTAGAGTCCCCCTGCTGTGTCTCCCAGAGTTGGCAGTGGGACAGGAGTTACTTACTGTGGTATCAGAATGAAGTTGAGAGGCATGAGGGTGTGCACAATGGTGGGTGGCAGAGATGGCCCTGAGACTCCCCAACTCACACAGCTGCTCCCACAGGCAGCCAGTTGGAAGGAATGATCTAAACAGGGCCTCTTGGTCTCCTGGCAGCAATACAATGTCCCTCAGCAACTGGCCTTGTCACGTGACCAGGCTACAGGAATGAGGCAGTGGAGGGACCCTCCAGCCCAGGCCCTCATTATCACAGGCTGGCTGGGAGCACGTGTGTCAGAGAGAAGCAAGGGGAACTAATACTGCAACTACTAGGTGCCAGGCACTTTTTTAACACATTGTTTCATCTTCAGGAACCCTTCTGAGGATGAGGAAATTGAGGCGCATGTAAGGTCAATGCATTTTCTCAAGGTCACTCAGCAAATAGGTGGCAGAGCATGTGTGTCTCACTCCAAATCATGTTGTTTCCATCCTCAATCCATTAGTTTCCTGGATGGTCTTCCTGCCTCTGCCTTCCTAGTAGACATTGTTACTGGCTCTTCATCATCATTACCATTTCCATCAGCATCTCAGTCAACACATCTACATCATCACCGTTATTGTCACCACGTCATCATTACTATCACCATCATCAACCTCCTCACCATCCTCATCATCACCATCATCACCGTCATCACTATCACCAAAATCTTCCTCCTCCTCACCAACGTCACCATCACCGTGACATCACATCATCAGCATGTTGCTCCTACGTTAAATAAAACTCTCCACCGGTTTTTCATTGCTCTCAAGATAGACTAAGATCTTTGTCCTGATAGATGAGACCAAGTGCAGCCCATCCCTTGTCCCTCCCCGTTCAGCCTTCTGCTCCAGCTCCCTTGCCTTCTTTCCACTCCTTAAAGGATGCATGACCCCTGCTGTCTGGGAAAATTGCTACCCTCTTTGCATATCAGCCAGATGTCAGTTAGAAAGACTCTTCTGGCAAATGTCTCCTGATCCCTAGAATGGACCACAGTTCTCTGTCTTATACTCACATATTGCCCTTTATTTCTTTTATACCATTTACCACAACTTGTCTTAGTGTTTCCCTGTGTTTGTCACGTCTAACTTTGCTATACCTAGTTGACTCTGTCCTGTTCACCGGCTCACCCCCAGTGCCTGTCACACAGAGGGGTCGTGTAAATGCCAGACTGAGGATTAAAATGGCTCGTCCTTAAGGCCAGTGGATTTAAACAACTGAAAAAGAGGGCGAGGAAACTGCAGGTGAGAGACTCAGCTTGAGCAGAGCTGGGTGGATCAAGGTCCTGGCACTGCCAAGGCCCTGCATGTGGGCAATGTTGTTGTGGCAAGAAGGAGGGAGGGAGGCAACCGAAACAGCAGTGATGAGACAAGACTTATCATCTACAAGGATGGAACTGACATGCAGATGGAAGATGGGCTGGAGCAGGCCTGGAAGCAGGAGGAGGTCTCTTTGTGACGGGCCAGATTTAGATTTATAGAAGAGAAATCTCCTCCAAAGATGGGTCCTGAATTGACCTTTCCATCGGTAGATACAGTGCTTTTCAGGAACTTTCCTTGAGGTCCTAGAGATCTTGACCATATTGACATCTTCTGAATTAGCGGATTTTCAATCCATATCAAAGAATGTTGCAATGTTGTCTGCATCTCCTGGTTAAACCCAGATTTGTATTATAATTGAATAACATATATTGAGGAAACATAAACTAAAATTCTGATAGTTTCTGTAGCCCCTACTATTCTATCTCTGTGTTCAGTTGTTGGCCTGACTCTCCACCACACTGAGCTCCTTGAGTGCAGGGTCGGTCTTGTTTGCATCCATGCCCAGTTCCCACTTCCGACGGTGGCTGCTGGCTCAGCACGCCTACCCAGGGAATCTGGGGATGCGTGAATAAATGGATGACGGTGCGGGAGGCTGGGGCAGGAAGACCTCAGTGTTTGGTCCTCACTGCCCACATCACACCTGAGTGCCTCCTGCTCCTCATGGTGGACTGACATCCCACCTGTCCACATCCTAGCATGTCCATCACTCTTTCTCCAAAGGGTAGTCAGAGGAACTCTTTGTTCGTTCACTCACTGGGGTAGTGAGTAAGTTTTATTTCATTGGATTTTAGCAAGCAGGTGACACCTTTGAAAAGCCTCTTTAATCCATACTCATAGTTCTCTTCGGACCATCATGTCCATCCCCTTCCAGAAGCCTCCCAAAGGTTCCAAAAGCCCTGGAAAAGCACCCTGAAAAGCTGCCCCAGCTGAAGAAGCCCTGTGACTGCTCCTCCCCTATGGCAGCCGCCCGCCGCCCTCTTGAGCACCCGTGCCCACGTCTGCCCTGCCAGCCCACCCCTGGCCGTCTCCTGGCCAGGCCCACCAGCTCATCCCTCCAGCTGCTCCCAAGCCGCCCCCTTCCGTGGGCTCACAGTCCTTTCGATCATGTTAGCCTGCTGCTTCCTTTATGACTTAGTTCACACTTGGAATTTATTTTGTTCATGTATTTAATTTTAAAGATTAATATACAACACTTTGTTCTTTTGTTATCACTGTGAACTATTTTAAATATATTGAAAAATTGAAAAGTGCAGAGAGATTCAAATTAATAAATGCTCATGCATCCACTATCCAGAATTAACAAATGTTCATATTTTACCATATTTGCTTCCAATCATTTTTATGTAACATTTCAATATTTTATATATACATAAATATATATAAAATGTATGTTTTTTATAAAATATGTGTTATACACATACATTACACACATACATTATAGATAAATATGTTTTTTCATATAACAACACATTTCACATATGGTAACAGTCTCCTTTGTCACTATCCTCTGGTCCAGCCCCTCCCTACCTTCCTAGGGCAGCACCTACCCAGAATTCGCTCTGTGTTCCTCCTGTTCATGTTTTTGAACTTTCACTGCAAATGTATGATCCCCAAACTGTATACAGTATTGATTTCCATGTTTGGTATTGTACTGTCATTTTATTCTGCTATTACATTTTTCACTCAATATTACACCTTGCAGGCCAACATTGTTACCACACAGATCTAGCCCATTCTATGAAGATGCCCCAAAGCAGTCCATTCTCTGAGCACATCACCACTTTCCCCTTTGCTTGTTGATGGCCATTATGCCATTTCCACTATACTACAAGCAGAGCAGCGATGAGGAGGCTCCACCAAGTCTCTGGATGTGCACACGCGCTGTTTCTCTAGAAGTGTGACTGTTCTATCATGAGGAATCACACATTTGTCAGAATTTTCCTGTTTCTGACAACATGCAGGTCGGGGAGGGGTACCCTTCATTCTGGAAAGGGAAGGTAACACTGCACATAGTCCCATCTGAGGCCTGATGCCTGGACGAGCTGTGTGACCCCAGGTCACATGGAGGGCATGTGCACAGGGAGCCCATGTAGGGGAGCGGGCTTCTCTCAGCCCTGCCTCCCTGGCAGCCCTGGCCCATGCCCAAGCTGAACATGAGCTGTCTTCTGCACTGCCTTAGAAACAGCTTGGAGTTGGGGCAGGTGGGGTAATGGTTAGGGCTCTGATCGACCAGGAGCAGGACACAGGGGAACAAGCTGCCAGCAGACCTGGGCTTGAGTCCTGGCCCTGTGCTCCCTGTGTAAGGCTCGCTTTTCCTTTGATTCAGTTTCCTCACCTGCAAACTGGGAATGCTCATAGTTGTTAAGATGACATGTGGGAGGCAGGAAAGGCATCTGTCCTGGTGGCAGACATGCCATTCCCTCCCCTGAACACCCTCAGTAGCAGCCCAGATGCTGAGCACCCCGTCCTCTCCAAAGGTCTTCTCATCTCCCAGCGTCCCTGAACACACTTCTCCTGCAGCTTCTCAGTAGGCAGCCCCCTCGTCCTCAGACCCAGCGCCTGGTATGCCTGGCTCCCACCCAGGTGCCACTCTTGGGTTCTGCAGTGCCTTCACTCCTGGGTGCCACCTTTGAGACCCAGTCATCATGCTTCTCTGCCCCCCCCCATTCTGTCCACTTCCTCCAGCTTCTCTTCAAAATTCTCAACATTTTCCTCTATGTCTCTGACTATATTAGGGAGAGGCACACTGCATATTGCTTTTTCTTTTCCCAGCTTTTCATTGTGGTGATACATACATAACATCTCAACAGGAGGCCAAGTTAGAGAAGGAATTTCATCAAAATATCTGTGGATGTGGCTTTGTCTAATGGAGTGAAACCTAGTGAAATTCATGCAAGGACCATAAGTTCTTGAGACATTTGTGTCAACAGAAACACTGCTGTCTTGTTCTGGCAGGGGCAAAGAAAGGACAAAATGAAAGCACAAAATGACCTCTACGAGTGGGAAGCAAGCTGAGAGAAATTTTCAAGTGCAAATGTGTGCTATCATCCATAAAAAAGAACACGTGTCCGCAATTATCATTTTCTTCACGACTTTCACAATGTCTCCATTATTTCAAATGAATTTAGAACGACATTTTTAAGTTCTTCTTTAAAATATAGTAAGTATAATTGCAGGCATAATTCATAATAATTAGAAATTAATTTAGGAGTAAATGACCTATACAGAAAAATTTAGAACTCCATGGAAATCTCTGAATACTACAATTGTTCTCATAGATTTTGAAGATTTCCTGCTGAGGTTAAGGAAACATTAAAGGGCAAGAAAAGTAAGGAAGAAGGAAAGAAAAGCAAACAAACAAAACAGTTCAGAGAGTATAAAAGGATTGAGTATTCAAAAAATGACCAAGGATGACCAAGTGTCCACAGGGCAGAGCCAAGAGTCCCAGAGAATTTCCCCAGGCCTTGAAATCTAATGGAGTTTGCCCAGTAGGATATACAGACTTATGGACCAGTAACTCCTTTTTACTTTCCATCTTCCCTCCCTCTCCTTTTTGAACAGGAATGTCTGCAATTGTTATCCTATGCATGCCCCAGCATTGTATGTGTCCCAACATACAATGAATGTTGGGGTAAGTAGCTTCCTTAGTTTTCGAGTCCACAGACAGGGAAGACTTGTGCTTAAGAGCTGTATGTAATGTCTTGCAGCTGGGAACGTCATCCTTACCTGACGTGGAAGATTTAGATGATGAGACTTTAGACTTTGAGCTGATGAGATAATGATACTTAGATTTAGATGATGATGTTGTTTTGCAAACTGGCCTCTACACGGAGGGCAAGGAGAGACCAAAGAATGAGGCAGTCCACTCCAGATTGGTAGGTGGCAGGTTTAACAAACAAGGGAACTTATGAGGCTTGTCTTGGGCAGCTGCAAGATGCGTAGATTTCCACACCTGCCCACCAGAATCTTAAAAGTTTATACAGAGGCCTTACCCGGGTTCAGTCATGTACATGGTCCAGATGGTCTCAACACCACATTACTCTCTCAAGGCTGTGTCCTTGGAGCAGCTCCTGCTCTGGGAACAGTGGGCAGAGCGTACATTCCAAGGACAGGGGAGGGGGTGAGGAGCCTCTGATTGCCAGGGTCCAGCTCACAGGTCAACCAGCAGTGACATCCTCTAGGTGACCTCCTCCAACAGATGAGACTTTGAATTTTGAGTTGATACTGTCATGGGATGAGACTCATGGGAACCTGGGGATGTAGGGAATGATTTTGCATTTGGGAAGGATATGAGTCATTAGAGGCCAGAGGTTGGAACCCCCAGTGACCCACACCCTTGCATAATTCCCTCCTGCTGAGTGTGAGAGGGGCCTGAGAGTACGATGAGATATCCACCCCACAATTATGTCATACTGTGTTGCATGAATGAGTTTAAGAAGGGGATATTATCCTTGGTGGGACTGACCTAATCATGTGGGGGTGGGGAGGGGGTTAAATGAGTGCACTGGATCTTGAAAGCAAGTTGGAAATATTTGGTAACATTATATACGCATCTGACCTTTGACCATTAGTGTATATTCCTGGGCATATGCCGTAACTGCCCTGATGTCTCTGCCATCAAACTGAGGCCCCCCGGACCGAGGGACCCTATGTGCCCTCTGCTTCCCCCATCAGCCTGGGGCTTCCCGGTTATGACTGCCTTCCACGGACCTGAGGCTCCGGCTCTGGGCTCCGGGCGCACGTGGTACGCTGCCTTCTCCAGCTACCCGCGTGGGCTGCAGGCTGAGGCCCTGGTCCAGGTCGGGGGCAGTTCACCACGGAAAGAGGCAGTTGCCCGTCAGCCTCCGGGCGGCACGCGCCGCGCTGTCCGCTCATCCCGGACGCGGACCGGCCGGATGGCGAGGGCCAGGGTTCCTGGCTCAGGCGCAGGATGGCGGGGAGCCTGCGCTCTGACCGGGGCCCTGCTCTGGGGGCACCTACAACTGCTGTGCGCTCAGTCACCCACGAACACTACGAGCGGTGAGTGGGTGGACCCGAGTGAGGGGAGCAAGTCGCCCGCCTCTCTTGTGTTCTCCCCTCACGCCACCCTCCACAGCAGGCAAGAGGACCTCTACGTGGCCAGTCCGGCTTTGGAGTCCCTGAGTCCCCGGGAGGCATGGGAGGTGGGGGCAGGGAGAGCCGAGGCCAAGGAGACCAGGGCGCCTCCTCTTCCGGGCCGCCTCTTTGCCTCTGGAGCTCAAGCTTCCTCAGTCCAAGGGCCAAGGTCCCACACTGTCCCCGGGGGCCTGGCCCTGCCGGCCCCCACACCCTCTTCATTTTAAGAATGGGGAAGTACTACTTCAGAAGGGGAATTGTGAGGCAGAGTGTGTTCCATTTGGCCTCAGTCTCCCTAGAATAGGGGGCTAAGGTGGGAAGGGTGCAACCACTTAATCATCAGTGGCTCTGAGCAAGTAGTGTCCCTCTTTGCGCCCTCAGTTTCTGGGACCTCAAACACTAGTGTGCCAGTTCCGGGAAAGAAGGTCTGGGGAAGTGTCTGGGAGCACTACCTCCAGCTGGGGCCTCTGCCCCGTGTGCTGTCCTGCCCCTCCACAGCTGCCGCCCCTCCAGACCCATGGGTGGCTCCCTTTGCACTGCTGTCATTAGCAAAGCTGGGGACCCTTTGTCATGTGGGCCACCCCCCTCACCCTGGGCCTTAGATTCCCCAGCTGTGAAGTGGGAGGAGGGGCCGTGGTGGCCCTGGGTCCTGTTGATGCTGACATTTGGAGGCACCAAGGCTGGCGTCTGCAATGCGGGTGCCTCACGGCTGGGCTTGTCTCCACAGTGTGCGGGCAGCCTGGAGTCACTGAGAAGATCTACCATGGCGAGGACGCCCCTGACGAGCGGTGGCCGTGGCAGGCCAGCCTGCTCTTCCGTGGCCAGCACATCTGTGGGGCCTCCCTCTTTGATGCCCAATGGGTGATCTCTGCTGCCCACTGCTTCCAAAGGTGCATCTCCCCCATGGCCCAGCTGCTGGGGAGGGCTGGGGGAGGGAGCACAAGATGGACAGGACAGAGGAGGTGAGGGGTGTCCTAGGCTTCTTTCCTAGGCTTCTTTCCTGGGCTTTGTTCTGGGATGGCTTGCTGCCACCAGGTGTCTCTGTGTGTGCTGTTGCCCCTGCCTTTGCCTCAGCAGTCCCCTCTACCTGGACTGCCCCTGCTCACCACCTGTCTCCAGTCTCCTGAATATCTGACTCACATCTCCTAGGACAGAGGCCATTTATTTCATCGCTCCCTCTGGGGATGCACCTGTCCTGCCCCCTCCTCACACTTTGGTAATACTTACCAAGATGGTGTGATTGTCTCAGCCATTTATATGGTACTTTTAAACAGCGAAGTGGAAATGAACTCTAATTGTGATGATCAGTAAATACTGGAAAGCGGACTTTAGTTCCAAAGTAACTGCTCCAGCCCACTCCTTATCTTCCCTAAGCCTCAGGAATCTAAATCCTGTTCCCACTCAAGGTGCACTCTGGTTTCTGCCTCTTGCCCAGCTCTGGACAGTCCCACAGGATCGCAGTGGGCCTCGGTTTCCTCTTGTGCAAATGGTAGTGCAGTGTCCCTGGCCACGTGCTCGGTACAGGCTTCAGTCTGTCAGTCAGAGTGATAGACACAGGGCCCCCGCTTCCCAGGGCTGGGGAGCATCAGTCAGGGCCTGGTGTGGACAAGCACTTTGCCCCTGCCAACCAGGCTGTCCGAAGGCCATTTCCAGCACAACTGTCAGAGGCTTCCCTGGATCCTGACCACCTGCACACTCCAGTATGTTCCTCTCTGGAGGTATCCTGGGACTCTGCATGTCTAACCAGCACCTGACTCTTCCTGTCACTTCTGTAGAACTGTGTGTCTAAGAGGAGTTATGGTCCACACTATGCCCACAGGCCAGAGTGAGGCGAGAGCAAACAGCCTTGGTGCTGGGGGACGGGGTTCAGACGCTCCAGGGAGTAGGCCATTGTTGAGGTGCGTCCTGGGCTTACTCGTGCCTAGAGTGTGTAGAGAGAATGCCACACTCCAAGTCTGGAGGCCAGAGCTGCGAGCATCAGCTGGCATTGATACCCCACTGGGTTCTATTCATTTATTCAGCACCCATGGGTGCCAGGCCCCATGTGAGGCCCCCTGTGGGGATGTGGAGATGCAAGACCCACCTTGAAACTTTTGTCCTATCAAGAAAGAGACACTGTGGGTACTGTGGTGCAAGACAGAGTGGCCAGACTGTGCAAGAGTGTAGACCCTGAGCCAGCGTCAGGGGAGGTGCCATGGGTCCCATCAGAGGAGGGACTGGAGCTGGAGAGGCCTATGGGAGAAGGACTTGAGCATGTGGAGTCTGGTAGGGGACAGCACAAGCAGGACGTGTGGGTCGGAAAGTTGTTCGTGTCCCAGAAACAAGAAGTCCAGTTCCACATACTGCTCTATTTGCTGCTCAAAGACCTGTTCAGTACCAGTCACCAGATGGGGACCACCTCTCAGAGGAGTAAGCGTGTGAGGACTGGCAAGGAGAGGGATGGATCATTCTGAGCTGGGAAATGGGGTCTTTGAGAATCACTCCAGGCTGTGGGACCTTCCAAGGGTTCTGGTCAGAGCTGGGAATAAGCCACGTCTCCTCCCTGTAAAATGAAGGGGTACACTTTGCTGTGTCCCCAGTGTTTCATTCCAGCATGAAGATTCTCTGCTCCTTTGATTCTGGGGCATGTTGGGAAGGCCATCAGAAACTTTCAAAGGACCGATGTCCTGATGCTATGGGCAGCAATCAAACCCCTGAAGAGAATATTAGTAAGGGAGGAAAGAGAAATCTCTGGAATAATGGTGGGGTCTCGTTGCTTACTGGGGGCGGGGGGAGGGGGCAGGCAGTCAGTGTGAGGGTGCTGGCTCAGGACTCAGAGAAAGTGGGTGATAACGCAGCCTCCCCACAACAGGTCCCATCAAGCAGAGGACTATCGGGTCCTGCTAGGATACCACAAGCTAGAAAAGCCCACCAAGCACAGCATGATGATGACAGTGTATCGACTCTTCGTCCACAATGACTTTAACAAGAAGTACTTCATGTCGAGGGACATCACCCTGTTGCAACTGCATCGGCCTGCAAAGTTTACTTCCCACGTCCTCCCTGTCTGCCTCCCAGGGGCTAACATGACGGTGCCTGTCCATTCCTCCTGCTGGGCTACTGGCTGGGGGATGATCACCGAGGACAGTGAGCAGGGGAGGGGCGGGTGAGGAGGGCAAGGGCTGAGGAGCGGGGTGGTGCAGTGACCACTGCGGGCCCTTCCATCCCTGAAAGCGTGTCCTTCTTAGCTTCAAGTTTCCTTCAGTCCATGGTTCAGAAAGTCTGAGCATCTCTAACTTTTGGAATCAGGAACCTTGGCTCTCTGATTCCCAGACAGACAGGATTCTTCCCTGACTCCCAAGTCCTGCTTGGGTCAGCCCCCTCCAGGGCTTCATCCAGCACCTCTTGACAGCTTCCAGTGCCACGGAAGGTCTGTGGGGTTGCAGGAAGGAATGAAGGCAGGCCTGCTCTCTGGCCTGGGAGGTGAAGTTGGGGCGTTTATGGCTTAAGGTTTACCTCTGTGAACCTCACTTCGTTCATCCCTTAAATCAAGAAAAACCTGTTCCTGTTCTGCCAGTTTCCTGGGCTAGTATATTTTTAGACTGAGAGAGCAGAAATTTTGGGCAAAGATTTTTGTACAAGGGTGAATGCTTGTGATTTAGGAAAATACAACTTTGAGTGAAAAGAGTAGAATGAACTTTGGCATGACTTATAGGATCCTGACCTGGCAGAGTGTCTCCATGGACAGGCCAGTGCCAGCATCCCAGCTCCTGGCCTCTAAATGTCAGTCACACTGCCTGGTCATGAGAACAGCCAACCGTCCAACATTTCTAAAGACAGTCTCCTGGGATGGACTGTCATTCATTAAGAACCACTGGCAAAGCAAGGAGAATTCCCCAGGATGGGTCAGAGTGTAAGAGCTGGAGCAGGAAGGGAAGTCATGGGCTGGAGCACCCACCAGGAAAGGGAGCAGCTGAAGTCAATGAGAGACTCGTCAACACCCTCCCCTGCCTGCGGCTGCTGGGCCTGAGCTGCCCCCGAGGTCATATGAGGGCCGTTCAGGGCAGGCACTCCATAGTAGTCAGCTGTCACCGTAACACTGTGCTGCTGTGTGGGGACACCAGGTCAGACCTGTGAGCGATATCTGGAGATAGAGTCCACATAGAAAGTGCCTACAGACCAGTTGCTCCTTGAGGCAGGGCCATGTCCTTCTTGTCATGGTACCTGTCTCCACCTGGCGTTCATTAGGTACATCAGTGCTACACCTTGGCCAAGCCAGGACTCCCAGCTTCCACCCTCTGTGCCTCTACTTCTATTTCCACATAGCCAGATTAACTGTTTTTAAAATGTAAGTAGACCCTCCAGTGGTTTCCCATTGTGCTTAGAATGAAACCCAAACTCCATGTCCTGGTGAGGAGGCCCTGCTGGCTCTGGACCTGTTAGGACTTTGCCTCCTTTTCGTCACCTCCTACTCTCACCTCACTGCAGCTACAATGACCTCCCTCCTGGTCCCTTCACTGCAGGCCTTCACCTTTGCTGTCTTGTCTGCCCTGAACATCTTTTCCCCTCATCTTTGCAAGTCCTCTGAGAGGCTTCCCCAATCCTGCTAGCTAGAATTAGTAGCATCCCCACTAGCAGGCAGGTTAGAGGGGGAGCGAGCTTCTCTCCCAGCTCCACCCCACGTCTGACCACCACCTGCTCCCTGCAGCTGTACTGCATCCGCCCCGCCAACTGCAACAGGCAGAATTGGGTATCATGAACAACGACGCCTGTAATATGCTTTTGGCGGATCCAAACTCCGGTCAACGGCCTGTACAGGAGGATATGATATGCGCTGGGGACTTGATGAAAGGAAAGTCCGTCTGCCGAGTAAGTGAGAGCGGCTCCATCTCTCCCGTTGGAGATCAGGCTGCCTCTCTTCTCCTGTGACATCTGTCCTCTCTCCCTCTGTGTCTTCTCTAGACCCTGCCCCAGCCCTTGACTTCCTCTTCCTAAGCCCACCCCAGCCTGAATGTCAGAGCCGAGGGGCAGAAGCCCCCAAAGAGTACTAGTCCATTCCATTCATTGTCTTCATATCTTTTAAAAAACTGTGTTGAAGCATAACATACATAGAAAAGGGCCAAATTTACAAATGTACTGTTTGATGCATTTTTAGAAATTGACTCACTCACCTCCCCAGCACCCAAAGGGTCCTCCTCATACCTCCCTCCTGTCACTGACTACCCGAGAATAGCCCTGCCCTGGCTTCTGAGCTCCGTGGGTCGGGTCGGGCTTTAGATAAACGGAGTCACACAGGCTGCACTGTTGTCCATCTCTCTCAGTCAATGTTATGTTTGTGGGATTTACCCATCTTGTGTGTAGTTCATATTGTCTATCTTATTGCTGGACAGTATTTCCTTGTGGGAATGTGCTGTAATTTTACTTATCCATTCTAGTGTTGGCGGCATTTGGATAGTTTCCACTTGAGACCATTACAAATAGCATTGCCGTGAACACTCCAGCGTGTGGGTTTAGTGCACATGGGCTCCGGTTTCGGTTGGGTATAAGCTTGGGAGTAGAATTACTGCGCCATCAGATGTGCACAGGTTCATCTCTCATAGATTTCAGCCAGCCGCCTCACACCTGCGGGTGCCCGTCCGCGCTTCCACCAGCAGAGGGCGCAAGGGCAGACCGCTCCACGTTGCTTCGTGTTGTCCACCATTTTCTTTTTAACCATTGCGTGTGATTTTTAATTTGCATTTCTCTAGTGAATAATGAAGATAAGTGCTTTTTCATATGTGTATTTCCTTTTTTGTAAAGTATCTCTTCAAGTTTTTTGCCAAGATTTCTATGGGATTGTCTGTCTTTTATATTGAATGGTAGGCTATAGGTGCATTATGGGATATATGTATTCTGAATGACTTCTTCCACTCTGTATAACCCTCTGTTTCATAGTGGGGAAACAGGCCCAGAGAGGGAAGTGGGTAGCCCGAGGCGAGGCGGCGTGACCGTGGTGAGACCTAGAGGAGCCGTGCCCGCCCTGGCGCTGTGGCCCCACAGGCTTCCCCCTACACCCTCCCCTCACTCCCCTCCCTCATCTAGCTCTCTTTCTAGCTCTTTGTCTCTCTCCTTGACCATCTCCCAACAGCTCAGAGACATACTGCTGTGACGCCCCCTCTTAAAACACCCACACACACCTTTTCTCCTCCCAGAACCCTGCCCACTGCTCTGATTCTCAGCCTGCCTTCCTAGCAGTGTTTGCCCAGGGGCATCTGCACTTGTTCTTTCTTGCCTCCTCACTTCTGTCTTGCTTCAGCCCACTCTGTCCCTCCAAAGCACACTCACCACGATAACCAAAGGCCTGGGTCTCCCCAGGCCTGCTGGTCTCACTCAGACCTCCTCTCACTCAACGCTCAGCAGTGCACCCTGCACAGCTTCCAGCAGACTCTGAGGGCTGCCCGTCCCGTGTCTCCTGCTCTCTTCCTCCTCTTTCCGACCAAGGACCCACCAGTCAGCACTCATCCTGCTTTTCTGGCTTCATTTGCTTTTTCCTTAGATGGAGAGAAAGGGTCAGATATGGCAAATCCTGTCTCACCATTTTTTGTCTGTCCTTGTCATACCTTCTGCTGCGTTCGTGTCCTGACTGGTCTCCCTGATTAGCTAGTGCACTGCGCTTGGCTGTGCTCTACCAGCCCCAGACCATCCTGCCATCCTTTTGGAATCTGTATCATATCACATCACTTCCCTGCTGAGTGTCGTTCAGTGTTCCTCCTCCCCTCCCCCCCGCCAGCTTATGGGGGCTGAGGACTGGCCTTGCCAATCCTCCAGCTCACTCATGCCAGCATGCTGGCCACCTCTGCCTGCGTCTTCCAGAGTCAGGCTTGCTCATCCCTCCTGTCTTGGCTCAGAGAAGCTCTCTGACAGCCCAGTTAGAGCAGCTCTTCCCAGTTATTTCCTATCCCCTGGGCGCCTCTGTTCTGCTTCTCACATCTACAGACACGTGTGATGAATTATCTGTGTTGTGTGTCACCTCAGTGTCTCTTGCAAACAGAGGGTGCTTAATCATGTTTTTCAGCAGAAGGCTGGAGGGGTCCCGTGTTCCCTTGATCCCCACTTTTTGGTCTATGAGACAGAAGCATTAAGCTCCATGGTGGCAGGTGCCTTCTTGCCTTAGAGTCCTGCTCTCAAAGTCCCCAGCATTCTCCTGGGAGCCCCTTGGGCACCCCTGCATTTCCAACCACCCCACCCCAACCTGGGAACAGGTATCACCTCTTTTCCTCTGAGCTTGGCATTTTTAAACAAGCTCAACCAAGAAACTGAGGAAAAACTAGAGACCTTAGTAGGTCAAAAACAAAGGCCCAGGTAGGATGCAATACTGGGCTAAGGATTTAGCCGGAGGCCTGCAGGCCAGACCTCCACACCTGCCACAGCTGCCCTGTGCGACCTCAGGTGGTGCCTTCTCCCACATGGGGGTGGGAGGGCAGAAGGCTGGCATCCCATGCCTGGGGTCCTACTGTGTATCCTTGTAAGTCTAAGACTGCCAGTCTGGAAGGCTGCTCAGGGTCCCCTTTGGAGCTTTGTGAAATGGACTCCGGGGCCTCACCCTTGAGATTTTGATCCAAGAGGTCTGCAGGGGGATGCTGTGGCTGGACTTTTCAAATCATCCAGGTGATTCTGATGAGAACAGCTCACTCGCAACCCCACCTTGACATGAGGCCTCCTAAGCTCCACTCTGGAGGGGGACAAGGGCAATCTCTTCATACTGCCCAAACGATGTGTGCCCTTCTATCCTGGTCCCCAAAACTCATGCCCTCTCTTTCTTCAGGGAGATTCTGGGGGCCCCCTGGTCTGCTTCCTCAACAACACCTGGTTTCTGATGGGGCTGTCCAGCTTCAGCGCACCGTGCAATGATCCTGTGGGCCCCAGCGTCTTCTCCAAAGTCAGCTATTTCGCCAACTGGATCAGAGAGAAGCAGAGCTCCTCGCCCAGTCCTGACCCTAGTACTGCTCCTCCTGAGGAACCACCTCCTGCTTTGGGTAACTCTGTTTCTCTGGGCACTGCCCACAAGCACAGGACCTGCGTCATCCTTGTGTCTTCACAGACCTTCCTCCTATGGTGGCTGTCCCTCAGGATTCTGTGACAGACTCCATGGTGCCTTCCCGGCCCTCCCCCAACAAACCTCTGTGCATTAGCGCCAGTGGGTTCTGCGCTCTCCCTAAATGTGTCCATCTCTGCACCCTCCTGTCCATCTGAGCCCTGCTCCAGGCCTGAAAAAATAAAAATAATCAAAGAAGCTTCTTGCTCCTGTTTCTGACCCATCAGAGCAACCCTCCACTTCTGCCCTCACTTCAGGAGGTCTCCCTTCTCCCTGGGCTGGGGTGGGAAGGACAGGGACACTGAGGGGCTGGCTGGCTAACTGGAGCTGAGTCACTCTCCTCAGGAAGTCTTCCAAAAGAGCCAGCACAGCTCAGGGGCCAGAGCCTCAGCCCAAGGAGGAAGTAGCAAGCTCTAGGGCCAGCGGGGTGCTGATCGCCAGTGCAATGGGCACGGGGTCCTCCTGGAGATGAATGATTTGCCCTGAGCTGGGGATGAAAAAGGATCTCTCAGGGCTACAGGTCACAGAGCCTCTGCTTGACAGGTTCTATTTGAAGTAGACTGCGAAGGACCCTGTCCACCAGGCTGAGGTCCAGAGTCTTAGGTCAGTGGTCCTCAGAGCTCTGTTCCAGGGGTCAGCTCTTAGCCTATACCTCCTGTACCCACAGCCCTATCCTTTCCCGGTCTCCAGGGCCCACCACCCCCTGTGGACTTGCCATGGCCTGCAGTGGTTGAGGCTTGGTTCACCCCAGGTTTGCTGGCCCAACACTGAGCCCATAAGCCTTGTCCTGAGCTGCCTCCTGCAAATATGTCTGGGTCACTGAATCTCCGCTAGTCAGCAGAACTCTCAGAAAGTCCTTTCCACCACCTGCACAGGTCCATCTGCACCTGTTACCGCATCAGGTTCATTTTGCCCGCTGCATGATTATGCCAATAAACGAGATGATGAGTTTGCAAAGAGAAAGGGTTTATTCACAAGGCAGCCAAGTGAGGAGATGGGATAACAAGTCTCAAATCTGCCTCCCCAAAACATGGGGATTAGACATATTTATGGGGTAGAGGGGCAGGGTGATCTTAAGTGTGGGGATAGATGATTGGAGGTGAGGAGAGGTGAGGTAATTGATGATCTGCACAAGTGTAGTCAGACTCCATGGCTCTTCACAGGACACATATTCACAAAAAGGCAGCATCACCATGATCTGAGGGTGGAGTTTTTAGCTCCCTGACATCAGGAGGCCACTTATCAGTCATCCATGCATGATGAGTTGGTGGTCTCAACCGGCCTGAATTGGACAAAGAGTTTACTTTCAGTTCCTGAAAAACTTAAGCACTCTACCCGTTACCATGGTGACCCAGGCAGCAGAGATGTTATCTATAGGTATGCTTTAGTAATTCAGTATCTATCTAACTACTTTTGCAAACAGACTACTAACTGAGGACAGTTAAAACAAGTTGGCCCCCAGTTTCAAACCTTTGATCATCAGAGAGCAGCTTCTAGTCATTGCAGGTCCACTGTGTCCACCATCAGGTGTCCTGTACAAATTCTTTACAATCCTGTTGTCACCCAAATAGCCCAGACTCTCACCAGCAGGTGAGAACAGGTGAAGCCACGTGCATGCAGTCACCAGAACCTTGCTGGCTCTATGCCCTCTGCCACTCATGCAGAGATCTCCTCCCCAGCTCAGCAGTGTCCGGAAGTGAGAAGAAAAGCCTTCCCTCTCCTGGTAGCAGCCTCAACTGTGGGCTCTGCAGCAGGGCTGCTGGGCCCAGAGGTGGGAGGCCACACTTGGTCAGTTCAGATTTGGAGCAGTGGCCACCCGCTGTCCCCAGAACTGCCACTCTTCTTCAGCCCATGGTGGCCTCATGCTGGCTGTGCTGGATTTTCTCCCATGGTGACTTCTGCTTTGCCTATCCACAGCCATGTTTCTGTGTGGAGCATGAAGGGACAGGACTATTTGCCCTTCCAGAAGTTCCTTGGGCCCCCATAACTCAGTAGAGGCACATACATTTCCAGTCCACTCTGCAGATCTGCCAAATCACAGCTCAACCCCCGCCCATTTCCCTGTTATCTGGAACCACACTCAGTGCTCAGCATCATTATCCAGGTTGGATCTGTTTTCACAGATCTGAACCTGAGGCCTAACGTGGTCACACAACTCATCTGAGGTCACATGGTTAGTAAACAGTAGAATATGGATTTCAACTTAGATCTCTTAAGAGAGCTGAGAGGTCTTTGTCCTTCCCTTTGGTGAGGCCACACCCAGACACCTTAGGCCCTGTCCAACCTCCTCTCTTGGGCTACCTTTGAGAGGCTTGGGCTGACCTGTCCCAAGTGTGACCCACAATTCCCTCTGGTCAGTGGCAAGGAAAGATATCAAATAGCAAGACCGAGGTCAGGGTAGAGAGCAGATCTGCAGGGCCAGTGAGTGTGGGACTGGGGGACAGGCTGGGAGTGGCGTCTGTAGTGGGTTTCAACAGATCCGCCCCTAGGAGCTCCCAGTGGGCTTCTGGTTTGCACCCCAAAATCAACCTTGGGTGAGCTGGGGAGATGAAAGAAGATATGGATCTCAGAAACCAGAATCAGTGAGGAAATCCTGGAGAACCGCAGGTTCTCTTGCATAGCCTGTGGCTGGGGGAGAGGGAGGGCAAGGAGAGGATGCGCCTGCAGCTCTCTCACGTGTTCAGCTCTTGCCACTCGCCACCCGCAGCCTCGTGGTAAATGCTGCCTAATCCTTCTCGGGTGCCAGTGTGTTGCAGCGTGGCCATGTGTAGGTCTCACCAGCCACCTTTGAGCAGTGCCCTCCATGCCTCTGCTTCTACCCCCAAGGGCAAGGTGTTACTGCCTGGGGAGACTTGGTCCTTCCAGTGTGATGTCTTCTAAAGCTTTAAAATTGAAGCCCCAACTATGGGAATTGCCTTGTGGGTGGCCGTATGGAGAAGAAGTGAAGAATTGGCTCTTCAGGGCTAAAGAATCCGCTCTGGAGCCATCCCCCTCCCCCTTGAACTTCTCAGGACTTCAGCCCTTCTCCAGTGCAGAACATCACACAGAGTGACAGGATGGTAGCTAACCACTGGGGAATATGAACACAAATGCCAGAACAGCCACATTCCTGAGCAGTGTGATTGTCACACAAGAAATACAACAGACTGGACATTATATGTGATTTGAAATAGAGTTATTGAAAGAGATAGACTAAAAATTTTAATGAGCACATATGAAAATCCTTATGGATATAGGAAAATATTATTAGTAATAAGATCCAAGAAAAGAAACCACAGAAAGGGAGCAAGTCAAAATATTCCATATGAAAAATATAATAGTTGAACTATTAGTTGAACTCACAGTAGATGGGTGAATAACAGGATCAACAGAAATGAAAGAAGAATGCAATCATTACTTTGCATGGACATTACAAAGTACGGAGCTGGCACACTTACAGTAGGATGATTTGTGGAGTGTTTATTTACAAAAGAACTAACTGCAAACATATGGTTGGAGTGTAAGGGAAAGAGCAGGTCCAATGCAGGAGCCTGTACCAGCAGCAGGAGCAGAGTGTTTGCCACCCCTGGGCCCTAAGGGACAGGGTGCAAGAGCCTCGGAGAGGGGCTGCCTTGAGAGGAGCGGGGACCTGCAGTTAGGGGACATAGCCAGCAAGGAAACCTCACAAAAAGGGTTTCATGGGGATAAACACCCTGACTGCTCTATGCCTCCTCAGAACTTCAGCTGAGGCTCCCCACTGGCTGAACCCAAGTGCAGCCAGAGGGCACAGGAACCTGCTGATGCCTCCCGCTGCCCACCCCATCCCACGGAGCAGCGGGAGAGTACGAGCGGAGGGCCAACGGGAGATCACTGCTACAGGCGGGCTAGATTATTCCGATCGACTGTCCTCCTAAAAAAAGAAATTACAAGTTTTGATTAATTCATTTAAAAAAATCTTCATAAAGGCATGGAAGAGGTAGAAAGAGAGTAGGAATCTGCCAGGCGAAATTCTGGGGGAAAGCCTGAAATCAGAGTATAACCAAAATATCTGAGACCCAAAGTTGCTTTCGCTGCAGGTGTATTCTTATAGCTCATAATTGGGCTTCAGGACGCATTTGCAGAGGCAACAGGAAAGAAGTTGTATTAGTCAGGGTTCTCCAAAGAACCGGTTGGATATGTACACATCTATCTTAGAGGATAGATATAGAGGAGAGAGAGAGAGACTTGATTTAAGGAATTGGCTCATGTGATTATGGAGACTAGCAATCCAAAATCTGCAGAGTGCGCTGGCAGGCTGGAGACCCAGGGTGAGCCGATGTTGCAGTTCAAGTCTGTATTAATCATATTTTTTATTTTCTGTATTTTATGATGATTTGACACCTTGAGGGGCCTTGCTGGCCAAGGAGAGTCTGCCCCATTCCTAGAGATAATAAACACCTGCAAACACACCTTTCCTATGCAAAGCCACCAGTCCATACCCCCAGCCCCCTCCTTTACCTAACTGTCACACACCAAGCCAATATTTCCCCTGCCCTAAATCACTGCAGGGCTGCTACGTGATAACTGCAGACACCCCGTAGCCTAGAGCCCAGCGACATTATTCCAACTAGCCAATCCTAAGCCATCTCCTTGCCCGGCGTTGCTTTTTCCATGGAAACCACAATAAAGTCTCTGGGCCCTACTTTCCCTCCCCCACCTGTGTCTCCTGACCAAACTGGTGCTCCATCGGGTGGCCCTATGTGGTGCGGCGTGCCGTCTCCTCTCAGGAAATATAAGTAATGAAAATCTTCTCTCAATGGCATTAGCCTCTCTGTGTCATCATTAGTCACCCGCATAAGTTAAAATTCCACAAGTCCATTTTAATACAAAGTCCAAAGGCCACCAGGCTAGACACCCATGAAGAGACAATGTTGCAGTTCACGTTTGAAGGCAGTCTGCTGGCAAATTACCTTCTTGTTCTGGGATAGTTAGTCTTTTGTTCTGCTCAGGCCTTCAACTGAGTGGATGAGGCCCACCCACATGGAAGACAATCTGCTTTACTTGAAGCCCATTGATTTAAGTGTCAATCTCATCCAAAAACACCACCACAGAAACATCCAGAGTACTGTTTGACCAAATGTCTGGACATGGTGACCCAGCCAAGTCGACACATAAAATTAACCATTTTCAGGCTTTGTATGGGAAACACTCCCCACATTACACTGGGATCCCAAAGAGCCTAACAGGATAAGACACGGTGTTCACCCTCAAGCCCAAGAACCTGCCAGCGAAAGGAGAAGACAAAGGAAGGGTAGGCTTGCACCTGCAGTTTGACTGCCAGGGGCCTGCCAAGCAGCATCAAACTGTGAGTCTGGTTTGAGGTGGCCTGTGACTGACAGGGCTCCAGCATCCTGGCAGGGACAAATGCAGTGCTGCTCTAGAGGGTGGGACCCTCCTTCTTGGTGTGAGGAAATCCTCATCCTTAATTTTTTCAAGAATAATAACCAGCATGTGGTCAAACATAACCAATCACAAAAGGAAACAAAACTCCTTAAATAAGAACCAGAAGAAATAAGAGAAAGCAGAAATGGACAAAGATTTCAGACTTGGTAAATGCCCAAAATTATAAAGTACTGGTACTTATTACGCTGTATCTATTAGCTTTTACTGAATAGCAAATGACCTCCAAACTACTGGCTAGGAGTGCCACTTCCAGCATGGCTCTGTGGACCAACTCTCTAGGGAAACTGTGCAGATTATTTAAAAGAAATTGAAGTCTCCAGAAATGGTCCTATGGATGTATAGCAAATGGAGAAAAATTATTCAAGGAAATCTACAAAAACTTGGTAAGACTAGCAAGTCTGTGGTATTTGACCTGCAGCCTGCTTCCTCCCCATCCCCGCCCACCATGACAGAAAGTGCACTCCAGTTGGCTGCAGTGAGGACATAGGGCTCCCTTTCTCTCCAGCTCCTAGTCACAGCATCCTCTTGGGAGGGACAGGATGTCAGCAATTCTCATCCTGCCCCCAGCTGCCTGTTGCAGAGGGAAAGCTCGGGCAAGTGTGGCCATGAGATTGGGGCTCTTTCGTACACCCAGCTCCTACTCTGGCCAAAGGCTCTGCCTTGGGTGTGGCGCACTGAGAACATGGGAGCCCCCGCTGTCCTTGGCCTGGCCTGTGAAGCAAAGCATCCCTGCCAGGATTGGCAGGTCAGGAGGACCTGAGGCTCCCACCCGCTCTACCGCCTACATCATGGAGCGCTGAACTCCTAACGCAGGGTGACAGAGAAGTGTGCCTGTCCCTACCCTCAGCTCCAGAGCTCTCGCTCAGAGATTCTCTCCGGGGAGAGAAGCAGGGCATACAACAGAGATCTGAAGCTCTTCCCAAAGGAGCTGACTTTACGCACAACAGAATGTGGAGAAGTTAAAGCTGAGGAGCTCCTCAAAAGTAAAGAAGCTTGTGGTAAAAAGCAATTAAGAGGAGACTTGTAGATTCATTAGAAATAAAAAATAACTTTTATCAGGCCAGTTGGTTAACCAGAGAGAACCAGGGAGAGAGACAGCTAAGAAGGGCCCTCCTGGGGTCAGGATAAATCTGAAACGTTGACTTCAAAAACCATCCCTGCAGAGGAGCCCGAATCTAACTGGATCAGGCCAACTGCTCCACTGCACATTTCCCACGGCCTGCTGTGCCTGCAGGCCTGAGCCCCCAGGTGCACGTGCTCACCTGGAGCGTGTCCACTCCTGTCCTCACACAGAGGCTTGGTCAAAGAACACAAGCTCAAAGATAAGCATTGCTGTGCCACATGCCTGCAAAGCTGGGCCTGCCCTCCTGTCCTACTTGCTGCCTTCCTCAATAACCAGGGAAAGACCCTGATTCCACAGCCGCTGGAGTGCACATTTGAAGGTAGTCTGTGCTGCAGCCCTCCTCTTGCCACTTCTCAGGACTCCGCCTGGGTGGGAACCTCGGCCATCACCGCCTCTCCCCCAGCATACGCCGCCTGAGCCCTTGGCTACACATCCCCTGCTCATATCTCTTCTCCAATATTCTGACTTGCTATTCTTGTTTCTGGTTCTGCCTGCCCTGGGGGCAATCAGGGCCTTCTGCTCACCATTAAGAAAGCAAGTGCAGGACAAGCACAAAGCTTGTAAATGCTGATCAGTCACTAAGTGACTCAGACCAAGAGTTTTACCAGCGAGCTCTGCCTAGGCCCAGAGTGGTGAAGAATATGCTCACAGTTGCCCACGGGACACAGTCACACTGGCTCAGTGCTCATCTACCATGGCACACACTCCGTCATCCATGAATTAAGCCAGCCTTTACTGGAAGATTCTGGGGCAGGGCTGCAGGGGCCAGGTCTTGAAGGCCCTCGCATGCAGCAGTTCTTTTCTTTTGGTGAAGAGAGATGTCACGAGAAGGTGCTTTGGGGGCAGCTGTGACCTGATTCAGTGACTTCCCGCACTGACAGCCCACTCCAGTGAGCCGCAGGGCCTCCCCGGGCACAGCAAGCCTAGGAGCACATTTCTGAAGTCCTGGAGCAAGAGCCCATGCATTCGTAGGAGATTAACATTTTTGTGTTTTGAGTCACATTATTCTTAGCTTAGGTGTGTGTTTTCTAGATGCTCAGTCATCGGATTCATGGTATAATGTGGCAGACATGTTTTTTATGTGCACTTAATTGTTAAAAAAAATAAGTAAAGAAAATTTAAAGAGTTCTTCCTTTTTCGAGCATATTACCAAAGCAGTGCTTTTACATGTAGCGGGGACAAGGACTTGGGGGCCCTGTGACATACACAAGTTCCCCTGGGGGAGCCTGGTGTCTGTGTCTGATAATAGCAAAAGCCATTTGCTGATAAAGCTGTGGGCCCAGTTAGACACGATTCTAAACCTACACGACTAGGAATCTAAAGAACAAGAAATGAAAAACAACCACCTAAAAACTAAAAATAAATTTCCATGATAAAAACCAAATCCCTCTGAAAATAAATGAACCTAAAATAAATACAATGATAACCTTCAGACGTTGCACTTGCATAAAATGTCCTTCCCTTATTCTTTGTTTGGAGAGCCCAACGCCACCTCTTACAGGAAGTCTTCATCAGCTACCCTAGGAAGAGCTAGTCACCCCACAGAATGTCCTTTGTATACTTTTTTAACAACACTTATGACACTGTAATATATTTGAGTTTGCCCAAGACTGTAAACTTCTTTGGGCTGGGATCCTCATCTTATTTACTTTTTCCAAAAACCTAACGCAGAGAAGATTGTGTTTGCTAAATAATCTATCATAATTAAAAAGTAAATAAAGAAAGAAATGAGATGAAAATTAACAACTCAAAAATCAAATGACTCTAATATAAAAAACAAAAGTCAAAGAAAATCCATGACTAAAATAAATAATAAAAACTAAAAATCAATAATTATAAGAATAAAATACCATGGCAACTAGACTTCTGGTGGTGAACACGATGCAGTCTATACAGACGTCGAAATATGATGATGTACACCTGAAATTTATATAATGTTATAAACTAATGTGACCTCAATAAAACAAAAGAATTCTTATTAAAAAAGTTAAAAAAGTAATTCAGAAATGAAATAATCTTCAAATATGTATGTAATCGAAAATAACTTTGAAGCTAAATGAATCTGAAAATATATAACTGCAGATTTTAGGAAGACGGCGGCAGCTGTTCCTTCTAAGCTGCACAAGTTGCTCCCTGTGTTAGAGAACAGCATCGAGGAGAGAAGGGCAGTGCAGCAGAGGCACTGAGAGCAGAGCCTGAGACAGAGGACAGAGAGCAGAGCTAAGGAAAGGCCCACAGAGAGCCACCACACGTCTGAGCATTTCAGCAACAACAGGGGAGAGCTCTGAGGTTGGAAAACCTATTTAAGTCATACTGCTTTCTACGAATTCAAGAAAACAAATCTCATATAAAATTTAGTAACAGAAAAATATTGATGTTGAATCCCAGGCAATAGTGATACCGAACCTCTTAATCTCAAGTTCTTGTGCCTGAGGCACAGTGAGCCGAACACTGAGACACAGGTGCTGAGACAGAGAAACGCCCCATTCGAGTTGGCCAAGACAAGAAGGCGGGAGCGTGGGTTCACTCATGTCTGCCTTCACCAGAGCAAAAACGCAAGGGAGTTTTCTAGGGCTAAGGGGCTTGGCAGGAGGAGGTTCAGAGAAACAAAGGGGTCACTCCCTGTAAGGCCCTGGGCAATCTGCAAAGGCCGCTTGGGACCAGCCATCTGTGAAGGCAACCTCCCTGAAGGCATTCTCTTTCTCCTGCAAAACAAGCTCACAAATCCTCTGACCCAGGCCACCTCTCAAGTTAAACAAGAAAACAGCAAACTAACAAGATTCATCTACGTCTGTGCTGGGAACAAGGTCAAAGGCCATCCTGCGCTTACAGCGCGTCTACGGGAACCCTCAGGCGCCTGGCTTCAACAGTTCTAAAGGGGGAAGAGGGGAGTAATTTCAGAATGATGCCACTCCAGAAAATGAAAGGACTACTTCTTGATGTATTTCATGAACCTTTTTCCAAAATGTCCTTTTTCCAAAAATGAAGCAAAAGGCATTAGGAAATGCTATAACATATTAAATGATATCACAAACTAGAATTAGAAAAACTCAGAAATAAAAGAACAGACCTTAGGAAAGAACATGAAAAAAATTGAGAAATTCCTTCCTAATGAAGTGTGAAGAAGCAGAAGTGGAGCAGCAGACAGCGCCGAGGAGAAGGGGCGCTGAGGAGGAAGCTAGCAAGAGCTTACAGAGATTTGAGAAAAGTGTCAAAATTGGAAGATAAGCATAGAAGATGAATAATTGGAATGCCTGAAAGAGAAAACCAAAGCAGAGACACAAAATGAAGATTAAAAGTTATAATTCAGAAAACTTTCCTGGAAATAGGGAAATGCTCTCAAGCTGATATTCACAGAGCGCTCTGAGCACTGACTCAGAGTGACCAATGGCAAGACACATTCTATAAGATTATGGAATCATTAGACTTTCAAGAAAAGGAGAAGTCCTTGGGCATCTAGGAAAATAAGAGCAAATGACACCTAAAGGAAAAAACGTCAGGATCTCGTGAACATTTCTGAGGGCAATATTCTGCGTCAGAAGAAAACAGAGTAACATATTTAAAGACACCTAGGGAAATAAGCCGTGAGCCACGGATTTCATAGGTAGAAACACTGATTTACAGACAGACAAATATTGACATCCAAATCATCCTGCAGAACCTCAGGTGATATTGTTCCCAGGATCCCTCAAAGAGGAACGATCGCACTGAAGACCATGAAATGCCCAGAAAGGACATAGGACAGGTGGCATACACTAAATCTGCAACAACTTTGTCCAACGAAGTGTATGTGAGACAGGATGCTCTCTGGCAAATAAAAATGGCAAGCAATAGGATGTATTGGAGTATATGAGGAAGCCATTTGATGTAAACTTCATTCGGCTTGACTTTGTTTTTCCAAAAGGGCCTGACTGACATGGCCATTCAGCATGCAACGTATATCTGCTTTAAACTTTTGCTGTGTCCCAAAGACAAGAACAAATGGCCTCAAGATAAAGGCGCAACTTCCCTCACATTGGCATTTCCTTAAGGATGAGCACCTCTCCCTAGGTTAAGAATTGGTTGCTATGCTCGCCTGTGACCACCCAGGTCAAGACAGCAGACCCGCTACTTACTGAGTCCATCAATCGCTGTGCTGACAGAGCAGTCTCCTGACTATTGCGAAAGGGACGTCTCAATCATATGTGAAACATGTTCTTTGATGGGATATAATCACCCTGTGCACCCCACTTCTTTGGTGCCCTTCCTTCCTTGGGGAAGGAAGGCCCCAGGCTAAGCTAGTCCTCACATTTGGCTCAGAATAAACTCACGTGAAATTTCTCTTGTAGATTGGTTATGGATTATTTACGTCCACACCTCAGTGGTGGTCACTAGGGTAATTGCCTCATCATAACTTATTAAGAGCTGTCTTTGTTTTGGACTCTTCTTCTTTTATTTAAAAATATTTTTAAAGCAATTGGTAATAAAGGTTGTTTAATGTACACACTTCCAACATTAAATGTGAAGAATATCACCAAAACCAAGTCTAAATCCATACAGTTCAGAGACTGAACACCTGGAGCCACGTTTGCTGACTTGGGAGAGAGGCCTTCAGGGAGGCGTGTGCACAGCTCCTGCTGGCCTCTTGGCTGAGGGAACCCCCCAGGACTGGACAAGCTGCAGCCCCGCTGAGGCCCAGGCTGAGGCCTTTGGTCATCCTCACAAGTGGCAGTTCCACAATTTGCAACCCAAACGCAGGTGCTGAAATCCATAGGAAGGCACAGCAAGGGATGGAAGAGGGGCTCACCGGGGTGGGTATGTGGGATCCAGAAGGGTCTGCAGGCCCTGAGGAGATGACCTTGACCCCTGGCATCCCCACGGGTCAGATTCACAGGGTACTGAGGCCTGTTTACTGCTCTGTGCTGAGGGTGTCATCTGTCGGGACACAGAGTGATCTGGATGATCTGCAGGGCAGCCTCAGGGCACAAGTGCCCGGGAGAGTGAAATGATACAGAGGAAAGGGGAAGACCTTAGGTCTCCAGGGATGAAAAGTCCGAGTCCTGCACACCTGGGCTGAGTGAGGAGCAAGTGGCCTCAGGTCTCATGGGACAGGAGTGGAAGGACAACCCTGTCTCCCCTGCACCCTCCACTCAATACAATGCTGTTATGAGATCCGTGCTGGACAATGGGCAGGCTCCTGTAGGGTTTCCCTTTTCCCTCATAAGCATTTTTCTTTTTAGCACAACTACCCAACCTTGCCCATGCCTTTCAATTTTAAAAAACTATTGTGCTGTGGTAATAAAAACATATATTCTATGGCGTAAGTATATTTCGATGTGGAAAGGTTAGAGAAAATGCTGCTTTTTAAAATGTAAAATATCCAGTTATATTTATTTTATTTATAAAATTGGAAAATAAATGAAAGCAACATAAGCAACTTGTACTCCTACCCTTTAAACATATCTCAAGTTAGCATTGCACTGACTTTCCATCAGGTTTCTGCGTTTTGTTTGATTTTTATATACCTATGAAAAAATCTATAGAACCTCAGCTTTGGGGAAATGATGTCATGTGGTCCACAGGGCTGTGGGACCCCACGGTTTGGGCCACTCCCAAGCCTTGCATCCTACAAAGCTGGACCAGGTGGGCTGTCCTGTTGCCTGGGAGGGATTCTGGGGTGCTTCTGCTCCTCACCCTTTTCCCAGGAGGCCTGCAGCAAGGGAGGTCTGGGCCACCCCACACTGTCTCCCTACACCTGGTACTTAACTGGGGATGCTCCCCATTGACCTTAATGGGTTGGGAGGGTAAGGTTGGGTCCTGCAGGGCAATCAGCACTCTTCACAAGCAATACAGTGAACATGAAGTCATGTGATGGTGGTCCTGCAGGAACCCTGCGACCTTCTCCTCCTAATTAAGGAGCTGAAACAGCACATCAAACATTGACCAGCTTAAACTAGTTTTGCTTCCTTAAAACAGGTTGTTGGTTAATCAAACCTTGCTCAATAACCAAAGCAGCACTGCACATGTGCCAGGTGGGGACCCATAGCCCCAGGAGGACCCCAGAACCAAGAATCTTCAGAAATGTTCCACCTGAGCCCTTTATGAAGCGTGAAGTCCTTCAATAAGGAAAATCTGGCTTCCAGCAGATTGATTACCATGTACGGACTGATTTGAGACTAGCCAATCAGCTTACACAGGCCCGGCTGAGCTTAGTAGCCCCTAATTCCTTAAGTTTTGCCCCAAACCTTGGATCAGAGAGACAGACAGGGAGATTCCTGTCTCCTCGTTGGTCAACTTTGCAATAAAACATTTTCTTTTCTCCAAAGCCGGTGCTATGGAATTGGCTTCCACGCACACCAGGCAGCAGGCCTCTGATGGGTGACAGAGTCACTGGCAGGCCAGGCCAAGCAACCTTAGGGCCTTCTGTGAAACAGGCCTGTTCCCTGGGAGGATGTTCTCCGGGCATCCGTCACTTGCCAGCACTGATTTTACCATCCTCTTACTGTCTTCCCTTGTGTGGTCACAAACAATAGTGGCCAGCCCAGTGCTCTTCTTGGTTTTGTTGGTTTTCCTGAAATGCCAAAAGATCATTAGGAAGTAACTTATTTGCCTTCCCCTCTCCCTCTTGCTGCTCTGCAAGCACACGCCCTCTGACTCGTCATCTCCTTGTTCTTCCTCAACCCCTTCTCTCAGCTCCATGACAAAAGAATTTCTGGAACCAGACTCCTGCTGGATCAGAGTTGACAGCTGGAAGGAAGAAAACGATGATTCATGTCCAGAGCCAGCTGAGGCGGGAAGCTGCCTTGTGAGGAGTGCCCAGGGCAGATCCAGACCTTGCAGCCCACCACCAGCAACCTGAGAGGCCGACTGTGAAGGGAGGGGCCCTGCTCCATGCTCCGAGCTTTCAGGACTGTGAACGATTAACTCTGAAGCTGTCTGTAATCAAAAGGGTTTGGGAATGAGGGAAGGGACAGGAATGAAGCATCAGTAGGGGAAATAGCCATTTGATGCTAAAAGGATTTGAGGGAGCAAGGACTAGGGTTACTGCAGTCTCAGGGCTCTCAAGCACCCCATGTGAGGAGGCTCTGGAACAAGGATTAAAATCATAATTGAGGCCAAACTCGTAGTACAAATTTACAGTCTCTTCCAGGCAGTAGAGATGTTGAGAGAAGGTATTTAGGCTTTGCCATCAAGACACGGAAATGACAGTACCCAGTTTCTCATTTGTTTGCTGTATGACCTGCCCAGTTCATCTGCCTCCTCAAGCCCATGTTTCCTCATAGGTCAAACAAAAGCAGTTATGGTGGCTCTTCCTTTATTGTGATCAATCAAATGCCATGAGGGAAATGTAAAAGTCTGTGCAGAGGTGAGTTTATTATTAGACGAAGTTATTGACAATAATTGTAGTTCTGAAATATGGTTTTTTTCCATTTATAACCCTGTGAACATTTTCTTGAGTGGTGATGGGATTTTTTTCCTCCAGGTTCATTGAGCTATCCCTTGGCATATGATAAACTCCAGAGGCCCAAGCAGCAAAAGGCCTCCCTCGAGACGATGTTTGGAGTCCAAGTAGATGCTTGTTATTCACCATCCTTGTCTAGACCTCTGGGCCACACATAGTAGGACTGGCCTTTGTGGAAGCTCAGTCAACGCAGGATATAAAGTTATCATGCCAGCATTGATAGGAGCTTTAGCGATGATGACCCAGTACCAATGCTTAACCAGTTCTTTAGTCCATTATAGTTCCAATGTATGAAGAGCTCTTGCCTATTTGTTTTAAGATGTAGGTTGTACTATTTAGGTATGGCAAGGCCATTGAAAAGATAGCTTGTTATACTCACAGATTTCAAGAGGCCAGGCACACCATGCCATGCAGGGCCACATGGGGAAACACCAGGGGTGGTTAGAAGGCAGAGGAGTGAGGGGAACATGTACCAGACAACTAAGGACAGCTTCTCTGCCCAGAGCCTGCTGAAATTCTTCAAACTAGCTACCTGAGCCTTCTCCCCTTGCCTCGCCCATTCCTTCCCATGGAAACCACAATAAAGGCTTTGCCTACATTTTCACCTCACTCTGCTCTCCCCTGACTGGCCTGGGGCTTCCCCTGTGGCCTCATATGGCATTCCATGCCTCCTGTTTCTAGGGATCTGTAAGTATAAACTTCTTCCTTCATAGCAGTCATCTCTGTGTCTGTATGTCTTACCATTCCTGATTAAAACAAATCCTGGGTACATTTCAAAACAGCAAAGAAGTCACTCATGTCAACAAACAAGTGAAGTTTTCACATACGTAGTGCCAAAGTTCAAAGAGATTTCAGTGAATTAACATAAGAGGATTGGAAATAGTTTCATAGTAAATCACATAGCAGATTTAATGACAATAAATTTTTTGGAGAAAGAGTCAGTGAATTAGGATATAGCACCATTTGTCAAATTATAATCAAGGGGCTGCCTCATGACCAAGTGGTTACATTCATGCGCTCTGCTTCAGCGGCCAGGGTTTCACCAGTTCAGATCCTGGGCGTGGCCCTACCACTGCTCATTAAGCCATGCTGAGGTGGCGTACCACATAGCAGAACTAGAAGGACATACAACTAGAATAAACAGCTATGTACTGGGGGGCTTTGGGAAGACGAAAAAAAATTATAATCGAATCACAACCATAGGTTGGGTACGGATGTAAAATTTAGTAAAAGTCAGCAAAAGCTTATTGACTACATGGAATTTACAACAGAGTATTACATAGTTTACTATCAGTTGCAAATTCTGCTATATTACTTTATATATAAAAACTATATATACTTTACTTATAATAAACTGATATATATTATATATAATTATAAATATATTTATAGTAATTATATATATAATTTTTTTCTGGAGTGTTGGTTGTTAAACATTTGCTTGCACATCAGTGTATAAACCCCAGTGGAAGTGCTGCAGACATCCCTCACTCAGCATGGAGGTGTTCAGCTGCTGGAAATTCAGACATCTCTGTGGCTACGAACTTTCACAGGGTCTAGCTGTGATGAGGATTATTTTGGGCTGGTTACTTTTTTTTTTTTTGGAAGATTAGCCCTGAGCTAACTACCGCCAATCCTCCTCTTTTTGCTTAGGAAGACTGGCCCTGAGCTAACATCCATGATCATCTTTCTCCACTTTATACGTGGGACACCTACCACAGCATGGCTTTTGACACGTGGTCCCTTGCCCGCACCGGGGATCCAAACTAGCAAACCCTGGGCCACCAAGAAGCGATGTGCGCACTTAATCACTGGGCCACCAGGCCGGCCCCAAGGGTTGGTTACTTTTAAAAACTGGAAGGAGGCTCTGAGTAGTGGAATTTGCTTGCCCTTTGTTGGGAGACATTTACATTTGTAAGGGAGATCTCCATCTGTGGGGGTGTCTCCCTCTCTGTACCAGGAGGAAGGGGGGATGAACTTATCTCTAGAAACTCTTAATGGGGACAGCAAGGACTTCAGTCTGCATAGTGATCTTGCCCTTGTTTACTGTGCTTGTCTGGTAACCTCATGTAACTGACTCCCCCACCACCAACATCCTCCAGGAAGCATAAGACATCCTGACTTAATCTGGTCTGATTCTTATCTAAAGTTATAGGACCACCCAATAACAGACCCCACCTGCACTGATACCATTTTAACAACTTTTTTACATATTCTTTCTTTTGTCTTGTAAAGAGATAACTCACATACCTATGCCTTAAATTTAGCCCTACCCACAACCCATGTTTGCAGCTCTTACTGCCCATGGGTCCTGTCCCCATGCCTGCAGCTCTTCACTGTCCATGGGTCCTGTCCCCATGCTATTCCATACTATTCTCTGAATAAGAGAGCACTACTGCAGACCTTGAGAGTCCAAGAAATCTTTCTTTCCACTCCTCAGCTTGCTGAGCCCGCATCGTTTCTTCTGGTGGCCCTACCGGGTATCTTGCTTCATCGGCTTGTGAGCTTAAGTTCTGGTAAGTGCCCTTTTCTTCCTTGTCCCTTTCTCTTTTCAAGGATGGATCTAAATTCACTTCTCCATTGGGAACTTTCTTGGACAGCTGTTTGGATCCACATTTGCTGCCCATGGCTACTCTATGGGGCAAATCATGGCATTCAGCTTGAAGAGAATCAATACCTTAAGCCTCAGGGTGATGAAGAATGAATCAATCCATTCCTTCCTAATCCTATCTCTAACATATAGATTTTATATGAGCATGGGTCAACTGCTTAAGTCATTAGGACGGTCACCAATCTCCAAGACTCCTGTGGCAGGTTTCTTTTCCTCAGGCTGGATTGGGATTCCTCCCTATGGCTCATGACCATATTCCAAACCATGGGAAAGTCCCAATCGGGACTCCAGTTCAAGGAAAGTACCAAACTCTAACCTTTGGTTGAGTATGGGAACCCCTTCTTGGGAGAATGGCTCCAGGATGCAATTAGGTAGAATGTCCCCCAGACCGGTGGAAAATTCCTCCCTGTTTTTCTCTATTCTTTTATCTCTGGGACCATTCACCAGGCACCTATTACTGCCAGGCATAATAGGGAAGATATACAAGGGATGTGATGCAGGGGGATGCCCTCATCATCTCTTGCTATAGGAACCCCATTGGGGGGATTTCAAGGTAATGGATCCTTTTCTTTCATCTCTTTTAATGTTCTTCTCTCATCTTAGGGACCATTCACCAGGCACCTATTACTGCCAGGCATAATACAGAAGGTATACAAGGGATGCAATGCTGAGGGACGCCCCCATCACCCCTTGCTATAGGAACCCCACAGGAGGAACAACAGGTAGGATGCTGCCCTAGGTTCAGGGGGGATTTTCAAGGTAATGGACCCTTTTCTTTCATCTCTCTTAGAGTTATATTGACCATTTTGGTCTTCTTTTGAGCTTTGCAACTGAAAAACAAAGAAATCTTTAAAAGAGTAAAAGGCTCCACCCTGGGAGCCCCAACTTTGGGTTTCCAGGCCTGATCACTCCGGTGACCCCAAGTGGGGTGCCCTCTCTTGGCGGTTGACTCATTGAGCATTTTAGTCACCTACTGAGTCAGTTATGAGGATAGGAAACCTGTGATTTGTTCTGTGAACTGTCCTGCTTGGGTTGTGTGCCCTGGCATGGGAACTGTTGTGTGACTCTTATCTTGATAACCCTCTGGAAGAGGCCATGAGGGTGAGGTATGATCTCTTCTTTTCCTTTCTTTGTCTGTTTCATTCATCACCTCCTCTGCTGTCACCAAGTGGAGGTTAAGTTCAGGCTGGACCTGAGCAGAACCTGGACCATCTGTAAAATTGAAAGCTTGAAATGCTTTTGCCAGGGACTTAACTATCAACCCCTGGCACCAGGAGCCCCGGCCCCCAGTCAGCCTTTGCTTCCTGCTTCCGTGGCTCCCCTTGTGCTGGCTCAGGGACTAAGTGCCCAGGCTGAGTGGGACTTGACTAAATCTTCTAACTATGCTGACACCCACAATCGGACTCTGCACCCTTCTCCAGTCCACTGTCAGTTGGACACCAGCTTTACTGCCATGGGGAATGCCCAAAGCATCCCTGGAGACTCACTGCTTGGGTCCATTCTAACTAATTAGAAACACTTTCAATTGGATGGGTTATGCCCCAGAAACTCCAGCTGGGAGAAAACTTGAAGGGTTTCTCTATGCCTTTGTGATGCAGTTGGGCAGGTAGATCAACCTAGAATGTCATTTGAGTTAGAGTTACAACCCAGTTTCTGAGAAATCAAGAGCAACTGTCCTTGGAAAATCTTTGCAAGACTGGAAAATTATCTCTAGAAGTGTTCAGGTTCCACCCATTTCCCTTATCTCAAAGAGCTTGCAAATCCTCTGGGGACTACCTAGCCCATCACTAATTCCTAAGACTGAATTTAAAAAAAAAAAAAAAAGTGAAAAAGGAAAAAATGGCCATAAGCGTGCCCTTGCCAAAAAAAATCTAGCATCTTGAGTGTCTTCTCCACAAATATTGGTAAAAAGTCTCAAAACAAAGTTTGGATTCATAACTGGTGAGCTTTGTATTACTCTACCTTATTCATGGCAGTAATTTTTAAAATAATAGCTGTGGAGATTCTGTCTATGTGTGTCTATATGTATGTTATATGTGTGTGGTATTTCACCTCTGGATAGTATGGCCAAAATCAAGAGCTCTGTTTAATTGCCTTGAAGTAAGCACTTATGTAAATTCTAAATGTAGTAGAAATTAACCCAATGTCTTTCAAGTTAACGTGATGTGAATTAACCTTTGGTAAATGAAAGCTTGTTTAAGTTTGTTGGTTTGATTAAACCAGTCTTGTCAGAGTTGTTGGTATTTGCATATAATGCAGGCATGGAGCCTAGGTTTACTAGTCAAATAAGCTCATGTTTGTTAGAAATTCATCAGCAAAATAATAGCTTTAAATGATGACCAGTTTTGCCTAATATCTCATGAAGGGAAGATTGGACTTTCTAGAATAAAGCCACTTGGAAATATTGGCCTGGTACCTTGTTTATAGCGATTCTGGCAATCTTACCTGGTGAGTAAGGAAGCCCACTTACCTGGCAGGTGCAAGGAACCTTGCAATATTTTGGGGGGACCTCTAGAAGAGGGGAATCTACCCAAATCTGTAAGTACTGCAGACAAAATCTGACGGCAAGTCCTTGACTTGGCTTTTCTGGCCTCAAGAGGCCTTTACAGTTCAATCTGAGATTCCTCATTAAAAAATTCCAGCAAAGCAGATTTAAAAGAGCCTGTATACTCAATCGCTATTCTTGCTGCACTTATGTAAGTAACTGGACCAAGTTGTATTGAAACTACACTTATTTTGAAACCAGTTAATCTTAATTTGGCTATCTTTTGTAAAAATGAGGTGATTTTAGACAGAAAGATGATGTTTCAGTAGAAGCTATAGTACGCATTCATGGATATTAGATTCTAGCTCTTCTCTTCTACAAGATTCATCTATTACTAATCATAATGTCTCCTTGTGGCCATCCATCTCTAATACCTGGGAGTTCCCTGGCCACAATCAAACCTTTTCCTTCAACTCTACTGCCCAAATACTAACTAGATTTGCCTTGTCACAGGTCGATCATAAACAATGAGTTTATAAGGTAAAGTCTCTTATCATAGCCTTAAAAAATACTGATTGATTTGGGACTGACTGGGAAAGATGGCCCAGCACACGTTGATTAGCCCCTAATGGCACTCAGTGGCTATGTGGCTGCAACTTACGGCCTTGGCTGCCACTGGATGGCTTGGACGATGCACCCTAGGCTTTGTCTGAATATAAGGTAAAACCACATTTACCATATCTTCTCCTGCTAACCTACCCAACCTAAGACAATGTTGGACTTGCTCTGTCTTCCACTGGTATGATCACCTTGACCCAATTTCCTTCACCACTTAGGAATTGAAAGTGTCATCTAGCACACAGAAGCTCTAAACAAATTTACTATGAAGGCATTAAATGATACACAACATAGCCATTTGCTGCTTGATTTAGAAGTATCCCAAATACACAAGGCAGTCCTCCAAACCGAATGGCAATGGATATCTTGACAGCAGCACAGTGGGCACTTGTGCCATTATAAAAACCAAATGTTGTGTCTATATTCCTGACTACCATCAAAATATCTCTGGCTTCCTATCTGATATGAGCCACCAAATTAAATCCACGTCTGACCTACCCTATCTCTAAATCATTGGCTGAACTCTTGGTCAGGACCAGGTTTCTGGACTATTATCAAAACTTAATTCATTGGGTTAATCATACTGCTTGTATTTCTTATTATAATTTGTTGTCTATTTTGTTGTTTGTCTTCTGTGTGTCAACAAAGTTTCACCTCCTGCACCACCTCTCATCAAATGATTCTCTCATCTCCAGAGGATCTGTATACCTTGTCAGCCTTGGACTCCACAGATGCAAACTTCCGGTCCACTGAACCTCCTACCTGTACCTATGGCCCCATTTAGGGACAGCTCTATGACCTTGTACAGCCAGAAGCAGTTACAGAAGACTGACCATCGTCCATATCCCCAAAAGATTTTGGGGCCAAATGGGTTCGGGGGGGTTTATGATGAGGATTATTTTGGGATGATTACTTTTAAAAACTGCAGATGGGAAGGAAACTCTGAAGGGTGGAATTTGCTTGCCCTTTGTTGAGAGACATTTGCATTTGTGAAGGAAGTCTCCATCTGTGGGGGTGTCTCCCTCTCTGTACCAGGAGGAAGGGGGGATGAACTTATCTCTAGAAACTCTTAATGGGGGAGGCAAGGACTTAAGTCTGCATAATAATCTTACTCTTGTTTACTGTACTTGTCTGGTAACCTCATGTAACTGACTCCCCCACCACCAACATCCTCCTTTGTCTTTAGCTGAAGATAATATTTAAGGTGGTGGCTTCAGCCATTTACTTAATCTGATCTGATTCTTATCTAAAGTTATAGTACCACCCAATAACCAGACCCCACCTGCACTGATACCATTTTAATGACTTTTTTTTAAAAATATTCTTTCCTTTGTCTTGTAAAGAAATAACTCACATACCTATGCCTTATAAATTTAGCCCTACCCTCAACCCATTTTTGCAGCTCTTACTGACCATGGGTCCTGTCCCCAAGCTATTCTGTACTATTCTCTGAATAAGAGAGCACTACTGCCAGACCTTGAGAGTCCAAGAAATCTTTCTTTCGATTCCTTGACTCACCGAGCCCACATCAGCTGGGGTCCTGTAGGGGTCCAGCTGCTAGTCAAGATGTCAGTGGCACGTCCAGCAGCTCTATCTGGAGCATACCCCACCCCTCATTTTTTTTCCCAGTAGCAGACAGCCCAGGTGAAATGAGAAATGAGTTCTATAAAGTTTTTACAGAACTTAATTTTAAATATTCAAAGCTAAATTGAATAGGAAGGTCAGTCACAGACCTATTGCCTGTGTGATATAAAGCTACATGTGCCATAGTGGCTTTTGCAGACAGCAGAAATTGGAAATACATTCACAGGCTGCTTTTGAAAGCTCCCAGCCAAGAAAAGTCAGCTGCTTTTCAGCTTCAGGCCAGGAGGAAACTGTGATTTGGCTGAAAAGGCACCAGAGGGCTCCTCCCCGTAGACATTTGCTCCAGCTCTGAAGTAAACCTTAACGCAGGAGTGGGTTGAAAGGGCCAAACAGGCAGGAAGTTGAAGCCATGTGTACAAACCCTTATGGCTTTCCCTGTCCCTGCTTTCAGTGCCCTTGAGTGGCTCCCTTATGAGAGCACACAAAGCTTCTGGTGACAGATCCTACTTTTCTGGATATGTGAAGGTAGACTGACTGAGAACACAAACTGGCAAGGAAAGAGTGTCTTCTAAAAGCAATCCAGAATGGAGACAGTTTCTAATTGCTTTCTCCACAGGGAGGTCCCTCCCTCTGTCAGGGTGAGCAAAGCCAGGACTGTGAACAGGCTCCTCCGTGGGACATGGGACAGGCCAGCTCTGAGAGTGACATAGGACAGCCCTCTCCATCTGCTCTCCTTGATAGCAGGAGACAGATTAGATACGTAACACATTTATGCGAAGGCTCCAACCAGGAACCCAGGGTCCTCTTTTGTCTCCTGGGAATTTTCTACTTTGTAATGCTCTCTCTGGACACCTGGGTGCCATTTACAGGGAAAATACCTTTTTCTCTTGAATTCTCCAAGCATTACTGAAAAAGCTGTCAGCTCACTTTTCACAATTCCTGGATGACATTTTACGTTCTTCTCAGAACTAGGTAGGTAAAGGTTTTGATGTGGATTAAGGCTGCCCCAGGTAGAGAAGCCCAAGGTGACCCGGCCTACATGCCAAACTATATGACCCGGTGGATTTTTATGGTATGAATTAGGGCTGCCCCAGGGAGAGAAGCCCAGGGCATCCTCACCTACATGCCGATCTATATGACCAGATTCATATCTAAAGTTATATGACCGCACAATAACCAGACCTCATCTGCACTGAAATCATTTAATGACTTTTTACATCATCTTTTCTTTTTCCAGTAAAAATAAGTCACATACCCATGCCTTATAAAATTAGCCCTAACCCTCAACTCGGGGCAGCAGCAGGAGCTCTGACTGCCCACGGGTCCTGTCCCCATGCAGCAGCAGCAACAGCTCTTCACTGCCCATGGGTCCTGTCCCCATGCTATTCTGTATTATTCTCTAAATAAAAGAGCACCACTGCCAGACCTTGAGAGTCCAAGAAATCTTTCTTTCGACTCCTCGCCTCACCGACCCCGCATCATTTCCGCAATTGGTAGGTAGGTAGGTAGGTGGATGTGGATGGATGGAGAGATAGATAGATAGATAAGTAAATAGATTAAATGGCTAATTTGGTTTTCTTGCTTATAATCAGGAATTATTCTATTAGGAGGATCCATAATCCTGGTTCCTAATTTTCTACCTGAAATGTAAATGCATGTTTATATCCTAGATATTTCTCATCATGAACGCAACTTGGTTTCCCTTTTGCCACAGCCATAGCCTCCCAAATGTGGAGCAGTCCCCGCAGTTCAATCTTCTGGATGCAGCTACTGAAAAGAAGATCAGGTGTCATTTCATCTGCCTGTGTTTGTCAGCACACTGCACATTAGTATTGTGGGGACCTGGAATTGGCCATCCCAAGATATGTCTCTTTGGCATCAGGATTATTTGAGGCTGATTGCTTTTGATAAACTGGGACAGGGAAGGAGGCTCTGAGGAATGGAACTTGCCCTTTGTTAGGACATGTTTACATTTGTAAGGTAAATATCTGTGAAAGTTGCCTCCCTCTCTGTACCAGGAAGAAGAAAGGAGATGACCTTCTCTCCAAAAACTCTTAGTCAATACCAAAGGCAAGGACTTAAAATCTGCATTTTATTGTGCTAGTCTGGTAACCTCCTGTAACTGACTTCCCTCCCCCTCCCAATGTTGGCATTCCTTAAGGATTAAGCATCTTTCCTTAGGCTAGGAACCAATTGCTGCTGCGCTCACCTGTGACCGCCCAGCTCCAGACAATCGACTTGCCTCCTGCTACACCCACTGAGATAGCAGACCACTACCTGCTTTGTCCATCAAGCACTGTGCCGACAGGGCAATCTTGTGACTATTGTGGGAGAGACGTTTCAGTCACATGTGAAACACCCCGTTTGGGGGTATATAACCACTCTGTGCACCCCACTTCTTCGGTGCCCTTTCTTCCTTCGGGAAGAAAGGCCCCGGGCCATGGTTCCTCATAAAGCTTTGTTTAATTTTCTCTTGCTATTCTGTCTCACGTGAATTTAATTCGTTCTCCGGCCAGACGAACCCACATTTGGGGAGAGGAAATGTCCTCCTCCCCTACAGTATAAAAGTGTAGAAGACAGCAGTTTGTAAGCATGCTACACATAGTATAAACATATTCAAGTTCCTAGGATAAATTTGCAAAGTTCATCATTTGTTTGTTTCTCTAATTAAGCTGCAATAGAAGGCACTGCTCAGAATGCACTTGAAACTATTCAGACAACTTTGCTATAAAAAATCATTATTGCCTAGAAATGTTTGCCTCAAAACTTGAATAATTATTTTTTCATGAACCACAGTCCAAGTCAACCCTTTACTTAATTCTACTTTCTTTTACTTTAACACTCATTTGAATATTACATTGAATTCATATTTTCATAGCAAATGGCTGAAAAAGTTGAAAATGCCCATTCCAGTGCTCATATTGAGAACTCCAGTCACTATGTGGGTGACCCTCCGCTGCAGGACGTCCACAGCCGGGCACCAGGTGACTGCTGGGGGCAGGGAGATGTCAGTGTTGATTGAAAGGCACTTTTCTGTCCACAAAAGCACTCCATTATATGCAGCTTTACGGCACAAGGACAATAAATCCTGTGAGGGCTTTTCCATTGAATTCAACTTTGCATATTTTAAATGAAATTCTGCAAGGTTTATAAAATATCAACATTTTGATCAACTTATTAATTCAAGCTGTATTGTCTATTCCAGAGTCCTTTTGGCTCTCATATTTTCTTATTTATTTGTTTATCTGAATAATTTGTAATATTCTTCTTGTTTTCACCAGTCTGATTTCTAGTTGTGGCATCTGTCCACTAGGGCTGTGATTAATCGGCAGAGCGCTAATACAGTTGACAGACCCAGCTTAGAAACGTCTGACTCCCAAGCACCTCTCCAGGACCTGCTGTGCGATTGGTGGGAAGACAGCCCCTTTAGTCCCCTTTAATTTTCCCAAGTTCTTTATATATATTTGGTTGCAATCAGGGTTCAGATCTGGCGGCTGGCCTGCTACGGGTAATTTGTGCCTGCCTGGCTGGCTGTCAGAGAAGATGGATCCTATGAGAAGGGGCCTGAGGTTGTAACCTGTTTTGGCTGAATTCTCTCCTTGCCTAGCCTTTACAAGCAGTTCTGCTGTGTGGAATCTTCCCCTTTTAAGGAGCTGTTGTTGATAATCCCAAGAAGTGCTAATTCCCTGAAAAGGGTATCACAAAGGCACAGTTAGTAGAGGAAGCTGGAGAAAAAGAGGTAGGTGCCAGGCTGTCTGCTCCAGTCTTGGCTCCCTCCCCCTCTTGCTTCTCCTTCTCTGTCTATGGAGCATTTTCAGGCAGCTGATCTTTGCCAGACCCAGAATGCAGCAGTACTAGGGACACACGTGTGGCGCTGTCCCTGCCTCCCAAGGCCTTAGAGGCCAGTGGGGGAGACTGACAGTGAACAAATGAATGACATCAAGTGTCCCCACATCTGTGGTGCATCTATGTGCTGGGGCCAAGGGGTACTCAAAGAGGAGCTGTTATCCAAGTAGGGACACGTTCTCAGTCTAGTCCGAAACCATCCCAGCTGACCTAGAGCTGAAGACGCCCCACCCTCCAGTGTTGATTCCTGTGTGTCTAAGTCTCATCCCTGGAAATAAGGCCCAGGGAAGCGAGGAAAGCTCTTTCATGAAAATCTTTATTAATAAAAATATTCATCTAATGCTTCAGATTACAGGAAAGGAAACAAATCTATGACTTACAACATAGAAAATCAAAGAGGATGCACAGTCCTGGCTTTCCCACGGAGTGCCACGCTCGCCCAGCTGCGCTGGGGATGCCTGGCTCTGCTGGCGTGGAACAGCGGTCCCCGCAGGCCCAGCTAGTGGTCAGTCTCCCCCCTCACTGAGCATGCGCAGCAGGAAGAAGCCGAGCAGGAGGATGAGAAGACTCAGCATGTGCTGCGCGCTGCATCCATTAGAGCGTGAGGCGAGAAAGTCTTTCAGGTCTGGAAAAAGAATCCCAAGAGTACATAAGGCACACTGTCGCCAGCCTGCTTTAAGAGCGTGAAACAGAGATATCTGCAATGGCTCCAATAAAGGCCCTTTTCTGCCTGGCCTCCTCACTCGACTTTGCCCGTGGGGCTCTGCGGCACCTGCAACAACCACCAGGAGGGGCTGCACAGAGCACAGAGCAAGCCCCACTGCGGGGCACTCAGCTCAAGGAAGAGGTGCTCTCCTTTAGCTTTTATATTCCTTTCGATGAGGCCAGAAGCAAGGGGATTTATCTGGAACTTGGAGAGATGTAGAACTGGTTTATTGTTTTTAAACCTAACAAAGAAACAGCCCATCAGCTTTCTCATTTAGCCCATGAGCTGACCAAGGTGATCTTTCTGAGAGTTCCATTCCAAGTCATTTAGCAATCAGGGGCAAAAAGATTTGACTTAAAATACAAAAGAACAAAACCGCTTGCATCTATCTTGCAAAGAAGGTCCACCTTTTCCCCAAAGCAGTCCTAATGATGCTGGCCCTGATATCAGTTCCCCTACATTAAACCCAGCATACATAGGGTTAAAATTAAGACACTCCTCCCCTTTCCCTGCTTACTCCTCCGCTTCCTGGCACCAGAATCCACCATCCACCACGGAGGCAGACAACCAAGTACAGCAACCTGCAAGGTCACAGACTCCTCCCTTTCCTGCAAGCAGCCACAGGCTAGTGGGAAAGCACGGACCAGCAAGGCGACAGGCTCCCCTCCTCCCTACAAACGGCTGCATTCCTTGCAACCTTTAAAACCCTACCTCCCATCTTTCGGGGAGATGAGATGAAACGAGACAAATTTGAGGGCTCACTCTCGTCTCCTGGCTGATATGATCTGAAATAAAAACCCGTTCCTTGCAATAAGCCTGGTGTTCCAGTTTTTATTTGACCCCTCTTGTGTGGCGGGTAAAGAACCTATGATGGTAGGCGGTAACATAGTTAATAGTACTGTATTGAATATTTGAAAGTTGCTAAGAGAGTAGATCTTAAAAGTTCTCATCTCAAGAAAAAAAATGTATAACTATGTGTGGTGGTGGATGTTAAGTACATTTATTGTGGTGATCATTTTGCAATGTATACATATATCAAATCATTATGTTGTACACTTCAAACGAATATGTTATATGTCAACTATATCTCAATTAAAAAAAGTGTTTGACACAGTTGAGAGATGTGCTTATGTACTCTGTAAATGGTAGTCACAGATTCATACTACTATATATTATCATTATATCAATGTTTACATCAATATGCTATAGCATATTAATTTGAAATATTTTTAAATATTAAATGTTATTATAAAATATCATCTTGTTTCTAAATTAGCAATTTAGATTATCTCTTAAGAAAAAAAGAATTGGACCTTGTTTACTAGCTGTAGTAGTGAACTACTCTATCTGTTTTCTCAGATCTCAAAGGTACAATAACACCTATTTCATAGGCTTGTTATCAGAATTGAATGGGATAAAGTGTATAAAGTGCCTGAAGTATACTAAGAGCTAACGAAGACAGTTATCATCATAACCATCGTCATCCTCACATCATCATACACCTGCATCAGCACAGCTGCCATCATCATTCCCTTGTCATCCTCACATCATCATACACCTGCATCAGCACAGCTGCCACTACCATCATCATCATCATCACCACCCTTACGTCATCATAACCACGTCAGCACAGCCACTACTGTCGTCATGTGCCCTGAAGCAGGATCAACGGGTCAAAGAGCACAAAGGTGTTATTGCCCTTTCTGCACCTGACAGATTACTCTGGAAGATGACTGCACTGTTTTGGTCAACTTTGATGAGCAGAAGCCACATTTTCCAGCCACTGTCACTGTCTTTGGCAGACAACAGTCCCAGCCTTTGATGTTTCCAAGGATGTAAAATAACGAGCAGACATCCTGGAACCCAGTTCCTGACCTGCTACTTCGGAGTCCAAGCTGGCCTTGCACAAGAGACTGTAAAGGATCACAGCTGGCCCCTTCCCCACACAGCCACTGGGAGATACAATGGCAGATGGGAAATGCGCTCACCGGTAGGACTACACAGGGACCACCTGCAGTTCTCATGCCTGTTCCCTAATTTTGTCCTCTTCTCTGAGGCATAGGAGGAGCAGCTAGTGAATCAGCGGCCTAGGCCCAGCAAACGCACAGCCCAGCAGAAGAGGGCGGGCTTTGGGAAATGTGGTCCACATGAGGGAGCACCGGAAAGGTGACACACATTATACTATAGTCATACTTCCCCCTACTGGCACTGCTGGCACCCCGCAGAGCTGGCTGAGCAGAAGGGCGGGGCAGGAAGTGGGCTGAAGGGCTGCACCTTCATTAAGAATGCCCCTTGACTGCTCATCCTACCCAAGAGTGCAGAGGAGGGAGGCAGGTGCAGGAAGGCGAGTTTAAAGCTGAGCATTCACAGTATCCTCTTCCACTACCCTCCCCACCAGCAGGAAGTGGGCTTGAAGGGCTGCACCCCACTGGTGCTGCCCCACCACTGCAGTCCTGAGAGCCGACAGGAGGGTGGCAAGCGGGGTTTCAGGGCTGTGCTACCATTAAGTGTGCTCATCGACTGTGAGTTTTGCCCACAGTTGACTGAGGTGGAGAGAGGGACAGGAAAGTGGACTTAGGGGCTTTGACTTCACATTGCACAGCAACCCCACCCAGGGCTGTGGCTTCATTAACTGCCCCTCGCTGGAGTCCCAGCCAGGACGTGCTCAAGAGGGGAGAAGGTGCAGGCCGTGGGATTGAAATGCTGTGCCTTCTCTGCGTGTGCCTCTGGACCCTGCCCAAGGTGATGATCCAGCAGCAGAGCAGAACATGTTTTCCGACCCAGGAAATTCCTGTTCCTCACTGAGTTTTACAAGTGAAACAGTAGCCTTGAGTGGGTGACTGCTCAGAAGTTTCACAAATGAGTGTTCACTCCTGTGTGCTCTCTACACCCAGCTGGCCCTTAATATGTGTGGCAGGCCTGAGCTGTGGTTACAAGGCACCTTTCTTCCCTGGGAACGTTGACCGTTGGCCCTGGAAGGCAGTGCCTGGCCGAGCACGCCTGTGCCTGTCCTGCTCCAGTTCCTCCTCACTTCACAGCTGAGAGGGTGGGGGGGCCGTGCAGGGAAGTGACTGGAGACTTCGTCAGGTAACCTGTCTGCCAGGCTTGCTTCTATTTAACAGCTTGTGTGCTCCCCAAATTCTGCTCATTGTCAAGGACACTTAAGGACGCTGGAAATCACCTTAAAACCCTGCAATTGGGATATGGGAAACTTAGGAATAAAATTTAAAATGATGATAATAATGATAATACACTATGTGATTTACAAGGAATGTGACTTTCTTGGGTGATGGATCGACCCAGTTTGCTCATTTCGGTGTCACAGAGATTCCGTAGATCTCCACGGATCGGTCTGTATAAAGCAGCAACCGCCTGCCTCGGTGGATTGCGATCACAGGTCCTCTTACCACAGCGGCCGGGTGTCTGGCTGGGGAGGCAGTGCAGGGCCACGAAGACGCACCTGCAGAGGCGGCAGCCGCGGAAGGTCCAGGCTCCGTGCACTAGGGCGCCGCATTCGCTGAAGACACCAACACCCTGCCTTACGATACTGCGGCCGCCCCACGCCCCGCCCCACGCCCCATGCCCCGCCCCGCAGCCTCCTGCCGCGCCCCGCAATCTCCCGCCCCACCCGGCGCCCCGCCCCGCCCCACCCCACCCCACCCCACCCCCTCCCGCCCTGCCCTGCGCCCCGAGCCCCGCAGCCTCCCGCCACGCCCCGCGCCCCGCCCCCAAGCCTCTCGCCACGCCCCGCGCTGCGCCCCGCAATCTCCAGCTGCGCCCCGCAGTCTGCAGCCCAGCCGTGCCCCCCGCCCCCGCGCCCCCCCACCCAGCGTCCCCGGGCCCCGCCTTGCCTCGCAACCCCCAGCCCCGCGCTCTGAGCCCCGAGCCGACCCGCCGCGCCCAGCTCTCACTCCCGCCCGCCTGCGCCCCTCTCCGTGCCCCCGGTCCCAGCCGGCTCACCCCAAGCCCACCTGTGCCTCTGGTCGTGCTCGCAGTAGCGGCCGGTGAAGTGGGCGGGGCACACGCAGAAGCTGCCCAGCACGCAGGTGCCACCGTTCCTGCAGCAGCGTGGCCGCGGGGGCGCCCCTGCAAGGTCGCCTGGGCGTCAGCTCCGCGACCCGGGCGCAGCCGTCTGCGTTACACCCGCCCAAAGAAGGCCGAACGAAATTTCCCCGAGGAGGCAATAAAATTAGCTCCCTGCTAAGTGTGTTTGTTCGGGAAAACCCTGCTTGTTAATTTAAGAATTAAAACCAAACTACAAGGGATGCGGGCGGGTCAGGAACAAGCCCGAAAACGCGACGGGAAACCCTGCCTCCTGTGAGTAGGGTTTTCTTTTTTCCTTCTTTTCACATGTTAAAGTCAGGCTGTGATTTCCCGTGACAGTGATTAAAGACAGGCCTCCCGGCCGGGGACCACCCATGGCTGCCATGACGCCGCCCACCCTCCCTTCTACCCCGCGGGAGGACGTGGAGTCTGGAGCCTGAGAGTCTGAAATAAGCCCAGCAAGGGTCTTCTATTATCTTGGGTTGGGATATTTGTTTTAAATACCTTTAAATCACAGTTCTTTGGCCCTGCAGAAAAATACCCATTTAAGAGCAAATGCAACGTTTTACCAATGAAATAGTAAAATGTTTTGCGGAGTAAAAGAACGTCTCACTAGGAAATATTTTTTATTTTATAGTGTATCATCATTTGAAGATGATAAAATATTGTCTTGTTGGCTTTCTCGTTACTTATCATAGGTTTTTTTTCAGATCCAGAACTCGGAGTCCACTGACTGAGACGACCGCAAAGGCGTTGTGGGCGGCAGGGTGACTTACGCTCTTGGACAGCTGGGGAGGAGGGAAGTGAATCCTGCGGCCCCCAGCCCTCTGCGCTCCCGGTCACCTTCCTAAAGTTGTTCGAGGTCGAATTGAGTGTTTTCTCCTGGAGCTTCTGAGCTGTAGCGTTGTTGATTTCTTCTCTACTGCCTTTATGTTTCTCTCTTTGATAGCCTTTTAAAAACATTGAAAATATGAGACTGATAATGATTGAGAAACAAATGTACAATAAAAATTAAGAGACTATAAATAAAATGCTTCTTACTGTTTCCCAAATGGATGACCTGTAATGTCAAAGTGATCATAAACAGGAGCCTAGAATATTTAAAGAAAATTATTGAAGTTTGAGATATAAAAAAGTATAAGCAGAAATTTACATATGTATAAAATGTGTATGCAATCACATATAAATATATAAGTATATACACTCGTATAATAAATATTATGCAATCAGTTTGTAACTTGTACATTTTGATTCATGTCATTGATTAGAAAGATTTTGCAACCAAGAAAGTGTACACATCCGTTACTGAGAAGGAACAAGCATGCAGGCATCGCAGTTTATTCTGGAGGCTGTTAAACACCCTCTTGGTTCTAAGATCTGGATGGTCTCTGTCCTTACCTAACAGGGCGGCTCCAGGGCATTTTCCCACAGGTGTGAGAGTCTCCTTCTCTCGTCAGTACAATGAAGATCAATTTCCAAGGAAGTTGTCTCACCAGTTTCTGAATTTTCTGGTAACTTTACTCCAGGTCCTGGAATAACTGTGTCAGGACACAAGACGGATGACAGAGGCCGCAGGTATTTCCTACCCTCTGCCTCAGCCACAAGAAACAACGAGAGCTCCAAGTTCTGCTGTGGAAGCCCATTAGGCGGTGGCCTGCTGTGACGGGCAGGGCCGGTGCAGAGCCTCAAGCGCTGTCCCCTCAGTGAGACCTGGCTGGGGGCGGAGCCCTGGGCTGATTCTCTCCCAACGGTGTTTACAGTGGTGACTGCAGCAGGAGTGGTCAACCCCTGATGTAAAACACTGGTGGCCGAAGTGACAGGCCTTTCCCTCGCTGAAAACAAACAGACTAACAAAAGAATGAAAACCCCAACATGAACAAAAAGTTTTTGAGGAAAATGGAGATTTTATATTGTGTCCTCCTTGTCCTGAGAGATGGTGACGGAGACCAGCTGAAGAAGGGAGCTGCTGTGTGTGACATAAGCAGCAGGCTTGGGTCCCAAAAGTCTTGAGTGGGGAACAGATATGAAGTGAGACATTTCAACACCTGCTTTCTGAGGATGTATCAATATTCCCACAAACTAAGGCTCTTCTCTCTGCCCAGCATGTTGGTGCATGTGTCACAGATATGACCCACTGAGTACAGCACTGCTTTTGGGAGGCACTGTTATTTATTCCCCATGGAAAAAGTGAGGGAACCGAGGGTTAGAGTTTAAGTCCCTTGTGGCAGTTAGATCTTTGGACAACATGAAATGCACAGATATGATGAGAAGCAGCCTGCAGTGTGCGCGCACAGCATCTGAGAATCACTGAGCACAGGGTGACTGCCCCTCACCATTGTCTGATGACAATGTGTCGGGGCTGGCCCTAAATTTTTAAACCTTTAAATGTGAGATTAGTTAGAGAGGCTGTTAAATAAGCCCATAGGGAATTGGTGAGCTTGGTGGTCTTGTGGCCTCCCAAGGACTAGTTCTGTGAGCTGCCAGGGCCAGGTTGGGACCAAGTGGGCAGAACTGCGGAGGGGCCCACCTCATGTCTCCAGGGAGTGTCTGTGACTGTGACAGCTACACTTTTAAACCTGAAAGTGTTTGGTTATTGTTAGTTTCATAATTTAGTTATATATAAGAGTAAGTATATTTTATGACTTTCAATCAACAGAAACTTCTATATGAGCAAAGTGGTGTGTACACTAAAATAAAACCATGTATAAGCTAAAGGATTAGATTTCTTTGAATAAGAAGTTTTAGCAGTATTCAGTTCAGAGGATGATGTTGAATCTAAACCTTTCTGATAATATTAAAGTTTTAAAAGTAACATCTAAAATCTAACTTTTCTCCACAGTTTCTTTTGTTAAATTTTGTATTGTGGACATTTTCAAAGAATACGTGAAAGCTAGGACAATGGACTCATAAACTCATAAACTCAGGTTCAGCAATTCAGTATCAACCTTTGCCAATCTCATCGCATTTATTTTCCCCCACTCTTTTTTTCTGGGAGTATTTTAGAACAAATCTCAGACATCATGATATGTCCTATGTCAAATAAGGTTTTGAAAATATGCACTTTATAAATGGAAACTGTAGAAAAGGAAATGTCTTGCCAGCAAGACAGGATTGAGAGGCTAGAAATAGGGATGGCATGTCCCATCTCCGGCTGTTTGCTTAGGATCTACGTCAGCTCTGAGGCGGGAAGGGGCTAATGGCCTGGGGTGATAAAGCTTCTCTGACCTATTTTTCAGCATCCTGTCACTTGCTTTCATTTACTTAAAGGTCTTATAAAAAGAGTTTTGCATTTCCCTGCAGAGGAGCCCAGGTTTGCTTGGTTAACAAGGCCCAGCTGGAAGGGGTTGCTGGAGGCAGACCCCCTGCTCTGGGGAAGGTCCTCTTTCTTGTTATCACTTGTAAACAGATAAGACTGGAGCCAACCCCTCATCAGACCTCTAGTGAAACTTCTGGCTCATTTTGAGCTGACATAAAGTGGGTGAGAATTGGGACACCCTGCCTCAAGATTGGAGACTGTCCCACCTCTGTGTTCTCAGTGCATCAGATAACCACTGAGGAAAATGTTCTGCAACAAGTTAGGTGTGAAGGAATTCTCTGAGTGACTTTACAGCAGTGGTTGTCAATGTGTGCTGCTCACTGGGGTCTCTGGGGAGCTCTTAAAGTGCACTTCAGCCACACTCAGGCACTCTGCTCAGAGCCCCTGGGCAGGGAGGAGCCAGGATCAGGGTTTTTCACCAGCCCAGGTGATTCCAGTGTGCGTGCAGCTGAGACTGTCTCTGGGTCCATGTCCTACTTGGCTGTGCGCTCCTGAGGGTGGAAATGCTTCCTTCACGTCTGTGCATCCCTTTCAGTACAGTGCCGAGGCATGGTAGTCCACAAGAAAGGTTGTTTGTATGAACAAAGGAATAAACGGATTATCATGCTTTTACCCACTTTTCAGTGAGGAAATTGAGGGCTAAGAAGGTGAGAAATCGGCGTGGGGATATAGGACTCAAAACATCTGTGTGGAGACCCGAACCCAGGTTCATCTAATCTAAAATTTGTGTTTGATTCAAGTCGCTTTAAAATTATTGAGTATTTACTACCGTATCACTGAGTTACACAGATTGTTTTATCATCACATCCTTATGACATAGATACTCATTTCTCCATTTTACCGATGAGAAAAGTGAGGTTTCAAGAGTTGAGGACTTGCAGGGCCTTCACAGAGTGACCCCGGCAGCTGGAAGCTGACCGAACCGTGACCGTGCGTTGCCGCCGCCGGAGGCAGCCGAGGGCTTCCGCGGGGCGCGGTGGAGAGGACGCAGCGGAGGGCGCTGCCCAGCCCTGCGATACGGGAGAGATTCGGAGAGCAGAAGGCATCTGGCATCTCCGGAGACGGGACAGCGACAGGGCAGTTCCAGAAGGTGGGCCCCAAGGGCGGTCTTGAGAGCGCCGACTGGTGGAGGGAGGGGGCCGGCGGGAATGGTTCAAAGGAGGGTGGGAAGGCAAGGAGGTGTGGGTGGAGAGACGGGTGATGCAGGAGGAACTGTAGCATAGAAGGGCCGGAGGATGGGGACCCCCTGGCTGCTCGTGCAGGAAGTCATGCAGACTCGAATAGGGTTCAGAGAAAATTCTAAACATATATTTAACAACTAATGTCATTTTTCTCAAATTATGAAAAATATAATACATTCTGATGTTAGTCAATTTGGGGAGAACAGAAAAACATGAAAGAGAAGATAAACATCATTCCTGCTGTCATTGCTCAGAAATAATGACTACTGGCTTTTTCATCCAAGTCTGTTATTAGCCCTAGGTAAAAAGTGAGGGAACCGAGGCTTAGCGTTTTAGTCCCTCGTGGCGGTTAGATCTTTGGACAACATGAAATGCACGGGTATGATGAGAAGAAGCCTGCAGGGTGTCTGCACAGTATCTGAGGACCACTGAGCACAGGAGTAATTGCCACCTGCCATTGTGTCTTTTCTATAGATTAATCCTCGGCGATTTATATATTTTTATTTCATTGTAACTGCTATTATTTTATTTAGTTTTTCTCTTTGCTACTTGTATTTAGGAATACAATTGTTTTTTTCTTATTGTGCTAAAATGTATATAACACAAATGCTTTAGTCAGCTCAGGCTGCTGTAACAAAAGACCTCAGACTGGCTGGATTAAACAACAGACATTTATTTCTCACAGTTCTGGAGGCTGGAAGTCCAAGGTCAGGGTGCTGGCAGAATCAGTTCCTGGTGATGTCTCTCTTCCTGGTTTGCAGTCAGCCGCCTTCTCACTGTGTCCTCACCTGGCGGAAGAGGGGAGCAGAAAGCAAGCTCTCTGGTCTCCTCTTATAAGGGCACTAATCCTGCCTTGAGGGCACCACCCTTGGGACCTGATCTAACCCTCCCAAAGGCCCACCTCCAAAACACCATCACACTGGGGGGTTATGGCTTCAACATGTGAATTTTGAGGGACACAATTCAATCCATAGCAATATTTGCCATTTTACCATATTTAAGTGTACAATTCAGTGGTATTAGTTACTTTCACAGTGTTGTGGGGCCATCACCACTAATTCAAAACATCTTCATTACCCCAAAAGAAACTCTGTGCCCATTAAGCAAGAACTCCCCATTTCTTGCCTACCCAGCCCCAGGTAACCTCTAATGTACTTTCTGTCACTATGAATTTGTCAATTCTAGATATTTCATGTGAATGGAATCATACAATATTTGTACTTTTGCTTCTATCTCATTTCACTTAGCATAATATATTCAGATTCATCCATGTCACAGCGTGTATCAGAACTTCATTCCTTTTTATGGCTGAATAATATTCCGTTGTATGTATATTTACCACAATTTTTTTTCCATTCTTCTTTTGATGGACACTTGGATTGGTTCCACCTTTTGACTACTGTGAATAATGCTGCAATAAACATTGGTGTATAAATATCTGAGTCCTTGTTTTTAATTATTTTCAATATATACCTAGGAGTGAAATTGTTGGCTCATGTGGTAATTCTGTGTTTCAGTTTTGAGGAACTGCCTATGTTTCACAGCAGCTGCACAATTTTACATTCCCACCAGCAGCGTTCCAATTTCTCAACATCTTCACCAACATTTATTTTCTGTTTTTTCAATAATAGCCATCCTAATGGATGTGAACTGATTACTTATTATGGCTTTGATTTGCATTTCCCTAATAGCTTATGATGTGGAGCATCATTTCATGTGCTTATTTGCATTTGTATATATTTTTCCGGGGAATGTCTATTCAAGTCTTTTTCTATTTTTGAGTTGGATTGTTTTTGTTTAGTTGTTGAATTGTTGTTCTTTCTGTGTTCTGGATATGAACCCCTTATAAGATATATGATTTGCAGATATTTTCTCCCATCCTGTAGAATATCTTTTCACTTTCTTGTTGATGTCCTTTCATTTTGATGACGTCCAGTTTATCTATTTTTTTTTCTTTGGTTGCCTGTGCTTTTGGTGTCATGCTTAAGAAACTATTACCCAATCCAAGGCTATGAAGAGTTTCCCCTGTGTTTTTTTGTGAGTTTTATGGTTTGGGCTCTTAAATTTATGTCTTTGATCCACTTAATTAAGGGCCCAACTTCATTGTTTTACGTGTGGTTGTGTAGTTTTCCTGGCATTATTTGTTGAAGAGACTGTTTTTCTTCATCAAATGGTTTTGGCACCCTTGTGACAAATCAATTGCCCATAGGTTAAAGGGTTTATTTCTGGACTTTCAATCTTATTCCATCAGTCTGTCTGTCCTTATGCCAGTACCGCATGTTTTGATTACTCTAGCTTAGTGTTAAGAGTTGAAATTGGAAAGTGTACATCCTCCAACTTTGTTCTTTTTTAAGGTTGTTTTGGCTATTCAAGTCCTTTGAATTTTAGGATGGGTTTTACCATTTCTGCAAGAAACTCTGTTAGGATTTTGATATGGATTGCACTGAGCATCAGTTTGAGTAGTATTGTCATCTTAACAATATTAAGTCTTTCAATCCATAAACATGGAATATCTTCCCATTTATTTAGGTCTTGTAAAGTCTCTTTCAGCAGTGTTTTATAGTTTTCAGTGTACAAGTCCTATTTGTTGTTAGCATCTGTTGAGTCCATTCCAACTCCTAACAACTCTGTGTACAGCAGAACACAACCCTGCATGGTCTTTTTGTGTCATCTTCTCACCTTCTGGCACTATATCAGACAGTGCTTCACTGCCATTAATAGGGTTTTCATGGACAATTTTTTTCAGAAGTGGGTGGCCAAATCTTTCTTCCTAGTCTATCTTGATCTGGAAGCTCTGCTTGAAATTTGTCCATCATAAGTGGGCCTGCTGGTATTTGAAATACTGGTGGCATAGCTTTCAACATCACTGCAACACACAGCCACCGTAGTATGACAACTGTCAGACAGGTGGTGTAGTTCCCTGACCGGGAAATGAACCCAGGCCGTGGTGGTGAGAGTGCCGAATCTTAGCAAGTCTTATTCCTCCTTGGATAAATTTACCTCTAAGTATTTTATTCTTTTTGATGCTATTGTAAATGAAATAGCTTTCTTAATTTCCTTTTTGAATTGTTCATTGCTACTGTATAGAAATAAACTTATTTTTGTGTGTTGATTTTGTATCCTGCAACTTTGTTGAATTCATTTATTAGCTATAAAAGGTTTTTGTAGAATCTTTAGGGTTTTCTACATATAAGATCATGTTGTCTGCAAATAAAAATAGTTTTCCTTTCCTGTTCTGTTTGGATGCCTTTCTCTTTTTCTTTTTTTTCTTGCTAAATTGCTCTGGCTGGAATTTCCAGTACTATATAGAATAGAAGTGGTGAAAGTGGGCATCCTTGTCTTGTTCCTGATCTTAGAAGAATAGCTTCTGTTCTTTCGTCATTGAGTGTGATGGTAGTTCTGGGTTTTGCACGTAAGGCTTTTATTGTGTTGAGGTAGTTTCTTTCCACTCCTAGTTTAGTGAGTTTTTTTTTTTTTTATCATGAAAGGGTGTTGAATTTTGTGAAACGCTTTTTCTGCCTTGATTGAGATGATCGTACGATTTTTTTCCTTCATTCTGTTAATGTGGTATATTACATTAATTGATTTTTGTACATTGAAAAGTCCTTTCATTCCAGGAATAAGTTCTATTTGGGCATGGTGTTTAATTCTTTTATTATATTAAATAGCATATTAGGTATTGAGTTTGGTTTGCTAGTACTTTGTTGACGGTTTTTGCATTTTCATAAGGGACAATTTTCTGTAGTTTCCTCTTCTAGTGTCTTCATCTGGCTTTGGTATCAGGGTAACAGTTGCTTCACAGAATGAGTTAAGACATGTTCCTACTTCTTCAATCTTTTGGAAGAGTTTGAGGATTGGTATTTTTCTTCTTTGTAATGTGAGCATTCACACGTGAATTTTCCTCTTAGAACTGCTTTTGATGCATCCCATGTGTTTTGGTATGTTGTGTTTCCATTTTCATTTGTATCAGGTATTTTCAAAGTTCCCTGGGATTTCTTCTTTGATCCATCAGTTAAGAGTGTTTTGTTAATTGCCACATATTTGTGAGTTTTCCTTCTATTAGTGATTTCTAGTTTCATTCCACTGTGGTCATAAAGATAATTTGTATAATTTCAATCTTTAAAATGTATTTAAATGTATTAAGACTTTTTTGTGGGCTAATGTATGGTCTATCCTGGAGAATGGGCCATCTGTACTCGAGAAGAATCACACATCCTGCTGTTGTTGAGTAGAGTGCTCTGTGCATGTCTTTTAGGTCTAATAGTTTATAGTTGTTCAAGTGCTCTATTTCCTTATTGATCATCTGCCTGGTTGTTCTATCCATTATTGAAAATAGGATATTGCATTCTTCAACTATTATTGTAGAACCATCTATTTCTCCCTTTGATTCTGACAAATTTCACTTTGTAGAACTCTGTTGTTAGGTGTATTTACGTTTATAAATTGCCATATCTTGTTCCCAGACTGGAACTTTTATTAATATATAATATCCTTCTTTGATTCTTATAAACTTTTTTGACTTAAAATCTACTTTGTGTGATAATGATATAGCCACCCCAGCTCTTTTTGGTTACTATTTGAATAAAATATCTTTTTCCATCCTTTAAATTTTAACTTTTGTTGTCTTTGTATCTAAAGTCAGTTTCTTGTAGGGGGATCATGTTGTTTTTTTTTAAATTTTAATTCATTCTGCCAATATCTGCCTTTTAATTGGAGAGTTTAAAATAATATTTTTAATGGCTACAAAGTACTTTTTCTATAAATCTACCCACATTTTAAAAAATATCACAAACTAGACATTTTGATTATTTCTGGGGTTTTTTTTTCTCTTTTGAACATAATATACTGAACATTCTTATATATAAATTTCTGTGGACATAAATTATTTAGGATGATTTTCTAGAAATAAAATTATTGGTTCAGGCTCCAAATAGCCAAAGCAATCGTGAGAAAAAAGAGCAAAGCTGGAGGTATTATGTTTCCTGATTTCAAACAATTTTTTTATGGAGATATAATTGACATATAAAGTTATATTACTTTCAGGTATACAATATAATGATTCAATATATGTATATACTGCAAAGTGATCACTACAATAAGTCTGGTAAACAGCTATCACCACACATAGTTACAATTTTTTTTTCTTTTTTCTTGTGTTGAGAACCTTTAAGATGTTCTATCTTAGCAACTTTCAAATATACAATACAGTATTATTAACTATAGTCACCATGCTATACATTACATCTCCATGACTTATTTATTTTATAACTGGAAGTTTATACCTTTTGACCATCTTCACCCATTTCACCTGCCTCCCACCTCCCCACCCCTGGTAACCATCAGTCTGTTCTCTGTATCTATGAGTTTGGGGTTTATTTTCAGATTCCACATAGAAGTGAGATCATACAGTGTTTGTCTTTGTCTGACTAATTTTGCTTAGCATAATGCACTCAAGGTCTATCCATTTTGTCACAAATGGCAGAATTTCCTTCCTTTTCATAGCTATAATATTCCACATATATATATCTGTGTGTGTGCATATACACACTCATATGTATAATAACATTTTCTTTCCCTTTTCATCCATCAATGGAAATTTATGTTCTTTCCAAGTCTTGGCTGTTATAAATAATGCTGCAATGAACATGGCGGTACATATATCTTTTCAGAGACTTGAGATGCTTTTGCATTGGGGAATGCTTGCTACTCTTGTGAAATTAGCATACATCTTTTCAAATTACTGTTTTTGTGTTCTTTGGATAAATACCCAACAGTAGAATAGGTAGATCATATGATAATTCTATTCTTAATTTTTTGAGGAATCTCCATACTGTTTTCCACTATGGCTGCAGCAATTTACATTTTTACTAGCAGTGTATGAGTGTTCCCTTTTTGCCACATCCTCTCCAATACTTGTTATTACTTGTCTTTTTAATAATAGCCATTCTGACAGGTGTAAGGTGATAATCTCATTGTAGTTTTGATTTGCATCTCCCTAATAATTAGTGATGTTGAACATCTTTTCATGTGCTTGTTGGCCATGTGTATATCTTCTTTGACAAAATGTCTATTTAGATCCTTTGTTCATCTTTTGATCAGGTTGTTTTGTTTTTTGTTGTTGAGTTGTATGTGTTCTTTATATATTTTGGATATTAACCCTTTATTGGATATATGATTTGCAAATATCTTCTTCTAATTGGTAGGTTGTCTTGTCATTTTGCTGATGGTTTCTTTTGCTAAGGAGAAGCTTTTTAGTTTGATGTAGGCCAATTTGTTCATTTTTTATTTGGTTTCCCTTGCCTGAGGACACATATTCAAAAAAGATACTGCTAAGATTGATGTCAAAGAATGTACTGCCTATGTTTTCTTCTAGGAGTTTAATGGTTTTAGGTCTTACGTTCAAGTTTTTAATCCATTTTGAGTTAACTTTTGTGCATGGTGTGAGACAATGGTCTACTTTCATTCTTTTGCATGTGGATGTCCAGTTTTCCTAGTACCATTTATTGAAAGACTTTCTTTTCTCCATTGTATGTTTTTGGCTCCTTCGTCATAAATTGGGTTTATTTCTGGGCTCTCAATTCAGTTCTACTGATTTGTGTGTTTCTTTTTCTGCCAATATCATGCTGTTTTAATTACTATAGCTTTGAGGTGTATTTTGAAATCAGGGAGTATGTTGCCTACAGGTTTGTTCTTTTTCCTCAGGATTGCTTTGGCTATTTGTGGTCTTTTGTTGTTCTATATAAATTTTAGGATTCTTTGTTCTATTTTCATAAAAAATGTCATTGGGATTCTCATTGGGATGGTACTGAATCTGTAGATTGCTTTAGGTAATATGGACATTTTAACTATGTTAATCCTTCCAATCTATGAGCATGGAATATCTTTCCATTTCTTTATGTCTTCTTCAATTTTTTTCAACAATCTCTTAAAGTTTTCAGTGTACAGATCTTTCACCTTGATTAAATTTATTCCTTGGTATTTTATTCTTTCTATTGTGATTGTAAGTGGGATGGTATTCTTGATATCTCTTTCTGCTAGTTCATTTTTAGTGTATAGAAATGCAACTGATTTTTGTATGTTGATTTTGTGCCCTGCAACTTTACTGTATTTGTTAATTATTTCTACTAGTATTTGGGTGGATTCTGAAGGGTTTTCTATATATAGAATCATGTCATTCACAAATAGTGATAATTTTACTTTTTCTTTTACAATTTAATTTCTTTTTCTTGCCTAAGTTCTCTGGCTAAGACTTCTAATACTATATTGAATAAGAATGGTGAGAGTTGACATCCTTGTCTTCTTCCTGTTCTTAAAAGGATGAGTTTCAGTTTTTCACTGTTGAGAATGATGTTAGCAATGGGTCTTTCATATATGACCTTTATTATATTGAGGTTCTTTCCTTCTATAGCCATTTTATTAAGAGCTTTTTTTTTATCACAAATGGATGCTGAACCTTGTCAAATGTTTTCTCTGTGTCTATTGAGATGATCATGTGGTTTTTATTCTTCATTTTGTTAATGTGGTATATCACATCGATTGATTTATGGATGTTGAACCAACCCTGTGTCCCTGGAATAAATCCCACTGAATTGTGGTATACAATCCTTTTTCTGTTTTGTCATATTCAATATGCTAATATTTTGTTGAGGAATTTTGCATCTATGTTCATCAGTGATATTGGCCTATAACTTTCCTTTTTGTGTTGTCCTTGTCTGGTTTTGGTATCAAGGTAAGGTTGGCCTTGTAAACTGAGTTAGGAAGTGTTCCTTCCTATTCAATTTTTGGAAGAGTTTGAGAAGGATAGGTATTAAATCTTCTTGAATGTTTGGTAGAATTCTCTGGGGAAGCCATCTGATTTGCGGTTTTTTGATTTTTGGAGGTTTTTGATTACTGTTTCAATCTCGTTACTAGTGATTAGTCTATTCAGATTCTCTATTCCTTCTTGATTCAGTTTGGGGAGGTTGTATGATTCTAAGAATTTATCCATTTCTTCTAGGTTATCCAATTTGTTGGCATATCTCTTTTCATAGTATGTTTTTATAATCTTGTATTTCGGTGCTATCTGTTGTTATTTCTCATTTCTGATTTTATTTATTGAGACTTCTCTCTTTTTTCTTAGGGAGTCTAGCTAAAAGTTTGTCATTTTGTTTATCTTGTCAAAGAAGAAGCTTTCAGTTTCATTGATCTTTTCTATTTTTTTTTTTTTTAGTCTCTATTTCATGTATTTCTGCTCTGATTTTTATTATTTTCTTCCTGCTACTGACTTTGGGCTTAGTGTGTTCTTCATTTCCTTGTTCTTTTATGTGTAGTGTTAGATTGTTTATTTGATATTTTTTTTGTTATTTGAGGTAGGGCTGTATCGTTATATACTTCCCTTTTAGTATTGCTTTTGCTGCATCTCATAGGTTTTGGTATACTCTGTTTTCATTTTCATTTGTCTCCAGGTATTTTTTGATTTCTCCTTTTATTTATCGATCCATTGAATTCAGTAGCATGTTGTTTAGTCTCCACATATTTGTGATGTCTCCAGCTTTCTTCTTGTAGTTAATGTCTAGTTTCATGCCATTGTAGTTACAAAGTAATGCTTGCTATTATTTCAATCTTCTTAAATTTATTAAGACTTGTTTTGTTTCCCAACATGTGGTCTATCTTTGTGAATGTTCCATATGCACTTGAGAAGAATATGTATTCTGCTGCTTTTGGATAGATTGCTCTGTATATATACCTATTAAGTCCATCTGGTTTAGTATTTCATTTAAGGCTGATGTTTCTTGTTGATTTTCTGTCTAGATGATCTATCCATTGATGTAAGTGATAAAGTCCCTTATTATTATTGTGTTGCTGTCAATTTCTTCCTTCAGATCTGTTAATAGTTGCTTTATGTACTTTGGTACTCTTGTGTTAGATGCATATATATTAGCAAGTATTATGTCTTCTTGGTGTATTGTTCCCTTTATCATTATATAATGTCCATATTTGTCTCTTGTTATCTTTTTTGGTTTGAAGTCTATTTTGTCTGATACAAGTATAGCTATACCTGCTGTCTTTAGGTTACCATTTTCTTGGAGTATCATCTTCCATCCCTTCATTTTGAGCCTATGTTTGTCTTTAGAGCTGAGATGAGTCTCCTGGAGGCAGTGTATTGTTTTTAGGGTAATGTTTTTTAATTCTTCTAGCTGCTCTGTGTCTTTTGGTTGGTGAATTCAATCCATTTATATTTAGAGTGATTATTGGTATATGAGGAGTTAATACTGCCATTTTGTCTTTTGTCTTCTGGTTGTTCTATATTTCCATTGATTGTTTTTCCTTGCATTTCTGTCTGCCTTTTCAGTTTGGTGGTTTCCGGTGATGTGTTTCTCAGTTTCCTCTTTTTTTTATGTTTTGTGACTCTGCTCTGAGTTTTGTTTTGTGGCTACATGACGTTTGTATAAAAGATCTCATCGATGAGATAGTCATTTTTCTGCTGATAGCATCTTTTTTCCACTTGCCTATGCAGTTCTGTCCTTTTCCCTTTCCTTTACCACGTTTTTGTTTTCCATGTTGTGGATTCTAAATACACAGATTATTGTATTTTTCTTATAAAAATATCCGTGTACCTCACAATGCAGTTGGAGGAGAATAGTCAAAAGATGGAGCTGTGTCTTGCCTTTCCACAAAGTCTAGAACTGCTAACGCTGTTATGCATTTTTTCTTTTTTGGCTTATATTGCCTAGTCTTTGTTTATTTTATGTGGTTGGAGCATACACTTGTATCTAGATCCAACTTTATGTCTTTTTCTTTTAACAGTTTTCAGTCATATTGAAGTCCTAACTTTCTGGGTCTCTTTAAACTATTAAAATAAGCCAATTCTCAGTCCTCTTTCTTCTTGCCATCAAAGCAAAGGCCTTTTGCGTCAGAAAGATAATTGTGACTCATCCTGAGGCCACAATGTTTCCTGTCTGGCTACAGCAGGGCTCAATGTGGTTTCTGGCAGCATAGTTAGTGCTACGAAATTCTCATGAAGCTTGGAAAGATTTCTAATAAATCTACTCTTAAATCTTGCAATAACTCTAGGTAAACTAGCCTATTTTTCTTAAAAATTATATATTTTCCCTCTATCCAGTGGATCAATTTTCAAAAAATAAAAGAAAAAATGCTGAGTGTAAATTTTATCTATGTCCTGAAATTGGCAGGAAGTCAGTGGGAACATGAACTTCAACCCCTACCTCACAGTAAACGGGTGGCACCACTGGAACGGTATCAGAGGAGGCCAGCTAAAACACAAGATGTAAATAAGATCCAGAGTCTCATAACATAATACCCACAATGTTCAGATTTCCACAAAAATCACTCTGTTGTTAGTGCCGTTGAGTCGATTCTGACTCTTAGCACCTTGTGTACAGCAGAGCTGAACCCTGCCTGATCTTGTCGCACCATCCTCTCACCTTCAAGTGCTATATCAGACAATGCTCTGCTGCTATTCATAGGATTCTCATGGACAATTTTTTGGAAGTGGGTGGCCAGGTCCTTCATCCTAGTCTATAAGCTCTCTGAAAGGTCCACCATGGGTGACCCTGTTGGTTTTTGAAATACTGGTGGCATAGCTTTAAGCAACACACAGACACTGCTGTATGACAACCGACAGATGAGTGGTATAGTTCCTTGACCAGGGAATGAACTTGGGCTGTGGCAGTGAGAGCACCAATTCTTAACCACTAGACCACCAGGGCTGGCTGAATCTCTAGTCATTCCAAAAGACAGGAAAATCTCAACCTGAATCAGGAAAGACAACAGCTACAAACACCAAGGCTACACAGACATTAGAATGATCTGACAAGGATTTTAAGGAACTCATCATAAAAATATTTCAAGAAGCAGTTATAAACATGATTGACATAAATGAAAAAACTGAAAATCTCAGCAAATAAATAAAGGTATAAAGAAGAACCAAATGAAAAATCTGGAACTGAAAAATACAATCAGCAAAAACAACAACAACAACAACAACAACAAAAAACCCTTAACAGATGGGCTTAATAACAGACTAGAGATGACAAAGAAAAGAATCAGAGAACTTGAAGGCAGGACAATAAAAATTCCTCAACCTGAACAACAGAGAGAAAATAAAGTGAAAAGAATGAGCATAGCCTCGGCAACCTGTGGGACTATAACTAAAGATGTAAAACTTGTGTTATCAGACTTTTAGAGAGAGAGGACAAAGGGTGAGGCTGAAAAAATACTCCAAGAAACAATGGCTGAAAATTCCCCCAAATTGGCAAAAAACATAAATCTAGAGATTCAAGAAGCTGAGTGAACCCCAAACAAGATAAATGCAAGACAATTTATGCCAAGACACGTCAATGACATTTCTGAAATGTAAAGGCAAAAAAAATCTTGAAAGCAGTGAGAGAAAAATGACATGTATGAGAATAAAACAATTCAAATGACAGTGAATTTCTCATCAGAAATGATGGGGGCCAAAAGGAAGGGGCACAACAATTTTCAAGCTCTGAAAGTAAAGAACAGTGAACCTAGAATTCTACATAGTGAAAATATCCTTCAGAAATGAAGGGGAAATAAAAACTTACTCAAATGAAGGAAAACTAAGAGAATCTGTTGCCAGCAAACCGACCCTAAAAGAATGGCCAACAGAAGTTTGCTAAACAGAAAGTAAATAATAAAAGAAGGAATATTGAAACATCAGGAAGGAAGAAAGAGTAACTCAAAGAGTAAAAATATAGGTAAATGCAAGAGACTTTCCTTGTCTTATTGAGGGTTCTAAATTATGTTTGTTAGCTGAGGAAAATTTGAACCTTGTCTGATGTAGTTCTTAATAAATGTAGAGGAAATATTTAAGAAAATTATAGTGTAAATAAGGAATGGTGAAAGGAAGTAAGGATTCTATACTACACTAGAACTGGTAAAGTGAAAACACCAACAGACTATGATAAGTTATGTTTTCATAACACAACATCTACAGCAACCATTAAAAAAGCTATACAAAACAATATACTCAATACCACTATAGACAAATCAAAATGGAATGCTAAAAAAGTTCAAGCAACTTACAGGGGGTCAGGAAAAAGAAAACAGAGAAACAAACAACAAAAAGAACAAACATAAAATAAATAATAATATGGAAGACAGGCCCTAACATATCAATAATTACACTAAATGTAAATGATCTAAATCAATAATGTAAAAAAATATATTAATTGCTCAAAAAATCAATTATTATCTTAATGGAAGCAAGCAATTTTCCAACGCACAATTATTTGCTATGATTGTCATTTTTAGATAGTTATTATTGTATCCAAAAATATGTAAAAGCCTGTATACATAAAAACAAACCAATAAAAAATTAGTGACTATGTGATATAAATAGGTCGCATATAAAATCAAATTTAGAAGACCTGGGTTTCAAGGTTTTGTTCTTTCCAAGTCTAAAATTCTATGATTTTAGATGACACGAAGGTAGACAAATACTGCTGTAAACAAAAATACATACAATTCCAAAGGTTCACATTGAGATTCCTGCACGTGTGCTAATTGGGACATTTCCCCCACGTTTACCGTTGATCCTTTATTTACAACACACTTAGAGCCTGGGAAAAGCACATCTAGACTCAGATAATGAGGCTTTGCTAAAATTCCTGGAGAAATTCAAGGGTCAGAGGTGGGGGCATATAGGATGCACATTTTGAAGGGTGGAGCATCAGCTGATGGTTCTCACAGAAATGTGGAACTTGTGCTTTTGCTTGAAGAGATTTGAGGGACACAGTGGTTCCACAGATATTCCTGTAGTGCACTGGATGTGCATTGTGGTTTCTTCCCCTTAATGAATGATGAGACACACACACCTAACTTCAGCATTCAGGGTTTTGTCAATAAATAGCAGTAAATGTTAAAAATGAAATAAAGCAAAATAAAACGCTCCAGAACAACTTGCTCACCATTTGAAAGAACCCAATGTTAATCTTTTCATGAAGTCTAAAGGACTCATTTGTAATATGAGTCATTTTCTGAGCTTATCATTTTTTATCAGTATTATATGAAACTTTGTCTAGTTAAATGAAACCTACTAATTCATATTTTATTTTTAAAAGATAAAGAACAGCATTCTTGGATCTGAGGTCATGTGAAAGCTCCACCAACTGAGGTTGGGGAGAATTGTGCACTTGTGAGTCACTGCCACTCCCGCAGTGTGTGGACACGGGCCAGGCAGGGCCAGGTGTCCTGACTTCCAGTCCACTAATCAGGATGTTCCTGACGACTGGGTGGAGTGGCGACTGCAGGGAAGATGGGGAAGCAGGCTGTTGCTGATGAGCGCCCAGGAGGGCTGCATTAAGTCTGTTTTTGCTTCTAGTTTACCTCCAGCCTCCTCATCAGGGCACATGTAGAAATAGTTCTGTTCAGAGTTTAATGAATTTTCACATGAGCCGAAATTTGGTGACCTATTTTAAGAAAATGGAACTAGGTAATAGTATTTGTTAATAGTAACCTAATTCAGGACAACATTGACAACTGCCCACAGATGACGTTAAACTGAAGCTTTATATGCTTTTCAGTGTTATCATCCTGATGCGTGTTAAAAATCCATACTCCATTGGCACTTGTCTCTTGTTTTCTGACAGCTAGTTTGCCAGTTGTTAAAGGAGACTTACAGGTCTGCTCTCAATAGTTTGCCATTGAAGGAACATAGAAGGAAAATGATTCCATCCTCATGCCTACATACTTTTATTTCTTTCAAGTTCCTATTTTGCTGAAGAACTAAAAATATTTTAGTGACAAGGAGCTAAAAGGATTTTTCTCATTTGTTTTAGTTTATGAGATAGCAGCAAGAACAAGTTTTCAAAACAACTTGACCAGAGTCACCAGCCTGTCGTCAACAGCTCCACATTGCAACTCAAGTTTGAACCTTGAAGACGTGAACAGGCCCTTGCTTGCCGTTATCCAGAGCCTTCTTCTTGGATCACAGCCAAAAACTAGGGTGTTAGGTGGACACAGATTGTGATGGTCCTGGATGGGATTCAGAATTAAATGAAAGGCTTAGAAAGTTAATGTAGCAGGTGATATTTTCTAAATGACTGCAACAATGTGCTCATCTCACACGCTCTCCCAGTGTGACTTTAGCACTCCTTTCAAGGAAAGCTGGGGTTTAAGTCCTTTCCCCTTGAATTTGGGTGGGGACTTGTGATTGCCCCAACTAAGAGAGTATGGTAGAAGTGATGGTAGGTTATGAATATAACTTCTGCCTGGCTTGCGGTTTTGGGACATTGCTCTGGAGAAACCCAGACTAGCTCCTACAGAGAGATGGCATGAAGAGGAGCTGAGGCCTCTAGCCTCCAGCCGGAACCTTCACCAGACATAAATAAACACGGCTTCATATGATTCCAGTCCCCAGCGAGGCCCCAGGCGTGTGGAGTCATCTCTGCTGTGCTCTGTCCAAATTCTATGAGCATAATAAAAGGTTATTTTATGCCAATAAACTTTGTGGTGATTTGTTATTCAGTCCAAGTAATTAAAAGAGTGAAAAAATACAGACACAGTTTTGTTCATTGATGAAAATGTATTTAAAATTTTCAAGGGGGCCTAAATAAAAACAGTTTTAGAGGGACTGACACTCATTCGTCTGTCCACCTGCTGACAAAGCTTCTACCTGTGTCTGCTGTGAGTCAAGCACTGCTATAGGCACTGAGAGCACAGCTGAAAACACCAGCTCCTGCCCTCAGGAAGCAACAAGCTTTGAGGGGAAGAGAAGCAAAGAGACCCTGAAACACAGGGTATGGTGTGGGCGGTCAGTGCAGAGGAGAGACTGGAGCCCAGGGCTGGAGGGCGGGGCCTCACTGTGTGTGCCGGTGGCTCCGCGGAGGTATTTTCATCTCTGTGTGTGGCTCTGTTAAGGTCACTGTGAAGGTGAGTAGCCAATACCCCAATACCAGACATCTAATAGTTTGCACAGGGTAGCAGCCACGTTCATAGAGTGGTTTAAAACCTTGGAATTAAAAGATCTTTCTAACTCTAACTCAAAATCCGGAATCCATAAAAGACAAGTTTTGCTATATAAAAAACAAAACTTCTACACGGTTAATAAAAATGCTAAGTAGTGTCAAAAGAAAAATAAAAAGGTCAATCACTCTAACATAGAGAGGGATTCTAAGAGTTAAGAAATAAAAGCCAAAGAAAAATAAAGATATGAATAGACACTTTATTGGGAAAAAAATTAAATGACCTTAAATCTATGAAAATGTGGTTAACCTCATTCACAATAAGAAAAATTCTAATGAAAATTATGCTGACATACGTTATCTGAGCTATTAGACTGGCAAAAATCCAAAAGTTTGACAATACATGTTTTTGGTAAGGCTATGGAGAAACAAAAGATTAAACCCCCCAAGTGCCCATTTATAAGACAAGAGAAAGAACCTCTAAGAGGTAAATAGGAAAGGCAGTCCAGAGAAGAGATGAAGAAGGAGCTGCCATAAAACCAAGAGAGGAGCCGGCAGTGTGCACAGAGTCCAGACAGAAGAATATCCAGGGGACAGGAGCTTGCTTGGGCTGGCTGGCAGGTGCCATCAGAGCCTCAACCATGCACTTATAATTTTCAATGATTATTTTTTTTCATCTGGGGAAGCCTGGCTACAGAGGATGACCAAAGAAATCAGATCAATTGTCTGGTGCCATCTGCTTATACTCTTTTATTTACTGTCTGAAAGTTATTTTTGGTTTGTGTCGAATCAGTATATATCCAAAATATGTAAAAGTGAGATGGTACTATTTGTGTCTTTTGTCCCACTGCCCATTACGCTTTTTTTTCTCCTCCTCTTCTCCCCAAAGCCCCCCAGTACATAGTTGTATATTCTAGCTGTGAGTGCCTCTGGTTGTGCTTTTTCTTCTTTTGCCCACTACTCTTGAGTGTCAACTTACTTTTTTTTTTTTTTAATTTTTATTTTTTTCGGATGTACATCATATTTCAAATTCTGGATACATTACATCATGTTCACCACTCAAACACTAATAATAGTGCATCCCCTCACATGTGACCCTAATCACCCCTTTTGCCCTCCCCCCTCCCCCCTTCCCCAATGGTAACCACCAGACCAATCTCCAATGCTATGTAGTTTAGTTTTTTTTGTCATTTTTATCTTCTTCTTATGAGTGAGATCATACGGTATTTGACTTTCTCCCTCTGACTTATTTCACTCAGCATAATACCCTCAAGGACCATCCACGTTGTCACAAATGGCTGAATTTTGTCATTTCTTATGGCTGAGTAGTTGTCCATCGTGTATAAATACCACATCTTCTTTATCCATTCGTCCCTTGATGGGCATCTAGGTTGCTTCCATGTCTTGGCTATTGTGTATAATGCCGCGATGAACATAGAGGTGCATGTATCTTTATGCCTTTGTGTTTTCAAGTTCTTTGGATAAATACCAAGTAGTGGGATAGCTGGATCATAGGGTAGATCTATCCTTAATTTTCTGAGGATACTCCATACTGCTTTCCATAGTGGCTGCACCAGTTTGCACTCCCACCAGCAGTGAACAAGGATTCCCTTCTCTCCACACCCTCTCCAACATTTGTTGTTTCCTGTCTTGTTAATTATAGCCATTCTGACCGGACTGAGGTGATACCCTCATTGTAGTTTTGATTTGCATTTCCCTGATAGCTAATGATGTTGAGCATCTTTTCATATGCCTGTTGGCCATCTGTATATCTTCTTTGGAGAAATCTCTGTTCAGATCTTTCGCCCATTTTCTAATTGGATTGTTGCCACATGCAAAAGAATGAAAGTAGACCATTCCCTTAAACCATGCACAAAAATCAACTCAAAATGGATTAAAGACTTGAATGTAAGACCCGAAACCATGAGACTTCTAGAAGAAAACATAGGCAGTACGCTCTATGACATTGGTCTGAGCAGCATATTTTCAAGTCCCATGTCTGACCGGGCAAGGGAAACAAAAGGAAAAATGAACAAATGGGACTACATCAAACTAAAAAGCTTCTGCACAGCAAAGGAAACCATCAACAAAACGAAAAGACAACCTAACAATTGGGAGAAGATATTTGCAAACCACATATCAGATAAGGGGTTAATATCCAAAATATACAAAGAACTCATACAGCTCAACAACAAGAAAACCAACAATCCAATTAGAGTGCCAACTTTCTATGCAATGTGTTTATTCTGCTGTTTCTTGATGTTTTACATTTATTTATTGACTTCTTGCTAAGGAAGATTAAGATTTAGTTTTCTTACTCCACTCACACATACATTCCTCTCTCTCCATCCTTCTGATGTAAACTCTTTTTTCTTTTGGTTAAGTCAATATTCCTTGGGTTTTATTTTTATTATGTTACACAGGAGCCATGTAATATTTGATCTTTCATTTTCTTCTTGTGCATCTTTAACTCTCCTTCAAGGTAACAACCGTCTTGCAGCCATGCATACATACCTGTGGGTGCCCACCACGAACATATCCCGGCCGCAGGTGGTCCTCCAAAACTATCAGATGATGTTTTAGACTCATCTTTTCTCTTAGAGAAATTTCTTCCATTCTTTGTGTTCTTGTAATCAATACTTTTCTTTTTCATTTACTGTCATTTTAGTGGGGATTTGAAATAAAGATGTATATTTTCAATCTACATTAGTTTACTTGAAGTCTTCTTTAAAATGGACTAAGAATCGTGTTGCTGAACAATACAATGAGACTGATACCATTTATGAAAATATACACACAAAAGGATATATTGTTTTTTGGTAAACGAACTAAAACAATCATCTATAGTGAGGCCTGAAAAATTCAAAGTCAGGAACATCAAGAAATAATCCCTTGATACTAGTTTCTCCCACTCCTTTTCTAATAATTGTCAAATTCAAACACACAGTTAAAAAGTCCAAAGAATACCAAAGAGCATAAAAAAGTGGATCTTCCTCTCCCGTCAGACAGAAGCAGCCATCTCTGTGGGATCCATCTCTTCTAGCAGTTTGTCAACTTAGGAAAAAGAGGCACTGCAAAGGAAAAGGAGAGCACTTATTTGGGGTCTTAGAATTGCAACTTGGGGAAGATACCTTCAAGGAGCAGCCAGAAGTGTCCCCCTGAGGAGTACAAGCCAGGAGTTTTATTAACAGAAAGGACAGCCCAGAACTATCCCCTCAGTTGTTTGTTAGGGAGGGTCAATTTATGTTACAGTTCATTGGCTTACTCACGGACACCTTGTTGTTACCAGAAAAAGTGTATTTCTGCACAATCCTTCAGCAAGTCCTTTCTCAGCAAATGACTCCCTTTTGCTAAGTCAGCAAGGTCAGCACAGTTTCATATTTTGAACAAGAAGGAGTCGAGGGTACAAAGTGGAGTCACTGTTGTCAACTCGTTTCACATTTCCCATTTTGCTCATGATTTTTCCAGAAGAAAACATCGACAGAGCAGCACTCGTCCTTGGAGGCTGGAGTGGCTTGATTACCCGCTCTGCTTCCGCTCCGTCCTTCAGCAGGAGGTCTTGTGAAAGAGTCAATAGCAATCTCCTCTAAATCTTCTGATCCATAAAATTCTTCCTGATGACAACATCTAACACGGCCATCCACATAAACACAAGCTGTGCGGTTGAGTGGGTTATAGTAGAGGTTGCAATTTTTTAGTAAACACTTGGTTAACATAATGATGCATATTATTAAGATTAACAACAATCATCTAAATCACATTAGAGCGTATAGTTACAAACATTCAATGGAAAATAACCTAAACTTCTTCCAGTACCATTAATATTTTTGAAACAGAGGGCAAGGTTTTTGGTCAGTGTCCAAATCTGAGTAAGGAGTATTCTCTTATGAGTAAGAGGTACACAGTGGAAGGTAGTAACATCGAGGGCCTGTTTCCTAGAGGGAAGCTTGTAGGTGGATTCAAAAAGCCCAAAGGAGAAGCCAGCATTTTGACCAGATAAACTTCTCCATCCTTGTGAGGATAGTGGCCAAGCCACTAATTCAGGCGTATCATGCTGTAGCACAGATCCAGCAATCAGTGAGTGTGGAATCAGAAAGTTTCTGCAGTGTAGGAACAAAAGGGTGTGATAAGGCATGACAGTAATGAGGTTATGAGGAAAGATAAAAGGCCAACCTGAGAGCCAAAATTACCCCTAATAGCAAAAGCCATTATAAGAAGAACTTAAATAAAGGTGGTTTGATATGTTGACTACGCATGAAATTCAATTCATATGGCAATAACCAACATAACAGCAGTGAGTTCTTCTGATTTCATAGAGTTTTACCAGCACCTAAGAATTCCTACTGTGTGCATTAAGCAAAAAGCATTAAGATACCTATCAGGACAAATAGCCCAAATACTTCAATCCAGCAATCCTTTGTGGGCAGCCTCCCAAAGGATCTGTGGGATGCTTTCTAGGTTAAGATGTCAAACATAAAACCATTCTTGGAGTTCTTCACTTTGTGTAAAGAGATCCACAAGAAGGAGCACAAAGGTACAAGTTACAAACGGAGTCATGCGCTTTTAGTACACAGAAGAGTAGATAAGAGTTCCCCCAGTAGGATGATTAAGAGAAAATTACAAAGAGAAGAACAAATTGTTCTGTGAGAAAGGACAGAAAATATACAGGCCTGGTCCAGAACCTTCGGAAAGCTGTCTGCTCAGCTCTCATCCGCTTCATTTCCTGGAAATCTTACTTCCAGGTCACCAGTTGGTGTGCAGGCCCCGTCAGGGTTGGTGATTTCTTTAGATATGACACGTGAATCTGAGTCTACTCCCTGAAGTTTGGCAATGCAAGCATTGGTTAACAGGACCTGATCAGGTCCCTTCTAGCGAGATTGGAGGGACTCTTTCTAATGATGTCTTTTCCACTAGACAAAAGCTCTGGGCAGCAGATTACAATGTCTGGTCTCCCAGGAGCACATTGTGGAAGATATCGTTCTACCAAAGCATGATTATTCTCTATGGATTTGGTTAGGGCTTTGAAGTATTGAAAAAACTTGAAGTGTATCCCCTTTTATCTGCTGTGTGTCAAAGCAAGCAGGGGCAAGGTGCTCTGGGCATCCTGTTATATGGAGAACAGATTCTTATTGAGTGTATGCAAATACATATATTGTTATGAGAATAATGTTTATTAAGAGCTTCAGAACTCTGGAAGGGAAGGGAACACTTGTTCACTGCTGGTGGGAGTGCAAACTGGTGCAGCCACTATGGAAAGCAGGTTGGAGTATCCTCAGAAAATTAAGGATAGATCTATCATATGATCCAGCTATCCCACTGCTGGGTATTTATCCAAAGAACTTGAAAACACAAAGGCATAAAGATACTTGCACCTCTATGTTCATTGCGGCATTATACACAATAGCCAAGACATGGAAGCAACCTAGGTGCCCATCAAGGGACGAATGGATAAAGAAGATGTGGTATTTATACACGATGGACTACTACTCAGCCATAAGAAATGACAAAATCCAACCATGTGTGACAACATGGATGGACCTTGAGGGTATTATGCTGAGTGAAATAAGTCAGAGGGAGAAAGTCAGGTACCATATGATCTCAATCATAAGTAGAAGATAAAAACAATGACAAAAAAACACATAGCATTGGAGATTGGATTGCAGGTTACCATAGGGGAAGGGCGGGAGGGCAAAAGGGGTGATGAGGCTCACATGTGAGGTGACGGACTATAATTAGTTTTCGGGTGGTGAACACGATGTAATCTACACAGAATTCGAAATATGATGTACATCCGAAAATTGAAAAAAAAAGAACTCTGGAAGGATCGAGTAGGGAGACAAAGATAAATGTTTTAACCTTTGTTGCCAAGATACACTTTATCAAATTGCCGTAAGTTATAGATAGCTTAAAGGAGAGGAGAAAAAGGGGTCCTTTAAATCTGGAAAACAAAACATCAAAGCAATCAGTGTCCTATTAAGATTTTAGAAATTTTCACCCAGTTCAGTCTTATAATCCTGAAGTTATAAAACCTGTATTCCAGAGTACTTGTCAAAGTCTTTTCTATGAATCTCTTTGAAGATGAAACACTTTTGCAGGCACAATTTTTGCCAAAGCATCAGAGTAAAACAATAACTGTTTATAAACTACAAAAGACTAAAAAATGTCCATTATTAAAGTTCTGCTGAGAGTTCACTATAACGCAATTGACCAAAGAGTTTGGTTATTTTTGTGACATACAACTTTTTAAGATAATAATTGGAATTATGATTGATAACATTTTATTAGAACATATCAGATTTCCAGGAATTTTACATAATTTCTGGAATACTTATGGCATATACCAAAACAGGCACAATGTAAAGAAGGTTTAGTAGTACTCCTTATTTAACAAACTTCCCATGCATTTCACCTATCAAATAAGCCTAATTAGTCTAATATCTCTCAGGTCAAAAAGACTTTATTTAGAGTTTGATTTTGGGGAAGTTTATCAAAAAATAGAAAAGTTTTTAAACATTTGATCTTTATGATTTTTTATGAAATAGTACTTAATTATCCATTTAACCAAAGTGACAAAGAGATTTTAAGGTGAATACAGATTACATAGTTGTAAGCAAAATGGAGTTCTTTTAATATTGAGAAAATTCAGTTTTTCTAAGTAATCAAAGATCTGATAAAGACAAAACACAGAATGTTTTTTTCTAGACAGATTACATTATAGGTAAAGAAATTTTATTATAATTTATTGCTAAATGCAGATCAGTAATCTGAGACGACTTTGTCTTTCAATAGAGAAAAACCAAATTCTAATTTTCACCAGTGGACTCTTTTTTTTTTTCTTGGTGAGGAAGATTGGCCCTGAGCTGACATCTATGCCAATCTTCCTCTATTTTGTATGTTGGATGCCACCACAGCATGGCTTGATGACCAGTGTATATGTCTGTTCCCAGGATCCAAACCAAACTCACACCAGTGAACCCTGGCCACCGAAGCTGAGATCCTGAACTTAACCACTACGCCACTGGGCTGCCCCCTGCACCCGTGTCCTCGATATTAAAATTCATTTTTAAGTAAATTCATTTTAATCTTAGCCAGCTTGACTACGTATTAAAAGATCTTTTTAAAGATTTCTTTTTGGGCCTCTCGTCGGTGCTTGCCACCACCCCCATTTTGTCAGTAGAGGCAGGAGGAGGAGGTTGAGTTGGGAAGCTGAGGTGGTTGGAAGCTAGCTCATGGGTGCTCATGGGCTTTGCTCCTTCTGTGTCTGTCTCTCCCTGGAAGGGGAGGGAGCTTCCACATGGAGCAGGAGCCGCCACCGTAGTCCCGAGTGAGCTTGAAGTCGCTAGAACTTCTCTCAAACTTGTGTGCTGAGGAGACTCAGATGTTGGCCTCAGCTCCTAGGGTGGACTTAGCAGATTGGCCTGTGAAAACTTCTGTACTGAGATAAAGGCAAGGATTCATGAGAAAGGAACATCCGATATCCTGGGCTTGGCAGGGAGGGAGAGGACAGCAGGTGGAAATCCTGCAAGCTGAAAAGCAGCCTGACAGGTGACAAAGAAGCTGAAGGTGGGTGATGGGGAGAGCGTAACCTTCCAGCCCCTCAATCTGGAAGTGTTAGGAAGAACCAACAACAGTGCGACAGACAGAAGTCCAAGGATCATAATTCCCAGATGAAGATCATTCATAAGAAAAAAGAAAGAGCACATACTTATAACTCAGCAGCAGCTGCATGGCCATGCAAAACGGAGGCAAGAACCAAAATTTTTCAAGTAATCAAAATTCAACTCCAGCTTACAAGTCCCAGCTTACTTTTTAAGTCCTAAACTAGTCAGAACTACGCTGAAATCAGATTTAGTGAGCTGTGGTCACCAAGTATTCTTCCTAAACCACTGAGCCGCTGGGTTCCTTTCCTTTAATCCTTCTGATATGGAAATAACGACATTTCAATGTAAAAATCTTACTTAAAGTACAAGTACGAAATGAGGTAAAGTACTAATGTTTAAATTTAGTTATATTTAAGGGTAGTTGTCAGTTGCTTCAGACCAAGTTCACCAGGGAATTAATCTATTTGTGTAGCACTGCTAATTAATGTAGAACACATAATTAGACCTCATCTTCCTTGTGTTGTGTTGTGTGCACCGTGACGTAATGGCAGCATCAGGACAACTTAAAATGGCTGAATATCGCCAGCTGTGCTTGATACCAAGCGTTTTCGAGAAGGTAACTCAAGTGAAACCAGCCAAGTTTAGATTTGAAGAATGGTAAAGAAATCAGCTTTTTCTATTGCTTGTTGGAGGAAAATACTAATTTAATATTATCATTCATGGATCAGTAGATTTACTTGTTGAAAGCTAGAGAATCTGATTACAAGCATCTAGTTAAGACATAGAAGGATTGAAAACTAGTTGAGTATTTGAAAGTTTAATGTCCTAGAAGCACCCAGACCAGCAATTTGCCAACACCCTGGTGCGCTGCCGAACGAAGAAGTGGACTATTCTCAGAGGGTAGTTACACTGGAGCCAGCTGTGTGGCGGCGAGTGTGGAAAGGGCGCATGGACTTACCTAGAATGAGGCCGTTTACCCCAATGGCATTGTTTCTTACCTGCGGTGGGGAGGCGTCCGCCAACAAACACACCAAAGCCGTTTTAACAGAGGCAGTACTTGGTGGTCACTGAGTAGCTTTCAAAATCCATCTGTGCCGTGCAGGCCTACACAAGCTGCTCGGACAGCCGTCTGGCCTCAGATCCTCCTGCGAAGCTTGCTTAAGGTGGGCAGCGGTGCAATAGGAAAGCTCTAAGTACCTAGGAAATAAAGAGCCATGTAAATATATGTAATAAACTTGCAGCATATGTAAAGCTTTGTTGGCGTTTATTCTACAAAAATAGAATATTTTAGCATGAAGTTGCTGAATATAAGACCCTGGACTCTTTTATACTGTGGCCTAATATTAAAGGTCCAAAATAATCTGTTTTTAAGTTTCCCCTTGTGCTAGTGTATGTATGTTATAATTGATTAGATTGTGAGTTATATTTCAAAGTAAATTCTAGTATAGTAAGTTTTGTATAACTGAAAAGGTTTTATGCTTCTAAAACACTTCCTATTTTTTAAAAATGTGAAATGCAGTATGGGACTATTTTAATTTTTCTTCCTTAGGCCCAAAGATTAACTATTAAAGAGTCCCTCTAACCTTAAAGATTCATCTTGGCTTTTGACAATTTTTGTAACCTATGATACGAATATACTTTGCTGTATGATGCTAGTGTATTTTTGTCACCAGCAAGTGCAATGCAAGAGACCACTTATGCAAAAGATGTAATTTCTTACATACTACATTGTAAACATGTTTTACCTACCTTAAAGATAAATGCTAAGTTTAACAGTTAACCCAATAGTAAATTAAAAGAAAATGTGTATGTGTGTGGCAATTAAAAATTTCCGATTGTAAGTACCCTATTTTCTAATCTGGCAGCTTTTTTAGATATTTTTAAGCAGAGTGGCTAAGCTGTATTTCTCCAAATAAATTCAGATAAGATAAGACAGCCCAAGTCAAGTAAAGATATCCTAAACATTAGTTTAATTAGTGCTTAACGTACATATGTGAATTTGAAGCATGAAATTAAAAAATAAAATTGCTTTTTCTCCCCCTCCAAAAAAATAAAGATTCTTTTTTCAAAAATCTTCTACAGTTTTTTACATCTACTTGGGTTTTGTCTTATCTTTTTCTTTCTTATTTTGGAACAATCATTTTATTTTCGTGCAGAATTACTTGTTTTCCTTTAACAAAAAATGCGTCTTCATTCTTCATACCTTCTCTTACTGAAAATTCATATTGTATTGTCTTCTTTTCACATACAGTCACTTTCTCAATTTTAAAAACTCACAAAGCTTATCTAGAAAAGAAATGATGGAAGGCAGTTGTTACAGAATAATTAGAGATTTTACTCTTAGAGGACAGTGTGATTGCTTTTGCATTACATTAATGAATATAAACTCCTTATATATAATATAGTTAAATCATATGTCGTTTGGAAATTACAGTATGAGATTCACTTGTGTCCACAGGTTCATCCTGACATTGCTAGACTGGGAATGAGAGAACAGGCAGAGGCAACAACATCCCCACGGTATTGCCAAGAGAGTTCCTCTAGAAGGAGCAGGCAGAATAAAGATTTGAAAGATGGAACAACAACTAAACTGATGGCAGAGCTGCAAATATCTGGGAAGCCACCCCCCAGAATTCTCAGCCATGTAAGTCGTTATAAGAAATGGGGGAAATTCTTCTAAACAAAGATTACTGCCGGGCTGTAAATCTGAAAAGACAAGGCAACAAAATATGAGCCTATCAGAGAATGATTCCAGCCTGGCCTTGAGGAGTCATTGCTGTGTGTGTGCAGGACAGAAAAGGTGGTGGTTCTTGTATTGGCCTCTCCATCTGGCTGCATAGACACTTCTATTACTCAACCAGTGGCTTTCAAACATGTTGGATCATTCCACAACAAGAAACATAGTGCATATTATGGTCCAGCATATACCTACATATGTAAAACCATATAAGTAACTGAAATAAAAATTCAGTAAACAGACATGTATTTCCATTTTTAGTATATTCCATACATGCATTCTATTTTGTACTTTATGAAATTATTTTCATTTATATATAATAAACAAATTTATGAATTATAGATAAAATTGAAGACATATTGTCCATTTATCTATATTGATGTGTAGATACCATGAACATTTTCTATTTAAATAAAAATTAATCGTAATTTATCAATGGTCTATGACCATAGTTTGAAAGATAAGGAGCAACAGTCGATCCTCCCACAGTAGGAAAAGCTCTCCTCTGTCAAAGGTGCGTGCTGCTCTGCCGCGTTCTCTCAGCATCCACACACAGTGTGCACAGAGTTAATTTATGTTTATTACTCTAAGAGTTCTGACATTTTCTCTTTGGTTCATTTTGTATTCTCAACTCTTCTTCCAACTTTTTGAACTATTTGTAATCTTTCTTTCCGGTAAAAACTAGAAGCAGGCAATTGTGAATTATTATGTATCGACATCCTATAGTAGATTAGCAAATTCATAAACATGTTTTGTAATTTCTAGAAGCATGTTTCTCTTTACAGCAAACTTTGCAACGTGGCATAAAACATCTCTATTGGTAGACCCAAATATCTTTTGTCTCTCTGTAAAAACATTAAAAAGTCAAAACCAGACAAATTTATGTTTAACAATCAATGTCTCAGTATACCATCTTATGTAGAAATGGTTTAGATTTTCAATGAGTATCCATTATTTAGCTTAACTTATATAAGCTTTTATCTTGTTTACATTTATTTAAACACTTGTTTTTAACAATTATGTTTGGATTAGACCTTAAGTAGTTAACCATCATCACAAGTCATTCCCCCTGCCAACAAATTCCAATACAGAAACAGCAAGAGCCCACTCAATCAGTACACCCAGGCAGAAAAAGTTGTACGTTTGTACTACATTCAGTGCTGATGACTCTGAAGACTTGCCTGTTTTTATTAAACCAACAAATTTAAGCCATCTTTTATTTATCAAAGCTTTTCTCAGAACAAATGAACTTGAAAAACATTTGGGTTAGTTTCTGTATTTCTGAGAGTCTTAGGAATACTTAATTTATATAAATGTTTAATTTTGGCAATTCCATCTGGAGGTAGAAAAAAATATATATATAGACACACATACATAGACATACAGATAGACACAAACAGAAAGCTTCAAAAATTTTAGCCATGTCTCAGGTACAAAACTCAAAAGAATAGTTAGATCCAAATTGTGTTTCTCACAGATGGACTAAGTTAAGGTTATCTGCTCAAATGGCCAAAGATTTTTACTAAACTTTTTTCTTTTTTCTTTGCATGCTGTAAGGATCCTCAGTAACCTTTGGGAAAGCATTGATATTGTCTCCAAGTTCTGTTTTTGACCAAGGAGTATACGAAGTCCAGAAAGTTCCAGAATCATCTGACTTAGTTTGGAAAGGTGCTGTTAGAGCAAAAGAGTCAGAAGAGGGCATGGTCTCCAGTGGACAGCAAGGCAGCTTGGAGAGATGCGAATAGGGAGGAGCTGAGGCTGAAAGTAAAAGCAAAGCAGCCTCGAGATCTTTTTCTTGAGAAGATAAGTGCTCAGAAAGATTTTTATTAGCTATAGTCAATTTAGAGACAGGTATCTCTTAGGGAAGCAATTTTAGAGTCTTGAATTCTTTTGGAGACCTCAGCATACCTATTAAAATAAGCTTCCCATTCTCCTTGTTTAGTTTTGGATCTCTTATTCTCTAAACACGAACACAAATAAACTAATTTCAATATTTCCAATGAGCCCTATTTGGGCTAAGCAAGTTTTAAATCACCCCGCTATACAACTGCTATTTCTCTAAAAATTTACACAGAGGGCCCATAATTTTTATACACAAATCCAGCAGGTGTCCCAAACAGGGGTTAAGCCCCTGTAGCAGTCTTAGACTGAGTACTTCCCAAAGCGGAAGCCCCAACAGGGGGTTTGTCCGCATAGCAGTCCTTGACTGCATACTTCCCACTACAAGTACATGCTTACCAAAAGAGAAAGTTAATTCTCTTAAACTGGTTACAAAAGACACCCAGAATAAAAGCCAGAACCTCAACAAAGGTGGGAGGTTCAGGACCAAGAAAAGCTAACTACCTGGGCCTGGGACCATCAGGGAGATGACAAGAAGGAGCTCATGCAGGTATCTAGCTTGAAACCAACAGCAGCCCCAGAAACAAGAGCAAAGTAGCTTCAGATTCCATGTTTCTGATAGCAAATATGTCAACTTAGAAAACGGAGGCAACTGCCAAGCAAAAGGAAACCGTTTATTTGGGGTCTTAGATTTACAATTCGGGGAACATATCTTCCAGCAGCAGCCAGAAAAGTGTTCCCCTGAGGAGTACAAGCCAGGGGTTTTATTAGCAGAAAGGACAGCCCAGCACAATTCCCTCAGTTCTTTGTTAGGGAGGGCCAATTTATGTTACAGTCCATTGATTTACTCAAGGTCACCTTGTTGTTACCAGAAAAAGTGTATTTCTGCACAGTCCTTCAGCAAGTCCTTTCTCAGCAAATGACTCTCTTTTGGCAAGTCAGCAAGGTCAGCACAGTTTCATATTTTCAACAAAAAGGAGTCGAGGGTACAAAGTGGAGTCACTGTTGTCAACTTATTTCATAATTTCTTGTGTGTCCGTGTCGTATACACAGCAATAAGTGCCATTTCTTCTCTCCACAGAGCAATTCTGATAGCAAAGTTCAAATAAGCAACACACCCAGACAATTAAGCATCTTGGATATGCGTTTTATGATTATCCTCCACCCTGGAGCAAAAGGGAGTGCAGCAAACAACAGGCCATCGGCCAAAACTGCAAGCTAAGCAAGTTCTTACATTTTTAAGTGATTGAAAAAATTATTCTTCTTAATAATATTTCATGACACATTAAAATTAAATGAAATTCATGTCTCAATGTCCATAAATAAAGCTTTATTGGAGCACAACCACGCTCAATTGTTTACCTGCCGTCTATGGCTGCTGTTGCACCACGACAGCAGAATTGAGTATTTGAGACGGAGACTGGAGGTGGCACCCTTCTCACTTTGAATAGCTGCTGGGTACACTCAAAACTGCACCGACTCAGTTATAACGTGACAGCTGTTCCACTGCCATGCATGCTGTTGTGCTGTGACATTACATTTACTTTTTGTTACTAGTACATGCCCATCATATCAAAACAAAGAAAGAAAAGTGGACTTCCAAATGTTTCATTTTTAAGGCACATTGAAGTGTAGATTATTTTGTTTTCCAATTAGATGGCAAAACATTGTGTTTATTGTGCAGTGCCACTGTGCTAAAAAGAATAAAATAGGTCTTGGCGTTACCAGATTAAGTGTTCATCACAACACTCCCAATTCACAGGAAGGCAACAATAAGAAAAATTAGAAAATTTAAAATAAAATAGCTCATCACAGCAGGATTTCTTCACAAAAATAAAAATGAAGCTGCAACCAATGTAGGTTTCCGAATGTTAGACAAGAAAAGTCATTTACTGATGGGGAGTTCATTATATTGCGCTTTATTGCAGTGGCTGAAGAAATGTGTCCAGAAAAATGAACTTATTTAAGACGGTTAGCCTTCTGGCTGTCACAGTTCCTTGAAGAGTTGAGGACATTGGGAGCAACGTTAATAGTCGATTAAAATAAGGCGCAAGATGTCCAGTGGTTTTCCTTGGCTCTTGATAAGCCCAACGGCATTGCTGGTGCTGCGCGGTGCTGTTTACTGGAGAAACCAAGACTGAGTTTGACGTGCCCGAAGAATTAGGCTATGGCTGGTGTGCGTGGAGCAAGAACATTTTCAAAGAGGTTGAGAAAACGCTGATTCAGTACAACCGGCGTGGAAACTGTTCAGATGTTACAATTGCTGGTGCTAAACATCCTTGTGGAGCAGAAAAGGGCTTGGTTGGACAAATTCACCAAGTTTCTGAAAATGTAAAGTCTTTAAAGGAAATGGTTGTTTATTTTATTATTCAACAGCAGATGCTTTGCAGAAACTATTTGAATCCATCACGCATTACCGGACCACTCGTGTCAACAGTGGGCTCTGTTTGGATTTGAGCTTTTGTCACAACAGAGGCTGGATATCACGACTTGCCCAGTCGTGCAGTAGTTTAACAGCCTCACGGCGGTCCAGTTTTATTGTGATTTTCTTAACTCAGAGCTAAAATTGAGTTTTCTGGAATGAGAAGAACCACCACCTTCAATCACTATTATTAAACACCGGATGAGTTTAGAAACTAGCTTTGGCGGCAGATTTGATAACGTTTCTTAATGAAATCAATATAAGGGAAATTAGAGCTGACGTGTGAAACTCATACTGTAGTAAAGTCATTTAGACAACAGCTAATGTTTAAATCACAAGTGAGGGGAAGTTGCTTTATAGACTTCCTGTGCTGTCAAACGTTAAAGCGGGGAGGAAGAGCCCCATTCCCGTACACATGAGCTGGGGCTATATTTTCTGAGGTGAAACTACACTTCTAACCAGAAGTTTTGGAGCTTAATGAAAGTGCAAAGGAGCTCACCTTATTTCCACATCCACTTCCCCGTGCGATAGAGGCTCTCCCACGTCACTTCAACTGTACGTGACTAACCTGCGATCCGCAAAGCAATGGCAGGGTAAGAGGAGAATATCAAGAGGAGAATCTAGTCAGATTCTGTAAGTGCCTTCCGAGTGATAAATACTCTCAGTTAAAACCACATCTTTATGGATTGATATCAGTATTTGGCAGTTCTTATCTGTGTAAAAGAGCGTTTTCAAGGATAAAATATGTAAAATCTCATTACAGGTCAACAGTAACAGATGAATATTTGCAATCAATTTTGGTGATAGGAAACACTAACTTTGAATCCCAGCTAACAAAATGTTATTGCCCCAAAATAATTCCATTCTTTTCGGTAGTATTCCTTGTATCACAAAATATCATGTTGGTTGTTATTATTATATCTCAAATGTTGTTAATAAAATTTTGTGGAAACTTGTTTTCTGTCTTGTTATGTAGGTATATACTTAATTTCATTGATTTTGCCTCTTGGCCTATAAAGCCTAAAATATTTACCGATCTGGCTCTTTACAGAGAAAATTTACTAACTCCTCACGGGGAGACTGCAGTCTTTGTCTTGAGAAGCTTACAATTGAATTTGAGACAGACAAGACAAATGCCCATGAAACTGCAAACACTCTGAGTTTCTTTCTTTATTCTTAACTTTAAAATGTTCTTCAGAAGTACAGAAAAGCCAAGGATCCTGACCACCCACCTTTCTGCACACAGCCCATTTTCCAGAGGTCAGCAAGAGGTCATCCTGCGTTCCGTTCTCCGTTCATCAGTCTAGTCTCACTCAGCCAGAATTATCCTGTTGACAACTAGGGCAGCTCCTATCCCTTCTGCCCAAGCCCTGCAGCAGCTGCCCAAAGGTTAAAGCCACAACCTCACGGTGGCCACAGGCCAGGCCTCGGAGAGCCTGCCTCCCTCACCCACCCCCACCCTCAAGTGTGCCAGCCGCACTGGCCTTTGCTTTTTCTTGGCACACTGCCTTCTTAGGGTCTTTGCATGAGCTCTTCTCTCTGCCTGGGATTGAGTTGCCTGATTTAGCAAATAAACATACAGGATGCCCAGTTAAATGTGTGTTTTAGATAAACAAATAATCTTCATATAACTATGTCCCAATATTGCATGGGCTGTACTTAGATGAAAATACTACTCATCGCTTACTCGAAAATCAACCTTCTCCAATGTCCTGTGTTTCACCCAACAGCACTGCCTGGAACCCTCCTCCGCGGCGCCTTGGTGTCTAATCTCCTTCAAGTCTTTGCTGGGACATCTCTTTTTCAGGGAGGTCTACCCTCAGTGCCCATTTAAAACTGACAAGCATGCCACTCCCTGCCATTCCCACCCCCCTTACCTGGCTCTATTTTTTTCCTATAGCATTCGTCGCATTCTAACACACCAGATACTTCACTCATTTGTCATGTGTTCTGTTTACTTTGATCTCCTCTCATTCCAGTGTGAGCTCCACATGGGCAGGCATTTGGCGGTGGGAGGAGGCAATTCACTCCTTTCTCTCGGTACCTAGGAGAGAGCCTGGCACATGACAAGTGCTCAAGAAACTTCTGTTGAAAGATGAATAGGTGAATGTCCTCTGGACAGCATCTGGATGTCCACAGGCAACCATTCCCCCTTGAGCTTATTATATTTTTGTCAAGCTTTTTTTTCTGCCTGTTCATCCAAGCTAGAAGGCTGGCTTTGCTCCCCAGTCCTCCCTTTCTCATGTGCTGCCCTAGTCCTCTTTCCAAGATCACTGAGTCTCTGCATTGTTCCCATCTGTTCCCTGCTCACAGCCTCACGGTTGATTTCCCAGTTCCAACTCACCCTTTAGGTGTTGTGTACTACTTGAAAGTCTCCCATGAGTCTCCCTGCCTCTCATCTATCCCCCTCTGATCCCTTCCTCACACTACAGCCTGATGACCTTTCTAAAATGCAAAATAATGGAAATGAATCTGCAACCACAATTTGTCAAACTAACTGTACAAGTCTCAAAACTGATAAACGGCACCAAACCATGAAGTGTAAGACAAACTGTCTAAGCTCAAGTTGGCCTGACACAAGCTCATTCAGACCTCTATATTTCAAGATAAGCCCTCAGTACAGGGACTCCATGTAGACTCAAGGGGTCAAAAAATAAGACTGTGCCAGCAACTCACCTGTTTACAAATCCTGGCGTGTCCCTGCCTAAACCCTCCTCAGAGCCATCTGAACGCTTCCAGCACCCTGCCCTCACTCTCCCTTTGCGACGCTGTCAAGGCTATCCAGATGGTGCTCACTCTTGCTCAGAAAGTTGAATAAACTCAGCTCTATGAAATCAACACCTGGTGGTCTTGGTGGGAGCTTTGCAATAATCTGTTTTCTGCTTAACTCATTTCATTCCTCCCCATGGCCCACGGGGCAGTCCACAGCCCTGTCTTAGTGTCCAGGTTGTTCCTGGTAAGCCATCTGTTCTCCTCCCCCAGCACCCCCTCACGCCTGTCCAGGTCTGGTGGCGGCTTTGCTCTTTCGTCTTTCCTTGACTTCGCCGATGTGCATGTTTTAGCTGGAATGCCCCTTTCCACCTGCCTGCCTTCGTCTGCTTCCCACTCACTCTTCCAGGCACAGTTCCAGCTTCACCTCCCTAGCTATTCATCTTTCTTATCTGCTCCCATTAGTCCTTTATGCATATATTGGCCCCAGCACTGAAGAGTTGGCTTGCTCTGCTTACTGGGGAGAGGTGACTTGCCCTGCCCTCGGCCCAGTGCCAGGATATGATGATCACTCATAAATGTTTCCACATCAATTAATGTAACAGCTGGGTAAAATGCCGTTGTTTTCTTTTTCCCTCTTTCTTAAGATGTCTCTCATGGACTGTGAAATATATTAAAAGGATTTAAATTTTAGCCATTTCTCCACTGGGTAGAGTAGAAAAACAGCATGGACTTCAGAGTCGGACAGACCAGGATAAAAGGCTGAATTTTGCCATGCGCTATTTATTGAGCTGCCATAGTAGAGTATGATGATGGTATTCTCAAGCTCTGGTGGCATCAGAATCATTGGCAGGGGTTGTTAAAATACAATTGCTGATTCAGTGAGTCTGGTGTGGCCCAAGAATTTGCAGTCCTGACAAGTTCTCTGGGGATGCTCGCCCTGCTGGTCCAGGGACACACTTTGAGAACCACCACTGTAAGGGCTGAGAACATGAACTCTGGAGCCAAACAGATCTGTCTCTCAGCTCTGGTGTCTATTGACTCTGTGATCTTGGGCAAGAGGCAAAACTTTGCCTCAGTTTTAATTGTTGAAAGTAGATAATAATAGCATTTATCTCATGTATTGCTATAGATGTGCTGATTATTATGACTGCAACTACTATCATCACTACCGTTATTATTATTATTGATAGAGAAGTAGCTCAACCCCTCTGAGTGTCATTCGTCACGTGTAAGATAGAAATAGCAGGACATCCAACAAAGCTGTTATGCGGTTTGATGCCGCGACACCAACATTAGGGCGCTCAATGGACATTTGCTGCCTGCGTAAATGGAGGGCCTGGTTCATAGGAGATCCTCATTACATACTGGATTCTTTTCCTACTTTCCCGTTCAAAACACTTTGGAATATACAGCAAATTGGTCAAGTCCATAGTTTTGAGACATCTGCCCCCAAACTCCAGGAAAAGAAAAGGATGGATAACATTTTTCTTCTTTGTACTCATATTGCAAAGAACGTGTTTAGACAACCACAAAGATCTCATCAAGACCCAGCGTCTTTTGAAACCATGGTAAATGCCTTCTGTTAGCATCACCATTTTGCGAGGGAGGCTCAGATCATTAACCTCTTCAAGTCTAATTTTTTAAACATTGTATTACTTTTCACCACATATTGTGTAGAGTTGTTTACAATCAGCGTGTCTTATTAAGTCACTTTTCTCAATACTTGGTGCTTCATCTACTTTTTGCCGTCCTTGTAGTCCTATGCTAAGCCGCCGTCAGACTTGCCTGGAAAACCACGCATCTCCTGCGGGCCTCCGCCTTCGTTCGCTGCCCTCCACTCTGTCTCTTTTATGTTGTGTAGTGCTGCTTGAGTGATCTGCTTAAAACACATATTTGGTCGCATCACTTCCCTTCCTTAGACCCTTTAAATTGTGTCACAGAGTCCCACAACATTGCTTAAAACAAATCACAGCTTCCTTTTTACTTCTCCTCTTCTCAGCTCCCCCTTCCCCCCCAAACATTAGTCATTATGACCTTTCAGTTCCTCTAACCTCTCTCAGTAGCAATCTGCTGAAAAAAGAAACACATCTTTATCAAGATTAAACAATTTTAACCATGAAATTGCTTTAACTTTACCCTTTGTGATATGGAGAAAAGAAAAATCATGATAATCCCACTATCCTAATATATTGTCATCATTTTTATCTGTGGAATCACAGTATAAACCTCTGCCATAATCTTCCATGAAATAAACACCTGTTCCATATCCAGCGGGCATGAAGTCATCCTGTTTTTTCCTTGGTAAATTTTCATAAATGCCACAGTCTTACCTCGTTTTTTTCCATGAGACTTACTAAATTTTGTCACATGTAATCATACAATCTAGCACTTTTAAATTGTTCTTACATTTATATTTTTAAAATGTCCTTCCTTATTATATAATATATCGAGACACATATACAAACAGATATACACATATACACATACACACACATATATATACACACATATATTATATATTACTCCATGTAAGTATAGAAATTATGGAAACATGTAGATGAGATAGTAAAATTTACCCATGATTGCACTACTCAGAAATAACCACAATGATCCTTGTGGAATATATTTCCCACCTTTTAAGAATTCTGCTTTTACATAAGTGGTCTAAGACTGCATCATGCTTTTCACACTTCATATTGTATCATAAGCATCTCCTATGTAATTAAAAATCACCCTAAAGGAGACTTTTCAACGATGTGGTAATATTTTATGGTACACAGGCTCCAAGTCTGTTAACCATTCCCTGGAACCAGGTGTGTAGCTGATTCCAATGCTTCTGGTAAACCAGACTAGTTCACAGCAGTGCAATCATTGGATCAACAAGAATGAATAAATAAAGTGTTTTTGCTATAAATTGTCATTCCCAAGTTTTAACCCATTTATACTCCCACAAGAAACATATGGATGAGGGTTGCACCATCCAGAATATAAGCATGTCAAGGGACTGAACCAAAGCTTTTTTTTGCAGCTCCAAATGTCATTGCATACGAGATGATTTAGGTGGTTCTTGATGAAAGGCACTTATTAAATGTTTTCTTTTATATAACTAGCACTTTAAAAGCCCATGTAGGGGCTGGCCCCATGGCGTAGTGGTTAAGTTCAGCAGCTCCACTTTGGCACCTGGGTTTATGGTTTCATATCCGGGACCTGCTCCACTTGTCAGCCATGCTGTGGCCCCCACCCACATACAAAATAGAGGACTTTGACACGGGTGTTAGCTCAGGGCTAACCTTCCTCAGAAAGACAAAACAAAACAAAAAAGCCCATGTGGCAAGGAATTAATATCTCTGGTGACAGCCAGAGGACCTGAGTGAGTGATCTGAGGAGCAGTGAGAGCCTGAGCCAGGGGACCCAACTAAACTGTGCTGGGCTCCAGAGCCCAGAAACTGAGGTGACTGAGGGCGTTGTTTTAAACCACTAAATCTGGGAGATTAGTAATTCAGCAGGAGACAACTACAAGGACAGGGTACTCCCATGACAATACCTAAAATGTGGGCATGGCTTTGGAACCAGGTCGTGGAGGCTGGAAGAATGCTGAGGAGCGTGTCAGAGAAAGCCTAAGCTGCCTTCTATAGACTGTTAGTAGAAATCTGGGCCTCAAGTCACTGGGACTCTAGTGCCAGGGCTCAGAAGGAAGTGAGGATGATGTGACAGGAAACTAGGCCAAGGGGGGCCTTCCTGTGGAGAAAGCTTAGCAACATCATCACCTTCAGCAAAACTGAAGCTGCAAGCTCATACAGGGCCTGCATTGTAGGGCTGTGACAGCTCCGCCGTTCACTTTTGGACTTCAGGAAAGATCACATGCTGTCTACCCAACACCCCATTAGACGTGTATTCATCAAATGCCTCCTATATGCACATCTAAAAGCCTCAAAGACAAATGCAGATGTGTCAGAAGTGAGCTTTCAATATCCACGTGGGTTGGAGCTATAGGGTGCCTCTGTGTCTGGGGGATTTAGAACTCTGGAGCTAAATCTGGCTGGGCTGAAGAGTCTCCCCTCTTCTCTTCTCCACCCAGGTCCTTCTGAAAATCAATAAGGTGAAAAGCCTCCCAGTCCAGTTATCAGCGGGCTGGTTCTGGGACTTCCAGAACAACATGAAGAGGCTCCTTAAAGAGTGGAGGAAACGAAGCCGGCTGGAATTCTATGAGTTCCTTGGAGTTTGGCGCCACCTACAGGGCCTCAGACAATGAGCTCAGGTTTAGCTCGTTTTATCAGGTGATTTATTGTGGAGGGTTATCTTGGCAGCTTCCCCTGCCAGGAAGAGAGACCACAGAGGACAGCTCCAGCATGCATGTGAGTAAGGCAGTGACAGCGACCCTCCTTCCATATCTTTGTTCTTCAGTATTTTTCTGCAGACCATTATGAAATCTTAACTTCCCTTCTGAGAGGCAACAGGAGCAGCTGCTCTCAGCTGTCAGAGATCAGGAATGTCGACAAAGCGCTCACATATAAGACCCTTTCAGAATGAGACACTGCTGTCTTCCAGCACCAGGTGTTGCTACACAATGAGGTACGACCATTATCCAACACCCAGGAGCACGTGTGAGGTCTGAGAGCAAAAGGGAAATATATTCTCACCAAAACCAAGAAGAAATGTCTGAAGAAGACATTGAAGATACCTTTGACAATGTTTGCGCAGAAACATTTCTTTAGGCTGGAAGTGGAGTTTCTTCATGTTGTGTATATTTTAACACAATAAAAATTTCTTAAAAATCTAAACTGAACTTGCTTTCTGAAGAGAGGGACCTGCCTGCTGAGGTCCACTTGAAAAGTGGAAATGTTTAATCTTAATGTGTATAAAATATAAGATTGTTTGAAACTTTGATTGAAGGAAGATAAAAGAGCGAAGGTAAATACATACATACATATATATATATATATATAATCCCCTTTGTGTATTCATTTAATCAACTCTGTTCCCTACACCCCAGAATACACCCCAAGACAATAGCCTAAGGAAATTCCACTTCTGGGTATATACATCAAAGAATTGAAAGCAGGAACTCGAACAGATATTGGTATGCCAAACATTGGTTCCAATATCATGAAGGTTTTTCCCCATGTTTTCTTCTAAAAATTTTATAATTTTAGTTCTAACATTTAGATCTTTGATCCATTTTGAATTAATTTTTGTATATGGTGTAAGATAGGGTCTAACTGCAGTTTTTTCATGTGGATATCCAGTTTTCCCAGCACTATTTGTTGAAAAGACTGTCCTTTCCCATGGAATGGTCTTGACACTGTTGTTGAAAATCATTTGACCATGTATTTGAGGGTTTATCTCTGGGCTCTCTCTACTCTTCTGTTGCTCTGTATATCTGTCTTTACTCCAGGACCACACTACTTTGATTGCTGTAGCTTGGTAGCAAGCTTAAAATCAGGGACTGAGTCTTCCAGCTTTATTCTTTTTCAAGACTGTTTTGGCTATTCAGGGTCCCTTGAGATTCCATGTGAATTTTAGGATGGATTTTTCTAATTGTGCAGAAAACACCGCTGCGATTTTGGTAGGGAGTTTAGATTTTTTCTTTCTTTAAGATTAGCACCTGAGCTAATATCTGTTGCCAATCTTCTTTTCTTTCTTCTTCTTCTCCCCAAAGCCCCCCAGTAAACAGTTGTATATTCTAGCTGTGAGAACCTCTGGTGTGGCAAGTGGGACGTCGCCTCAGCATGACCTGATGAGAGGCGCCATGTCCGCGCCCTGGATCCGAGCCCACAAAACCCTGGGCCACAGAAGCGGAGTGCGCAAACTTAACCACTCCGCCATGGGGCCGGCCCCTAGATTCTTATTTGGAGGTGAAAATGTAAACATTAAAAAAATTTAGAGCTCTGGTTATCAGCTTGACTCCCCGACACTGCATTTGTAAATGTCTAAAGCTCATGTTTGTTCATCTCGCAGAAGAATGCTCCTTTTACCACCAAAGTGCATATTTTTCATGAAGGGGTTTTTTACTGAGAAAAAAGTTCACGTTCTGGAGGACTTTCTTGGAGCCGCTGACCTTTGTTTCAATAAGGTGAGCTGAACAGCAGGTGAGATGACTGCGTCCCCAGGACCCCAAACAGACCAGGATCTTTGGTCACCTGCCCAGCTGACCAAAGTCATATGACTGAGAAATTGGACTCTTTTGTGTGTGTGTGTGAGGAAGATTGTTGCTAGCTAACATCCTCTACTCTATAAATGGGACACCGCCACAGCATGGCTTGATGAGGGGTGTATAAGTCCAAGTCCAGGATCTCAACCTGCCAACCCCAGGCCACCAAAGCAGAGCACCCAAACCTAACCACTATGCCACCGGGCCAGCCCCAGAGAGACTGGACTCTTGAGAGAGAGATCAGAAAGTTTACTCATAAGTCAAGTTAAAGAAGTAAGCAAAGATGTGATGTGGTGCCTCTGGAAAGGCCTGCTGCCCTCACCTCTGCCCACGAGCCCATGGCCCAGCCTCACTGGAGGTCCAAATGCAGGGCCCCCTCTCCAGGAGCTGCAAGTCCTTACAGCATGATCTTCCCAGAGAAAACACTATAGATCCTGAATTTCTGGCACAGGAAACTAATGGTTTTCCTGTGCCAGAAATTCAGAATCTACAAATAAATAATCTTAAAATTCACCTAACAGAGCTAGAAAAAGAAGAACAAACAAAGCCCAAAAGTCAGCAGAAGGAGGGAAATAATAAAAATCAGAGCAGAAATAAATAAAATAGAGAATAAGAAAAACAGTAAAAAGGATTAATGAAACCAAGAGCTGGTTCTTTGAGAAGATAAACAAAATTGACAAGCCCTTAGCCAGACTCACCAAGAAGAAAGAGAGAAGGCTGAAATAAATAAAATTAGAAACGAAAGAGGAGAAATTACAGCAGATACTGCAGAGATATAAAGGATTATAAGAGAATATTACAAAAAACTATATGCACACAAATTCAATAACCTGGAAGAAATGGATGAATTCCTTGACTCATCCAACCTCCCAAAACTGAATCCAGAAGAAATAGAGAATCAGAACAGACCAATCACAAGTACAAAGATTAAAACCGTAATCAAAAACCTCCCAAAAAACAAAAGTCCAGGACCAGATAGCTTTTCTGGAGAATTCTATCAAACATTCAAAGATTTAGTACCTATCTTCTCAAACTATTCTGAAAAATTGAAGAAGATGGAATGCTTCCTAACACATTCTATGAGGCCAACATTACCTTGATAGCAAAACCAGACAAGGACATCACAGAGAAGGAAAACTGCAGACCAATATCACTGATGAACATCAATGCAAACATCCTCAACAAAATATTGGCAAACTGAATACAGCAATACATTAAAAGGATCATACACCATGATCAAGTGGGATTTATTCCAAGGACACATCCTCAAATCAATCAATGTGATACACCACATTAACAAATTGAGGAATATTATTCACATGATCATCTCAATAGACACAGAGAAAGCATTTGGCAAAATCTAACATCAATTTATGATAAAAAAAACTCTCAATAAAATAGGTGCAGAAGGAAAGTACCTCAACATAATAAATGCCATATATGACAAACCCTCAGCCAACATCTTAATGGTGAAAAACGGAAAGCCATCTCCCTGAGAACAGGAACAAGTGTGCCCATTCTCACGACTCTTATTCAACATAGTACTTGAGGTGTTGGCCAGAGCAATTAGGCAAGAAAAAGAAATAAAACGAATCCAACTTGGAAAGGAAGAAGTGAAATTTTCACTATTTGCAGATGACATGATTCTATATACAGAAAACCCTAAAGGACCCACCAGAAAACTATTAGAAATAGTCAAAAAGTACAGCAAAGTTTCATGGTATAAAATCAATTTAAAAAATCACTTGCATTCCTATACCCTAACAATAAACTAACAGAAAGAAAAATCAAGAATACAATCCCATTTATAATCACAAGAAAAAGAATAAAATACCTAGGACTAAACTTAACCAAAGAGGTAAAAGACCTGTACACTGAAAACTATAAGACATTATTGAAAGAAATTGAAGAAGACATAAAGAAATGGAAAGATATTCCATGTTCATGGATCAGAAGAATAAGTATAGTTAAAATGTACATACTACCCAAAGCAATCTACAGATTCAACGCTATCCCAATCAAAATTCCAATGACATTCTTCACAGAAATAGAACAAAGAATCCAAAAATTTATATGGAACAACAAAAGACCCCGAATATCCAAAGCAGTCCTGAGCGAAAAGAACAAAGCTGGAGGCATCGCAATCCCTGACTTCAAAACATACTACAAAGCTACAGTAATCAAAAGAGCATGGTACTGGCACCAAACAGATTAACAGATCCATGTACAAGAATTGAAAGCCCAGAAATACATCTATGGACAGCTAATTTTTGACAAAGAAGCCAAGAACATACACTGGAGAAAGGAAAGTCTCTTCAATAAATGGTGTTGGGAAAACTGGACAGCCACATGCAAAAGAACAAAAGTATACCATTATCTTTCACCATACAGAAAAATTAAATCAAAATGGATTAAAGATTTGAATGTAGGATCTGAAACCGTAAAACACCTAGAAGAAAATATAGGCAGTACACTCTTTAACATTGAACTTAGCAACATCTTTTTGAGTACCATGTCTACTCAGGCAAGGGAAACAAAAGAAAAAGTTATCAAATGGGACTACTTCAGACTAAAAAGCTTCTGCAAAGCAAAGGAAAACCACAAATGGAAAGACAACCCACCAACAGGGAGAAAATATTTGAAAATCATTTATCAGACAAGGGATTGATCTCCAAAATATGTAAAGAGCTCATACAACTCAACAACAACAACAAAAAACACAAATAACCCAATCAAAAACTGGACAGAGGAAATGAACAGTTTTCCAAGGAAGATATACAGATGGCCAACAAACACATGAAAAGATGCTCAACATCACTAATTATTAGGGAAATGCAAATCAAAGCTACAATGAGATATCACCTTACACTGATCACAGTGGCTATAATTACCATGACAAAAAACAACAAATGTTGGAGAGGATGTGGAGAAAAAAGAATGCTCATACACTTCTGGTGGGAATGCAAACTGGTGCAGCCACTATGGAGAACAGTATGGAGATTTCTCAAAAATTTAAAAATAGAAATACCATATGATCTAGCTATCCCACTACTGGGTATTTATCTAAAGAACTTAAAATCAATGATGCCAAGAGATTTATGTACCCTTATGTTTATTGCAGCAAAATTCACAATAGCCAGGATGTGGAAACAACCCAAGTGCCCTTCTACAGATGCATGGATAAAGATGTGGTATATATATATATATAATGGAATACTACTTAGCCATAAAAAAAGATAAAATGGTCCCATTTGCAACAACATGGATGGACCTGGAGAGTATGATGTTAAGTGAAATAAGCCAGACAGTGAAAGACAAATACTACATGATTTCACTCATATGTGGAAGAAACACACTTCAGACCTAAAGACACTCACAAACTGAAAGTGAAGGGATGGAAAAAGATACTCCATGCAAAAAGCCAAGGAAAGAAAGCTGGGGTAGCAACACATACCAGACAAAATAGATTTTAAAACAAAAACGGTAACGAGACAAAGAAGGGCACTACATGATGATAAAGGGAACAATCCAACAAGAGGATGTTGCACTTGTAAATATCTATGCAACAAACATAGGAGCACATAAATATATACATCAATTATTAACAGATGTAAAAGGAGAAATAGACAGTAACACAATAATAGTAGGGGACTTTAACACTCCACTTACACCAATGGATAGATCATCCAAACAGATGATCAATAAGGAAACATTGGCCTTAAATGACACATTAGACCAGATGGACTGAGTAGATATATACAGAACAGTCCATTAAACCACAGACTACACATTCTTTTCAAATGCACATGGAACATTTTCCAGGAATGATCACATATTAGGCCACAAAAAAGTCTCAATAAATTGAAGAAGATTGAAATAATACCGAGCATCTTTTCTGACTACAACAGTATGAAACTAGAAATCAACTACAGGAAGAAAATCAGAAAAGCCACAAATATGTGGAGATTAAACAAAATGTTACTAAACAACGATTGGGTCAATAAAGAAATCAAAGGATAAATTTTAAAAAAGTACCTGGAGACGAATGAAAATGAAAATATGACATGCCAAAATTTATGGGATACAGCAAAAGCTAAGAGGGAAGTTTATAGCAATACAGGCCTACCTCAACAAACAAGAAACATCTCAAATAAACAATCTAGGGGCCGGCTCAGTGGCCAAGTGGTTAAGTTCGTGCACTCCGCTGCGGAGGCCGAGGGTTTGGATCCGGGTCACGGACATGGCACTGCTCCTCAGGCCACGTTGAGACGGTGTCCCACATCCCACAACTAAAAGGACCTGTAACTAAGATATACAACTGTGTACGGGGGGGTGGGGGGGTGGGGGGGTTTGGGAAGATAAAGCAGAAAAAAACAAAACAAAACAAAAAACAATCTAACAATGCACCTAAAGAAACTGGAAAGAGAACAAACAAAGCCCAAAATCTGTGGAAGGAAGGAAATAAAAATCAGAACAGAAATAAATGAAATAGAGACTAAAAAAAAAAAAAATTAGAAAAAGTCAATGAAACAAAGAGCCAGTTCTTTGAAAAGATAAAATTGACAAACCTTAACTAGACTCACCAAGAAAAAAAAGAGAGAAGGCCGAAACAGGTAAACTCAGAAATGAAAGAGTAGAAATTACAACAGACACCTCAGAAATACAAAAGCTTATAAGAGAACACTGTGAAAAGCTATATACCAACAAATCGGACAATCTAGAAGAAATAGATAAATTCTTAGAATCATACAACCTTCCAAAACTGAATCAAGAAGAAGAGAATTTGAATATACCAATCACCAGTAGGAAGACCAAAACCGTAATCAAAAATCTCTCAAAAAATAAAAATCAGGACCAGATGGCTTCCTTGGTGAATTCTACCAAATATTCGAAGAAGACTTAATACATATCCTTCTAAAATTCTTCCAAAAAATTGAAGAGGAGGGGAACCTTCCTAATTCATTCTACAAAGACAACATTACCCCGATGCCAAAAACAGACAAGGACAACACAAAGAAAATTATAGGCCAATATCACTAATGAACATTGATGCAAAAATCCTCGGCAAAATACTAGCAAACCGAACACAATACATTAAAAAGATCATACACCATGATCAAGTGGGATTTATTCCAGGGATGCAGGGATGGTTCAACATCCAAAAATCAATCAACGTGATACACCACATTAACAAAATTAAGAATAAAATCACATTGTCACCTCAATAGATGCAGAGAAAACATTTAACAAGATATGGCACACATTTGTGATAAAAACTCTGAATAAAGTGCATATTGAAGGAAAGTACCTCAAAATAATAAAGGCCATATATGACAAACCCACAGCTAATATCATTCTCAATGGAGAAAAAGTGAAAGCTATCCCTCTAAGAACAGGAACCAGACAAGAATGCCCATTTTCCCACCCTTATTTAACATAGTATTGGAAGTCCTAGCCAGAGCAATCAGGCAAGAAACAGAAATAAAAGGGATCCAAATTGGAAAAGAAGTGAAACTATTGCTATTTGCAGACAACTTGATTTTATTTATAAAAAACCCTAAAGAATCCACCAAAATACTTTTAGAAATAATAAATGAATATGGCAAAGTTGCAGGATACAAAATAAACAAAAAAAATCAGTTGCATTTCTATACACTAGGAATGAAGTAGCAGAAAGAGAAATTAAGACTACAAACCCATTTACAATTGCAACACAAAGAATAAATACCTAGGAATAAACTTAACCAAAGATGTGAGAGATCCGTACACTGAAAACTATAACACATTGTTGAAAGAAATTGAAGAAAGCACAGAGAAATGGATATTCCATGCTCTTGGTTTGGAAGAATTAATGTAGTTTACAAGTCCATACTTCCTAAAGCAATCTACATATTTAATGCAACCCCTACCAAAGTTCCAAAAACATTTTTCCCAGAAATAGAACAGAGAATCCTAAAATTTATATGGAACAACAAAAGATGCCAAATAGCCATGGAAATCCTCAGAAAAAAGAACAAAGCTAGAGGCCTCATCCCTGACTTCAAAATATACTACAAAGCTATAGTAATCAAAGCAGCATGGTTCTGGCACAAAAACAGACACATAGATCACAGGAACATAATTGAAAGCCCAGAAATAAGACCATATGTTTATGGACAGCTAGTCTTTGACAAAGGAGCCAAGAACATACAATGGAGAAAGGAAATTCTCTTCAACAAATCATATTGGGAAAACTGGACAGCCACGTGCAAAATAATGAAAGTAGACCATTATCTTAACTCAAAATAGATTAGAGACTTGAAGGTAAGTTCTCAAACCATAAGACTCCTAGAAGAAAATACAGGCAGTACACTCTTTGACACTGGCTTTAGCAGCATCTTTTTGAATACCATGTTTACTTAGGCAAAGGAAACAAAAGAAAAATAAACAAAACAAAAGCATAAATTAAAAAATTGGAACTACATCAGACTTAAAGACTTCTGCAAGGAAAAGGAAACCAAGAACAAAATGAAAAGACAACCAACCAACTGGGAGAAAATACTTGCAAATCATATATCTGACAAGGGCTTAATTTCCAAAATAAATAAAGAACTCATACAACTCAGCAACATAAAAACAAACAACCCAATCAAAAAATGGGCAGAGGATATGAACAGACACTTTTCCAAAGAAGATATATAAATGGCCAACAGGCACATGAAAAGATGTTCAACATCACTAATCACTAGGGAAACGCAAATCAAAATGACAATGAAATATCACCTCACACCTGTTAGAACGGCTATAATCACCAAGACAAAAAATAACAAATGTTGGAGAGGATGTGGAGAAAAACTAACCCTTATATCCTTCTGGTGGAAATGCAGACTGGTACAGCAACAATGGAAAACAGTACGGAGATTTCTCAAAAAATTAAAAATAGAAATACCATACCACCAACTGTCCCACTACTGGGTATTTATCCAAAGAATTTGAAATCAACAATTCAAAGAGATTTATGCATTCCTATGTGTGTTGCAGTATTATTCACAATAGCCAAGACATGGAAGCAACCCAAGTGTTCATCAACTGATGAATGGATAAAGAAGATATGGTATATATATACAATGCAATACTACTCAGTCACAAAAAAGAGAAAATCATCCCATTTGCAACGTGGATGGACCCTGAGGGTATTCTGTTAAGCAAAATAAGCCAGACAGAGAAAGACAAACACCACATGATTTCACTCATATGTGGAAGATAAACACATGGATAAAGAGAACAGATTAGTGGTTACCAGAGGAGAAGGGGATTGGGGGGATGGACAAAAGGTGTAAAGGGGCACATATATGTGGTAACAGATAAAAATGAGACTATTGGTGGTAAGCACGATGCAGTCTACACAGAAACTGATAAATAATAATGTATACCTGAAATTTCACAAGGTTTTAAACCATTATGATATCAATAAAATAAAAAAAAATTTATTGTTAAAAAATTCTAATCATCATCTGAGCTTTCAACGAGTCATGATCTTTTTGCTGGTAGAGGCTTTTGCCTCAATGTTGATGGCTGCTGAATGATCAGGGTTGTGTTTGCTGAAAATTGGGGTGGTTGTGGCAATTTCTTAAAATAAGACAACAATGAAGTTTGGTACATTGATTGACTCTTCCTTTCATGAACAAGTTCTCTATAGCATGAGATGCTGTTTGAAAGCATTTTAGCTACAGTAGAACTTTTTTCAAAATTGTAGTCAATCCTCTCAAACCTTGCCTCTGTTTTATCAACTAAGCTTATGTAATATTCTAAATCCTTTGTTATCATTTCAACAATCTTCACAGCACCTGCATCAGGAGTAGATTCCATCTCAAGAAACCACTTTCTTGGTCATCCATAAGAAGCAACTCCTCATCTGGTAAAGTTTTATCATGAGATTGCAGCAATTCAGTCATGTCTTCAGGCTCCACTTCTAGTTCTAGTACTCATGGTATTTCCATCACATATGCAGTTATTTCCTCCACTGAAGTCTCGAACCCCTCATGGATGACTATCCATATGACTATCCATGAGGATTGAAATCAATTTCTTCCAAATTCCTGTGAATGTGGATATTTTGAACTCTTCCCATGAAACATGAATATTCTTAGTGGTACCTAGAATGGTGAATCCTTTCCAGAAGGTTTTCAATTTACTTTGCCCAGATCCATCAGAGAATTCACTATATAAGGCAGCTATAGCCTTATGAAGTGTTTTTTTAAATAACAAGACTTGAAAGTCAGAATTACTCCTTAATCAATGGGCTGCAGAATGGATGTTGTGTTAGCCGGCATGAAAACAACATTAATCTCATTGTACGTCTCCGTCAGAGCTCCAGGGTGACCAGTTCATTGTCAATGAACAGTGACACTTTGGAAGGAATCTTTTTTTTTTCTCAGCAGTAGGTCTCAACAATGGGCCAAAAATATGCAGTGAGCCATGTTGGAAACAGATGTACTGTCATCCAGGCTTTGCTGTTTCATTTATAGGACATAGGCAGAGTAGATGTAGCGTATTTCTTAAAGTCACCAGCCACATTAGCCCCTAATAAGAGAGCCAGCCTGTCCTTTGAAGCTTTGAGGCCAGGCATTGGCTTCTCCTCTCCAGCTATGAAAGTCCTTGATGGCATCTTCTTCAAGAGAAGGCTGTTTCATCTACATTGAAAATCTGTTGTTTAGTGTGGCCGCCTTCATTAATTATCTTAGCCAGATCTTCTGGAGAACTTGCTGCAGCTTCTGCACCAGCACTTGCTGCTTCACCCTGCACTTTTATGTTATGGAGATGGCTTCTTTCCTTAAACCAACCTCTGCCAGCTTCAAACTTTTCTTCTGCAGCTTTCTCACCTTTCTCAGCCTTCATATAATTGAACAGAATTAGGGCCTTGCTCTGGATTAGGCTTTGGCTTAAAGGAATGTTGGTTTGATCTTCTGTCCAGACTACTAAAATTTTCTCGATATCAGCAATAGGGCTGTTTTGCTTTCTTACAATTTGTGTATTCACTGGAGTAGCACTTTTAATTTCCTTCAAGAACTTTTCCTTTGCAGAGGAAAAGTTTGGAAGATGGCAGCATAGGAGGATCCTGAGCTCATCTCCTCCCACAGACACAACAAACCTGTGGAAAAATTTCTTCTGAAAAGAGATCTAGAAACTGGATGAAAAGAAGCTCCACAACAAAGGACAACACAGAGAGGGGTGGAAGATGCAGATTTACAACCTGCTGAGGGAAAACCATGCCCTAGCTGAGGCGCTTCATCATTGGGAATGATCTCAAAGGTACAGACTTTTTCACAGAGTGGTGGGGTATTCGAGATCCACATTAGGCACCCCAGCTCTTAGACCCAGCACAAGAGAGACAAGACCGCAAAACATCTGGCTTTGAAAACCAACAAGAATACACCCAGGAAAACTACAGAACTTCAGGCAAAGGAAAACCTTCTCTTAAAGGGCCCATGCACAGACTCACTCAACTTAGAAACCAGCACAAAAACATTAGATAGAAAACTGCATAGTCCATTGGCAAAAGAGACTCACTTGCTAAGCTCAGAGCACATCCTGGAGAGGCAGGAGACAGCTTGGTCTCCCCACAACCAGGGAGTGAGACACTGGCAGTAGCCATTTTTGTGACCTAGATCAGCAGAACTAACATAGATGCTCGCAGGTGCCATTTTGGAATCCTCCCTCTAACCTGTTAGTGCAGGGGCCTGCCTCACCCACTAGAGCACTTGAGGCAATTGAGAGCAGGCAGCCCACACCAGGTCCTGCTCCACCCACCAGTGAGCCAGCAGCAGATTTGTGCCACCGGGCCTCACAACCAGCCACACAGGGGATATGCCCCACCCACCAACAGTGCCCAAAATGGTCATGTGCTGGTACATAGGAGCCTTCCCTGCCCACCATCACATATGAGCCAGTAACACAACCCTGGGCCACACAGCCAGCTTGTGCCAAAGGTCTGCCCCACCCAAGAGCAAGCTAGCTACAGCTAAGTCACCAGACTGCACACCCAGCTGCATCAGGGGCTTGCCTTGCCCACCAGTGAGCTAGCAACAGCTGTGCACCTAGCAGCCAGCCTCATCAGGGGCATGCCCCACCCACCAGTGCACACAAGGCAGCTGACTGCCATCAGGTCTTGCAACCAGCCACAGTGGGGGCCTGCAGCAGTTATGTGCACCTGGGCCTACTAACCAGCCACACCAGGGGCCTGTCCCACCCACCAGCAAACAGGGAGTGTTTGTGCTCTACCAGGTTTTTCAGCCAGCCATGCCAGGGCTTGATCTGCCCAGTAACATGTGTGTAGCAGGCACAGATAACCAGGCATCACAACCAGCCAGCCCAGGGGCCAGCCCAGCCTACATACATGCATGCAGTGGTAGTGGGACTGCCACAACAGAAGGCCACACTCAGCACACACAGGGGACACCCCTGGAGCATTTGGTATGGGTGGAAAGAGGGGAGAACACTGCTGGATCACATAAGACCACACTTCCAAGATTAGGGGACATAACTGATCTACCTAATACATAGAAATAAACACAAAGACGTAGGGAAAATGAGAAGAAAAAGGAATATGCTCAAATAAAAAAACAGGACAAATCCTCATCAAAAGTGCTAAATAAAACAGAGACATTAAATCTACCTGATAAAGAATACAAACTAATGGCCATAACGATGCACACTGAAATATATAGTAAAGGTAGTAGATCAACCACCTATAAAGTCAAAATGAAGGTCAAAAGACAAATATATCGAACTCCTCTACATCTACAATAAGAGGGCAAGGATACCCAAAATTAAAAAGGATAAAATACGATGTCAAAAACAAAACATGGGGGCCAGCCTGGTGGGGCAGTGGTTAAGTTCTCATGCTCCACTTCAGCAGCCTAGGGTTCACGGAATCAGACGCTGGGTGCCAACCTACACACTGCTCATCAAGCCATGCTCTGGTGGCACCCCACGTACAAAATAGAGGAAGATTGGCACAGATGTTAGCTCAGGGACAACCTTTTTGTGACAAAAAAAAAAAACAGAACAAGTAGGAGAGTAAAAGTTTAGGGCTTTTAGTATAAGGTGAAACGTAAGAGACCATCAACTTAATATAGATTGCTATATACGTAGATTATTACATATGAACTTCATGGTAACCACAAAAAAACCCCAATAAAAATACACAAAAAATAAAGAGAAAGGACCCCAAACATAATACTAAAAAAAAGCTATCAAATCACAAGAGAAGAGACCAAGAGAAGAAGAAAGGAACAAAGAAGTACTGAAACACTCAGAAAAAAGTAACAAAGTGGCAATAAATTCATACTTATCAATAGCTACTTTAAATGTCAATAGATTAAATGCTCCAATGAAAAGACATAGCTTGACTGAATGCATAAAAGACAGGACCCATATATGTGTTGCATACAAGAGACACACTTCAGACCTAAAGACACTCACAGGGGCCAGCCCCACAGCTGAATGGTTAAATTTGTGTGCTCTGCTTAGGCAGCCCAGAGTTTTGGCAGTTCAGATTCTGGGCATGGACATGTTACTGCTCATCAGGCCATGCTAAGGTGGTGTCCCACATAGCACAACCAGAAGGACCTACAACTAGAATATACAACTATGTACTGGGGGCTTTGGAGAGAATAAGAAGAAAAAAAAAGATTGGTAACAGATGTTAGCTTAGATGCCAATCATTAAAAAGAAGAAAAAAGACACTCACAAACTGAAAGTGAAGGGATGGAAAAAGATAGTCCATGAAAAGGAAATGAAAAGAAAGCTGGGGTAGCAATACATATCAGGCAAAATAGACTTTAAAACAAAAACTGTAACAAGAGACGAAGACGGGCATTACATAATGATAAAGGGAACGATCCAACAGAGGACATAACACGTGTTAATATCTACGCACCCAACATAGGAGCACCTAAACATATAAGGCAAATATTAACAGACATAAAAAGAGAAATTAATGGTAACACAATAATAGTAGGGGAATGTAACACTCCAGTTACATCAATGGATAGATCATCCAGACAGAAGATCAATAAGGAAACATTGACCTTAAATGAAAGATTAGACCAGATGGACTTAATAGATATACACAGAACATTCCATCCAAAACCAGCAGAATATGCATTCTTTTTTGAATGCACATGGAAAATTATCCAGGATAGATCACACATTAGGTCACAAAAGCTGTCTCGATAAGTTTAAGAAGTTGGAAATAATATCAAGCATTTTTTCCAACCAGAATGATAGAAAGCTAGAAACTACTCATGAGAAGAAAATTGGAAAAGTCACAGATATGTGGAGATTAAACAACATGCTACTGAACAACTACTGGGCCAATGAAGAAATCAAAAGAGAAATAAAAAATATCTGGAAACAAATGAAAGTGAAAATATGACATACCAAAATCTATGGAATACAGCAAAAGTGGTACTAAGAGGGAAGTTTATAGCAATACAGGACTACTTCAAGGAACAAGAAAAAAATCTCAAATAAACAATCTAACAGTGCACCTAAAAGAATCAGAAGAACAGATGAAGCCCGAAATCAGTAGATTGTAGGAAATAGTAAACAGCAGAGTAGAAATAAATGAAATAGAGACTAAAAAACAAAAAGAAAAGGTCAATGAAACTAAGAGCTGGTTCTTTGAAAAGATAAACAAAACTGACAAAACTTTAGACTAAGAAAAAAGGAGGGATGTCTCAAATAAAATCACAAAAGAGGAGAAATTACAACATACCACAGAAATACAAATAATTATAAGAGAATACTCTGAAAAGCTATGTGCCAACAAATTGGATAATCTAGAAGAAATGGATAAATTCTCAGAATTATATAATCTTCCAAAACTGAATCAAGAAGAACAGAGAACCTGAATAGACTGATTAGCAAAAAGGAGATCAAAACAGTAATCAAAAACTTCCCAAAAAACAAAAGTCTAGGACCAGGTAGCTTCCACAGAGAACTTTACCAAACACTCAAACATTCTTCTCAAACTCTTCCAAAAAATTCAAGAGGAGGGAACACTTCCTAACTTATTTTATGAGGTCAGCATTACCCTGATACCAAAACCAGACAAGGAAAACACAAAAAAAGAAAATTACAGGCCAATATCACTGATGAACATCAGTGCAAAAATGCTCAACAAAATATTAGCAAATTGAATACAATACATTAAAAAGATCATACACCATGATCAAGTGGGATTTATCCCAGGGATGCAGGGATGGTTCAACATCCACAAATCAATCAATGCGATACATCACATTAACAAAGTAAAGAATGAAAATCACATGATCATCTCAATAGATGCAGATAAGACATTTGACAAGATATGGCATCCATTTGTGATAAAAACTCTCAATAAAATGGGTATAGAAGGGAAGTACCTCAATGTAATAAAGGCCATTATATGACAAACCCACAGTGAACATCACACTCAATCGTGAAAACCTGAAAATGATTCCTCTAAGAACAGGAACAAGACAAGGATGCTCACTCTCACTACTTTTATTCAACATAGAATTGGAAGTCCCAGCCAGAGCAACTAGGCAAGAAAAAGAAATAAAAGGGATCCATATTGGAAAGGAAGAAGTAAAATTGTCACTATTTGTGAATGACATGATTCTGTATATAGAAAACCCTAAAGAACTCACCAAAAAACTAGTAGAAATAATTAACAAATACAGTAAAGTTGTGGGGTACAAAGTCAATATCAAAAATCAGTTACATTTCTATACCCTAACAACAAAATAGCAGAACGAGAAATCAAGAATACAATCAAACTTACGATTGAGACAAAAAGAATAAAATATCTAGGAATAAATTTAACCAAAGAGGAGAAAGTCTTGTACACTGAAAACTATAAGACATTGTTGAAAGAAATTGAATAAGACATAAGGAAATGAAAAGATATTTCATGCTCATGGATTGGAAGCATTGACATAATTAAAACAGCCATATTACCTAAATCAATCTACAGATTCAATGAAATCCCAATCTGAATCTCAATGATATTTTTTATGGAAACAGAGCAAACAATCCTAAAATTTACATGGAACAACAAAAGACCTTAAATAGCCAATACAATCCTGAAAAAAAAGAATTGAGGCAAGTGGCCCACAAGTGGCAAAAGCATAGATGAGAAGAAGAAAGAGAAACAAGAAGCTAAGAAAAAAATTAACTAATGATTACTCGTAAAGGTAAAGCAACATCACAATAAGACATAGGCATCAGGGTTAGATTAGATGTGTTTTAAGGAGAAATAGCACCAATATGGGCTGAGGAAGGCATGAAGTTTCCTGCTGAATATTTAAATTCCAGACTGTTTCCAAAGACTCAAATAACTTCTTTGAAACCAAAGTGGTAATTGGGGATCCTCAGAGTCTGTGGGAGCAGTTTGCACAATGATGGACTGCCTCGGCATGCTGCCGTTTGGGTGCGAGGTTTTGGGAAAGGGATGCAATGCGAACCATGGGAACTGCCCCCAGGAGGGAGATGAAAGGGCTCCCAGTGACACTGGCCCACCACCTTCACATGACTTCAGTGACACCACTGAAGCAAGGGGTGAGATGTGGCTGTCCTTCTGTGGGAATTGAGGGGACCAATTTGTGCACATTTGTGAGACAGCTCCTTAATTTTTTTGCTTGTTTGTTTTTCTGCTGAGGAAGATTTGCTTTGAGATAACATCTGCTGCCAATCTTCCTCTTTTTTCTACTTGAGCTGCCACCACAGCATGGCCACTGACAGACAAGTGGTATAGGTCTGCGCCTGGGAGCTGAACCTGGGCTGCTGAAGTGGAGCGTGCTGAACTTAACCATAGGCCACCGGGGCTGGCCCTGTGAGACACTTCCTGAGCTCCATAAAGAGTTGTTAAGGGTTTTGTGACTGAGTGAGCCAGAGGAACACTTGTTAACTGAATTTAGCTGATTTCAGAGAAGATGGGAGCTACTAAACAGAGGTTCTCAACTTTGGTTGCACGCTATGATCACCTAGCAAACTTTGAAAAAAACCCACTGAATCCTAGGTACACCCCAGAGCAACTAAATTACAATCTTTTGGGTGGGGGACCCAGGCATCAGTAGTTTATAACATTTCCCAGGTGGTTCCAATGTGTGGGTAAGTTTACAAACACTGACCTAAAGGCTCTGCAATAGTTCTCAAATCCTGTTCCCCAAACCGGCAGCATCAGCATCACCTGGGCACTTGCTTGAAAAGCACAGTTTCGAGCCCCACCCTAGACCGCCTAAACCACAAATTCTGGGGGTGGAGCCTGGCAATGTGTACTTTATCAAGCCCTCTAGGTCACTCTAATGCCCACTAAAGCTCGAACATCACTGGGCTATTGCAACTAGGAATCACTACTACCAACAAAAGATGTTTCTCTATCACTAAGAATTAAAGAATATAGATTTTACCAAGTAAGACTCAGGCATGGAACATGCTCTCAAGCTATCACTTTGCCACATTTTCTTCATATTCCTATAATCACTACAACCAATTCATTTTCTGGGTTTGTAGAAATTATTATCAACAAATAACTAAATTTATGAGTATTAAAATCTGTGGTGAATATTGAATGATTAAACTCCACCAAAACCAGGAAAGACTGCCACGTGTTAACTTTTCAATCAAGCATCTCTCTTGAGTTAAATATTTTGGACTTAGCAATGACTTTCAATGTCCTGCAGGTGAAAGTATTAGCTTTTTCCCTAGAGTTTCTTCTTCCTTCAGTAGATTCATCAACTGAGACACGGAACCACCTTGTACTTACCTGTGATTATGTCTTGTGATTAGGGCTGCTCCATTTATGATGCTGTCCCCATAATCTCACAGAGAATGTGTGTATGGGGGAGGGAACTTTAATTCTTCCCCAGTGAATCAGTCCATCAAGAAATATTCCAACCTGAAATAAAAATGCTACAGGGCTCAGTCTCTGAAGAGCCCATTGTCTTTATGCCAAGAAATGGGTCTGTTTTCCTTCAGGCAATGACAGTTTTCTCCAGTGGCAATTTAGGAATGTCAGAACATCTAAATTTTCTTTTCCTTCTTCTAAATCATGAATCATGTTTTTATACTTAATATTTTTTAAACTCCAGTTTATTTTTAGGTTGTTTGCATATTATGCATTCTTATTCTTATTCCTCTCCAAAGAGGAATTTTCTAAATTCTCTTTGATGTCCATGAAACCTAACGAGCCTAACATTTTGAATCTTATTTTATCATTCAACTTTGTCACAAAGATAAAAATCATACTTGCTTTGAAATGTTGAATCCCCAAATTACCTCTCTCCAACACAGTTCTAACCTGCATTCGGAAAACAAGCTTCACAGGAAATTTCCCCCAACCTATATTGATTCACCTGCTCCTTTTGCTATGTAACTTTATACCCTTGAGGTGGAAATGTAAATATCTTTCTAATGATGAAATTCACACAAAGGGGAAATGCCACACTGTTCTGGGCACAAGATGCTACAAAAAGAAAGGACCCTCCTACTCTGAAAACAGCTGACTGTACACGGGTCTTAGTGCTGTTTGAATCAGCACCCTGGAGAGCACTCTTCCTATGTCGGGTTGAACTTTGTTCCTGTCAATCTTCTCATTGCCATTTGTGACTCAGTGAGAAAACCACTTGGGCACAACTTGTTTATTAGACTATTTTCTCTTCGTACTCAACTCTGCTTGCTTTGAGTGCCCAAGTTCAGATGCTTTCACTGGTAAAACATTATTGTGGTTGTTTTTAAATCAGTTTCCTGAGATGATTCAGCAGCAGTTTTCTTGAGTAATGAATTAAAGGATGACTAAATGTTCAGTCCTCATAATTCCACTCTCAAACATCACCTCCAAATGCACCACTTTGAAAATCTATTGGCTCGCTGTATGCATATGCCCACGATGTGTTTGATATTAGTTAATATTTATTGGTTCATTTATTCAGTTTTGTCGATCAAAATTTTGTTAGAGGACATGTTTAGGTTTACTAGAAGTGTGCAGAAAGGAAAGACAACGTTTTAATTTTTAGAATAGTTATAAATTTGATTGGCTTTGGCAGTATTTGGTTGTTCAATATGAAGTGGGGTTCAATAAGCAGCATTTTTGTCAACCAGTATTTTAAAATGTAAATAGACTGATACCTCTGAGAAAGAAAATAAAAGAACAGCCCCTGGAATTCAGAAGCTGGCCTGACACTCATAGCTGTTCCATGTTATTCTCCTGTTGGCTATAAACAATCTCGCAGAACACCAACCTCAGACAGGACTACTCTGACATCATGATAAGACAAAACAAGTCCACTTCATGATTTTGTCCAAGCACAGAGAAAAACAAAGTCAATGAGCTGTCCTCAAAATCCCAAACTCTCCCTGTCAATACCAAGATGATTGTCTGCTACTTCTTTACTAGTTTACAACCTCATCTTCATTCTAGTTTCTCCTCCCTATAGAAAAGATTCAGTGAGTTACATCACAGAATTTTCCTCACTTTCTAATGGTATCCAAACTAGAGAAAAGCCTCACTTTCTTAGACCTTCCCCCAAATCACTCAACCAAAGCCCAAACCCTGTAAATAGGCTTGAACAGGCTGTCACTGAGAACCTCGTGATTCTTTATGGTGTGAGCTCTCCCTCACCGCAAGATGCAATAAACCAACTTGTTCAACCACAGGGGCAGTCCCGGTGGCATTTGGCTGAAGGGCTTTGGCACTTCTCTTTCTATTATCTTTTTATAAAACTTCATCACCATTTACCAAGTCTCAGTTCTAGGGACTTTTTGTTCATTTTCTTTAATCTTCAAGATAACTTTGCAACCCATAGTTGATGGGGAAACTGAATCTCCATGAAAATGGTTTTCCACTTGGAGGTCACAAAGGAAACAAGATGAAGAGAGAGAATTCAAAGCAAAGTCTGTCTGTCATCAACGCTCTGCACTTATGTTTAAGGTACATTTCAATATATATTTTTAATATGTATTAAATATGTATTTTCTCAGAAAACTTTGCTTTCCCAAGTTATTTGAGTGGAAAGTTGGACAAATGACCTCTCCTCCTGAGGTTCCAGTTGATCCCTGGTGAGACCCTGAACACAGGATCCTGCTAACTTGTGCCAAGGTTGAGCCAGAGCATCTCAAAGATTAACAGTTGATTGAAAATGTTCCATTAGCTAACTCCTGAAAAACGTAGACCTGATATATTAAAAAAGTAAGCATCATGGAGGACTTTATCAGCGTCCTACTCACTTCATCAGCTGGACAAAAGATTATAGGAAAAAAATGAAAGAATTATGGGAAAGTTGTGTTTAGGGAGACACCCTGTTAGGCATGCCTGGCCTTTCAATGCACAGCATATCAGTTCCCTCTTGCTGTTGTAATAAACTACCACGAACTTAGCAACTCAAAATAACACAAATTTATTCTCTTACAGCTCTGTGGGTCTTACGTCCCACCGGTCTCCCTGGGCTAACGTCAGGGTGTCGGCAGGGCTGCGTTCCTTTCTGGAGGCTCTGGAGGAGGATCCATTTCCTGTCTCATTGGGTTGTTGGAAGAATTCAGTTCCTTGTGGTTGTAGGCCTAAGGTCCTCGTTTCCTTGCTGGCTGTCAGCTGAAGCCTGACATTCCCACCTTCTAGGGCAGCCTACATTCCTCAGTTCATGGCCTCCTCCTTCCATCTTCAAAGTCAGCAACAGCAGGTGAAGTCCCTCATGCTTTGAATCTCTCCTCCTTCTTCTTCCATCTCATCTCTCTGACCAATACTTCTGACCCTCTTTCCCTTTTTTAATGGCTTATATGATTAGGTTGGGTCCACCTGGAAAATCCATAATAATCTCCCCATCTCAAGGTCCTTAACTTAATCACGCCTGCAAAGTCCATTTTGCCATATAAGATAACATTCACAGGCTGTAGGGCTTAGGACATGGACATATTTTGGCGGGGGGTGCACTATTCTGACAGCACACATAGGCAGAGGCCTAAGATGGAAAAGCCCACTGAGAGGGGAAGACATGTGTGGTGACAGAAAGACAAACAGATGAGAAAGACAGCTGGCCTTTCCAGATGTGAAGAGGTTATAGGCTCTCTCCTGTACTAAGAGTTTAGCTTCCAGGCTTCTGAGGACTTAGTGTTTGTCCCTGTGCTCTCCTTGATCTCTCTTCAAAGAGCAGTTCTTAAACTGTGGATCTATATACGGAAATAGTTATTTAAAATCTATCTGGATGAAATAAGACCTTGCATAGTTTTCCACTCTGTAAACAAGTTCATGGCTTTTGTATCTTCTTAATCATAAATAAATCATAAATAAAAAGAACAGTAAAGCAAAGGCAGATAAAAAGTGAAGGATTAAGAGAAGATGAAGGAGGTGAGAAAAGGGAGAGTTTTGAAAGCAAAACTTATTATTATTACTATTTTTACCATTGTTGTTGTTTGGTGCAGAAGCCATAAAGCACATAAAACAATCTCTAGGCAGTTGGAAAGATTTCTTCTCATTTCAGCCTTAAGGCATTTGTAAAATAAGCTGTCATAAACTGACAAATATTCAAGATGAATCACACTGGGAAAATGGAGCACAGAATGAAATGATCCATCTCAAAACAACACAAATTTATTCACAAGGAGAAACCTCCTGTAGAGTTATTCTCAGGCTGAACAACTGTGAGACTGTTGAACATCTAGGCCTAAACTTACATGTTTTCCCTTAGGACCATATAATCTTTCCTTTATCACCTATATTTCATGATTCTAGCATTAAATAAAAATTAAGGCTTTGACTTGATCTCGTGTCTTCACAGGTAACCATTGTATTGAATCCCCTCCAAAGTAAACGCAGCATTTCAAGGAGTGGAAGTATTCATGTAGACACCATCCCACAATGCATCAACCCCTTCAAGGAAGCAGGGTCACGTTTTTCTAACTGGTCTGAATGGTTCCACTTCTCTCCCTGAGCACCTCTGCTCTTCCCAGAAGGAAGGTTTCGGGCTTCCGCACTCGGGTGATGCAGTGAAGGGGAAACAGACAGAACTGCCTTCCAACCCCTATTCTGCCTTGTTGGCTGGAGGACCTGGGCTCATCTTTAAAGTTGGGATAATAAAGCCTCTCTTACATGATTGTAAGAGTGAAACGAGATGAGGCATGTGTTAGTTGTAGCTATAACTTGTACCTACAATAGATTTGCATAATGAGCTTGGATGAAGGGTCATTTATGCTAATACCTCTGCTCTTTATCTCGTCTTGGCTCCCAAGAGGCAACCCCCACGTTCAGTGTGGGTTTCATTTGTGGCCAGTACAGGACAGGAGATCGAGTGGGTTTGCTAGGTTGTGTTCCTGGGAAGGCAGTAAGCAGTGTACTGCTAAGCAATGTATTCAAATTGCTGTGTCTTAGTTTTTCCTTCCCATATATGAGGGTCATATTTCCTCCCTTACTGCCCCTTTCTCTCTTACCTACCTTATAGTATTTTGGGGTAGAAACAGCCCTATAAGCATATAGGACTAGAGGTGAAGCACATTGTCAAGTTAAAACTCACTGTCTTATTAAGCACAATCTTTATATAGCAAATCACAAATACCAAAAACAAGAAAGTGATAATTTTGCAATTCCTCTGCCCCTAACTGGAATTAACCATTTTTCCCTTTATGCTCCTGTAGGGAAGGAAAACAATTCCTCTACCCTCTAGGTCCCTCTGGCTGGTCTAAGAATTAAATTGACATGAGGCAGAATAACAAGAGAAAGTTGAACAAAGTTTAACAACATGTATACATGGGAGAAACCCAGGAAATCTGAGTAACTCACCAAAATGATGGAAACCACCACCTTAAATATCATCTTCAGTTAAAGACAAAGGAGGCTGCTGGGGGTAGTGGTTTGGGACTTCAAAGGGGAGGAAGACAATTTACATGGAGATGGAAAAGCAAATGTTTGATAAACAAAAGTTTTCTGGGCCATCTACAGACAACGTGACCCTGAGACATAGAACTTTGATAGAAATGGGCTTATTAGTGCCTTCCTGTCTGCCACATCTAGTCCATATTATACTATAGTTATCATATGGTATTAGCTCCTTCCTGAAACAAGACTTCTATCTTAAATTCTTTTAGGCAGTTGGGGGAAGGTCAAAGTTTCTTTCAGAGTCTTTTGTTCTTAAAAATAATCCAGCCAAAGAGACACATTTTGGGGTGGCCAATTCTGATCCCCTACACCCCTTATATATTTAATGCTTCTCTTTCAGTTTATCTGGTCTCTGGTGCACTTTTCCCCGACTGTTGAGAGATTGAGCATTGTGGGTCACCTACATTTTCCCAAGAAAATTTACCTTGTAAGCAGACCTCTGAATTTATGTCAAAGAGACTTCTGAATTTTCTCAAAACTGCTTGGCTCAGCAGTGTGATATAAGTGGAGGAAAAATGGCCCCCGTATCTTGGCCCTAGATTGTTTACTTCTTAACAGTAGACTAGGACCACTAGCCCAAAGCCCACTGGCACCAAACTTAAATTCTTATTGTCTAATTGCTTTAAATATAGCCCAATAAGCATATTTTTCGCTATTTAGAGCCTCCCTGCTTTGCATACCCTGTGAAACTGAACCCAGCATATGACGTGCAGTCAGCCTCATGCTTGTGGCCATCAGCGTTAGCACTCTGAAGCAGACCCTCAGTCAAAGGGCACAGGACATGACTGCTCTCATGCACCCACCAACACGCTTTGCAGTGGATCATACCCAAGTACACCACCAGCCTCCATGCACAAAACCAGTTTGCTTTCCAAGCAGCCACCACTGTGCTGGGGTCTGGTTTCTCTTTCACTGACCGGCCTTGCTACCCCTGCTCCTGCCTGATTCAGGTGGAAAGGGCCGAGGGTGGGAGGGCACGCTTTCCGGCCTTTTGTTGCGAAACATCTCAAGTTCATTCTTCATTCAGCATGTTGCGCTTTATTCTTGGTCCTGGATGAGGTCTCCAATCTTAAGAAATGTCTCTTCTTCTCTGGGTGACAACGGGTGGGGCCTAGTATGAGATGAGGTGGCTGCTCCGGGTCTTGGCTACCTTTGCCACTGTGGCTGCCACACATTCCATAGGGTCACGGAAGCCAAGGGTGAAACAGCCCTTCAAGACACCAGCCCTGGGGGCTGGGACGAGTCTGAGCATGTCCTCTGAGGGTCTCTCCCCACAGCTTTGAGGCAGCCTCTAGCCACCAAAGCTGTGCTCAAGGGGGCGAGCAGGGCAGAGCCCCTTCTCTGGGCCTCTGCTTGGCTTTCACAGGTTGGATGCACTCTTGGAACTCTGCTTCTGCCTGAGTGACATGTAGTCCATCATTTACACGTGTCCAGCACTCTGAATTTAGGAAACATCAATGCCAACTACCGTGAAAAGAAGAAACAAGAAAAAAGTTCACTCCGGCATGTATGTCCCAGGTAGTAGGGACTCCCTCTGCTTTTTAGCCACCATTCCTTAGCCCAGCTGCCTCACAGATTCTCAATAGACATGTATTGAGTGAATAAAAAATAAATCGCCCTGAGGCAGCTCCGGAGCGTTCTGACAGCAGCCGTGGGTCTGGCCAGGGTGGGAGGTTAGGGTCTGCAGGCCCTATGATCTGGTCATGGAGCTCCTGGGCTTCCAGTTCCCAAGAAGGACCAGCCCTGCCCTGCACTCTGGGGTGCAAGCTTGGGCCCTGGGGCAGCAGGACAGGCAGCAGGTCCGCGCTCCCAGGCCAGACCTCTCCTCCAGGAGAGGATCTATGTCCACCTGGGTCAATACCATCAGCAACTTGTTAGGAGTGGTGACTCAGTTAAGCTCCCTTGTTTCTTTAGGGATAAAAGTAAGTGGCCATGATGAATCTGCAGGCCGTTTCCGAAATTCCATCTTCAGATACGTTTTTCTTCCTTCTTCTATTTAAAGTTCAAGCTGTGGTGTCAATTTCAACACCAACTCTTTGACAAAGCTCTCCTGGCAAGGCCACTGGTGTGCCTAAAGGGCCAGATCCCTGGGGGAGGTGTCGCTGTCACCTCCATTCTGGCTCTCTGTTTTAACTACATTTAATCTTCATACTAACTGGGCTCAGAAAATATCCATTAAGAAACAAATAAAATGTAAACCTTATTTTTCCAATTTTATTAGAAAATGTTTTCTTTATAGTTCATGCCCATTTGAAAATGCCATCTGTATGGTTTCTAATTTTTTAAATCAGTTTTTAAACAGTCAAAATCCCTAAATATTTCCGAATTTCCCCTACCTGGAAAGTGAGCTGGGCCTCTGGCGGCTGACCTCGCTGATCTGGACTTGTGCCCCCAGCACGGTGCAGGGCTGGGCCCCGAGGGAGGCGCGGCCCGCGCAGGTCCCTCCCACGGCCTCTGGCACAGGCTTTGCTGATTTCTCCCTCATCGACTTTGTATTTCAACTTTCAATAGCTTTAAAAAATTATTGAAAATAGACTGATGATGACTGAGAAGCAATATTATAAGAATATATAATAAAAACCAGGAAACTACAAATAATGCCAAACTAATCATTAACAGAAGCCTAAAACATATTTTTTTAAGTTTTTATTATTTTAATAGCCGAAGATTAGCACATGAAAGAAGTGTATAAGCAGCAGCTTTATATAAGCATAAAACTTGTATTTGAAAAACATTTAAAATAAGTGGATCATAATTTGGATTCATGTTCATCACTTGTGGATTTTGATTAACAGTTGTCTCAGGTAGTTGTCCTCAATGTCTTAGGAAAACTTATCAATGAGACAAAGCAGGAAGACTTTCCTTAGAAGGAACATTCACAAAAGAGCTGCCATCGATCCTTACACATCAGGTGTGACTGCCCTCCATGCTCTCTGTGGGTGGCACCCTAGAGCATGTCCCCAAGCCACTATTGGCCAGGATTCTCTCTTCTCAGCCTACTTGTGTCAGAAGTTTTCCGGGTGAACAAAACAGAAATAGACTCAGATAAAATGAGCAAATTGACAGTTGCCAGAGGGGAGGTGGGTGGGGGTAAGGGCGAAATAGGAGAAGGGGATTGAAAGGTACAAACTCCCAGTTATAAAATAAATAAGTCATGGGGGTGTAACATACAGCATGGGGAATATAGTCAACAATATTGTCGTAACTTTGTATGGTGACTAGTCTTACTAGGATGATTATTTCGTAATGTAAATAAATGTCATATCACTATGTTATACACTTGAAACTAATACAATATTGTATGTTAATACTGCAATTAAAAAAAGAAGTCCCCAGGGTGGGAGGAGCCAGGAGATGCAGACATCGGCTCCCAGACTGCCACGGAGCCTGCCTCCACGTGCAGTGCAGGCAGCCCACGGCAGAAGGGATTAGGTATTGCCCCTTTCTTCAGGTGGAAGAAAGGGGCAATACCTAACCCTACTGGTGAAGGAAAAGTGACAGTAAAAGGTACTGTGGGTCTTTCATTCTTCATTTCAGCAGAGGTAGGAGGGAACCTACTGTATCTGAAGATGCCACAGATAACACGTGAGAGAAAGGCCAAAGAATGGAAACACAAGGGAAGATGAGCAACTGCTGAAAACAGTGCCCGTGAGCTGCCGCCGCCCTGCACTCAGAGCAGCCTGGAGCCTGGGGCGAGTGATTACCGGCTGCAGGTGCTGACAAGTCTCATCCTGTCACTGTGCCACTTGCGCTGTCACACCACAACCAAGGCAGGCCAGCAGCCCGCTCCGCCTGGCTTCCTCAGCCTCCCCTCTGCCGCCTCTCCACCTTCCCTTGCTCCATGTGTGATGCGGTCTGGGCCTGTGAGGGACCAGGGCTCCGGTGTGGACTTGCTTGTGAGAGGAGCCCAGCGCGCTCTGTGTTCAGCATCTCTGCATGTGGGTCACAGGCGGGTCACTGGACTCACGCAGTGCCAGGCATCCCCATGATAGCCTTTGGAGTGGGCCACTATTTTTATTTGGCACCTAGGAAACCTGAGGCTCCAACAAGAATAATCTGCCCTGCTCTTGGAAAGCAGTAGAGCCTGGCTTCAACCCAAGGGCCTCTGGAGAGAGGGCAGCTGTGTCTGAACTCAGCACCATCCTTTTGTTCCCCGCCTCTTAGTGATCAACTGTCATAATAGCACCAATGATGCATCACCAGAATGAGCCCTGCAGCAGTGGGGACTGTGCTGAGCCCTCGATGTGGAGCCCAGTAGAGGTTGGGGAAGAAACAGAGGCACGGCCGTGCAGCCATTTCCCGGCATGCTGAGACAGCCAGGGAGAATCCCCACCGGGAGCAGAGGAGGCCTTCCCCATGCCTGCTGAGGCAAAGCAGGCGTCCCCTATTCGGGAAGGTTGGGCTTCTGCCCAAGATCCAGCAAACAGGACAGCGATGTCTAAAATTAGATGACTGTGACAAAATTCTACCACTTAAAAAAAATCCCCCAATTAATGTCCAGCATCCCCATCTCTGATGAAACCTGTGCTGGCCTCCGATCTGCCTCCTGCCCCATGAGCCTTGTAGGTAACATGGGGTCGCAGCACCTGCCCTCAACTCTCTGACGAGAAAATCGCCCCATCAGTGCTGAGTGTTCTTGCTGGAGGAGCGAGGAGGCCCATTGCCCCCAGGGCATGCAGCCCGCCCAGAGGAAAGGATGCTGCCCTCCATCCCCGAGGGTGTGGTTGCTGAGGCAGAATAACAAACACCGTTCAATATTTTAAGACAAAAAATTACAAAATTGTTTTGAGAATTTACCCCCAAACATCATCATTTATATCTCTGATGACAGAACATAGTCTGTATGTCCAAAATGAGTATTTACTAACTGAAGCGTTTTGTAAAATTTCTGGAAGAGTCTGAGGTAATTTTCAGATCTTTATCACGGACCCCCAAGGCCTCAGGCCAGTTGCCAGGGAAGCCCACAGGTGCGGTGGGGGAGCCTGCGTCTGGGGCTGTGCAGCCGCTTCCTTCCCAGTGGAAACATAGCTGCTCCTTGAAGGGCTCGTGTTCCATCTGCTCTACACAGAGGTGATAATATTTACCTCTCAGAGTTTCTGGCAGGATTAAATGAGACGAGAAAAATGCTAGACATAGGGCCTCGGCACCTTAGTCAAAGCCAGCTCCAAGCTTCCTCCCTTCCTCCCTCCTCCTATCTCCAGGGCTGGTGTCTCCTCGGGACGAGACGGCAGAGTGACCAAGCTTCAGCAGGCAGGGGCTCCTCTCCTCCCAGCCTCAGTACCTCTGCCTGGACAGGGGCCTATGGAGAGAGGCTGGGGCTGCCGCCCACAGCAGGCCTCCACAGGTCATGTGCCCCCTGGGGACTGCAGGGTGTGTCTCCTCTTAACTCCCACAGGGTCCTCTGCCTCCTGGCCCAGACTCACCAATCACCACACCAGGGCAGAGACCAAAAGAAAAGGCTGGTGCTTCTGTCCCGAGTGTTCCAGCTTAGACCCCTGAGAGCCCAAGGGGACTTCTGCCTCCGCGATCAGGCTGTGTTTTCCCAACATCCAAGGAATCCTGCACAATAAACACAAATACAAGGAAAACGATTTCAGCACATGCTGAGTATTTTCTATGGGCCAGACACTTCCCACATATTTCTCATTTAATACTGTAAGGATAAATTTAAAAAATAAATTATTCCTGTTGTCAAGAGGGAAACAGACCTTTCCCCCACCCTTCTTAGGCCATTTCTGTGAGAAACTGAGTGGTTGTGAATCCTTTCTCTAATCTCTTGATTTGTGTATAAATCTTTGTAAAGAGAAGTGACTTGCCAATTCTACAACCCAGAAACGTTTCTCAAGTGTCTGGGATTCAGCCCTTTTGAAATCACACATCTGAGCAGGCACAGCCCCACTCTCCCTGTCACTGTGGGGCCTAACTGCAATGCCTCTCTTGGAGCTGCAACCATCTGCTAGCAGGCAAGACTATAAGAGAAGTTTTATTACTCCTTTGGATAAAGGCAATTAACTAGAGCAAATGGCTCCTTAACTCCCAAGTGAGTTTAGATGCTGCCAAGTCCTCTGCAGGAAGATGAGGTGTGTTAATCTGAGAATTTGGGGATGTCGTGGTTAAAAGTAGGGTGTCGTAGAAGGGTTGGTGGCCTGGCTGTATAAGTGGTGGAATTCTGTCTTTGCCCTATCTCTTTGTGACCCCTCTTAGTTAATATCAGCCCTGATATTTGTTCCCTTTCAGAGAACCCAGCAGAGATGGGCTAAAACTAAAGGCCCACATCCCCAGGGCCCTGGGTCCTTAGTTACACTCATAGGAAAATGCTTGTTTCTTTAACCTCTGATCCCCTGAGCTATAGAGCCAAAGAGAAGTTACAAATTGTTAAAGTCCAGATGGGCTCATGCTGGACTCCCACTAAAGTCGTGCTGATCTCAGGACCTTGAAGTCCTTTTACAGAGAAACTAGCATCCAGATAATATCAAGAAACCGAGGCTTCCCAGGCCCAGCTCCTCGGCTCCCTGACGTCAGAGTGCACCTTCCCCCGTGGAGACAAACAGCCAAGGATGCTCATCTGAGAAACCCTTTGTCTCCTCCGCTGGAAGCAGCCCCAGACACAGGCCCATGGGAAAACGCTGACCAGGAAGGCCACGTGCCCCTCCCCTACCTAAAGCCCCAAATAAAAAGCCCCACCCGTTTCTTAACGGGGAGCTAGCAATTTGGGGGACCCTGGCCCTTGCTTTGCTGCCTCTGCCTGGTGAAGGAAAGCTTTCCATTTCCCCCCCAAGATTGTGTTCTCGTTATTTGCATTGGCTTTGGGATCAGAGATGGAACTTTCGGTAACATCTTCACAGTGACCTGCACTGCATTGTACTCTGATATGCTTATTCCCTAATAAAACTGCTTCCTTTCTTTCCTGTTTGGTGGGTGGGATTCTGTTTCGGTAGGAATTTACTTCCCCAACAGTCCTCATTAGAGTCCTGTGGAGGAACCACTCTTACTGTCCTCATTTTACAGACGAGGAAACCTGGATGAGGGGGGAGGAGGCGAGCAGACCAGCGAGAGTCGGAGTTCAAGCACCTTCTTGAGTTGTAGTCCACCCCAGGGCTTCCAGACACCCTTGCTGGTCACATTGACAGCAATATTTGGGGCTCCTGTGACTTAATCTGAGAAGATCTGAATTGGAGAAAGCGTCTGGGAAAGGTGTTTTGTAAATTGTGGAGTCCTGCAAAAGCATTAGGCCTTCTTCTCATGTGGGGCGTTAGGTGAACATTACAGACTCTGAAAACCCCCTTACCTTACATAACGAGATGCTTCCTGGAGGATGGAGGGCCTAGCCTGGTCACTGACAATAAAATCAATGTAATGATTTTATTTAACGATTTGTAATATTTGTAATTTAATGATTCGTAATAAAATCAAACTAATGTGAAATTAAGTTTTCTTTTAGGTAATCTACTAAGTTTAGCTGAACTCTAGTTTTTTGATCTGAAAAAATGGCCAAATTCTTTCACAACTGACCAGCACTATATTAGAGGTCCCAGGCCTCTTGACTCTCCTTGGGGGGCACCGTTGTCAGAACTTTGGAGGCCGTGAGAAGAACAGAGACAGGAAAAGAAGACTTGTGAGTTCCCCACACAGCTGATGTGGGACACATGGTTTCTCACTCAGTTTCAAATTCACAGATGAGGATTTGGGGACCCCATGAGGCGTTCTAGGTCTAAACTTCTCTAGTTGTCAAAAAGGAATCTGACCTTTGTCACCTTCCTATTTATCTGAGCTAAACAGAACATGATGTGGTCGGTATTTGCAAACTGCTTTGTGATTTCAATAGGAAGAACAGCATCCCTCTGTGTTTAAAATGGTCTTTGCTTATCACTTCATTCTTTTAAGTCTTAAATGTGAAGCTGTAGCTCCTTGACTTTTCCCATTTAATTTAAAAGGGCTACATTTTTTTAAGTGAATTAATCGAGTTTCTGGCATTAATACCATCAAAGGATCCTTTTGTGATCTTTCCAGCGACCAGATGCAAATGGGCAGAATCAATGCCTTGATGGTTCTGTAGGCTGTGACAAAGGAAGCTGGAATCAAATATGCACAGTTTATGGGTGGAAAGTAGAAGGGAAGAAAGGGGCACTTACTGGACAGTTTCTCCCCAGAAGAGACACAAATATTTAAGAGGCAAGAAATACCAAGAAAGGTGTCACCTCAGGCCATGTGTTTAAGATTTGAGGAATGAAAGCTATGATGAGCAGGGGTCTTTCTCCTGTCACCCCTTCCTCCTTCCATGGACAGCTGAGGGCTCCAGGTTGTCACATGACCTGGCTGTCCTGTAAAAGGGGAAATAGAATCCAACTGCCGTGGGAAACATGGAGAAGGGGCCTGACAGGGGCTGGACGGGAAGATGCTGGGTTAGAGGAGATGCCCTTCCTGTGATCAGTTATAACAAGATGAGGCTGGAGATAGCCAAGGAAACTCCAGTCTCTTTAATTTTAAAGCTGATTTTAGGCCAGTAACCTTATTTTGAAAAGCCACTAATTGTGTCTATTTGGAGAGGATGTTTATGTCTGGTTAAAAACGTATTTTCATCACCATCCAGCAATTTCTAAGTAAAACTACATTGCATGCCTTCCTGAGAAAGGCTAAGTAAAGCTAGGCTTCTCAACTGTGGCTCACATTAGCATCACCTGTATGGCACTGGCCCCGCCTCCAGAGAGCTTGATTAATTGGTGTGTGGTGCTCCTCTCCCATGGGTGTTTTTTAAACCTCTCTAAATCATTCTAATCTGCAGCCAGGACCGACGTCTTGTTGCTAAGCAACCTCTACCCTCCCTTCCCAGTGGGTTCCTTAAATCAGAAGGCACTCCTTTGTGAGGTAGTGCAGACCAAACATCATTTTTAATCTGGGAAATGTTCAGGGCTGACTTGTCTCTGATAGTCTAAGAGGGTGCACCTGGGTCTGGGAGGAGCCTGGGAGAGGAAAGAGAAAAGGAGACCAGGTGCTCACCATCCGTAGGTCAGAGGCTGTGTAGGTGGAGGTCAGACTTGAGGAAGTGACCAGCTTAAGGACAGATGACCAGTGAGCCGCTGAGTAGTGGTTGAAACTAAGTGGGTCTGACTCCAAAAGTCTTCCTGAATCTAACAATCACACAAATAGCCTTAAAAATTGTGAGGCAGCGATGAGCCACGTGTGCCCTTACTTCCTTACATGGGTTCTCTCATTTTATCTTCACTGCAAGTATATGAAATTGATGTTTTCTAGATGAGAAAAACAGAGACATTGAGATGTTAAATAACATGCCCAATAACACATAGTCAGGAGTGAGCCCAGAGAGTGTGGCTCTGGAGACACTCCATCCAGGATGGCAGCTACCACCCACAGAGGGCTTTGAAATGTGCTGTAAGTGTAAAATTCTCACGAAATTTTGAAGACTTAGTATTAAATATAAGTAAAATGTATAATTAATATTTTTTATATTGATTATATGTTTAAATGATATATTGTTGATGTTGTTGAGGAAGATTAGCCCTGAGCTAACATCAGTGCCAATCTTCCTCTATTTTTTATGTGGGTCACCACCATAGGATGGTTGACAAATGGTGTAAGTCCATGCCCGGGATCCGAACCCATGAAACAGGGCTGCAGAAGCAGAGAGCGCTGAACTTAACCACTACGCTCCAGGGCTGGCCCCTAAATAATATGTTTGACACATTAGGTTACATAAAATATACTATTAAAAGCAATCCCAGGTGTTTCTTTTTTGCTTTTTAAATATGGATACTAGAAAATCTAAAAATGTGTGTGGAATTTTATTTCTAGTGGACAGTGCTGGTCTGGATCCTGCCCTCCTACCCCCACATGGTGTTCAGTGTGGAGGATGCTGGCATCTCTGTGCCACTTGGCTTCATCCCCAGGTAACTTCGGGATAAGGCATTTTATATGCCTGAGACTCAATCTCCTAATCTGAAAAATGGGAGAGGGAATATCCACAGCACAGAGAAGCTGCAAGCACTGAGGGTGATAACAGATACACAGGGAGGGTCCCATGAGTGGAGGCAGCGACAGAGCAGGCACTGATGGAAGGCTGCACTGCCAGACTGCAGGACACGCTCTCTTCTGAACAGCACTCGGAGTAGACAGCTCACCAACACAGGCCAAGTGGTACAGCCCTTGGCTATACTTATGTGCTCTCCAAACTGCTGGCAACATGTAAGTGGACTGTGAAATCAAGTTATTGGGATGCGACCAGTGTAAAAAAAGAAAAGTATTAGAAAGTGTTACGGCACTTCTCTAGTTAAGGGGAAGAACTGTTCTGAGGAAATTTTAACTTTGTGTGTACGTGTGTGTGTGTGTGAGTGTAGTAATGAGCTGAGATCTGAAAACTGTTTCTTAGTGTGGAGAATGGAGCGCATCATTTGGAAGCCCCTGGAACTCATATGACATAAACGCTTCAAGGGTCCGGCAGAGGAGCAACACAGAGAGGAGATAAAGAAGGGCTGACAGGAAGGTGGGTGGAGAACCAGGAGAGGGGCTTGTGGGTGCAGGAGTACAAGGGCTGTGGGGAGGGCACTGGGCAGGCTGGGACCCTGTCCCCTAAGATGGCAAAGTGCAAGGTCGGGAGCTGCCCCACCTAGCCACACTCTTGACCCTCAAGGGACACAGACGACTGGTCTGGCCCCTCCAGCCCCGCCTGGGCCTGCCCTCCTCAGGCTCTGTACTCTTCTCCTCTCCCCACTAGCCCTGTCCTCCACGCTAGCTAGGTCCTCACGTTGCTGTCACTTCTGTCCTTGTATCCACTATCTCATTACCTGAAGTCTCATTCAGGGTATGGGGACGGTAATATGGCAATGCTTATGTATTTAGTGGATCAACAGCCACTGTGCAGAAAGCATCAGTGCCTATAGTGGTGTGGGTTTCACAGAGCAGGTCTGGGGACACATATGGAGTCTTCCGTCAGCATGAGGGGACACTGTGTGCACCAGAAAATGGGGATGAAGACAGTTTCTAACAGGATGTTGGCATAGAGGGGCAGGCTGCAGGTCAGCAAGGCAGGCTGCTTCAGTGTGCTCCCACCCCTGGGCCTGAGGGACAGGGCCAGTGGGCCAGGACCTGGAGACAGTGGGAGCAGCAACTCTGCCCTCTGCCCCCCAGGGCTGCTTCTCTCTAGCCACCTAGCCAGGGAGCTTTTACCTGTGGCATGCAGGTTGCCTTGTAGGTTTCAGGCAGGTGGTGAGGGTAGGTGTGGATCTGACCCATGACTCCAGCCAGGGTGCGTTGGCTGCAGTGACAGTAAACCAGAGCACGTGGGCATTGGGCACTCAGCTTGTCAGCCTCCCTGAACAAGAAAGCTGGAGGCAGTTGTGTCCAGGGTGAGTGCAGCTTCCAGAAGGTGAGCAGTAGCACCCTAAGTGTTTCATTCCTTCTGCCTGGCTATCAGCAGTGTAAAGCTGTTTTGTCCTGAGACTGCACTCCAATGAAGAAGGAAGGACCAGGGGCAAAGGCTTTCTCCCTTCAAGACTCTGTCTTGTTTGGAAGGAAGAACTATGCTTCCCTTGAGTGCTTTCTTCCCTGGGGAAGGGAGCACTTCCAGACTAGTCCTCACATTAGCTCATGAAATATCTTTCTTATCTGTAGATTGATTATTGATTATTTGCACCAGCAGTTCTTGGCCAGAAATCACTCCTGAGACACCAGAACTGAGCCACTTGACTACTCTCAGCAAACAAGAAGAGTGGGCAGCCCTGCTGGGCACCTCATCATAACTCACCACTAGGGCTGGCATGATTGTGGCCCTGGACACAACAGGAGCCATGTTAGCAAAGGAGAGGGTGGAAGGATGCTGAGGAGACAATTAGGAGAGTCTGCACAGGCAGCCAATGATCCCAGAGACAGTAACAAGTTCTGGGTAGAGACTGTGCACCCTACATCTCCCATCTTCACAATCTTTCTGTGCCAATAGGATACCTGGCAAATAATACAGTTTTATATATAGGTTAAATGAGTGATGACCACCTCAGTGTAGGAGATTGTCATTTGGGCTGATACTATTCAGTCCACTACTGGAGTTAGGAAATGAAGATGCAAATGAGAACACTGAAATTTTGGGCTTGGAGAACAATCCTAGTTATAACTGAAGAGATTCTAAAAATGATCTTAGCTCATCTTATAGCATTTACCCCCTAAATAGTACAGCTTTTTTTTTTAAGTTGGGTTTTTTTGTTTTTTGTTTTCATTTTTGTTTTAAAGCTTGGCACCTGAGCTAACATCTGTTGCCAATCGTCGTTTTTTTTTTTCCTCCTTCTTCTTCTCCCCAAAGCTGCCCAGTACATATTTGTATATTCTGGTTGTAGGTCCTTCTGGTTGTGCTATGTGGGACACCGCCTCAGCATGGTCTGATGAGTGGTATTAGGTCCGTGCCCAGGATCCGAACTGGTGAAACCCTGGGCCACTGAAGCAGAGCACGTGAACTTAACCACTCGGCCATGGGGCCAGCCCCAGTACAGCTTTAAAAGCATCAAAAATTTAGGATTCTCAACAGTACTTGAGCCCTCAGAGAGGGAGTCGATTCACCCACATAGAACCAAGCTCAAGTTCAACCTCCTTGCTAGAAGTGCTGCTTGCAAGGACCCCATCGAAGGGGAAATGGCTTTTGGAGGCAGATGAGTTACACTATTTTCAGTAAAGCTGCTGTCCTGGAGGAATCCCTGGCATCTTGCAAACTTGTCAAGATCTTGGTTACCCGGAACATTTGCAACCTACAGCTTTGCACTAACTGCAAATATGTAAGTGACTGAGGGTGTCCTCATTCCACTATTGAACAAAAGGGAGCCCCACAGCACCCCCTGTAGACCCCGCCCCCAGGCTAATATCATTCCACTATTGAACAAAAGGGAGCCCCACAGCACCCACTGTAGACCCTGCCCCCAGGCTAACATCATTCCACTATTGAACAAAAAGGGAGCCCCACAGCACCCACTGTAGACCCTGCCCCAGGCTAATATCATTCCACTATTGAACAAAAAGGGAGCCCCACAGCACCCACTGTAGACCCTGCCCCCAGGCTAATATCATTCCACTATTGAACAAAAGGGAGCCCCACAGCACCCCCTGTAGACCCTGCCCCAGGCTAACATCATTCCACTATTGAACAAAAAGGGAGCCCCACAGCACCCCCTGTAGACCCTGCCCCCAGGCTAATATCATTCCACTATTGAACAAAAGGGAGCCCCACAGCACCCCCTGTAGACCCTGCCCCCAGGCTAACATCATTCCACTATTGAACAAAAAGGGAGCCCCACAGCACCCACTGTAGACCCTGCCCCCAGGCTAATATCATTCCACTATCGAACAAAAAGGGAGCCCCACAGCACCCACTGTAGACCCTGCCCCAGGCTAATATCATTCCACTATCGAACAAAAAGGGGGCCCCACAGCACCCACTGTAGACCCTGCCCCCAGGCTAACATCATTCCACTATCGAACAAAAAGGGAGCCCCACAGCACCCACTGTAGACCCTGCCCCAGGCTAATATCATTCCACTATTGAACAAAAAGGGGGCCCCACAGCACCCACTGTAGACCCTGCCCCAGGCTAATATCATTCCACTATTGAACAAAAAGGGAGCCCCACAGCACCCCCTGTAGACCCTGCCCCCAGGCTAACATCATTCCACTATTGAACAAAAGGGAGCCCCACAGCACCCCCTGTAGACCCTGCCCCCAGGCTAACATCATTCCACTATTGAACAAAAAGGGAGCCCCACAGCACCCACTGTAGACCCTGCCCCAGGCTAATATCATTCCACTATTGAACAAAAAGGGAGCCCCACAGCACCCACTGTAGACCCTGCCCCAGGCTAACATCATTCCACTATTGAACAAAAAGGGAGCCCCACAGCACCCACTGTAGACCCTGCCCCCAGGCTAACATCATTCCACTATTGAACAAAAAGGGAGCCCCACAGCACCCACTGTAGACCCTGCCCCAGGCTAACATCATTCCACTATTGAACAAAAAGGGAGCCCCACAGCACCCACTGTAGACCCTGCCCCCAGGCTAACATCACTCCTCTAACTGGCTCTCAAATAGTCAGAAACCCATTTAATGACAAGAGCATCCATAACGTTTCTCCCTCTCATACACAAAGCTATCACAAGGGACCTTGTCAAATGCCTTATTGAAAACCTGGGGCGCCCTGGGTCTGTCACAATAGTTCCCAAAGCGTTTTCTTCCCAACAGTTAGTCGTGAGAGCAGCTCTTTGGAGTCTCCTGTAACTTCACATTTCTTAAACACCACAGTTTTCCCTTTTCCACATTCTATTCCAGTGAGAGGCTATTTGCATAAGGTCTTTGCATATTTTCCATGGTGTTGGTTGTCACGGAGATAGTTTGCATTTGGCTTATTTCATTCAATACTATATCAGAAGCATTTTCCATGTTCCGTGTCGTTTTCATCTTTTAAAAAAATGAATACCACTGGACACTTAGCTCTTGCATTCCACTGAACTTTTAGTTATTTTTGGAGAATAAATTCATATAAGTGGGATAAATGCATCAAAGCATATAAATTTTCATCACTTCTTAACTGTCTACGCCCATTACGCTTGAGGGCTCTTAACCCATAAAAATGATGGTCATCTTTGTTCTTAATATGCAAAGAACATTTTTAAAGAAACGGATGAAAAACCCAGTGGAAAAACGGCAAAGGATATGAATGCTATCTCAGAGAAAAAGAAATACACTTGGCCACAAGCATATGATAAATGCTCAACCTCACTGATAATTAAAAATTTGTAAATTCAAGCAACAAAAGATACCTATCTTACAAGGTCTGAAAAGCTGGGTAACACTCCCTGGAGGTAAGTTCGGGGGAAACAGCCACTTTAACTTCATCTTTGCAGACATGTCGATTGATAAGGTTTTAGGGGAGGATAATTTAGCAATTGCTGCCCAAACTTAAAATGTATATGCCTTCTGATCCAGCAATTCTACTTCTAAGACTAGATCTTGCAGACTCACTTACAAAAGTACACAAAGATAGCTGAACAACTGTATTCATATCAATATTGTGAAAATTGGAAGGATTTTAAATCTCCACCCAGGGGAGACCTGGTTGAATAAATGATGATACATGTACACTGAAGCACTGTCATCCACAAGAGGAGGTAGGTCTGCTCATACAGTATGGACATCTGCTGAGGTTCACGCCCAGGGTACGCAGCTGGCACATAATGTGAGCATGCTTGAGTCCCGTGTACTAACATGCCGAGTGGGAGGATGTGATTCTTTGCTTCATATCCTTTATGCTATTTGAATTTTGTATGAAAAGAAGACATTACTTTTGAAATGTAAAACATTAAAAAAAAGGACTTCTTACTTAAGAACAATCAATAACATTTTTTAAAAAATGTATTCAGAAGGAGTCACTCAGAAAATTATTGACAAATGGGCCATAGTATTTTCTTTCTCATTAGAACTTGCCAGTGAGTACATTCTTTTTCTCCCAGTGAATCCTCTAGTGACCAAAATCTTCTAGTATTAGAAAATTATCATTTTGCTGCTCTTACTGAACAAGTCGCTGGTAAGACTTCTCCATGCTGTGCTAGAAGCTAAGTGGGAAATCAAAAATCTTACCATTTATGGATGAGAAAAATTGAAGCACAAAGCGTGTGAGTGACTGCCTGCAGGCTTGGGGACTGCAGTCAAGAGAATGCAGGCGATCACTGGGTCCAGGGCTCCTGTGGAACATAAGAAAGACTAGCAGCCTTGTTGGGGTCTGCGTTGAGAACTCTCTGAGCACACCATCTTGGATTGTGGCTAGCTGGACCAAGTAAATCATTTCTCAGGGAATTTTGTGTGCAATACAAGAAGGAAGAGTAGAAAAGAAAGAAATATGTAGTGGGAGAAACAGAAGAGAGGAAGGAGAAGGTGCCTGTTTTTGAAGTGTAGCAAAATGACGGGGCCTCCAGGGTTTGTGGCTGTATCTGAATGGCCCTGGACAGCGCCCTAGGCCTGCGTGAAGTCTGGCTGTGCAGCTACTGAAAAGGGTCTTTGCTACTGCCAGCCTCTCGGCATAGCCATCAGTACCTATCAGAACTGGAGAAAGTGTCTGTTCCTTGCTACAGGATCAACCTAACCAATGCTCTCTGGCACCTAGATATGCAACTGAAAATGTTATTGGATAGTTTTGTAAAAGCAGTCATCACCTCCTACATGATGGCTTATAAATCTGGATGTTCATAGAATGGATTTGCACAAAATGAAGCATGACTTAGTCCAGTCTGGTGTAGAGTGGGGATGATGTTTGTAATAACTATAGTGGGCAGTAGAGGAGTGACTCACTCTGCCAATCTGCTCTTATTTCTCTCTTGGGTTCCTGTGCCGTTTGAGGTATACATCAATATTTCCCAAAATGAGCAATGAATGGGACCCTTTTCAAGGGAAGTACTCTTGAAAACACCTGAGAATTCATCTAGGGACACCTTTTGAGATGAGCCTTTTCCAATTTATTAGAAATTTGGAATTGTAAGCCAATTTCAGTTTATGTATATATTTTTAACCTTTAAAAAATTCATCCCTTCTTTTTCATTCGTCTTGGTCATGTTTGTAACTTACAAATATAGTCATAAGATAGACATATAGATAGACACTTGCTATCCTAAGAGTATATAATATTCCTCTATATTTTGTAATGTATCTTTATATTGTTTTAAATATTTAGTTTTTTAATCCTTGTGAAATTCATATTTGTTAATGGTGGAAAAAAAGAGATGTCAAATTTTTTTCCAAATTTGTAATCAGTTCTCCAAACACTGATTTATTCCTTTTTTCCCACCTATTTAAAACACCTCCTTTAACATTTACCATATTCCCAGATGTACATGGGCTTTTTCTAGATCTAAGATTTTTGTTTCATTGCTCCATCTCTCTCTTCCATTTTAATTACTATAGTTTTCAAAATTCTTCATATTCTTCCTAGCTGTTGTACATTTTCTCTCTCAGATGAATATTAGAATCAGTTTAGCAAGTTTAATTTTAAAATCCTTTCAGGAATTTGATTGGTTATGTAGTATTTTCTAAGCCTACAAGGAAAACAATATGGTCAGCAAGTGGAGGTTATCCTTAATGAGCCATACCTCTCCACTGCCCATACCAACAGCTGCTCCCACTTGACCCGCCTCACCCACACCACATGTCTGGGCACTCAGACAGAGCACACCCTCCCTCTTCTCATTCCAGGGGCCCTCCTCTCTCTTCTCTGGTTCTCTTCATAGCACCTATCCACACCAAATAATATGTCAACATTATTTATGTATATTTTGGATTGATTGTTGTCTGTCCCCTCTCACTGTAATAAAAACTTACTTCAAAAGAGCAGAGACTTCATCGTTTTATTCACTGCTCTATCCCCAAGGCACTCAATGTTTGTAGAATGAGTGAATGAATTTGGAGTGATGGTGTGTGGGATGTGAAATTTGCCACCTCATTTGAATGCCAACCTTGGTAATTAGGGCTGACTCTCCCCAATGTGGGAGATCCTTGAAAGGTGCTCTCTACTGTGGGAGCAACTGTCCAGATGTAGAAAGGCCTTTCTTTGGTCAGCAACACATCATTTCCTTTCATTTGATCTTCTCACCAGTTCTGGGAGGAAGACAAAGCAGGTTCAACTGCTGATGGGAATGCAAATTGGTACAAGCTTTTGGGAATGCAGTTATCTACAACATGTAGTCTTAATCATGTTCCTTCTCTCCAGAGACCACCAGAAAACATCTGTGGGTAAACAACTTGAGTTTATTACTCATTGCATTGAGGGAGAATGCGCACCATGGGGATTCATGGGTGTTTCACTCAGTAAGAGAGCATTAGGAAGAACTTACAATAAGATTAGGGCTTGTGTTGGGTAACATGGAGGAGAGGGTCTAAGGCTTAGCTTTGGATGTTGTCAGGAAGTGGGGGCAATTCTATAATTAGGTATCTTTATCTAGAAGGCAGGAGGAAGGAACTGAGGCTAAAGTTGTGATTGGTAAAGCAGCTGCTGTCGCTCAGAGTAGCCAGCATGGGGCTGTTTGGCCTTGTGGCCTGGACAGTGTGTGTGTTCTGTCTCTGTCCAGCCATGAATATGGAGGGGGCTTGTTCTTGTCTTGCTCTATCCCAGATAGAGTGGTCCTAGAGTGGCCTTTCCTGATGGTGATGTTCTGTGATGTTGCTCGTTTTCCACAGGAGAACACGAGGGCTCAGCTGTGAGGCCAGGCCAGCTCCTGCATGTCGTGGCTACTGTTGTCTTTCTTGCTGCCTTTTAACCCAAAGAGTCCACTTTTGGGAATCAGTAATATGCAAATAGATACACATGCAAATGAAAATGTACGTACATCTCAACATTATTATTAATAGAGAAACTATCTTCTAAACATAGGCACAGGAAAGAAGTTCTGTGAAATAAATATATGCCATGAGCCATGCTGGGCAGGGAAATGTGCAGACAAGGCTGGTGAGTGGTCACCATCAGGTAGAGCATGATGCTGCCCTCATAGTGATGTCTACAAAGACTGCAAATGGCCTGGAGACACTTCAAGGATAATGATAAATGAGAAGTAAGAGATACAACCTTAAGTATAAATATACAAATATATATAGCATTGCAATAATGCAAAAAATTATTTGTTCAATAATTCATTCAACAATATTACTTCTTGAGTGTTGACTCACTGGGGGAGGGACCCACTCTTAGTCCATCTTTTTTCTCTGTGACTCACGGTAATGTTAAAGGAAGATGGCACAAAATGTCCTTAGAGGGAGGTTGGCTCAGCCCGGGGCCAGGCTGCATGACGTGTCACTGCCAGCTGTTCATGCCCAGAAACTGGACTTTTCCCCAGATAATTGAAATTGATGAGGCTTCTGAAGACCAAATCGTGACAATAAATTAATAATTCAGTAATTGCTAAGATGGCTTGCATACCATTATAATCCCACTTTCTTAAATGCCAATGAGGACAGACTTCTCCAGTGAGAGGAGAACTCAGTGATCCTTCAAGAGCTTTCTGGTCCCAGAAAGACCAATTCAGCCATGGGAGAGACTTGGCTGAACCTGGAATTGGAGCCAGGTAAGAGTGTCTTGGAAGAGAGTCACCCAGGCCCCAGTGGGAGGGAGATGAAGCCCCCTGGCTGGGTTCCTGATGTAAAGGACCCACTGTTGGGGACTCCAAACAGGCTGTGTCCTTTCAGATAACACATTTTGTGTTTTATGTCTACAATGTAAAACCAATTATCCTCAAACTTAGAAGCTTAAACAATAGCACTTATTTCAGCTTCCCTGAGTCAGGAATCTGGGCATAGCTTTGCTGGGTTCTCCAGGGCAGTGGTCAGAGTGGCTCAGGCTGCAGCACCACCCCGAGTCTGTGTCCATGCATCATTTAAAATGTACATATTATTTTTTATGCTTATTTCCAGCAAGGCATTTCTATGACTAGACACCTAAACAGAGGAAGTTTCACTTGTAGTTTTTAAAGTCTGAGTATTCAAATAACTCCTGACTGGACCACCGGATTTCATTTGATCTGACCAAGAGGGCGGCAGGTTAGTGCTCTAGCCACAATCTGTCCAGTGGTGTCCGTGTGCGTGGGTTGAAGTGTGTTCCCCACCACCACCCTGTGCAGTATCCCACTCCTCCCTGACACATGGAGGGCCTCGCTCCTGGAGTGTGCCTAGTACTTGATCGATGCCTTATATCCTTTAGTGGCAAGAATTCTGTCTTACAGACTGGAGACCAGACTAGGGGCAGGCTGAATGCAATGTGCCACCTCTGCATGTTCACTGGGCCCACGATGGCCCCCCACTGTTGCACACCATCACATGGTGCCCCTTGTTCTTCCTTCCACACATTTGAAGTGTCGCCCCTGTGGGCATGAATGCGGCAACGAGACCTCGAGTGGCCAAAGGCACTGAAATAAATTCTGTCCCTTAAACCAGAGCACACCCAGTAGAACCAGAAACAAGGCTGACAGCTCTGACACTTGAGCCTCCCTGCCCCGCTGGCTCTCCTGTGGCTCTGGTCCCCACAGCTAGGACCCAGGAGCAGCCTCACTGGGCATATAGCAAGAGGCCATACAGGATATGGCTTATCTCCTACTCACATGCTGGGAACATCTTCCCTGGTCAACCTCAAAACTTACAAGAATTGCGGAATGTGAATAAGACATAATTAGTCATTCCTGCTAGAGTCCTGGACCCACTTTACAATGCCTCCTGTTCTTGCTGTGCTGAGGACACTGCAATAAAAACATTCTAGCTCTGTATAAAGGTCAGCTTCCAGGAACTCAAATTTTGAACCTGCTTGCCTACAAGTGATCAGTCCTGAGCAAGTGATCCATGTTCTTTTACACACTTGTATTTGCACCTCCATTTCTGTTGCCTTCATCGTCATTCACATCCACTAATGCCTGTCTCCTAAATTATCTCTTTGTCACCTCTACCTGCCTCCTTCTCTCTCTTTTCCCTCATCCAGAAATCACGGTGCTTTCTAGTTCTAACATACCATGATTTTTCTCTCTCCTTTACCCAAAACACTGTGTCTTCACTTCTACATTATAACTGAAAATACCTATTCATCTTAGGAACCACAGAACTCAATTGCTTGAAAGAAAACAGTAATGTGGGTGTCTGAAAAACTGAATGTATCAAGAAACTTAGGATTTGGGAACAATGCAAATAAGTGTCTGTGGGAAGGGTTGGGGGAACGGGAGAAGGAAGGAGACAAAAATTGGTAGAGAAAGATGTGAAGCGTATTTTGTCTTCTTCCAATAAATGGTGAAGCCATTCTACAAATGTACTCATTATCCCCAAGGGGACACTCAGTCTGGGGGAATCTAAATTTCTTTGTAATGCACCCTCAAATGAAGCATTTTTCAGACATGAAATTCTCTAGACATCTAAACTTGTCTTTCCAGAAAAAAAATAATTTAACGATAATCTCGTATGTGAAGACAGACATACTAATGATGAGAGCTGTGTACACAGTTGGTGTTAATTCTAAACTTCGTGAAGTGTGATTATATTAGTGCAATCAAAATCTCCCTCAACTAAAATAACTCTTGGTTAGATCCCCACCAATCATCAAACTATGAAAAGCAGGACGTCTCAGAGTCCCCTAGAGAACATTTCTTGGTATCTTATTCTGTAGCTGATATGTGTGGCCTGAGTGTAAGGTATATAATTTAATGGAATGACTGTGTTTATGTGGTTAGGATCACCTTCACAAAACACACACACACTTCTGAAGAGATGGCTGCCAGGCTTACTCTTCTTACCCAGATTTCTCGGCCGCTGCTCATTCACTACTGTGGGCTACAATTTATGTACGGCAAGGTTGGAGTGGGCTCTGCTCAACCTCAGTGAGAAGGGTCCCAAACACCTGTCCCAGCTTCAGGGAAGAGAGCAAGAGTTTCCCCCATTTTCCAAATGTCAACACTGGGGATGGTTTACATACAGTGGGCACAATTTTTGGGAAGTCAGGTGTTCTAGGAAACAGCCTCACAGTCTTTGGATGGAAACGCAGATAGTGTAAATAAATGAGGGACTATAATCATATTTCAAATGCCCATTTCCCTGTCATTTTGCCAGCTCATTTGGTGTCCTTTTTATGCTCACAACTTTGCTCATAAAAGTAGGGCACAGTTGCAAAAGAACCCTGTACGGGAACCCCTGTGGTCCAAAGGAATATTTCCCCAAATGATAACTTAGAAAACTGACTAGAGAAGCCTAACAATTGGCCCCAGAAAAGGAACACCAAAAGTAGAAACTCAACAATTATTCATTTTATAAAAGAAGAAAGCTCTGGTTCGAACCAAATAACAACCCAGTCCTACCAGAGTCTCCAAAATCCCCACTTCTAACCATTGTGCATGCATTTAACCACTGGTCTACTAATAAAATGATAATATTAATGAAAATATTCACGAATCAATAGTGGTGGGGAAATGCTAACACGGCAGCAAAAAGTGCCCACCTCACTTATCCCATTTGTCCAAAATACAATCCAGGGAAGCCTGTTCGTCCTGCCCCCGGACATTTTAAACTGCCCTATGGACCATCTGAGGTTTGGCAAGTGGATTTCATACAGCTTCACCCGTCTCATGGAGATAAATATGCTTTAGTCCTGGTCTGCACGTTTTCTCACTGGACTGAAGCTTCCCTTGCAGACAGGCTCCTGCCTCTCCTGCGGCTAAAGCCCTTTCAGGAAAGATTATCCTACCTGAGGAACTCCTCTCAAGCTTCATAGTGATCGAGGAACCCATTTTACTGGTCAGGGACTTCAACAGGTCTGTGCTGTTTGGCCTGTTTTACACTTTCTCTGTGCTCACCACCCTCAGTCCTCTGGTTTAGTCAAATGGACTAATGGCCTTATTAAGACTCGACTGGCAAAATCTGTAGAGACCTTCCAAATACCTTGGCCAAATGCATTGCCATTTGCGCTTCTAAATCTCAGATCCACCCTGCTTGTAACTCATAAATGCTCAACTTTGAGATAATCACCAGATGCCCAGTGCACTTGGCTCCTGTCTCTTTTGACCCACAGCTGATAAAAGAAGATATACTCCAATATTGGAAATATCTAATTGCTTCTATTAAAAATAACCTTGTTTTGGTGGAGCAATCTTTTCACAGTGTGCTCCAGGGAGACAAAGAGCTTAAGCATCACAACTTGTAATCTGGAGGTTTCGTCTGTTGGAAAAGACTCTTCCTGAAGGGCTCTTTTCAACCTTGCTGGAAAGGCCCCCATCAGGTACTGTTAACAAACCCTTGTGCTGCCAAAATCCAGGGAAGAGACTCTTGGATTCATGTGACACACTTAAAGAAAGGACTGAACTCTGAGTGGACCTGCACACCTTCAGGTGATCTGAAAGTAAAGATTTCCCAGAATTGAAGCCAATGACATCTGATGAAGTAGCTGTCCCAAGATCTCCAGACCAGGCCCCTTGGAAGTTTTTCTGCCAAACTTTAGTGATGACAGACTGCCTCAGATGATCTCCAATGTCTATGATCTTCATAACATATGGATTTTAGGAAAGAAAAATGCCTTAGAGTTCTCCCTCATACCTTTCCTTGTCACTCAAATGTGGCCTCAATAGGTTTCCAATCTTTGTACTTTCCCTCCAACGTGGGACATGACACCCAGGAAAGGTCCTTCCTGGCATTCAGGAACAAAAGGCTAATGAAACTGGAAAAACCTAACTCTTTATCAGTGATGCTTTCAGAGAAAGATCTTGATCAAAGGAGGAAAATGTAAAAATTAGTAAACAGAAACCTCATTTAAAGTGTAATTGGGGGGCAGAAGGGAACTCTCATGCCCTATGTGGATAGCAGAGCCCAATAGGAAGAAGAAAGACTTCCTCTTTTTGACTGTCAAGAATCTCAGCCAATGAGTGACTGTCACAACTTAGCCAGTGAAAAGCCACCACACATCAAACTCTTAATTCCTCCAATGGACTCTTTGTCTTCAGTAGCCCTCACAACTTCCTCTTCCACTCTCTAAAAGAGTTTCTCCACCCTTTGCACTGGGGACATGCACATGGTTCACCGTGGTTGCAGACTCCGAATTGCAATTCTTTGCTGATCCCAAATAAACCTATTTTTGCTGGAGAAATAACTGTCCTTAAAGAACGGCTGTCCATTTGTTTAAGGCCAACAAGATAACATGATAATGGGAAAATTTCTATTTCTGGTACTTAAAAAAGTGCTGGGGGCTGGAGATTTCACAACAGTCAGCCTTTTGACCTTGTCAGTCATCAATTCCCAGACAGACAGACAGACAGACCTCTTGGAGAAGTCATCCTCAAAGGGAAGGCTGCAGGGCCATACATTTGCTTGAGATCTATGGAATCCCATTGAAGTCACTTCTCAAGTGCATTCTGTGTTTATGTTTGGACACAGTTCTCAGCTCTTAAAGCTTCTGAAATTGATTAGAATGCTGATGTGGCTTTACAAACACTTGCATATCTCATATTTTCTTAAGGATTCACGTTCTCTGGAGTGATTTGTATGTTCTAAAAGAAATGTGCCTTAAAATATGTAAATAAAATAATTCCCACTTATTGGATAATTTATTCATATATTGACCTGATGTTTTGGCTAAATTTAGCTATTATCAAACATTGACTCTTGAAGAATAGTTGCTTAGTGAGTTCGATGACCTTCACTGAGGCTGCAATTGGCATTATGTAGGCTTTCCAATTGAAATCCATGAGCTTTCATCAAGCACTGCTCTGTGCAGGGTGTGCTCCAGATAGGCAGCAAAAAGGAGCAAGACACATCCCTGACCTACAGAACTCTCCTCCAGCCCCCAAATCATGCCAGCCTAGGAAGGAGTGTGACAAAGGCTGACACCAGGTGCTCTGGGGAGTAGAGGAGAGGTGTAGTAGTGCAGGTGAGAGAATGCTCCACACCACAGAGCAGGTGAGATGGGAGCTGGGTCTTGTGGGATGAGGGAGACTGTGACTGAAGGAGAAGGGTATGGAGCCCTCTGGGAGTCAGTGCATTTTGCTGGGAGCCCTGGCTTTGTGTGTGGCAGTGGGTGGAAGGTGGGAAGAGAAGGTGGGAAAGGGAGCCAGGCAGACCCAGCTATGAAAGGCTGATAGACTCTCAGCAGCCCCAGACCTCAGGGACTTCATGCATGTTAACATTTGAGAAGATCCTTGAGGATCCAAGCAGCCCTTGGAATGCCCTTGGAATGGACGTTCTTCACTCTCTTTCCTTCTGCTGCACAAGATCAGATATCCACTGCCCCACATCCAGCAGCATCTTTCAGTACCAAGTTTTTGTTTCTGAAGTTAATGGGGTATATATGCGTGGGGGTATGTGAAAAGAGCATTGAATTAAGAGCTAGGAAACTGAAACAAAGTTTTCATCACTGTGTAAAACACCTCTGTACCACTGGGATTAAAAAGAACAAACCTAGACACAGAAAGGGCCTAGTTTTCTCTCAGAGACTTCACGATCTAAAACAACAAACACCAAATATAGAAGAGAAGTCAAGTCAGAAGATGTTGAAAACAGAAAGGAGGGAGGAGTAAGTCCTGCTCAAAGAAATGAGCAAGAATTGTGTGGAGGAGGTGTCACCCGATACCACTCCGTTTAGAAACTGACAACTCAGTGTGTTCCTGTTTCATGGATGCTAGCAGAAGATGCAAGGCTCCCAGGTCAGAGGCAAAGGAGCACGTGAGAGATGGAGGGCTTTCACACAATGAGCTGCATCACAGCTGAGGAACACCGAGCTCAGGGAACATTCCAGAAGGAGACATCATCTCCCTGAAAGTTTCCTGCTGCACACACAGCTCTGAGAATGGCCCGGGTAAGGAGTGGTCAGGCCTTGCATTCTTGGCATGCCCAGTGTGTGAGTTTCCTGTGGCTGCCATAACAAATGCCCATGAACTGGGTGGTTTGAAAGAATAGGTCTGGGGTCCAGAGGTCTTAAATCAAGGTGCCATTGGCGTTGGCTCCTTTAGAGGCTCTGAGGGAGAATCTCTTCCTCGCCTCTGTTAGCTGCAGGTGGTTTGCTGGCAATGTTTGGTGTTCCTTGACTTGTACATACATCAATCCAATCTCTGCTTCCATCTTCAATGGCCTTCCCCTCTCTGTGTCTGTGTCTCAAATCTCCCTCTCCTTTCTCTTCAAAGGACATCAGTCATTGGATTTAGGGTGCATCGTAAATCCAGGATGATCTCAAGGTGCTTAACTTAATTATATCTGCAAAAACCGTTTTCCCAAATAAGGTCACCTTCACAGGTTCCCAGAGTTAGGATTTAGACATATGTTTGGGGGAGGCCAATATTCAGCTCACTACACCTGGCAAAATGTGTAGGAAAGGAAAAGATCCATAGAGGACAGCTCTCCCAACATTGAGTGTCTTCTTAACAAGAAGACAGCTGTTGTGTCAGCCTGAGGCAATGATTAACATGAGCCAAGAACAAGTATGGAAAAGTTAAGACCACATTTGAGACAAGGCATCATATTTTACTAGAAATTAGGGAGCCTAGGAATAACTATTGTGAGATAAATTACCTTGCACATCTAAGTGCCAGACACTGTTCTAGGTGCTGGGAATGTGTTAACAAAACAAACATTCCTGCCCTCACGGGGCTTACATTCTAGTCAGGAGAGACAGATAGTAAACAGCATTAAGAGGTAAAATTTCTAACATATTAAAAGTGGAATCTGGGAGAAAAGCTTCCTAGGCAAAGAGAATAGCCAGTGCCAATGCCTGAGACAGCAGCGGGCTTGTGATTAGACAAGGAAGGAAGCTGGCCAGTGTACAGTCAGAAGTTGTGAAGCCTCTGAGGTTTGACCCTCCCTGCAAGCCAACGGTCAGCCTGGCCCAGCTTCATATAAATAGGCACACACAACCTCAGACCTCTAAGTCAGAGAGACGGAGTCAGGGTGAAAGCAGCAGCCAGAATAGCATCTTGAGTTGGTTTCCCATGCCCCTACCACAACAAAGGATGTGAGTGTCGCTTGTGCATGCAGTGGCTTTGCCTCACAGGAGAGGAACCTCAAAATTAGGAGGCTTTGAGATTTTATCAGAGCTGCTGATGACCTGCCCATTCTCTCCTCCAGAGAGAAATTACTTGTAGTTAAGTATCTCTGGGAGAGAGGTAAAAGGGTCTCTAGGCACATTACCCTGGAATGCAGGCTACTCTCCAGGGAGAGAGGACTTTACCATCCTGGACATTATCTTCTGTTTGCTGTTCAGTAAGCCTTGGAAAGCTAGCCACTGTCATCTGCCATGACATGCAGGAACATGAGAGAGCCAGGAGAATTGTCTCCCAAAAGTGGGTGGAGTGATGCCAGGGAGCAAGAGCATCACAGGGCGAGCCCAGAGAGGTGATGTGAGCCCTTCTGTGTGTGGAGACCACGGTCATCAGCTCTGTGTTGATTCTGAGGGAAGAGGGACCATAGAAGGGTTCTGAGCAGATGAGCCCCATGACCTGACTCCAGTTATTAAGGAATCAGTGCGGCTTCTGTGTGAGAACAGACTTCAGGGAAGCACGGCTTGGAGCAGGAAATCAGTTCAGGAAGGCGACTGCATCATCCAGGCAGGAGATGGGGCTGGTTGGAGCAGGTGGCAGGAGAGGAGGTCAAGAGAGGTGGTCAGATTCTGGGCATATTTTGAAGGTAGAACTGATAGGATCTGCCAACAGCTTATACGAGAGAAAAGAATCAAAGGAGAATGGCTCCGAGGTTTGGATGGGATGTGGATGAAGGCAGCTGCCATGAGCTTCTTTCTCATCTCGGTGGAGCCAGTGAGAGCAGGAATCAGGACTTCAGTTTTGGAAATATTAAGTGTGGGATGTTCAAGTGGCGATGCTGAGATTTAGAGTTCTGTGGTTTATATCTGTGATAGAGATCAAGAATTTGGAGTTGTGTTCAGAAGGAATTCAGAGCCTACAGCAGGACCAACACTAAGGGTGTGTGTTTGAATAGAAAAGAGAAGAGGGCCAAGGGCCAGGCCCTCAGTTAGGGAGGCAGAGAGCAAGCCGCAAGAGATGAAGAAAACGTAACAGGGGAGGCAAGGAAGGAGGTGACTGGGGGGTCCAAACACCCGAAGAATCAAGTGTTTCGAGAAGGAGAGTCAAATGCTGCTGAATGATGAGTATGACAGGCCTGGGATTCAGCACCGCAGAGGACATTGTGGACCCTACTAGCAGCAGTTGCACAGGAGCGGTGGGAAGAAGGGAAAGAGGAGAGAGCGGGACACAACAGAGTCAGCCCTTTTGAGGGAGCAGAGAAATGGGGCAGGGCAGTGGCTAGAACAGGAGGTGGGATCCCAGATGCAGACTGAGACAAGGGTTTGAGTGCAAGTTGCTTATCCAGCAGGTTCAGGGGGAAGTGAGACAGAGAAAAGAAGACAGCCAGTCAAGGGTGTGATAAGATGCCAGCTCCCACTGTGGACAGCTGAAGCTCACTCCCCCAGGGAAAGCTTTGGGAGCCTGTGAGAAATACACACCTCAGAGTTGTCCTGCTGAGGGGCAGCGGCTAGGTATTTACAGATCACCCTGTCATTTGCTGACCGAAGGCTCCCAGGGCAGAAGTGGGGGCAGTTCACTTCAAGGCACTTCCGGTCAAAGAAGATTGTGGCCATGGCCAGGTGGAAGCAGGAGAAAGCCAGCCCTCACTCAGAATAGGGCGGGACAGTGCTGGATGTGGGACCCCAGGGCACCACAGCAGTGCTGGTAGGGACCTGGGTGCACACAAGGGCCAGAGATGGTCACTCGAGGCTCTGGAGATGGGACAACAAACACAAACGCCTGAGCATGGAAGGCCTGAGGAAGTGAAACAAACGCAGGGTGGCTGGAGCAGTTCACGGGCTGCAGAGAACAGGGCTCCCAGATCTTCTGTCCTCTGCCAAATTTCTTGTGCTTCTTTTCAAAAATACTTTACAGGTATCCAAGGAAAAAACATGTTTATGTATGTTCATATAAAAATATTTTTCTTTTTCTAGCCTAAGTTAATATACTGTTTTATTTTTTTCATTTTACAACATGATTTGGAGATTGGTCCACACCAGTGCATAGAGGTGTTCCCCTCACCCTCCCTTTTTTTTAATAGCTGTCTAATAGTCCACCACAGCATTTATTTACTCAGGATCCTACCGAGAACATTTTATTGAAGTATTCCCACTCTTCCGCTACTACAGACAGAGCCACAGTGAATAACCTGTTGGAAGAGTCATCTGGAGTTCTGTGAGTACCCATGTATGATAAATGCCTAGAAATGAACTTTGTAGCTCAGAGAATATGTACTTTTTTAACTTTAATAGATATTGTTAAACTGCTCGCCACAGACGTTGTATGAATTTATACACCCACTGACTCTTTATGAGATATTTGTTTCCTCACATCTTAGCCAACACACTGTCATTAAACTTTTTGATCTTTGCTAATATAAGTGAAATGGCACTCTCAGTATAATTCTAATTTTCATGTTTTTTATTACACATGAGATAGGGCATCTTTGCACATTTTTTTTTTTTTTAGTTTTCGGCCTTTACTTATTGATTCCAAGGAACTTTTTACATCTCAGAAAATTAGCCTTTTGTTTGATCTCAGTTGTAAATTTTTTAAAGTTTGTCATTAATTTTCTGACTATGCTTACAGTGATTTTTGTGAGGTTGAAATATTTTTATGCATTAAAATGTATCAGTATGTCTTTGGGTTTCCGACTTGCCTTTCCATAGTTAGCAAGGACTGCTGCAGTCCAAGATTATGAAGAAATTTTCCCATAACTTTTATGGTTTACTATTTTACACTTAAATCTTTGATGCATTTGGAATTCATCCTGCTGGAAGGTCTGATGTATGGCTCAAACTTCTTTTTTCTTAAATGACTACTTAATTATCCTAATAACCTATATTGAACAAATCATTTTTCTGTCCACTGATTTAAAATGCAACCGTTATCAAAGACTAGGGCCATTGGGCTTTACGCAGCAGAATGGACAATCAAACTTACTTTCATTTATTTATGTTTTAGGTAGAGCTTTTGATGTTATCATTCCAACTCAATAGACGCCTGCTATTCTGGAGATAATCCCTGAAAAAATGAGAAATCTTCCTTTCTATGTCTATTGTAAAAATCCAGATTCACTCTTGCTCTGAATAACCGTATACGTGGCAATCCTATAATAAAGGCAACTTTACTGTCCCCATTTGACAGACTAGGAATCTGAACCAGAGGGAAATTAAGAAACTTGCTCAAGATCACAAAACTAGTAAGCGACTGAGTCCAAGCTGTTACCCACCATGATACAGACCAACTTAGTTCAAAGAAACACTAAATGACACTGCACTCATTACAGTTATCACTGGCCTCTGCAAAGTGGGGACAACAAAGTCACCTCTACCGCGGGGTTGCTCTGAAGACTGATGGCTCAGGCCACGTGTGCACCAAGCACCTGGTCAGTGATAGCTGCTTGTAATCACTTAATGATTTAGGGCCTCTCGCTCAGAGCCATATATTCTGTACCACTGAACACTGAGACCTAGCTCTGGGTTTGAATCTCAAACTAACAGCTGTTTTCTCTGAGCCTCTTTTTCATCCGTAAAATGGGTGCAGTGTCAGTACCTACTTACAAATATTGTTTTACCAATTAAACGAGATAAAATATGTAAGAGCGTGGCCCAGTGCTCTCCTGCGTGCTCTTGCAAGCCTGTGGATTTCTCTGTGCTGCTGGGTGTCTTCCTGCTAGTCACAGGGGCGCTGTTCTCTTCATTCTGACTGGAATGCACAGCTAAGAACTGCAAATAGCTTGGCCTCAAATCTAATCACTAAAGAATCTTACCTGGGTCTGCCTACTGCAGCCCCCCAGTCATGTTTTCTGATGGGAAACTAAGCTGAGTGGGCCCCAGCCTCAGCACAGACCCCAGGAGACCCATGTTCTAGCTGGCTGTGGTTTACCTTCCCCCAGGAGGAGACACACCTCTTCCTTCTGCCATGGCCCCTTTTCCTCTGAGACACTGCTGCTTTTCCCCTTCTAGTCTCAGGAACCAAATGAACTTAATACTTCTGGCTTTGAGATTGGTTTATGGTCTAAATGACACCCGGACACTCCTCTGCTACCGGCAGCCGGGGCCTGCTTCCTGCCTCCTTCCATCAAGGTCAGCTCCAACTCTCACCTGAAAGGTTGGACTCTAGATGTTGCTGGCTTCCTGTTCCCCGTTCAGCCGGGGAATCCCTACATTTCTCTTCAATTCCTGGTTTCTGCTGGTTGAGCTGCCTCGTGTGCAAAAACCTTACAGCACTTGACAAATTAAGGCACTGCCAGCAAGCACTGTTGTGGTCAAGGAAGGCATGTTTCATCCTCCTTTCACCAACATTCAAAGGGCAAACGACTTGTGACAGGACCTATATTAAACGCAGGGACCCAGAGATAATTATGGGCTAACATTTACTGGGCACAAGGCAGACTCCTGAACTAAGTCTTCACATTCTCTCCTTCACTGGTCCCCACAGTAAGCGTATAAGGGATGTGGGCCTGGCTGGGCAGGTGGCAGCTAGAGGCCTTGGTGGTCCATGCTCATCACAGACACAGAACAGCTTTCCAGCAGCCTGGGGAGGGTGCCGTCTTGGGGAGGGATGCCTGGGAGTCTGCCTAGATGAACCTGACAATGTCACATACAGTCAGGAAGACCACACTGAGAGGGAAGCTCACAGAGCAGGATCAGGGTTTTGGAGCATCAAATTTACTCTTGTCTTTCTGTCTCCCTGGAGTTCTGGCCAGTTTGAAGGTCTGTCTGGATGGGGGACTGTTTTCTGGCTGGGTAGTCCATCTGTCTGTCTGTCCAGCTGGAGATTTTCCTGGCTGAGTGTCTACCTGTTTAGATGGGGATCTGTCTGGCTGTTGTCTTTCTGACCGGGGCTCTGCATGTCTGTCGAGCCAGGGGCTTGTCTGAGGGTCTTATCAAGCTGGGAGTCAGTCTGTCTGGCTGAGTCTCTCTATTTGGAGGTTCATCAGTCTGTCTGGCTAGGGGCTGGTCTGTCAGTCTGGGGTCAGACAATCTGTGAGGCTAGAGGTCTGTCTCACTGGCTGCAGATTTGTCTGTCAAGCTGGTAGTCTGTGTGCATCTGCTGTCCAGCTCCAAGGTTGGGGGACTCTCTGGCCAGGGGCCTATGTGAACAGCTAGGGGTCAGTCTGGTTGAAGGTCTTTCTGTCTCTCTGGCTGGGGGTCTGTCTTGCTGGGGGTTCATTCATCTGTCCAGATGGGGGCCCACTACTTTATCTGGTTTAGGATCTGTCCGTCCAGCTTGGGATCTAGCTAGCCAGTTGGCTTGGGGTCCACCTATCTCTCCAGCTGAGAATAGTGTCTCACTGTCCGGCTGGGAGTCCATCTGTCCAACTAGGGGTTCAACCATCCAACGAGTCCAACCTATTTGAGGGGCTGGGGGTCCATCTGGGTAGCAGGGAGTCTGTCTGTCTCAAGGATCTGCTGATATGCAGTGTATGCCCAGCTAGGAGATGGTCCCGGATAGTGGGGGCCCACCTGGCTACCTTCCCAGCAGGAGATGCATCAATTTGTCTGCCAAAATGTGGGTTCTGTGTAGTTGGTGGGGTCTGTCCACCTGTCTGGAAGTCTACCTATCTGCCTGGTTGGGAGTTGGGCCGGTAGGTTAGGATGTCTGTGCAATTAAGGGTCTGTCTGTGTGGCCTGGTATCTGTCTGACTGAGTCCACCTGGCTAGCTGGAAGTCTGTCTGACAAGAAGGTCTGTCAGTTTGCCCACCTGGGGGTGGGTCTGTGTAACTGAGGGGTCTGTCTAGCTGAGAGAATGTCTGTATCTGTTTAGCTAGGGATCTGTTTATATCTGTTTGGGAGTTTGTCCAGCTAGGTAGACGTCCATCTGGCTGGTGTCTGTCTGCTTATGTAGCTGGGGGAGGGGCCCTGACTTTTTGGTGGCCTCTCTTGCTGGAAACGGTCTGTCAGGCTGTTGGTTGGTCTTTCTCTATGGCTAGAGGTCCATCCATCCAGCTGTGGACTGTCCCTCTGAAGGTCTGTCTAGGGGTATGGCTAGCTGCCTGCTCAGGTTGGGGGTCCATATGTCTGTCTGGCCATCTGGTGAGCTTTCTACCTTTCTGTGAAATCAGTCTGGTTGGCTGTTTTTATGCCTGGCTTGGATCTGTCTTAATGGTGGGGGGCGGTCCACCATTCTTTCTCAGGGACCATCCATCTCTCTGTGTCTGAGCGTCTGAGTGTGGGAGGCTCAGATACTGAGATAAACTACTGTATTATGTGATGAATGGCGAAGTCTCCAGAAGCCCACCTGTCCATTCTCCCCTTCACAACTGGGGGGCCCTGCCCAGCCCTTTAAGGTTGGGCCCACTCCTGATGTTTATTCTTGAATCTGCTCAGTGCCATCTCACCAGCCATTATTTCTCAACTACTCCCACGCTCCAAACCTTGAACGCTATGATCACCGGGACAAAGCCCCCACATTTCCCACTCTGAGAAACTTTTATTTTGATCCAGGTCCAGCATTACCACGCAGCAGAGCATGGCCGTCAGCTGTCCAAGTGCCCATGGGGAGCAACAGGCAGGCGGGGGCGCAGCACTCACACCCGGGTCCACTCCACAGGGGGGTCCCGGGGTCCTTTAGGCCTTCCAATGCGTAGGTTGAAGCCTGAGAAAGGAGGGGAACCATGGGTCTTACGGAGAAGCTGAGACGTGGAGAGGTAGGCAAACTGTGGAAGGCCATCCTCAAGCCTCCAGACCCTCCTGGTTTACTGCAGCCACACCCACAGGACTCTGAGGGCATGGGTCCCATGCCGCCATGCCTAAACCCCAAACTCTGGGATTCAGTCAAAGCTGCAGAGTCCCAGCGACCCAGCCTTTGGGGGACTTACCTAGCCCACCGGTCTGAGCTCCATCCGCCACGTCCTCGTAGGCGCCAGGCGCAGCAGCGCTTCGGTCAGCAGGAGCTGCGAGCAGGAAACCACCCCACGAATCAGCTCAGGCCGCCCCGCCAAGCGCCGGCCCCGATCCGGGCGGAGACGCCTCCTCCGGGAGCCCGCCGAGGTGGGCGTGGCGGGCCCAGAGCGAGACCTCCACAGCGAAGCCCACCCGGCCCGGCCCCGCGAGTCCGCCTGTGACACTTCCGGGCGTGACCACACCGCGGGCGACAGTCCCAGAGGCGTGGCTAGGGACGCACGGACGTCCGCCTCAGGGCATGACCAAGCCACACCTGTGGGCGGGGGTCCTCGTGGCCGCCAGGGCCTTCCCGACCCCAGCAGGAGCAGGTGGGCGCCAGACCCCCCAGCCCCGCGCCCCACCCGGCCTCAACTCACCGCGGCCCGGCGGCGCCCCCTGCGCGTCCTCCGCGGGCGCCTGGGGCCGCCGGGCGCGCGGCGCCACCTGGCTGTAGAGCGGCGCCTCCTCCGTGCCGCGCGCCCCCGACCCCGGCCCGGGGCCCGCCAGCGCCCCGCGCTTCTGCACCACCGCGTACGTGTCGGCCATGGCGAGGGCCGGGGGCCCGGGTACCGAGATGCTCCTGCGGTGGGGAGGGCGGGGAGGAAGTGAAACGGCGGCGCCGAGGGAGGGAGGGAGGCAGGGGGTGGGCAGCGTGCTCAGCGCGCAAACCACAGGCTTCCTTCCCCAGTTAAGGAGGGAGGAGGCGGGCGGCTCTCAGAGAGGAGGAGGGGTCTCTGGGTTCGGGGATCTGGTTTCTCTGTCCCTAGCGCCCAGCAAGTTAAGGAGATGAAAGAGGTCAGAGGCCAGCTCGGTAGGTGAACGGGGCGGAGCATTGGTATTGAGGGGTGGTCATTTCTGTGTAATTGTTTATTGAGTAAGTGAGTGGAGGAAGTGGCATCGAAAGGGGAGGAAGGGATAGCCTCAAAATGGAGAGCTAGTCTCAAGGATGAGGGGGTGAAATCTCTGCGGCAAAGGAGAGTCAGTTCCGTGTCCGCAGCACCCAACCTGAGGCCTGACAAGTGCGCGGCATCAAGAAATATTTGCTGAATTTATGACTGGGGGGCAAGGAAAGAGCTAACATCGGAATGTAGGACTAGCCTTCGAGGCAGAGGCAGCGGGATGTCTGGGGTTAAAGAGTCATCTTGGGGCAGGTTCCCAGAGCTGAATTCAAACAAAAGGCCAGTGAATATTTGATGAACTGAACAGCAATGAAGGGGCTGGTATTTCAAGGGTGAGAAAAAGGTTAGCTTCTGAGCATGAGCAATTGGAAAGGGAAGAATGAGAGGAGGGAGCTGGGTACCTGAGGACCCCCCCAGGTAGGCGGGGTGTGGCAGGAAGGGTCTGGGAAGTCCGGAGGGAGAGGGCATCATCGAAGAGTGGGGCACGATTCTGGGGAAAGACAGAAGGGGAAGGGCATGAGTTTTGGGGGGAACTGGCCAGGCCCATGATGGGGATCACAATGGGCTCTGTGAAGTGAGCTCAGTGGGGACAGTCTGATAAGGGAGCAAAGAGGAAGACAAAGGTAGATATCAGAGTGAGTCAGTCCGTGCTTCCAGAAGGAATCCAGGGGCTGGATACTGTGATAGTGGTGGTCATAGACTTCTGCTCTGGCTCCTGGTCTCTGAAGGTGTTGATGGTGGACAGGAAGAGAGTAGGAAGGGGACCTTGGTACCTCCTTTAGGTTCTGGTAATGGGGGCTAGAGTTCCGCAGTGCTGAGAAGAACATCTGAGCCACCGTGTGGTACAGGAACTTGTACTGCTCCTGGTGGGGGAAGAGGGGTCGTCAGGAAGGGCAGAGAAGAGGAGGAGGGACTTGTTCTTGCAATAAGGAGGCTGAGGCTCGCACCTCTGTCTGTACAGCCGCAGGCCGCTGCTTCCGCATCTCAAGAACAACGTCGAAGAGGCTGAAGTTAGGTGGAATCATCTGGGTTAGAAAGACAGGGAACATGAGCAGGACCTCGTGGGCATGGGACCCACACTGCACACGTGCCCTCTTCATACCTGGGTCAGGAGCAGCTGCCTCACATAATCCACTGTGCACAGGACGCCTGTTCGCCCACAGCCCGCGCTGACAAGGGAGAATCAGCAAGCTCGGTCAGGGTCTGCCCACAACCCCTTCTAAACAGGGCATTTAGAATTGGGGATGAGGACCCTCCTAGGGGATCCCTTGCATCACCTTTTGATAATCAGAATCCCCAGGTTATAATTGAAAGGAAAAACTTTTTAATTGCTTACATTTGTTGAGCATCAACTGTGTGCTTACTCCCTAGCTGGCAGTCTGTACTCAACAAATGCTAACAATTTCAGTCGAGGGCGCGTGAGCAAGTGTGGCCTCGGGCTTCTGGAAAAGGCACTGTAACTGCAAGGCCCTGCACTGGCCTCCCTGCCTCTCTGTCCCAGTCCCCACCAGACGCCCATAAAGCCCGTCTCCTACACCTGCAGTGGACACAGAGGGGGCTGAGACCAGAGCCCTGGAGGCGACGAGCTGCCTCCACCATGGCGAGCACGTGGTCAGGATTGCCAGGGACCCCTTTGTCTGGCCAGGACATATACTGCAGCTGGTACACAGGACGGGATTCCTGAAACACAGGAAAATAGGGGCAAAGACTAAAAAAAGAAAGAAAAGCATTTATTGAACACCTACTACATGTCAGGCCCAGTTCCAAACATCTTCCATTTAAATCCAACTGATAACTGAGGAGATAGGTACTATTATTACTGCCCATTTTACAGATGAGAACACAGACAGGAAACAGCTCTCCAGTCTGTGAGCCTCCTCCTCCCCTTTCAGTACCTTCTGGAAAGTGACTTGGAGGGTCCTGAGCATGGTGTCTGCATTCAGCCGTGTCTCCCTGGTCTGAAGATGTGGGGCAGGTAGGAAGAGGGCAGAACAAGATCACCAGGGCCAAAAGACACATTTATAGAAAACAAGTATTTCTGATTAAAAGTCAAATACAAACAACATATTTTTAAATATTCATTTAGCCCAAACTTCCCCACAGTTTTTGTGAATGAAACATTTCAGAGGGGAGAAAGAGAACTATGATTAAAAACTCAGACAAGCTCATTTATAGTGAAAAAGATTTCTTTTGTTCTAAAATAAAAGTTTTCTTGTATGTATTAAGTAACAACTATATGTATGACTTCAGGTGAGAGATTTTCTCGAGTTCTTTTAAAATGGTAAGGAAATAAGGATTTTAAGAACCTAACCAGGCACATTGATATTACAGAGATAAAACCATGATCTTAGTTAAAATGCAAAAGCAGTGCATATGTTGAGTTCTGACTGTCTGCCTGTGAGTAGCAGAGAGCTCCCTGCAGGGTGAGGGGATGTGGGAAGCTTGATCCTTTCAGGCCTGAACCAAAAGCTTTTGTAAGGGAGGAAGACAAATCCTCTACCCTCTGGTCTTTCCGGCTGGCCCATGAATTAAACTGACATGAGGCAGAATAACAGGAGAAAATCAAACAAAGCTTTATAACATGTATACATGGCAGAAACCCAGGAAAGCTGAGTAACTCACCAAAATGGCCAAAGTTGTCACCTTAAATAGCATCTTTAGCTAAACAAAAAAGGAGAGTGTTGGGGGTAGTGGTTTGGGACTCAAAGGGGAGGAAGGCAATTCACATGGAGATGGAAAAGCAAATGTGGTAAATAGAGCTTTGATAAGAGTGGGCTTAGCAAGGATCCTCCCAGGCTCCCTGGAACCCAGAGTTATCTATGTTGATGGCCTGTCCTGGCCACCAGGCTTTATCTTAAATTCCTTTAGGCAGTTAGGGGAGGAAGTCAAAGTTTCTTTCAGTCTTTTTTTCTTAAAAATAACCAAGGTAAGGCAAAGAGACACATTTTGGGGTGGCCAATTCTGATCCCCCACACTTTCCACTCTGAGAATCTTCTGTGAAACCTTCCACAACATCCAAGACTCCATGAACTCTGTTCCCATCCCTGCCCCAGCTCACCAGGGTGATGCAAAAAAGCCCAATCTGCAATGGCTCCTGTTCTTGGGCCCAGTAGCGCTCACACTTTTTCTGCAGAAGGCAAAGGAGAAAGAGCAGGGACTGAAGAGGGGTATCTGCTCCAGAGTTCAGCTCAGCATGTCCACACTCCCACAGGACTCCCCAGGTACTGCTGGTGGAAGCACAGGCAGCTGCAGCTGTAAAGGGGGCCAGCTGGCAGAGCTTGAACACACACAGACTCAGTGGAGACTTTGAGCTTCTGACTGTGCAGGAGGGAGACACTCCAGGATATTCTCCTACTGTAAGCAACTTAAAAAACTGGACAAAATATATGAGCCACATTTTCAGATGTTGGCACAGGCATTGCAGGACTGATCACTGAATGGAGGGAAACACATGAGTCAAACCCTATGAGCACCCAGCTTATTGCCTAGAGGCTGAAGGACACAAAGAGTGCAATGATCCCACTGAGTTGAGGAGCCAGACATCAGGGCTCAGGGAGGCCAAGGGAGCCAGAATTTCAAAGGCAGAGTCCTGAAAGAACAGAGCCATGCAAACAAAAGCAAAAGCTCCGTAAGTCTGCATGGAGGTCCCCTTGAGTCTTTAGCTGAATGATAATCTGAACACATATAACGTGAAAGCCCATGAGGCCAGGCAAGAATAACATTCCATGAAAGAGTAATAACTAGGGACCTGTAAGATGCACACTTAACCTGTGTAAAATTAAGAATAAGCATCCAATAAAAATTTACTGGACATAAAAAGAAGCAAGAAAACGTGACCCATAACCAGGAGAAAAATCAGTCAATAGAAACATACTTGATAGAGATAAGGAAAGAAGCAGACCTGAAAACAGCTTTTATAAATATTGTAAGTATATTCCAAGATGAAAAGGAATCATAAACCTGGTGAAAAGTGAAATGAAAGATATAAAAAAGACCTAAAGGGAACTTCTACAGAGGAAAAATAAAATACATGAAATGAAACATTCACTGTCTAATACCAGAAGAAAATATAAGTGAACACGAAGACACAGCAATAGAAACTATTCAAAATGAAAAAGAGAAAAAAATGACTGGGAAAAAATGAATGGAGAATCAGTTACCTGTGAAAATATATCAAGTAGTCTAGTATATATGCACTTTGAGTCTGGAGCAAGAGGAGAGAGAGGGAAGAACAGAAACTATATCTGAATAACAGCTGGAAAATTATCCAAATTTGATGAAGCTATGAACCCACACATCCAAGAAGGTCAATGAACCATAGGGAGAATAAACATAAAGCCACACCAACGTGGATCATGATCAAACTGCTGAAAAAAATGATAAAGAGAAAATATTAAAGTATCACACAAGAAAGACACATTACATACTGAAGTACAAAGATAAGAATGATGAAGAATTTTGTCAGAAACTCTGCAAGCCACTGGTCAATGATGTGGTATCCTAAAAAGGCTGAAATTTTTTAAAAAACACAAAACTTTTAGACAAACAAAAGCTGAGAGAATTTATCACAAGCAATCCTGAACTATGAGAAATATTAAAGTAAGCTCTTCATATAAAAGGAACATGATACCAAATGGAATGTGGGTCCACACAAAAAGAATGAATAGTAGAGAAAAAGTAAATATGTGGCTAAATATAAAAGGTATTTCTCATTTTTTAACATCTTTAAAAAATAATCTAATGAATTTTACCAAGCAAGGAAGAATAGCAATTCTTCATAAACTTTTAAAAAAAAATCAAAGAAGGAACATTTCCCAACATATTTTATGAGGCTACTATTACTCTGATACCAAAACCAGACATGGACATCAAAGGAAAGAAAACTACTAACCAATGTTTCAAGAATATAAACACAAAAATTCTCAACAAAATAGTAGCAAAGGATTATATACCATGACCAACAGGAATTAATCCCAGGAATGCAAAATTGGTTCAATATATGAAAATCAATGTGATAAGTCATATTAATAGAAAATAAAGCCAAAACACACAATCATCTGAATAGATAATGAAAAAATTTTTGAACAAAATCCAACACCTTTTCATGATGAAAACACAAAAGAAGCTAGAAGTAGAAAGGAAATTTCTCAGCATGATTAAAAAAACCCCACATCTACAAAAAACCTCCATAGCTAAGCTCATACCTAATGATGGATATCTGAATATTTTGCCCTTAAGATCAGGAACAAGACAAGGGTGTTTGCTCTTGCCACTTCTCTTCAGCTTTGTACTGGAAGTTCTAGCCAGTGCAATTAGGAAAAAAGAAAGGAAGGAAAGGAGGGAGGGAGGAAGGAAGAAGGGAAGAGTGAGAATGGAAGATAGGGAGGGAGGGAAGGAGGGACGGTATTCAGAGTGGAAAGGTTTCAGTTTGCGGATGACATGATGTTATATATAGAAAACTCTGAAGAATATACACACACTATTAGAGCTAATAAACAAGTTCAGCAAGGTTGCAAGATATAAGATGAATACATAAAAATCAATTGTATTTCTATATAGCGAAAACTATTTGGTTTGCAATAAGCAAACTGAAAATGAAATTAAGAAAACCACTCCGTTTACAGTAGCATCAAAAAGTATAAACTACTTAGGAATAAATTTAACAAAGTACAAGACTTCTAACCTAAACACTATAAAACATTGCTGAAAGAAATTAAAGAGGACCTAGATAAATGAAAAGACATCCATGTTCATGGATTGGAAGGCAATGTTGTTAGGATGGCAGTAGCCCCCAAATAGATAAATTCACTACAATCCTTATAAAAATCTCAGAAGGCTTTTTGGGAAGCTGATCTTAACATTAATACGCTAACATTGATAAGTGTGTCGCGGATACCCAAGAGCACCCTCAGTTTTGATGATTCACCAGCAGGACTCACACAGTTGTACTCATGGCTGTGACTTATTACAATGGCAGCATACAAAAGAAAATCTGCAAAGGGAAAAGGTGCCTAGGGCGAAGTTACAGGAAATAAGGCTCCAGTTTCATCTTCTCCCAGTGGAGCTGCACAGGATGTGCTTAATTCCCCCAGCAATGAGTTGTGATAACATGTGTGAAAAGTCCACAGGGAGGCTCATTAGGGACTCAGTGCCCAGGGTTTTTATTGGGGCACTCTATGTAATATGTAGGCAGCCTCTGATTAGTATGTACCCAAACTTCAGACTCCCAGAAGGAAAGCAGGTGTTCACCTAAACCATATTGTTTGTATAAACAGTTTAGGCATAGTGAGCCACTCTTATAAGAAATTCAGTTTCCAGGGGCCGGCCCGGTGGCGCAGCGGTTAAGTGTGCACGTTCCAATTCTCGGCAGCCCGGGGTTTGCCGGTTTGGATCCCGGGTGTGGACATGGCACCGCTTGGCAAGCCATGCTGTGGCAGGCGTCCCACGTATAAAGTAGAGGAAGATGGGCACGGATGTGAGCTCAGGGCCAGTCTTCCTCAGCAAAAAGAGGAGGATTGGCGGCAGATGTTAGCTCAGGGCTAATCTCCCTCAAAAAAAAAAAAAAAAATCCAATTTCCAGCCAAGAGCCAACCTTGAAGGAAGGCCTTTTTAAGCATAAGCAGTTGAGCCTGCTCCGCTAACTCTTTTCTGCACAGCAAGTGACTCAGAATAGCCAAAACAATCTTGAAAAAGAACAAATTTGGAGAACTCACACTTCTTGTTTTCAAAACTAACTACAAAGCTACAATAATAAAAAAAAACCTGTAGTACTGGCACAAATATAGATATATCAATCAATGGAATAGAATTGAGAATCCAGAAGTAAACCTTTACATTTATGGTCAATTGATTTTCAATAAGGATACCAAGACTATTGATGGGGAAAGCACAGTCTTTTCAACAAATGGTGCTGGGAGAACTGAATAGCTACATACAAAAGAATGAATTTGGACCCCTACCTCACATCATACACAAAAATTAACCTAAAATGAATCAGAGACCTAAGTGTAAGAAATAAAACTTTGAAAAACTTAGAAGAAAACATAGAGTAAATCTTTATGACCTTTGGTTAGACAATGACTTCTTAGATACAATGCCAAAAGTACAAGCCAAACAATTATAGACTGGAATTCCTCAGAATTACTAAGTGGGCTTCAAAGGACACTATCAGAAAAATGAAAAGACTGGGGCCAGCCCCATGCCCAAGTGGCTAAGTTTGTGCACTCCGCTTCAGCAGCCCAGGGTTTCACTGGTTCAGATCCTGGGTACAGACCTAGCACTGCTCATCAAGCCGTGCTGAGGTGAGGTGGTGTCCCACATAGTAGAACGAGAAGGACCTACAACTAGAATATACAACTATGTACTGGGGGGCTTTGGGGAGAAGAAAAAAAAAGAAAAGAGGAAGATTGGCAACAGATGTTAACTCAGGGCCAATCTTTAAAAAGAAAAATTATTAAAAAAGAAAATGAAAAGACAACCCACAGAATGGGAAAAATATTTGTAAATCATACACTGATAAGGGACTTGTATCCAGAAGAATTCTTACAACTCAGTAATAAAAAGACAACCTAATTAAAAAATGGGCAAAGGATCTGAACAGATATTTGTCCAAAGAAGATATACAAATGGAAAAATAAGCACATGAAAAGATGTTCACATCATTAGGTAAATACAAACTAAAACCACAATGAGATACCCCTTCCCACCCATTAGGATGGCTAATAAAAATAAAAATAAAAACAAAAACAGAAAATAACAAGCGTTGGTGAGTGTATGGAGAAAGTGGAACCCTTGTGCATTGCTGATGAGGCTGTAAAATGGTGCAGCCACTGTGGAAAACAACCCAAAAATTAAACAGAGAATTTCCATATGATTCAGCAATTCTCCTTCTAGCTATATACTCCCAAGAATTGAAAACAGGGACTCAAAACAGATACATATACCAATGCTCATTGCAGCATTACTCACAGTAGCCAAAAGGTAGAAACAACCCAAATATCCATTAACAGATGAGTGGATACACAAAATGTGGTATGTTCATACAATGGAATATTATTCAGCCTTAAAAAGAACGACATTCTGATACATGCTACAACATGGATGAACCATGAAAACATTGTAAGTGAAATAAGCTAGACACAAAAGGGCAAATATTTTATGATTCTAGGTACCTAGAATAGGCAAATTAACAGAGACAGAAAGTACAATAAAGGCTACCAGGAGCAGGTAAAGGGGGAATAGGGAGTAATTGTTAAGTGGGTAGAGAGTTTCTTTTTGGGATGATGAACAAGTTCTGGAAACAGATAGTGGTGATGGTTGTACAACATTGTGAATGTACTTAATGGTTCTGAGTTATACATTTGAAATAGTTAAAATGGCAAATTTTATGTTATGTATATTTTACCACAATTGGAAAAAAAAAGACATAATGAAATACCACTTTACACCTAGTATGATGGCTATAATAAAAAAAAACAGACAATAACAACTGTTAATAAGGATGTGAAGAAATTGGAACCCTCATACATTGCTGGCTGGAATGAAAAACGATGTCGTCACTGCAGAAAACAGTCTGGCAGTTCCTCAAAAATGTTAAAAATAGAGTTACCATATGACGCAGCCATTTCACCTCTAGGTGTATACCCAAGAGAAATGAAAACATACATCTACATAAAAACTTGCATGCGAAGGTTCATAGCAGCATTATTCATGATAGCTCCAAAGTGGAAACAGCTCAAATTCTAGAAACTGATTAATGAATGAATAAAATGTAGTAGAGCCATTCAACAGAATATTATTCAGCAATAAAAGGAAGTGAAGTACTGATGTATGCTATAACATACATGGACTTTAAAAACATTATGCTAAGTGAAAGAAGTCAGTCACAAAAGACAACATACTATGTGATTGTGTTATATGAAAAGTCCAGGGTAGGCAAAGCTATAGAGACCAAAAATAGATTAGGGTTAGGGTGGAGACTGGTGGGAAATGGGGAAACGCTGCTAATGGATACAGCGTTTCTTTATGGAATGATAAAAATAGTCTAAAATTTATTGCGGTGATAGTTGCATAACTCAGGAATATACCAAAAACAGTTGAATTGCACACTTTAAATGGGTGAATTGCAACTCAATAAAGCTGTTTTTAAAAAACAGATAATCTAAAGCAAAAATAATAGCAGTGTATTGTGGAGTATATTTTATATTTGGAATTAAAACGTATGACAATAGCATAAAGCATGGAAAGGGAAAACTGAAATAGACTATTGTAAAGTTCTCATATTGTACATGAAATGGGATGATATTATTTGAACGTAGACTGTAATAACTTAAAGGTGTGTATTATAAACCCTAACCCACCACTAAGCATATACTACCAAGAGGGATTATTATTCAATGGAATCATATTCCATTGAATGGATCTACCACATTTTATTTAACTAATAAGTGAATAATGACTATGAAACTGACTCATGAAAATCCTCAATCTGAAAGAAAATAGAAAAGAAGAAGAAAGGAACAAAGAACAGATGGAACAAATAGAAAAGAAACAGCACTACCATATGATCCAGCAATTCTACTTCTAGGTATTTATCCAAAGAAAACAAAAACACTAATTTGAAAAGATACATGCACCCCTATGTTCATTGCAGCATTATTTACAACAGCCAAGACATGGAAACAACCTGAGTGCCCATCAATGGATGAATGGATAAAGATGTGGCGTGCATGCACACATGCACACACACACACACGGAATACTACTCAGCCATGAAAAAGAATGAAATCTTGCTATTTATGATAACATGGATGTCCCTTTAGGGCACTATGTTAAGCAAAATAAGTCAGATAAAGACAAATACTACATGATCTCACTTATATATGGAATCTAAAAAAACAAAACAAAATAACAAAACAAAACAGAAATAGACTCATACATACAGAGAAAAAATTAGTGGTTGCCAGAAGGAAAGGGTTGGGGGGTTGGACAAAATAGGGGAAAAGGATTAAGAGGTACAAACCTCCAGTTATAAAATAAATAAGCCATGAGGATATAATATACAGCATAGAAAATATAGTCAATAATATTGTCATAAGTTTGTATGATGTCACATGGTAACTAAACATATTGTGGTCATCATTTATAATGTATAAAAATATTGCATCACTATGTTGTACATCTGAAACTAATATAATACTGTACTTCAATTTAAAAAAAGACCCTTTCCCCAAAAGAGAAAGAAAGAAAGAAAACAAATAGCAAGATAGTAGATTTAGATCATTATTGATCATTACATTAAAGACTAAATACTACAATTAAAGGCAGAGATTGTCAGACTCGATACAAAAGTAGGTCCCTACAATATGCCACCTACAAGAAACACACTTTAAAAATAAAGATAAATATAGACAGATAGCAAAAGAATGGAAAAAGATATATCATGCACACTCTAAGCTAGAGAAATTTAAATGGCTCTATTAATATCAAAGTCACTTCAGAAAAAGGAATATTATGAGAGATAAAGAGGGACACTACATGTTGGAAAAGGGACTGATTCATGGGGGAAACATAACCCTAACTGTATACACACTAATTGTAGAGTTTTAAAATACCATGGGTCAAAGAAGAAATCACAAGGGAAATTAGAACATATTTTCAACTAATTGAAAATCAAGTTTGTCAGTTGCAGCTAAAGCAAGGCTTAGAGAAAAATGAATAACATTAAGTGCTTATATCTGAAAAAACAAAAACCTCAAATCAATTATTTACGTTTAAGAAACTAGAAAAAGAAGAGCAAGTAAAACCTAAAACACTACAAGGAAGGAAATGATAAAGATAAGAGAAGCAATTAATGAAATAGAAAATAAATAAAAACAATGGAGAAAATGAAAAAAACCCAAAGCTGGTTCTTTGAAAAAATAATAAAATTGATAAACCTCTAGCTCAGAGATTGGCTAACATTTTCTATAAAGGGCCAGATAATAAATATTTTAGATTTTGCAAGCCATGCAATCTACCTAACTTACAACTACTGAACTCTGACATGGTTGCCTGAAAGCTGGTGTAGACAATATGGAAACAAATGTGTGTGGCTGTGTTCTGAAACGTTTATTTACCAAAACAGGCAGCAGGACAGATTTAGCATAAAAGCTAAAGTTTGTCCATCTTTACTCTAGCCAGACTGATGTGGGAAAGAGAGGGACAGACAGACCACAAATTACCAAAATCTGGAATGAAAAATAGGCATCAGTACAGACTGTGCAGACTCCACGATCAGCCAGTCCCCCCAGGACGATACTTCGCCCACTCCTAACTCCGTCTGTGGGGCAGTCCAGGATGCAGAAACCCTGTGCCTTCAGTGTTGACATCCATTTAGTAACTAATTAACGCTAACAGGAAAAACAAAGATCCCTGCCCTCATTGAGCTTATCTTTTCGTCAGGGAGACAGAATAAACAACGTACACAATACATTAGCAGATTATGTTAGAAGTTGGTAAGAACTGTGAAGAAAAAAGTAAAGCAGGAGAAGGGAAGGAGCGTAGGAGTGCTGGGAGTATTAAATGGTGTGAGATCCAGGAAGGTCTCACTGAGGAAGTAGCATTTGAGCAGACCTGAAGGCAGAGATGGAGCAAGCCAAGAGAAAAAGGTCCCAGGCAGAGGGAACAGCTGAGGTGGGCAGAGTGATCCCTGGCATCTGAGGAACGGCAAAGCCAGAGTAGTTAGAGTGGAGAGAATAAAGGGGAACAGGCGGAGAGACAGATCAGAGCTGACCCAGGGAAGCCACAGCATAGGGCCTTATGCCTGTGGTGTGGTATGGGGTGCGAAGACAGGCAGCAGAGGTTGCCAGCACTGGAGGGAGGCCCTGCATGGATAAAAGGAAAAAGATCCACAGCAAATTAAAGAGAGCAATAGTGGGCTTTCAATAAAGCTACAGTGCGGGGGCTCCAAGAAGCGGGCCCTTGAGTCCCGGCCTCAGGGAGGAGCTACCAAGATTCCTCTGCCTCTTCCCTGCACAAAGAAAGGCATTCTAGGGGGCTGAGGACACCTACCCGCCCATTTTCCGTCTCTCGACATGCCATCAGGATCACCTAGACAAGAGGGGTCCGGGGAGAGGGAGGTGATTTGGGGTTGGGTTTGGGAGAAATGGGGCCAAGGAAGGACTTAGAAGGCTGGCCCCACCTCACACTCCCCGAAAGCTGACCTTGACTCCGAACTCCCAGACCATGCGCCAGAAGTCTAGCAAGGTGTGAGGCAGGGGTCCTTGTGTGGCGATGTAGGCCGGGCTTCCATCTGTGCCCTGGTAAAGGCTAAGTTCACTACCGAGATCCCGCTGTTGCCCCCACCACAGCCGCCCCTTTCCTGACTCCCAGCCTGACCCGGATGAAGTTGCCATTGATGTAGTCGCCGTGTCCCTCCTCCTGAAGCAGAGAGAGGATCACTCTTGTCTGATCATCTGCCGGTGCGCAAGGTGAGAAACACGGAGTTTGGGGATGACAGGGGCATCAAGGCCCTGACAGCCTCCTGAATGAAAGCCAGCAGGGGAGTGGCACACCTCGCAGGGGTGCCACCGACGTGCACTCCGGGGCTGCTCGGGAGAAAGGCAGCCACGGCAGAGGTCTGCGAGGGAGAGCGCTGCAGTGGATGGCCACCCTGGACAGCCACCGGGTGGGGGCGTGTGCGGCGCCGCACGGACTCCCTCGGAAGCCCCTCGACTTACATGGCAGCACATCCTTGTAGCGGTTCTTTCTCACGTTCCCGGGCCGACTGCCAGCCTCGGTGGAGCACACACTGTCAGTCTTCCAGGCGGCTGAGCGGGCCCGAATGTCCTGGTGGGAGGCCCCGTGAGCGACCCGGGAGGAGAGAGGAGCCAAGTGAGAATCCTGGCTAATTGCAACGATACAACGATCACAGCGCCTCAGACCGCCTTCTCTGTGGCAGGCTCTGTGTTAAGGGCACTGAATCATCACAAGGTCCCTCTGAAGTGGGTTCAATCATTGCCGTCCCCATTGTGCCAGGTGAGAAAGCTGGGGCACCACATGGTTGAGCGACTTGCAGAAAGTCCCACCCAAAGCGGAAGGGGCACAGTGAGGGTAGCACTCAGACCTCTCAGCATCTGCTCTCTGTACACTCAATCCGTATTGCATTGTATTGTAAAGACTAATTGTAATGTATTATGTATTTAATATAACAAACATGGTAAGATATATATGACAATATACAATGTATATGAATTATAATGTATAACATTACTTACGTAACAAGATACTATAAGGACTTTATACTGTTAGATTATTATAATTAGTGAATAGTATATTATCATCATCATCAGTTATTCATAGTCATGGTGATAATAAGTAACACCAAGCCACCACTGGGTGTGAGTCACCATTCTAAGTGCTTTACTTATGCCCATCCTGTCATTTAAAAACTCCTGGACACCCTAGTGTAGTGGGGACCACTATTAATATTTCTGCTATACAGATGAGGAAAACAAGGCCTAGCGAGGCCTAGACTCCTGTGAGTGCAGGCACTGCTCACCACCCAGTCTTCGGCATAAGGGGTCCTCAGCATGGCTCACTGTCCCAGATGGGACAAGACCCAGATGGGCATGACATTATATACCACCTGGGTATTATATACATTTTCATATTGAATAAATGATATATTTTGCATTTATTATACATTTCTTACATAAAAGATCTATTTTTATATTTGTGTAAATTAGATTTATATTGTAGTACTTTTACCTATTCGTTACACATTTTATATTTACTTAGGAACTTATTGAATAACTCCTTATTTTATAAACTACAATTTTATATGCTGTATTTACGTTTATTTATTGTTTTATTAAGTCAAATGTTTATTGTGTAAGTTGTACTTTAAAATCATATTAATTTCACATACTCACTATATTTTATACTTAATAAAATTATTTAATAAGTTTGGTTGTTATCTATTTTTATTGTACTTAGTGATTAAATAAACTCATTTATTATATAAAGTATTTATATCATATTTATTAAATTTATTTTTATATATTTATTATGTCACATATTTCTAAATTTGATGTCACCATATATTGTATTTACATACTTGCATAGTATGTGTCTATATTTGTTACAAAGTTACTATATTTAAAACATCTCAGGCACAGTATGTGGTGCCTATGACGCTGCATTATCATTCCTCAGACACGGCTTACACAACCTCTCTGTAATGTTTACAATATTTATAACTAACGACAAAGGCTCCTACAAAGTGAGCGCTCAAGATGTGCTAAGCGCTTTTTTACCCACCTCAGTTATTTAATCCTTAGGCCACTTTAGACTCAAAAAGAAACCGAGGCCAGAGGGGCTGGGTAATCTGTTCCGAGCCACAAAGCCGACGAGAGGCCGGTGTCCACACCCCTCGGCTGGTTCCTCTTCTCCCAGCCCCTTCCTCCCCAAGACCTCAGCGGTGACCGCCGGGTCGCCCGGAGCGCAGGGGCGCGCCCGCCCCCGCCTGCGGCGTCCGCCCTCCCCCGCGGCGCCCAGCAGCGGGATTGTCCTGAGCGCGACGAGGGCACGGGGATCCGAGGGTGTGTGCAGCCCCGCCCAGCCCGGCCCTGGACTTCGCCCTCTGGGGCTCTGCGGGCAGACCGTGAAGACAGGGAGAGAGCACAACAGAGAGAGGTGCGGGGGAGAGAAAAATAGACCTCGAGGCGAGGAGATGCCGCTAGACTCCAAGAGAGAGGCAAGCGCAGCAGGGCGCACAGGACAGACGTCGGGACAGGCCAGGGCGAGGAGCCAGAGCGCACTGCGCCGCCGTCTACACTCGCCCACTCACGCTGAACTCGCCGGCAAGGATCGCCCCCTCCTGTCCGCCCCGCGCCTCCAGCTGCTCCACGAAGCTCCGTGCCGCATCCAAGCTTCGGCTCATGGTGCCGCTGGCCAGCGAGGTCAGGTTCAGCCGCTGCGCTCGGTGCTCTCAGCTAGTGTAGACAGTGCTGGAGGAGGACCGCCTCCTGTCTCGCCAACCAATGGAAGCGTGCAGCGGCCGGCACGGCGCGCCCCTCGGCCAATGACATTTGAGAGCCCATCCCAGCCCCACCCGCAGGCGTCCGGACCCTGGCGGTGCCAGAAGCCTGGGTCCTCTCCCGCTGTAACTGGGCAGTAGGTCCCCTGCGGGCGCTTCCCTTTTTGTGGCCGCCGCGCCGGCAGGCTGAGTCCGCACAGCCCTACGACGCTTCCTCACGCTTGGGCCCGGGATTCACGCCAGGGGCCGGCCTCCCTCCGAGCCCGGCACTGGGTGGATGGCCGCGTGCGCTCGCCTGGCCTCCCAGCCTGTGTCCTGGGAGCTAGGCTGGGTCGGCGTCCGAGCCGGGCTGGCGCGGCAGCTGGGAGTGGAGACGGTCGCCGAGATCGAGCTGCAACTCCTGCCTCGGGGACCCCGAGTGGGTGGGGTCCCGCGCTGTGCGGGGTCGGAGGGAGGTCAGGGCGGGTAGCCGCCGGGAAAAATGACGCTCGGGCACCGGCGCCTTGAGAAAGACCGAGTGGAAGCGGGTGCCTAGGTATCTGTATTTCCTGAGCTTCCTTCTTTTTCCGGGTCAGGCTGGGAGGAGGTGCGGGCGCCGAGATCCAGTCCTAATTTGAGGGTCTCAACCCGCAGAAACCTGCCGGGAAACTGAAAACTGAGGCCCCGCAAGTAGGTTCCAGGAGACAAGATGTTCTCAACCCTTTTAAAGAGCTTCTCTTTTCTTCTGTGCAGGAAAAGGCTGGAGGACAACTGCTGCTCCAGGGTTACCAAGCGAAGGCTGGAGAGAGGAGAGAACCTAAAGGCCCGGCCGCGGACCGGCCTGGGAGGTGGTCTCGCCCACCACTCACCCGGGTGGGTCAGGGAATGAATTTCGAGGTGGGGTCTCTTTGGATAGCGTGTCGTCTGGGGAGTCTAGTTTGAGGTCGTTGAGGTGTGACCAATGGATGAGGTGTACTTTCGGTCAGTGAGGAGTCTACAAGGTCATTGGTTCAGGTTGTGGACTGAATTCATTAGGCTGTCATCAGTGTTGAGGCAGGGATGGGCAAACTCTTAAAGGGCTTTGGTCTCTAGTCTCTGTCCCAGCTACTCAGCTCTGCCTTGGCAGTGTGAAAGAAGCGATAGGCACTATGTAAAAGAATGCATGTGGCTTTGTTCCAGTAAAACTCTGTGGACACTAAAATTTTAATTTCATGTAATTTTCGAGTCACATTTATATATATGTATGTATATGTGACCTGCAGGCTGTAGTTTGCTGACCCGGATTTAAGTGACAGGGGTCACTTAAAGTGGCTGAGTGGGGATGTTTCATTTATTGAGGGCTAGTGGGGGTCACTGTGGACTCAGTGTTTATCAGTTTCATCTTTGAGAGTTCAAAGGTGATCAGTAGTGCTCACTGAGGATGGACATTGATAGTGAATTCATTGCAGGTAGTGGGAGTTCCTTGGGCGTTCATGAGGGACTGTCGGTGGATGTTAATGGCAGTCTTTGGGAGGTCAGTGAGAGAGAGCGAAAGTAACTGAGGAGCCATTGGGATTTGGAGTGTTACTTTAACTGAAGGGTCAAAAGAAGGGAAGGTCATTGAGGGCTCCCACTCAGGGCATGATAGTGAAATGTGGAATCACTGAGATTTCATGAATGGTCATGGGTTGTTGGAGACTCAGGTGGGATACAGAAATATCAGAGATCTCTGAGAAAATATGGAGACTCTTAAGTTCCTTAGTACTCATGGATACTAATGGTAGTCATTCGGGTGAGTGGATACCAGACTAAACAGGAAAGAGTCTCTGACGGGTCATGAAAGGTCTTTGTGGACCCTAGTGGTAGTGGATGTCATTAGAGGTCAATAGTCACTGGAAACTGGTGGTACCTGGGGAGCAAAGACAACACTGAGGGGTCAGTGGACTGTCCATATCATCTTTGGTGGTGACTGGGGTCTGGCTAGCTGGGGACCTTCTGTCCAGCTAGGGTCTGTCTGATTTGCCGGGGGGGGGAGGGGGGGAGGCATGTATCTGTCTGTCTGTTCACCTGGCTTGAGGGTCTGTCTACCCAGCTGACTAGGAAGGATCTTGTCTGTCCATCCTGCTGAAGGCCTAACTTTCTCATAGGCTGGGGTCTGTCTTACTGGCAGAGGGTAAGTCTGTCAGGCTGAAAGTTTGGGTGGCTAATTGACTAGGTGGGTGGGGTGTCTTTCCGCTTGGGTAACATCTTATTGTCCAGTTGGGGGGGTTCTGTCTGTCCTTGAGGTATTGTCTTTTGGTTGGCTGCAGTCACCTTCCAATTGGCTGGAGTGGAGAGTGTCTGTATGTCTGGCGACAGGTCTTTCTGGATATCTGGCTGGGCATCTTCCCATCTGTGCAATAATCAGTCCATTAGTCTGTCTGGCTGTCCCACTGGAGTCTGTTTGTCTCCCTAGGATTCTGTCCATCTAGAAGTCTGTCTGGGTATTTTTCTGCCTATCTGGCTGAGATCTTATGGCCTATGAACAGAAGTGGCTGAGGTTATGGTTCATCTCTTGTGCTTCCAGCCGGGTTGGGTATCCTGGCTGCATGTCCACCCCAACTCATGCCCCCATCTCATTGTTTAAGCTGCCTGCCCTCCTGACACTGACCATCCCTCCATGTCTCTCCAAACATCCACACTCTCCAGGCTTGTCCTCCACTCAGCTCAGGCTGGGTGTGGGGGATACGCAGACCCCAAGACCTCCTCCAGCAGCCCTGGCCCACCCCACTTCTCCCCCTTCTCCCAGAGGACTGCAAGCTGTGTTCCTCAAATGGGACTCGCTGCTGCTGGTGGCCCTCTTGTTCACCCTACTGGTGGAAATCCTGTGCAGCAAGAGCAGCTGGCACTGCTCCTGCAGATCCTGAGCACCGTAACGCCCACAGGCCACGTGCCAGTCTGCCACCTGCTTGCCAGCTCGGAGTGCTTGCTGAATTGGCCACTCAAGAGCCAAATGGACTGAGTGCTGGAGGGTGCTTGGGGAAGCTTTTGCAAAGCTGTGAGGAACCCAGTCTGTGCTGATGTTGCAAAGGAGAAAATCCTAACTTTACAGTGGAGAAAGCTGGCAGACGCTACCTCAACGGTGTGTTGGTTCACAACCTCAGGAGTGTCATCCCAATGTAATCTGAAACCAGCTTCCCTCTACACGGAGGGCAAGGAGAGACTGAAGAATGAGGCAGTCCACTCCAGATTGGTAGGTGGCAGGTTTAATAAACAAGGGAACTTATGAGGCTTGTCTTGGGCAGCTGCAAGACGCGTAGATTTCCACACCTGCCCACCAGAATCTTAAAAGTTTATACAGAGGCCTTACCTGGGTTCAGTCATGTACATGGTCCAGATGGTCTCAACACCACATTACTCTCTCAAGGCTGTGTCCTTGGAGCAGCTCCTGCTCTGGGAACAGTGGGCAGAGCGTACATTCCAAGGACAGGGGAGGGGGTGAGGAGCCTCTGATTGCCAGGGTCCAGCTCACAGGTCAACCAGCAGTGACATCCTCTAGGTGACCTCCTCCAATACCCAGGGATCTTGTGGGAAGATACTTTGAGGCTACTGACATCCCTATTATACAGTTCCTCTCTAGTTTCCTTTTTTGCTAGGCCAAAGGGCAGAAGAAATTAAAAAAAATTCTCTCACTGCTCCACTCTGTTAAGAAGCTGCAGGCTGGATGGACTGACCTATTGACCCATCCACAAATCTGGCATCTGGCAAATAGGAAAAATGCCACTCATTCCAGTTACAAGTGGCAGCTTGCATGCACCAGGGACTGGCACTAGCTGCCTTTGGAAGGGCTTTTTAGTCTCCTCTAACTCTCTTCCGGGGTTCTGGTTTTCAGCATTTTGAATTGAAGATTCCCCCGGTCCCTTTATGGCAAAAGGTCAGCAGCTCAGAGCTAGGGGAACATGCCCAAGGAGAAAGCCACACTACTTCTCAGTCCTGCTGCCAACCCCCACAACCCCACCTCTGTGAAGGCTGGATTTCTGCCCTCGGGAACTGCCCTGCAGTTCTGCTTCAGGGAGGGAGAGGGAAAGCCCTTTTCCCCAACTTTAAAAAATGACATCCTGGGGCCGGTCCTGTGGCTGAGTGGTTAAGTTTGCACGCTCTGCTTCAGCAGCCCAGGGTTCCCCGGTTTGGATCTTGGGCATGCACCTACACACCGCTCATGTTGTGGTGGCATCCCACATAGAACTAGAATGACCTACAACTAGGATATACAACTATGTACTGGGTCTTTGGGGAGAAAACAAAAAAAAAGAGGAAGATTGGCAACAGATGTTAGCTCAGGGCCAATCTTAGGAAAAAAACAAGTTGGGAACTCAGAAAAAAATGACATCCTTAAAATGTTCATACCAGCTTGTCCCCTGGCTGGCCCCACATCTTGCAGAGCACAGCCTGGGCATCACCATCGCGCAGAGCAAGCTCCAGATGCTAGAACGTGCCTTTGGAGGAAATAAACTCAGCCTTGGGCTCTGAGCTAACAGCTCAGGCTCCTGTGAGCTCCAGGCAAACAAATGCTCCGATGGTGATGTTGGTAGCATAGTGGGGCCTCTTGTTAGGCTGCCTTGCATCCTTGGCTTGCAGTTTCTATACCCAATTTTAGCTCGGCACAAGCACACCTGTGTGTGTGGTGCTTTATTTGGAAAACACCAACTGGCCACATTCTTTTAAGCTTAGGCTGGCTGGGATCCTGCACAGCTCAGGGCCCTGTTGTGGGTACTGAATGCAAGCCAAGGGCATCACAACAGCCAAAGGGAGGTATGGAACTGTCTGCATCGGCTTCTGCCACTCAACTATAAAACCAGAGAGAAGTAAGTGCACATCGGTGTCTGGGTAAGCATTAACATCTCTGGGAGGATTCCTGTAATGAGACTGAGGGCAGAGGGCATCTCACCAGAACACCTGCTGCTGCTGGGTGTTCTGAAGTCCTAGCCAATGCACTGTGGCAAGGAAAAAAGAAGAGGGGTCTGTCAAAAACACTAACTGGCATATGGCATAGTCAGCTGGAAAGTTTTAGAAAATCTTATGAAAAACTGTAAGAACTTAGAAGAAAATTTAATAAGGTATCTAGTTAAAATATAATACACACACATCACACAAATACACACAAAAATCACTTTCCTATATACAAGCAATAATGAATTTGAAACTCGAATGCCAAACAGATTTCATGAAAAACAGGCACCAAGTTTCACATTGCTAGTGAATTAATGGAACTAAGCAATGATATTAATGTCTGCTAACATCACAAAAATGACATCCAGACATTATGACCCTCCTGGTGAGAGAACACACCACTTCATCAAGCATTTCTACCAAAAAAGTTTAAAATTGTATCTGTACCTCTAGTTCTAGATATTAATTCAGAGGAAATACAAGGGCACAGGCAAGTGTTAAATAACACCACAGGATCAGAAACATCCAGACTGTGGAAACCACAAGGCAAATAAACCAGTTTCCTAATTGAATAAAATAGAAAGAAAAATAAAAAAAGAGAGAATCCCATAGGTTGAAAGAGACTTAGGACTTACACACAAATGCTCACAGCAGCATATTACTCATAATAGCCCCAAAGTGGAAACAACTCTAATTTTATGAGTATGGTACGTATACAATGGAATATTATTCAGCAATTAAAAAAATGAAATACGGATACATGCTACAACATGGATAAATTTTGGAAATAACGCTAACTGAGAGAATCCCATCAAAAACATCCCATATGATTCTATTCATATGAAAAGTCCAAAACAGGCAAGTCTATACATAGAGACCAAAAGGAGATTAGTGGTGTGCAAGGGGCTGAGGGTGGGGGGGATGGTTGGAGGAGAATGGGGAGTGACAGCTAGTGGGTATGGGGTTTCTTTTAGGAGGGACAAGAATGTTCTAAACTTAGGTTATGGAGATGATTATAGAACCTTGTAAATATGATAAAAAAATTTAATTGTACACTTTCAGTGGGTGAACTGTGTGATATGTGAATTCTAGCTCTATAAAACTGTTTTAAAAAAGACGACGAGAAACTTGTCAATCATTTGTAATGAATAGACCTAATTTAGATCCTAGTTCAAACAAACATACTGTAATCTGGGAAAACTGAACACTAAGTAACTATTTGAAATAATGTATTTGGAGTAATTGTTGATTTTTTAAGTGTGATAATGGGGTATTCCTATTTTTACTAGATCCTTATCTTTTAGAGACATACATGGAAATATTTATAGATGAAATAGTATGGTGTCTGGGATTTGCTTAAAAATAAATGAGTGGATATAGGGAGTGAGTGGGGCTACGAAAGAAACCAGACCAGTCAACATTGAGACAGGCTCATGCACTCACTGTACAGTCCTCTCTGCTCCTGTGTGTGTGAAATTTTCCACAAGATGTAAAACAGGGGCCGGCCCTGTGGCCGAGTGGTTAAGTTCACACACTCCTCTCGGGTGGCTCAGCGCTTCACCGGTTTGGATCCTGGGTTCGGATCCTGGGTGCAGACCTAGAACCGCTCATCAGGCCATACTGAGGCAGCGTCCCACTTAGCACAACCAGAAGGACCTACAACTAGAATATACAACTATGTACTCGGGCACTTTGGGGAGAAGAACAAACGAAACAAAACAAAACAGAAGACTGGCAACAGATGTTAGCTCAGGTGCCAATCTTTAAAAAAAAACAAAAGATGTAAAACAATCAACCAATATAGAGGCGAACAATCGTTTCTATCAAGAGAGCAAACAGGTCACAGAGAACAAACACACACACAAATGGCCAATAAGTATTTCAAAAGGTGCACAACCTCCATTATGATTAAAGAAATGTAAATTCACTGGGGAACCATCTTGCACCTAGAGTTTGGTGAAGATGAAGAGTCTGATAGTGCCCAGTGCTGGCAAGGACATAAACAGGCACTCAGATCCACTGACAGTGGCTGGGATGGACAGCCACTCGGAGGACAATTCAGCAGCATTTATGATCACTTTAAAGACAAAATTCCACTGGTAGGAATTTATTCCTCAGACACATTTCATAATTATACACAGAGGTATGCTCAGTGATGTGTCTGAAGCAATGTTTGTGGGAGCAAAAATAGGAAACAACTTGAATGTGCAGCCGTTAAACTGGAGGTGGATCCACATGTATGAGATATCCTAGAAAACCTAAGGATACCCTTGGTAACCCAGGGGTCTCCTAGCGAGATCACTACAGGGAAAGATGGCAAGTTCCAGAACGGTGTGCATAGTTCGATCCCTTTTGTGTTAAAAAAAAAAAAATAATAATACCATGAATAGAAAAATATCTGACCAGATTTTTTAAAAAGTCAGTAGCCTCTGGAGGGACTGCTGAGGATGCGGGGAGGAGGAAGGTGATTTATTTGTCACTGGGTCTACTTCTGTACGTTTGAAATAGCAGTACAACCATGTGTCACTTGACGGGGCCATGTTCTGAGAAATTAATCGTTACGTGATTTCATCACTGTGTGACCATCAGTGTCCACTTACACAAACCTAGATGGTATAGCCCACTACACACCTAGGCTCTGTGGTACTAATCTTGTGGGACCGCCGTCATATACGCAGTCCGTCATTCACTGAAATGTCGTTATGTGGCGCATGACTGTATTGCAGAAATAGACGCAACATCTTTAAACTCTCGAAAGCCAACAAACAATATCCAAGTGCCTCCCCTGCACTCCAAAGAAAAATGGGCAGAGAACCCAGAAGGCAGCTCCCAAAAATGGTCAACAAGTAAATGAAGCATTTACCCACACTAGCATTGAAGTCTCCCTGCTGCCTGGATCCGGGTGTACCCGTTCCCTACCCCAAGGCACCAGCGGCGGCATGTGCACCCCTCCAGAAAGAATGTAGTCCACACGTGAGCGTGGGCCCTCCTCTCCTTTCTCCTGCACAGCGGGAACATATCACAGATAGCACTTCACACCACACTTCCTTTTATTTAATACTCTATCTTGAGGTTCTTTTCAATGACTGCAGTGTTCCACTCCGTGGATGCCTCCTAATGTAGGGACCTGCAGTCCTGTTAGTCAACAGCTAGGCTGTTACCCCGCTTTTGCTGCTACAAACAACAGTACAGATCCTGGCACTGCCACCACTGTGCACAAGTTAGAGTGTGCATGTCAGGCACATCTGGATTGCACATCTGTCTACTGGACTGAGGAGAGAGGCATATTATTACTTTTGGGGATATTACAAAATTTACCTCCAAAGTTCTGCACCTATTACATACAAAACCCAACCCCCCATATCCTTACCAATCATATTCGAATTTTTCATCTTTGTCAATCTGATAGATAAAAATGGTCTCTTGCCTCAAACTTTCTGTAGTAAACAGCAAAAGGCTTAGACTTGTACATCTCCTTCAATCAGAAATTCCATTTCTAGGAATGTACCCTAAGAAAAAAACAAAGGGTAGTGGGCAAGATGTTCAGTGCAGCCTGGTTCATGGACCTGAGCCTAAAATGCACTTCGTCTGGTGCTTAAAGTCTTACCTTTTTGTGTAAGCAAAAAATGGATATATTCTCTGCTAAAAATTTCAAATACACAGATGTGGAATAAACTTCTCCATCATCCTTTGGCCTTAACTGTAAATGGCTTTGAACCACCATTGACGGTTGGCATGTCTTCTTCTAGATCTTTTTATTTGAAGGTTTTTAATAATTTAAAACGAAACAGAAATATGAAAGCCTCTTTCATAACAATGGAAGGCATTTGTAATTATTTTCCTTTTAATCCTCTATTACGAAAAATTTAAAACACACATCAAAGTAGAATATTACAACAAAACCCGTCTACATCACCTAAATCTGACAGTTAGTATTTTGCTCCAGCAACTTTTTTCCCCATCTGCTGAAGCATTTTCAAGTACCAGGCTGCTATTTCACACCCAAATACTTCACCATAGCTCTAACACCTAAAGACGTTTCCTAAAGTAATCCTAATGCCAAGTCACCCAACAAGATTAACAATTCCTTTAAAACTTCAATAATGCTTTATTTTGAAATAATGTCACGTTTATATAAAAGCTGCAAAAATACTGCACAGATCTCCCGCATGCCCTTCACGTGGATTCCCCACTTGTCAGCATTTCTGAGTACTGAGGAGAATCCTAGAGCACAAGACTCAGGTGCAGCGGCGATGCAGGCTTCTCCCAGGGCTGCCGCGCTCTGCCTGGAGCTGCTCGCACTGAGCACCAGGGACCAGGTCCACGTCCATCTCCTCCCTTGTCCTTTACAATTTACAGTTACACAAGTACTGACTGATTTCTTCCTAGAAAAGTCAAACAGCAGATGCACCAATAGCCCTTTAGCACTGCACCGCCCCTCTAGTCCAAGGCTTCCCGCGAGTCCTCAGGACGTTCTCTGTGCCAGTGGACATTTTCCCAGCTTGCTCAAACATGCAGACAAAGCTGTGCCCAAGCCGTCCCCAGCAGCATCCCAGCAACCACTTCTGATCCTAGGATGAAGACTCAAGTAGAACCACATTTGAAATGTTAAAAAACCCTGCCAAACTGCCATCTGCAAAGCCTTTACCCACAGATTCTTCCACCAGCACAGTATCCTGTTTCCCCAGAGCGCCACAAACAGTAGATAGCACCCACCCCAACAGCTAAACACAGCTGATGAGCAAAATGTGGATGCAACTGTCCTTCAATCAAGCCCTCCACGGCAGGTATCCCTGATGTGCTGGGTTCTCTGAGGAACTTCAGGGAATTATACTCACAGGCTTCTTCAGCACAGAGGATGTGAAGTGAATAATAAATGGTTCACATCTTGCTTATTTTCTGTCTGTCTCTGGCTAAGAGCTGGCCCCCAGTGCCAAGCCCTGCTCTAAGCGAGACTTATGTGCTCACATTATTAAAAAACAAAACATGAGTGACTAAGGGCCTGCTCTGTGCTGGGGAAACAGTGGAGAGAGCCTTAGGCCTCGTGGAGCTCACCTGGGAAGATGCTTGGTCAGCAAGGGTCATCCTCATCATGCCTGTGATAAGTGTATGTAGGAGGTACCCAAAACAGGAAGGGCAGGAGCACCCACACTGACTGAGGCTCACCTTCTGGATGGGGTCACGCAGTTGGATGAATGGTGGCCCCCAACACACGTGTCCATAGCCCAATCCCTGGACCCTGTGAACATGATCTTATTTGGAAAATAAGGACTTTGCCGATGTGACTAAGTTTAGCACCTTGAAATGAAGAGGTCATCCTGGATTTTCTGATGGGCCACAAATCTAGCAACAAGTGTCCTAAGAGACATACAGAGACTTGACAGACTGGAGAGGAAGGCCACATGAAGAGAAAAGCAGCGACTAGAGTAATGCAGTTACAAGCCAAGGAACACCAAGGATTGTTGGCAGACCAGAAACTGGAAGAGGCAAGGAACAGAGGAGGGGTTGGGGGAACCGACACCTTAATCTTCGATTTCTGGCCTCCTGAACTGTGAGAGAATAAATGTCTGTTGTATTAAGGCACTCAGTTTGTGGCAATTTGTTGTGGCAGCCCAAGGAAACTAACACAGAACATCATACTACTGTATTTTTGTATGTATTTTGGAATTTCCATAACTTACAAAAAAACGGTAATCGCACGTTCTTCATTTGTGAAGCTGGGAGAGGCCCTGGAAGGTGCTGCAGAAGGAACTGGATTCACAGGATTGGGACCCTAAGTCATAGACGTCCCATGAAGGCCTATCCCCTGCTCTCTGAATGCTGTGGCCCAATGGGTCCTGTGGGTCCCCTGTTCTCCCTGAGGACAGCCTCTTACTGGGCCACTCCTGTTCCTGGAATCTTTATGAGCACTGTCCACCTCAGGGTCTTTGCATGGGTCATCCAGGTGGCCCCTGCATCCTTCTGCCATCGTGTAGCCCTCAGGGCACCTGCAGAGGCCTCCCCATTCTCCATCCCCCTGCCTGCCTTGTTTCTTCATAGGCCTGTCCCACCCAGTGTGATGGATTTCTTTCTTATCATCATCACTCTACTCCATGTCAACCTGTCTCTCTTCTGTAGGGTCTTGACACCCATTCTGTATAAAACCAGGGCCCTTGGGTACATAGGAAAGTGGGTAGAGAGAAGAGGGCAAAGGGGATGAGTATGGAGCCAGGGGGAGAGCTCAGCCTCTTCTGGGCAGCAGTGGCTCTCCCTGTGTGACTTCAGATAAACCCTGCCCTGACGAGAGAGCTGGAGCTGTGTGCAGCAGGCGGTCCCTAAAGCGTCACCGTGTCCTCAATCAATGGACTTAAGGTGTGCCTGAGGCGGACTGAAGGATCCTGCTGAGCACGGAGCGGGTCCTGCCTTCTCTGTGCCAGGCCCCCAAGTCTCACAGTTGTTCAGAGCAAATGTGACATGCCCTGCAAATGTACCCATCCCAGATGATGACAACAGCACCAAATCTCTCAGGGGTAGCACCAAACCCTCCCTATGGCTAAGGCCAAGCCAGCATGTCGGGCCTGCCTGGTCCTAGACACAATGGCGACACCAGGCCTGAGAACGTCCCAGAGCTGGCAGGTCCCCACCTGAGGAGACCCCATGGACATTGGTCTTCACGTTCAGCCAGACAACAGGCCTGACTGGACCACTAAGAGGCAAAAGGGGTGGTGTGGCACACAGACTTTATTCTAACCCCTTCAGTCCTGGGTCCGGGTCCACGTCCTGACCAGCAGGAGGCTCACTGGGCACTCAGGAAGACCCGCTTGCGTGCGGTGTTGGTGTAGGGATGCCAGCGCCACTCCACGTCTGCTGTGGCCTCCTGTTCCAGGGTGCCCAGGCGGATCATGTACACTGGGGGAAGGGGACAGGGACGTTGTCACCTACACAGCCAGCATTATCCCACCATGCCCACTTTATCATGGGATAAAGCCCCAAACTCACACTTGAGCTCAAAGCGAGGCCCGACTTCGGTCAGCTCCACGTTGCGGTGGTCAGTCTTCCTGTACACGTGGTGCCTGAGGCAAGGGGAGGCAGGGAGCAGCTGCGGTCAGCAACAGCACAAAGGTCAGGAAGGCATCCCAGGGCCAGCCCACAGACCCACCGGAAGGAAATGTAGTCATCTTGGTTCGCAAATGTGATAACCCGGTGGCTGTCATCTTTGGGCACAGGGAAGAGGTAACGGAGTATGTCAGAGACCTGTGGCAGAGGTAAGGAGAGTGGGGAAAAATGCCCGGCTTGGCACCCCCTGCCCCCAGCCCTCACCCAGTGGCCCCAGACTCACCCGCTTGCCCAGGCGGGAAGAGAAGCCATGCATGATGAGATGAGGCTTGGCCTCTGACACAGTGCCCAGGTCGGGGATGTCATGCCGCATGACCACATTGCACAGTGTGAAGTAAGCAGTGGGGCCGAAGGGCAGGTGGCTAACGATGAACCCCACTGGTGGGGCCAGGAAGGCCGTCAGAGACCCCGTCTCCTCTCAGACGACCACCCTGGCAGACACCCTGCTCCCCGACACCAGCCTTACCAGGTGTGCCTCGATGCTCATGGACAACCAGCAGGTCGGTGACCCCATTAGCTTTGCAGGCTCGCACCAATGCCCCTACCTCATGTCGGCCACGGTTCATGCGCTGGGCTCCTGGGAAAATCAACTTCAGCTCCTGCACATGAACATACTCCAGTTAGAACTGGGGCCACAGGCATCTGAGCATCTCCCACTCACTCCCCGCTACTGGTACCTTTGCAAACATCTTGAGGCGTGAACTGGGGTCACGGGAGGTAGTGATCATGATCTTGGGATCCTCGACCCCTGCCCATCGATATTCGTCATCCACGTGGTTGGTCACACCTGTCAGGAGCATGAGGGGCAAGGCGACACTGTCTTGGAAAGTGAAATGCTAAGTTGGGGGCAGCACCGTCTGCCAGTACCTTCACCGATGGAAACGCTCCATACCCACAATGGGCAACAAGGTGGCTGCCAGCCAGACTGGCTCTAAGTACAAGCGCAAACGAGGAACTGAATGTTTACATGTGATTTAAGTTTAGCTCATTCAAGCTGTATTAATCACATGGGCTCGTGGCTATCGTGTTAGCACAACTCCAGATTCTGTTAAGGCCAAAGGTAACAGACCCCTTTCTCTCATAAATACTTATATGTTTGTCACCCCTTTCATATTCATCGAATAATGCAATGAATGAAACAACTGGCTGTCAATGAAGTGCTGGGAACTGGGGACATGGCAGTGAACAAAATGGACACTGTCCTGCCCTGGCAGAGCTCACATTCTAGTGAGGGGGACAATTAAGAGATGAAGCAAAGCAGAGAGTAAGTGGGGTAAAACTATGTGCATCATAAATGGATTGTGAGCACTCAGGGAGAGCTCTCCTGAGGTGCCACCTGTGCAGAACCATGCTGGCACCCGCAGGACGGCTGCAGGAGCAGGAGCCACAGAGCCTGTCCTCAAGGGATCTGAGGAAGGACGTAGAGGCCAGCGGACTTGAGGGCAGGTAGAGGAGTTGGCCCACAGTGTGGAGGAAGGTCACCTTCACCACCAGCATCGTCAAACTCCAGCGAGCCCTGCAGCGCTAGAGCCTCCCGGCGCAACTCGGTGGGAATCAGGCGGTTCTCTGCAGGAGAAGACAGAAGCTGAGTGAGAGACGCGCGGAGCCCTCAGCTTAGACAGCACTGCGGGTTACAAACCTGTACAAACCTGACGTGTTAAAAACAGAACACAGGCCCCAAATGGAGTCACTTATGCTAAGCTCCACATCACCAAACCGACACTTAATTACAATTTTGGTTCTCCCAGAAATGGACTCTTAAACCAGCCAGCCAGGAACCGCCTGGTCAGCACTAGTGAGGGCATCTGCCTGATGGACCCCTGCCATCCCCCAAAGGCAAGTGAGCTTGCCACAACCAATCCATGTTTTTGTCTAGTGTAACTCCCCTCTCTCGTCCTCTTCTGCCTCTAAGTCTTTCATTTTGTCCAGCTCCTCGGAGCTCCTTTCTATCTGCTGGATGGGATGCTGCTCGATTCATGAATCACTGAATAAAGCCAATGAGATCTTTAAAAGTTACTCAGCTGGATTTTGTTTTTCAACAGTGGAAAAATACCTTTCTCTCTCCTTTCTAAGCAGAGAGGTGATACGTGATTACTGGGCGGTGAAGGGGGGAGGGATGACAAAACAATTTATTTCTGTCTATATGCCAATCTGTTAACAGTGGTTACAAGAGACTTTATTTTCTATGGTTCCTGAGCCCTATGACTTGAGGACTTTCTAAGATACTTAATCACAAATATGTATTGCTTTTGTAGTTACAAAAAAAGTTAACAAACTAATTTTTAAAAGAATAAATAGAGGGGCCGGCCCGGTAGCGCAGCGGTTGAGTGCACACGTTCCGCTTTGGCGGCCCAGGGTTCGCTGGTTCAGATCCCAGGTGTGGACATGGCATCACTTGGCAAGCCGTGCTGTGGTAGGTGTCCCACATATAAAGTGGAGGAAGATGGGCACAGAGTGTTAGCTCAGGGCCAGTCTTCCTCAGCAAAAAGAGGACAATTGGCAGCAGATGTTAGTTCAGGGCTAGTGTTCCTCCAAAAAAAAAAGAGAACAAATAGAGATTTCTCTTTCTGTATGAAGTGGATTAGAAATCATGAAACCCTCTAACAAAACCATTAATCATGACTCTCCAGGTCAGAGGTTTCCTCTGTGAACTAAAGTGGACCTAGCACAGGTGTTGGGGCTGTGGGTATGCTGACTTCGGAGTATAGAGCTGAACAGGAGCATGCCCTTGGATCCAGCACTTCTCTCCAATATGCCCTGGAGGAACTCTTGCACATAGAAGAGAATGTTCATAGCAGCAGTGCCATTCCTAATTCCCCCAAACTAAGAATAAGCCCAACACCACCAACAGGGGAATGGATTAAGACTGTGGAATATTCACCTGAGGGAGCCCCCCATTACACTCAATGGCTCTCAGAAACAAAGCTGAACCAAAAGACAAAGTTGCAAAATAATGCATATAACCCAATACTACATTTAAACTAAAAATTAACCAATACGATTTAGGGATACAAACAAGTATGACACAAGCACAAAGAAAAACAAGGAAATGAGTTATTTTTAAACAATATTCAATATAGTGGTTATCTAAGTTGCGGAAAATATTCCTGAATTTCAGTATGTTGATCATTTTTCATTTCTTAAAGTGGGCAGATAGGTCACAGGTGTTTAACATTATGCTTAACATAAATATATACACACATACCACATACATTTTATGTATTTAAAACCTGGGAACATTAAAGTGAATTTAAAATAATCAGAGGTATCGCGTTTATGTGCCATCAGATAGGAACAATGCTCCACTGACAGAGGATGCAACATAATAGTGATAAATATGGCATTTCCAATCAGGCATGTGTGACAGACTCGTCATTAGTAAGGCAAATGAAAAGTGGGGAAAATATTGCAAAGTCAGATTCCTAATTTATGACGCGAATAAAATTTACTTCTACAGGGCTAACAGTTTAAAAGTGCAAGGGAATCCTAATAGCGCTAAAAGACAGGAAAACATTCTTGTTACCTTGTACTGAAGAAGGTAACAAGAAGAAAAACCAGGGGAGGAAAACAATCTATAGGACCACTGTAAAAACTTAAAATTTGGGAAGAACTAGACAAACTGTAAACAAAATTAACACACAAACTGTAAAATCTGAACACTGCAACATAAATGGGAAGTAATTCACATCATCAAATGGAGGGACATCTGCAAACCAACAGGAAAACCTGAATACGTGAAAAGAAGTTCAGCCACACTAACACAAAGAAACGCTAATTCAACGCGTTTTTGGTGAGGAATACTGCCAATCCTCCTTCTCCTGCTTGAGGAAGACTGTGGCTGAGCTGCCATCTGCGCCCGTCCCCGTCCATTCTCCGCCGGACGCCGCCGCAGCGCGGCTTGACCAGCGGCGCTGGGTCGGCGCCGGATCCGACCCGCGGGCCGCCGAAGCGGAGCGCGAACCCGACCACCCGGCCAGCGCCCCGCGCTTCCCTCCGCGGGGCTCCCAGACGGCCTGGGCGGGGCCGGCCTACCTTCGAGCGCGCGTCGCAGCTTCTCCTTCCGCTCGTGCGCGGCGCGCTGCGCCTCCTCGCGGGCCTTGCGGTACAGGTACTCGCGGCGAAGGCGGGCCTCCCGGCGCAGCTGCGGAACGGCGGTCTGCTCAGCCCCTCTTTCGCCACGCACGCCGGGGCACCACCCGCCCAGAGCCCAGAGGCCAGCCCCAGCCCAACGCAAGCCCCCCACCTCCAAGACCGGGGCTCGAGCCTCTCCCCTACCATGCTGAACACCGCTCCCACGTGGCTCCCGCCGACTCTGAGCGCCGCGCCGGCGCAGCGCAGCCCTTGCTGCTGCCCTCAACCAAGAGGATCTCTAGCAGCTTCACGAGGCTTTGCTGCCCTGGAGAGTGCCCAACGTTAAGATGGCGAACGGTGGGTGGGAGTCGCAAGGCGACCGGCCAGTCCGGAAGCACACGCCCACTGGAGCAACCAATAGGCTGCGGGTTAAGATGTCGTCACTTGGCTTACGACAGCCGTTAGGACAGACGTCAGCCGAGGCTTCACCGCCAGCTCCCCACGCAGGGCGCCCAGTGTGTAACGACGAGCGGCTAAAAGAATCATAACTGGCTACTCGAAACGGTCCAGCGACAGCAAAAGCAGCGCAATGACTGACCGCAGGGCCGCCCGCCGGCTCCGTCCGGAATTAACGTTAAAGCCGCTCCTCCCTTAAAGCGGCGGCCGTGCAGCTCCGCCTCCTCCCGTCGCCGCAGCGACGGCCCCACTTTTTCAGCGCGGCCGCTTCCAGAAGCGCCTCGGCCTCCCGCAGACACACCGCCGGCCCGGTGGGCGGGGCCGGGCGACCCGAAGGAGGCGGGCTCGGATCGCAGTGGGGCCATGGCGGCCGCGGAGCTGCGCGCCGAGCTGGACTCCCGGCTGCTGCAGCTGCTCGGGGACCTGGAGGACCTGGAGGCCAAGCGCGCAGCGCTGAACGCCCGCGTGGAGCAGGTGGGCGCGGGCGGCGGGTGGCTTCACGGCGGCGGCGGCGCGCGCGGGGGTTCACGGGGCGTCCGCTCCCCTCTGTCCGCAGGGCTGGCTCGCGCTCTCCCAAGCTCGTTACGCCATGGGCGCCAAGGCCGTGGGGCCCCTGCAGTACGCCTCCCGCATGGAGCCGCAGGTCTGCGTGTGCACCGGGTGAGGAGCCTTGCATGCTGGAGCGGGTAGGCGGGCGGGGTCCAGCGGGCGGCCAAAGGTCCATCCCCTCTCTTGTTCTTCAGCGAGGCCCAGGACGGACTCCAGAGGTTCTGGGTGGCGAGAGCCGGCGCCCAGACTCCAGAGGAGGTGGGGCCCCGCGAGGCAGGTGAGCCCCCCTTCTTTCCGTCAGACCCTTTCCCAATGTGAGAGACGGAACGCACGGGACTGACATGATTTTATTCGGGCTCTTGCGATAGACGGAACGCCGCGGATCTGAAGATCGGAATGTCTCCGCAGGGTGGTCTGTTGCCTTGGAGTTTTATAGGGAGACACAGACAAGTTTATAGTGAGGGCTTTCACACTTGGATTGCTTTGCAATCAGGGGAAATCTGAGCTGAACAGAAAATGTTTCTCTTTGTCTAGCTAGTTTCAAGGGGACAGACTTCTCTCAGTCATTCATGGGACAACAGGGAGGAGGAGGGTCTGTCTGACCTTTCACCATATTCAGGCAAAATGGGAAAGGTCAGTGTGTGGCTGTGTCACAGGTAAACAAGGGGGTCGTCTGCTGGTCTTTTAAGAGTTGTGAGAAAGAGTGGACAGAAACTCGCATGTGAATCACAAGGGGAAGGGTGATTCTTTGTGGTAAGCTGCTTTCTGAAACAAAAGGTAGTCGGTGTTTCCCAACCATCAGTATTTTCCAGGATCACGAGCTCAGATCAAGTTCAACGTTGTCACTGAGAACACAAGGGCCAGGTAATAAGACCCCCAGCCTAGGACCTTTCTTTCTCCAGGTCTGCGCAGGCGCAAGGGTCTCACCAGGACCGCAGAGCTGGAGTCCTCCCAAGCCCCCCGGGACCCTCTGAACTGGTTTGGAATCCTGGTTCCTCACAGTTTGCGACAGGCCCAAGCCAGCTTCCGGGAGGGTGAGTAGACCCTGCTAGTCAGCATTGTGGCCCTGAGCCAAGTTTAGACCCTTTATCTACAGGGAGAACTTGAGCACTAATGCCAGGGCTGGGGTTAGTCTGCAAAGGGCTTTTGCAGATTTTCTCTGTTGCAGACTTGTGTTGCACACTTGCTGTTTTTTTCAAAGAGCGTTTACATTTATTGGTTCTTGGCAGTGTTCCAGGCTCATGCTAGGTGCTGGAGTTACAACTGGAAATAAGAAGGATGAACACTCCTCATGGAATGTTTATTGAGGGGAGAAAGAGAACATGCAAATAAATAAGTAGGGTCTAAATATAATGCCAGGTAGAGAATTGTTATGAGAAGATAAGATAAGGTGTGGTGGATGCAGTGGGCTGAGGGAACTATTTTATGAAGCATGGCCTGGAAAGGCCTCTCTGAAGAGATGGAGGAGAGAGCTTTGTGGGTGATCTGGGGGAATGGTGTTCTAGGCAGATGGACCAGCCAGGGCAAAAGCCCTAAGGTGAGATCATGTCTGGCATGCCAGAGAGGAGGCCACTGGGCTGGACTGGAGTTGGGGCAGTGGGGAGTGCCAGGAGCTGAGGTCAGAGGGGGCTGGGCCCCCCAGGTGATTTGAGGGCTAGGTAGGCCCTGATGAGGACTTTGGGAGTGATGGGGTAGCTCTGAGCAGAGGGAGCTCCAGTTGGACTTGCAAAGTGACAGAATTCCTGTGGGTGCTGGCTGGAAAAAGACGAGAACAGAAGGAAGAAGCAGGTGCCAGGGAGCAGGCAGGTGTGAGAGACAGGTGGAGGCAGTGGTGGAGGGGTAAGTGGTGGGAACCTGCACGTTTTGAGAGTTGAAGCCACAGGATTTGCTGACAGATCAATTTGGGAGTAAGAAAAGGAGAGGAGTGAAGGATGAGCCCATAGTCTCCAGCCAGACCGCCTGGCAGGATGGAGCGGCCCTCGCCTGGTGTGAGAAGGCTGCACAGCAGCAGCAGAGGGGAAGTCAGGAGTTGGGTGTCCTGTGCTCCTAGTGCTGTGTGGTGGAGATGCTGAGCAGGTGGTTGGCCACATGCATCTGGAGTTTGAAAGAGGCCTGGGCTAGAGACACAGATTTGGGAGCCCACCACATAACACTGGTGTTTAAATTCCCAAGTTGCCAACACAGATAAGGCATTAAAGCTCAGATGGGATAAGATCAGCAGAGGGCCTAGGACTGGACAGGAGGTGAGGGAGTGGAAGGGGAGAAGCCAGTTGAGGCGCCTGAGAAGCAGCAGTGAGGCAGCAGCAGCACCCAGAGGGTGAGGTGTCCCAGAAGCCAAGAGGCAACAGTGTTTCCTGGAGGGGGGTGATCAGACATGTGGCGAGCTCTGCTGCCAGGCAGGTACGCTGAAGATGGGACTAGCTAGTGGATTGGGCAGCGTGGAGGGCCCAGAGGACTTGACAGTAGCCGTTCCAGCAGAGGCATCAGGGAAAAGCCACCTAGAGGTGGATCCAGGGTGTGGACCACTCTCGGGGGCAGAGAAGACAGTAGAAGGAGAGGGGGTGAGAGTAGTGAGGGACTGTGATCATGGAGAGAAGAAGGAAGGAAACAAGCACAGGAGACAGTGTCATGATCTGTGAGTTTTTAGTTCCTGGTGGGTGATAGAAGGGAGAATCAAAGAAGTCTTCTTAGGAGATGACATTTTAGCAAAGAGGTGAGGCTGTGGGTCCAGTGAAGTTCAATGCAAGGCTGTACCTGAAATATTTTAGGAATAGTACAGACTAGAGAGGCCTGGAGCCTTTCCAGTGTCTGGGGATGTCCAGAGCCCCCTGAGTCCTGTCTCACAACTCAGATACCATGTTGACAATCTCTCCTTTTCCTCTAGGCCTGCAGCTGGCTGCAGACATGGCCACCCTTCAGATCCGGGTTGACTGGGGTCGAAGCCAGCTCCGGGGGCTCCAGGAGAAACTCAAGCAGCTCGAGCCAGGGGCTGCCCAGCCTGTGACCACAGAGGCAGGGCAGTGAGCACAGCTGTTCTTCGACGTGGCTGCCTCATCTCAGGCCTTCATCCTTCACAGATTTCCTCTGCCCCCACTCCCACCCCAGAAAATCCTCCCTCTGTAGAATTTCTCGGGTCTGCATGTTGCCAACTTTGTTAGGTGTGAAAGTTTAAAGAGGCAAACTCAGTAATGTTGAAAATCACTACTGTGAAACCACCTCTAGGCTTGTGTTCCGCTAGGACACGTGGTGCTGGTGCAGAGCTGTTCGGTTGGTAGTTCTTTGTGAACAGGTAGAACAAGCTCCTGGATGAGGCAGATGTGGTTGCCTTACAGGATGAACTCCCGCACGGGCAGTGGCAGGGAAGCGCAAGAAGTAGCCCTTCCGTTTCACCAGACACTCAGAACAGACTTTGGAGGAAAACCATACATGGCTAACATCAGGACAGCATGATTCCGCAGAAGTGAAAGCACAAATGTCTGAGTAGATGGGTGGCCTTTGGCAGCTTTTAAGCCAGAAGGTAAAAAAGATCTGACGTAGCTTTTCAAGGGAACTCGAAGCGACCTTTCAGGTTTTTAAAAACCCGCTTTTATCTTTCCAGGAGTGACTGAGCCTCTTTTAATTTGTTGAAGGGCCAATTGTGTTTCCAGTTGTGGGAACTCTGTGTGCTTGCTTCCTTTCCTACTGAGTTGTTGGTATTTTTAGCAGTTTCTAGGAGCTAATCTTTATGTTTGGGGGAAATTACTCCTTTGTTCATAATATGAGATGTAAGTATTTTTTCCCAGTTTGTCTTTTACCTTTGCTTATGGTGGTTTTATTTTTACTGTAAAATCAACTTTTTATTGTAAAATAAAACGTTCCACAGAACTGCGCAGAGCAGTTGAAGAGCTTAATGCATGTGCAAGGCACCGTCACCTGGCTCTTGGGGGTTTTAGTCAATTTTCTTAGCAGAGTTGAATTTATCAATCAGCTGTTTGATGATTTCTGGATTTGGGGTGGTACTCAATGTGGTAAGGGAATTCTTCAGTGTTTCCTCCAGAACTTTGGTGGTCTCAGATGAGGTATGACGTGAGTCTCGCCTGCACCTTCGCCTTTCTACCACAGGTCCACCCTTACCGCAGGTTTGAGATGCCACCTTTGCCGTTTGCTTAATCCCAGTGTATACCGTGCCCTTTTTTGCAGCTTCCATTCTGTCTCATTGATCTTACTGTCAGTAAACACACAGGTACTACGCTATTTTGATTCTGGAGACTTTAACATATACTTCGGTCGCAGTAGGGCAGATTTGCGGCTGGATTGGGGGAATCCATTTTCTTTGACACGTTGAGCTCGAGTTGTCAGTGACAAGCCTAATGGAAGCTCTTAAAGGGAAACCCCGTGACTGGAGGGAAAAAGGACAGCCTTCCCCACAAAGGGTGAATTTCAGAGCAAAATCCTGCGATCAACAAAGTACCAACCAGGGAGATTTTGAAGCCAAAAAGTGTAAAACAGAACACATTCCCTTTTTGCTTTTTGCGGCAGAGATTCAGGTGGAACTCCGGCCCTTTATTTTAGATGTCAAGGTCGAGCAATAGCCTTCCTTCCTTTAAGGCTTCACTTTGGGTTTGAGCGTGGCCTTTCCCGAATCTGCTCAGCAACCCGCCTGGCACTGGCGATTTGGAGACTTCCCGGAGCAGGAGAGGCCCGGGTGTTCCCGCCGCGGCCCGGTTGGGGGAAGGGGTCCCCGGTATTGAAGCAGCAGCAAATCGGGAGGAACTTCCGCGGGGGCGGAGCGCGCCTGTGGGCGCAGCTGCTGTATGGGGACGCTGACGCGGGCGATGGGTATACAGACAAGTGACGGGCCACCTAGCGGTTCCCATATGGTCTAGCGGTTAGGATTCCTGGTTTTCACCCAGGCGGCCCGGGTTCGACTCCCGGTATGGGAACAACCGGCACTTTCTTTTCCTTAAAGTTGGAAATATTTAACAGAATTTGGGCTTCTCGCCGGCAGAACGACTCAGGTCTAATTGGGTGTTTCTTTCCATTTAAACCTGGAGTAACTAAGGCCGGAGAAACTCTGGGCATCATTGTTCTGTCTTTTGATCTAAGCGTCAGTTTTCATCACATGATTAGTTTTCTCTGTCAGTAACTTATTGATTATATTAGATACCGTATACATTATAGATGTGAATAGTATTATAAGTATTTAAATATTCAAAGTTTATCGTCAAACTCCAAAGGGGATGGCCAACCCTGCCTGCCTCTTCCCACACACCCCAGGGTGTGGAGGAGGGCAGGGGACGGAGAAGGCTCCTTTTTGCTTGACTGTCCCTTCCTCACTTTACTTCTTTCCTCTTATATTTTACTACGAGCATCAAGGAGAAACAGCTGTGCTTGCAGCGCTTCGCTTGGAAATCTCAGTTAAATATCCTAGTTCATTGCTTCCAAGTCTACTTTTACTCCAACACAATTTAGCCAAATTCTCTACCATTTTATAACAAGGATTGCTTTTCCTCCAGGGTCCAAGAACATGTTCCTCATTTGCTTCTAAGTCCTCATTAGGAGCAGCTTTAACATCCATGTTTCTGCTCACATTCTGTTCACAATGTATCTAGTGTCTCAGAGGAGAGAAGCATTTCCTACAGTGCTCCTCACTTCCTTTTTAGCTTTTACCAGAATTACCTTTAACGTCTGTATTTACTTCTACCAACCACCTCTTCAAGAGATTCTAGGCTTTTTCTCTCATGTGCCTCAAAATTCTTCCAACCTCTATCCATTACCCAATTCCAAAACCACATTCTACATTTTAAAGTATTCGTTACAGGCGTACCGTACTTTGTGGTATCAAAATCTGTATTAGTTTCCTAGGGCTGCCATTATAAAGTACCACAAACTTGATAAATTATTATCTCACAGTTCTGGAGGCCAGAAGTCTGAAATCAAGTGGTTGCCAGGGCTACCAGTTGTCCTCCAAAGGCTCCAGGGAAAATTCCTTCCTTGCCTCTTCCTAGCTTCTGGTAATCCTTGGTATTCCTTCGGTTGTAGCTGCATGCCTCGATCTCTGCCTCCATCTTCATATGGTCTTCTTCCCTCTGTGTGGCCTCTTCCTATAAGGATAAGTCATTGGCTATGGTGCCCACTCTGATCCAGTATGGCATCATAATTGCATCTTCGAAGATCCTATTTCCAAATAAGATCATACTCTGAGGTTGCAGGTGGACGTGAATTCAGGGGAGGACACTATTCAACCCACTACAGAGCTCATGGTGGAACAAATTGCAAGACTAATGGATTCTTATAGTTTTTATAAGTGCTTTCTCGACTTAGTTTTGAGGCTCTGGCTAGAAGCAAGTCAGTTCCCCTTCATGAGTAGCCAATTAAATCCACATCCCCAGCCACCTCCTTTATCAGGCTCTCACACTCTGGGTGACAAGGCACTTGCCCTGATCACCCAGGGGCCAGGTACCAGCCAGCCAGGGACAGCACTGTGTCCTTGAGCCCACTGAAATTATGCAAACCAACCAATCCTAAACTCCTCCCACACACCATTTGCCCCACCTCATCCATTCATTCCCCAGGAAACTACCATGAAGGCTTTTGCTGACAGTTCCTCCCTCTGCCTCTTGATCTCCATCTCAGTCCTTCTTGGTCCTCTACTCTTCTGCCCCCAAATAATGTGTATTCCCTCTCCTGGGAACTTTGAGTAAAATTAGCTCCTTTCAGTGGCACTTGTCTCCTGATCTGTTGGCTTTACCATATCTAAATAAAAATAAAGCCCATTGAAACAATTTGTCCCAGTAATCAGGGTGGTGTGGTCCCACACTGAATGACATGCTGCTAGACTGCTCTTGACTTACTAACAGGCTCTTCTAGATGGCAGCAGCAACGTGGGCAGGGGCACTGCTTCCTGGCATGTTGGTGCTGTGGTCACAGCTGCTTTTCGTTGCCTCTACCAAGTGTCGCTGTGAATCCCTGCCACTAACTATGGAACTTGGAAACAGAGTCCTCCCCACATTTCTGTCTAAGTCAAGGTGTCCAGTGTCCAGGACAGAGCACCTGGGGGCAGCTCTAATTAATTGGCTACTTTTGATTGTTGAAAGACTCCTGAAGGGAGTGAGGGGTAACCCCATCCAAGTGCCGTGGGATGGGTCTGAACAGCCCACCCGGCAAGACTGACGAGTAGTGGGGCCAATAGAGTCATTGTATTCTGTAACAGAGTCGTTTTCTTTGGCCTGTTCCACACTATGCTAGGAGACTACGTGAGACTGCTCTGTCTTGAGCCATTCATGGGGTCAATGTGAGGGCATCCCAGTGACCAGGGCGTCACACAGGTCCTGTGATAAAGGTCACGATTGTTATTTTGTTGTCTGTCTAGCTGCCTGACCCAGTGAGGTAGGAGGGACTACGTGAATGGAGACTGGTGACACAAAGCTTAATGAAAAAGGAAAGGAGAGGACACTATTCCTACCTTGCCTAAGACCCCTGACAGGGAAGTCGTGCCATTGATTCAGGAACGTAAAACCCTGGACAACTCTCATGGGCCTTTCTGAGCGTAGCAGCTTACCAGCTAAGGACATTATGCTCAAAACCTGGAGCCTGAAAATACAGATAAGGCCACTGTGGCTCTCCTGGAAGTGGATCTAGAGCCCTCAGAGGTGACTTGGGACATCCTGGAGAGGGAGGCCACCACCTACAGACAGGACCACTTGGGATCACAAAGAGTTTACCTGATAAACACTCAAAGAGTCAAAATAGTTTGGGACATACAAAAGACTAAAACAGAAACTAGAATTTTCACCTGCCTAGAGATATAAGCCATTCTAAAAGATTTTATCCAAAAAGACAATGAAAAGGGACTTGTACTTCAGACCAGGGGCTAAATGCACTATCCCAAGAAGAGGTTGTGATAGCCTCTGAGTGCCTCAATCCCTCAATCCCTGGGAGGTGGATGGGGAGCCTTGGAGAGAGAAAAGGGCGCTCTTCCTCTCCCCTGCTTCTGCTGTGATCACCCAGCGTGTCCACACAGTGTTATTAGCCAGAGACAGAAACTAGAAACCATGGACTCAGGAAGCTAATAGCCTAAAATGAATGAACAGATAAACAAAAAAAAGGGAAAGAAAAAGAAAAAAAGACAAATGAACAGGGCTGGCCCAGTGGCTCAGCAGTTAAGTTCACATGTTCTGCTTTGGCAACCTGGGGTTCGCTGGTTCTGATCCCAGGTGTGGACATGGTGCCGCTTGTCAAGCCCTGCTGTGGCAGGCTTCCCACATGTAAAGTAGTGGAAGATGGGCACGGATGTTAGCTCAGGGCTCATCTTCCTCAAAAAAACCCACAAACCAACCTAGATAGAGGGTAGAGAATAAAAAGTAAACAACTGAATTTTATATATGTGTGTGTGTATAAAGCTCCATAATTTGACTCGATTATAAATGAAAAATTTACTAAAAGAATTTATATAACAAAAAAGATAAAAGGGGCACTGATTGGCTTTTGTGCCTCAGTAGGTTCTAAATTAACTTTAATATCTGCTAAAATGCACCATTTGACAAAGCTTCATGGTCTTGATGCTTGGCCTTGAATTACAGTTATAGCTGGGGATCCCACTAAATTTAAACATTGTATTCCCTATAATCTTACAAAAGTAACTAAATATAAAATGGAGTAAAGTAGGTACACCTCACTTTATATAGCCTTGCCTCAATTTTCCATAGTCATGGTATCCATTGCCCTAAAATATCCCATATTGGATATAGACCCTCTAGCACAATGAGTAGTAAATTAAAATTAAATTTGGCCGTTGACATTTACAAATTGGCTTGGTAGAATGGGAGCCCCATATAGCCCCAGTTAAAATACTTAATATGGCCCAGTGTAGGGTAAGACGGAGACTTTAAGGACTAAAACTTATTATATAAGACCTAATTAATAAAGAAGTAGTTATCCCCACTGCCTCTCCATTTAACAGCCTAATTTTGCCTGATTTTAAACAATAACAAAAAGGCATGTGTGCCTCATGGTGGATGACTGCAACCTTAATGCTGTGGCCTCATCCAGTAGGTATCCTGTACCTAGTACCCAATGTAATTAAAATTACTGACTCCATCCAATCAACAACCAGTAAATATTTTACTATTACGGGTTTGGCTAACATGTTATGTTCATTGCCTATTTCAGCAGACTCTCACCTGCAGTTTGCCTCTTGTCCAAAGGGACACAATATACTCTTTCCAGGCTGCCCGTGGGGTTCCCCACAGTTTTGCCATCACACACACTCTTTGAAGACAGGATCTTAACCACATCACCTTTCTCCAGGAGCACTGGAATGATGTTACACTTGACAAATAAAAATGGCAAGCAATAAGATATATTGGAGGATATGAAGAAGCCATTTGGTATAAACCTAATTCGGCCTGACTGTGGCTGTTGAGCATGCATTGTATATCTGCTTAGACATTTCCTATGGCAAGAACAAAGGCCTTGAGATAAAGGTGCACTTCCCCCCACATTAGCATTTCCTTAGGGATAAGCATTTTTCCTTAGGCTGGGAACTGATTGCTGCACTCATCTTTGACCACCCAGCTCACCTGTGACCAGTCAGCTGGAGACAACAGACTGCCACCCTGCTGTTTCCATCAATGGCTGTGCGGACAGAGCAGTCTCGCGACTATTGTAAAAGGGACATTTCAATCCTATGTGAAACATCCTCTCTGGGGGTATATAACCACTCTGTGCACCCCACTTCTTTCGTGCCCTTTCTTCCTTCGTGCCCTTTCTTCCTTCGGGAAGAAAGGCCCCAGGTTATAATCCTCAGATTTAAGCTCAGAATAAACTCACCCAAATTTTCATTTATATATTGGTTATGGATTATTTTCATCCAGAGTTCTTGGCGTAGTCCCAGCAGGATTTCAGAGAAACCCACTGGAGGCCACCTGGAATCTACACTGAACTGGCATTTGGTACCAATAAGGGCCCATTGAGCCTGGTGAGTTCTCCTGAAACCTGGACCTCCTTACTTTAAGTTGATGGTCCAAGAGTTTATATGAGCTGGGTAAGGTCTTAAGACTAGAGGTTTTGAGGGGTACCGGTACATTTCCTAGATGGAGAAAAACCTAGAGAGAATTCCTAAGCCATGGGAGCTTAGAGGAGCTTGGAGTGAGGTTGTCCTTTTAGTTTGGCTTTAAATTGGAAAGAATTGTGTTTATAAGGTCTGAACAAACTGCTTGATAGAGAAATGAGAGACTGAACGTGTTCAGCTCCGAAGAAAAGGGACACTTGCTCCTCCCAGCCTTTACCAAAAGGCGCCCTTAGGTGACTAAGGACCTCAGCGGGAGTGTCAGAGGATCAATCCTCACGACTGTGCAGCGGTCCCATAGGGAACTCCACTCTCATTCACCGTAATTAATTACAGGCTCGTCCGGGGACGCGAACATAAGGGCTGGTCACCCGCGCTTCCAAGACCCACGGTGGTTTTAGACTGTCAGAGGAAAAACTGAGGGGCGTAAGAGAGTGTTTACGACCTTTCTATAGGGAGTAACACTCACAAGCAGCACACTTCTGACCCACTACACTGTCCTTAGAAGTTGTTCAGACTTTATTTAAACAAACAAACAAAAAAACAGACAAGCAAAAAGAAAATGGGAAAACTGTGCTTTTAAAGCCAGCCAGCTCCCAGATGGACAACCTCCCAATGGAACTCCAGCTGGTTTGCTGTATGGAAACAATGCTTGCAAGTATCTAACAAAATGGGAAGGATTAACTAAGATGACTTAAGTGGCCAAAGTGGGGAACGTTCGATATCTCAAAGCTACTGTATTTGCGTGCACAAGTAGAAAGAGCCGGCTCTAAAACTAAAGCAAAAGAATGGGAAGCTTATTATGATTGGCATTTAGAGGCTTCAAAACGTAATAATGAGAAAGTGAATTCTTTACAGGAGACTAACCGTAAATTGGCAGAGACTGTATCTGAATTAAAAAAAAGGATAAGAAGTCAGAAACCATCCCAGCCCGCTTATCCCTTCCATCTCCTCTGCAGCTGCCTTTGGAATCTCAGAGCTCATCTCCTTCTTTTCTAAAGAGCTCTATTCCATTGACTTAAAGTAAGCCCTTACAAAAGGTTTTTCTGAGTAGAACTAACCCAAATGTCTTCATCTCTCTTAGAGTTACAATGGCCATTTTCATCTCCTTTTGAGCTTTGCAACCGAGAAACAAAGAAATCTTTAAAGAGTCAAAGGCTCCACCCCTGGGAGCCCCAACTTTGGGTTTCTGGGCCTGATCACCCCAGCAACCCTAAGTGGGGTGCCCTCTCTTGACAGTTGACTCATTGAGTATTTTAGTCACCTACTGAGTCAGTTATAAGGGTAGGAGACCTGTGATTTATTCTGTGAACTGTCCTGCTGGGGTTGTGTGCCCAGCATAGGAACTGTTGTGTCACTCTTATCTTGATAACCCTCTGGAAGAGGCCATGAGGGCGAGGTCTGATCTCATCTCTTCTTTTCTTTGTCTGTTTTGCTTATCATCTCTTCTGTTGTCACCAAGTCGAGGTTAAGTTCAGGATGGACCTGACCAGAACCTGGACCTTCTGTAAAATCGAAAACTTGGGTTTCTCTGTGCCTTTGTGATGCAGTTGGACAGGTAGATCAACCTGGAATGTAATTTGAGTTACAATCCAGTTTCTGGGAAATCAAGAGCAACTGTCCTTAGAAAATCCTTGCAAGACTGGAAATACTGCTCTAGAGGCAGTTCAGATTCCACCCAGTTCCTTTATCTCAAAAAGGATTATCATCTCCCCTCTCCAGGAACTAGTACCTAGCCCATCACTAATTCCTAAGACTGAAGAAAAGAAAAAGGGTTGGGGGGAGGAAAAAACAGCTTCCAAATTCTTTTTGGTAGCAATCTTGAGTTCTGCTAAGTTAAGTGATAAAAATCTGAGTATATGGGTAATTTTTGGATTGGATAGTACAAACGTTGCTAAACATCTAAGTTTATCTGCTTTTGGTTTTTATTGCAGAGATGCTAAAAGTCTTTGGATCTTTTACTGTAAAGTGATGTGTTCCTAGAAATTATGAAGTGTTTAGAATGCTGATATAAAAGACAATTCATAATTGCTTGCCTTTTTAGTGTTTACTAGAGTCTGTTAATGGTTAAAAGTTCTAATTAACGTAGATAATTAAAGCTATTGGAAATTAATAAGGAAAACAGCTCTGCATTCAAGGAAAGTTAAAATGTAAGTTTTCAGTAAAGAAGGTATAAAGAATGGAAATATTTTTGTTTGGTTGGTTAAGAAAGATAAATTTGTCCTAATGTACTAGAAGGGAAGAAAGAAAGCATGGGACAAATTCTGAAGGCAAAAAGAAAGTTATAGAAGGTTTGTGAAAGAAATTCTGAAAGAGTTTTGTACCTGGTCAAGTTGGTTAAGATTGAAATGAATCTAATTAAGTAAATGGGTTTTAATATGAAAAAAGGTAAACTGGTACAAAAATTAGAATTTGGCTCTCTCTTAAAAGGATAATTTTCTTAAACTCTTAGTCTGCTCTTCATAACGAGATTATAAAAGGTTTTTCCTTCTGAGTAAGTTTACAAAAGGTCTATGTTTTGTTGTATCTATGTTTATGTTTCCTAGGTGCAAAAGACAGAGGTCTCTCTATTAAGGTTTTTTTTTTTTCGCTGTTGATACCTAAGCATTGTTTCACAGTGAGCATTGTTTAAATAAGTGTTTTAAAAACCTTTTGATATTTTTGACAGGCTTCTCTAACAACAAAAAAAATATTCAAGTCCTAAATAAAGGTTTTCCTTTGACCTGAATGAAGGAAGAGAATTTCTCTGAGGATTTTCAGAGGGCCCCTGAGACTTCACAGAGAAAACTTGCTCTCTCTTCCTATAAGGTGGAAGATTCTAAACTAATCAGGCTTATTTTGTCTGTTAAATTACATTGGAAGCATGGTCAGATAAGTGATGATAATCTTTCTTAGTTGGTATTATGTGGGTAAATGTTATTGATATAAGTGTTCTGAAAATTATATAACATTCCTAAAATTCTGATCTGTCCTGGTTATCAGTCATAATTCTAATTATTAGTTTAAGGTGTTGTATATCACAGAAATAATAAGTTTCTTCCTCAATTGCTATTTTTAAGTCTTGTATTGTTTACAGTCAGTTGTTTTACTCTGATGCTCTTTGCTTTTGCAAATATGTCTCATCTTCAGAGGGATTCATGGAAAGGACTCTGACACTCTGGAACACAGTTTTCTGATAAACTTTCAGATCATAGGACTGAACTCTGGGTAAGAAATTACAGAAATCTAATGGAGAAACTGATGACCTCATAAAACTGCTAACGGAAGATTAAGATCAAGAACCGGTTATGCAAGACTGAATGAACTGAGGATGATTATAATTTTTTTTTACGACTTTTGTTTGAAATATTGTTTTTGATGTGTTGTTTTGTTTTCTCAGATTTAAGAAAATCTTTTCTCTTATGCTAACTATGACTTACAGCAATTAGTGAAATTATACCTTTATGAGCAAAACTGAAACATTTATCTTTTTCTCCCTACCTGATCCCTCCAGAATTTGGAAACTCTTTGTGAGTGAGTATGGTTATTTCGTAGCAATATAGTGACAAATAAAAATGGCAAGCAATAGGATATATTGGAGTATATGAGGAAGCCATTTGGTATAAACCTAATTCGGCCTTTTTTTTTTCCAAAAGGGCCTGACTGTGGCTATTGAGCACGCATTGCATATCTACTTAGACATTTCCTATGGCCAGAACAAAGGCCCTTGAGATAAAGGTGCAACTTTCCCCCACATTAGCATTTCCTTAGGGATAAGCATTTTTCCTTAGGCTAGGAACTGATTGCTGCACTCACCTCCCAGCTCACCTGTGACCACCCAGCTGGAGACAACAGACTGCCACCCTGCTGTGTTCACAGAGACAGAAGACCTACCTGCTATTTCCATCAATCGCTGTGCCGACAGGGCAGTCTTGTGACTGTTGTGGGAGGGACATTTCAATCATATGTGAAACACCCTCTTTGAGGGTATATAACCACCCTTATACCCCCACTTCTTTGGAGTGCTCTGTTCCTTTGTGGAAAGACTCTCCCGGGTTATAATCCTCAGATTTAAGCTCAGAATAAACTCACCCAAATTTTCATTTATAGATTGGTTATGGATTATTTTCGTCGACAGTTCTTGGCGTAGTCGCGGCAGGATTTCAGAGAAACCCACCGGAGGCCACCTGGAATCTACACTGAACCGGCATTCGGTACCAATGAGGGCCCATTGAGCCCCCCGGATCACTGCATTCTTCAGGTGACCTTGGTGAGTTCTCCTGAATCCCGGACCTCCTTATTTTAAGTCGATGGTCCAAGAGTTTATATGAGCTGGGTAAGGTCTTAAGACTAGAGGTTTTGAGGGGTACCGGTACAGTTCCTAGGTGGAGAAAAACCTAGAGAGAATTCCTAAGCCTCAGGGGCTTAGAGGAGCTTGGAGTGAGCTGGGTTGGTTGTCCTTTTAATTTGGCTTTGAATTTGAAAGAATTGTGTTTATAGAGTCTGAACAAACTGCTTGATAGAGAAATGAGAGACTGAATGTCTTCAGCTCCGAAGAAAAGGGACACTTGCTCCTCCCAGCCTTTACCAAAAGGCGCCCTTAGGTGACTAAGGACCTCAGCGGGAGTGTCAGAGGATCAATCCTCGCGACGTGCAGCGGTCCCATAGGGAACTCCACTCTCATTCACGGTAATTAATTACAGGCTTGTCCGGGGACGCGCACATAAGGGCTGGTCACCTGCGCTCCGAGCTCCCACGGCAGTATTAGGCGGCCGGAGGGAAAAACCGAGGCACGTAAGAGTGTTTATGACCTTTCTATGGGGAGTAACACTCACAAGCAGCACACTTCTGACCCACTACACTGTCCTTAGAAGTTGTTCAGACTTTATTAAAAAAAAAAAAAACAGACAAGCAAAAAGAAAATGGGAAAACCGTGCTTTTTAAAGCCGGCCAGCTCCCGGATGGATGACCTCCCAATGGAACTCCAGCTGGTTTGCTGTATGGAAACAATGCTTGCAAGTATCTAACAAAATGGGAAGGATTAACTAAGAATGACTTAAGTGGCCAAAGTGGGGAACGTTCGATATCTCAAAACTGTATTTGTGCGCACGAGTAGAAAGAGCCGGCTCTAAAACTAAAGCAAAAGAATGGGAAGCTTATTATGATTGGCATTTAGAGGCTTCAAAACGTAATAATGAGAAAGTGAATTCTTTACAGGAGACTAACCGTAAATTGGCAGAGACTGTAACTGAATTAAAAAAGGATAAGAATTCAGAAACTGTCCCACTCCGTTTATCCCTTCCATCTCCTCTGCAGCTGCCTTTGGAATCTCAGAGCTCATCTCCTTCTTTTCTAAAGAGCTCTATTCCTTCTATTAAAGTAAGCGCTTACAAAAAGTTTTTCTGAATAGAACTAACCCAAATGTCTTCATCTCTCTCAGAGTTACAATGGCCATTTTCGCCTCCTTTTTAGCTTTGCAACCGGGAAACAAATCTTTAAGGAGTAAAAAGCTCCACCCCTGGGAGCCCCAACTTTGGGTTTCTGGGCCTGATCACCCCAGCAACCCTAAGTGGGGTGCCCTCTCTTGACAGTTGACTCATTGAGTATTTTAGTCACCTACTGAGTCAGTTATAAGGGTAGGAGACCTGTGATTTATTCTGTGAACTGTCCTGCTGGGGTTGTGTGCCCAGCATGGGAACTGTTGTGTCACTCTTATCTTGATAACCCTCTGGAAGAGGCCATGAGGGCGAGGTCTGATCTCATCTCTTCTTTTCTTTGTCTGTTTTGCTCATCATCTCTTCTGTTGTCACCAAGTCGAGGTTAAGTTCAGGCTGGACCTGACCAGAAACTGGACCTTCTGTAAAATCGAAAACTTGGGTTTCTCTGTGCCTTTGTGATGCAGTTGGACAGGTAGATCAACCTGGAATGTAATTTGAGTTAAAACCCAGTTTCTGAGAAATCAAGAGTTTTGGCTTAAAGTAAGTGCTTACATAAATTCTAAATGTAGTAGAAATTAACCCAGTATCTTTCAAAGTTAACGTCTTGTGAATTAACCTTTGGTAAATGAAAGCTTGTTTAAGTTTGTTGGTTTGATTGAAAATAGTCTTGTTGTCAGAGTTGTCGGTATTTGCATAACGATGCAGGCAAGCAGCCTGGGTTTACTAGTCAAATAAGTTCATGTTGTCTGTTAGAAATTCGTTAGCAAAATAATAGCTTTAAATGAGGACCAGTTTTGTCTCACGTCTCATGAGGTTTTCATAGGTAATCTGAACATAAGTGTTGGAAACAAACGGTTTAAATAGATAAAAGTGGGTACAATAACTGTTTTATGGTCTGTATACTTGGAAAAAAAAAACACCTTTGAAATTCTTTTTGGTTTTGCCAAGTCAAGTTAAATGATAAAAATCTGAGTATCTGGGTAATTTTTGGATTGGATAGAACCAACGTTGCTAAACATCTAAGTTTATCTGCTTTTGGTTTTTATTGCAGAGATGCTAAAGTCTATGGGTTTTTAACTGTAAAGTGATGTGTTCCTAGAAATTATGAAGTGTTTAGAATGCTGATATAAAGGACAATTCATAATTGCTTACCTTTTGTCTGTTAATGGTTAAAAGTTCTAATTAACATATGTAATTAAAGCCATTGGAAATTAATAAGGAAAACAGCTCTGCATTCAAGGAAAGTTAAAATGTAAGTTTTCAGTAAAGAAGGTATAAAGAATGGAAATATTTTTGTTTGGTTGGTTAAGAAAGATAAATTTGTCCTAATGTACTAGAAGAGAAGAAAGAAAGCATGGGACAAATTCTGAAGGCAAAAAGAAAGTTGTAGAAGGTTTGTGAAGGAGAAATTCTGAAAGGAGTTTTATGCTTGGTCACATAGACTGAGATTAAAGTAAATCCAATTAAGCAAATGAGTTTTAATGTTAAAAAACAAATCTGCTAACAGATTAAGATCAAGAACCAGTTATACAGGACTGAATGAACTGAGGATGATTATAATTTTTTTTACAACTTTTGTTTGGAATATTGTTTTTGATGTGTTGTTTTGTTTTCTCAGATTTAAGGAAATCTTTTCTCTTATGCTAACCATGTCTTATAGCAATCAGTGAAATTATACCTTTGTGAGCAAAACTGAAACATTTGTCTTTTTCTCCCTACCTGATCCCTCCAGAATTTGGAAACTCTTTGTGAGTGAGTATGGCTATTTCTTGGCAATATAGTTATTTGCATAAGTTCAATAAGAATCTGTTCTCCTTTAACAGTACACATTTGTTATCTTACCAAAACTTTGACTGGAATGTCATGTTTGAGAGAAAGATACAGACTCAGATATGACAATACTGCCTTTGAGGAATAAGGTTGACTTTCTGGAAATAAAGCCACTTGGAAATATGGGCCTGGTACCTTGCTTTACAGAGAGAGATTCCAGCAATCTTACCTGGTAAGTAAGGAAGCTTGCTTATCTGGCAGGTGCAATGAACTTCAAATATTCTGGGGAATCTCAAGAAAGGAGAGAAGTCACCCAAATCTAAGGTATTGCAGGCAAGGCCTCATGGCACAAATCCTTGGCTTGGCTTTTCTGGCCTCAAGAAGTCTTTAAAGTTCAATCTGAGATTCCTCATGAAAAATTCCAGCAAAGCAGATTTAAGAACCTATATGATCAATTGCTATTCTTGCTGCACTTATGTAAATAATTGGGCCAAGTTTCTTGAAACTAAACTTATTTTGGCAAACCAATTAGTCTTAACTTGACTATCTTTGGTAAAAATGAGGGTGATTTTAGAGAGAAGAATTGTTTCAGTGAAAAATTATAATACGCATTTGTGGATATTAGATCCTAGTTCTGTTAATTGTCTTTGAGCCTTTTTCTACCTGTGAACTGAACTGCGTCCTGAATTCTACTGAAATATCTGGTTACAAACTTCCAAACTAATGTTTTCAATTTTTACCTCATTTTCATCTGGAATCATTGAGAATTGATCATGCTCTTTTTCCTGAAACCTTGCAAACTGAAGCTGAACAACTTGATAGAAACTTAAGAGAGATTCCTGTCTGTTGCTGTGTAAGCTGTAAGCCACTCAAAAAGATACCTGAATGCCCGATGACATCATCAGACATTTCAAGCTGCAAAAAGATGCTTTGACTCTGACATCTAGAAGTCTTCTTGACTGCCTGCCCCCTGGACGCAGGAACAAATTTATAATTTGCTCCAACCATTAACCTTGTTACCTTCCAACATCACAAGGGAGAGAAGACCACGACTGCATTCTATTGTTTAATTTGGTTTACAAATGAGTCTTACTTAAGTGTAGGTGAGGATGTTCCACTGTCCAGCCTCAAGAATGCCTGCTACTTTCTGTTAACTCTGCTAACCCAGTAAAAGATTTCCTTCTACAGGCTCAAGAAATTGCCACAGAACAAGAGAAACAGATGTGGCAGTCAAAAGGGGGAATTTTTGACACCCCCTCGCAGATGTGGTTCGGGCCCAATAAGAAACCCACTCCATGGGTCACAAGGCCACTTTCCCTTCCTAAGGGACCCTTTGAGGTATGACAATTGGACTTTGTCCAAATGCCACCATCTCAAGGATAAACATATCTTGTAATGATCTGTATGTTCTCACATTGTTTTGAGGCCTTTCCTAGCAGAAGAGCGATGGCTTTAGGTAAATTATTATCAAAAAGAATAAATTCCTGTTTGAGGAATTCCTCCCGAGTTACACAGTGACTGGGGAAACTCAAATCTATTTGTAACGTTTGGCCAATATTGCAGCATTTCTACTGTGCCTACCATCCTCAATCCTCAGTATTGGTAAAAGGAACTAATGGCACAACCAAAAGTTAATTGGCAAGCTTTCAGAAACATTTACTCTCTCACGGCCAAAAGCTCTTATGCTAGTGCTCTTTAATCTTAGATCTATACTTTTTGTAAACATCGGCTGTCTCCTTTTTAAATAATACAACAGCCTATGCAATTAAATGAAGAAATATATAAACCAGGTTTGCTTAAGGGATGTATTACATTGTTTTCATGGTCTTATTGTGGTGCTTAAAAGAAATGAAAGATTTGTAGCTGATTCTTTCACAGAGAAGTCCCAGAACTTTAGGATCATGGACTGTAACCTGAAGAATTTATTTATTGAAAGAGACATCAAATAAGACTCTTTGCAGCCCTGTTGAAAAGGACAATACCAGGAGGAGAAGAAGACGACATCTGTTGTAGACAGCTGTCCCAAGACTCCGGACCAGGCCTGTATTCCCAACCTTATATCTCCTCATTTAAACCTTTGTTATGCTTAAACTGTATACCTATTTTATAATTGTTTGGAATCCTATCATACTTAAAGTGATTAATTTGGAACAGACTGGTCTTGAAGGCCAGGAATTTATCGAGTGACTCCTAATGGAACTCAGTGGTTATGTGGAACAAATCTTTGGCCTTGGCTACTGCCTGGATGGCTAAAACATTGCACCCCGAGTTTCCTTTAAAAGCAGGGAAGGAGTCAGGCTGAGTTAAAACCTGTTGCCAATCTCCCTCTCTTTAAGGCCGGATGGGCTTGTTCAGTGCTCCACTAGTATGGCTGTATTTGCAGCCATATTTGCTCCTTTGGAGCTAAAAGATGTCATTATTACATATGGAAGATCTGACTAAATTTACTCAAGAAGCCCTTAACGATAGTTAAGCAGGAATAGTCTCATTAAATACTGAAATGCCTTTAATGAGAAGGGCTGTCATTCAAAACAGAATGGCTTTAGATATTCTTACTGCATCCCAAGGTGGTACATAGACAATCATTCAGACTGAATGCTGTGCTTTTATACGTCATGAATCTTCCAATGTGTCATCTCTGAAGAAGCAAGTGGATGCCTTATGCGATCCAACACCCAGTCTTGAGTTGTTTGGTTAGCTCCCTTCCGGTATCAGTTCCCTTTTCCAATCCAGATTGGAATTCCTATTTCTACTACTTCTTGGAATTCTTGTACTAGCATAATATTCAAACTAATTGTTATTTTCTTTACTCAGTGTTGTAAGAGTAGCATAGAAACTAGAGTAATGATTGCTCGACGGCTTGAGATGGTTGATCTGTCTTATAACCCTGGACAAATTTCCTTTTCTGCTAGAGACTATGACTAAGAATGCATTTCAGACTAATCCTTTCAAAAATGCTGTTATTATCGTTACTGTACTTGTTCTATAATCATATACAATGTAAATGCAAGGTGTCATAGAAAAGCGCATATGCAATGTTTGTGCAACAATCTAAATTAATTACATAACATATGAAATGCTTCCTCTGTTAATAAATATACTTCCATGCTTGTCCACTATTTCCCCCCAACGTGGACAACTAGGCAAATAAATGAAATAAAAGCCTAGCACCGAGGGACATGATGGACCCAGGGCAGGCAGCAACCACCCTGGCGCCGAGGGACAATATTTTGATCATCAATGCTTTCTATCGAAAGATTAGAGATCAAAAGGGGGAAATGACAAATAAAAATGGCAAGCAATAGGATATATTGGAGTATATGAGGAAGCCATTTGGTATAAACCTAATTCGGCCTGACTTTTTTTTTTTCCAAAAGGGCCTGACTGTGGCTATTGAGCACGCATTGCATATCTACTTAGACATTTCCTATGGCCAGAACAAAGGCCCTTGAGATAAAGGTGCAACTTTCCCCCACATTAGCATTTCCTTAGGGATAAGCATTTTTCCTTAGGCTAGGAACTGATTGCTGCACTCACCTCCCAGCTCACCTGTGACCACCCAGCTGGAGACAACAGACTGCCACCCGGCTGTGTTCACAGAGACAGAAGACCTACCTGCTATTTCCATCAATCGCTGTGCCGACAGGGCAGTCTTGTGACTGTTGTGGGAGGGACATTTCAATCATATGTGAAACACCCTCTTTGAGGGTATATAACCACCCTTATACCCCCACTTCTTTGGAGTGCTCTGTTCCTTTGTGGAAAGACTCTCCCGGGTTATAATCCTCAGATTTAAGCTCAGAATAAACTCACCCAAATTTTCATTTATAGATTGGTTATGGATTATTTTCGTCGACAGTTCTTGGCGTAGTCGCGGCAGGATTTCAGAGAAACCCACCGGAGGCCACCTGGAATCTACACTGAACCGGCATTCGGTACCAATGAGGGCCCATTGAGCCCCCCGGATCACTGCATTCTTCAGGTGACCTTGGTGAGTTCTCCTGAATCCCGGACCTCCTTATTTTAAGTCGATGGTCCAAGAGTTTATATGAGCTGGGTAAGGTCTTAAGACTAGAGGTTTTGAGGGGTACCGGTACAGTTCCTAGGTGGAGAAAAACCTAGAGAGAATTCCTAAGCCTCAGGGGCTTAGAGGAGCTTGGAGTGAGCTGGGTTGGTTGTCCTTTTAATTTGGCTTTGAATTTGAAAGAATTGTGTTTATAGAGTCTGAACAAACTGCTTGATAGAGAAATGAGAGACTGAATGTCTTCAGCTCCGAAGAAAAGGGACACTTGCTCCTCCCAGCCTTTACCAAAAGGCGCCCTTAGGTGACTAAGGACCTCAGCGGGAGTGTCAGAGGATCAATCCTCGCGACGTGCAGCGGTCCCATAGGGAACTCCACTCTCATTCACGGTAATTAATTACAGGCTTGTCCGGGGACGCGCACATAAGGGCTGGTCACCTGCGCTCCGAGCTCCCACGGCAGTATTAGGCGGCCGGAGGGAAAAACCGAGGCACGTAAGAGTGTTTATGACCTTTCTATGGGGAGTAACACTCACAAGCAGCACACTTCTGACCCACTACACTGTCCTTAGAAGTTGTTCAGACTTTATTAAAAAAAAAAAAAACAGACAAGCAAAAAGAAAATGGGAAAACCGTGCTTTTTAAAGCCGGCCAGCTCCCGGATGGATGACCTCCCAATGGAACTCCAGCTGGTTTGCTGTATGGAAACAATGCTTGCAAGTATCTAACAAAATGGGAAGGATTAACTAAGAATGACTTAAGTGGCCAAAGTGGGGAACGTTCGATATCTCAAAACTGTATTTGTGCGCACGAGTAGAAAGAGCCGGCTCTAAAACTAAAGCAAAAGAATGGGAAGCTTATTATGATTGGCATTTAGAGGCTTCAAAACGTAATAATGAGAAAGTGAATTCTTTACAGGAGACTAACCGTAAATTGGCAGAGACTGTAACTGAATTAAAAAAGGATAAGAATTCAGAAACTGTCCCACTCCGTTTATCCCTTCCATCTCCTCTGCAGCTGCCTTTGGAATCTCAGAGCTCATCTCCTTCTTTTCTAAAGAGCTCTATTCCTTCTATTAAAGTAAGCGCTTACAAAAAGTTTTTCTGAATAGAACTAACCCAAATGTCTTCATCTCTCTCAGAGTTACAATGGCCATTTTCGCCTCCTTTTTAGCTTTGCAACCGGGAAACAAATCTTTAAGGAGTAAAAAGCTCCACCCCTGGGAGCCCCAACTTTGGGTTTCTGGGCCTGATCACCCCAGCAACCCTAAGTGGGGTGCCCTCTCTTGACAGTTGACTCATTGAGTATTTTAGTCACCTACTGAGTCAGTTATAAGGGTAGGAGACCTGTGATTTATTCTGTGAACTGTCCTGCTGGGGTTGTGTGCCCAGCATGGGAACTGTTGTGTCACTCTTATCTTGATAACCCTCTGGAAGAGGCCATGAGGGCGAGGTCTGATCTCATCTCTTCTTTTCTTTGTCTGTTTTGCTCATCATCTCTTCTGTTGTCACCAAGTCGAGGTTAAGTTCAGGCTGGACCTGACCAGAAACTGGACCTTCTGTAAAATCGAAAACTTGGGTTTCTCTGTGCCTTTGTGATGCAGTTGGACAGGTAGATCAACCTGGAATGTAATTTGAGTTAAAACCCAGTTTCTGAGAAATCAAGAGTTTTGGCTTAAAGTAAGTGCTTACATAAATTCTAAATGTAGTAGAAATTAACCCAGTATCTTTCAAAGTTAACGTCTTGTGAATTAACCTTTGGTAAATGAAAGCTTGTTTAAGTTTGTTGGTTTGATTGAAAATAGTCTTGTTGTCAGAGTTGTCGGTATTTGCATAACGATGCAGGCAAGCAGCCTGGGTTTACTAGTCAAATAAGTTCATGTTGTCTGTTAGAAATTCGTTAGCAAAATAATAGCTTTAAATGAGGACCAGTTTTGTCTCACGTCTCATGAGGTTTTCATAGGTAATCTGAACATAAGTGTTGGAAACAAACGGTTTAAATAGATAAAAGTGGGTACAATAACTGTTTTATGGTCTGTATACTTGGAAAAAAAAAACACCTTTGAAATTCTTTTTGGTTTTGCCAAGTCAAGTTAAATGATAAAAATCTGAGTATCTGGGTAATTTTTGGATTGGATAGAACCAACGTTGCTAAACATCTAAGTTTATCTGCTTTTGGTTTTTATTGCAGAGATGCTAAAGTCTATGGGTTTTTAACTGTAAAGTGATGTGTTCCTAGAAATTATGAAGTGTTTAGAATGCTGATATAAAGGACAATTCATAATTGCTTACCTTTTGTCTGTTAATGGTTAAAAGTTCTAATTAACATATGTAATTAAAGCCATTGGAAATTAATAAGGAAAACAGCTCTGCATTCAAGGAAAGTTAAAATGTAAGTTTTCAGTAAAGAAGGTATAAAGAATGGAAATATTTTTGTTTGGTTGGTTAAGAAAGATAAATTTGTCCTAATGTACTAGAAGAGAAGAAAGAAAGCATGGGACAAATTCTGAAGGCAAAAAGAAAGTTGTAGAAGGTTTGTGAAGGAGAAATTCTGAAAGGAGTTTTATGCTTGGTCACATAGACTGAGATTAAAGTAAATCCAATTAAGCAAATGAGTTTTAATGTTAAAAAACAAATCTGCTAACAGATTAAGATCAAGAACCAGTTATACAGGACTGAATGAACTGAGGATGATTATAATTTTTTTTACAACTTTTGTTTGGAATATTGTTTTTGATGTGTTGTTTTGTTTTCTCAGATTTAAGGAAATCTTTTCTCTTATGCTAACCATGTCTTATAGCAATCAGTGAAATTATACCTTTGTGAGCAAAACTGAAACATTTGTCTTTTTCTCCCTACCTGATCCCTCCAGAATTTGGAAACTCTTTGTGAGTGAGTATGGCTATTTCTTGGCAATATAGTTATTTGCATAAGTTCAATAAGAATCTGTTCTCCTTTAACAGTACACATTTGTTATCTTACCAAAACTTTGACTGGAATGTCATGTTTGAGAGAAAGATACAGACTCAGATATGACAATACTGCCTTTGAGGAATAAGGTTGACTTTCTGGAAATAAAGCCACTTGGAAATATGGGCCTGGTACCTTGCTTTACAGAGAGAGATTCCAGCAATCTTACCTGGTAAGTAAGGAAGCTTGCTTATCTGGCAGGTGCAATGAACTTCAAATATTCTGGGGAATCTCAAGAAAGGAGAGAAGTCACCCAAATCTAAGGTATTGCAGGCAAGGCCTCATGGCACAAATCCTTGGCTTGGCTTTTCTGGCCTCAAGAAGTCTTTAAAGTTCAATCTGAGATTCCTCATGAAAAATTCCAGCAAAGCAGATTTAAGAACCTATATGATCAATTGCTATTCTTGCTGCACTTATGTAAATAATTGGGCCAAGTTTCTTGAAACTAAACTTATTTTGGCAAACCAATTAGTCTTAACTTGACTATCTTTGGTAAAAATGAGGGTGATTTTAGAGAGAAGAATTGTTTCAGTGAAAAATTATAATACGCATTTGTGGATATTAGATCCTAGTTCTGTTAATTGTCTTTGAGCCTTTTTCTACCTGTGAACTGAACTGCGTCCTGAATTCTACTGAAATATCTGGTTACAAACTTCCAAACTAATGTTTTCAATTTTTACCTCATTTTCATCTGGAATCATTGAGAATTGATCATGCTCTTTTTCCTGAAACCTTGCAAACTGAAGCTGAACAACTTGATAGAAACTTAAGAGAGATTCCTGTCTGTTGCTGTGTAAGCTGTAAGCCACTCAAAAAGATACCTGAATGCCCGATGACATCATCAGACATTTCAAGCTGCAAAAAGATGCTTTGACTCTGACATCTAGAAGTCTTCTTGACTGCCTGCCCCCTGGACGCAGGAACAAATTTATAATTTGCTCCAACCATTAACCTTGTTACCTTCCAACATCACAAGGGAGAGAAGACCACGACTGCATTCTATTGTTTAATTTGGTTTACAAATGAGTCTTACTTAAGTGTAGGTGAGGATGTTCCACTGTCCAGCCTCAAGAATGCCTGCTACTTTCTGTTAACTCTGCTAACCCAGTAAAAGATTTCCTTCTACAGGCTCAAGAAATTGCCACAGAACAAGAGAAACAGATGTGGCAGTCAAAAGGGGGAATTTTTGACACCCCCTCGCAGATGTGGTTCGGGCCCAATAAGAAACCCACTCCATGGGTCACAAGGCCACTTTCCCTTCCTAAGGGACCCTTTGAGGTATGACAATTGGACTTTGTCCAAATGCCACCATCTCAAGGATAAACATATCTTGTAATGATCTGTATGTTCTCACATTGTTTTGAGGCCTTTCCTAGCAGAAGAGCGATGGCTTTAGGTAAATTATTATCAAAAAGAATAAATTCCTGTTTGAGGAATTCCTCCCGAGTTACACAGTGACTGGGGAAACTCAAATCTATTTGTAACGTTTGGCCAATATTGCAGCATTTCTACTGTGCCTACCATCCTCAATCCTCAGTATTGGTAAAAGGAACTAATGGCACAACCAAAAGTTAATTGGCAAGCTTTCAGAAACATTTACTCTCTCACGGCCAAAAGCTCTTATGCTAGTGCTCTTTAATCTTAGATCTATACTTTTTGTAAACATCGGCTGTCTCCTTTTTAAATAATACAACAGCCTATGCAATTAAATGAAGAAATATATAAACCAGGTTTGCTTAAGGGATGTATTACATTGTTTTCATGGTCTTATTGTGGTGCTTAAAAGAAATGAAAGATTTGTAGCTGATTCTTTCACAGAGAAGTCCCAGAACTTTAGGATCATGGACTGTAACCTGAAGAATTTATTTATTGAAAGAGACATCAAATAAGACTCTTTGCAGCCCTGTTGAAAAGGACAATACCAGGAGGAGAAGAAGACGACATCTGTTGTAGACAGCTGTCCCAAGACTCCGGACCAGGCCTGTATTCCCAACCTTATATCTCCTCATTTAAACCTTTGTTATGCTTAAACTGTATACCTATTTTATAATTGTTTGGAATCCTATCATACTTAAAGTGATTAATTTGGAACAGACTGGTCTTGAAGGCCAGGAATTTATCGAGTGACTCCTAATGGAACTCAGTGGTTATGTGGAACAAATCTTTGGCCTTGGCTACTGCCTGGATGGCTAAAACATTGCACCCCGAGTTTCCTTTAAAAGCAGGGAAGGAGTCAGGCTGAGTTAAAACCTGTTGCCAATCTCCCTCTCTTTAAGGCCGGATGGGCTTGTTCAGTGCTCCACTAGTATGGCTGTATTTGCAGCCATATTTGCTCCTTTGGAGCTAAAAGATGTCATTATTACATATGGAAGATCTGACTAAATTTACTCAAGAAGCCCTTAACGATAGTTAAGCAGGAATAGTCTCATTAAATACTGAAATGCCTTTAATGAGAAGGGCTGTCATTCAAAACAGAATGGCTTTAGATATTCTTACTGCATCCCAAGGTGGTACATAGACAATCATTCAGACTGAATGCTGTGCTTTTATACGTCATGAATCTTCCAATGTGTCATCTCTGAAGAAGCAAGTGGATGCCTTATGCGATCCAACACCCAGTCTTGAGTTGTTTGGTTAGCTCCCTTCCGGTATCAGTTCCCTTTTCCAATCCAGATTGGAATTCCTATTTCTACTACTTCTTGGAATTCTTGTACTAGCATAATATTCAAACTAATTGTTATTTTCTTTACTCAGTGTTGTAAGAGTAGCATAGAAACTAGAGTAATGATTGCTCGACGGCTTGAGATGGTTGATCTGTCTTATAACCCTGGACAAATTTCCTTTTCTGCTAGAGACTATGACTAAGAATGCATTTCAGACTAATCCTTTCAAAAATGCTGTTATTATCGTTACTGTACTTGTTCTATAATCATATACAATGTAAATGCAAGGTGTCATAGAAAAGCGCATATGCAATGTTTGTGCAACAATCTAAATTAATTACATAACATATGAAATGCTTCCTCTGTTAATAAATATACTTCCATGCTTGTCCACTATTTCCCCCCAACGTGGACAACTAGGCAAATAAATGAAATAAAAGCCTAGCACCGAGGGACATGATGGACCCAGGGCAGGCAGCAACCACCCTGGCGCCGAGGGACAATATTTTGATCATCAATGCTTTCTATCGAAAGATTAGAGATCAAAAGGGGGAAATGACAAATAAAAATGGCAAGCAATAGGATATATTGGAGTATATGAGGAAGCCATTTGGTATAAACCTAATTCGGCCTGACTTTTTTTTTTTCCAAAAGGGCCTGACTGTGGCTATTGAGCACGCATTGCATATCTACTTAGACATTTCCTATGGCCAGAACAAAGGCCCTTGAGATAAAGGTGCAACTTTCCCCCACATTAGCATTTCCTTAGGGATAAGCATTTTTCCTTAGGCTAGGAACTGATTGCTGCACTCACCTCCCAGCTCACCTGTGACCACCCAGCTGGAGACAACAGACTGCCACCCGGCTGTGTTCACAGAGACAGAAGACCTACCTGCTATTTCCATCAATCGCTGTGCCGACAGGGCAGTCTTGTGACTGTTGTGGGAGGGACATTTCAATCATATGTGAAACACCCTCTTTGAGGGTATATAACCACCCTTATACCCCCACTTCTTTGGAGTGCTCTGTTCCTTTGTGGAAAGACTCTCCCGGGTTATAATCCTCAGATTTAAGCTCAGAATAAACTCACCCAAATTTTCATTTATAGATTGGTTATGGATTATTTTCGTCGACAGTTCTTGGCGTAGTCGCGGCAGGATTTCAGAGAAACCCACCGGAGGCCACCTGGAATCTACACTGAACCGGCATTCGGTACCAATGAGGGCCCATTGAGCCCCCCGGATCACTGCATTCTTCAGGTGACCTTGGTGAGTTCTCCTGAATCCCGGACCTCCTTATTTTAAGTCGATGGTCCAAGAGTTTATATGAGCTGGGTAAGGTCTTAAGACTAGAGGTTTTGAGGGGTACCGGTACAGTTCCTAGGTGGAGAAAAACCTAGAGAGAATTCCTAAGCCTCAGGGGCTTAGAGGAGCTTGGAGTGAGCTGGGTTGGTTGTCCTTTTAATTTGGCTTTGAATTTGAAAGAATTGTGTTTATAGAGTCTGAACAAACTGCTTGATAGAGAAATGAGAGACTGAATGTCTTCAGCTCCGAAGAAAAGGGACACTTGCTCCTCCCAGCCTTTACCAAAAGGCGCCCTTAGGTGACTAAGGACCTCAGCGGGAGTGTCAGAGGATCAATCCTCGCGACGTGCAGCGGTCCCATAGGGAACTCCACTCTCATTCACGGTAATTAATTACAGGCTTGTCCGGGGACGCGCACATAAGGGCTGGTCACCTGCGCTCCGAGCTCCCACGGCAGTATTAGGCGGCCGGAGGGAAAAACCGAGGCACGTAAGAGTGTTTATGACCTTTCTATGGGGAGTAACACTCACAAGCAGCACACTTCTGACCCACTACACTGTCCTTAGAAGTTGTTCAGACTTTATTAAAAAAAAAAAAAACAGACAAGCAAAAAGAAAATGGGAAAACCGTGCTTTTTAAAGCCGGCCAGCTCCCGGATGGATGACCTCCCAATGGAACTCCAGCTGGTTTGCTGTATGGAAACAATGCTTGCAAGTATCTAACAAAATGGGAAGGATTAACTAAGAATGACTTAAGTGGCCAAAGTGGGGAACGTTCGATATCTCAAAACTGTATTTGTGCGCACGAGTAGAAAGAGCCGGCTCTAAAACTAAAGCAAAAGAATGGGAAGCTTATTATGATTGGCATTTAGAGGCTTCAAAACGTAATAATGAGAAAGTGAATTCTTTACAGGAGACTAACCGTAAATTGGCAGAGACTGTAACTGAATTAAAAAAGGATAAGAATTCAGAAACTGTCCCACTCCGTTTATCCCTTCCATCTCCTCTGCAGCTGCCTTTGGAATCTCAGAGCTCATCTCCTTCTTTTCTAAAGAGCTCTATTCCTTCTATTAAAGTAAGCGCTTACAAAAAGTTTTTCTGAATAGAACTAACCCAAATGTCTTCATCTCTCTCAGAGTTACAATGGCCATTTTCGCCTCCTTTTTAGCTTTGCAACCGGGAAACAAATCTTTAAGGAGTAAAAAGCTCCACCCCTGGGAGCCCCAACTTTGGGTTTCTGGGCCTGATCACCCCAGCAACCCTAAGTGGGGTGCCCTCTCTTGACAGTTGACTCATTGAGTATTTTAGTCACCTACTGAGTCAGTTATAAGGGTAGGAGACCTGTGATTTATTCTGTGAACTGTCCTGCTGGGGTTGTGTGCCCAGCATGGGAACTGTTGTGTCACTCTTATCTTGATAACCCTCTGGAAGAGGCCATGAGGGCGAGGTCTGATCTCATCTCTTCTTTTCTTTGTCTGTTTTGCTCATCATCTCTTCTGTTGTCACCAAGTCGAGGTTAAGTTCAGGCTGGACCTGACCAGAAACTGGACCTTCTGTAAAATCGAAAACTTGGGTTTCTCTGTGCCTTTGTGATGCAGTTGGACAGGTAGATCAACCTGGAATGTAATTTGAGTTAAAACCCAGTTTCTGAGAAATCAAGAGTTTTGGCTTAAAGTAAGTGCTTACATAAATTCTAAATGTAGTAGAAATTAACCCAGTATCTTTCAAAGTTAACGTCTTGTGAATTAACCTTTGGTAAATGAAAGCTTGTTTAAGTTTGTTGGTTTGATTGAAAATAGTCTTGTTGTCAGAGTTGTCGGTATTTGCATAACGATGCAGGCAAGCAGCCTGGGTTTACTAGTCAAATAAGTTCATGTTGTCTGTTAGAAATTCGTTAGCAAAATAATAGCTTTAAATGAGGACCAGTTTTGTCTCACGTCTCATGAGGTTTTCATAGGTAATCTGAACATAAGTGTTGGAAACAAACGGTTTAAATAGATAAAAGTGGGTACAATAACTGTTTTATGGTCTGTATACTTGGAAAAAAAAAACACCTTTGAAATTCTTTTTGGTTTTGCCAAGTCAAGTTAAATGATAAAAATCTGAGTATCTGGGTAATTTTTGGATTGGATAGAACCAACGTTGCTAAACATCTAAGTTTATCTGCTTTTGGTTTTTATTGCAGAGATGCTAAAGTCTATGGGTTTTTAACTGTAAAGTGATGTGTTCCTAGAAATTATGAAGTGTTTAGAATGCTGATATAAAGGACAATTCATAATTGCTTACCTTTTGTCTGTTAATGGTTAAAAGTTCTAATTAACATATGTAATTAAAGCCATTGGAAATTAATAAGGAAAACAGCTCTGCATTCAAGGAAAGTTAAAATGTAAGTTTTCAGTAAAGAAGGTATAAAGAATGGAAATATTTTTGTTTGGTTGGTTAAGAAAGATAAATTTGTCCTAATGTACTAGAAGAGAAGAAAGAAAGCATGGGACAAATTCTGAAGGCAAAAAGAAAGTTGTAGAAGGTTTGTGAAGGAGAAATTCTGAAAGGAGTTTTATGCTTGGTCACATAGACTGAGATTAAAGTAAATCCAATTAAGCAAATGAGTTTTAATGTTAAAAAACAAATCTGCTAACAGATTAAGATCAAGAACCAGTTATACAGGACTGAATGAACTGAGGATGATTATAATTTTTTTTACAACTTTTGTTTGGAATATTGTTTTTGATGTGTTGTTTTGTTTTCTCAGATTTAAGGAAATCTTTTCTCTTATGCTAACCATGTCTTATAGCAATCAGTGAAATTATACCTTTGTGAGCAAAACTGAAACATTTGTCTTTTTCTCCCTACCTGATCCCTCCAGAATTTGGAAACTCTTTGTGAGTGAGTATGGCTATTTCTTGGCAATATAGTTATTTGCATAAGTTCAATAAGAATCTGTTCTCCTTTAACAGTACACATTTGTTATCTTACCAAAACTTTGACTGGAATGTCATGTTTGAGAGAAAGATACAGACTCAGATATGACAATACTGCCTTTGAGGAATAAGGTTGACTTTCTGGAAATAAAGCCACTTGGAAATATGGGCCTGGTACCTTGCTTTACAGAGAGAGATTCCAGCAATCTTACCTGGTAAGTAAGGAAGCTTGCTTATCTGGCAGGTGCAATGAACTTCAAATATTCTGGGGAATCTCAAGAAAGGAGAGAAGTCACCCAAATCTAAGGTATTGCAGGCAAGGCCTCATGGCACAAATCCTTGGCTTGGCTTTTCTGGCCTCAAGAAGTCTTTAAAGTTCAATCTGAGATTCCTCATGAAAAATTCCAGCAAAGCAGATTTAAGAACCTATATGATCAATTGCTATTCTTGCTGCACTTATGTAAATAATTGGGCCAAGTTTCTTGAAACTAAACTTATTTTGGCAAACCAATTAGTCTTAACTTGACTATCTTTGGTAAAAATGAGGGTGATTTTAGAGAGAAGAATTGTTTCAGTGAAAAATTATAATACGCATTTGTGGATATTAGATCCTAGTTCTGTTAATTGTCTTTGAGCCTTTTTCTACCTGTGAACTGAACTGCATCCTGAATTCTACTGAAATATCTGGTTACAAACTTCCAAACTAATGTTTTCAATTTTTACCTCATTTTCATCTGGAATCATTGAGAATTGATCATGCTCTTTTTCCTGAAACCTTGCAAACTGAAGCTGAACAACTTGATAGAAACTTAAGAGAGATTCCTGTCTGTTGCTGTGTAAGCTGTAAGCCACTCAAAAAGATACCTGAATGCCCGATGACATCATCAGACATTTCAAGCTGCAAAAAGATGCTTTGACTCTGACATCTAGAAGTCTTCTTGACTGCCTGCCCCCTGGACGCAGGAACAAATTTATAATTTGCTCCAACCATTAACCTTGTTACCTTCCAACATCACAAGGGAGAGAAGACCACGACTGCATTCTATTGTTTAATTTGGTTTACAAATGAGTCTTACTTAAGTGTAGGTGAGGATGTTCCACTGTCCAGCCTCAAGAATGCCTGCTACTTTCTGTTAACTCTGCTAACCCAGTAAAAGATTTCCTTCTACAGGCTCAAGAAATTGCCACAGAACAAGAGAAACAGATGTGGCAGTCAAAAGGGGGAATTTTTGACACCCCCTCGCAGATGTGGTTCGGGCCCAATAAGAAACCCACTCCATGGGTCACAAGGCCACTTTCCCTTCCTAAGGGACCCTTTGAGGTATGACAATTGGACTTTGTCCAAATGCCACCATCTCAAGGATAAACATATCTTGTAATGATCTGTATGTTCTCACATTGTTTTGAGGCCTTTCCTAGCAGAAGAGCGATGGCTTTAGGTAAATTATTATCAAAAAGAATAAATTCCTGTTTGAGGAATTCCTCCCGAGTTACACAGTGACTGGGGAAACTCAAATCTATTTGTAACGTTTGGCCAATATTGCAGCATTTCTACTGTGCCTACCATCCTCAATCCTCAGTATTGGTAAAAGGAACTAATGGCACAACCAAAAGTTAATTGGCAAGCTTTCAGAAACATTTACTCTCTCACGGCCAAAAGCTCTTATGCTAGTGCTCTTTAATCTTAGATCTATACTTTTTGTAAACATCGGCTGTCTCCTTTTTAAATAATACAACAGCCTATGCAATTAAATGAAGAAATATATAAACCAGGTTTGCTTAAGGGATGTATTACATTGTTTTCATGGTCTTATTGTGGTGCTTAAAAGAAATGAAAGATTTGTAGCTGATTCTTTCACAGAGAAGTCCCAGAACTTTAGGATCATGGACTGTAACCTGAAGAATTTATTTATTGAAAGAGACATCAAATAAGACTCTTTGCAGCCCTGTTGAAAAGGACAATACCAGGAGGAGAAGAAGACGACATCTGTTGTAGACAGCTGTCCCAAGACTCCGGACCAGGCCTGTATTCCCAACCTTATATCTCCTCATTTAAACCTTTGTTATGCTTAAACTGTATACCTATTTTATAATTGTTTGGAATCCTATCATACTTAAAGTGATTAATTTGGAACAGACTGGTCTTGAAGGCCAGGAATTTATCGAGTGACTCCTAATGGAACTCAGTGGTTATGTGGAACAAATCTTTGGCCTTGGCTACTGCCTGGATGGCTAAAACATTGCACCCCGAGTTTCCTTTAAAAGCAGGGAAGGAGTCAGGCTGAGTTAAAACCTGTTGCCAATCTCCCTCTCTTTAAGGCCGGATGGGCTTGTTCAGTGCTCCACTAGTATGGCTGTATTTGCAGCCATATTTGCTCCTTTGGAGCTAAAAGATGTCATTATTACATATGGAAGATCTGACTAAATTTACTCAAGAAGCCCTTAACGATAGTTAAGCAGGAATAGTCTCATTAAATACTGAAATGCCTTTAATGAGAAGGGCTGTCATTCAAAACAGAATGGCTTTAGATATTCTTACTGCATCCCAAGGTGGTACATAGACAATCATTCAGACTGAATGCTGTGCTTTTATACGTCATGAATCTTCCAATGTGTCATCTCTGAAGAAGCAAGTGGATGCCTTATGCGATCCAACACCCAGTCTTGAGTTGTTTGGTTAGCTCCCTTCCGGTATCAGTTCCCTTTTCCAATCCAGATTGGAATTCCTATTTCTACTACTTCTTGGAATTCTTGTACTAGCATAATATTCAAACTAATTGTTATTTTCTTTACTCAGTGTTGTAAGAGTAGCATAGAAACTAGAGTAATGATTGCTCGACGGCTTGAGATGGTTGATCTGTCTTATAACCCTGGACAAATTTCCTTTTCTGCTAGAGACTATGACTAAGAATGCATTTCAGACTAATCCTTTCAAAAATGCTGTTATTATCGTTACTGTACTTGTTCTATAATCATATACAATGTAAATGCAAGGTGTCATAGAAAAGCGCATATGCAATGTTTGTGCAACAATCTAAATTAATTACATAACATATGAAATGCTTCCTCTGTTAATAAATATACTTCCATGCTTGTCCACTATTTCCCCCCAACGTGGACAACTAGGCAAATAAATGAAATAAAAGCCTAGCACCGAGGGACATGATGGACCCAGGGCAGGCAGCAACCACCCTGGCGCCGAGGGACAATATTTTGATCATCAATGCTTTCTATCGAAAGATTAGAGATCAAAAGGGGGAAATGACAAATAAAAATGGCAAGCAATAGGATATATTGGAGTATATGAGGAAGCCATTTGGTATAAACCTAATTCGGCCTGACTTTTTTTTTTTCCAAAAGGGCCTGACTGTGGCTATTGAGCACGCATTGCATATCTACTTAGACATTTCCTATGGCCAGAACAAAGGCCCTTGAGATAAAGGTGCAACTTTCCCCCACATTAGCATTTCCTTAGGGATAAGCATTTTTCCTTAGGCTAGGAACTGATTGCTGCACTCACCTCCCAGCTCACCTGTGACCACCCAGCTGGAGACAACAGACTGCCACCCGGCTGTGTTCACAGAGACAGAAGACCTACCTGCTATTTCCATCAATCGCTGTGCCGACAGGGCAGTCTTGTGACTGTTGTGGGAGGGACATTTCAATCATATGTGAAACACCCTCTTTGAGGGTATATAACCACCCTTATACCCCCACTTCTTTGGAGTGCTCTGTTCCTTTGTGGAAAGACTCTCCCGGGTTATAATCCTCAGATTTAAGCTCAGAATAAACTCACCCAAATTTTCATTTATAGATTGGTTATGGATTATTTTCGTCGACACCACCTATGCTGGTGGAGGGCTGTGATGCTGAGGCGACACTCTGCCCCCGAGCCTGGAGGAGTCACAGCACAGGAGGAGCACAACTCGAAAAGCAAATGAAAGCCCAGCAGCGAAGAGCTCCACTGACCACCCACTGCACGTGTTTGTCAAGTAACTTAAACTCCCCAAGCCTCAGTTTCCTCACCTGTAAATTGGAGGTGAGAGCAGGACATACCACTCAGGGACGCCATGATTCACGTAAACTCTTCCAAGAGTGTCCACACTAGAGTACACACCTAGGAAACTGGGCCCTTCAAGGGTTCAGAGTGGAGAGACAGTGTATTTCCAGCATCCACAGTCACATGGCTGGTGAGAGAAGTCAGAAAGCCTTCATGGATGCCTGAGCCTTCAGGTGAGTCATTTCCTGGCTCTGGGACTCAGTCTCCTCATGTTTTCGGTGAGGAAGTTGGACTCGAGTTGATCCCACCCAGCTCTTGCTTCCTGTTTGATTTGGGCCAAGAAAAATGAGCCAGATTTGGACTTGCAGAGATAAAGGAAGTAAGGACGTCCCCAGTGGGGACTGGAAGAGAGTGTTCTTTAATGAGGAAAATCACCTTTTCTGAGCACTATCCATAGAACTTCTAATTCAGCAATTGCTTCCAGGGGACCTACTGTGTTCAAAATACTTAACAGCCAGGCTTGGCGTCACACTGACCTACAGGAGTGGATGCTGGCCAAGGGGCTTGGGCAGGGTCCAGAGGCCCCTCTGGGCCAGCATTACCTAAGAGTGGATTTTGGAGAAGTTCTGGGGAGGAGCAGGTATAGGTTGGACGATAAGCAGGGGTGGTCCTTTGGCAGCTCAGGGCAACAGTTGCCAATCAACATGGAGGAATTCCAACGGCCCCTCCTATGGGTCAGAGTTGAAGAAGATCCAGCCCCTGTCCTCAAGGGACTCTGAAGGAAGTAATGCTCCCATGAGCTGGTAAGTTCAGCAGTGGGAATTGTGACCAGGCCCAGTGGAGCCAGCCAGCCCTCAGGAGACAGGGGTCAGCTCTCTCGAAGCTGTCAAGGAAGCGGGATCTGACACGTTCTTCACCTCCAGGTCCACTCCTGACCTAAACACAGTCACTGCTATGATCTGGGGGAAAGGGACAGAAATTTCCCTCTGTGTGGAGCCAAGTGGCAGACTGAGGGTGAGGTCTAGCCTCACAAACACAAATGCAGGATGGCAAATGAAGGCAAGGCCAAGGGTGTGAGCCCGCATGTCTGGGGGGGGGAACGTTCCATGTCAGTATACCCTGTCTCAGTCTGTTTGGGCTCCTGCAACAAAATGTCATAAAGTGGGCAGCTGATCAACAACAGAAATTTATTTCTTACGGTTCTAGAAGCTGGAAGTCAGAGATCGGAGTGCCAGCATGGTCAGGTTCTGACAAGGTCCCACTTCCAGGCTGCAAACTACAGACTTCTCATTGCACTCTCATGTGGTGGAGAGAGAGCAGAGAGAGAAACAAGCTTTCTCCTATCTCTTCTTATAAGGGTACTAATCCCATTCATGAGGGCTCCACTCTCATGACCTAAGTACCTGATTACCTCCGAAAGGCCCCACCTTTAACACCACCACATTGGGGGCTGGGATTTCAGCATATGAATTTTGGGGAGACACAAACACTCAATCAATAGCATACCCCTACCTCTATTAACAGCAATATCAGAAGAGACATTGGCCATAGACAACCAGGACAACAGACCAGCTGAAAATGGGCCCTTACATCCGATGGTGACAACATATCTACTGCGGGCCTGATGCTGTGTCAATGCATTATCCTGCTGGGCTAGCTCGTTTGATCTTCAGAATAACTCTGTGAGGAAGGTACTTGATCATCCTCCAGTTAGAGAGGAGAACTGGGGCCTTAGGGGATTGCGTGCCTCTCCCACGTTCACAAAGCAAGTTAGTAGCCAAGCTAGGCCTTGCACTAAGGCCCGACTGGCCTGAGCCTGGTTCTTCATTTGTTTATTGAAGTATGATTAACATACAGTATATTAGTTTCAGGCGAACTCATAGTGATTGAACACTTGTATACATTGAGAAATGATCATTACAGTAAGGCTGGTTACCGTCTCTCACCTCTCAAAGTTAGTGCAATATTATTGACTATAGTCCGCAAGCTGTACATTACATCTCCATGACTTATTTAATTTATAACTCCAAGTTTGTAACTCTTAATCCCCTTTACTCATTTCACCTCCCCCTCAGGCTCCCCCCCACCTCCCCCTCCACCCACCCGCCCAGCGACCATCGACCTGCTGTCTGTGTCCATGAGTCTGGCTTTGTTTTGTTTTGCTTGTTTGTCTAGCTCTTAACCACTGTGCTGAGCCAGCTCCGAAAACTTGAAAGGTTACCATGTAAGGCTGCCGTTAGCTGAGAACACATCGCCCGTGTGCCGGCTGACAAGTCCTCAGTCCTGGAGGCACCGTGAACACTTGGCCACTTTGAGATTTGTCTAGACCCTAAAATCAGACAAATGGAAACACCGCTTCTGCTCATGGAAGACGTCATTAGTCTTCCCAATAGGTAACATTACTGAGAGTTTTTCCCACTTTATTGTAGCTCTTGCCTTTCCCCCTTTTCAATCAGTAGGTCCTTTCCTGTCAACTTCCTGAGGGAAAGAATGGTCAGGGGAAGGAGACAGAGCAAGGCTGTGGGGCGGCATCCATGTCCCTTTGGGGCCTTACCATTTTCCCCTCTTGCCATATAGCATTTCTTTACCTGAGAGCTCTCTACCAGTGAAGGCCTGGAGTGCTGGGGAAATGACAACTTCTCACCCAGAAGCTACGGGAGCTGGTGGGCACATGCCCCCTGCCCGTCCTCAGGTGGGATCACTCAGGTCGTCTCCTGCACTCGCTCCAACACTCCCCAGCAGGAGGAAACCCCACTTGTCCACAGTGGTTCCTGGCTTGTGGACTTCCCCATCTTGCTTCTCCACTTCTCCATGGTGCTTCCTACAATCACCTCCCAATTGAGCTACTTGCACTTAAATCTTGGTCTCAGATTCTGGGCCTAGAGGAAGACAGCCCAAGGCAGGAGCCAATTCTTCATTTTTGAATCTTAAAGTTTAGGCCCCATGGAAGTCAAGGCATAGAATATTAGGCTCAGAAAAGGCAGGTTTTTTACCCCCAGAACTTAGAAAATATCCTTTTATTTTGAAGAAAGAAAACACCAGGAGCTTGGGGAGGCTGAGAAAGTGACGCCCAGCTCCGTCACCACCTCCCCACCCCTTGCTCTGATCCAACTAGAGGGAAAAATAGAAACTCCAGAGATGTGGGCGTTCACGAGAGCAAGGGCTCCCTCCTCTGATTAGGAGCAGGGAGGCCCAGGATGCTAGAAAGGAAACACATGTGCCAGGGAGGTCCAGACCGACACACCAAGCAGCCTCAGAGAGCACGCAGGAACACAGCTCTTCCATGACCCAGGGCCCAGAGCAGAGCGTCTGCTGCCCACCATGGGAGAAGGGCAACCAGGTGGCAGGGACTTGGCACAAGACATCTGATACCCTGAGACTGAGGCTCAGACAGGGCACACATGTCATATACACTGAATAGGACACCCTACACACCTGCCTGTCTGTCTCACACCCTCTTGGCCACACCCCTGGTTTCACTGCGGCTGCAAGTGCAGCTTTGACAAACTTCAGGCTGACACTGTCTTGGACCAAGTGCACACGGTACTTCTGTAACTTTCTTTGCTGGGGCTTCTCCAACACTTCCAGCAGGGGGAGGAGGGGGCAGGAAGGAGCCCAGCTCAGCCATGGGAACATGGAACTCCTAGAAGTTTAAAGGAGTTTACCCCCGCCCTTGAGACAAGCCTCAACCAAGGTGGAAAGCAAGCGATGGAGAAATAGTCAGTGCTCAGATGGACAAGTCTGAGATGCTGTCCTCGTATTCCTCAAAGCGTCCTGGTGAGACTGAGTGCCACTACCCACAGTGTGACCGCTCGGTAACACACCATGCTCTGATCATTCCCTGGGTTACTCACTGTGTTGGCTCCCAAATAAACCACCTGCATACAAGTCCTTATCGCAGGTCCACTCCCAGGGGGACTCGGGCTAGGACATATGCTCAGAGAGGCCGAGAGGACAATGACCACACTGAGGGCCTGACCCTTGACACTATGGAAGCCCCTCAGAGCTAGATTAACCCCTGAACGTGCAAAACCCCAACTGATTAGAATTTCCATCCCTGCCAAGAATGGGGATTCACAAACGAAATTAAGTTTAGTTGTAGAAAGAACAGACAGAGTTGCATTTATTGTACACAGGAAAAAAATGATCTGCAGCCCAGAGACGAAATGAGAGGCCAAGGCGCTCCTGTTCATCTGTCCATGCAGGGCCCGGGGGACAGCCAGCCTGCAGTGCAGCCTGGACTGGCCCTAGCTCTTCATCCACAATTGACCGTGATGAGCTGGACAGCCTGTGTCTGCACATGTTCAGTCAAGAGGGCGTTTGAGGACGTTCTCCAGGTAAATCTGGACGGAAGAGATTTTGGAGAAGCAGGCATGTCACAGGGCATCACTGCTTCCACAGCGTGAAAGCTGACCTGGTTTTTCATTTCTCTTTACTTATGTCCAGAGCCCACACTGGAGCCAGTGTCCAGAAGTCTCCCCTTCCACAGACAAGGGGTTCCAGGGCCTGGGTTTTCCATCTGGCTCTGTCACTAGTTGAAACAGGATCTGTAGACTAATGGGGGCTCTGATGGTTTCCAGGCTCTATCAGTAATGGGGTGGCCTGGCTGTCCTGCATTTCCATGTGAAAAATGGAGGAGATACAGGAAGAAATGACGAATGACAAGTGACTCCTATTATGCATAGCCAAATCTCTAGGTGATTAAACCAAAAATGGGAGGAAAATGTTCTTAAAGATGTTATTAACAGACCAACATTTTGAGTTTCCCAACTTCTGTTGCATTTTTCCTTAATCCTGGAGACAACGGACAGGTCGTGGCAGACGCTGAGGCTGGCCTCCCAACAGCTGTTTCACCTTTCTGTCTTTTCTTACAGGATATTTTTGACTTGTTTAGGTGTTGAGCTACAACTCTGTTTAAGAAAGGGGTAAAGTGACTCTGCAGCTCCAGAGGGCTCATTCTGATTGGTCCCAGCCGATCATCATTATTTCATTCACCTCTGCAGGGATTGGCCAGAACTAGGTCATATGCCCACTCTTAAACAAATAAATGATGTAGAAGCACGTGGCCCAGCTCTTATAAATAAGTTGTGAGAGTTCTGCTAGGTTGCTTCTAAGGAAAATGTTCTTTTCTGATACAAAGAAGTACATTTAAAAATCCCTCTTTGCAGCTGAAAAGTATTGTGCCTATGTGTGACGCCTGTAACGGTAGCAGCCATCTTGTGTCCATGAGGGGGAAAACCTATGGAATAAGCCAGTATGCTCTGCATGGCATAACAGAAAGATGAAGGAGCCTGTTTCCTTGAAGTCATTGCAAAGCCACTGAATTAACTCTGTCACTGCCGTGTTTTTGACTTGTTAAGATAAGAAGTCTTGTATTGTTTAAAGTATTTTTAGTTGACGTTTCAGTCTCATCTGTGATCAAATAAATTTGAAAAATGGTGGTTTAAATAGAATTGAACAAGTTACGACTACTGGCGTTTCAGAACCTAAGTGTTAAACACAAATGTTCACCATGAATTTTCAAGGAGGAAATCTTGCACATATGTCTGGGATGGAACTGGATCACTGGGGTTTCCAGGCCAGTGGAAATTACTCTATTGATTTCCCAGAACATTTTAATTTCACAGTAACAATTTAAAAAGGAAAGCCTAGAGGCCAGCCAAGTGGCGCAGCAGTTAAGTGCACACGTTCTGCTTTGGCAGCCTGGGGTTTGCAGGTTTGGATCCCAGGTGCGGACATGGCACCTCTTGACACACCATGCAGTGGCAGGCATCCCACAAATAAAGTAGAGGAAGATGGGCACGGATGTTAGCTCAGGGCCACTCTTCCTCAGCAAAAAGAGGAGGATTGGTGGTAGATGTTAGCTCAGGGCTAATCTTCCTCAGCAAAAAGAGGAGGATTGGTGGTAGATGTTAGCTCAGGGCTAATCTTCCTCAAAAAAAAAAAAAATAAATAAATAAATAAAAATAAAATAAAAAGTCAAACCTACAGCATAACTTAAACAGAAATTCTAAATTTTCATGGAAATTTTTCTATAGTGGAATAATTATAACAAATTGTAATATTTATTTTAAAACTTTAAAAGTTTAATTCACTTTTTTAATGTGAAAAACAATATTATAGTATAAAAACACTGAATCACTAAAAAACGTTAATTTAAAATAATTGTCAAGCCTGTGGCTAAACCATTCATTTGAGTTGCTCTTGCTGCACGTCCTCAGCCAAGAGCCAGGATCATTACGGTTGTTGTCAACAAAACCTTGAATCAAGCCTTGTTGCAGGAGAAGCTGAGCGTGAAGCAGTAGGTGATGTTTAGACCACTGGTTTTGGCTCTGCTATTTCTGTGTGGGCGGCCTTAATGTCTCCGAGCCTAGGCCCCCATTTGTAAAATGAGAGTCTCATTAGTACCCACCCCGTACAGCTGCAGAGGACAGAAACCGAGAGAATGCACAGAAAGATGCAAAGTGCTCAGCATGCCAGGCACAAGACTGATACCAGATGGAGTGGGACCCGGGTCCCGAGTCAGACCCGGCCCTTAGTGTGAGTTCTTGACCTAGAGCAGGAAAGAATTCAAGAGCGGGTCAGGAGACAATAGGCAAGTTTATTGAGAGACAAAAGCCAGGCAGATCAGAGAAAAAGTAAACTAATCTACCTCAGGAAGGTGAGCAGGCCAGACTGATGGGGCGGAAACTGACCAGCCAGCCCTGGGTGAGGTCGGGGGTACTCCTTATAGTGGTTGAAGTGGGGAGTGAGGTTGGCAGCTGGGGATGGTCAGTCTCTGGGCAAGGTAGTCACTTCCTGGAGGTCAGGCACTGGGCTCGTGCTCAGGTCACCGGTTGGCCACCTGGAGTCAGGCATCTGTTTGTGTGGTTCAGGTGCCCACCTCATGCATTCTCATAATAGAGGAGGATGTGGTCCCTCTTGTTGGTTCGGGAAATGGCTCAGAGGAAGCTGAATCCACCTAGAGGAACTGTTTCCCCTCCTGTATCACAGGGAGAATGCAATCATGGTAAATGTCATGGCTTTCAACCATCTCTCAGCCCTCCTCGTGGGGTCTCCCTCTGCACCCCGAATAAACTTGCTTCCTCCCTTCCTTGAACCCGCAGCACCCTTTGCAAACTGCATACTCAATTACCTCTAATGTGTCTCTGATGGTCTCTAGCTTTTTCCTGTGTTGAAGTTTCATCTCTAATAACATTAGAATCCCCCTGGGGCAAGGCCCACTGCTCCCCCACCCATACCATCCCCCAGCCCCTTACTCCATGCCCGGTGTACGTCTGCTGGAATCAGTTCGCCTCGGCCCCTTCTCAGGTGGACAGGGCACTTGGGAGAGGTGTCACGTGAAGGGATTTGTTCCTCCTGAATGCCAGTTACTGGGTCCATATGGATTCTACTAGAAATTATTTCCAGTGTGCACTTCAGCAGATTACAGAATGAATAGTAGAGTTTTAAAAAAAGCTTTCCTGCAATTCAACATCACAGATGACAGCCTTTCCTCTTCCTCTCATCACAGCTCATAGTTCTGGCTATGTGGCTGCAGCTGCTGCGAGAAGGTCTCCAAAGGCTTTCCTAAAGAACCATGAGCCCTGAGTTCAAGGGGATTAATAGCTAAATTGTCAAGAAGTGCTGTGTGTTAGGCCCCACGCCGAGGCTGCTAGAGTGGCTGTCCATCTTTTCAGAGTTCTGGACTCAAGAAGGAAGGTAGAAGAATACTTTCACCTTCTGTGGTGGACATCCACTGGTTTTGGTCATCCAGCCTGGTTACAGCTCTTCAGTTTTCTTTTGGGGAGCCACCTCTCCCCATAAGAACGGGATCTCCTCCCCTCATATGTCCCTGGATAAACACGTAGACCCAGCTAAGCCAAGTAGCACCGAGTGTAAGCAGATGCAGGGCCTCAGTGCCAAGAAGCATGCCCGGTCCTGACGCTGAGATGGCAGAGGCTCCCATGCAGAGGGAAGCTGCCCGCGAAGGAAACACAGGTGAGGTAGAGCCAAGAGCAGCCCTGAGCCCCTGGAGTTTCTGCTTATATGTGCAATCAAATTTCCTTCCACACTTTCTCTTAAATGTTTTTATAGTGTTTTTAAGACAAGTTGAAAATGTTCCCTGCAACTTAAAGAGTGTTAGGGAAGAAAATAATTTTCCCTCTACCCTTCATGATTTTTTGGCTGAGATACCCCCAGTGATAAAGGACAGGTTAACAGGAAAAAAACAAACACAAGTTTGCTAGCATGTATACACGGGAGAAACCCAGGAAAACTGAGTAACTATCCAAAACAGCTGAAGCCCTCACCTTAAATACCATCCTCAGCTAAAGACAAAAGAGATGTTGGGCTTGAGGAGAGTCAGCCACTTCAAAGAGGAGGAGGGCAATTCACAGGTAGGTGAAAAAGGACAAATGCTTGGTAAACAAGTGTTTGCTCAGCCACACAGAAGCAAGGAGCACAGAGGGGGCCCCACAGGAAGGCTTCGCATGTTCCCCGTCCACCACTGGCTTCATGTTATGATGGTAGCTCTCTTCCTGAAACAGGTTCTCATCTGAATTAGTCTAGGTAGTTAAGGAGAAGGTAACACGGAAAACTTTCTGAGTATTTTGTTTCTTAAAAATAATCAGCCTAAAATAACCCTCATGTTAGACACTTTTGGAGTGGCGAATTTTATTCTCCTTCAAGAGTCTGAGTAACTAAACTTTCAAACAAACCAAATAGAAATTTCAGCTAGTAACAATTCATTACAAAAGCAGCCTTTCTTTTTTAAAGCAATCTCATATGTGTAGTCTCATTTTGTCCTGAAGCAATAGGTCAGGAATTAGAGTTTTATCTTACAGATGAGGGAGCTGAGGCCCAGAAGGTGCTATGAATTGCGCCAGATCCGTCGGTGTTGGTAAAGGGCCAGCCCCACTGCAAGGCTGCCTGTACCGGGTGACGCTCTCCTTTGTAACTTCTACAAAGCATCACCTTCAAGCTTTGTAAGGTCAGGATGAATTTATTCCTTATCAGTAACCCAACTCAAAGCGCCATTTTTGTAATATGGCAACTGTGTTGAGATAAAGCACAGGTGAAATCTTTCTGCAAGCCAGCTTCTTTCCCAGCATATTGCTCTCATAAACCGTGTGTGCTCTGCAATGCTTAACTCACTGATTTCCTGGACTCGCTGGGAGAATAAGAGGATTAGTAAGAGATTAGTTTAGACATCTTAAATCTGTGGGGGAAAAATACCAGTCATTCTGTCAGCTCCCGAAGATTCCGCGTCTGGGGAGGGCGGAGGGGCGAAGACCTGGCCAAGGCTTTGCTTCACTAACCATCTTGGCTGCAAACATGCAAGAGAAAAGATTTTACAAATCTTGGGTGATGGCTAGATGTGTTTTGAACTGTGCAGTTCAAAACTAATCTTTAGGGAATTATGTTTTCTAGGTTTTCAGGGACTTCTGGGCCTCAGTAACTCTAGAAATGAGGAACAAGTTTCATGGGCAATGTTAACTGTCATCACACACACTGCACTAGTTAGGATAGACTAGGTTTTGCTGTAATAACAGATGACTTTGATAGCTCAGGGCTTAACACAACAAACTTTGGTTTCTTGATTATGCTCCAGGACAGTCTGACTATGCCAGAGTCTCTGCTCGTAGTGGTCCCTCTCAGACCCGAGCGAACCAGGGTCTAATTTTGACATGTGCTTCCATCATCACTGCAGCAAGGGGGAAGGAAGCTGGTGAATTGTGTGTTGGCTCTTACAGCCTCCACCCAGAAATGACACTGGTCACTTCCAGGGGCATCACTAGCTCGTCAATCACATGGCTGTGTCCAGCTTCAAAACAGGCAGGGACATCAGCCCACCAAGTGCTTGGAAAGAGAAAAGGAGAGCACAGACATGGCTTAACATTTTGTGACCCTCACAACAACTCTATAAGTTTGGAGAATCACAGACAGTTCTTTCCAATTTAGATGGAGAAACTAACAGAGAGGCCATGTGAAATCGGAAGAAGGAGCCCAGGTGTCCTGTCTCTAAACCCAGCTTTCTTTGCACTATATCATGAACCCTTTACCATCAGAAATGGGATTCTCAGAGAGCAGTCACTTGTGGGCGAGTTAGCAAAGTGACATGAAAATAAGTTTAAAATATATCCTGGGAAGTCTGAGTTATTACAGTTGGCAGAATATCAAAGCTACGTGGGGTAGTGGAGTCCTGCTTGAAAACCGCTGGGTCATCTCGCAGTGTGTGTGAGTCCACTCATCATGCTGTACGCCGTAACCTCACAGTGCCGGCGGTCAATTGCATCTCAATAAACTGGGGGAGAAATCCTTGGATGAGATGATGTCTAAGTGTCTCAGTGAAGCCTTGGAATGTCCTATGGAAAGTCAGAGAGGGAGGAGGGGCCCTCACAGCCAGTCCCCTTGCCAGTCAACTCAGAGGAACTTTGCTTTAGCAGTTTCATATATTAAGTTTCAGCACAAGATTCATTTAAAGAAAATCATCAACTTAATTATATTTTAAAATGAAAACTGCTGATTCCGGTCCACGTGCTTCATTTTGCAGATAGAGAGTGAGGCTCGAGGAAAGGAGAAGACTTCCCCAGGGAGACGGTGGCCGAGCCGGGACTAATCCTCAGACCCGGCCTGGGTGGAGAATCAGAGCCTCGGATCCACACTCAACATGCCACTCACTGGCTGTGTCACCACAGGCAAGACACAACTTCTCTGAACCTGTTTCCTCATTTGTACAATGAGCATAAAAATGTCTGTCCCGTCAAATATAACTGGAAAGTAAACATGGAAAGATGATCAACTTCATAGTAGTAAGACTGAAAATGAGAATATCAATGAAAAATTGTTTTTCACATATTAAATTAGTAATTTAAAAATTCCTATTTCCTATTTCCGGCAAGCATGTAGAGACTTAGTACTTATGAACCAGTATATTTGCTGCTTGCACAACCCTTTGAAAAACAATTTGGTAGTAAAAGTCAATAATGCTATAAATGTTCACGTCCTTTGCCCCAATAATTCTACATCTAGGAATTTAGTCTTAAGGGAAAAAAAATCCTCAATACCAAAAATTATGTGAACTGAAATGTTCCTCTCAGTTTTATTTAGAATAACAAAAAAATTGAAAATGAATGAAATATACAGTAAAATATGATAAATCCATTAAAAGTCATGACTATAAAGAATATAGAAAAACACAGGCAAATGCTTGGGTGAAGAGATTCAAACTGATTAAGCAATATAATAAGAAAAGGACACCTTTTTAAAGACTAAACAGAAATAATGGAATATTGCTTTATTTTCCCCTCCTTTTCTCTATTTCATAAATTTTGAAGTATGCAAATATATTGCTTTTATAATGAAAAATAAACATACTAAAAATATTCCCAATATCTGTCCTTCTGTAAAGGTTACTGGCAGGAATAAATTATATAATTGGTGTAAAAGTACTTTGTTCTCCTTAAAATATGGTCTGCGGGTAAGAGATCATTATGATCGATGTTAAATTATGTTTGGTTCCAACCCACTCACTTTCAGTTGAACACTGCTGTCTCCTTTTTTCTTATCTGGAATTAAAGTGAAAGCATAAGAGAGCAAAGTCTCACCCATTCCATATTTAATTAAGCTTTTAGGATACATTCTTCTCTTGTAGATTTGATTAACTGCAATTCACCGGAGGCTTATCCTTCTATAGAACAGAATACAGAAGATGATTCTTTATGGCTCCAACATGTGTGATTAAAAGGATTTGAGTAAGTAACCTTTGTACTCACAGAGCCACGAAGAAGCTCCTCCAAGCATTTCCCTAGTCAGGGCCAGCACATAGATCAATGCTGCAAAGTCACTTCCTGAAGCTCAGAACAAGTCAAAATGCTCAGAATGGCTTCCACACCATGGGAGCAAATAGATGGGGACTGGAAGAGCGAGCCCGTTAAAACCCAGCAGGTGCCAGCCCGGGACTGTCCACCTGTCTCCGGAGACTCTCACTCCAGGCACGCGCTTCACTCTCCCCCATTACTCACCAGTCACTCTTCCTTTTGCCTCCCAGCATCTGAACAGCTTTATTTATGTTTCTCATAACAGTTTCACTTTCATATAAATGAGGTCTCTTCAAAAATTATCCAAATATTTAGATTTTATCATAAGAGCAGGTAAATCCAGGAATGAGGAAATACGTTAACCATCGTCCCCTTAACGTTCCCACCCACGTACAGTTCACACTGTTTCAAACATTTCATACCAAACGCAGTCTGTGAAATTGTAGTACTACTTTTTATACATGCATGTAGGATTTTAGAAACAAATAGCATACCGACAAATGACTTAGCTACTGAGTGAGCAAACACGCTCCAAAGTGCACTTCTGGCACTGTGCTGCGTGCTGTGTGGGCTACAAAAGAAGGGTGCATTGGCTTTACCTGCCAAGAGTGTAGTTCAGCAAAAAGTGAAACATTCACATATAGACGAAAGGAGATAATACACCAGGGTTTTGCCCACACAATGTGGCACTGCAGGAAATACCAAAGTGTTAGAAAAGATCAGGCTGAGGGAAGAACATTTGAGGCTGAAGGGGTCATGGAAGGCTTTCTGGAAGAGGTGGAAGTGGAGCTGGGCATAGATGGGTGCAGAGGGTTTGGCTGGACAGAGAAGATGAAGAACGGCTGGAACACAAGGACCAGCCTACAGGAACAGGGGTGAGTGGGAGCACGGGGGCTGGGGAAGCTTCCGGGGGAAGTTGAAGAGATTGGACTGAATATGAAACAAAGGCCAAAATACTCCTGAGAATTCTTTTCTTAAGTGAAATCCCTCATCTCAGCTTGCATGTGATGCTAGGAGCAGACTGGCCATCCCAAAGAGTAGTGGGAGGGTAGATGTGGTCCACCTTCCAGGTGAAAGCAACGTGCAAGGGCACCCAAGACAAAGAGAAGCATCGCAGCCACCAGACTGCTGGCAGGTGCAGTGAAAAGCCTGGCCTTCCCCAGAGCTAGCTCTAATTATCTGGAAACAATGAGCAAAGAGAGTGACAACTTTCTGCAGCCTTCATCCTCAGCAGCCTGCCGGACCCCCACCTTCCCGAGAGGAAAGCAAGCTTTCCAGACTCAGTAGCATTAGGGAAGTTTTAGGGAAGTGAGGTCTCTGAACAGAAAGATGCCCTCTATGCTGGAGGCTTTTTCAGATGGAGAGCAAGCAGCATCATACATAAGCTACGGCCAGGGGCCTCCTCTTACACAGAAATTTCCGGGAGTACTTTGGCCTGCATTTCCATTAAGCCCAGTCTCCTTAACTTTTTCATTCAAATCTACACAGCCAGACAAATCCATTGATTTCCCTAGTGATAACCAAGGGATGCTGGAGAAGAAAAATGTCTCCTATAGACATTTTAGAGAGAATTTCTGTAACACGGTTTAAGCAGTAGGGTTAAACCTCAGTTGTCTAGACCTCCAGGAAAGCCCATTTCTTCACCTGACCCTGAGTGGAAAAGTGTGAGCCCTTCGTGCCAAGCGTGGTGTTTGCTGCAAGGAGGAACACGCATAAGCTGCAGAAGCTCAGGGATGAGAGGAGTGTGAGTAATCGTGATAGACAAGAGACAGCTTGACTCCTGTCTTTCTTGTAAGCTACATGGCCAGCAGAAAATAATTTATCATAAATGTCCCCAATGGAAAAATGACTATTTATGGTTAAGAGAAGAAACAAAGGGTGTTGAGGCACCTAGACACTAGAAAGAGCTGGAAGCTGTTCCCAACCCTAAGACTGAAGAGGCAAAGGGGAGACAGTGGTGTCACCTGAGAGCAGGAGTCATGGGGAGAGCTGCCTGGAAGGAGCTGCAGACATGGAGGGACACAGCTGCTGCCAGGTCACAGCAATGAGCCAGGAGGAAGCAGTGCCCTTATATGTCTGCTCTCTCTCTTCTACCCTCTGATTCTTTGCTGGCACCTCCCCTTGGCCAAATTTAACCAGAAGCCAAAGGGAAGGGGAATCCCAGACGATGACGTTGGCAGGGCCAGCCTCCCAGGGCACAGAGCAGGGCAGAGAACGGAGGGGAATCGATCTGGGGATGCTAATGGAGAAGAAGCAGATTATTATTAGGAGAGCCCTTTTCAGATCAGATGCTACTGAGAGTATTATCCTTATCACTAAGGAGGAAGCAAGACAAAACTCCTCCCCTTTCCTCCAGAAACAGAAAGCAGAAGACAAGACACAGGCCCAATGTTCTTGACACAAAGCAAGCACATGCAAACACACAAACCATTTCAAGTTGGTTTTCCATAATAGAAACAGGAGAAATACGTAAATGTTAACATTCTAAATATTGAGGATCTTGGTGTTCCTTGTTTACTCTGCCCCCAGAAAAGTGGCTACCAAGATTTATTCCTAGAAGCTAAGAAGAACTTTCTCTGGGGCATCTGACTACCCAAGAGAAGCAGCCTGAAGATCCAGACACAGACCCCAAGTGAAACGGTCCAGCCTTAATTGGAGCCTTTCACTAAAGTCCAAATATGAGGGCATCTGCATCCATATAGGCTTACAGCTTCCAATCACCATTTTAGTCTTCCCACCATTGAGCATGAGCAGATAGCCAAGGATGACCAGACTTCTAAGGAAACACTCCAGTATTAATGACAGAGGCCAAGAAAAGAAAAAGACAGCTAAGATGAAATAGACAGTGTGCAAAGAGAAGGAACTTTCAAAAAACTATTATTAACATCATCAGATAAGAGAAGGCAAACACTTAGAGAGCAAAAGAGGTATCTTTGGAAATAGAAAATATGGTAGCAGAAAAAAAGCCCTCAAAAGTCAGGAGGGAGGATAAACTTGAGAAGATATCCCGGGAAATAGAACACAACGAGATGGAAAGCAAACAGAAAAGAAAATGAGAAGACTAGTCCAAGAAGTTCAGATAATGGGAATCCTAGAAAGAGAAAAAAGATAATATTATAGGGAAAAAACATAAAGAAAATCTCACAGATCTAAAGGATGCAAGATTCTAATTTGAAAGGGTCCCACCAAGTGCCAAGCACAAGAGATAAAAATAGACTCACATAGTGCACGTCATTACAACATTTCAGAACAATGGAGTAAAACAGAAGATGCAGAAATTCTCCAGATGAACTGATAACTCAGCAAGGTGGAGGAGCAAGAGCTCCCTGGTTCTGGTTCCCCTCACAAAGATAGTAACTATCCACAGAGCAAAAGGCCTTTGTGAGAATCTCAGAGCCCAGAGACGAGGCAGAAACACCTGCTTGGAGGACAAATTGAGAAAGTTAATTCAAAGGGTAAGCGGAGTAACTTCACTTTGATGGTGTCCCCTCCCCCAGGCCAGCACAGCAGACACTAAGAGGCCCCTGGGCCTGTGGTGTCCCCACTGGAGAAAAGAGAGCCCAAGACAAACATCCAACTCCCCCAGCATTCCAGGGCAATCACTGGGAGGACCACTCTGTCTTGCCTCACAGGGAATACTGGAGGAACTGGCAGGGCTAGATGACCTGGGGTCAGACATATGGAACAAAGAAAGAAAGGAAGGCTCACAGTGACCAGCACATGCAGTACATGACAGCATCGCTACCTGTGACCTTGTCCAACCAGAGAGCCTAACTGGCAGTTCAGCCTACCCATGGAGCCAAAATGGCAGCCCCATCTGGTCAGGGAACACAGTCAGCAGTTCTGTCCAGCTGGGATCTCCAGCCAGTGGTACAGCTCAGCCACAGAATCTAGCCAGCAGCCCTACCCAGCTATGGAGCACAGGCTTCAGCCACACAAACCAGAAAGAACAGCCAGTGAACCTGCCCAAACATGGCGCCCAGCTGGTAAACCCCCAGGGCAGTTGCAGAGCCCAGCCTGAAGCCCTGACCAACAGAATGGTATAGTCTGTGGCCCCACCTACTCTCAGAGTCCAGCCTGTGATCCCACTCAACTGTATAGCACAGCTTGCAGCCTGCCCATCAGCAGAGCCCAGCCTGTGGCCCTGCCTTAACACAAAGTCCAGCCAGCAACACCACCAGGCCATGGCATACAGCCTATGGTTCCACCTGACCAGAGGCAATTGTGGAGCCTAGCCTGTGCCTGCCCCCAGTCAGAGTGTCCAGTCAGCAGCACCACTCACCTGCACCCCGACCTGACCAGAAGTGATTGTGAAACCCAGCCAGTGGACCCACTGAACTGCAGAGCCCAGCCTGTGGCCCTACCTGTCTAGAGAGCATAGCCAGCAGCCCCATCAGATCATGGAGCACAGCCTGCAGTCCCATCCAATTCCAGAGTCCAATCAGCAACACTATCAAGCAAGGGAGCCCAGCCAGTGGCCCCACTTGACAGTGGCATCCAGCCAATGACCCCATCTGACCATTAAGTCCAGTTAGTAGCCACATCTAAATGCAGAACCCAGATAATGCACCCTTCCAAGGAGTGAGCTTAGCCAGTGGTGCTAGCAGAACTCAGAGCACAGGCAGTGGCCCCCATCTACTAAGGGACCCTGGCAGCAAGCCCCATCCATGCATGGATGCTACCAGTTGGGCCATCCAGACCCCCAGAGCCGACTGGTTAAGGATTTCCCTGAAGAAGCAAACCTGTAAAGACTGGAAGAGGTGACCATTTCCACAACTGTACAGACACCAGCACAAGGATACAAGGATCATGAAGAATCTGGGAAACACCAAAGGAAACTATCCAAGCTCCAATAACTGACCCTAAAGAAATCTATGAATTGGCTGACAAAGAATACAAAGTAATCCTCTTGAAGTTCAGTGAACTACAAGAATACACAAATAGACAACTAAATGAAATTAAGCAAACACGAACAAAATGAGAAGTTCGACAAAGAAAGAGTAACCAATAAAAGAAACACAACAGGGGCTGGCGTGATGGTGTAGCGGTTATATTTGTGGCTCTGCTATGGCAGCCTGGGGTTCACCTGCTTCGGATCCCAGGTGCAGACCTAGCACTGCTTATGAAGCCATGCTGTGTCAGGTGTCCCACATATAAAGTGGAGGAGGATGGGCACAGATGTTAGCTCAGGGCCAGTCTTCCTCAGCAAAAAGAAGGAGGATTGGCAGTGGATGTTAGCTCAGGGCTAATCTTCCTCAAAAACAAACAAACAAACAACAACCAGAATTCCTAGAGCTGAAGAATACCATGACTAAACTGAAAAATTAAAAACAGAGCTTCAACAGCAGATACAACAAAGCAAGAAAAAAAGAATCAGTGAACTCAAAGACAAGTCATTTGAAAGTATCCATTCGGGGAGAAAACAGAAAGAAGAATGAAAAGGAGTGAAGAAACACAACAAGACTTAAGAGATATGATCAAAAGAAACAACATACACATTATAGGAATCTCAGAAAGAGAAGAGACAGAGAAAGGGGAAGAAAGACTGTTTAAAGAACTTACAGAGGTTCTGGTTCAAGATGGTGACATAAGAGGATCCTGAACTCACCTTCTCTGATGGACACACTGAATCTACAACCACATATGGAACAACTTTCTCTGGAAAAAAAAAAAACCCTAAGAACTGGCTGAGCAGCTACAATGCATCAAGCAAATAAGAAAAGGTCCACATTGAAGTGAGAAGAGAGGCTGGGATGTGATGTCACCGTAAGCCACCCCCCAGCGCAGCAAACCACAGTCAGAGGGAGCTCAGAACCTGGAGCTTCTCCCTGAGGATGCAGGATTTGAACCTCACATCTGGAACACCCAACTTTTAAGGCCTGCACCTGAGAGATCAGCCCCCAAAACATCTAGCTTTGAAAACCAATGGGGTTCACATCTGGAAGGCCCACAGGGCTTTAGTGATCTGAGAAATGGCTCTTAAGGGCTTGTGTGCTTGGACTCAGCCTCCCCAGGGCCCAGCAAGGAAGCAGCCAATCAAGGGGCACCCAGACTTTGTGTAGAAAAGGCTCATGTGCTTGTCTTGGAGCATCAGCCTGAAGAGCAGGCATCTGATTTGACACACATTTGGGGGCCTGCTGGGTTGTTCTACGGGGATGAAGACTGGTGGGCACCATCTTTGCACTCTCCTTATGCCTTGCTCTAGCTGGTAGGCGCCATCATTTTTTTAAACTCTAGGCATTTTTTTCTTTCCTGGTGGCCACCATCTCTATGCTGTCCTCCTACCCCATACCCCCTGGTGGACACCATCTTTGTCCTCGCCCTCCACCTTGCTCAAGCTGGCAGATGTCATCATTTTTTCTTTTCTCTCTTATTTATTCAAAATTCTTGCTCCATGGATGCCATTTCCACACCCTGCCTCTGCCTCGCTTGAGGCGTTGGATATCAGTTTCATGCTCTCTGCCTTGCTCCAGCTGGCAGCCACCATCTTTTTCTTTTTCCTCTCTCTTTTATTTCTCTTTCACCACTGGCACCATCTCCACACTCTCCCCTTGCCTCCCTCCATCAGGTGGGTGCCATCTTCACACTCTCCTTATGCCACGCTCCAGAGAACTAGTATCTCCAGGAGCGAAGTGTCTTTTTTACCCCAGTTTTATGTTTGGTGCTCTGGTTTTTGTGGTTGTCACTCAGGGGATACCTCTAGATATCCTGGCACTGGTGACCAGCAGGGTACACACTTGCAGTCCCATAGGACTGTATATACTTGCATACTTTAAAAACTATTGCCCTGGGGCCTGGTTTCCAATTAGCCTGAATCCAGGTGCCGACTGAGATCCTCCCCTTTGGGACACTGACGTGTTTTGGCACATGTTCAATTTCTGGAAGCCATAAAAAATAAAATAGGATGTTTGAAAAATAACAAAAGCTTGAGAAACAATCAAGAGCTAGGGCAGGGTTGAGAGATAAGTTTCATGTCCGATGCAAGGCCACTCCTTTAAGACTGGGAGAGGTGGATGTCTTATCTATTACATAGAAACCAACAGAGTCAAGCAAAATGAAGAAACAAAAGAATATCTTCCAAATGAAAGAAAAGATAAAACCTCAGACAAAAACTCTTAATGAAATGAAGATAAGTAATTTACCTGTTGAAATGACCAAAGTAATGATTATAAATATGCTCACCAAACTCAAGAGAAGAATGGATGAACACACTGAGAACTTTAACAAAGAGATAAAAAATATAATAAAGGACCAAATAGAAGTCACAGAGCTGAAGAATACAATAAATGAAGTGAAAAATACACTGGAGGGGTTTAACAGCAGACCAGATGAAACAGAAGGAAGGGTCAGTGAATTCCAAGACAGGGAGTGGAACTGACCCAATCAGAGCAACAAAAAGGAAAAAGAATGAAAAAAAGTGAAGCCAGCTGAAGAACTTATGTGACACCATCAAGCAGACTAACATTCACATTAAAGGGTTCCCAGAAGGAGAAGAGAGAGAGAAAGGAGCAGAAAACTTGCCTGAAGAAATAATGGCTGAAAACTTCTCTAATTTGGGGAAGGAAACAGACATCCACATCCAGGAAGCCCACAGAGTCTCAAATAAGATGAACCCAAAGAGACTCACACCAAGACACATAATTAAATTGTCAATAGTTAAAGACAATGAAAGAATCGTAAAAGTTGCAAAAGAAAAAAAGCCATTACATCAAGGAAAACTCATGAGATAATCAGCAGACTTTTCAGCAAAAAATCTACAGGGTAAAAGGGGATGGCATGATATATTCAAAGTTCTGAAAGAAAAAAACTTTGAACCAATAATACTCTACCCAGCAAGTTACCATTGACAAACAGAAATGGCAAGCAATAGGATATATTGGAGCATATGAGGAAGCCATTTGGTGTAAACCTAATTCAGCCCGACTTTGTTTTTCCAAAAGGACCTGACATGGCCATTGAGCATGAATTGTACATCTGCTTTAAACATTTCCTAAGGCAAGAACAAAGGCCCTTAAGAGAAGGGTACAACTTCCCCCCACATTGGCATTTCCTTAAGGATAAGCATCTTTCCTTAGGCTAGGAATTGATTATTGCACTCGCCTTTGACCACCCAGCTCACCTGTGACCACCCAGCTCAAGACAACAGACCTGCCACCCTGCTGTGTCCACCAAGACAGCGACCTACCTGCTGTGTCCATCAATCGCTGTGCCAACAGAGCAGTCTCCCATCTATTGTAAAAGCGGCATTTCAATCCTATGTGAAACGTCCTCTTTGGGGGTATATAATGGCTCTGTACACCCCACTTCTTTGGTGCCCCTTCTTCCTTCGCAAAGAAAGGCCCTGGGCCATAATCCTCACATTTTAGCTCAGAATAAACTCACCTAAATTTTCATTTATAGATTGGCTATGGATTATTTTTGTGGACACCATTCAGAATTGAGGAAAAGATAAAGGATTTTCTGGACAAGCAAAAGCTAAAGACGTTCATCAGCAATAAACTGGCCTTACAAGAAATATTAAAGGAAGTTCCTCAAGCTGAAAAGTAAAAAGTAAAGATAGTAAATGAATCACTTATAAAGCTAGTATGAAGGTTAAATGACAAAAGAGGTATAAATAACTATAACTACAATAATTAAGAGATACACAAGATAAAGAGATGTAAAATGTGATATCAAGAACATAAAATGTGGGAGGGGAGACTAGAAATGTCGAGCTTTAGAATTCATTCACATTTAAGTTGTTATCAACTTAAAATAGACTGCTACAGATACAAGTTGTTATATGCAAGCCTCATGGTAACCACAGAGGAAAAACCTATGGTGGATACACAAAAGACAAAGAGAAAGGAATCTAAGCATACTACTACAGAAAGTCATCAAATCACAAAGGAAGAGAGCAAGAAAAGAAGAAAAGAACAGACATGAACTATAAAAAGACAGAAAACAATTAACAAAATGGCAATAAGTACATACCTATCAATAATTACTTTAAATGTAAATGGATTAAATTCTCCAATCAAAAGACATAAAGTGGCTGAAAAGATAAAAATTAGGACCCATCTGTATGCTATCTACAAGAGTCTCACTTCAGATGTAAGGACACACACAGACTAAAGATGAAGGGATGGGAAAAGATGTGCCAATCAAATGGAAACCAAAAGAAAGCTCAAGTAGCTATACTTAGATCAGTCAAAATAGACCTTACAACAAAGAGTGTAATAAGAGACAAGGAAGGGCATTACATAATAATAAAAGAGTCAACTCAACAAAAAGATATAACATTTGTAAATATTTATGTACCCAACATAGGAGCACCTAAATATATAAAGCAAATATTAATGAACTTAAAGGGAGAAATAGACAATAGTGCAATAGCAGTTGGGGATTTTGATACCACACTTACATCAATGGATAGATCATCCGAACAGAAAATCAATACAGAAACATCAGCCTTAAATGACATGTTAGACCAGATTAACTTAACAGATATATACAGAACATTCCATGCAAAAGCAACAGAATACATCTTCTTCTCAGGTGCACATGAAGTCTTCTCTAAGATAGATATGTTAGGCAAAAATTGTCTTAAGAAATTTAAGAATATTGAAATGATATCAAGCATTTTTTCCACAGACCACAATGATATGAAACTAGAAATCAATTACAAGAAAAAAAACTGGAGAATTCATAAACACATAGAGATTGAACAACATGCTACTGAACAACCAATGGGTCCAAGAGAAAACAAAAGAGAAATCAAAAAACAGCTTGAGACAAATGAAAATGGAAATAGAATGAACCAAAACTTATGGGATGCAGCAAAAGCAGTTCTAAGAGGGAAGTACATAGCAAGAAAGAAGCCCAGAAATGAAGGATGGGGCAGGCAGAATTAGAGGAAGGCAATCCAAAGGTACAAACTTCCAATTATAAGATAAATAAGGTTTTAATGTACAACATGATGACTGTAGCTAACACTGCTGTATGATGTAGAGCAAAGTTGTTAAAAGAGCTAACCCTAGGAGTTCTCATCACAAGGAGAAAACTTTTTACCTTTTTTTTTTAATCTCTTTTTGCGTGTGTGTGTGCAAGGAAGATTGACCCTGAGCTAACATCTGTTGCCAATCTTCCTGTTTTTGCTTGAAGGAGATTGCTGCTGAGCTAACATCTGTGCCAATCTTCTTCTATTTTATGTGAGATGCTGCCACAGTGTGCTTGATGAGCAGTGCCCAGGATCCAAACCTGAGAACCCTGGCCCACTGAAGTGGAGTGTGAGAACTGAACCACTACACCACAAGGCCAGCCCCTCTCTTTTCTTTTTATTGCATCCTTTTATTGCATGAGAAGATGGATGCTGGCTGAACTTATTGTGGTGATTATTTAATGATATATGTAAATCAAATCATCATTCTGTACACCTAAACTTATATACAGTGATATATGCCAATTATTTCTTAGTAAAACTGGGGGGGGCACAAGAAAAATCTAAAAGAAACAACCCAAATTTACACATCAAGAAACTAGGAAAAGACTAACTAAGGAAGCCCAGAGTTAGTAGAAGGAAAGAAATACAAAGATCAGAAGAGAAATAAATGAAATAGAGACTAAAAAGATCAACGAGACCAAGAGCTGGGCCTTTGAAAAGATAAAAAAAAATTGACAGGCTTCTAGCTAGACTCACAAAGAAAAAAGAGAGAGGACTCAAATAAATAAAATTATAAATGAAAGAGGGGGCAATATAACTGATAACACAGAAATTCAAAGGATTATAAGAGACTACTATGAACAATTATACTCCAACAAATTGTAGAACCTAGAGGAAATGGATAAATACCCAGAAATATACAACCTCCAAAGACTGAATCATAAAGAAATAGAAAATCTGAACTGACTAATAATAAGTAAGGAGATTGAATAAGTAATAGAAGTTTTCCAACAGAGAAAAGCCTAAGACCAGATAGCTTCATGGGTGAATTCTACAAAACATTTAAAGAATTAATGCCAGTCCTTCTCAAGCTCTTCCAAAAAACTGAAGAGGAGGGAATGCTTCCAAACTCATTTTACAAGGCCAGCATTACCCAGATACCAAATCCACACAAGGACACTACTAGAAAAGAAAATTATAAGTCAATATCTGTGATGGACAGAGATGAAAAGTCTTCAACAAAGTACTAGCAAACTAAGTTCAACACCACATTAAAAGGATCATACACCACAATCAAGCGGGATTTATCCCTGGGATGCAGGGATGGTTCAACATATGCCTGGGCATGGGGAAAAGGATAGTTGTTAGTGTAAGGGTACAAACTTTCAGTTATAAGATGAATAAGTTATGAGGATCCACACACAGTATGATGACTATAGTTAATAATGCTGTATTGTATACTTGAAATTTGCTAAGAGAATAGATCTGAATTGTTCTCAACACACCAAAAAAAAAGTGAGGCGATCGATGTGTTAAATAATACAATTGTGGTAATCATTTAATGATGTTTATGTATATCAAATAATTACATTTGCACCTTAAATGTATATAATTTTACTTGTCAATTTTACCTCAATAAAACTGGAGGGAGAAATAAAATAAAAAATATTTTTTCCAGAAAGTGGTAAAATACAGGGGTCATAGAAAAATCAATATTCAGAATATTAATGAACTTCTCCAAAGCCACATTGAAAAAAGGGGACAATGGATAAAATGCCTTCAAAATACTGAGTATAAATTGTTCTCAAACTAGAATCCTATATTTAGCGAAATTACTATTCAAGAATAGAACAGGGCTATTTTAATACATGCAAAGTTTCAAAAAGCTTACTTTGATGGGCCCATTCTCAGGACACACTCTGATAAAATGAAGTAAATCCAAACAAAGATATAAACACATGTAAACAGAAGACGCAATGCAAAAGTGAACAGGGGAAATCCTCCAGATGTCAGATCCATTACAAGAGAGCACTAGCAATAGAGAGCAACCAATGCAGATCAGAGCAGATCAAAAGCCTCAGGAAGATATTTCTTTAAAAAAAAAAAAAAAAGGAAATGAGAGGCTGGTGCAGTGGTGTAGTGCTTAAGTTTGCATGCCCCACTTCAGCGGCCTGGTGTTCACGTGTTCAGATCCTAAGTGCAGACCTCCACACTGCCCATTAAGCCATGCTGTGGCAGCATCCCACATACAAAATAGAGGAAGATGGGCACAGATGTTAGCTCAGGGCCAATCTTCCTCACCAATAAATAAATAAAGGAATTGGTAGACTATCTGTTGCACTTAAATATAACAAGTAGAGATTACACAACTAGGGCGACCTTAGGGATAACTTGGTGATAACTACACAGAAAGCTAAGAAACTGGGAGGGAAAGGAATAAATCCAGAAAATACAAAAAGTTATGTACAAAAAGAAAAATGAGATGCCACACAGCTCAGCTGTGAATAGTGCTTAATAGTCCTAGTAATGTAAACATTGAATATTGATGCAACCAAAATTATCTCCATATTGACACAATGAAAGATGACATGCATGCAAATCCATGATGATAGCAAGGGGACAGGTAAAAGAGAGCCAAATCTTCATCTTTGATAGTGAGAATTAAATAGATAACAGAAAATCTGGGAAATAAATATATACGTGTTATTTAGAGATATGGAGTTAAATGTTCAAAGAGTCCATGGAAAGAGTTAACAGAGGTCACCTCCAAGGGACAGGAATAAAAATAGGGGTCTGGGGCTGCTTTTTGTCTTCCTAAAAATTCTTTTAGAACTGTTTGACTTTAAACGTTATGTAGGAACATCTTGGATAAAAATTTAATCTAAATTTTTAAAAGATTAAGGAAATAATTAGACGAACCCAAATTAAGGGATAGTTTACAAAAAACTTAGTTTCAACTCTTCAAGAGCATCAATTAATAAAAATCAAATAAAGGCTGAGGAACCGCCCCAGAGTAAAGTAGACTAAAGAGATTTGGCAACTAAATGTATTAAATGACCTGGGACTAGATTCTGGAATAGAAAAAAAGGTGATTTAAAAGACATAATTGAGATAATTCAATTGTAAATTTTATGAATTTGATAGCTGTATAAGGATTAGGTAAAAGATAGTTCTCTCTTAAAAAATACACACTAAATTATTTAGAATGAAAAATAATGCTATGCTATTTGAATTTAGTCTCCAATGGTGCATCAAAAATATATGGTATATGTCAGGCACTATATTGTTTATATTCCATCCATTGTCTTATTAAATACTTATAGTAACTGAATCAAATAAGTTGTACAGCCACTTCTATTTCATGGTTAAAGCAAACGAATCCCAGAGAGGCTCATATATCCAGTAAGTGGCAGAGCCAAGAATTGAATGCAAGTCTGTTCATTTTCCCACTTTCTCATTTTCTCCATTGTTCATTTTCTTTCTTTAATAGACTTTTATTTTGAGAACAATTTTAGATTTACAGAAAAACTTGAGAAGATATTGCAGAGAATTTCCATGTACTCTTCACCCGTTTTTCTTTATTATTAACATCTTACATCACCATGGTACATATATTACAATTAATGAACCAAGACATTAAGTAAAGTCCATACTTTATTCACATTTCCTTAATTTTTACCTAAGGTCCCTTTTCTGGTGCATGACACGATCCAGGATACCGTATTACATTTCGTCATCATGTCTCTTAGTCACCTCTTCACTGCACAGCTTTCAAGATTTTCCTTGTTTTTGATGACCCTGACATTTCTGAGGGCTACTGATGAGACATTTTGTAGGATACTCCTCTGTCTTCTGATGTTCTTCTCATAAATAAACTGGGGTTATGGAGTTGGGGAGGAAGGCCACAGAGATAAAGTGCCATTTTATAAAATTATGTCAAAGTTAGATACTATCAGCATGGTTTATCTGTTGATGCTGACTTTAATCACCTGGTTGAGGTAATGTTTGCCAGGTTATACACTATATAGTTATTCTTTTCTCCTTTCCTTTTCATACTGTACTATTTCAAAGGAATCTACTATTTGCGATCCATGTTAAGCAATGAGGAGTTATGCTTCCTTACCTTGAGAGTGGAATATCTACATAAACTGTTTGGAATTCTTCAGTCTCTTCTTCCCCATTTACTTATTCAATCATTCACTCATGTCACTGTAGACTGGTGGATATTTATTTATATTTTTGGTTATAATCCAATATGATTTTGTTGCTTATGTTGTCCAGTTTTGACCATTGGGAGTTTCACCTACTCAACCCTTCTTTCTCCTTCCAAACACCTGGCAATTTTTTTACTGTTTCTATAGCTTTGTGTTCTTTACAGAATGTCATATAATTGGAACCATACAATATGTAGTCGTATCAGACTGGCTTCTTTCACTTAGAAATATGCAATTGAGGTTCACCCATGTCTTTTCGTGTTTTGATAGTTAATTTATTTTTGTCACTGAAAAATATTCCACTGTATAGATGTATCATAGTTTGTCTATCCATCTCCTATTGAAGAATAGCTTGGTAGTTTCCAGTTTGGGTGTTCATGAATAAAGCTGCTATAAACACTCATATGTGAGTTTTTGTATGGACATAACTTTTTAACTCATTTGGATAAATACCTATTAGCATGCTTCCTGGATTGCATGGTAAAACTGTTTATTGTTGTAAGAAACTATCTTACTGTATTGCATAGCGGCTGTATCATTTTGCATTCCCACCAGCAATGAATGAAGTTCCTGTTACTCTGCATCTCTGCCAGCATTTAGTATTGTCAGTTTTTTGGATATTAGCCATTCTAATGGGTGTTACTCATATCTCATTGTTGTTTTAATTTGCAATCCCCTAACAACAAATTGTGTTCAGTATATTTTATGTTATTAATTGCAAGTATGCATTTACATATGCAAATTTAAAAATTATTTAGGAGGTTTGGGGAACCCAGGAAGCAATCCTCTTTTATGAGATGTCTTTTTCCCATTTTTTAATTGGCTTCTCTATTATAGTTGAGTTTTAAGATTTCTTTGTATATTTTGGGTAAAAGTCCTTTATCAATAGGTTTCCTCTCTATAATGATACTACTTCTCTACCAAAAATTGAGAGAAAACAAGTAACAGGTTCCAGTCCAGGCAGCCATAGAATTAGAGTCAACACAAGACTGAGAAGTTAAAAAGCAATTATCAGGATGACATCAGAAAAAGTGATGGATTAGGCACCTCCAGAAAGCCTGATTCTCCAGAAAAGCAGTGAATAAACTGGTAAAACCTGTCAGAATGAACTTTATCAGAACATTGAAAACAAATCATAATTTTATAGCAAACAGGTAAACACTTAAGGAAAAAACACCTGAATCCCAGTAAGAGAGCTTCGTGCCATTGTAACTCAACCCAGCCCATTCACTGCCCCCTGGTTGGTGGAAGACTTGGAGACAATAGCCTGCATTCTCAATGTAGATTCCCAGATTCCTAGCAGCAGAGGGAGAAGAATGGACTTCAGTTTCAAAGAATTGTGGTTGTTTCTTGTGACTTGCTTGGTGGTTCCCAGAAAGACCAAATCAAAGAGTTTGCTTTTATTTAATCTACTTCAGACTCTCCCAGAGATGAGACAGCTACCCAGGGGCATTTATCAAAAATATTTGAAGGCAAATGTATTAGCTTCCACTGCCAGGGACAAGGGATAACAGTTGAGGAAAACAATAGACAAATCAAAAAGCTTAGAAGGAAAGCCTGGAGCATGAGACACTTTGGAAAATAAGGGCTTTGAAAAGCACTCACTTACTCCTGGGAATTGAGGAGGCCATACACATGCCATGGGCTGGCATATTCTCAGAAAAAACTTGAGAAAGACCTAAGTTCTCCCCTCTGGATGACTTTCAGGCTCTGGAAGGAAGTGAAGGCTATAGTCGAGGTGTAAATGGCCAGGCTCACTGTTAACAGCATCAGCATAACACAAACAGAGCTGTAATAAATGACAAGGGATTTATTTCACCCCGTTTCTAGGGTTTAAGGACATCTCCGTTGAATTGGTAGCTGCCTTCAGTTGCTGCACATGACAAAGAATACAGACTTTACAAAATTAGGTCCAAAATTAACTAAACAAACAACAACTACAACAGGGAGCAAAAGCAAACCCTGGGGAGGGGAGATAACCTCATTTTCAGACTTGCCACTTTATAGTATCCACAAGGTCCAGTTTGCAACAAAGTAAGTTATGAGGCATGCAAAGAAACAAGAGATGATTGCCCACACCATGGAAAAAATCAAATTGACAGAAATTATCACTGATGAAGCTAAACTGTTGCTTTTATTACACTAAGACTTCAAATCAACATTTTTAAATATGTTCAAACTGTTAAAGAAAATCAAGTACAAAAAACTAAAGGAAACCATGAGAATTATGTCTCACCAAATAGAGAATATTAAAAAAAAGAAAGTAACTATACAAATGAACCACATAAACAGTCTGGGGTTGAAAATTACAATAATGGAAATGCAAACTTTACTAGATGTGTTCAACAGAATATTCGAGTAGGCATAAGAAAGAACCAGATAGGTCAATTGAAATTACCCAATTTGAGGCACACAATGAAAAAAATGAACAGAGCCCAAGAGAGCTGAAGTCCAACATCAAGCATACCAACTTATGCATAGTGGAAGTTACACAAAGAGAGGAGAGAGAAAAATGGCAGAGATAATATTTGAAGAGATAATTTCTAAGCTTTTTGATTTGTCTATTGTTTTCCTCAACTGTTATCCCTTGTCCCTGGTAGTGGAAGCTAATACATTTGCCTTCAAATATTTTTGATAAATGCCCCTGGGTAGCTGTCTCATCTCTGGGAGAGTCTGAAGTAGATTAAATAAAAGCAAACTCTTTGATTTGGTCTTTCTGGGAACCACCAAGCAAAATTTTCCCAAATTTGATGAAAAACATTAACCCTCATTTCCAAGAAGCTCAATGAATCCCAGGTAAGACTAACTCAAAGAGATCCACAGCAAAATCTTAAAACTCAAAGATGAAGGGAGAACTGTGAAAGCAGCAGAAGAGATGTGACGTCCACACAAGTGATTCTCAATAAGACTGACTGCCGCTTTCTCATCAGAAACCATAAAGGCCAGAAGGCAGTAGGATGACACATTCAAAGTGCTGAAAGAAAGACTGTCAGTCAAAAATTCTATATCTGGCAAAACTATCATTCAAAAACAAAGAAGAAATTAAGACTTTCCAGTAAACAAAAACAGAGAGTTTGTATGTAGCAGATCTATCCTATAAAAAATGCTAAAAGGAGTCTTCAGGATGAAAAAAAGGACATTAGACAATAACTGAATACGCTGAAATATACATGAAGAAATAAAGAACACTAATAAAGGCAATTATACAGATAATTATAAAAGTCAATATGAATTTTTGTTTTATTTGTAACTTATTTTTTCTATATAATTTAAAAGACAACTAGATAAAACAGTAATTATAAATCCATGTTCATGGGCACATAATGTACAAATGTATAAAGATGAAATTTGTGACAACATAAAGAGGGGAATGAAGCTATATAGCAAAATTTTACATATTATTGAAACTAAGTTGGTATTAATTAGAAGAAGAGTGTTATAAATTAATTGTTACAAATGTTACCTGCAATTCCCAGGGTAACCACTAAGAAAATAACTTAAGAGAAGAGAATCAAAATGGTACACTAAAAATTATCTAACAGAAAAGGCATTAATAGAAGAAATGATGGCCCCCCCCAAAAAAAGATATGAAACATACAGAAAATAAATAGCAAAATAGAAGCAAGTCTTTCTTATAAGTAATTACATTACATGTAAATAGATTAAATCCTCCAGTTAAAAGGCAGACATTGGCAGGATGAATAAACAAAAATGATCCAATTAGATGCTATCTACAAGAAACTCACTTTAGATCCAAAGACACAAGTAACTTGAAAGTGAAAGGATCCAAAAGATATTTCACAAAAACAGTAAACTAAGAAAGCTTGAGTGTCTATATTAATATCAGAAGACAAAAACTTTGTTACAAGAGAAAAAGAAGGACATTATATAATGATAAAAGGGTCAACCATCAGGAAGAAACAATTATGAACATATATGCACCTAACAACAGAGCCCCACATACATGAAGCTGAAAGTGGCAGAATTGAAAGGGGAAATACACAGTTCAACAATAACAATTGAAGATATCAGTTCCCCATTACTTTTAATAATTGACAGAACAATAAACAGAAGATCACAAGCATATAGACAACTTGAACAATATATATGCCAACTACATCCAACAGACACTCCATGCAAAAATAGAAGAACACACATTTTTCTCAAGTGCACATGGAATATTCTCCAGGATAGACCATATGTTAGCCTATTTAAAAAGTCTGAAATTTAAAATGATTGAAATCAAACAAAGTATCTTCTCTAACTACAATGGAATAATATTAGAAATAAATAACAGAAGGAAATCTGGAAAATTCACAAATATGTGGAAATTAAACAACATTCTCTTAAACAACAAAGTCGGAAAAACTCACAAGGGAAATTGGAAAATACTTTCAGTCAAATGACAATTAAAATACAACATACCAAAATTTAGGGGATGCAGCAATAGCAGTGCTCAGGGGAACATTTATAACTATAAAAGCCTACATTTAAAGACAAAAGAATCTCAAATAAATAAGCAAACATTCTACCTTAAAGAACTAGAAAAAGAAGATAAAACTAAACTCAAAGCAAATAGAAGAAGGAAATAATAAGGATTATAATGGAGATAAGTGAAAATAGAGAATTAAAAAACAATAGAGAGAACCAACGAAACCAAAAGTTGATTCACAAAGAACAGTAAAATTAATATACCTTTAGCTAGACTGACAAAGAATAAAAGAGAGAAAACTCAAATTGCTAAAATCGAGTGAAAATGAGGACATTACAACTGACTGACTCTACAGAAATGAAAAGGATTAAAATAGAATTTGATGAACAACTGTAGGCAACAGACAGAAAGGGCAAGTTTCCAGTAATATACAAACTATCCAAATGTACTCAAATAGAAATACAAAATCTAAAGAGACCTATAGAAATAAAGAGATTAAATTAGTAATCAGGAAAACTTTCCACAAAGCCCTGTTTCAGATAGCTGCACTGCTGAATTCTACCAAACACTTAAAGAAATATTAATACAAATTCTTCACAAACCCTCCCAAAAAATAGTAGACTGGGAAACATTTCCCAACTCATTCCATGAAGCCAGTATTACCCTGAAATCAAAGACAGACAAAGAAATCACAAGAAAATAAAACTACAGAGCAATATGCATTATAAATATAGAAACAAAAATCCCCCCAAAATACTAGCAAACCAAACCCAGCAGCATATTAAAAGGTTAGACACAATGAGCAAGTGAGATTTATCCCAGGAAAGCAAAGGTAGTTGAAAATATGAAAATCTCAATATAATATATTGTATTAATAGGGTGAAAGAACAAAACCACATGATCATTACAACTGATGCATGTCTTCATCTGCTCGGGCTGCCATAACTGAGTACCACAGACTGGGGGGCTTAAACAGCAGAAATTTACTTCCTCACAGTTCTGGAGGCTGGAAGCTCAAGATCAAGGTACCAGTGGAGTTGGGTTCCTCTGAGACCTTTTTCCTGCCTGGCAGATGGTCACCTTCTCACTGTGTCTTCAGATGGCCTTATACCTCTGTGTGCACACTTTTCGTGTTGCTTCCTCTTCTTATAAACACGTCAGCACTACTGGATCAGGGCCCCATCCTGAAGACCTCAGTTAACTTCAATCACCTCCTAAAGGCTTTCTCCAAATACTGTCACATCATGGGTTAGGGCTGCAACATAGGAATTTGGTGGGGACATATTTTAGTCCATAACAATGCAGACAAATATTTGACAAAATCCAATACTATTCATGATAAAAATATTCAAACTAGAAACAAAAGTGAACTTCTTCAATCCTGAAAAATGTATCTATGCAAAACCCACAATTAACATCATACTTAATGGTGAAAGACTTAAAGATTTCTCACTTAAAATCAGGAATAAGAACAGGATGTCTGCTCTCGTCACTTCTATTCAACATTGTACTGGAAGTTCTAGCCAAGGCAAGCAGGAAAGAAAAAGAAAGGAAAGGTATCCAAATTGGAAAGAATGAAGTAAACTCTCTCTATCCACAGATTACATGATCTTATATATAGAAAATCCTAAAGAAACCACACAAAAAAATATTAAAGTTAATAAACAAGTTTGTCAATCCATAACAATACAGAAAAGTGGCAAAATACAAAGTCAATATACAAAATTCAGTTGCATTTCCATACACTAGCAATGAATAATCCAAAATTGGAATTAAAAAACAATTCTATTTACAATAGCATCTGAAAGAGTAAAAACTAGGAATAAATTTGACCAAGGAGGTGCAAAACTTGTACAATGAAAAATACAAGACATCAGTGAATGAATTAGGATGAATCTTAAACAAAGGAAATCCATGGATTGGAAGAATTAATATTAGGATGGCAATATTACCCAAGGTCGTCTACAGATTCAACGACATCTGTATCAAAATTTCAGCTACCTTGTTGCAAAAACGGACAAGCTGATCCTAAAATTCATATGGAATCGCCAGTGATCCTGAATAGCCAAAATAATGTTAGAAAAGGAAGAACAAAGTTGGAGGACTCACATTCCCAATTTCAGAACTGACTACAAAGCTACTGTAATCAAAAAGTGTGGTACTGGCCTAAGGATAGACATATGGGTCAATAGGATAGAATTGGCAGTCCAGAAACAAACCCTTATATCCCCGGCCAAGTGATTTTCAAAAGACTGCCAAAGCCATTCAACGGGGAAAGAATAGTCTATTCAACAAATAGTGCTGGCACAACAGGATATCCACATGCAAAAGAATGAAGTCGTACCCCTACCACATACCACACGCAAAAATTACCTCAAAACAGATCAAAGACCTAAATGTAGGAGCTAAAGCTATAAAACTTAGAATAAAACATTGCAGTAAATCTTCATGACTTTGGATTGGTCAATGGATTCTTAGATATGATACCAAAAGTAAAAGCAACAAAAGAAAAATAGATAAATTAGACTTCATCAAAATTTAAAACTTTGGTTCATCAAAGGACAACATCGAGATAGGGAAAAAAGTACCTACAGAATTGAATAAAATATTTACAAATCATTTATTTGACAAGTTATTAATATCCAAAGTAGATAAAGAACTCTTACAATTCAACAACAAAGAGGAAAACAACCTTACTTTTTCAATGGGCAATGAGAGTGATGTCAGCATCACAGAAGAGTGAGTTGTTCCCTTTGTTTCTCTCCTCTAAGTTACAACCAATCAGACATCCATTGACCAACAGAAGGTTCCCTACATAGCACAACAGGACACCTAAGAGATCCACACTTGTATACATCTGAAAGTAAATGGACTGGACCTGCAGGAGGCAGTAGAACTAGAGGAGGAGCTCCCCTCCCTGTCCTCCAACAGCAGAGATCCAGGGTGAAGAGACTTATACTGGCGAACATGCCTGCAAGTGGCCACAGTGGGGGCAGAAAACAAAGAGAAAAAAAGCAGGCAAGGCTTTCTCCCTGCCCATCTCCTAGCAGATCCTGACCCCACACCTGCAAACAGTTGTGGCAGGGGTGGAGAAAATGGATGCAGCTTGCTCTCTGCCCACATCTCAGTAGATTCAGCCCATGCAACTATGAGCAGCTGTGGTGGGGGCAGAGAAAGTGGGCATGGCTTGCTCTTGCCCATCTTCCAGTGGATCCAGAAAACATGTCCCCTCAGCCTCCCATAGGAGCGGCCAGGTCTTCCAATACTAAGGAATATATACAAAACTCAGATTTTCCCAGGTGAAGCAGGGCCCCCTGACCTGACTTCTCAAAACAGAACAGCTAGCACCAGAGACCAGAGGCAGCACAGAAAGCAGTAACCAAAATGTCTACCTGCTTAGTCCCTAATACACTGTAGCAGTGGCAAGTGGAACCTGTGTCAGAGGCTTCAGGAACCACAGAAGAACCAGTGACCCAGCCCCCAGTGCTGGGATCCCTGACACCAGCTCCACCAGCAGCAGGGGCTGCAAACAAGTCCCTGGATCCCTGGGATCCCAGCAGCAACAGCAACACCCATGAACCCAGCACCCCTAGAAGTAGTACAAACAGCACCCACGGACAACCCAGGATCAGAAGCACAGGCAGTGCACAGGGCAGCAGCACCCAAGCCAGCAGAGAGCCCACAGAGAGCCAGCAGAGGAACATGAAACCCAGGTGATCCTGGAAGCAGAAGTGCTCAATGCCTGGTGACCCCGGTGGCATCACCTGAGATTGCAGCAACATCAGAAGCAGCAAGACACCAACAACGTCAGAGTCACAAGTAGCACAAGGAGGGTACTGACAATACCTCTAGTAGAGGCAGTGGAGGGTGGGAAGTGCAGGCTCTCAGGTACAACCAGAAGAAGCTCAGAACAAATGTAACCAAAGCCTTACCCAAATAAGAAAGGTGTTTACTACCACAAAGGTGCCAGCAGAGGATCAATTCATCAAACACCATGAGGAACTACAGTAACACAGCAGAACAGAAGGAGAATGACAACTCTCTAGAAATCAAACATGAAGTCACAGAAGATTACAATCTGACAGCAAATTCAAAATAGCTGTCATGAAGGAACTCAATAAGTTACAAGAAAATCCAGAAAGATAGTTCAATGAGCTCAGGAATAAAATTAATGAACAGAAGGAGTATGTCACCAAAGAGACTGAAACTCTAAAAGAAAAAAAAACAAACAATTTCTGGAGATGAGGAACACAATTAATGAGATTAAAAATAATGTAGAAAGTATTAAAAATAGAGCAGACCACACAGAGGAGAGAATTAGTGAGCTCAGAGATAGAAAGAAACCTAGAAATGATTCAAGTGGGGGAGGAGAGAGAACTAAGACCTAAAAAATTTAAGAAATTCTTCAAAAAATATCCAACTCAATTAGGAAAAGTAATACAAGGATTATAGGTATTCCACAAAGAGAAGAGAGGGAGCAAAGAGCAGAGAGCTTGTTCAAAGAAATAAGAGCTGAGAACTTCCAAAACCTGGAGAAGAAACTAGACATAGCAGTATAAGAAGCTAATAGAACTCCTAATTACCTCAACGCAAAAAGACCTTCTCCAAGGCATGTAATATCAAAACTGTCAAAAGTCAAGGACAAAGAAAAAATATTAAGGGTAGCAAGATGGAAGAAAAGAATCTACAAAGGAAACTCCATAAGGCTTTCGGTAGACTTCTCAGCAGAAACCATAAAGGCTAGGAGAGAGTGGAGTGACATATTCAAAATACTGAAGGACAAAAACTATCAGCCAAGAATACTCTATCCAGGAATTGGAAACTCTATCCAGCCAAGAAAACTCTATCCAGAAAAATTGACAGCAATCCAGTGAAACTGTCCTTCAGAAATGATGGAGAAATAAAACCTTTCCCAGAGAAACCAAAGCTGAGGGAGTTCACTACCACTAGGCCTGCCTTACAAGAAGTGTTGAAAGGAGCCCTCCTACCTAAAGCAAGAAAACAAAAGTTTACAAAACTTTGAGCAAAGAGATAAATGGACAGGCAAAATCAGAAAATTACTGCTCTATATCAGAATAGCTTAGTAAACAACAAAGGTTATAGGTTCTAAATGACAAAGGGAAACAAAGTGTCAAAAATAAATATAACCACTTCAACTTTGCCACAAACTCACAACACGAAAAAGAATGATTTGTGACAACAAACACATAGAAGGTGAAGAGGAAAGAGATGAAAGCTGCTTAGGCTGATGGAGATAAGAGGCTATCAGAAAAAGAACTATCTCATCTATGAGATCTTTTATACAAACTCCATGGTAACCGCGAAACAAAAAATCAGAGCAGAGTCACCTATCATAAATAAAGAGGAAACTGAGAAAACAATCACACAAAGCCACCTAACTGAAATGACAGACAGAAACACCAGGGAAGGAAAACAATGGAAACATAGATCAACCAGAAAACAAAAGATAAAATAGCAGTATTAAACCCTCACATATCAAGAATCACTCTAAATGTAAATGGATTAAATTAATCAATCAAAAGACACAGGGTGGCTGGATGGATTAAAAAACAAGACCCAACAATATTCTGCCTCCAGGAAACACATGTCAGCTCTAAAGACAAATGTAGGCTCAGAGTGAAGGGATGGAGGATGATACTCCAAGAAAATGGCAACCAAAAGGAAGTGGATGTAGTGATACCTGTTTCAGACAAAACAGACTTCAAGATCAGAAAGATAACTAGATACAAAGATGGGTATTAGATAATGACAAAAGGGACATTCCACTAAGAAGACATAACATTAATATATATGCACCTAACACAGGAGCAGGAAAGTATATGAACCAACCATTAACAGTCTTAAAGGGAGAAATTGACCGCAACACAATAATAGTAGGGCACCTTAACACCCCACTTACATCAATGAATAGATCATCCAGATAGAAAGTCAACAAGGAAAGAGTGGCCCTAAATGAAGCACTAGAGCAGATAGACTTAGTAGATATATATAGAACTTTCCATCCAAAAGCAGTAGAATATACATTCTTCTCAAGTGCTCAGTCAACATTCTTAAAGATAGACCATGTGTTGGAAAACAAAGCACAACTAAAAAAATTTAAGAAGATTGAAATCACATCAACCATCTTTTCCATCCATGATGGTATGAAACTAGAAATCAACTACAAGAAAAAAACTGGGAAAGTCATAAATATGTGGAGACTAACTAACATGCTTCTGAACTATTGGATCAATGAAGAAATCAAAAAATACCTAGAGACAAATGAAAATGGAAATACAAAATACCAAAACTTATGGGATGCATCCAAAGCAGTACTAAGAGGGAAATTTACAGCAATACAGAACTACCTCAAAAAACAAGAACAATTTCAAACAAACAATCTTACACTATACCTAAAATAACTAGAAAAAGAAGAGCAAACAAAGCCAAATGTCAGTAGAAGAAAGGGAACAATAAAAATCAGAGCAGAGATAAATGAAATAGAGACTGAAACACAATAGAAAGATCAATGAAACTAAGAGCTGATTCTTTGAGAAGATAATAAAAATGACAAACTCTTGGCAAGATTCACTAAGAAAAAAAGAGAAAATTCAAATAAATAGAATGAAAAACAAAGTAAGAGAAATTACAATGGACACCACAGAAATAAAAAAGATTATAAAAGAATACTTTGAAAAGCTATCCACCAAGCAATTGGATAGTCTAGAAGAAATGGATAAATTCTTAGAATCATACAACCTCCCAAAAATTAATCAAGAATAAATAGAGAACCTGAATAGATCAAGCACAAATAACAAGATTGAAACAGTAATCAAAAACCTCCCAAAAAACAAAAGTTCAGGACCAGATGGCCTCCCCAGTAAATTCTAACATTCAAAGATTTAATACCTATCCTTCTTAAACTATTCCAAAATAGAGAAGCGGACAGAATGCTTCCTAACTCCTTTTATGAGGTCAACATTACCCTGGTACCAAACCAGACAAGAACAACACAAAAAAGGAAAATTACAGGCTGATACCACTGATGAACAATGATGCAGAAATCCTCAACAAAACATTAGCAAATCAGATAAAACTATACATTAAAATGATTATACACTACAATCAAGTGGAATTTATTCCAGGGATGCAAGGATGGTTCAACATCCACAAGTCAATCAATGATTAATTAACAAAATTCATTATTAACAAAATTCATTAACAAAATGAAGAATAAAAATCACATGATCATTTCAACAGATGCAGAGAAAGGATTTGACAAGATTAATATCCATTTATGATTAAAAACTCTGAATAAAATGGGTATAGTAGGAAAGTACCTCAACATATTAAAGGTCATATATGACAAACCCACAGCGAATATCATACTCAATGGTGAAAAAGTGGAAAGTTGTTCCTCTGAGAATAGGAACAGGACAAGGATTGCCATTCTCACCACTTTTAATCAATATGGTGCTGGAAGTTTTAGCCAGAGCAATTAGGCAAGAAAAAGCAATAAAAGGGATTCAAATTGGAAAGGAAGAAGTAAAACTGTCACTATTTGCAGATGACATGATTCTATACATAGAAAACCCTAAAGAATCCACAAAAATCTGTTAGAAATAATCAATGAATACAGTACATTTGAAGAGTACAAAATAAACATACAAAAATCAGTTGCATTTCTATACGCTAACAACAAACTAGCAGAAAGAGAAATCAAGAATACAATCCCATTTACAACTGTAACAAAAAAAAAATGAAATACCTAGGAATAAATTTAACCAAGGAGGTGAAAGACCTATACACTGAAAACTATAAGACATTATTGAAAGAAATTGAAGAAGACATAAAGAAATTGAAAGACATTCCATGCTCCTGGATTAGAATAAATGTAGTTAAAATGCTCATATTATCTAAAGCAATCTACAGATTCGATGCAATCCCAATCAGAATCCCAATGACATTCTACACAGAAATAGAACAAAGAATCCTGAAATATACATGGAACAACAAAAGACTCTGAATATACAAAACAATCCTGAGGAAAAATGAACAAATGTGGAGGTATCACACTCCTTGAATTCAAAATATCCTACAAAGTTATAGTCATCAAAACAGTATGGTACTGGCACAAAAACAGACACACAGATCAATGGAACATAATCAAGAGTCCAGAAATAATTCCACACATCTGTGGACAGGTAGTCTTCCACAAGGGAGACAAAGAACATACAATGGAGAAAGGAAAGTCTCTTCAATAAATCGTGTTGGGAAAACTGGAGAGCCACATGCAAAAAAATGAAAGTAGGCTGTTATCTTACACCATACACAAAAATTAACTCAAAATGGATTAAAGACTTGAATGTAAGACCTGAAACCATAAAACTTCTAGATGAAAATATAGGCAATGCACTCTCTGACATTAGTCTTAACAGCAACTTTCTGAATACCATATCTACTCAGGCAAGGGAACCAAGAGGAAAAATAAATAAATGAGACTACATCAGACTAAAAAGCTTCTGCAAGGCAAAGAAAACCATCAACAAAATGAGAAAACAATCCACCAACTCTGAGAATATATTTGCAAATCATATATCTGACAAAGGGGGTTGATTTCCAAAATATATAAAGAACCCGTGCAACTCAACAACAAAACGGTGAACAACCTGATCAAAAAAAATGGGCAGAGGATATGAGCAGACATTTTTCCAAAGAACATATACAGAGGGCCAACAGGCACATGAAAAGATGTTCAACATCACTAATTGCTAGGGAAATGCAAATCAAAACTACAATGAGATATCTCACACCCATCAGAATGGCTATAATTAACAAGACAAGAAAAGACAAGTGCTGGAGATGACATGGAGAAAAGGCAACCCTTGTACAATGCTGGTGGGAATGTAAACTGGTGCAGGTGCTATGGAAAACAGTATGGAATTTTCTCAAAAATACATATGATTCAGCTACTCACTACTGGGGGTATTTATCCAAAGAACATGAAATCAATAATCCAAAAAGATATATGCACCACTATGTTCACTGCAGCATTATTCACAATAGCCAAGATGTGGAAGCAACTCAAGTGCCCATCAATGGATGCATGGATAAAGAAGATGTGGTGTATATATATATGATGGAATCCTATGCAGCCATAAAAAGGGACAACATCATCTCATTCGCAACAACATGGATGAACCTTGAGGGTATTATGCTAAGTAAAATGTCAGCCAGAGAAAGACAAATACTGTATGATTTCATTCATATGTGGAAGATCAACAAGCGAACACATAGATAAGGAGAACAGAATAGCAGTTACCAGAGGACAAGGGAGTAGAGGGAGGGTGAAAAGGGGTAAAGGGACAAATATACATGGTGATGGATAAAAACTGGACTCTCGGTGATGCAACAGGGCAATCTATGCAGAAACTGAAATACAATAATGTACACCTGAAATATACACAATGTCATAAGAGAATATGACCTCAATAAAATAATTTTTTTAAATAATAAATAAATTAAATGGGCAATGAACTTAAATATACATTTCTGTAAAAAAGATATACAAACGGCTGATAAACACCTGAAAAGATACCTAATTTAACGTCGTTAGTCGTTAAGGAATTGCAAATCAAAACCACAATGAGCTACTACTTCACATCCAGTAGGATAACTCTAATCCAAAAAAAAAGCAGAAAATAATAATTGTTGGTGTGAATGTGGAGAAACAAGAATCCTCATACACTGATAAGGGGAATGTAGAATGGTGCAGCTACTGTGGGAAACGGTTTGTCAATTTCTCACAAAGTTGAATTTAGAGTTACCACTGGGCTCAACAATTTCACTCTTAGATATATACCCAAGAGAACTGAAAGCGTATGTTTACACAATAACTTGTACACCAAGTTCATGTTAACATTATTCATATTATAAGGAAGAAGTGGAAGCAACCCAAATGTCCACTGATTGATGAATGGATAAACAAAATGTGGTATACTTATACAATGGAATATTATTCAGCCATAACATGGAATTAAATTTTGATGCATATTACATCATGAATGAACCTTGAAAACATTATACTAGGTGAAAGAAGCCAGATATAAAAAGCCACATATTTATGATTCCATATATTTGAAAGACCTAGAATGGGCAAATTCACAGAAACAGAATGAAGAGCAGTGTTCGCCAGGGTACGAGGGAGAGAGAAATGAGGAAGGACTGCTTAATGGGTCTGTGGTTTCTTATTGGAGTGATGAAAATATTGTAGAATTAGATAGTTGGGATGGTATCACAACATTGTGAGTGTTTTAAAAAGCATTGAACTTTATACTTAAAAATCATTAAAGTGTTGATTGGTTAAAATGGTTATGTGAATTTTAACTATTTTTTTAAAAAAGCAATAGTCATACAAGACATTCTCCCTTCCCGTTCACATCTCTTTAATTCTGACACTTACTTTCATGGAACATGACCGTGGGAGAAGAGACTAAGTCTTACGCATTGTGATATGTCTCCTTTCCCATCAAGAACTAAATTTCTTTCTTATTACTTGCTAAGAAATCCAGAAGAAGGCATAAACTTGACAGGAAATCACATCTCAGCCTCTTGTCAATGTTTAAACAATTTCCTTGCTAATGAAACTAGAGGTCAAGTGTCCACAGGGTCAACAGCAGCCCAAGTGAGTGTCTGTGCCTCAATCCCCTACCCTTTCTCATAAATATTTCTTGACTTTTTGTTGTTTGAATAAATGACTACAAGGCAAATGCTCCTGAAAGGTTGCTGATCAAAGTGCGCTTTATTGTTACAGACATAATTAAGTAATGCTTCTATGTATCCTTTCTTTGGGGAGATGGAACACAAAAGATACTAGAATCTCAAACAACTTAGTCAGAAAGGCATCCAATTACTAATACTTTTTAATTATCACGGCTAGCTGCTCTGCAGTCACATCTGCAAGGTTTAGCTGTATTTACAGAAATTAAACCGCAAATCAAGTTGTGAAACTCTCCCCTCTTATGAGTTGTCCAAAGACTATTAAACAAAATAGAATTTAAAAACAGCATGGAGTTATAAATAGCCTGCTGTTTGGTATAGCTTGTCAATCTGTTACCACTTACGCATATTCTCTAACAGCTCTCTAATTAGCACTCACTTTTGATACTACTGCTCCTAAAATGTTTACGTTGGAAGTTACAAATTACTGTCTAATTATACTGGCTACTTTGTTTTGCATAAAGTTTAAAAAAAATCCCATTCGTGCTATAAAAAAAGTGTGCTGTCATCACTTTTTCTATAGAATGACTAATAAAGTTTGCCAGTTTTAAGCTGGATATCAGCAATGAGCAACTTTAATTAAATTTGGCAGTGTAAGAATTCAAGACTTTACTTCCTTTAGGAGCGAAACCCTTGCAAGCATGAAACGTTTGCATAAATGAAGTCAAAAGATATAATGCCAGTAGAGTGGCAAACTCAGCATTTGACTCGCAAATTCCAGGAAAAACTTTTCTTTCGAAAGTTTCCAGCTTCCCAAAGGTTGCTGTGCGCAAGGAACTTGAAACATTTGTGCTTCTACAAACCCAGTCTGGGAGAACCTTGGAAATCAGTGCTGCGAGGGGTCAAAGCAAGAGAAAAACTACTGTTTTGGCAGAAAAATATCAGGGCGATGATCTTAATAAAACTGAACTTTGCCAGATCCATTTAAGTTCTTCACATTCTGTGAAGTCTCCCTGCTGTGAAACGAGCCAAACCATTCATCAAAACCAATCATCCTGTCACTGGGAACTCTTTATCCAGAGTCTCCTGGTGGTTACACTGATGTAAATTGTATCATTTGTTCAAAATATTCCTGCTTCTACTACCAGGGAGAGGGGATTACAGAAGGACTGTAATCTCACTCCACTGACACCAGGGGGCGTTGTGACTTACTTTGACCAATGATGTGCGAGTGAGTGCTTCTGAACAGAGATTTGAGGGCCATCATGTTGTCCATCACAGCTCATGAAGCCAGCATGTATCAGATAAAGGCTGCTCCTTCTGCCTTGGTCCTGGAACGCAGATAACCTGGATGAGCCACAGCCAACCCATGATGGGCATGAACTTACAATGAACGGAACATGTAGCGGCCATTTGGTACTGCAGCATCACTCAGCCTATGCTGATTGCTACATACACTTAACTGCCATGTGCTATTTCAGTATTTAGTAAATATCCAATAAATATTGAAAAAAATGAATGAACTAATGGATGAAGGGAATAAAAACTGCAAAAATTGTTATTATTATTATTATTAAGATTAAATCTGCATATTCAAATGCAAGGTGTCTGTGTTAAGAGGGAATTGTGTTACACTGTATTGAGACCAGCTGTATTTTCTAGGCACAAGGCCCACACATCTCCATTTTACCCAAAAAGTCAGACGTGATCAACACACCACATGTTCTCTGATTACCAGGAAGTGTAGACCATGTGAGAGGCCAGCTTTCCTTCAGAACCTGATCAGTAGGGGCAGGCCTTCCTCATCACTGCGTTCCTGCCCATGCAACGTATCTCTAACACAACAGCACTGGTCCATCCCTTCAGTGTGTTTCACAAGCTCTTTTATGATGGAGACAGGGTCAAGTGGCAGCTCCAACGCATCTGCACAAGGGACATTTGGATTTGGAAAATAATCAGGGCACGACACAGGGTGAGCTGCCTTCCATATAAGCAATCTCCTGGCTAAGCCTCAACACACAGGATTTTGGATTGGCTTCTACGCTAATTATCAGCTGTTCTTGTCGGTATATAAATTATCAACACTCCATATAAAACCCCAGATTGAACTGCCCATAGTGATCCCCATTACGTGTCATACACTGTGGAAATTATTCTTCCTGGTCTGTAAGTGCTGGCCACCATAGCTTTCTGGTAGAGTTCTACTGGAAGATTATCTTCAGAACTGATACTGTTTCACATACTCCAAGTTCTCCACACAGCCATAATGAAGACCCACTTCTTGTGAAACCAAAAGCCCTGAGCAAAGCGAAGCATTTGTGGAACTGCTTTTCTGGTGGGAACAGTGTCACTTGGCACTCCCTGCCGCACTGGGCCTGGAACATTGTAAAAATGGAATTCCTTCTCGCTGGTGGCAGAACGGACTGAGACTGCTGCTCCCTGCCATTCCCCCCAAACAGCTTTCAATATTTCACAAGCTGAGTTTGAGACGCCCATAAAATATTTGAACAGCCAAATTACCCCTTGGGAAGAAAGGAAACTTCCCCTTCTCCTGTACAATGAGCTCCTGCGATGTTCCAGGCCTATGTCTGCTTTGCTCCTTGCTCAAGCTGGGTAAGAGTTAAGAGGCACATAAAAACCTTCATACTAGAGTACTCAGTGTGGTGGTAGAGAAATCACAGCGTGCTGTGGGAGTAAAAAGAGCAGCTCTCAGCCTTGTCCATAGGGCGGGGTCAGGAAAGAAAGATCTCCTTGAGGAGGGAATACTAAGCTGAGGCAAAAAAGATGCCAACAAGGCAGCCAGGTAAAGGGTGAGGAGAAAGGAAGCTCCCAGCAGGAGACACGGCAAGTGCAAAGGCCTGCAGGGGAGGGTGAACATGGCGCCAGGAGAAACTGGAAAAGACTGACTGTCGGAGTCCAGAGTCCAGAGAGAGAAACGTGGGAGATGAGGCTGGAGAGCTTCAGTCAGTCAAAAAGATCTTTGACCAAGTGTTTGGAACTTTGGGCTTTATCATGAGTCGATAGGAAATCAGATTTACATGTTAGTAAATGTGCAAATTTGGCTACAGTGTAGTTTAGCAACAGTGGGTATGGGAAGTCCCGTTAGGATGCTGTATTTAGTTATCTACTGCTATGTAACAAATTATTCCAAAACTTAGGGGTTTAAAACAACACTTATTATCTCGCAATTGCTGTGAATCAAGAATCTGGGTACAACTTAACTGGATATTTAGGTTCACAGTTGCTTCCAAAGCTGCAATCAAAATGCCATCCAGGATTGCAGTCATCTCAAGGCTCAGCTGGAAAAGGACTTTCTTCTAAGTTCAGTCATGGTGGTTTGCAGCTGTTAGACTGAGGGCCTCGATATCTCACTGTCTGCTGATCAGAAGCCCACAGGGAGACTCACAACATAGCCGTATGCCTCATCACAGCCAGCAAGTGCGACGAGCCAGAGAGAGAGCAGGCAAGCAAAGCAGAGGTCGCAGTCTTTGATAATCTAGTCTCAGAAGTGGCGTCCCATCACTTTTGCCATATTCCTCTCACTAGAAACAAGTCACTACACCCAAACCCACTCTCAAGGGGAAGATATTACACAGGGTCATGAACACCAGGACACCGGGATCAAAGGGAGCCATCTTAGATTCTACCTGCCACAAAAGCTGTTGCAATGATTCACGTTTGAGATGCTGGTAGACGTAGTAGAAACGAAGAAAAGTAGACAGATGCGATGACTATTTAGACAGTAGAATCAACAGGATTTAGGCATTGCAGTGAGGAAGAGGTAGAAGGCAAGAATGACTCTCAGGTTCTGGCTTCAGCAAAGGGGAGAATGATGATGCTACTTGCTGAAATGTAAACACTTAAGGAGAAATTAGATTTCTAGGCAGAAATTTTATGAGTTTTGTTTTGTACATGTTGAGCTTGAAGTGTGCGTGAAACATCAGAGCAGAGTTGTCCTTCCAGGTCTGATCTGGAACAAGAGATTTTTGGGTCCTCCCTCAGAGGCCCAACTTCTGGTGAGTTTTTTATGAACACGTATATTAAATTGGATTCTACCCACCTGTTAATCTGGTTATGCGAAGCCATGGATGGATGGCCCTTCTGGTCCGAATATGGAAAGAAGACCCTAGTAGTCACTACTCTAACTGAATAATTATCCTTCAGGAAAAATATAGACTAGTCCAGCAAAAGCCTTCTCTAGTTGCAGTATATTGAGACTGTACAAATCCTTCTATCTTCACATTGGATATAAAACAGAGTCGTCCAGCTGGTGATCAAGTCAAATTTTAAGTTGTAAAGAATCATCAGGCACCTGAAATGCAAAGGACTTGAAAGACAAAACTTCCATTTTCTGACGTCTCTAGGTAGTGGGAGGGAACAGAGGGGCCTCAGTGGATCAGAGATGCAGAAGCAGAGGCGTCTCCCTGCAGAGATCCACAGACACCCCGTGAGGCAAATCAATTTGGGGGTGAGAAGTCTGATGCTCATTAAGAAAATGCAAGCACATGGTGGGAATCAGTGAACTGTTTTAGTTTCCTTGTTCAATAACATCTCTTTATTATAGCCTTCCCTGAAACACGAGATAGCTCTGAAACTTTATTGTGTGCAAAGACAAAAGATGGCAAAGCTTTTCAGAAAAGTCTCATGAGAAAACAGGTAGAATTATCTTGATCACATAAATTAGACCCAAAAAATCCAGGTCTTACTCAAATTGATGGTGAAAAACGAAGGGGAATACAGTACTGAAAACAAATGTTCCTGTGTATTACTCCACTGGCTTATACATGGACCGAGATCCTGAGGTCCATCAGTGTTCAAGATGGTAACCGGAGAGGCAGGTTCTTTGACCGCACTGCTGCTTTTCAGGAGTGCTAGAAAGCAAGCCACGTCCTTGTATTCCACTCAGTAATACCAAGTCAACCACTTCCTTTTGTTTTTGCATTTCAAGGATGCCTACAAATCTTTGCTAAGGAGAATTCTGGCAAAACTGCCAACAAAGACACAACAGAAAATTACGATAATTAGTTCAATTAGTTAGTTAGGGAAAATCAGTTAGTAATGATGGAGTAACTACTAACTAACCCAGAATTTTGCTAAGTGCAATTATAAATCACAAGAAGCTATCATATGTGCTGAATGTCTCCTTGAATATATAAGAACCAGGTATTCTATAAATAATAGTACTATATTAATTATCATTAATAATTAGCTGATTTATAATTAATCTAATTAGCCCGCTGGTTATTAATAAATGTTAAATATTTATTGCATACTTACTATGTGCCAGGCATGGCTCTAAGCAGTTTATGTTGAACCTCACAGCCACCTCATGAGGTGGGTACTTTGTGCACGAGGAAGCAGATGCACCAAGGGATGAAGCAGCTTTCCCAAGGTCACTCAGCAGGCAGATGGTGAATTTACTATGAGATGCGGAGTCTCTGAATTCAGAGCACTGCATTATGACCTTTAAGTTCATCACAAAACTCAGGCTATACAATTGCCCTAGGAGGCAGGCACTCGAATCAGGCCATTTTATAAATGCGAGACTGATACTCAGAGAGAAGATATAACTTTATACTTTATACTGCATGAAGGACAAGATATTTGCTCTCCAATAAAAAGATATACATTCTGTATAAGGAGGATTCCACACATTCCACACACCTCAGCAGGACAGAATTAGTGAGACACAGGAAAGCCGAAGTCACTCCACATGAAGAAGAACTCCACCACCACCAAAGCCTCCTAGAAAGGTCACAGCAGTGCGAGGGCCCCTTCACTGATACATCAGGTCAAGGCTGACGGGGCTGATGAAGAGGGGATTTTTGCATCAGGAAAAGGTTCTACCACTGACCTCTGAGGTCCTCTCCAACCTCAGGATGCTATGATTCACATGACTAAAGCACCGGTTCCTTTCATTCCTGGGAACCTTGTTCTTTGTATTCTGCACTCCTTACCATAAAATCGAGAAACAATGCAGGCTGGCAGCATAAAACTAATTTTGTTTTTTTTTCTTTTTTTTCTATTTTTTCTATTTATAGAAACATAATTAGAGATCAGGTTAGGTGATCTGAAAAATATAAGAAACTAACTTCAGTGTTTGACTCTCCAAGGAATAAGACCAGTCTTAATATTAGTTGGAGTCATTTTCTAATTTAGCAGGGACATTTCATTTTTCAACTGCCAGTGAGGTGATTGGTGTGGCAGAGACAGACAGATCGAGCTGTGAGCAGCATGGATGGATGGTCCAGTGGGGACTGCATATGCTTGCCTTGGGTATTAGGTTTCATACTTTCTATAGACGCATTCCTTTAAAGAGTTTTGCAAACTTGATGCAAGGTTAGAAACCTGCCTCACTGCTTCTGACAAACAATGCAAACATCCCAAGTGCTGTCAGCCTGTTCAGCCCTATGACACGAGCATACTATTCTTCGAGCATCATGCTTCTTTCTTTGTCAAGAACAAGCTTCTTTTGTCTGCAAAACTCATGGAGAGGATTATTTCCAGCAAAGGACAAAAGCAGAGAATAAGAGTAGTGGCCAATTTGCGTGTGTTCAGCTCAGAGTCTCCCTCTGTTACCCTACACAGGCTGAAATCAATCCTTCCAGATATGTGGGCCCAGGAGAAATAACAGTGGACTCTAGAGAAATACGTAGTTGTCAGAAAAAATAGAAGCCAGTAGATGGAAATTCTCTTATCTTCCATCTACCAAATCTCTAAACTTTGCTGCATCGGTACCTCTCCTCTTTCTCTCCCCTTGCAGTTGAGGAAGAAGTCCTTTCCCACATATGTGGAAGCCTCCTTCCCCTGCTTGTGCTGTGAACCTCAACCCTTCCATCCGTCTAAGGAACCCCACTGACTCTGTTGTTCTCTGCCCCTCCTGTAACTTCATCACCCCCTTATTCTTCAGATACATCCCATAAACATTCAAAAATGTTCTACTCTCTCCCATCTTTAAAAAAGGAAACTATTTACACCCCACATGCCTCTTTAGCATGTCTTATTCCTGTCTTATTCCTCTCCTCCTCGTTATAGTCAGTCTTCAAAAGAATTTGAGTTGTCTGTATACACTGTCGCCACATCTTCTCACTTCCATTCGTTCTCTCTTAGATCCACTCTAAGCTGGCCTCATCATCATGACTCCACCAAAAGTGCTCTCACCAAAGGTACTAGGGGCCTCCATGTTTCTAAATCCAATGGCTACATTTTAATCCCCACTTCACATAGCCTTTTGGGAGCATGTGTCATTTCTCTTGAAATGTCCTCTGGCTTCTGTGACTGCATGCTCTGCTGGCTTTCCTATATCTCTCAATCCCTGTCTCTTGGGTGTACCACCTCCTCCACTCAGTTTCACATATCAAAGTTCCTCAGGGTTTAGCCCTAACTGTTCGCCTCTTCAAATTTCTTCCTAGGGATTTCTCTCATTCTCAAGGCATCAAACACAATCCATCTGCAGAATCATGTCTGTCTTGTTCAGCAGAATTTCTCAATGCCCAGGACAGTACCTCACACATGTAGTCTCTCCATTATCTTTGCTTTATTAATTGACTTGAAGCCAGAAATTCCAGGTTAATCATGGAGAAAGGCACAGCAAGTGACAGGGAGTTAAACACAAGGGTTAAAAGTGACTTTGAAGTCAGAGCTTGGTTCATAGCCCAGGTCTTCTTCTTACTAGCTTTGTGATTTTGGACAAATTACTTATGCTTTCCCCTTATTTCTAAAATAGGGTTCAGACTAGATTGGGTGTATTCAGGGTGGTCTGGCCGTTAACCATATGACTTCACTCCTATGTGGAAGATAAACAAACAAACACAGGGTTATAGAGAACAGATTGGTGGTTACCAGAAGGGAAGGGGATGAGGGGAGGGCAAAAGGGGTAAAGGGATACATATGTATGGTGATTGATGGCAACTAGACTTTTGGTGGTGAACACGAGGCAGTCTACACAGAAGTCAAAATATAATGACATACACCTCAAATTTATATAATGTTATAAACCAATGTGACCTCAATAAAAAATTAGCATGCTAAATAAATAAATAATAGAATAAAATAAGGTTAAATATGGTATCTATGTTGGATTTCTCTGAGAATTAAATGTACACTAGAGTTAAAATTTCATAAGGTCAGATATTTTCACCTATTCTGTTCAGTGAATAATCCATTTCACCTAGAGTCCAGCTATGCTCAGTAAACTCTTCCTGCACACCAAATGCAGCCCACCACCTGTCCATATGGCCCAAGAGCTAAGAAGGGTCTTTACATTCTTTAAATATTTGAGGAAAAGGAACAAGAATATGTGATAGAGACAGTATGTGGCTTACAAAGTGTAAATTATTTACTATCTCATTACAGAAAAAATTTTCTGACCCCTAGAATAATGCCTGACACAGATTAGGTGTCCAAAATAAACTTTTATTAAATGACTAAATGAATGAGTGAAAGTATGCACGCATCTAAAGTGCCTAGAGGCTAATGCGTACTGAGTGCTACGTGAAGCACTGTGCTGCCATCGTCATCACTGTCTTGTGTGTGAAACCTCTCTAACAGAAGGCAATGTCAGGGCTCCCACCACCCATCAAAATAACCTGCTGAAAAATGAAGCATTCAAAATGCCCCCATTTATCTACCATCACACTCTTCATTTGATGATGCTTTAAAACTACTTTATTAAATTGAAAAGTTGTTTTAATAATTTTATATCTATTATGAATGATTTATTCCATTGCTAGTGATGCCGACATTGTGATCCCCTCACCCTTAAGGACAGTGTTTTCTAAGAACTGACAGTCTTCTGATCAGTTTTTCTAGGCAAAAAAACCATATTTACTGCAAGGACACACATTGTTTTGATACACAACATCCGTACAACAGACAGTCTCCCTTCTTTGGGTAATTCTGCCATTTCTTATAGGAAATCACCCCTCACTACTCTCAGTCCATGAACATCAGGCAGAATTGACATCCCCTTGGCTGAGGAGAGGGCATGACACACAGGACTGACCAGCCAATGCATCACAGTCCCCTGGCCATGGCAGGTAATTAAAGGACAGGTGCATGGCCCAGCCAGAACTCTCTTTTTCACCAGCTTTTAACCCGAAACAATAAGGAGTTTGAACCACTAGCAGCCATCTTGCTCTTAGTAGAGTTTGATCTTGCAGCCAAAACAGAAAAGAATAGCCAAGAAATGGAGAGAAACTGAGCTCAGCGACATCTTTCTGAGCCTCTCTCTCAAGAGCTCACTTGACTAGTCTGTTTGGTCACCACGTGGCTTAATAAATCCCCTCTTCCCTGCAAGCCGGATTGAGTTAGAGCTGTTTGGTTTAGAATGAATGGAAAATCGAACTGACACACTTGTCTAGGTCATTCCTTTTCATTCTATGCTTTAAACTAGCTACCTAAGGAAGTGAAATTGTGCCTTTAGATGAAACACTATCAAGAAGCAGTCATTCACTCCAGAAACACATCATAGAAGCCACTGCATCAGAGATTACAAGCCTGCAAGAGGCCACTATAGGATCTTTAGAGACAGAGTTCCAGAATTTGAAAGACAGATGTGACTTTAGAGAAGACTATATATTAAGGGGGTCACAAATCCAAAAACATACAGAGCCAGAAAGAGAACGTAACTGAGTAGAGGCCAGGAGTGAGAATAGAAATAGCACAAGGACAATGAAAAATGGCCAACATCACTCAGCTGCAGGGACCAGGAGCAGGAAAGAGTGGTGGCCCCCATCTGCACTGGAGGCACCCCCTGCATAAGCAGCCTCCACTTGGCGTCAGTTGACCATTGCATGTGGGAACTAAGGTTCAAGATGCAAGAGTTTAGGTGAAATTTTTCTGTCTTTAAATGGTGTCAAATAATTTGCTTTCTTAAAAACTGTGTGACTCAAATATAATATATATTGAGGCCACACTCAGCCCATAAGTTGCCAGAATATCCATTGTGCAGGTGCGGGGGGTGGTCGCAGGGAGTAAACTAAACCCCACAATGGGCAATGTCTTACCCAGTGCCACCAACCTGCTGGCAAGAGGCAAAGACCAGACTCAAATTCCGCTCTCCTGATCTGTGCCCCAACGCTGAACAGACCAAAGATCACACTGTAATAGAGTAATCCTTCATACCTGGACAGCAACGCCGATTTGTATAGCATTCTCCCATAAGGTGAGACTTAATCCTTAGAATAACTCCCTGGAATGTAGATACTATTCCTACTTCTACTTTACAGAGAAGCAAACTGACGTTCCTGTTGCTTGAGTAATTTTCCTGAAGTTGAGTACAAAAGGCAGAACTCATGTACTGCCAGGACTTAACTCATCCTCTTTCCTTCTAACCATAACCTCCTTTTCTTCCTTGGTCTCAGATCTCAGCAAAAGGTAGCACCAGTCCCCCTCCCAGCTCTCAAGCCACACACACACATATACTCACACACACACACATATACACACACACACACACATATATACATACACACACACACACACACATGCACTCACACTCACCTCACACACACACTCACACACACCGCATACACACACTCACACACACACATGCACTCACACTCACCTCACACACCACACATACTCACACACACACACACACACACAGACAGCTGATTCTGCTCTAAATTTCTCTCTGATCTCTCTTTTTTTCCTCCACCTCCACTGCCAGTTGTCATCACCTCTCACCTGGATCAGGATCCAGACAAAAAGAGCCAAAGTGAGCTTCCTAAAATGCTATCCCCTCCTTGGCTTGTACTATCTTGCCCTTCTTTCACAGCACTTACACTGTGTTGTAATTGTCTTTTTTTATTGAAGTAACGTTGGTTTATAACATCATGCAGATTTCAGGTGTCCATCATTGTAATTTGACTTCTGTATTCATTACCTCATTTTCACCACCAGAAGTCTTGTTTCCATCCATCATCAAACAACTGTCCCCCTTTATCCGTTTTACCTTCCCCACCCCTCCTCCCCTCTGGTAATTACTAATCAGTTCTCGGTACCTATGTGTTTATTTGTGTGTTGTGCTGTTGTTCTAACAGTTTTTGCACATAGCTCTCTCTCTCCCCCACTCAACTGAGAAGTCTTACAAAGAAGGGATTTGCCACTGTATTCCTAGGACCGAGTACCTGGCTCAGAGTAGATGCTCAGCGGATGAGGAGGAAAAGAGAAGGGAGGAAATGTGGAGGAAGAGAAAGAAGAGATAAAGCTTCCAGATTCTTAGGGGAAGTGAGTTCAGAGATCACCTAGTTTCACCCTAATATTTCACAGATGAAGAACCAAGGCCTAAAGAGGAAAGTACTCTTTTAAAGTCTAAACAGGCTATTACTGGGGGAACCAATATCAAATTTAGGTCTTCTCAAGCCCATTCCATGCACTGTTAAAAAATCATGCATCTGAATGAATGCTTCAACTTTTTAGAAGGTTGGGCATAATTTCCTGCTATTTCCAAAAAAAGCCATTGCAAATTAAGAGCATCTGATGCTAATTTCAAAGGCCTTAGTACTACCCTGGGTAAAAATGATGTTAGCCTTAAGAGAAAAGTTGGACACTCAGTAAACACTTGCTAATTTGCCTCTGATTTCAAAACAAGTCATACAGTATTAATCCAAGTAAGCTGGTATCTGTTCACAGACCAACGGGCATGAATGACCTTGGTCTCTTCAAGCTGCCCTTCCTAGGGGTTAAAACCTCTAATTAACTTTTAGCTGATCATTGTTTATCCAGGAAAAATGCAGAAGTATTCCCTTTATGTCCCTTAAGCCATTCAGTTTAGGGAAACATCTAAAACCAAATCTTTGCTGTCCTGAGATGTCCATGTCCAGAGAGGGATTTATTTTCACTATGAAACATGGCATGCCATTTGGTCCTAATTCTCTGTCACTATAACATTTTAGATGAGCTGTTACCGAATATTTTTGTTGCAAATGGTTATATAATAGCAACATTGGAGCCTGGTGCATAATCAGTCATGAAAAATTGTGTCCAGCTCATGAAATAAAAATCAGCAATCCTTGGAATTGTGGCCAGACACTTTTATTAGCTTCCTTGAAATTTGGAGGCTAGGAATCTGCTCTAAGAGTTAATGAAAAGGCAGGGAGGCAAAAAGGACAATTTCTTCTCTCTTAGAGGTACTCTGGCTCTTCTCCACCTCTTGGAATATGCAGTGGTGCTTTTCCAAAAAATACAACGACAGGAATCCAAGGATGGCAGGCTAGGTTTGCACACAGATGAAGGAAGGCTCTCCTTGGGGTACATCCACATTGTTATTTAATTCTCTCAGACGCAATTAGTTACCTGTTGTTTTCACTCTGCATATTGCCAAAAGAAAATGAGTTTATATGTGGCAAAAGCCTAAGGGGAGAAAAAAGTACAAGTTTCCAACTTAGGGCCCTGGCTTCAAGTCTTGGCTCTCTCTCTGACTGGCAAGTTATTCAATCTCATCAGTTTTAAAAGATCCAATAAGGGTTGGCCCATGGCCAAGTGGTTGAGTTTGCACACTCTGCTTTGGCAGCCCAGGGTTTCACCAGTTCAGATCCTGGGTGCAGACATGGCACCACTTATCAAGCTGTGTTGAGATGGCATCCCACATGCCACAACTAGAAGTACCTACAACTAGAATATACAACTATGTACCGGGGGGCTTTGGAGAGAAGAAGAAGAAAAAAAAGGATTGGCAACAGCTGTTAGCTCAAGGCTAATCTTAGAAAAAAAAGAAGACCCAATAAACTGCATATGTAAAGCTTTTGTTCAAATAAACCTGACCAAGACAAACCTCTACTAAATGCATCTGTCCTTAAGAAATCTTATCACAGTTGTCATTTTACGGGTTTTTCTGGGTTAATATTTAATTAATCTCTGTATCCATAGGAGATATTGTCAATGCCACACCCATTTCCCTCCAACACTATCATTTTAGGAGGCTCATCCAGTTTCTGTATCTCTGGTCCTGAGAGATTTTCTTGGAACCCTGGAAGGCTATTGTCCAGTGGGCTGAAGTACCAAGGAGTTAACAGCTTGTGGCAGCAGCACTCAAATCATGATCCTCTGGAGTTGGCATAGAAATACCATAACTCCCTTTCCCCTTGGGAGGGACAATTCTGAGGTGTGTATTTTACATGTTTCCTCAGTCTCCCATGGGTTTAAGCTTCAGTCAGTCACTGTGGTATCTGGCATAAACAGGACACCCTTTGCTGACTGCTTTCCCTTGCCTGTATCACTTTCCCCGTCTCACCTATTTCCTGTACCTCCCAAATAAACTACTGGCACTGGAATCTTTGTCTCAGGATCTGCTTCTGAGGCAGCCCAGACTAAGATAATCTCCTTCCTAAGACTGTAAGCCTATGATGACTATAGATGACTTATTTGTCGCTGCGTCTGGTAATAGATGCTCAGTCATTAAGTGAGGGAAAAAAGAGGAAAACATTTATTATCATTTTGTTGGTGTTGTCATTCTGCATAAAACACACAGCCCACCCTCCACTGAGAAGATTCAGCAACATATCTGATTCTTGGAACAAAATCAGGTTCTGGGACCCCTGTATTTCACTTCAGGAAAATGAGGAAAGATTTGGGATTTGGGATCTCTGAGGAAAGGCTGCCAGGTGAGAGGTAATGCCTGCCCTGTTCTTCTGTCTGAGTCATGGTTCCAAAGGCAGAGACTACTAGCTCTTCAGTGTGAAAATCTCCAAGACTGTCAGCTCTGTGATGGACATTTAACAAGACTTCAGAAAGTATTGACCTTAGCCAGCACAGTCTCAAGGAGCTAATTCAGCATTAAAGCCAAGTCGACAAGCCACTTGTATAATTGAGGCTGAAAGCGGGAGAAGCGGGAGATAGAGTTTGTGGCATAAAGGACGGGTATGTCACCTCTGGAAAAAATACGAGTCACGTCAGCATGTCACCTCCCACTGCTGGCTACACGGAGATTTTAATGAAACAGTCTTGGGATTAATCTGCACTAAAGGCCTTCCTCACCCAGCTCCAGACAGAGGGTAATTTATAGCTTTAAGAGATGTCATCAGGTTTAATAGGCTTCAAATCTCACCTGAAAACCACTGACTCCTTACAGGGTCCAGTTTTTCAGTACAGCTCTTACATGCCTACCCATTTCACCTCATTCAGGAATGGGAATGGAGAGCAAAAGAGTCAAAACAGCCTCAAGCTTAGGGCCTGGAGAGGACCTTACTAGCCAGGGAATCACAGAGTCAAATGCCTATCGTAGCCAGCAGGGAGCATGAGGGAATCAAGTGGCTGGTCAGGCTTCCTCAGGGAAAGAGAGGACCTGTAGGAGCAATGACTTTTCAATCACAAGTAATTGTTGCCAGGCAGGAATTCTGATCCATTGTGGCCAGATAGGTTTTTCAAGAGAAGATGTATATTGATGTTTATAAGTGAAAATGTCCCTGTTCTTAAATATTGATAATAAATTTAATATTTAAAAAGTAATAAAACCAAATAATAATATTAATAAAATCACTATACAGGTAAGAAAGATAGCCAGCAGGTACTCACCAGCTTTGCTGCAGGGTTTGTGAAATCGTTCTATTTAAATTGTCAAGTAGACATTATCCCAGGCCCTTCAAATGATCCCCACCATCACCCTGGCAGCCCAGCCTGCCCAGAACCTCTGTCAGACTGTACCATCATCCAGCGACTACAGGGTTAACACCTAACGACAGACCCCAAGGAGCCCGTTTCAGCACCACGGCCAGCGTCTGTGTGGCTTGGTGGGTGCCTGCACTATGCTTGTGAATTATTTTCACTACCATCTCTGTGTACAGTTCAAACAAAACACACGCCAGGAGCATTGGCCCTACAGGAAATCAGTTTGAGGCCTCTGATTTGTTCCAAATCTCCTTATTTATTAGTTATAGAAACAGAGGCCGAGACAGAAGAAGGTACTTGATTGAAGTCAAGATACAAGCCACTGACAGATCCCTGATAGGGACCCAGGACCCCAAGCTCATAGGCTGGGACTCTGTCCTCTTTGTCAGTAGCTACCAAACCTATGGAGGCTGTGGACTGTTAAAAACACATACTTCTTTACTCTACCCACCCCTAGCAAAACTCCATAGTGGGCCCAGGCATGGTATTTTTTCAAAAGCTCCCCAAATAATTCTGATGATCAGCAGATCTGCAAAACATCGCCACCAACTGTGCCATTGCACACCAACAAACTTTAGCCTGTGGAAGAAACTCAGAAAGAAGGGAGAAATCTCTGTGAACATATTATTTAAATAATTCTTATCAGAGACTCATGTAGAAGACGTGTGTATATATGTTAGGACCACAAAATGGTTTTTCCCAAGCCCCTTAGATCTGTCTTACTGTCATACTGAACGGAAGAAAATAAAAGGAGGAAATTTTCAAAGATTGATGGTGATTGAGCAGCAGAGGAATGAGGATAACACAAGCACCAGCATCAGAACAGGACAGACAAATTTCAGCCCTGTTGCTGACTAGTTGTACATCCTCAGACACCACACTTAAGGTTTCTGGGTCTCACATCCTCCGTCTGTCAAATGGGGAGAGCAATACTTACCAGGCAAAGTAATTACAGGTTTCAGAGATAAACCAGTCAATTCTGGATTATCTTGGCAGTGGATTCCTGAGAGACAGTAAGAGCCTCATCCAGAGAGCCAGGTGGATATACAGCTTCCACCCAGCCCACAGGGGTAGCAGCACAGCCTTATCAGCCCCTGCCCAATATCCAAGCCCAGTCACAAAGGGAAGGACAGCCAGGCCTCTGTGGTACCTTCACCACCTCTGATGAGCACACTGATGAGTCCAGTTCAGGTGTCAATAATTGACTCTGGAGGTTTGCTAGCAGTGATTTGCAATTACCCATGAATGACTACTGGTACACTCTGCATGTAACTGTAGAACCACCCTTAGTCACTAGGTACTCTGCACAGTACCTGCCATATAAGGGCAGCCATTATGACCATGATTGTGATTGTAAGACATGGCATAGTGGCTCAGAATACCACTCTAGAGCCAGACACACCAAGGTGCAGCTATTGACTTTGGACGTTATTTCCAAATGTCTCTAAGTTTGAAATTCATCATCAGTGAAATGAAGGCAATAATGGTATCTCTGCAATGAATTATTGCAAGGATTATATGAACTAGCATAGAAAAGGGTTTAACATAGTGCCTAGCATGTAATAGATGCTCAGTAAATGCTCCTCTTGGTGATAACACCATTAATGTTAGTATTAATTTCACCATTCAACCTTAAGTTTGAGGGAGCCCTGACAACAGCATGTAAGATTTAGAGGTAGGACTAGCAGCCTAACAGGCCACCAGGGCCTAAGCAGGGGCCAGGCCTAAGCCCACAACTTGCCCCATATACAGCAGTGTCCCATCAGGCCGCATGTGGTGCACACAAGTACCAAGGAGTACAGGAACCTCCTTCAAGTCCCTGAGTCCAGCAGTGGGGTGTTGCATCACAGTCTCAGCCCATAACCACCAGCAGGCACCTCCCAGCCTCAAACCCGTCAGAGAACCTGCTGGAAACTCATCCAACCACAGTGAGCCCTGCTCCTGGGGCTTGACTGAGTGAGGCAAAGGACAAATGCTGAGAGATCTCAAGCTTCTGGTGGCTCAGGAGACTCCAGGAAATGCCATGTGTGGATCCCAGGTCTCCACCCACCTCTTCTGGACAGATCTACACAACAGGTTACCTAGGCAGGCAGGCAGCCAACCCAGGATTCCAAGACAGAAGGCTTTGTGTATTTGATCTACATGCGTAGCCTTCCCTGACTGCTCTGGGATGCAGCACAGAGCCCAGCGACAAGGAGACAGGCTTCCAGAGAGAGATCGCTTGTATTCAGGGCCCAGCTCTATCTCATGCTCAGTGTGTCATTGTAAGGATCAGACAGACATGATTACATAAAGTGCTATAGATATCAGGATAATTGTTATTAACATTCATTATCATTACACAGTCTATGAATTTTCAGTCACAACACTCAATGTGCAAAAATGTAGTTTGCTATAATTGAACTCAATTTTTGAGTTAAGCTCCCATTTTGCCTGGTAAATAAACTTAATCTAGTTAACCCCAGGTAAAGTCATTCTCTCCCAGCTAAATGCAGAAATGTCAGGCTTCAAAGCCAATGTTTTCTCCTCTCTGCCCTCTTCTCCTAGATAGGAGATCTCAGCTATCCCAAGGCGAAGGTGAGGGACAGGGCTGTATTTTCATTGAATCTTCGTGTGGGAGAGCATTGAGTCCACAGTCACTCCAACATCCACATGTCTCCTTCGGACCCAAAGACTTTCCTGCCCATTTCTAAACTCAGATGCAGAAAACTTTTGGCTTCTTTGCCTCGCCCTTTATGAGGGGCCGTCACAGGCCCTTTGGTATCTACACGCACATTCATTGTTCCCACTGCCAAGTATTACTGCACTGAATTAGGATAGGAATGCTTTGGGGCTCCCCCAGACACACTGGGCAGTGAGTTTAGCACCCCTCTGCAGCAGGTCCCTCCAAACTCATTGAGGGTCTCTACAGCCACTAGCTGTCCTCAGGGCTCATCCAGGGCACAGGGTCACAAACCAAATAGACTTTGTCTCTGCCCTTATGGAATCAGTGACAGAAAACAAACAGCACACAGTGAACAAGTAAATGAATATGAGATTACAAATTGAGAAAGTGCTGTAAGGGAACAAATAGAGGCGGTAGTAGCAGAAAATGGTGGGGGAGGGGCTACTTAGACACAGTGATCAGGATCAGGGAAGGCTGTCTGCAGAGGTGACGGATAAACTGAGACCTGAAGCAAGGGCAGGAGCCCACCCTGTGAAAGACAGGATTAGGGAGAGGGGATGGATGGACATTCCAGGCAGAGAAAATGGCATGTGGGGAAAAGGCCCTTAGCAGAGCCTGAGCTTGATGTGTGTTGGAGCACAGGGTCAGGGTGGCTGGAACAGAATCAGAGAGGAGGTGAGCAGAGCCTGTGGGTCATGGTAAAGAGTTGGAATTTATCCTAAGCAAAATGTGAAGTCATAGAAACGTTCATTTTCAGTTATTTTGTTTCTATCATTAAAGGATTTTAAACAAGGATGAGATGGATTTCTTGCTCCTAAAATATGTTAACAATCATTCTCAACACAGACAGTACAGCCACCCCCAGGAGACATTTAATAACGTGTAGGAACATTTTTGGTTGTCACAATGATTTGAGTGCACTACTGGCATTTAGGAATGCCCGGGGATGCTAAATACTCTGCGACATACGTGACAGTCCTTCTCAATAAAGAATTGCCCCACCCCAAGCCCTGGTGTTCCTGGTAAGATTCACCAGGGATCTGGCAGCTTGTGGAGGCAAGAGCAAAGGGAGGACAAGAGTAGTCGTGGGGGCGCTGGCTCAGTGGCGTAGTGGTTAAGTTCACACGCTGCACTTCAGCAGCCCGGGGTTTGCAGGTTCAGATCCGGGGCACGGACCTAGCACCACTCATCAAGCCATGCAGTGGCAGCATCCCACACAAAGGAGAGGAAGATTGGCACAGATGTTAGCTCAGTGACAATCTTCCTCCAGCAAAAAGAGGGAGATTGGCAACAGATGTTAGCTCAGGCCCAATCTTCCTCGCAAAAAAACACTTTTAAAAAAGAGTGGTCATGGAGACATCATTTGGATGGCATTGGTGTTGTCCAGGTGGGAAAAGATGATACCAAGAATAAGACTGGGGCCTCAGAGATGGAGAAAAGTGAAAAACTGGGCGGGTATGAGAGGACATTGTAAACTGGCCACTCTGCATTTCTTGTTAAATGAGACACAGTCCCAGAGTCTTTATCCACACCACTCCTAGTGGCCATTAGCAATTGTTTCCAGTAAATGATTGGAGCGAACCTACTTGGAAAATACCAGATTTGGGTAGTCATTCAGAGATAGAGAAAGAGAGCACGAAAGGAAGAAATGGGAAGTAAGTCTGGAAGGGACCCTGTGGGCAGATTGTGATGGAATGACATCTGCTCTTCCTTCTTTTACAGGCTTCCTCTTGGATGACTGCCACCTCTCTTCCTCACTCCCACCCCTACCAAAGCCTCACAGCTGTAATTTGCATGTTCTCCACAATTCTTTTTTTAAAAAGCCCTAAAGACTTGCCTATCATTCAGAAAATTAGCTGTCATACATAATTAGGTTAATTTGGCATAACAGTCATCTGAAATGTGAACGGGCTATTAACAACGAAAGCAAACAGATGGAGTGGGTGTCCTTCCTCTGCTGAGCAGGGTGGTTAAGTCACGAGCTCTGCACACAAACTCCCATCATGCCTCTCCCGGAAGAGAAGCCAGCATGCTTGGACAGCCTTCACAGAGCCCAGCATCTCAGGAGAGCCCCACTCAGAAGCACTTATGGTAACCGATAACCCTGCGGAAACAGAGCCAGCATTCACCCCAGGAAGTGACCCAACCTTGGGCAAATTCAGAAACAATCCCATTCAGAATCAGTAACACTTACTGTGTCTCCTGTCTGCCTCTTGATCAACCCCAACCTGTATCCTCTTGTGGACTGACAAAGATTACAGATGGATCCCTAGGATGAGGACAAGTCAAGTTTTCCATTCATGGGGAGAAAGGAAATATACCAGGTGGGAAACAGATGCACGTAAGTGAGTTTCTTGTTAAGAATGCCAGATTCATTAGAATCTTTACCAACTGCAGCTTCTTCACGTCACACAGATGCCTACACATCATCGACCCTTCCTGAAGACTGCCTGCCCTCTTGCTCAGGCAGTGTGTCACTTCGATGCACACTCACAGGCATAAGTGCTCATATGATCACTCAGACATCTAGGAAAGAGTTTAAAACATACCTACCTTAAGCCAAGACATTGAAACTAGACATCAAGATAGGCCACAGTGAGGAAGCAAACCATCTTCCCTCTCTTGGTCCCCTGATTAATTGGCTATGGCTATTAAGTCTACCTGTCACACTAAATCACCTGAGGAGGTGTTTTACCTGGTTTACCATAAACCAGACTTTCTCTTAAGGATGTTCTTATCAAGAAAGCTTGCCTAATTATGTTCAGTCAATCATAACAGAAAGTGGAATGGGGAATCCATGCATTAAAAGGCAGTCTTTCAATGGTGCTTGACTAGTAGGGGCTAAAGACATGAAGCTGGACACATTTCTGAGCCAAAGACAAGAGGCAGAAGCCCCAGGACTAGAGATGGGCTTAAGGTCCTGCTGGTTACAGATTGGCACCTAACCAAGCGTCCTTTTGACTCCGGAGGTAAAAGCATGGCATAAGAGGGCAAACTGCTCAAGTCCCCACATATTTCTGAGTGGTAACATCACACACCTAGTTAGTATTATGTCTGAAATTGACCTTCACCAATCCATATTATCCATGCCACTATCCAAGACTGGCTTGTGGAAAGTTACATAAATAATTTTCCTATTCTAAATATATCTGGAGACTTGAATCTTTCCAGAATCATTTATAAGGTTATAACAGACACTATTGATGCCTCCAATTCCCTCAGTTCGCTTTAGGTCACCTGAAACTGTGATAGATGGTTCCAAAATGGTGACGGCCTCCTGCCTCAAGCTTTCGCACTTCTCTTCTTCACTGCCTGAGGACTTTCTCCAGCAACACCAGAGTTTACTCCCCTAAATGGAAGTGTAAACTGGAACTTCTGGTGGCCAGGGCACCAGGGACCATCCTCAAGAGAGATGGAAGGAAGGAAGTAAATGCCTTAAATTCCCTGCCTTCTGGTGGACAACTCCAGATGTACTCCATACAGTTTCTTATAGGGTCCCCGGACAGATGAATTCCCAGTAACCCACTCATTTACATACCTTTTACGGACCTGTCTCCCTTCGCTGTCTTACTCTTCCCAATCCCTCACTTGAGCTTCCTGGGTGCATCTCCGAAATAAAACACCAGCAGAAGTCCTAGAATGATAACCTGCTTCTGAAGGAATCCAAACTAAGACAAAGACAAAGGTAGTTTTAATCATTCCCTAACTGATAAACTTTATAATATGGTATTTTCTTACATGCTCTTGGAAATGTATGCACGCATATCTTTCTATGCAGATACATACATAAACGTTTTTAATGAATGAGGTTAAGTTATTCAATAAATGCAAAGATACACCATCCAGATCTTTTTGCCCCAGATGCTGGGAGTGCTGTCAAGGTCATCCTCTAGCTATCAGCCCACTCAAAGAATGCTTACCAGCAGAATGTGCCTAGCCCCTCAGTGAGTCCAACCCCCATATTGGGTCCTTGGCACTTTGGATAGGGGAGATCACAGAGGGGAAGACCAAGTGAAAGCCACTGAAACCATGCCCCCACCACTGGCCAAAACAGAAACTCTATGATGTCACATTTCAGGGAGGTAGGGTAGGTGGGGAGCTGGATATTAGCCACTCTTAGAGATCTTAAGAATGAAGGGAGAATGGTCCCTATCAGCTATTTATTTAATTCACTAATCTAGTCCTTGAAGAAACCAGATGGATCCTGAAGAATGACTGTAGACTCCTACAGACATAGCCAAGTAGTGACCCCATTTGTTCTTAGGAGTAAACTCATGAAGAAATGTGTGGACCCTTCATAAAGAAAGAAACAAAATTTTACTAAAGAGCATGAAAGAAGACTTGAATAAATGATGAGCCATATCGTGTTCCTGAAATGGAAGATTTAATATTTCAGAGATGGCAATTCTTCCCATATTTATCCACATTTTAACAGTCTCAATCAAATACCAAAAGACTTATTTTTAGAATTTGAAGACATTATTCTAAAATTAATTTGAGGAATAAATGAACAAGAATGGTCAAAGATGTATTAAAGAGAAAATTATCAGTGGGGAGAGGAGTGGCAGGATGATTCTATCATGGGATATTTAATTCACTATAAACCAAAATAATTCAAATAGAGACATATCAAGTTTAAAAATAATAAAAAGAGAATTCAGAGTGAAGCTTTAAAATGTCAAAGTAAGGACCTCCAAAAATTTGTTCCTCCGTAAAAGCAATGAGGACACTGGAAAAAAAAAAATCAAAATCTTTTTTCAAAAGATTTTTCAGAACTCTGGAAATTAACCAAAAATTGTCAACATCTTGAGAGCATTTATCAAGAAAAACAGCTGACTCTTGGTAAGAACAGTGAACTTAGTGGTGTTTCAACTTGTCCTGGTCCCCTCCCCTTCCCCTCAGATCCACAGCAGCCTTGAAAACCAGAAGCCTTGAAACCATGGTAGCTGCTAAAACCAGCAGCCTCAGAAACAATAGGAGATAATTGTTTAACCCCACAGATGTCTGAGGGAGTAATACTTGTTGGGTAATCATGAGGCTCAGCACAAAACTTAAAAAAAAAAATGGGGAAAGAGCTATTCATAGGAGGTCTTAAAAGTAGATTCCCACATTCCAGGGAATCTAGTAGGCCATGTGCATGCGCAAGGCCCTGGCATGCCCAGAAAAGACATGAGAGGGCCCTAACTTCTCACCTACCACTGATCTTGAGGCCCTGACAAGCAGGAAGTGAAGGCTAAGGTAGAGCTGCCAACTTCCTGAGCATTGCAGGGCTGCCCCCAACACAGAGAGTGCCCCTTGGAAAAGTGTAGATGACTTATTGGTTCAAGGAATTTAAGGAAATCATTGTCCAGTCATGAGCTGACCACTAAAATAATCAAACTGAGAAGTCAGTGCTCTCACATGACACGTAACACAGGCTTTACAGAATTAGTTCAGAAAAGTCACTAAACAGCAATAAATTCTGAGAAGAGGGAATGTCTGATTTCCAGAATTGCAAAATTGTATTATTTTAAATGTCCCATTTTCAGAAAAAAGTTATGAGACATGCAAAGAAACAGGGAAGTATCACACACACACACACAAACACACATACACACAAAAGCAGTCAATAGAAACTGGTTTTTAAGGGAGTCCGCATGTTGTACTTAGAAGACAAAGACTTTAAATCAGGTTTTATAAATATTTTCAAAGATTTAAAGGACACCAGTTCTAAAGAATCAAAGGAAAGTTGTGAGCATGATGATCACCATATAGACAATACTAATAAAGAGACATAAAATATTAAAAAGAGCCAAACAGAAACTCTGGATATGAAAAAGAACAAACAGATTTTTTAAATAAATCGCTAGAGAGATTCAACAGCAAATTTTAGTTGAAAGAAGAATCAGCAAGCTTGAAGATAGATCAGTTGAGATTACCCAGTCTGCGGAACAGAAAGAAAAAAGAATGATAAAAATGAACAGAGCTTCAGAAAACCTGTGGGACAATGTCAGATATACAACAACATAGGTATAATGGAAGTCACAAAAGGAGAGCAGAGAGACAGGCAAAAAGAATACTTGAAGAAATAATGACCAAAAACTCCCCAAATTTGATTAAAACCATTTCTCTACATAGGTATGACACTCAATAAATTCCTATAGGATAAGCTCAAAGAAGTTCACACCTAGCCATGTTGCAGTCAAGCTGTCAGAAACAGAGTACAGAAATAGTCCTACATAGATCTGGGAACTTAGTGTACAATACAGGTGGTATTTTGATTCACCGAGGAAACCTGGAGAGTTCAGTTAATAAAGCTGGGCCATCAGATTAGTGACTTTGGAAAAAAAAGGCAATCCTGATTCATTCCTTTTTCCAAAATAAACTCGCAACTGATGAAAGATTTGAATACAAACAACTGAAAGCATAAAAGCACTGAGAAGAGGTTGCAGTCCCACACGGTGATGCAGGAGGCTCCCGAAGCCCCCTGCCCTGGACACACCAAGCATACAGCTGCCTATGGAGCAATTCCTCTGAAAGAAATCCATAACCCGCCTGAAGGACACCTACCTGAAGGGCCAAGGAGAAAATACCCACATGGAAACAGGTAGGAAAGGCTAAGATACACTCTCACCATAAGCTCCATTCCTCACGCAGCAACACACGATTGGGAGGGAACCCCCAACTCCAGCTTCCCCTTGAGGGGTGAAGGTTTGGGCCTGACATCCAGCACCCCAACTCTTAAGACCTCTACCTGAGGGAGGGGCCCCCAAAATGCCTAGCTCTGAAAGCCAATGTGGCTTGCACCCACAAGACCCATAAGACGGTAGTAAATTTAAAAAATAGTTCTTGAGAGGCTCAGTGGGACTAGCTGTGGCTATCTCTCCAGGGCTCAGCCCAGAAGGAGGCCTGTCACCCAATCTTTGCCTGAAAGAGCCCTATTTGTGCCCTTCAAAAGCTGTTGCCTGAGGGTCAGGCTTATTTAGCACACTTCTAGGGGCTGACTGCAATCCTCGCCAGAGACTGGGGATGTCAGTGAGCACCATCTCAGCATCCTCCCTCTGGCCCAATTCAGGTCACTGGTGTCTCCCTGGAAGGAGTCTCTGTACACATCTGTCACCCAGCTTTTGCAGCCGCCACCCAGAGGATGCAATCCTCGATCACTTGCCTCTGGTGGCCAGCAGAGCTTGCTTTCACCAGTCCCACAGGACTGTAGCAAAGAAAGAAATAGTTCTTAACCAGCTATCCTCCAAGGGCTCTGAGAAGAGGGAGGAGACAGAACACTCATCTTCCGGTCATTCACTGAAAGAGGCCTATTTGCATACTTCAGAGTGCGGGCTGAGGGTCCAGCCTCCAATCAGCCTGCATCTAGTGCTGATAAGACTATTCTCTTTGGGAGACTGACAGGTCTTGGCAAACCCTCAACTACTGGAGGCCACTAAGAACAAAGAGGGTGGCTTGGATGATCCAAAGGTTTGAGTGACAACCAAGAGCTCGGGTGAGGCTGAATGGTAAGGTCAATCTCCTGCAGGAGACCATGCCATCGAGACCGGGAGTGGTGGCTGTTTTATCAAATGCACAGAAAACAACACAGAGCATCAAAGAAATCAAAGAAATAAAGGATCAGACAACAAAAGCAAAGATAAGCAAGTGGGACTATATCACACTAAAAAGCTTCTGCACAGCAAAGGAAACTATCAACAAAATGAAAAGACAACCAATGGAGAGGGAAAAATATTTGCAAATCATATGTCTGATAAAGAGTTAAAATAAAAAATATATAAAGAACTTGTACATCTCAATAGCAAACAAACAATCCAATTTAAAAGTGGGCAGAGAAACTGAATAGACATTTCCCCAAAGAAGACAGACAAATGGCCAACCGGTACATGAAAAGATGCTCAACATCACTAAAAATCATCAAGGAAATGCAAATCGAAACCACAATGAGATATCGCCTCATGCCTGTTAGAATGGCTATCAGAAAAAAGACAAGAATCTAAAGACACCATAAAAGACAGAAAAGACAAGAATAAAGACAAGTGTTGGCGAGAATGTGGAGAAAAGGGAAGTCATGCTGTGTTGGTAGGAATGTAAATTGGTTCAGCCACTATGGAAAATAGTATGGAGGTTCCCCCCAAAATAATAATAAAGCTTCCATATGTCCAGCAATCCCACTTCTGGGTACATAGCTAAAGGAAGTGAATACAGGATATCCCAAAGATATGTGAAACACATAAGACTTAACACACGTGTGTTTACAAATCAGAAAAGAAAGGCATTCACAGAAGAAAGAAAAAGCAAAATAGCTAATTAACAACAACTATGGTATATCACTCATATTTAAAGACAAAATTGAAATACAGTCCAATGTAATTTTCACATATCAGATTATATTTTATCTTCTTTAAATTTATGTCAGAGCAGACAAGGATGTGGTAAGTAATTATTGTGATAATAATTTTGCAATATACATGCATATCAAATTATCGCATTTTATACCTTAAACTTACTCAATGTTATATGTCAATTATATCTCAATAAAACTGGAAAATAAAAACTTAGAAAGATATGGTAACTAAGAATAGTCCTGGACAATGTGGGGGATCAAAATTTGCCACCTCAAAATGTGTCTCTTTGGTTTGATTATTTTTAAGGATAAAAGACTTCGAAAGAAACTTCAAACTTTCCCCTAGCTGTCTGAAAGAACTTAAGATAGAAGGCCTGTCCCAGGAAGGAGCTGTCGCCATAGAGAACTGTAGGTGTGGTAGACAGGAAGGCACCTGGCGAGGCCCATGTTTACCCAGCTTAGATGGCTCAGCAAACAACAAACATTCGTTTACCAAACATTTGCTTCTCCACCTCCGTGTGAATTGCCTTCTTCTCCTTTGGAGTCCCAAATCACTACCCCCAACATCCTCCTTTTGTCCTTAGCTGAAGGTGGTATTTAAGATAGTGGCTTTTGCCATTTTGGCAAGTTACTCAGTTTTCCTGCGTTTCTCCCATGTATGCATGTTATTAAACGTTGTTTGATTTTCTCCTGTTAATCTGTCTCATGTCAATTTAATTCCTAGACCAGCCAGAAGGACCTAGAGGGCAGAGAAATAATTCCTCCTCCCCTGTGACAGCAATTTGGTAATATTTACATTAACACTTTTGCCGTTTATATTCTGCTTCAGTGTTCCCACACACAGCTATTTTAGCCTGTAGAAACACTTATACCAAGTGCAAAAAAATATATCCAATAGAATGTTTATTACAGTGAAGTAACAGTAAAAAATTGGAAAAACCTAAATGACCATCAACAGATTTTGATCAAATTATCTGTGATTGATGATGATGATATTTAATATGTTACCTACCTTTAAAACTATATAAACTTTAAATATGTTAATCACAATGGCTGTCTCATAGACTACAAATATGAAAACATTTCCTTTACTACTTTATTAACTCTATGCCAAGACTTCATCTCTGAAAGACAGAATACACAAGATGCTGCTGAGAGGCAGAGGGATTGGAAAACAAGAATCAGAGAATATCAGAGTTGGAAGAGCAATTAGAGACCATCCAGTCCCCTATTTCATTCTTCATTGGGAGAATTACGACCCAAAAAGGTGAAGTAACTTGCCCAAAGTCACACGCTGATAGAGAAGCTGTAAGACCTCAGGGCTTCTGACTGCCAGTTTGCTACCCAACATAAACACAGGTTCATTTACAGCCACACAAGAGGCACCAAAAGAAAAAAAAATGAAACTCTAGGCTTGTGGCAAGGAAAGGGGCATTTATCGTTGAAAGGCAGGCAAACCAGGAGATGGGAGTTAAAACCCAAGTCCACCTCCTGGCAGGGAAAAAGGTAGGGTTATTTTTGTTTGTTTGTATTTTGGTGAGGAAGATTCGCCCTGAGCTAACATCTGTGCCAATCTTCCTGTTATTTATTTTTCTTTTGCTTGAGGAAGATTCACCCCGAGCTAAGGTCTGTGCCAATCTCCCTCTATTTTGTATCTGGGCTGCTGCCACAGCATGGCTGACTCGGTGTAGGTCCACACGGGGATCGGAACCCAGGCGGCTGAGGCAGCATGCACTGAACTTAACCGCTTTGCCACAGGGAAGGTAGGGGTTTGACCTGGGGCTTTAGGTGGGGGAGAGGGAGCATGGGGCCGTGCTGATTGGTGCCTTCCCACCAGCCTGCATCTGGCCTGGTGAGGCTGAATCTTGGTGTCTGGACATGGACTTCCTGGGAAAGAGAGCTCACTCTTACACTCAGGAGGGACAGAAAGACCTGGTTAGTTTTGAACAACCGTTGATTATGCTGAGTACCCGTAGCTGCATTTAGCAAAGCTGATCTCAGAGTCTTTTGTTCTGGGGAAGATTTTTTAACTTCTTTGTTCTCAGCTTAAAGTTTAGTCTTTTGCTCCCCAGAAAAATCGTAAGCCACTTGGGGGCAGCTCTTTTCTCTCTCCCTGGCTTCTCCTCCTCCACGATTTACACAGCAGAGTCTTGATGCATAGGTTACAGAAGGAAGACCAAATGGTTCAATTAAATGATTGACTGATTCTCATCCAGGCAAACTGCTTGTGCTGTCGAGACATAGGACTTCCCGTTATGACCTGTCTGCCCTGGTCATTTTAACAATCAGATCCACTGAACCGCCAGGCATACATCGCTTTCAAAGCAGTGACTAGAGTCAAATAGCTAAGTGCCTCCAGGCCAAAGATCTCTCCACATCATAATGGAAATTTCTTAAGGGGTCCTAGGAAGACTTTACATATAATTCACTGAACCTTAAGGCCAACATTTGAACTATTTTCTACCAAGTCCTGTCTGTTACAAGACTGGTATAAAGCATTACCCTGGAATTCAGAAAGTTTATCCCCAATCCTGTGCTTTCTTACTGTAGCAAGACACAGACTGGATGTTCTGTTCCTCTTGATGGCACTTTTCTGTCTGCTTCTTCCAGAAACAAATCCTGAGACAAGATTCAAGAGTAAGACATTTATTTGGAAGGTGATCCCAAGAAACACAGGCAGGGGAGTAGCAAAGTAAGACAGAGCAGGAAGTAACCAATAAAGGGCAGGTGACTGAGCTGATGACTGCAGCAGGCAACTGGGGCTCGACCCTTGTGGGGAACTCTTGAGATCCAGCCTAGCAACAAGAGTTATCTCCACAGAGGGTAAGGGAGGGGGCATCCGCACACCAACTCAAGCTAGCTGCCCGTTGTAAGCTGTTCGTGGGGGTGTATTATGAGAGAGCTCTCAGGCAGTTGGAAGTCTGCACTACAATGTTAAGACCCAAGGGTGTAGGGTGGGCCACAGGCGTTATCTCCCACAGATATTTTATCAGCAAAGGAACAGCTAAATTTCAACTAAAAGGAGGGACTGAGTGAGAAAGAATTTAAATCTTGAGATAGGGCTTTAAGCCCCACCCCAAATCCCCACCCCCAGATTGTACTTATTGCCCAAAAGGCCCACCTATCCATTCACTAACTTCTCCAGATCCCCCAAGCAAAGAGAGACTTAAAAACCGTTTCAGGTTAATCAGAAGTAAAATATTTTGCCATAATAAGATCACTGTGGATAGTAATTGGAGCTACTCCATGGCAGAGAGTGTGTGCCTGAGCGCAGAGCTGCCATATGCATTTTATTGGTACTGGGAAGAGGTAATTGAAGCAGAGCAGTTTCTCTCTATGGTGGGTAAATGGGCTTTAGCAGCAACAGCAGGAACCTCATTATCACCTGGGGACTCTGGGCATGCTCCATGAAAGAGACCATCTGTGGCCATTTTTGCAGATGTGCCCCCAGCACTGGGCAGGCTCCACAAAGAGGGTCGTGGCACCACTTCTGAGTTCTTCCATCCCTCGCTGACCCCATTGCGCCTTGTGCCAAGAGGTTCTCTCCCTCATCATCATTCAGCCACAGGGCAGTCATGGACAATCCCATTTCTCAAGGTGGGCCCTCTACCTCCAGGGTCTCTTGGTCTGGGAGAGCAATCACAGGAAAATGGGGCCCTGGAGGAAGGGGATGAGTACCTCGTAGTTCCAAGTTAAGAGCAAGGAGAAAATAAAAAATTCATGAACCAAATCATTGGTTCATAACTCACCTTATGATGCCAGCTTTGTTCCAAGTGCAGGAGATGAAAGGAGAGGAATGCTAACAGGGCAGCTGTTACTGCTCCAAACGGGCAGGCAGGCAGTTCTGGCTACAGGGCTGCTGGGGGCAACAGTCTCTGGCTGATTGATTCGCCACTGCCTTCCATTAAGTTGCTGCGCATTGCGAGGCTCCCTTTTGGACACTGGTCATGCACTTTATTTGAAAGGAAATCTTCTTGGTGGGGAGGAGGAGACAGGCATGTGATTTATTGACTGCTCAGGCAGCAGCGGCTCTGTGCTTCAGACTCCCTGCATGTCTTTCCTGCTGTCTGTGCCTCGTGTACCTTATAAGACAGGACTCAGGAGTCGGGGAGCAGGAGAAGGCAGAGTGGGCAGATTCTGCATTTTATGGAACTTCTGAACCCTCCCATACCCACCCAGCGATATTTTCACAAGATGCAGAGGTCATTAGGAGATGAGGGAGGAACTAAAAGAAAAAAAACAAGGAAACATGAAACTTTGCTCTTCAAAGAGTAGAAAAGTCAACTCCATGTGCCACACGCATCCACAACTTCCAGGCACAGTTAGAGGCTTTTGCCCAAGTGCTTTTCAAAGGCAAATTAACCTGCCTTTTCATGGGTCCTGTGTTTTTGTAAAGTCCAGGAGTCCCATGGGGCATAACTCTCCAAAGTGTGCCACCCGCAACTCCGCAATCTGCCCGCAGGGCCCCTCCTTTTCCCACCCCTCCAGGGGCAGCTCTGGGTGCCTTCCCTGAGTGAATCGTGGCCCACCACCTTCACAATGGTCTCTGCTGCTCTCCTTTCCCACCAATGACACTGCAGTCAAGATGCATTCTTTTTAGTCTCGTGAAGTTACCGTGCACGCCCTTGCCGTCTGCTCTAACTGGGCTGGGTATCTCCTGGCTCTCCACTTGCGGAAGAGGAGCTCTTTGACACTCAGCTCGACTGCCTCCTCCCCACAAGGCCATAACAAGCCCTCTTCTTGTGCTCTCCTTGTGCTTGCCCGTCCCTCTGGTGCAGCTGTCAGCGGCCTCTGCTTTGTGTCCTACCTACTGGAGCAACACAGGTCTCCTCTACCAGGATCTGCAGATCCCAGATGCAAGGATCACACTGGTCAAACGTGTGTGTGCGTGTTTATCATGTACAGGTGTATGCACATGCACACATATACATATATACAGTAGGCACTCAACAAATTCTTGTTGAATGAATAGATAAACGAATAAATATTTGCCTGAGCTTTCTATGATGTAACATTCTTACCTTCACTAAGATTTGAAACATCAAGGGTGAACGGCACTGGCTGAGCAACTATTTTCCAGACACTGCTATTGTAATCTACACATATGTTTCCTCATTCTGATACTTAATCACATTGTGGTCAGCGTGAGGTATAATCCCGATGTCATCTAGGTGTACCAGTCTGTGAATAAGAAGGCAAGTACCAGTAACATTTAAGTTTGAACCACCTGCTGAGAGAGGAACATGGTTTTCCAGGAACATGGGGCCTCCCAATATCACCTCCGGGTATTTCTAAGAGTTCCCCTGAGGATAGTCTCAGGAGCCACAAACCTGGCCCAGCTACGTCTTCACTGGCCCAGCACTGGACTGACTCCCAGCCTGCCCGTGGCCAGACGCCCATCAACGTGTTTGCAAAGTGTACACTGCTTCCCAACATCTCAAAGTCACCAGACACACTGGGGCCCGTGCTGGACGAAGAGAATCCTGCCTCCAGCCACGGCACTCTTCATGGTCTGTGGACATGAGCAGAGTGGCTTCGGGGCCCAGTTCATAAGACTTTTGTCACACCACTTCTCTGCCTTCTGGTCCCGACTCGTGTGGCCATTGGACTCACATCTGACCCGGAGGCTGAGCAAGACATCCAAGATGCAGCCCCTCATTATCCTTATCAGCATGTTCCAACACCAACAGCAATCTCCTCCCAGCCTCCCAGTCATGAAACAAAATCCCCTATACATTCAACCCATGCGGTGGAAAGCAGAGGTACAGAGCAGGGGCACGTGGGCAACCCCAGCAGCCTGAGCCCTGGCCCGCTTGCCGACGTGCTCTGCCAAGCAACCGTCTCTAATAGGTGCAATTACACTTGCCAAGCTCTGGGCTCCGTGCTCTACATTCATTATCTCATGTTAACTCTTGCCTCAATTCTGTGAAGATACCTATTATTTCCTCCCATTTCCAGATGAGAAAAGCAACAAGCAGGAGTTAAATAAGTTGCCTGAATTCTCAAAACTAACATCAGGGTTGGAATCTGAATCCAAGCCCATCTTACTCCAAAGCTGTGCTTTTAACAATAGGATCCACTACTTCTCGTGTTAGCCTTTTCCCTCTAATTAACCTGTAAGTTTCTCCCAAGCTGTTCGGATATTTGCAGTTCTGTTGTTCATGGGGCAGATCCTTGTGCTGAGCAGGAAGTTGCTGAAGTTACAATCCCAAGGTCATTCTAAATTGCAAAGGGAAGTTCCCCTCCCCAGAAGCCCATTACTTCTCTTGGGAGCTCCCTATCTCCTTCCTTTAAGCAGGAAATATACATCAAACAAGACCTTTAATTAGCCCTCACTATTCGCTCCTACATCCTGTAATAATTATCGTTGGCGATGTCATTCTGAGTCCCCTGGGTAGCATGGATATTATGGACTATTAGAGGCTGTTATGAAAGCTGGCCGGCAGTCTGATTCATATTAGGCCAATTGCTTTAACTGAAATTAAAATCTGTCAAGGATAGTTGGACGATGGGTCTTGGCAGCTGACAGGAACCCTCACCGAGCCGAGCAGAACTCCCTCGGGGAGCGCAGCCGTCTCGTCTCAAGGTGAAGCCTGGCTATTAGTGAGAGACCAGACTTCGAAGGGACACATTCTCTGGATTTGTAGCCCTGGACAGACCCCCTGGCTCTGGTAACTACCTCCACTGGAATCCACCCGGGCAGTAAGTGTTCCGTTCTTTTGCACGGCCTTTGGGGGTTCTCAATGACGACCGACGTTGAAAACACAGAGCCAGTGGTCATGGATTTTACAGTTTAGTTGTTATAACAAGTCTATTAGTTGCCTGCCTAACATCTATTTCCCTCATTTTAACAAAACGCTGGGTTTGTGGGAGCAGCAATATGATCTGCTAAAAAGAACCTTTCACCCAGTCTCGTTTTAGCGAAAGCCAGTCGGGTGACACAGTTATGGGGAATGAGATCAAAAGGAACTCTGCTTCAAGATTTCTGGGAAAACTCTTTTCTAACAGAAGGAAATGGATATGGTTATGCTTCCTTCGTCTCCGCCTCTCCTGCTTGGAGGAAGCCTGCATTTCTGGCAGCGCCCAGTTACCTCGCAAACATGAGGAAACGAGCGCAAGGGTGGAATCAGACCTGCTGCAAATGGCAGAACAGCACCGTCCAAAGCGCACAGCTCCTTGAGGGCACAATCTCTCAGCTGGCCACTTCTAAATTAAGTGACTGTGGTGAAGGGTTTCTGTAACTTGCTGCTGAAAGCGTTCCCAACAGGGACAGTTGGAGAGACAAGAGGAGAAGGACACAGGATGAAGCCCGTTGAGCAGGCAAATATCTGAGGACCATGGAAGGCTGTGGCTGAGGGTGGAAAGCAGACGAGATCAGTGTGGGCTGTGAATCCCCCTCTGCATGGACCTTCATACCAATATTCACTCATTATTCATTCTCATGTATGGGGCACCTGCTATGCTAATGAGCTAGACATTGGCCGTGGGATGCTACAGGTGCAATACAATTGTTCTGTAGTTGTTTAAAAACATGCATATTTGTAGCTTCAACATTTCCAAAGCATACAGTGCTCCACTCCAGCCACCAGAACCACACAAGCCCCTGAGAAGATTCTTCTCTGCTGCGTGGGACTCACCCATGGCGTGTGCTCATCATCGTATGGAGTACCAAAGCAGAACATTCTAGAATAGAGGAGCTTGCCAAGACTGCCCCTGAGGTCATCGTGTCCTGAAGCATGAGGGCCGCGGTTTGCACCCTATGTTGCTTGGCCTCATCTTCACTTTCTTTGGTTGACTTTTATGCAATAAATATGTTTCTGAAAATTTATGTTAAACTGATTCACATTTTATGTATACTATGAGGGTCTACTCTTTTTACTATTAAAATCAATTCTAGGTCTGAACTTTTTTGAAAAGGGAATACCTTTTCCCTTAATCTTTCTGATTTTTGAAACTAGATAATTGGGTATCAAATTTTTATGTAAAAAAAATCAAGATAATGTCAATAAAGTATTATGCAGACTTCACCTGTGATGGAAAGAAAGACAAAAAAGGGTGTATTACAGTCAGGTTACCCTTGTGGGCAACTGGGGCTCATCCCATGGGGGACCCCGATGACTCTGTAACTGGGGCTAGTGCCACTGGGGACCCTGATGACTCTGTAGAATATACCTCATATATCTCAGAATTGTTCCCCAAAGAGGTGAAGAAACCAAAGTATTTATCTATCATCCGTCTTTGGTTAACTCTTTGGCATTTCTGGGCTTCCTTTTGTGAGAGCAGCACAAACTCCAGTGGCCAGAGACATTCTGGGGCAGAGAGACCTAGGGAGCCACCAGCATGAACTGGAAGTGTTTGTAAACATCCTCCTGGTCAGGCTGGGAGGATACAAGTGTGGCACCCACAGGATTTGTTACAGGCTCCTTCTCTGGCTGCTCTTCTTCCAATTATCCCCTCAACATGGGGCCTGGACAGAACTCTACTCTTGTCTTATGACCTCCCTGGTACACTTCTCTTGTGGAGGCTCTAGACTTGCTCATCTGTAAAACGAGGTGATGATAGTTTCTTATAGGAGAGATCTATTGATTTGTCTGTCCATTTCTTTATTTTTTCTTGGAACTGTCCCATCTCCATCCCTTAATCTGGGAAACATTGTTTTATCTTCCTTCTAATCACATGATTTCTCTGCGTGTCCTTGCCCCCTGGCTACAGGTGATTGGCTCAGAGATGGGTACCACCCAAAGCTGGGCCAATCAGATCACTCCCTGGGAATTTGTACTTTGGATTGAGAAAGAGTGCTGACACATATCAAGCTTGGGAGCTGTCGGTGGCCATGTTCCATTTAATGAGCTGAGGCCCAGGGCAAGCTGCTCTGCCGCTATGGAGAAGTGTGAGCTGACCTTTAGAGAGGAGGACAGACCAGACACGGGAAACAGTCCTTCCTCATCTCACTCTCCAACTCCCTCGTCCTGCTTCCTTGGAAACTACCTGAACACGAATCATTGTGTCACGGTCTGCATGTGAGGGAACTCAAAGACAAAGACTGTGAGCGAGTTTCAAGGACCGTGCAGACAGAGAGCCCAGATTAGAACTCAGCAGAGAGGGCCGAGAACAGGAGACCAGAGGCCAAGACCTTCTGCCTCCAGGGGATGCCCACTCCTCAGAGTGGGCCCCAAGGCAGGACCCTAGGCATCTTGGACCAAGGGCCCTGAGGCATCTTGGCAGCCACCCTCCACAGCCATCCCCTGCCTCAGCAATGCTCCAACAGGCAACCTGAAGGGAGTCTTTTCATTATTCTCCAGATCAGTCGATGGATCAAATGCACAAACAAGCAGCTCACTCCTTCCTTGTCATCGCTGCCTCGGCTCTACTCCAGCCTGTGATCCCTGGCCCACATCCAGGGCTTTGCTTTGTTTGGAAAACAGCAGAAGAAACAACATGATTTTTCCGTTGCCAAAATAGTAAAGGTCCTCTACAAAGCTATTTTTTATTTCCTGGCTGGCAGTCCTTTCATAAACTCCAGTGGGTAGGAAATTAATTGGGGGCTTGAAAATACAATTTTCCGTAGGTGATTATTATAAACCATCAGGTACCTGGCAGAGAGGGGACTGGTTCCAATCTCAGGCTAGGAAAATTCAGTGCATTTGTGCATTGTCTCTAAAACATCATTTGCCAATTACCTTTGAAATGCTTCACTGGCAGCTCTCCAGAACAACCCCCTCCTTGCTCACAGGGTGCATGGGGGAGTTCTAGCCACATCACTTAGACAGCTTTCTGTGCACAATGTCCCCCAACACAAGCAATCCCTGAAGGATTGGACAGCAGCTAACAATTCCCCAATATCACAGGTGAATAATTACCAGCTCTTCTTCTCTGAAGAAGGAAAGATAGAAGTGGAAGGGCAGAAGGACCTGGAAGAAGAAAGAGAGGAGACAGGACATTTCCATTCCATTCAGAGAGCAGTAGGTTACAAACTCTCTGTCTCATTCTATCTCTATCTCTCTCAGATAACGTTCCCAGTTTCTCACCGCTGTGACAATAAGTTGGCTGGGCTCACAGAGTTTACAGGAAAAGCACGCATGTAAGCCTTGCCAAATATGGCTGGGAGTCCAGATTCACACAGAGACAGTGATTAGAGCAGAGACAGCAGAAGGAGCAGGAACTGTCTCAGGAAAGGAAGAGATGGAGGAGGGGGAGGACGATGAGCACCCTGGAGACTCCCACACCCCACGCAGGTTGTGACAGCTTGCTGTACCCTGCCCGTGCAGGTCTTTGTTTGGTGATGCTCACTCCTAAAAAGCTCCTCTATGTTGGGCTGAAGACTGGCTCCAGACAGCTCTGATCATCCTTCCCTCTGAAGCCTCAGGAGTGCTAAGTTCATTTCTTCTTCCCTAAGATGTGAGAAGGAGTTATGGACTAGTTACCCTGAGGAACTCAAGGATGGGCTTGCATATTTTAACTGGTTTTCCAAATTGCTCTTTTCCCTTTTGTTATGTTAAACAGATGCAATGACCAACCTCCCTGAACCAGACCAAGCCTCACCAGGAGAGCAATGCCTGTGACCTTTGCCTTATTCTTAATGCCGAGATCTCTCCAGGAGGAGCTTAGGCCTTGTCACCATCAGCTGCAGTGTATGTGGAAGCGTATTTTCCAACTGAACCTGTGCAAGTAAATACCCGCCTCTCCCTTTTGAATATTCATTCCTCATCCGAAATAAATGTCCCTACTTCCTGTCATTCGGGGATGCCGTGACTCTGGAAATGATTCCTCATGGTCTCCTGTTTGCCACAAATACACTTTACTTTGTGAGACAACTACTTCTCGTGGAGAGTCTGATTTAACTCGCCAGGAGGGAACCCACTTTGGTTTCCGTAACAGAGGTGGTCCCCAGGAACTCACAAGTATTTTCTTACTTATGTCAAATTCCCTAACACTAAAGAAAGATTTTGTTTAAACAAACAAATTAATCTCACTCTACATCCAACTTTTTTAAAGATGTTTTCAAATTAGAGAAGTCAGACATATTTTAGGATTAAAGCTTGACAAAACCAAGCCCAGCTCAAAAGAGTTGAAACCAGAGATTTGAATATATATTTGTATACTAACGTTCCCAGCAGCATTATTCACAATATCCAAGAGGTGGAAACAACCCAAACACCCATTGGTGAGTGAATGTATAAACAGAAGGTGGTACTTACACACATATATATTCTATATACATATTATATATAATGGAATATTATTCAGCCTTAAAAAGGAAGGAAATGTTGACACATGCTACACCATGGATGACCCTTGAAGACATTATGCTAAGTGAAATATTGTCATACAAAAGGGCAAATATTGTATGATTCCACTTATATAAGGTTCCTAGAGTAGTCAAATTCATAGAGACAGGAAGTAGAACGGTGGGTGCCAGGAGCTGGGGGAGGGGAGATGGGGACAGAGGTTCAGTCTGGGCTGATGAAAAAGTTCTAGAAATGGATGGATGGTGGTGACGGTTACACAACAATGTGGAGGTATTTACTGTGACAGAACCGTATGCTTAAAACTGGAAAAATGATTAAAATGGTAAATTTTTTGTTATGCATTTTTTACCAAAATAAAAAAAAAGACAAAACCTGACCAAAACTCACTGAAATCCTCTTGACCCTCCCAATCTGGTTTTCTGAGTTGATTGTGGTCTGCTTAGACCACACTGGACAAAGAAGGCTTGAAGTTCCCCTTGAGCCCTTGCTGAAGCAAACACCCGGAACGCTCACCTCACAGCTGCCCCTGGAGACCTGTGGCCAAGTAGTTCATTCTCATGAGTCCTGTCCGCTATGGCAACACTCTCCTTTGGCCCACGTTCTTGACCTGGCATCTCAGACACTGTGGCCTGGGCAAGAGCTGGCAGCCTATGGGGGAGTGGCTAGACAGCCGAGAACCAGTTTCTACATGGCGGTGATGGAGGAACTGGATGGCAGAGCGGGACTGAAATTAGAGTGTTACACACAAAGCCAGAGAGAGGAAGGGGTTTGCCCAGTGTCGCAGGAGAACGCAGATTATTTTAATTAGCACTCAGGAGTGTGTTGATTCTGACATCACCCTTGATGACATTCCTGGCCCCAACATCCCCATCTGGTGCAGCTCAGACTGAGTGCAGAGGGCATATGCTCCTGAGTGTTTGTTGTCTGACTCCATGTGGTTACAAGATTCCAAATGGAAACAACTGATGTATTCTTCAATAACCTGACCACTTTTAAAACAGGTCCAACTAGAAGCTCACATCCACAGATCGGCCACACCAGTCATGGACTTCTTGTAGAAGCTCCTGGATTATTAGATGTGGCAGGTGCCTGCCAACACAACACAAATGCAATGCAAATCAATTGCCAGATGAAATTGAGAAATTCTGCATCTTCTGCAAGATTTGCAAAGTGAATGAAAGTGACAATGGCAACTGGCTTGAATCCCACTTAAATCACTGACAAGTGAGGGTAAGGCAGAGCAGGGGCAGTTAATGTAAAGGAAAGGCCTACAGAGTGGCGATTTGACCAGATGTATGCTTCGGAGGAGAAAACTGCCTTCAGAAGCTCTTATGAAAATTGAAACTTCTTCCCACTTTTCAGCAGAGCAGATCTTAGGATGTTTACCAGAGTGAGTGAGTTAGGTTTTCAGCAAAGTTAATTTGTTCTTTTGTGCATGATTGCAACTAACATAAATATAAGATATATATAAATATAAGATAATATAAACTGGCTTTCAATTTTTAATTTTATTTCTCAAGGTAAAGTTTCAATTAAATCTTTTTGTGACATTTAGTGTGGAATGTTGGTCACACGTTAAGTGGCTTCACTTTTAGAGGAACTTTCCCAGTGCCACCAGCCTGAGAGCATGAGCCTGCTGAGCCTGGACTCAGCAGAGACCCTGCCTCCCAGAACACACCATCCGACAGGCGCCGAGATTACCAGCTCCATGTTGAACAAATTGGTAAATGGAGACTTTGTCCACACCATGTCATTTCTCAGCCACCATCCCAGAATAGTCTTTTCGCTATGATTGCAGGAACGGGGAGTATGTTTGCAAGGAGCACCTTCCCTCCGCCGGGCCTCTCGTGATGGTCATGCTCTACATTTGAACCTTCGCTTTCAGCTTTGTGAAAGGGCTTTCACATGGTGTCTGTCTTGAACTGCACAGCCAGCTTGTGAGAGTTTGGAGTAGGAGTTCTCGGGTCCATCGCACAGGCTGAGCAGGCCCTGATTCCCACCTGGGGGCTCCTCCCCAGACCAGGCAGCAGACCCCGGCCCGTAGCCCAGCTCTGACTCTCTCTGAGGGCAGCTTGCGCCCCCTGTCTCCTCGTCTCCATAGCCCAGCCCCATAATGTGATACTCAGCATCCAACAACCCCAGGAAAGGGGCAAAGAGAGCCCAGACACATGAGAACTCTGCCTCCAATGAACAAGAGGACATTGGGTTTCAGCGCTGAACCAGAAGCCGGAAACCAGGGGTTGGAATTCCAGCCTTCTCCACACTAGCTGCTTGACTCCCAAGGGCAGGTTATTGAACCATCTGAACTGCAGTTGAGTTTAAATTGAAAATAATGGTTTTTTTGAAATGTATAATCTTACTTAGTTCCAGAAAGGGCCTAAGGGGTCAAATGTCTGCCCTGCCCTGAACCTTACGGGAGTGTCTGAGGGGCAAATGAGCTCATGGAAACTTTCTAAACTATGACGTACAAAAAATGGCATTATGGATCATTATTATCCCACATGACCCTCAATACCTCATTTAGGCCAAAATAACCAACATTTCTTTAAGCAAAAGTATATTTAAAACCCAATCATTTTAATAGCAATAATGAAAAGAAAATCTCCGTCGTCCCACCAACCCAACAAATCTATTTTTTCTTTTTCATGTGTGCTCTACTTCAGGCCTTGTCCATAAGCTAATCTGTCTTAATATAATTGTAATTGCAGTATATCCTATATTGTAATTTCTACATTTATCCATGTTGCTATATCATCCACCACCAAAAATTTAAAAAGTAAAAATACGTAATCAGTCATTTCTCCTTTTTCACATTCTGTGCCCCACTCTCTCCATAGGCAAACAAGAGTAAAATACCCTTGGAGTTGATGTCATATAAGATGAAGATAGGGAGAAAGGTCTGTGTCACTCACCAAAACCTCTAATGCTTTCTTTTTTTTTCTTTTGCAGAGGAAGATTTGCCCTAAGCTAACATCTGTTGCCAATCTTCCTCCTTTTTTCCTTCTTCATTTGTCCCCCACAAAAGCCCCAGTATGTGGGTGTGTATAGTTGCAACTTCTTCCGATTCTTCTATGTGACCCGTTGCCAAAGCATGGCTACTGAGAGATGAGCTATGGTCGGCACCCAGGAACTGAACCTCAGGCCAAAGTGGAGTGACCTGGACCTTAACCACTAGGCCATCAAGGCTGGCTCAAAATTTCTAATGCTTTCCAATAATACGTTCTGAAATTACAGAAGTGCTCTGTATCTGTACTGACCAATGTGGTAGCAACTTACCATCTGCAGCTCTACAGCACTCAAAATGTGGCAAATGCATCTGGGGAACCAAACTTTAATTTTATTTTCTTTTAATTAATTTAAATTTAAATAGCCACATGTGGCTAGTGACTACCGTATGTGGACAGCACAGGAATGCTTAGGCTGAGCAGAGAGCTGGCTGAATTTCAATAAGAAATCCTAGCAAGGACCAGGCTCCCATTCAGTGCCAAGGCCCCTGAGGAGCAGGAGTCTGTCCCTAACCAGCCGTATTGGTCCTTTGTCACTTTTTGGCTGCCTAGTGTCCTTTCTCCCTCCTAAAAGCATCCTGATTCCTTTGGTGACCTACTCTTACACATAGTCTCCATGAGGCAGTAAACCCAGGATCTTGTCTCGCACCAGAGAAAGTAAAAGGGCACAGCTAGGAAAAGGGCGTGTGGCCCAAGCCCACCTAGTCAGATGCCTCCTCCTAAGACTTGGAATATACAGAATCCAGAATGATTCCAGTTATCTATTGTAGTGGCAGCAGCTCATCAGATGTTGCTGGCTGCATGGTAAGGACCACAATATCTATCCTTTGGACTCTCAAACTCCACCAGTCCTGCTCATTCCCAAACTTGGTTCTTCGAGCCCTATCAGACTTCCCATAAACTCCTTTTTGCATAAATTATTCAGACACCACTGTCTGCAAAGTAGGACTCCTGTTGGGTCACAAGATGAGCTAGCAGTGGGGCTGAGAGTACCTCTCCCTGTGTAAGGCGAACCCATGCTGTGGTCCACGTACTCCTTCAGTTCCATTCTCCCCTTAGTACAGTCCAGCCACCCAGAAACTAACATCATGACTATGTATGTTTGCAGCCTGTAGCGTATCAAAGGCAAACAGTGCTACAGATTTTGCTCCCTTTCTATGAAGTAGGGGTGTCAACTTCTAATCTTCGCATACCCAAGGTCTGTCAGGGGCCTGCTGCTCACGATGGATGTGTTCATTCAGAACCAGTCAAAGAAACCCCCTTTGACCTCCAAAATGCTCATCTAGAGCCCCAGTACTGGCCCAAAAAAATCTTTTCTTTTTTTTTTTTTTTTTTTTTGAGGAAGATTAGCCCTGAGCTAACATCTGCTGCCAATCCTCCTCTTTTTGCTGAGGAAGGTTGGCCCTGAGCTAACATCCGTGCTCATCTGCCTCTACTTTATATGTGGGACACCTACCACAGCATGGCTTGCCAAGCAGTGCCATGTCCGCACCCGGGATCCCAACCGGCAAACCCCAGGCCAGTGAAGCGGAACCTGAACACTTCACTGGGGCACTGGGCCCCAAAAACGTCTTTGCTAGGCAAAGAAACTCTATATCGGGGGTTGGAGGGAGCTCTTAAAAAGCTTTTATGCCCACTCAAATGCTCAAAGGATCAGCCAGAACCAAAGTAGTAGCCTCAAAGTACCCCTTCAAAGGACTCGAGCGATAATAGCGGCACAGCATTTCCAGTACTCCACTTAACTCATTTCATTAGTGTGACAGAACCCAGTAAAGCAGGTAGCTTTGCTTTCGAGATTCTGACACTTGGAAGACAAGTGCTGATTACCAACAGCACAACCATGAAACGGCACTGTGGGGAACACTTTTTAACATATTTTCCTAATTAGCTGTTATAAAGTGTAATGTGATTTCTTGCCTTATCCTGCCATTAGTTTTATGAGAATCTTTAAGAAATGATAGATTCAAAGGGAAAAGGAACAGGCAGATGCTGCCCGACTCCACGTGCTTCCCAATGGCCACACCGTCCTGGAATTGAACAAGCTGCACATGAAGTGCCCCAGAACTCGGCACAGGGCTCGACTGCCGTACCGGAACACTGGGAGAGGCTCCCTCCAACAGTTCACATGCTCCTGAAGATGAGGTATAGACCCTAATCACTGCATATTCCATTCCAAAATAGCTTTGGAGAGATGAGCACTGATGGATCTGTAAGGAAAATTCAGTTCCGATCTCAGCTGTGCCTTTGACTAGTGAAATGAGCCACCACCTCACTCTACCACTTACCCACTGGAGCCTCAGAGGAGTCCTCAGCTGTACGGTGGGAATAGCAGTAACCACCAGAGTGGGCCGCCAGCATTGGGACCAGCCCACGAGGTAATGGATATGAAAGTGTTTATTATAGTCGTTGCTAATACATATTGAGTGTTTACCACATGCAAGACATTTGGGACAATTTCTCAACAGCACAATTAAAATGGTCAGAAACTTCTAGTCATTCTGGTTTCAATTTCAGAGACAACTTCTTAAAATCAACATTCTCAGAGAGGTCATCCCTGATCCCCCCAAAAATGGGTGTCTTCTGCTTCTTTCTCATAGCATTTGTTCTTTCTCTTCTTAGCCCTCAAAACACTTATATTCATAGCTTGTGTTAAGGATTTGACTTGTTTAATCCCCGTCTCTCCCATAATACTATAAATTCCTTGAGGGTAGAGACTATGTCAGTTTGCTCACCCAATTCCTTAACATAAAACATGCCACAGGGGGGCTGGCCCGGTGGCACAGTGGTTAAGTTCACACATCCCGCTTTGACAGCTTGGGGTTTGCCGGTTCAGATCCCGGGTGTGGACCTATGCAACGCTTGTCAAGCCATTCCGTGGTAGGCATCCCACACATAAAGTAGAGGAAGATGGGCATGGATGTTAGCTCAGGGCCAGCCTTCCTTAGCAAAAAGAGGAGGATTGGCAGCAGATGTTAGCTCAGGGCTAACCATCCCTCCAAAAGAAGCCTGCTACATAGACAGTGCTCGATAAACCCCGGCATGGCTGCTGCCTGCTTTTCGGGAGAGGGTACGTTCCGAGGGCCTGTGCTGCTGCAGACGGATGCACTATTTACGAACAGAGCTGCAAAGCTAAGACGGCCTAAATACTGCCTCTCATCCCAAAGATTCCACACAGCGAGGACAGAGCCCCGGGGCCAGTCTACCAACTGAGGACTACACTAGTGAGAGGATAAACTCCTGTTTTTAGACTGTTACTCACGTTATTTACTACTACCCCATCTCACTGCTATTGCAACCTTTCATATTAGGCATTTTAGAGTCGACACTGGGTATGTACAGCCCAGCACTGTCCTCCTTTCATTCCCTCAACACGGATCCATCAAGTGCCTCAGATGTAGCAGGCACCAAGCGCTCCCTGAATAATGTTTACAGAAAGAATGACTAACTGTATTCTTAGAGTTTTGGACGATAATCTGAGTGCCAATATTATACATCTCATACCATCCGCCCCCCGCATTTTCACTTTCAAGGGCCTGACAAGAGCAGCGAGTTTGACGTCGCTCTGTAGCCAGGTTACCGTGAAACCAGGAAAGCAGCTCTGCTCTGCATGGGGGCTGGTGGGCTGGGGTTGGACCTGCTTCCAACGCTGGCTCCCTGAGTGACTTACCTGCTCGAGTCCATTCTCTTCTCCTGGCCTCAAATTGCTCAGCCAACAATAAAGAACTGGGACCAGACTTTTTCTAACACTCTCCCAGCTCTAGCGTCTATGGCCCTCCCTCTGTGCCCTGCGCTCAGTGTTGCCAGCTTGCTGCAAGGCACCTGTCGTAACAGAAAGTCTGATCCACCAACAGACGGGCAAGACGAGGCACAGCATCTGCACCCCAACAGGCTGTTAACACTGGCTACCTGAGGGGAGGAGGAAGAGGATTAAAATGCTAATAATTATTATTATCATTATAATAGAAAAATAAAAGATTATGCCAAACTGAAAAATACACAGAGGATAAATATTAAAGTGTAGAATATAAAATTATAGGGGCCGGCCTGGTGGCGTAGCAGTTAAGTTTGCGTGCTCTGCTTCAACGGCCCAGATTTCACCAGTTTGGATCCCGGGTGTGGACCAAAGTACCACTCTTCAAGCCATGTTGTGGTGGCGTCCCACATATAAAGCAGAGGAAGATGGGCACAGATGTTAGCACAGGGCCAGTCTTCCTCAGCAAAAAGGAAAGAGGAGGCTTGGTGGCAGATCTCAGCACAGGGCTAATCTTCCTCAAAAAAAAGATAATTAATTAATTTAAAAAAGAATATAAAATCATATCAATTCCATACTACAAAATAGTGAAAATTATGAATAGGTATATCAGTCAGGGATGCCATTGTTGCAAGCAGCAGGAACCAGGCTAATTTAAACAGGAAAACAACTTAATAAGAGAATACTGGGAAATTCACTTAAACGTTCAGGGGCTTGGAGAACTAAGATTGGCGGCAGACTAAATGTTGTCCAAATCACACCACAGAATGGCTTGCTCTGCCCACTGATCCTGGACCTCGGACACTGGACATCATTGCAATCCCTGCTGCCATGGTGGCCCCAGGGCCCTCCCTGCACAGGAAGGGTGCCCTGACCCTCCTCGCGTAGGGTGGGAGGTCGGAGGGACGGCGCAAGGGAGGGAGGAGAGGCAGGGGCTGCCTTGTCTCACGGGTGGGGGAGCCCGGGCGGGAAGGGAGCCCAGACACCAGGCGGCCAGCGAGAGCCCCCAGTGTGGACTGCCCAGGCTTGTGGACAAGGCTGGGGGTCACAGGGACAAAGAGCAGCTTTCATTTGATTAGTTGATGGGAATAGGGGAAACTTTTGCTTTATATTCCTATCGTTATTGTAATATTGTTTCTGCAAAACCACCTTTTAAAATAACGGCTTAAAATTAGAGAAAAAGAAGAAAAAAATACCCTCTCCAAAGAAAACGAGCTGCGTGTCGCCTGCCCCTGAGGCCAGCGGCCAGCGCCAGAGTGCCCTGAGCAAGGCGCTGGCACCGCGCGGGGATCCCGGGCCATGGGCTCACGCAGGCGCTGCAGCGCTGGGGTCAGAGCCAGGCCACAAGGCAGGGGGAACTGCAACCAGGAGCCCTGGCACACAGGGAGTTGGGGAAACACGGCAAATCTGTTTTCCATGCTCTCAAATACCAGAAAGTTCACTAAAATGGATCACTTTCTCTACTTCCTCATGAAAACCACAGGGAATGAGCCCCCGAGGGTGTGGCAGCTCACTCGTGTGTTTGTAGTGGCCTTTCCTGGAGCCGGCTGGGCCTCAGGCCACCAGCGCCGGCTCCGCCTCCGGCCCGCGTTCTTGGGCCCGAACTCCATTAACTCTCTGGGCCCCGTGCGGCCAAACAGAACTTCCGGTCACCTCCTCTGAGTTCCAGCAAGCTCAAGGCCTAGGCGGCCTGGGAGACAGCACTGACTCTTCCAGCAGCTTCCCGGTTGGGAAATGCTCCTTAGAATCATGTGAAGGAAACTGCTTTATTAAGCATGTGCACAGCGAGAGTCCCTGAGACTCAGTCCCAAACTCAGCTGGAAGGTGCATTTGCAGAAATGTTTGTTCTTCGGAGCACAGGGATAACGGGAGCAGCTACCTAGTCTCAGGCCCTTTTGTCGACACAGGACAGTAAGCCATGAACTAGATAGACTGGGGACTCGGGAGGCGGGGCTCCACCTGCTACTCAGATCAGTGCAGATGTGATGGGGGAGCTGAGGAAGAAGCCTGCTGGACAGCTTGACCATTCTTCCTCCTGCCAGCAGCAGAGAAGGGAGAGGCAGCACAGAATTGCAAGGACAGAATGGTCTTCCTCAGATCCCCTGACCGCCTGAGGGGCTTTCCTAAAGAAGCCCAGGCCTCTTTCTGCAGGGAGGGCGTCATGCACTCCTCCCCATGTTGCGCAGGCTAGGGCGGCACACCAATTCCAGCCGCAGCGGCGGCCACGAGTCCCCACTTGGGTTTCTGGGAACAGCTCAGAAGAGCAGAGGTGAGATTCTACAGGGCCTTGGGGATTTGCAGGCCCGTCATCCATCTACCAGCCGCTGCAGAGCCTGCAAGTCTGAGTACAGTTGGTGTTTCATTACCGCAGATGCTTCGTGCCTCCCTAACGATTCTGTACACCCGGAGGGCCTCAGGTGAAACCACAGAATGCATCAGGACAGAGCCAGCAGCTCCAGCCCGCCTAGGCCTGGGTGAGCACCCGTGTGGGAGGGACTTAAAGCTCTGGGTGCCAGCTGAGGCTTCTTCTCTCTTAACCACGACCCGTGAAACTCGACTGTTGCATTCCCTTTGTGTCCGGTGTCTCTAAGCCTTCCCCACTGAGGTACAGGTATCATTGGAGGGGCACACTGTGGAGTCATCGTGAGCACAGCCTCACAGCTGGGAGATAATGGAAAGAGGATTGGCCTGCAGGCCCAAGACCTGGGCTCCACTCCCGGTGTTCTCACCAGCTAAGTGTGGGGCCTGGCCCTCTTTGGACCTTCATTTCCTCGTTTATAAATGAAGGAAAGGGTGACCACAATGGTCTGCAAAAGTCAGTGCCTCCTGGCCAGGCCCTGTGCTGTAAGTGGTGATGCTGACATTCTAGCTGGCTAACTGGAGTTAGCTGCACCTGAAGGCGCCTGAATTCTACTTTCAGTTTGCACAGGCAAATAAAATGTTTCTGTGGTGAAATTCAGCTGGCAGCCATGAGTTTATAATCCCTGGACTAAGAAGCTTTCCTCTTCTGACCACCTTTTCAATGGGAACCTTCCTCAAACAACAGCAATTTCAATGCTGACTTGATCTGCTGCCACAGACAGGGAGGGGCCTCCCACCACGTGACGGGAAGTCCCATGTAGGAGGAGGGGTGTATACACAGCAGGCTGAGTGTTCTAGAGTTCATGGGACCTGGCTTTTTGGCAAATAAACTGTAAACAGACCCCAGGATTGCCAAAGCAATGTTCCCATCTTGTAGTACCCAAAGAGAAGTTGGGGACCCAATTAGGGAACTCAAGTGGGAGCTTGGGGTAAAGAGAAAGGAAGAACACACGTGGGATCCATCCCCTCCTTTCCAAGGCCCTCCTCTGAAAGGTCCTCACCTGAATAACACAAGGAAATGCCTTAGGTCACGTCAGGGCTCCTGCTTCTCCAGGCAAGCATTTATTCTGAGATGGCCTGATCCTTCCTTTATATTCGTCTGCCACCAGAATAGAAGATTCTCTGTTTGGTCTGGGGCAGACTATCCAGGCAAAAAGACTGAAGAAGACAGTAAGAGTTCTCAATCACTTTGTGGGGGCTCCTGCAGAGACAGGAATGGGGGCCAACAATCTACCCTCAGCCTCCCACCTTGGATTACTAAGTGAAGCCCCCTGTGGCTATCAGGAAGACCTGCGGTGGCACATGCATGCACGCACACACGCAGGCACCACCAGTGAAGAGACAAGAGGGAGGGAATTTCCTAGTTACCTTGTGGGTTATCAGGAGACACCCTGAAACAGGAAAGGAGGGGCTGTGCACTGTGAGTGAAGAGAGCGGTGCTTGTCCACTAAAAGAGGGCATGCTGGGGAGGGCAGAGGGAAACCGACTGACAAAAGTCTCCCAGAGTGTGGAAGACTGAGACCTCACAAGTACATCACAAACACCTTGGGACTTTTCAGGGATTTGGCCTGAGTTTGAAGGACCAGCTGATGCAGTTGATGAGGATTATTTTGGGCTGGTTACTTTTAAAAACTGCAGATGGGAAGGAAACTCTGAAGGGTGGCATTTGCTTGCCCTTTGTTGAGAGATATTTGCATTTGTGAAGGAAGTCTCCATCTGTGGGGGTGTCTCCCTCTCTGCACCAGGAGGAAGGGGGGATGACCTTATCTCTAGAAACTCATAATGGGGATGGCAAGGACTTAAGACTTGTTTACCGTGCTTGTGTGGTAACCTCATGTAACTGATCCCCCCACCACCAACATCCTCCTTTGTCTTTAGCTGAAGATAATATCTAAGGTGGTGGCTTCAGCCATTTACTTAATCCGATCTGATTCTTATCTAAAGTTATAGGAACACCCAATAACCAGACCCCACTTGCACTGATACCATTTTAATGACTTTTTTTACATATTCTACCTTTTGCCTTGAAAAGAGATAACTCACATACCTATACCTTAAATTTAGCCCCACCCTCAACACTTGTTTGCAGCCCTTCACTGCCCATGGGTCCTGTCCCCATGCCGGCAACTCTTTGCTGCCCATGGGTCCTGTCCCCATGCCTGCAGCTCTTCAGTGCCCATGGGTCCTGTCCCCATGCCTGCAGCCCTTTGCTGCACATGGGTCCTGTCCCCATGCCTGCAGCTCTTCAGTGCCCATGGGTCCTGTCCCCATGCCTGCAGCCCTTCACTGCACATGGGTCCTGTCCCCATGCCTGCAGCTCTTACTGCCCATGGGTCCTGTCCCCATGCCTGCAGCCCTTCAGTGCCCATGGTTCCTGTCCCCATGCCTACAGCTCTTACTGCCCATGGGTCCTGTCCCCATGCCTGCAGCTCTTACTGCCCATGGGTCCTGTCCCCATGCCTACAGCTCTTCACTGCTCATGGGTCCTGTCCCCATGCCTACAGCTCTTCACTGCTCATGGGTCCTGTCCCCATGCCTGCAGCCCTTCGCTGCCCATGGGTCCTGTCCCCATGACAGCAGCTCTTTGCTGCCCATGGGTCCTGTCCCCGTGCTATTCCATATTATTCTCTGAATAAAAGAGCACTACTGCCAGACCTTGAGAGTCCAAGAAATCTTTCTTTCAACTCCTTGACTCACTGAGCCTGCATCACAGTCACTCACCTCTCCAGCCTCTCTCTCCTTAAGTTTCACTGAGCAAGTGACAGAAGTCTGCTAATAGGATCCCTTTACATATTCGCCTCATTCCTGTGCTCTCAAGCTGAGGATGATCATCACTGGGGCCATCCCCCAGGTACACCCAACCTGTGACTCAAACCTCAGGACAAATTACGCCACCTCACTTCCACTCAAATACAGAGCACCAGGTTCCTGGGCCAACACAAAAGAAAGCAAGCAGGATAGGAAACTCGCACCCTGGTTCCCGTGGGCTCAGTCTCTCAGGCAACCGAGTCAGGGCAAAGGGCAACTCCACCATTTCCCCAGGGCATTTGATGATTTTTCACCAGCCAGCAGTCATTTGCCTTTCTTCCTGGAGGAAGAAATTTGCTAGGCATGGCTGCCTCTCCACCACATTCCATCCATTCAGAAGGCTCCACCCCAAGTTCTGAAGTGGAGCTTGCCATCTGGGAATGAATCCCCCATCGCTCTAGGGCTGGCCCAGGGAAGGGGTGGGACCTGACAATCCAGCCACCAATCCCAGGAATTGTGAATAGCAACCAGTGGCAAGAGAGGGTCTTCCTTTTTTCTTCTGAGGCTGGGAGCAAAATGGTGGTGCTAAGACTAGAACCTTTGTTTTCTGGCTGCCAGGATTCCCTTCTTCTCACCCTGCAAACTGGATAACTACCTGGGATTCCAGAACTCAACATCCAGAGGACAAAGACCAAGCTGGGTGTGTAGGTTCTTGAGTGACTTCGGTGAGTGATCTCTCAGCTTTCAGATCTAGACAGGAGAATGAGAATGGGAGTAACACTCATTCACACACACACACACACACACACAACCCTACCATAGCTCCAATCCTGGGAAACTGAAATTTCATGTTTTATTTACAAATATAAGCTCCTCCCCCCAAAAAGAAAAGAAACACGAATACTCTACCACTGAGAATTTAAAGTAGCACATTGTGGTTTCTAGTGTCAGGAGAAAGAACCATTAATCTGATGGGGAGAGAGAGGAAATGAAAGGAACAGATTAATAGCACCTTAAAAATTAGTTCTCACCCTGAAAGGCGAACGGAAGTGTGAACTCTGCGCTGTCCTGCATGGGGGACAGGAAAGCGTGCGTCTCGGGTGGCCTCCTGCAGTTGTTTGGCTGTGGCTGTTGTCCTGTTGTCCCTCCCCCATTACAGTCAGGTCACACAATGTTTTCCAGGGGTGCAGACTTGGAGTGTTGCCATTAACACACTGTCTCAGCCCTTCGCTGTTCCCTAACATCCAATTTCCTTTCACAGGGAGAGATAACAAAGCTGAGGTTCTGCAGCTGGTGACTGATGACGGTAATAAAGAGAGTGGAGGGAGAAGAACGGGGTACAGGGACTGACGGGGGCTCCCTTGCTCTGAAATCTGCTTCTCTAGAAATCTGGATCCTGAAAGAATAATGGGATGGCTAGGGAGATGACTAGTGTCATGAGTTGAATTCTGTCCCCCCACAAAAGGTATGTTGAAGTCTTAACTATACCTCAGACTGTGACCTTATTTGGAAATAAGGTCATTGCAGATGTAGTTTGTTAAGGTGAGGTTGTACTGGAATAGGGTTGGCCCCCCTCATGCAGGATGCTTGGTGTTCTTGTCAGAAGATGACCATGTAAATTCAGAGACATGGGGAGAAATGCCCTGTGATGACAAAGACAGAGATTGGAGTTATGCAGCTAAGCCAAGAAATTCCAAAGATTGCAGCCAACCACCAGAAGCTAGGAAGAGATGAGGAAAGATCCCTGCAGGTCTCAGAGGAGCCTGGCCCTGCAAACACCTGGATTTCAGACTGCCGGCCTCAAGACTGTGAGACAGTATGTCTCTGATGTTTGAAGTCTGTGGTGCTTTGGGATGGAGCCCCAGCAAACTAACAGAACACAGTTATCTTTTCACCTCTGACAAACCCTCTGTCCACCCCCCAGGCCTGCTCACACTCACACCCCACTCGCCACCCATGGAAATGCTGGTCTCAGGGAAGTGAGGAATGGTACAAGAGAGTGAGGTGAAGTCCAGCTGACCCTTGCCTCCCGTGAGGGCTCTCAGGGAGGACGCTGTGGTGGGCCTGGTGAGAGCACCACCTCCAACCCAGCCGGGTAGTGTGGGCAGAGGAGGGCAGGCTCAAAGCCGTCCTACCTGCGGTGGCCCGTGAACCAGAGCACTGCTCTGAAAGGCTGGCAGAGCCTGGGACACAGGAACTGGAGGCCTGCGCTTGGCTTTGAACCAGAATGGGCCACCCCAGTGGCACAGGGCCCTTCACCATGTGCCCAGCTTGCAAAGGAACAGATCACGGAGGCCACTCAAGCACTGAAAGGACTGGGGGGTCATGAGGGGTCATGAGGGGTCCTGGGGCAGTGAACCCCAGCGGGAGAGTCCTGCAATGGTATGAGGGCTGCACAAGTGGATGCCAAGGGCCCATCCTTCTCTGAGATTCCCCATTTCTACCAGGTGACAGCCTCCCATGCCTTCATGTTCCTATGAAAGCACTGAAATGCTGGTGTCGCCTGCGGTGAAGACAGTTGTAAACCACACCCACAACCCTGGGAGGTCAGAACTCAGTTCCACGTGGCTTATCAACCCGTCACCTGTCATCACCATCTGTCCCACGGTCTGGGCTGCTCCAGAGATAACCAGTTCATACACTCGCACTCGGGGAACAAACACAAACCCCGACACTCGTGCTGTCCACCAAACGTGACACGCAGCCATACCCTCACAACAACCAGATACACTCAGCATCAGCATCACAAATATCCGTACACATGCTGCCACTCACACTCCAATCAGAGCCTCTCACCGTCACAGAGACACACGGGCAGTCACAGGCACCCAGCACAAATTCACAGAGAAACAGCCACGAACACGTGCACACCTACCTCTGCTCTCCACAATCCAGAGACACGTGTTCTCTCTCTCACACGCACACATACACACACAGAGTACTCAGGAAATCCCACAGGCCTTTACAACAGAGCCCGGAGCTTTTCTCAGTCAAGGTCCTCAGTCTCCAAATGCCCAATTCATGCCACAAATAAAATGGTTACGAACATACCTATTCAGTGTGGAGTTTTACTCAGTGCTGATTTTCTGAGAGAAGGGAGCTATGGTTCACCCTCCTCAGGTGCCTCCTCCGGAGAAGGCCTTGGGCAGGGCCTGCTCCAGGGCCAAGCAGGACCTGCCTGCGTCCTCTGACTCCTGTTGCATTAGTGTCTGCTTCATTCATGAGGAGCTTAAAGGTGGAGCAGAAATCCAGGCCCAGCCTCAAGGAATGCCAAAGCAAGATGGAGAGGGGCCAAGGGGAAGTGGGCAGGAGGGAGACCAGAGGAGAATGCACCGGGACCCAGAGCCAGGATGGAGGGTCGGACGGCAGAAGCAGGACAAGAGGGAGGCCAGGGCCCCCCACCATGACAGCCAGGCTGGAGGAAGCGCACAGAGTCCCGACACGCAGTCACCCACTGGAGGGAAACAGGCCCTCGGACACACGCTCACATGCCACACTGGAGTGCAGAACAGAGGAACAGACCTAGGGGCTGCCACCAGGCAGGTGAGAAGAAAAGGGACTTGGCTGTCCCTCCTCCAGCCCCAAAGTGTTGTTTTCTTGAGGCCATGCTGCCCTCTCATGAACGCGCTTGGTCAAGGAACCGGAGTGCACGGCCTGAGCCCCCCAGAGCCTGCACCCTGACGCAGACATGAGGACTGACAATGACTGCTTCTCCGCTAAAACCATGTTTCAAGGCGCTGAAACAGATGGAGTATACGAACGTGCATGTCAAATTAAGTGAGGAAGATTGAGATGGGCTCTTGGTAGACTTGATATTTTATTTCTTGGAGAAGAGGAAAGAGAGCACAGAGCAGAGACCAACCTGTGGACAGAATGCTGGGTGCACATGGATATGCTACACTTTTCTTTTCTATTCTATTCTATTCTATTCATCTGTCTATCTTTGTAATATTTTGTAATTAAAGATAAAAATTACAATGTAAAAGGGGGAGAGAACTCTGTGGTTAATCCCAATTAGAAAAAATTACTTTAAAAAATGAATGCCCATCACTTTCACCCCTTCAGTGATGGACTGTGTTGCTCCTGATCCTGTATCTTTCCTGCATTCAAGGAACATGGAGACTTTTCAGTTCTTCCCGCTGGAAGCATAATGCACTTCCTTTCCCTTTGACTTTGGGCTTGCCCAATGACTTGCCAATGGGGTATCAGCAGGTGTGACAGAAGCAGGGACTTGAAACGTGTTGCATGGTTGGGCTTGTGTGCTTATAATTCTTTTTTCACCATGGGAAGAACATTCTCCAGCTAGCTCACTGGTTCAAGGAAGATGAGAGACCCATGGAACAGGCCTGGACCCGACCTGACACCAACTGGATCAGCCAATTCACAGTCAACCTGCAGAGGAGTCAGAATAAATTATTGTTGTTTAAAGTCACTGGGTTTTGGGGTGGTTGTCACACAGCATTATTGTGGCAATAGCTAATTGATACTCCACCTTTCTTCCTTCCCATTATCACCACCTAATCCATCCCTAGTCTTCCTGACTCTTGTCTCTCCTTCTCACATCCAGCCCACTCGCTGCTAAATTCATCTCCTTAAACACCAACCCCCACTATGCCACTTTTCTGCTAAAAATTCCTTAGAAATCCACTCTTCTCCTGACCCCCTAGGGCTTTGCATGCCCTGGATCCAACCAATTGACCGAGCTGCCAATGACGTCTCACCAACATGCCACCCTAGCCAGACCATTCTCCTTTCTGAGATCCAAATACATCACTCACATCCCCATGTCACATCTTTGGTCATTCTAGACCCCTGGCCTGAAATGCCTTCTCCGTTCTAGATGAATCCTAGACATCCTCCAAGACACTCCTCAAGTCCCACCCTTCTCAGGAAGCTTCCCTCTAAAGTGCACAGCTCTTATTTTCCTTCACCCAGCACCATTCCCTCTCTTTCTTGTTCAGCATCTGATTTTTCTTGGGGACCCATTTTTCCTCCAGCTTCCATCCCTGCAGTCTGGGTGTGGCTCAGTCCACCTTCTTGGCTCCAAGGGTAGGCTATGATGAAAGGTTGGCCTGTCTGGGAGGGAGTTGTACCTCCCTGGCCAGCAGTCGGTTCATGTCTGGGCATACGACCAGATCAGAGCCAATGAGAGCCTGGGACTTCTGCTGGAACTGTTGGGAAAGAAAAGTCCTCTTGTCAGAAAAACAAAGTCTGGAGCTGCTGGTGGCCATGTGTGCCACCCCGTAGGGAGGTTTGTCTGAAAATGAAGCCAACACCCAGGAAAGCAGACCCAAGACGAGAAAAGGCAGATTCCTAATGGGAACTTGGAGGCCCACATCTAACCTTGCCTGAAGCAAACCCTCCCTCTGGTCTTTCCAGTTCACGAGCCGATTAACACCCGTTTATCACTGGGTCTCTGTCACAGCAAACACAGGCCGATCCGATGCCTCCTGAGGGAGGCATCTCTCAACTCTCAGCCTTGAGCACCTCAGCGTCCAAACTGCCGAGTCTGTACAGCCTGGAAAGGAAAGTCGCTTCAGAGAGGACTGTTCACCGTCTCCCAAGGAGTGTGTCTGTCACCCCCCAGCCAGGGCACTGCAGGAGCCTGCCCCCTCCATCGTCTCTGTGACCGTCCCCGCCTCACCAGCCTGACAGAGAGCCTCGCACAGGACATGTGCTCAAAACATGATTTGCTAATTGGCTGGGTTTCCTAGGACAGGTCTGTTTTGTTTTCTTTTGTTTTTGTAAATGAGGCAGATTATGCTGCTTTTCAAAATATTTGGAGGTGACCCTGATGCTGTATAAGTCCCCCAGCAGATCTGCACTGCTACTTACGTCTCCCTTTGCTGCCGCAGACCGTGCTTCCTACACACACACGCACGCACACACACACTGGCTTTTTTCCAAGGATCTCTTTTTCATCTGTGTCAACAGCAACTGAGAGGTTGCACAGGAATTCCTACCCAAGGAGAAGAAGGAAAGGAAATAACCAGCTGGTAATTATAACCCTCTCTGCTCCCTTTCCAAGACGTTATTTAAATGATTTAGTTGTTTTCTTCCAACACAGTTACTGCTGGTGTCACATGGCTCCACTTTGGCATAGGGAATTATTGCAGGTGTAGCTGTTTTTAACTGCCTCCCAGCAGGGACTACCTCATTCCCTCTTCCCTGACACCGTGGGGCAGTGCAGGCCTGGCTGTGTTGGGCAAGCTGCTGACCACTAGGATTTGGGCTTGTCATGGCTCCTGAGGGGTGAGGAAGAACCAGAGGCCTCTGCCCCGATCCTTTCTGCCCTGAGGCCCCCCCGCCAGGCGGCTCGAGGCAGCGGAGCTGAGGAAAAGGCTCATGAAGAATGCGAGCTTCCCTCAGGTACTGCATCCAGTCTGTCCTTGTCCTTCAGCTCAAGGAATCAAGAAACTAACGGCCTGCCCTGCCATCCTCCCAGGAACGGTGAAGGAAGCCAGTGCTCAGTTTCCCCTGGACTCCAGTTCTGTCTTTGAACTGAGCAAGGAGCAAACGACTGGCTCTTCTTCTGGACCTTTGGGTTTCGTTAGCACCCCAGCCTTCGCTGGCTTCTGTCCCAAGGTCTGCAGCAGTTCTGCTCCAAGCACTTCAGACCTGTGACTGCATCCTAAAACTGAGACAGACGAGCGAAGACTAGCCAGGGGCTGGCTCCCGAGACAGGGGCACACACTGAGTGCCCCAGGCTACATGGCTGGGCAAACTCAGGGAGAAACCCTCCCAGGGAAGGCATGTGGCCAGGGTGATGCACAAGAATGTTCTCAAACACAAGAAAGAGGGAGAAAGAAGAAAGGGAGAAGGGGAAGGAAGAGGAAACACAGGGGGGAAAAAAGAAACTTGAATTGCCAGTGAATAGTCCTTGAATAATTTACATTTCCAACTAACTCATATGTTCTTGACACAGTGTCTGAAAAATACTTTTTATATAAAAAGAAAAGGGCCCCTAAGCGCGTATTTCTACCATAGGTTTCGGCAGCGATGCGAGATGCATTTCAGAGCTGGGCAGCCCTGGGAGGCGTTCGAGTCCTCTCAGTTTTGCACCAGGAATGATGAGTGGAATTGGAAGTCATCTATCGGGCTTCTCCTTATTTCCAACCCATTTATTCAACCCAAACAAACAAACCAAAATTTACTTTAAGGTCATTTAGCTATCTTCTATCAAAGAGGAGCCTTTTTTTTGCCAGAATCCACTGGGCCTCCTTGATGAGAAAGAGTCTGTGCCCTAGAGAGTCCTGCTCCCGAGGCCACCGCTCATGCAGATGTCTTGCTTACAGGACTGGGGACGAGGACAAGTAAGACATTTGGCAGAAAACAAGACCCCACAGAGTTCTGAGTGGGAATAACAATAACTCACCACACCATGGCTTGACGAGTGGTGTAGGTCTGCACCCAGGAACCGAACCTGGGCCACCGGAGTGCCCTGAACTGAACCGCTAGGTCCCAGGGCTAGCCCCTGAAACTCCACATTTTATACAGGAAACAACCTCCATAGCCCATGACAGGAAATGGTTAACTAAACACAGACACTTAGACTCAAAGGAATAGTGGATGGTGACTAAAGAACAGAAAAAATGTGATTAAATTATGCCTGTGATCAAAGTAAAACCCAATGCTCTGGACTCCACGTGCAGTGCTCTTTCTGCCTCAGCATCAAAGGCAGGTCGCTGGCTGAGGGCAGACGTCCTTGGTGTCAGGGCTGCCTGGAGCTGGGTCCCCGGGTCTGGCCCTCCCCTGGCCTACAGACAGCATTATAGAACCTGAGGCTTTCCAGGCATCCTGTCTATACAGGAGGCATCCCCTATGGAACGATTTTTGTCCTGCATACTATACTGTTTTGTCAAGATGCCCTAAATGTCTGCATTCAGCTTTCCTTTTTCAACAAATCACAAAAATTCAGCAATGAGAGCTATTTTTCAAATTTACTTGGGCATCCTATGTTTTTATTTGCTAAGTCTGGCAATAATTGCACACTATTTATCCCATTTAATCTATCATTTAATCCATCCCATTTAATTTTCACAACAGTCCTATAAGATAGTTGCAACTATTCTCATGTTACCAGTGAGAAAACCAGGCATAGAGAGAGTCAAGAGCTTGCACAAGACCGTACAGCAGAGTACCCGAGGTCAGCCACACAGCCAGGGGGCAGAGCCCTGCCTAGGAGGTCACACCGCCTCCCAAGGGTGGGTGCTTAATCCAGGGCAAGGAACAAATGAGGAGAAATTTTGAAATGATAAAAAGGCAGGACCATCTCTCCTGGCTTTGCCTTAATCCTTTTGCAGGCCCTGGAGCATCTGGAGCCACTCTTAGGGTGTTGGTGAAGGGGTGCTGGCCAGGTGATGTGGCGGGAATGGGGTCAGGTGTGAAGCCCGCTGGAGATGGGGGACAAGGGTAGGAAAAAGAGCGAGAAGGGGTAAACCAACAGGTGTTGGAGCACAGATGAGCACTGGGGAAGGAGGAAGAGAACCGCAGGCTGGAGGGACCTGGGTTGTGTGCAGCTCTCCCCTGTAGGCTGCCTCTCCATAGGCATGGCGGGCACATTGCCTAGGGCCCAGGGGGCTTTCTCAGGCCTACAAGATTATTTTAATTTTCTTTTAAAATCAGAATGAAGGGGCCAGCCCAGTGGTGCAGCTGTTAAATTCGCACGTTCTGCTTCTCAGCAGCCCGGGGTTGGCTGGTTTGGATCCCAGGTGTGGACATGGCACTGCTTGGCACGCCATGCTGTGGTAGGCATCCCATGTATAAAGTAGAGGAAGATGGGCACGATGTTAGCTCAGGGCCAGGCTTCCTCAGCAAAAAAGAGGAGGACTGGCAGTAGTTAGCTCAGGGCTAATCTTCCTAAAAAAGAAATAAATCAGAATGAAAAAATGTAGTAATAATGAATACATAATAATGAATCCAGCCTAGATTATATTCATCTTTATTCAAACTCTCTCGTAAAGTATAATTTGTAATATTTTTTATGGAAGGGCCCTAAGAAGGTGAAAGTGTGTCAGGCTCACAGAAGTCATCACGCAGCCCTGCCCGGGGTGGGGCATGTGCCAGCTCTCGAACGCAGCAACGGGGGGAAGACTGCCTTCCTTAGTGCCATCTTCTGCACGTGGTGAGGAGCATTCTCGTGCTCCTTCGTGCTCCCCAGAGCTCCCCAGTTCTTCACCCAGCCCTTCTCTAAAAGCTGAGAATTGCACCAGCCTTCTCCGAGCTCACCTCTGTGGCGCGCCGCTGCAGTAGGAAGTGGCCAAAGCTGAGGAAGAGGAGGGGAGAAGAAGCATGTGCTGGCAGAGGGCCAAAGGTGCGCTGACGTGTAGGATCTCTGCCGGACGGATGTCTCATCCCAATCAGCAACCCACACCTGGCCTGGCCCCACCCCTTCCCCCAAACACCTGGGGTTACTGATGGGCTGGAGGGAAGGGAAAGTCAGCTCAGGAAGAATAAACACACACACACATGTACACACGCACACACCCCCCACATTCACAAGGCACACACACTTGCACACATACATACATCACACATATACCCACAGACTGACACACACACATCCGCACACATAAATACACACAGAGAAAAGGATGGAAAATAATTATACGTAGAAATCAGCGAACATTTAAGAGAAGAACCCTCCACTGGGGCGAGGCCATTTTTATAGGTTCCTTAGACTAACAGTTAGCGAAATCAATCACAGCACGTCAGAGCACAAAGGCATCACAGAGCTCATTGAGTCTGCCTTCCTCATTTGACAGACAAGTAAATGAGACTGGGAAGGGAGAAGGGGTTAGCCCAAGGTCACCCATTGTCAGTGGAAGGGAGGGCATTCAATGGGGAAACTGCTGGCACTGGTCATCAGAGAAGAGACGTTTTCTCAAAGACAATGAACACAGAATATTTGTGTCTATTCCCCCAGGCAGGGTGAAGAGCCTGTCCCAGATCACTCAAGCGTGTGAGGGTCCCTCCCCACCCCCACGGGCCCCAGTGCACTGTTACTTATAAAGTATACACCCAAGATGTGAGGCAGGAACCTTCCCAAGAATGCAAGGGACATCCGAAAGGAGACCAGTTGCCCTCGCCCAAGGCTCTGAGCGAAAGATAACAATTCTATTTCAAATTCACTGACTCCTGCAGGGAGGCAACTGCAGCATTCAGAAAAGGCTTGGAGACGTGCCCAGGGACCTCCACCTGCTTCCCTGTGGGTGGGCAGGATGCCCCCTTCCTGATACAATTTGAGGGACACCAACAGGACCCCCACGTTCCCCAAAGGTACCTGAGCACCCACCATCAGCGTGGCTCGTTCAGATTACTTTTCGCTCCTAGAAACAACCCTTCCAGAGATCCTCCCGAAACTAAGCGTTTCTAAGGGGAGAAACCCTGCAGTGCCGGGAGGCACCTTGCGGAGGGCGTGCAGGTTCACACTGGGGACCAGGGTGCGGAGGGGGCCAAGCCGCGGCTCTGCATCTTGGGAATGATTGACAGAGCTCGGGATGCCGACCCTGCGGGGGAGAAGCCTCACAGCGAACAGAACCTACAGCAGCATTTCTCAACCAAGAAAACAACCCCCTCTGCATAAAGGGGTCGTGTACCTCACTCAGAGAAGAACCCCCAGCTAAAGGGACAACTTGTGATTAATGGGCCAGACTTCTAGTAGTTACCAGAGGCAGGTTTCAGGTCAGGGTAAGCAAGAACTCATTAACAGCTGATGGGTAGAGTTGACCAGAAGAGAAACACGCTGTATCAGAGAAGCAGAGGGATTTGCCTACATTCTGGATTTAGAATATAAAGTACTCCTCAGAGGGCTGGTGGAGATTTCATTCGGTGGTGATGTGGGCTTGGGAATGGTCCATGTATAGATATCAGAAGTGGAACCTTCCAAGTTTCCAAGAATGTTTGGGAGTCCCTTTGTGGTGATCGTGCTCAGGGGAGGGGAGGTGCACAGGAGGCATCTGCAGAGAGTCTGCAGTCTTGCCACCTCAAGAACATAACTGAACTTCAAGCAAGGGGACCAGAGGATAAGTAATCAACTACAACGGGCTACTCTCCTGGCTTCTCCACGCTAATGCTAATGACGTAATAATGAAGAACACCAGTTCCAACTGAAGTCAACAGTCATCAGGGCAGCGTAACACATGGTCCTGAGAAGCCCAGCCTGGAGCAAGGATTTGAGTGGGGTCTGGGAGATGGGAGGGCAAAAAGAGTAAGATCACCTGGAAGGTCTTGGGAGGCAGTGAGAGGGGTATAGGAGTCCCTTTGCTCAAGTGCAAGGGTTTGTGAATCCATGTTTCCTCCTGTGTCCCCACCGAAGCATGGAACCAGGGGAATGGACAAGATCAAGCTCTGTGAAGAATAGACTTCAAAGTCAGCCATGGTCAGATAATCCTATGGTGAGCATGTTGACCAGAGAAGATACTAGTTATAACTAACAATTATTGAGCACTTATTATGTGCCAAGCACTATTCTAAACACTTTGCGTCAAGCCTATAAGGGGAAACTTCGTGATGCTATGCTACAGATGAGGGTGTCCCAGGGCTCTAGCTAGTAAGCAGTGGAGTCAGGAGGTGACCCCAGGAAGTCTGACCCAGAGCCTGGATCCCTTTCCACTCTACCTTTTAATCGAGCACTCATGTGGGGCCTGCATGGTCCTCAGCATTTTACAGGGACAAGCATTTTGACACAGTCTGAGCCAGAGTTGAGATTCTGACAGGCCGGGGAGACTACACAGGCCCTATGGGGCCCACTGTGAGCTGTGGGCTGAGCAACTAGCAACATTCCCGGGATGTTCCCAGGCTTGTTCCCTGATTCACTAGGACCCAGGAGCCCGTGGGAATGACCTAAACCAAGTCATGATTGGCTTTCATAAATATGCAGACATAACTGACAGACCAGGGCTCCCCAAAGCAGGCCAGTTTAAGGACAGACAACAGAACCCCTCAGGGAAGAAGGCATTTCTCCACTTGGCCCGATGGAGCGGTGGGCCCAGGCAAAGGTAAAGAATGTGCCCGGCTGTCTCTAACTCTGCCCTCATTGCCTGCCCCAGATGCTTCGAATAGAGACAGCTATTGTACGAAGGTCTGTCCATCGCCAGGTGTCCACTGCAGAGCTAAGGGGACTGTGTCCCTTAGAGACAATGTGAGAATCAAGACAATTGGAGGAGGTGCTCAGAGGAGTGGGCAGTAGCCTGTGGCAGGGGTCATGGTGGTCTGGGAGGGGGCGGGCAGTTGCCAGACAGCCACCCATCCTGGGCAGCAGAGTCATGAGGATGAGTGAGGCTGCAAGAGGGGGATCTCAGGACAGCCATGATTAGGTATGTGGCCACTGCCTGCTCCAGGCTTCCTGTTGGGCATCGCTGGGAAGGGGTCATGGGCTGCCAGCTGGTGAGGGAAGGGGTGGCTGACAGCCAGGCTCTTATAAGTTGTTCATACTTGCATTCATCATTGGTGAGCTGAGACCACTGGCTACACTTCCCAAACCCTAGAAGCAGATGCGATTATTAGGCCCAAATTATGAAAGAGGAACCTGAGACACACAGAGGGCAAGTAAATGTTTCCAGATCACACAGCCACTAAGCGGTGGGACCAGGAACCAGCCCCGGCCAGGTCTCACTCACGTCACCTTCTTCTTGAGAAGTTCAGTGGGATGATCTCTCAGGGCCCTTCCAGCCTGAGTACGCATCCTAGAAGTCATTAAGACCGTAATATAAGGATAACAGTAACAGAAAATATTTATGGGTGCTTCACAGTAAGTACATAAAGTACTTCCTATTATTAATATTCCTGTTTCATAGATAAAAATGAGTATGGTAAGCATTATTAAGATTCACTAATATCCAACTCTCCTCTACTTCCTGGTCCCTGAAGAATTGCAATTCCCAGCCCCTTGAGTTTAGGCACTGCCACTGGCTGGTTGTGACCAGTGAAAGACGAGCAGAGGTGACTCATGCCACATCCAGGCCAAAGCACCTACATGCTGATGCCGGGCCGCCAGCCCTCTCCCTCTGCCTCTGTGATGCTGCCGCAAACCCCGGCACCTCGTGCTGAGATGACAGTAGCTTCTGTCAATCTGGGTCCCTTCGTGACCGACAACTTATAGAGCAGTCCCACACCCCCAGCAGCCCCACCCTGGACTTGTAGCAAGCTTGAAAAAGAAATCTAGGCTGTTTTAAATGGAGATTTGGGGTTGTTTATTGTCTAGTCTGTCCCTGACTGATAACAGTGAGACCCAGAAGGTTAAGCAACTTTCTCAAGCCTACCCAGCTATCAAGACGGGGAGTGGGATTGGAACTCTCAGAATCAAGAATTTCATCAGGGTCTTGCCTCCTAATCCAGCAGGATGAGGCTGATAGAAGCATCGGGTGTGAAAGCAAAGGGGAAGGATTCCCAAGGGAGAGGATCAGGTGCGTCCATGAGCTCCAGACTGCTGGGGACAGGAGTCACAGTGAGAAACGGGGTGGCATTGGCTGTGCACCAGGAGACAGGGCTTACTGCAGTGGCAACGTCCCTGCCCAGGATGCTCCAGTGGGAGAGTGACGCCAACACGGGCTCACCTGGAACACGAGTCAGGTAACCAGAGATGGGGAGGTGACTGAGGGTGAGGGGACCTTCAGTAACGCGGCAGGAACCATGCCAAAGCTGGAGCACTGACTCCAGTCACTTCTGCTGCTGGGTGGCCCAACAATGAGCCTGGGACAAGCTGTCCTCCCCAGACAGGGCACACAGGGCTGCCTCCAAAGATCACACCACACGGTGCACATGGAGGGCTGGGCACAGCCCAGAGATGAAGGAAAAGTTTTCCCAGGAGACCAGGATGGCCAGCTCTTCGCTGCCTGCTCCGTTGTCCTCATTAGCCATGTCCTTTGAAAGGCACCATCTCTCAGCCCACACCGAAGGCCAGAGCCCAGCTGCCAGGCACAGGGAGGCCAAGAAGCTCTGGGAGGACACGGGGGGAGACAGCAGGCGGACATCAGCAGCAGGACAGCTCCATCTTGGGCTCCTCGCTTTCGTAGGAAGCCGTCTCTGGCACATCCTTGTAATGGCAGCACACGAGTCCTGACGCCAGTGTCACGCAGGCATCATCACCATCTCACATCCACAACACCTTACAAAGCTGTTTGAAGGGTCTCCTGTTGACATCTCCCAGTAACTCGGTGACACTGGCCAGCTGGACAATGGTGTATCCCCACTTACAGATGAGATAGGGCTGGCTATCGTTGTTAACAACAGCCACAGCCAGTGCTGGATCCGTACACTGACCCCCGCACCTGCCCCTCAGCCCAGCAGTCAGTTTTATTGACCCTCAGAAGCAGCTGGGCAGAGGTGACCTGCAAGGAAAATCTCAGGCTGGGCTCAAGCCAGTCATGACTGCTGCTGCTCCTGTCATTCCTGGTCTAGGACAACCAGCCCCTTCATTCCTGAGCCAGGCATGAGGCTTAGAGCTCACAGTCCCATGGGCGAAGGAGCAGGGACACTTCAAGGCCACTCCTCGGGGAAGGGAGATCCCCGTCCCTCGCGCAGACGGGCGTGCAGTGGCGAGCTGCCATCCGTGGCCTCCTCTGCAGGTCTGAGGCTCAGCAGCCGCAGGTCTACGTGGGGCAGGGGAGACACGCAGGAAGCTCTGTACACTCACACCTGGCCGGCCTGAGGGCCTCGGTGAGGAAGCCTGAGGCAGATAACAGCCCCCGCTGTGACCCTCGATGGGCACCATCGAGGCCTTCAGAGAGCCCTGCAGAAACAGGTGGAGGCACCCGCTCCTCAGACCCAGGTCCTCCCGTCCTTGCTGCTTCGGGAGCCCCAGAGCTGAGGCTTTCCCAAGGGACTTCCGGGCCCCTGGCTGGAGCAGCGCATTTGTAAACAGGCCACAGCTGGCCCAGAGGGAAGCCGCATTCAGGTAGACTGAGGTGAGGGGCCCTCTGAGCAGGAAAGAGGCCTTGCAACGGCCCACCCTCTGCTTCAAGTCCTGTCGCCTCCAGAGACTTCCTGGGTTTTCCAGCCGAGGGCTCCCCTGGGCCTCCTCCTGGAAGCCCTTGTTTTCTGGCCGAGATGTCTGGCATGCTGGATGCTCCTTCCACCCATGCTTGGTTCTATGTAACTGGGGATGTTCCCTGTTTCACATGGTGGGTGGAGTCAGAGCTTGTGGCCTGGGCACCCAGCAGGCACAAATAAACACCCAGCTAGTTGAAATAAGTGTCATTTGATAAATGGACCCAGTGTATCATGTGCCAGCCTGTTTCCTGGGATTCCTTTCCTAAATTTCTGCACCCCTTAAGGCACAGCCACATGTGACTAGAAAGCAAGGATTCCAAACTCTGATCAGCCCTCCTCAGGGGCCATCAGTGCCTGCTCTTGCCTGGCTATGTACAAACAGCAGGCCAGTCTCAGCCTCCATTTCCTTACAGATAGATGCACTCTCTCAATTTTCTTGAAATAACAGGACCCATTATGATCTGTATGTTATTTTTCTGATTCTTATAGGGATACATACTAGAAATCATTTCATTTGTTTCCTAATAGTAAAATAAACAAAAACACACAAGCATAATGATATTTGGCACTTGATAGTCAGTGTGAGTGAGTGAGGGGCAAAGGGGAGCGGTGGAGAGTGTGGCGAACTCCAGAGCACACAGCCTGTTAAAGGGGCAGCCACTCTCAGCTCTCATTGTCCAGGAAGACAGGCCCAGGGATGTCAGACCTTCAGACATTTTTCAGATGCTATAAATCCAGATTTCTATGTGAAACCTCCTTTTAAATGTTAGCCAATAATTATTTCATCTAAAAAACTAGTGTGTGAGCTAACTGTGTGCATTCAAACAAAACCCCATCGGAACGCCAGATATGGTCTCCTATAAACGCCAGTGTACAATGGCTGCAACAACATCGTGGGTCCCCCGTGCCCTCCATCAGCCTCTGCGAAAGGGACACTTAGTTCAAGAAACCCCAGCTCGGGCCCTGGGTGCCGACTGTGAAATTGCAGGGTGAGAGCTCGTATCTGACATGCACTGAGTTTCCAGCTGCAAATGGCAACACTTTGTCAAAGCCCGCCTGGTACTTCTCCATCCCACCATCAGTCTCTTTAATGACAAAAATAATTAACACATTCATATAAAAGCACAGAACGAAAGAGAGCTTTAATTTGCCCATCTATTTCAGGGTCATCCCTGTTATCAATATATGACAAGCTAATGGGTCTTAATTAAAGCAGCAGCAGTAAAGCCATTTAGGAAACTAAGGGATTATTCTGAGTCCCAGCGGTGACAATGCGCTCTGTGCACCGGGGAAGATGACAGATTTGCTTTCTGCAGTGTCTCAGATGTATCATCCTGAAACCATCTGCTCTTGGTGGTAGAGAGACGTGTTCTTGTCTTTGTAGAAAGTGCTTTGGTCTGGTGGCTGCTCCAGAATGGCAGCAACAATGAATTATGGGAACTAGGTAAGGGCATGAGAACCAGGCAGGATAAGAGGGTATTAGCAGGCCAGATTGCAGGCCAGTGGTCACGACCCCAAAGCATTCATGAGCCAAAGGTCAAGACAGTACTGTACCTCAGAGTCATTCTCATCCTGTCCCTCTTTGCCATTCTCCAAACCCAATAAGTTTCTGAGCACTGTAGACTCTATTTCAGGAATCTCTCTCAAATCCGGGCCCTCGCTGTCACCATCTCTTTCCCGGAACCCTGCAGAGCCCACTTCACCGCCAGTCTCCCTCAGGGCCGAGGCTGTGACCGTTAGGTAACGTCCTCCTTCCTAAAGCACTCAATGGCTTTGATTTCCAGAGTAGAAATTAAAAATTGACCATCTGACAAACAAAACAAACTTTGGCTCACTGAGTATTTATAACATTGAATTCATTTTATGTGTAATTGGGAGGTTTTGCATAAAAATATGGATTTCTTGCAAGACTGGGCCCACATTCCTGGGTGGCAACACTGGGATGGAGCGATCTCATTGAGGCAGCCCCAGTGTGTGCGGCTCACCAGGTGGCCATCCTCCCACCACACCCTATTCCCACTTACAGCCTCGGTGCTCACTCACATTACTGCCCGGGCCTGCGGGTATCGGAGTTTGCAGGCCATGACACATAGAGGCAGAAAACAGAAACCCAGGACACAGAGGGTTCTAACAAAATGTTCAGATGTCTCTTGCTAGGAAGGAAAATAATCTCTGGACATGAGCGGTTCAGCACTCACCAGTGAGCAGAGGTGCATGGTGTAGCCAGAGAGAAGGGCAAAGGTTATGGGAAAAAGACACAGGCCCACAGACCTCAGTGCTCTGCATTTTGTCACAAGCAATCACACCTACTTACAAAAGAAAGAAGAACAGCAAGTCCCTCAAGACTAGGACATCTTTAACCTTGACCCAGATGGCATCAGCTCAGGGTGGCCCCTTGGAGATCCATGAAAGCCAGAAAAGAGGGACACGGAGAAGCCGGCATGCCTCGCTGGCCCTGCTGGGCTTTGAGTGTTGAACGTCTGGCGAGGAGCCCTTTGTCTGAATTAGAGTGAATTTACAAACCAAGTTTCTACCTCGTCCTTAAATACTTTCAGCCCAACTCTTATTTTGAGATTCAGGGACACACGTAACAGAATAAATTCTCGGGCCAGGAGCCGTGTGTCCCCTGCTGATGGGAAACCTCAGTGGTATCTCCCAGGCCTGACTCTAAGGACTCTGCTGCTCAGCTGAGCTGGCCTCTGAAACACAAGAATTTGCTGTCCCAGACAGGAGCCTCACACCCTGTCCGCTGTCCTGCTTCGTCGGGCCCCAAACTGTCCGCCAACAGACCGTGGCCCATCTAGCCTTCTGTAGGGCACATTTTTGGCTCCGTGTAAAACAGAAGGAGGGTAAGACTGGGGCCCACATAATACGCAGCTCCGTGGGATAGTAGCCAAGAAGTGCCCTGAGCTCCTTGAGGGGTTTCTCACCCTCATTTGCCTCTCAGGACTCAGGTGTGCCCAGGCCCGGAAGCCAGAGCCCAGGAGTCCCTATTCCACGGAACAGCTGTGGAGCTGGCCTTCGTCCAAGTGAGAAGAACTTTACGCATGATTCCCTGAGATCAGCCCCTCCCCCAGTGCCCCTGTCCTCCCAGAATCCCTCAGCCAGCTCGTAAAGCACCAGAGCAAGAGGAAACAGAGATTTGCCCAGAATCAAAAGCCATTTTGTACAAAAGCAAGACACATCTTGGGTAGAAATCACAGCTACAAAAACTACATCCTCTCTCCAGCCTTAACCTTGGTACAACTGTGGCCACAAATGTTGTCTGTCTAAATTCAGATTCTGTTCCATTTTAGATCAATGGTTTACTCAAAAACTTCACGCTTACGTGGCATGGTCTGTGCAGGTGGCTTAAACTTGTCTTCCAGCATCAGCAATAACCATCTTCTACGTTTTCCTTTCCAGTCACTAATTTGATACCTTCACGAAAAGAAATGTCAATAATTTGAGGGTTTTCAGAATAAAGTGCTGTGAGCTCCTCCAGATAGTGAGGAAGTGAGTGTCACAGTTATTATCCTGAGCTGAGAGGAAACACACTCGTGTCCCAGAGGCCTGGGCCCCGTCACTGCCTGCCTGAGGCTCAGGAAGAGCAGGTGTTGGTTATAATTGCATCCAGACTTCCTGCCATGGTCAGCTGAAAGTCAAACCTGTGAATGCCGCCTGACTACAATAAAGTCAGAGCACACAGACGTTTTTGCATCACTGCCTGGTGCAAATATCCTGACTGGGGTGGGATGAAGTGCTGTGAATGCATAGGGGGAGACACTGCTGGAATAGCAACCAACAAACCGTCAGCTGCTGCTGCATTTTCTTATCTTCCTTTTTTTTTCCCAGGACCGAAAGCGATGACAGCTCTGTAAGGAAGGGGATTTGCCCATTTCCAGAAGCAGGTTTTTCTTTGATCCTTCTGAGAGCAAGTCCATAGAAGCCCTTTTTTTAACCGAGGTCTTCACTGAGGATGCTTCCTGAGCTTTCCCATGGGAGTTCCATGCTTTCAAGTCTCCTTGGGCATCCAGACAGGGATCCCTAAGACACAGCCAGCCCTCATATCCCGGAGAGGGACTTGAACTCAGGGAGGTTCTCTTTGTCCCCAGGGCCCAGAATGTAGGCTCACACAGCTTACATTCTGGCCCCAGGGCTCAAACAGTCTCAGTCCTTACTTACAGATCCTACCAGAGTCCCGAGGAGACCACAATGCAGGATGGCTGCCCTGTTGCAACCACAGCCTGATCCTGGGTAGAAGAGGGTAATAATAATCAGAGGTGAGAGTGACTGAGTGCTGACAACGTGCCAGGCACGGTCCTAAGTGGTTTGTAAACAATAATTCATGTCTTCCTCTCAAGAAACTTGATGGATTCTATCTCAGCCTCATTTCACAGATGAGAAATATGGCACAGGAAGATAAGGTAACTAGCCTGAGGTCACACAACAGGGAAGCAGACAGGCAGGGATTCGAACAAGGGCGACCTTGCTGCCGAGCTCGACTCTTGGCCGTGGTGCTGCACTGCCTCCAGCCTCCAGGTAGGACACAAAGTGTGAGCGGGTCCGGTGTGAAACAGCAGAGAGCGCGGGGACTGCTGTAAATTGGCATGGACATGCTCTGACTTGAAGAAAGCAGTTCCTACTCAGATCCAGAGTGGAATACAGGCCTAGTATTACCAACTTGTTTTTCCAAGACACATTGGAAATCTAGATGCTATATGAGACCCTAACTTATAAAAGTTGGCAGCTAATTTAAAATCTTCCAAATGATGCAGGAGCCAAACCAAGCCAAGCTCAGGTGGGGCTGCTCTGCGAGCCACTACTTCATCACCAATGCATTGGGGAAAGCCTGGCTGCCGGACATTCCCCAGAAGGCTTCCTATGACCCCCCCTACCCACAGGTGTACGTCCAAGACCACATTCACAGGTGAGTCCTGAACACTGATGCGGCCCCAAGGGTGGCCCTCCTACTGAGCTCTAACCATGTTACCCAGTGCCTGGCACACAGTACTGCTTTGAGGAGTGAAAGAAGAAGATAAAAATGAGCTTAGTGCCCTTGGTGCTATAGCTTAAGGAAAGCTAATGTTAGGAATTTAAGTACATACATAAATAGAAACAGGACTGTGGCAATAGCCATGGTTTGAGATTTGGGAGACATGGGCCTCTCAATCCAGACACAAATTTGGGTGCGACCTTGAGCACACCCTCAAGGTCCTTCCCCATCCCATTTGTGGGCTTGAGTCTGACAATGTCCAGATTGTCCTTAATCGTCCAGATGAAGAATGGATTTTTATCTTTCCAAAGGGCTCACCGCAGGTTCCTTTAAAGAGTGAGCGCGCCCATGTTTGTTTCCCAGCTGGAGCAGTGAAGCCGAGGCACTGAAGTGCTGTGTCCGCAGCCTCTCACATCCATCCTGTGAGCCCAGGAGAGTGAAGTATGCCCATTCCTCAGGAGGCGCTGAGGCGGACAGGGCTGGGCCAAGGGAGGGAGGGCAGGACCAGGGGCCGGAAATGCTCACAGAGGGGAAACACCACCGCCACCACGGCCCCTGCTCTCTGAGAGAGCCGCTCGGAGATAGGACTTCAGGCTCAACAGGCTCTAAGCAAAAGCTGAGGGAGGCTCAGGGTGGGCGCACATCTTTTGGATTCCTTTTTTTTCTAATCTTATTTATTTATTTTTAATTGCAGTAACATTGGATTATAACATTGTATAGCTTTCGGATGTACATCACAATATATTTTGAATTCTGTGTACATTACATCATGGTCATCACCCAAAAACTAACTATAGTCCATCCCCTCACATGTGAGCCTAATCACCCCTTTTGCACTTGCCCCTCTTCCCCCATGGTAACCACCAATCCAGTCTCTGTTGCTAGGTGTTTGTTTGTTGTTGTTGTTATTTTCTACTTACAAGTGAGATCATACAGTATTTGACTTTCTCCCTCTGACTTACTTCACTCAGCATAATACCCTCAAGGACCATCCATGTTGTCACAAATGGCCGGATTTCATCATTTCTTATGGCTGAGTCCATCGTGTATAAATACCACATCTTCTTTATCCATTTGTCCCTTGATGGGCACCTAGGTTGCTTCCAAGTCTTGGCTATTGTGAATAATGCTGCAATGAACATTGGGGTGCAGGTATCTTTACGCCTTTGCATTTTCAAGTTCTTTTGGTAAATACCCAGCGCTGGGATAGCTGGATCATATGGTAGATCTATTCTTAATTTTCTGAGGATACTCCATACTGCTTTCCATAGTGGCTGCACCAGTTTGCACTCCCAACAGCAGTGTACAAGGGTTTCCTTCTCTCCACATCCTCTCCAACACTTGTTGTTTCTGGTCTTGTTAATTATAGCCATTCTGACTGGAGTTAGGTGATAACCTCATCGTAGTTTTGATTTGCACTTCCCTGATAGCTAATGATGTTGAGCATCTTTTCATATACCTGTGGGCATCCATATATCTTCTTTGGAGAAATCTCTGTTCCCATCTTGTGCCCATTTTTTAATTGGGTTGTTGGGTTTTTTGTTGTTGAGCTGTATGAGTTCTTTGTATATTTTGGATATTAACCCCTCATCTGATATATGGTTTGCAAATATCTTCTCCCAATTGTTAGGTTGTCTTTTCGTTTTGTTGATGGTTTCCTTTGCTGTGCAGAAGCTTTTTAGTTTGATGTAGTCCCATTTGTTCATTTTTTCTTTTGTTTCCTTTGCCTGGTCAGACACGGTACTTGAAAATATGCTGCTAAGACCAATGTCAAAGAGCATACTGCCTATGTTTCCTTCTAGACGTTTCATGGTTTCAGGTCTTACATCCAAGTCTTTAATCCATTTTGAGTTGATTTTTGTGCATGGTGTAAGGGAATGGTCTACTTTCATTCTTTTGCATATGGCTGTCCAGTTTTCCCAACACCATTTATTGAAGAGACTCTCCTTTCTCCATCATATGCTCTTGGCTCCCTTGTTGAATATTAGCTGTCCATAAACATGTGCGTTTACTTCTGGGCTCTCAATTTTGTTCCATTGATCTGTGTGTCTGTTTTTGTGCCAGTACCATGCTGATTTGGTTACTATGGCTTTGTAGTATATTTGGAAATCAGGGAGTGTGATACCTCCAGCTTTGTTCTTCTTTCTCAGGAATCCTTTGGCTATTCAGGGTCTTTTGTTGTTCCATATAAATTTTACGATTGTTTGTTCTATTTCTGTGAAAAATGTTGTTGGAACTTTGATAGGGATTGTGTTGAATCTATAGGTTGCTTTAGGGAGTATGGGCATTTTAACGATGCTAATTCTTCCAATCCAAGAGCATGGAATATCTTTCTTTCCATTTCTTTGTATTTTCTTCAATTTCTTTCAACAATGTTTTATAGTTTTTGGTGTACAGATCTTTCACCGTTTGATTAAGTTTATTCCTAGGTATTTTAGTCTTTTTGTTGCAATTGTAAATGTGATTGTATTCTTAATTTCTCTTTCTGCTACTTCATTGTTAGTGTATAGAAACGCAACTGATTTTTGTCTGTTGATTCTGTATCCCGCGATTTCACTGTATTCCTTTCTTGTTTCTAAAAGTTTTTTAGTGGAATATTTAGGGTTTTCTAGATATAAAATCATATCGTCTGCAAAGAGTGACAGTTTCACTTCTTCTTTTCCAGTGTGGATCCCTTTTATTTCTTTTTCTTGCTTGACTGCTCTGGCTAGGACTTCCAATGCTATGTTAAATAAGAGTGGTGACAGTGGGCATCCTTGTCTGGTTCCTGTTCTTAGAGGGATAGCTTTCAGTTTTTCTCCATTGAAAATGATATTTGCTGTGAGTTTGTCATATATGGCCTTAATTATGTTGAAGTACTTTCCTTCTATACCCATTTTAGAGTTTTTATCATAAATGGATGCTGTATCTTGTCAAATGCTGTCTCTGCATCTATGGAGATCATCATGTGATTTTTATTCTTCATTTTGTTAATGTGGTGTATCACGTTGATAGATTTGTGGATGTTGAACCATCCCTGCATCCCTGGAATGACACTCACTTGATCATGATGTGTGATCTTTTTAATGTATTGTTGTATTCAATTTGCTAGTATTTTGTTGAGAATTTTTGCATTGCTGCTCATCAGTGATATTGGCCTGTAATTTTCTTTTTATGTGTTGTCCTTGTCTGGTTTTGGTATCAGGATAATGTTGGCTTTGTAGAATGAGTTAGGAAGCCTCCCCTCCTCTTCAATTTTCTGGAAGAGTTTGAGAAGGATAGGTATTAAGTCTTCTTTGAATGTTTGGTGGAATTCACCAGGGAAGCCATCTGGTCCTGGACTTTTATTTTTTGGGTTTTTGATTGCTGTTTCGCTCTCCTTACTGGTGATCGGTCTATTCAAATCTCCTACTTCTTCTTGGTCCAGTTTTGGAAGGTTGTATCTTTCTAAGAATTTATCCATTTCTTCTAGATTATCCAATTTGTTGCCGTGTAGCTTTTCATAGTATTCTCTTATTATCTTTTGTATTTCTGAGGTGTCTGTTGTAATCTCTCGTCTTTCATTTCTGATTTTATTTATTTATTTATTTTTAAAGATTTTGGTTTTTTTCCTTTTTCTCCACAAAGCCCTGTGGTACATAGTTGTATATTCTTAGTTGTGGGTCCTTCTAGTTGCAGCATGTGGGATGCTGCCTCAGCATGGCTCGATGAGTGGTGCCATGTCCTCACCCAGGATTCAAACCAATGTAACACTGGGCCATCCGCAGCGGAGCGTGGGAACTTAACCACTTGGCCACAGGGCAGGCCTCTGATTTTACTTATTTGAGCCTTCTCTCTTTTTTTCTTGGTGAGTCTAGCTAAGGGTTTGTCAATCTTGTTTATCTTTTCAAAGAACCAGCTCTTGGTTTGATTAATTTTTTCTATTGTCTTTTTCGTTTATTTCTGCTCTGATTTTTATTATTTCCTTTCTTCTGCTGATTTGGGGATTTGTTTGTTGTTCTTTTTTCAGGACCTTTGGATGCAGTTTTAGATTGTCTATTTTGGATTTTTCTTCTTTGTTGAGGTAGGCCTGAATTACTATAAACTTCCCTCATAGAACCGCTTTTGCTGTTTCCCACAGATTTTGGCATGTTGTGTTTTCATTTTCATTTGTCTCCAGGAATTTTTTTATTTCTTCATTGACCCAATCGTTGTTCAATAGCATTTTGTTTAATCTCCACATTTTTGTGGCTTTTCTGGTTTTCTTCCTGTAGCTGATTTCTAGTTTCATACCTTTGTGGTCAGAAAAGATGTATGGTTTTATTTCGATCTTCTTAAATTTATTGAGACTTGTTTTGTGGCCTAATATGTGATCAACCCTGGAGAATATTCCATGTGCATTTGAAAAGGATGTGCATTCTGTGGTGATTGGATGGAATGTTCTGTATATATCTACTAGGTCCATATGGTCTAATGTGTCCTTTAAGGCCAGTGTTTCCTTATTGATCATCTGTTTGGATGATCTATCCATTGGTGTAAGTGGAGTGTTAAAGTCCCCTACTATTATTGTGTTACTGTCTATTTCTCCTTTTATGTCTGTTAATAATTGCTTTATATATTTAGGTACTCATATGTTGCGTGCATAGATATTTACAAGTGTTATATTTTCTTGTTGGATTGTTCCCTTTATCATTATGTAGTGCCCATCTTCGTCTCTTGTTACAGTTTTTGTTTTGAAGTCTATTTTGTCTGATATAAGTATTGCTACCCCTGCTTTCTTTTCTTTGACATTTGCATGGAATATCCTTTTCCATCCTTTCACTTTCAGTTTGTGAGTGTCTTTAGGTCTGAAGTGTGTCTCTTGTATGCAGTATATACATGGGTCTTCTTTTCTTATCTAATTGGCCACCCTATGGCATTTGATTGGAGCATTTAGTCCATTGACGTTTAAAGTCCGTATTTATAAATATGTATTTATTGCCATTTTGTTACTTTTTTTTCTGGGTGTTTTAGTCCTTGCCTGTTCCTTTCTTTTTCTCTTGCTCTCTTCCCTTGTGGTTTGATGGCTATCTTTAGTAATATGTTTGATTTCTTTTGTCTTATTTTTTTGCTTGCTTATTATAGGTTTTTGATTTGTGATTACCATGAGGATCCTATTTAATATTCATGTATATAACAGTCTATATCGAGTTGATAGACTCTTTAGCTTGACCTCTTTCTAAAAGCTCCACTCTTTCACTCCCCTCCTCCCACATTTTATGTTTTTCAAATCATATATAGTCTCTTGTTTAGTGTGTGTCCATCCATTACCCTCGTATCATTGAAAAAAGTGATTTTGGTACATTTGTCTTTTAACCTTCATATTATCTACACAGGTAGTTAATCTGCTACCTTTACTATAGTTTTACCTTACAAGTGATTTTATTGCCTGTTTTTATTGTTGTTGTTGTCTTGTTTTTTGATAATAAGCTTTCTTATCCCTATTTGTGGTCATTCCTTTCCCACTTAAATAATTCCCTTCAGCATTTCTTGTAGAACTGGTTTCTTGGTGGTAAACTCCTTTAATTTTTGCTTGTCTGGGAAGCTCTTTCTCTCTCCTTCCGTTCTGAATGACAACCTTGATGGATAGAGTATTCTTGGCTGTAGGAATTTTCCTTTTAGCACTTTAAATACGTCATGACATTCTCTTCTGACCTGTAGGGTTTCAGCTGAGAAGTCTCCTGATAGCTTGATGGGCTTCCCTTTATATGTCACTTGTGGCCTTTCTCTTGCTGCCTTTAGGATTCTCTCTTTATCTTTAATTTTGGACATTTTAATTATAATATGTCTTGGTGTAGGCCTCTTTGGGCTTATCTTGTTTGGACCTCTCTGTGTTTCCTGAACTTGGATGTCTGTTTCCTTCCTCAGATTAGGAAAATTTTCATCTATTATTTCTTCCAATAAATTTTCTGCCCCTTTGTCTCTCTCTTCTCCTTCTCGGACGCCTATAATACGAATGTTAGCACACTTGATATTGTCCCAGAGTTCCCTTAGACTGTTCTCATTCTGTCCAATTCTTTTTTTTTTTTTTCTGTTCAGCTTGGGTGATTTCCTCTAGTTTTTCGTTAGCTCGCTGATCCATTCTTCTGTATCCTCTACTCTGCTATTGAGTCCCTCTAGTGAATCTCTCATTTCCTGCATTTTATTCTTCATTTCTGATTTTTTTTTATATCTTCCAGTTCTTTGCTGATGTGCTCACTGTGTTCATCCATTCTTCTCCTAATATTTTGAACATCCTCATGATATTTTGTTTGAACTCTTTGTTGAGCAGGTTGCTTGTTTCCATTTCATTTAGTCCTTTTTCTCGGGTTCTGTCCTGTTCCCTTGCTTGGAAAGTCTTCCTTTGTCTCCTCATTATGCCTCTTTCTCTGTGCTTATTTCTATGTGTTAGATGAGTCAGCTAGGTCTCCTGATCTTGGAGAAGTGGCCTTATGTATGAGATGCCTTATGAGGCCCGGCAGTGCGCTTCCCTCTCATCACCAGTCCAGAAGATCCAGGAGTGACCCCTTTGTGGGCTACTTGTGTCTTTCTGCTGTTGCAGGGATGTTCCCAAGGCAGGTACCCAGGGAGTCTAGTCTTTCCTTCCCTGGCCAGCTGTTTGTAAATCCGGTTTGGGGAGCCTCAGCACTACTGGCTACAAAGTCTATCAGCACACTCCTGTTGCAGTTTTCCTCTTAATTGGGTTGGTACCCAGTGTAGCTGGTTGCTAGGCTCAGGGGCTTACAGTTATGATAGGCCTCAGTCCTACAAGGCTGTTGTCAGTTCTCTTAGGAGTGCAGCTGAGTGGGGCTGGCCCTAGGCAGGGAGCACTCAGTTTTTTCAGGCTTTGGAAGGTGGGGCTGATCCTTTTTATGGCTATTTGTGAAGCACAGGTCTTCTGCCACTGATAAGCCTCACCCTCCACAGGACCACACACACCATCAACACAGTCCTGGTCTGTGCACACTTCTCAACCCCCTGGAGCATACCCCGATGCCATCCTACAGAGGCCCCCACCTCTCCACCAATGCCCCCCACAGTTCATCTGGTCCTCACAAGGCCCTGCCCCACAGAGGCAGACACCCTTGCCTGCCTGTAGAGGATCAAGGCACCCAGTCAATGCAGGCTGAAAAGTACCCTGAGGGCTTGCCATTAGGTGGCGCCAGTCCCTGGGGCAGATTGCCTGCCCTGGCTGAACTGGATTAAATCTGTGCTCTAGCAGGCGTGGCAGACCCCTGGGCTAACAGGCCAAGGGATGAACCTCAATGGCGCCCACCAGGGTCTGTGTCAGCACACCTGGACCAGGTCAGAACAATGGCCCCCACCAATGTCTCAGTCTCTGGAGAGGTCCCCCCTCTCACCAAGATGCCCCAAGAGCCCACCAGAGGAGTCTCTTTTCACAAAAAGACTGTCAGCCTTCTCTCTGGTGATTTTAGGTTGCTACAATGAGTGGGTTTGTGCATGGGCCCTTCAAGACCCGGGTCTTTTTGGCTTTCGGCCAATAGCTTTTCTAGGGGTATCCTCGCTGCAGTTAATAGCCAGCAAAGCCAGACAGTAAGACCCCTGTCTCAGTCGTGCTGAGTCCGACGGATGCTTATAGCAGTATCACCCCCGCTCCAGACCTCACTCCTCCAGGGAGGGCTGAGTCCCTTAGGGTGGCTCCCACGTGGCCAGCTGAGAAGCTCCACTGCTCTCAAAGGTAGCTTTTTTCCTCTCCAGCAGGAATTTCTGCCTCTCCCACCTTAGTCAGGACTGTCCCTTGTTGTGGGGGTTCTTTTTATCCAGTTTTCAGTTTTCTCTCCAGGGTAATTTTTCTAAAAATAGTTGTAACCTGGTTGTGTTCCTGGGAGGAGATGAGTTCAGAGTCTGCTTCCGCCGCCACCTTGATGAGATCTCTACCTTTTGGATTTCTGCATCAGCACAGCTCACAGGCCCCCAGAGGCTCCTGGCTCAGAGCAGGAGATCCTTTCAGTGGCCTCTGCCTGGCGCCCCAACCCCCTGACAAATAGAAATGGCAAGCAATAGGATATATTGGAGTATATGAGGAAGCCATTTGGTGTAAACCTAATTTGGCCTGACCTTGTTTTTCCAAAAGGGCCTGACCGAGGCCATTGAGCATGCATTGTCTATCTGCTTTAGAGATTCCCTATGGCAAGAACAAAGGCCCTTGAGATAAAAGTGCCACTTCCCTCCCCCTCCCAAATTTGGCATTTCCTTAAGGATTAAGCATCTTTCCTTAGGTTAGGAACTGATTGCTGTGCTCACCTGTGACCACCCAGCTAGAAACAACAGATTTGCTTCCTGCTGTGCCCACCATGATAGCAGACCCACTACCTGCTGTGTCCATCAAGCACTGTGCCGACAAGGCAATCTTGTGACTATTGTGGGAGGGACATTTCAATCATATGTAAAGCATCCTCTCTGGGGGTATATAACCACTCTGTATACCTCACTTCTTTGGTGCCCTTTCTTCCTTCGGGAAGAAAGGCCCCGGGCCATGGTCCTCACATTTTAGCTCAGAATAAACTCTCCCAAATTTTCATTTATAGATTGGTTACAGATTATTTTCGTCGACACCCTGCAACCCTCAGACCCAGCCCCACAGACCTCATGTCCTCCAGCACACCTTCCCCCACCAGCCTGGTCCCAAACACCCCCTGCCTCTAGACATCATGGTGCTGGGAGCCTCACCCACACTTGAGGACTTTCTTCTTCAGGTGGATCCTGCTTGTTGAAGATTCGCCTAGAGAGCAGCCTCAACAAATGAATTAAGTGTATGAATCAGGGAGAGTGGGGAAGGGGCCCCTCTGCTCACGGCCTCCCTCTGAACCTGGGGCCTGTCTGAGATCGAGGTCCCCCAAAGCAAGATATGTGTAGAAGGACTTTGTTACGGAAGTGCTCCCAGGAGACCCAGGAGGGGAGCGGGGGAAGAAGGACAGAGTGGGGAGAAACCAGTAAAAGCAGGACTTCAGGATCAGTGCCGCTCTCTGCCAGATCCCGCCCGACAACCCTGGACCGTGACTGAGAGTTTCTCTGGACTTGAATTGAAGCATCTGAAGTTTCGTGCCCCAATCAATACAAGTGACATTGTGATAGACAAAGGGTGGGGGGCCGGGGGCTCCCAGGAAGGTCACTGCCAGCAGCGTGTACTGTAAGCCAAGCCCAAAGGTGGGTCACTGAGGGAAGACCCGGGCACGGCCGTTAGAAGTGGAAGAAGGAGATGCTGAGGAGGATGCAGGCCCCAGAAGGACGTGGGAGAGGCTCCCACCCTCCGCACCACCACCACCACAGGGCCTGCCTCCCGCCAGCTCACTAGATGCTCCAAGTAGCCGGAAACCAGGTCTTTTATTCTCTTTCTGACTCCAACAGGTACTAGGAGAACCAGGAATAGAGAGGCCCTCGTTGCATGTTTTAATAAATGCTTAGGTAGCACTTACCATATGCCAGGTATTGTTCTCAGCATTTTACAAACATTAATTCACTTAACCTCTCCGTTTCTCAATTTCTTCATAAGTAAAATCAAGCTAATAATAGAGACTTCATGGGGGGGTGTGAAGCTAACTAGCAGGTTGCAGAGCTGACCTGCCAGGGTTTGAGCCCAGGCACTTTGGCTTCTGACTCCACGCCCTTAAAGACGCCCCTGTTAAAGTGGGCGAGGGTCTGCAGAGACAGCCAGATGCAGGCCCGAGTCCCAGGTTACGTCAATAACACTGCATATCTCCTCTGAGTCTTTGTGTTCCTATCTTTAAAATGGCAATTTAAAAACCCCCAAAAGATGAATACCCACGTCTATATAAGACGTTCCCAGCAGGTGCCAAGGACGTGGTAGGTACTCCATAACTGTCAGCTACCCTTATAAAAATGCTCAGCAAAATGGGCTGCCTGACAATCTTTGAAACACCCGTTGTCTATCTCCAGTAACGCTCAGAGGCAGATTTGTACAAAAATAAAACTCCAGGTTGCCCAGTGCATTGGCGCGGCACTGTCTAGAGCAGAGGGGCTCCTGGGGCACGGGGCAATGTCTGGAGACGTGTTTGTTGTCACTGCGGGAGGAGGGAGCGCTACTGGCATCTGGTAGGTAGAGGCCAGGGAGGCTGCTGAACAGCCTACCGTGAACAGCACGGCCCCTCAGCCAAGCATTGCCCAGGCCAGAAACAGCACTAGTCCAGCCCTGACCTGACAGCTGTGGAAACCGAGGCACGGAGCAGGAAGTGACTCACTGTGGTCACATGCTCCAGCTGCAAGTGCAGCCCTCCACACAAAGCACTCCTGACAGCCACAGACGTGGCGCAGCTGCCAGGAGCCCGCTGGGTCTGTGTGAGGGTCCTGCGTGCAAGGCGCTCGCAGGAAAGCCCTTTCCCAATGGCGCGTGCTACACAAATGCGAGCGTTGCCTCTGCAGGCTCTTTTAAAGTGGGTAGATAGGTCTGTGTTCCGTCACCCCGTTCCCAGCAACAGCCTCTGAGGCTTCAGGCCGGGCCGAGCTCCCTGAGGAAGCCCTCGCGGCGGAAGAGCAGCGCTGGGAACCCTCCGCCGACCGCGCCACCTACACGGGCCCACGCGTCCCCCTCCCGCCGGCCGTCAGCCCGCCTGCACCCCGCCCTGTGCGCCCGCGGAGCCGCAGAGTCTAGCGCGCAAGAAAAGGCGTCCCTGCCCAACTCCCCGCGACACGGCAAACACCCCGCCCGCCCGGTTTGCACGCTCCTGCCGCCTGGCCCGGGGCTGCCGTGCGCTTTGCCTCCAGGCCCTGCAAGCCGCGTGCCGGCATCGCAGCACAGCGTGAGGCTGCGGTCGCGATCATCCTTCCGCGCAGCCCCCGCAGGTCCAGGCCGAGCCCCCACCAGACGGCCAACCCACACGGTCCACTCCCCGCAAGGACTAGAAATGAGATCTGAGCAGCTTCTTCTCAAGGGGTAGACCTCGGCTTGCTGCCTCCCAGAGTGCCAAGGCGCGTGCAACTGACAAGGAAGGAGCCCTTTCCTGTCCCCTGATCCCCAGCTTGCCTCGCACCAGCTGGAGGCCTTTCCCCTTCTTACAATGACGGAGGTGCCTGCTGTCCCTCCACCCATACCGGCCGGGTCATCTAAACAGGAGGCAGATGATCAGATCTTACCGGCCGCCCCCTCCCTCCACCCCGGGACTCCTGGAGAGATAATCACTGCCTCTTACTCCAGCAGCAGCCTTCAGAGCCACGGAGAAAGACCGGCTCCTCCCCGCCACAGCCAGGCTCTGCAGAGCGCCCTTGGTGTGTACGCGCATGCACACGCGCACACACGCAGAGCGGGGGGCTTCTCACACTTTTGTCTTCAATATTACAAATCCGAGTGTGAAGGACTAATGACAAATGAATGGGGGCGGGCACCTTTTACTTCCTCATTTTTCTCGTAACAACCAACCATAAACCATCTATACTCTTTTTATCTTCCTTTCCAAAATAATAATAATGATAAAAGCAGCTGTCACTTCCTCCATGTTTAGGGCACAGGTCTGAGTCTATTATAAAGATGATGTGTAAAGGGCATCTCTCTGAGGAGGGCTCTCTTATCAGCTCCCTTTAACAGTTGGAGAGCGGAGATGCAAAGAGGTTGAGTTACATGGCCAAGATCATGCAGCAAAAATAGGGGGGACCAGATTTGAACCCATGTCACCCAGACCCAGGGCTGGCACTGTTCACCATCACACTTTGTTTACTGAATTCTTGTAAGTTTGGTTACTAACAACAGGGCAGAATAATTAAAAAGGATGTAACATAGTTTTAGCACTATTTTACTTTCAAAAGGAATCATTTGGTTCTGGAACACTCTATGTCTGTATTAATGATAGCAATATATTAAATTATGAGCTAAGCCTCGCAAAAATTTTAAAATAACTTATGAAAATAAACTTTAATTTTTCTCCTAGTTACTAACAGCTGAAGTCTGACTCCCTGTAAGTCTCTCCACTGGAAGGAAGGTTGAAAGGATGCATATTCACATAGGACTTGGACCAAACACATGTAGATTCAAAGAGAAGGCAAATATATTGTGTTCTGCTCCCCAGAGGGGAAGTCAAACAGTTTTTCTGTTCCTCTCTGCGAAGGGTATTGAACAGAATTGTTTAGACGTGAAAAGAAAGTCGTCTGGGAGAGAATTCGTTGGAAGGGGCCTTTGGTTGGAACAAGTGCCCATGTGGCCTTTCCAGGATGGGCGGTGTCGGGGGTAGTGCAACCCGGGGCCCGGCACCCCATCGCAGTTCTCTCGCCTCTGAACTCTGGCGGCCTTGAGGGCAGTGACGGAGGCAACGACGAAGCCACCAGCACCTCTTGCTGCAGATGCACACGCCACAGCTAAGGAGTGTTGCTCATGCCGGAGCAGGCCGCCTATCCAAGGCAGGGGCGCCATGAATGTCTTCCATTAAAAGAAACACAGGGTGGGCTGATGCTCCTGGAAGTAGCCGTCTGGACTCGCTGCAGGAATCATTAAGTGGATATTTTGCTTGACTGTGCAGGCCCAGTGACCCTTCAGTAAGAGCAATGCTTTCTTCACAAGAAGACTACAAAGCATCGTCCAAGAGGACTTTGGGCTCCGTCAGTTCCTCTCAGCACCCTTATGATGAGATTGTCAGTCAGGATAGCCTCAGCATTCTGAGGTAACACATTAACCCTGAAATCTCAGTGGCTTAAAAATCTAGAAGTGGATTTCCTGGTGGTGCAAATGGTGATGCTGACCAGACAGCCCTGCAGGATTGCGTCCTCCAGTCAGTGACTCAGCCATCCAGGCTCCTGCACACTGGGGGTGCCACCATTTGGAACCCTGGCTTCCACGTCACCACAGCAGGGGAGTGGAGAGCTGGGAGTGTAAGTCAGCTCTTAAATGCTTTGGTATTTCTGCTGATAGCCTGCTGGTCAGAACCAGTCGCACCCCTCCCGCCATTGCGAGGAGGCTGGGCATTGAGAGAGCACAGAGAGGCGTCTGCAGCTGTGGCCTGCACCGAAGGTCCCTTCCTGCCAACCCAAACTTAAATGCAGAAACTAGTGCTAATTATGAGAGAATTTTAGATAATACTTAATTTGGTATGTTATACGTTAATGAAACTATACTTCTCCCAATCACATTATGTCATTTTCTATAATCTTGTTACCCCAACATCAAATTTAAGAAATATATTTAAGCCCCATATCCATGAGCAATGATTATTAAATCTCTTTGGACATTATTACTTAAAAAAAGAAAAAATATATCTGTCCAATTATTTTCAGCAGGGAAAATTTACCAGAGCTTACAGCCTAGCTTTTAATTGCTTTCTTTTTTCTTTTTTACATCGGTGAATCATTTTGAGCTTATGATAATTTCAAAATAAATATTTTCCAAAGCCTCAGGGTATTCATTGTATAATGATCATTTGAAAGATTTCTTGGTTATAGAGTTCTCAAAATAATAAAAAGGCTATCTGCTGGCACTGGTTATTTCTATATTAAAAAGAGGAAATTGCTCATTAAGTAGTAAGAGTCAGTTTCTTTCATCAGCGTAACTGCCCATTTTAGCAAAGATTCAATCTGTGAATTAAGCAAATGGCTATACTCTATTTCCTTTAACATGAACATCTTACACATCTAGAAAAGTTGTCAGCCTATTTACTGTGCCTTTTCCTGAAGAGACTGAAGATGGAATTTTGTTGTGTAGTTTGCTTTTTTGTCTTTTTAAAGCAATATATTTGTGTGTTTTAGCTAGGGTCCTGCTAGTCATGACATGCTCATTTTTGAAAGAGCCAGGTATTTTTGAAAACTGTATCTTTAAAAGTATTTTGATACTGAGTAGTCCATTTAACAACAAAATATAAAGTGCTCATATTTCTGTTTGTCTATTTGTAATTTCCCTAAGGAGAATTATTTCTTTCTGTAATAAAACCCAAAGTCCAGTGTAATGAGCCATGTCTGGTCTATGGGCGTTTGTGGCCAATCTGAGGCTGGAAAAGCCCAAGGACTTTCCTCCGATTTCCTTTTTCCAACCAACCTCTTGGAGCTGGAGGCTGGAAGGAAGGGGAAGACTTGAGGGGGTGCGGAGCGGGCAGCAAGAGGTGACCTTGCAGATCATTTCAAATTCTATAATGAATGCAAAAATTCATCATCAGTGAGATAGCCGGAGATTCTATTCTTTAGAGAGAGACTCAAATTCATTTGTCCCTTAAAGGCACCAAAGAAAAAAGCCACTATTAATTTAGGCAATTAGAGAACTTTGAAAGCAACATCCAGTACATTTAAAAAGAAAAAAAAAAAAAAAAACCCTGTCCCAAGGGTGCAGCCCACAGCCCAGGAAAACTTAATTTTTATAGCATTTAGAATGAAGAAAGGTCATTTCCTAGATGTGCTCGACAGAAGATTGTAATTTTAAACTGGTAATTTTAATGAGAAATGGAGTTTTCATAAAAAGGGAGTAAACGCTTGAGTGAGTTTGAAATGAAATTAGAGGTACATGTCCTGCCCATTATGGCATTTCCAAGTGAAATGTGTGCCCCATACTGCTTCCTGCTCTGCCAGACTCCCATTGGAAAATTCCAGTGTCTACATCTGCTTCTCCTGCTTTCTCAACGACATTAAAACAGAAATTTTACCTGTTTCCTATAAGGCAGGCCTCAGCTGCCTGCGATGTCTGGTCTGTGGGCTGTTTCTCTTCTCTGGCTGATAACAGAGAAAGCATCACAAGGGGACCCTTGCCCAAATTAGGGCAGAGATAGACAGCGAACTGAGGAAGGGTCCTCATGCAGATCCCACTGTGTGGAGTCATGGGGTGCTTGTGATGAATCTTGCCCCATCTGCATTCCACATGGACAGGTCCAAGAGGTCACGTGAGTTTTGTGAGGAGCTTTGGAACATCTGTACCATGATGTCCAGGGGGTAGTTCTCAGCCTTATCTGAACATTGGAATGACCAGAGAGCTTTTGAAAAGATGTCTGAGTCCCATTCCCATAGAATCTGATTTCATTGGCCTAGGGTACAACTTGGGTTTTGGGGTTTTTTAAGCTTCCCGGATGATTCTAACGCTCAGCCAGGGCTGAGAACCACGGTGTGACTTTCTGAGAGGGAACTTCAGCAGAGACATACAGGAAAGGCCCTCAGCGGGAGGCTGGTGCATAGAGGGGTGCAGAAGCACACGGTGAGCCTGGAGGATGGGCAGAGTGAGGACCTGCAGAAGCTGTCGACTGTGTGGGGTAAACACCACATCCTTGAGAGCCATGGGAAGACAAAGGAGGGTGTAAGCAGAGAGCAATTGCCCAGCTCTTTGTTGCCACATTGCCGGTGCTAAAGTAAGTTTCCCGCACACGTGCATTTAGGCAGGAACATCAGAGGTTCAGGAGAAAACCTAACGTCACTTGGAAAGTAAGACTTCTCTGGCCAAACTTACTGAGTCTCCCTACAGGTAACGGAGGAGTCAGGTGCAGCTCCTCTCTGTTTGGGGAGCTGTCACTCGCTTTTGCTCGTAGCCATTGCTGCAAGTGCGCTTCCTCCCCTGGCGCCCTCCCTCCCGCCACGGTGAGTCTTCCCAGACTGCCACGGTTCACCCAAAAACACACGCCGTCTGTCTCCATCCTGGCACAGCGTCAGCTTGGTTAGCTTTATAACACACGTCCCCTGTTTCCCTAAACGATCTAACATGGGCATAGCACAAAGGGGTCAGATCTGGGCAGATGAGAAGCAGCCTTCTGTCAGCATGGCCCTGATACATTTGATTTGCTGTCGGTAGATACTACGTGTGCTCTCTCTCTTCTTGCTCGTGGGAAATGAAACAGAAAAAGACTGCAAACTTTCCATGGAGGAGAACAGATTAAGGGGCACAGCAAATTAGATGGCAGCTCACAGGAGGAACAGGAGGAAAACCTCTAAGGCAGGGTGTGGCCGATCACGACTTCAGGCACCCATCCACTCGCAAAGGAAAAGCTTCAGCAGGTTGGACCAGAAGAGGTTCCCGCTGCTCTCACTAGGTCCACGATTCCTGTGTGTCCCACGCAGACCAAGGATGCTCACAAAGAGCTTTCTAAGTCCTGGGGTAATTTCCTTACAGGGGTGGCATTCTCTGCGGTTGAAAGGGAGACATCAAAGGGAGCCCAAGCAGCCTTTTGTACAACGTGCATCCGGGCACTCAGCCCTTTGTTCCAAGAGGGGCTCAGCTGAAGCCACAGCCCAGGCTTTCAGGGAACGACGCAATGCAGCATGGTCACTGTGCGACCACGGGATCCAGAGAGACTCAGACTCCCAACACCACCTGGAGCACAGACCTGTTTGAATCTATTCACTCCTTTGTTCACTGGGTCCATCCTTCAACAGGAATTTACTCAGCCATTGCTGCTTGCTGGGCACGGAGTAAGACCAACACATAGGACCAGCATTTGGGCTTAGGAACTGCCAGTTGAACAGCAGAGGATTGTGCAACGGGCATGGGAGCACAGAGGTGCTGAAAGGGGCCCTGGGGATGTTTCCCAGAGATGAAAGATGGGACTTGGAGCTGCACACATCTCTTCTAGAGAGCCCCCAAGGCCCCCAGACCCTTGGCCAGGCTTATATCTGCAGACCTTGAGTAAGAAGGAAGAAGCAAGCAAAGCTACTGTGCCATGGGCTCCACGCCTGACTCCGGCTGCCACGGGGGTCCAGGCTTGGCCAGGACCCTAATTCTGAGAATCACTAGAAGAGAGCTCAGGAAGAGCAGGGCACTCAAGCTGCTGGTCCTGTCTAATGCCTCTTCCTGGCTCTAGGTCCATTCATTCATTCATTCATTCCTGTGAACACCGTTCACCACAGTGCCTCAAATTTCTTTATGGGCCTGGGGCCCCTTCATGCTCACTGAACACATAATGATTTTTCCCAGTCTCTCAGGAAAAAAGATGAGCATAAAGATTGTCACTGTTAACTATTATCCCCAAGTCCCACATTCTCAGAAAGATAAATTTTACATTACAATCACAAATGGGACGCACAATGCTTGCAACATTCTAATGAGAAGCTTGTCCTGAAATGGTGCTGGCTCTCTGCTACATGTCACCACTCTTGGATGGAGAAGGAACTGGAAGATATGCAGGAACAGACCCAGGCAGATGCCACTGTCCAGGATGATCAGAGGGGTAGGTGGGGTCTGAGGAAAAACCACTCACTCTTCACGCCCCACTCTTCTCCTCCCTTTCCTAATACTGAGTCTCCTTCAGGAGTAGTAAGAGGCCCAGAGGAATAAAAGTGGGATAATGAATGTGGACCACAAGTCCCTAGCCCCAAAACTAGAAAGAGTTGACAATACAAGGTAGTGATCTCCTTGTCCCTAGAGGCATGCAGGCAGATGATAGACAATAAACAATTAATCAAACTACAGAAGGAATTTAAGAAAGAGAAGGACTTTAAGGGAGAGAAGGAAAATCATATTGCCAAGGCATCAGTTTCGTGCCAAGCCCTCTGCTTGGCCTTTATCCAACGTCCCACAACAATGCTGAGGAAAATAGTGTTGCCTGCATCTTGCCTGTTGAGCAGCTATGGCTCAGACAGGAAAGAGTATATTCCAAAGCAACAAACTGGCCAGTGGGTGTGACTCCAAAGCTCGTTCTTTTCCCATCACAACATGTTGCCTCCCTAGAGGGTCAGGACAGCGGATGGGGTCCATCTGTTCACTTGACAGATATTTGTTGAGTGCAGCCTACTGTGCTAGTGCTGGGGATACAAGGATGAATAAAAGCCTGGATCAGTGTGTGCATTCCAAGATTCTGGAAGGAGGCCCCAGTGACTATTGAACTGATTACACGGGTATGGGACGCACGGCCAACTCTCCCTCCTCCTGCTCCTGCCCACTCCCCAGTCTGCTGCCTCCCTGGCTAGCCTCCATCGGCACAGGGGCACCCAAAGGGCAGGCCCTGGCTGAGGTTCCCCAAAGCACAGCTCTCAGGATGGCAGGGCCACAGGCTGCTCCTTGGATGAAGGGGGCTCTTGGGTCCAGGCATCCAGGAAACCTGCAGGAGGCACTCACCGACGGAGGGTCGCAGTGCACGTGGAGCACAGAAGTGGGCTCTGCTCCTGCTGAGGCTGAGCCTCATGGCTCACGTAGGGATTGGGAGGGCTTTGCTGCTCTCTTTAGTACAAGGGCTTTCAAATTCTCTGGACAGTGGCCCAGAGTAAGAGATACATTTTAAATTGCAACTCTATACAAATACCACACACACACAAACAAACATAACCAAAGCCATAGTTTAGTAAAACAATACTCACCTTTACTATGTGGGATGCACTCTCTTTCTCTTCTATTTTCTCTTAATTCTAGGTCATGACCCTCTAAATCAGTTTCATGACTCCAGATTGAAAAACACCAGTCTGGAAAAAAGAAGCCACTCGAGCTGATTACTGGATAAGCTAGGCTCCCTCTGAATCGGAGGGTCAGAGAGGAATTCGTGAGACTGGAATCAGGAGGCTGAGGCTCCCATCCCAGCTTCCCTGCTTCCGGGCTCTGTGGCCTGGGCCAGTGGCTTCTCCCCCTGAGCTAACGTGAAGGCTTGATTGTGTTGGTCCTTACTGAGACCAAGGAGAAACAGGAAACAGCTGGCATGCAAATGGAATTCTCAGGAGAATTTAACCAATGGGTTGTTTGCAGGGATAGTGCAGGGTTAAGGCAAGGGCAAGGAGAAGGAATGTCCACTAGAACCTGGAGAGAGAGCTGTGAGGGGCCACCCCTCAGGACACAACCACTGCCAGCTGTGGCGAGCCCTGGACAATAAATTCCCCAACCCCTCCTGTTCCCTCCTCCAGTCTCCTACTGGTGCTTCCCATTGGCCGAAACCAACCAAAAGCTAGAGCACAGGAAACCCCTTTCATGAAATCTTTCCAGGTCAGCTTCCTGGGACCCCAGCAGAATGAAGAGCAGAAAGTGGATCAGTTGTGAGAGGCAAACAGAGACGATCCATTAGCCCCATCCATGTCAAGATGGGAAGGGGCAATAATGGTTCACTGTGTCACTCGTCCCAGGTGCCATATGCAATTCAAGGGGTGGTGAGACTCTCACTCCTTCAGCCCTTAAAGCTTTCCCACCCATTTTCTAATTCAATGCTCACTGGTGTCTGCTTGTGCAGAGGAAGAGCCTCAGGCTTGGCACTGCAAAGGGACGGACATGGATCAGGCTGACCTCTGGCCTCAGGGAGCTCATGGAATCAGGTGAATAAAAAAGCCATGGCATAGGGGCTGGCCTGGTGGTCCAGCAGTTAAGTGCACATGTTCCGCTTTGGAGGCCCGGGTTTCGCTGGTTCGGATCCCGGGTGCGGACACGGCACTGCTTGGCATGCCATGCTGTGGTAGGCGTCCCACATATAAAGTAGAGGAAGATGGGCATGAATGTCAGCTCAGGGCCAGGCTTCCTCAGCAAAAAGAGGAGGATTGGCAGCAGTTAGCTCAGTGCTAATCTTCCTCAAAAAAAAAAAAAAAAAACCCTGCTAGAACTAATAAATTCAGCAAAAAAGAAAAAAAGCCATGGCATAGAAGACTGTGGCATAAAACATGAGGTGAAGGGTGCAAAAGGAAAGAGTTGGCTGAGTGCTCTGGGGGAAACGAGAAAGAAACAAAGCAGATCCTGGCATCTGAGAACTGGTCTGTCATTCATAGCTAGACCATGTTAGTCTCCTGTTGGATGTGAACAATCTCACAGGACACCAGCATCAGACAAAGTCACTCTGAGATGATAAAATTAGACAAAAACAGGGTCGATGTGCAGCCCACACAACACCTAACACGCCCCTCTCTTGGCTGAGACGAGTGACTGCTACTTCTTAGCAGTCACAAAGCGAGCGTTGCCCCAGCTCCAGTCTGCCCTCCCTATCAATAAGAATTATTAAGATGCCCGATCCTAAAAGCGTTCCTGCTTTCTGACAGCACACAATCCAGAACATCCGCTTCCTTATGTCCTTCCCCAAAACTGCCCAACCAAAGGCCGGACTCTAATATGCTCTTACTGTGACACCCCTTTTCCATGGTGGGCATTGTTCCTCACTGAATCAAGTAAGAAACCCAACTTGTCAGACACACGTGTGTTCCCCCGTGGCTTCTGACTGGAGAACATGCCGCTAAGGAGGGGAAACATATTCCGTAGCGAGGATCTGGGGCAGGTTCCTGGAAGGCTGGGGCCCGGGGCTGTGCGGAAGTGAAGGCCCTCCACTTCTGGACAGTGGGGGATCCAAGCAAAGCCCCTGAGGGTGAAGGTCTCTGGCCTGTTTCTACACAGGAAGCAGAGGCTTGGCCAGAGCACCAGAGAGAAGAGGACGGGGACTTTGGAGAGTGAGACTTTACTCCTGGAAGAGAAAAAACAAAAGCGCACTTAAAAAATGCCCATCTAGTAGGTCTAGGTAGGATGAATCGAAGGGAGAGAAATACTGGAACCAGGAAGCCCAGTGAGGAGGAGGCTGTGATAAAGCGGTGCACTGGGCGCCCAGGGGCCACTCCAGGCCCCCACTGAGAGCTCAGAGCCCCTCCTCTGTCTCGCTTCTCTGTACTCAACACATTCTGTGGCAGCAAAGGTGAAAACTGGGAGCAACAAAGTGCTCAGACCTGTCGGTGAGCCGGAGTGGGATCTACAGACCTCCTCGCCTGCAGCCAAAAGCACTTGAAGGAAAGCATTTGGAAGCAGGTGAGAGAGCTCCTCTAAAGAAGCATTACACACAGATGTCTGAAGAGGAAATTAATCCAGAGTTTGTGGATTAAATTCTCCTTGAGTCATACGAGACGTATTTAATTAATGGAAAAGACTTGGGTAGAATGCATTTGGTTTCACAAGGGGAAAACGTTTGAGGGGGGGACTTGTTCAAACGTATTTCCTTGGTGTTTCCCCCAAAGGACCTGGAATACAAAGGGGAGCATAAATGCCAGCCCAATGCAAGTGGCAACCAGTTTCTGGTTCGTAGTGCTTTATTTAACAATATCCAGTTCATTTCATTTGGGAGAAAAACTTTTAATTCCAATAGGTACCTAATCAGCCCTCCACAGTCCCTCTGAATAACCTAATTAGCACTTAGAAAAGGGGCCCAATCTAGAGCTACAATAAGCTAAATAATAATTTGGGTATTTGCATTACTTCAAAGTAAAGCCCTTCCCTGTCCCTGGCTGGTGAGGGAGTCTGCTGGTCTCTGGAGTGCTGCACGCCACACGTGACTGTCAGAGCGTCACAGCTCACCGGACCCACACCCGATGAAGAACGGGCTGTCGCAGGCTCTCTGCCACATCTTCATGTGGAATTATTCAGCAGCTAGACTTTATTTCACTTCTGTTGGGCCCGTAAACATACATATTTATCAAAACCCTTTGCAATTCTGACACCATATACTTTAAGACACTATCCTATTTGTGGGTAATCAGCATTTCATGAATATTAGATTTCTGCCTTAATTTCACTGGCATGTCTTTTTTCTTAGCAGGGAAAGATCAGGACTCAATCATGTGCATGCTGCTAAGAAGAAGACAAACTCCCGCCCTAGTCAAGAAGACACTGTGACGGAGACGGAGCACTGGGCCTGCATGCCCACTCCTCTCCCTGGCTCTCTTCTGGGTTCTCTCCCCCTGCTGTCACCACTCCACCCAGCCTCCCTGTCTCATTGCCCAGAGATAGCTAGCTGACTCAGTCACTGAGCAGCAGCAAGGAATTGTCAGAGGCAATGTGAATCAAAAGAACTCAGAAATAAACCATGAGCAGGTCGCCAGGGGATGGCTGAGTCCGGCACTGAGATCCCGAGCGGAGACAGAGCTCGCTGCTCCAGCAGACTCAGCCTCACATCACAGTCCGGCCCCAGCTCCTCAAGAAACCAAACCTCGCAAGAGATGGGTCTAACGGTGAGACAGCCCACGGGATGGTTTTGACGGTGATGGGCAGAGTGCTCAAAACTCTTCCCCTAGACCAGCCACTTTGAAGCCAGAAAGAGGGGGACAGAATAAAAAATAAAGGAATATCTAGTAAGTTAAACATCTGGAGCCTGGGAGGCAGTGTCCTGGCTTGGGGGCTGGGCTGGGCCCCGACACATCTGTGAGGCCTCACCGCCAGCCCCCCAACCTTCTACCCGGCCAGCTAGCCTTTAATTCATTCAGCTATCACTGAATGCATACGTACCAGGTGCCAGGCGTGGGGCCAAGCACCGAAGGTACAGAAACAAACGAGGCAGCGTCCCAGCCCTTCATTCATTCGCTCACTCATTCATCCCTTCTCCAGCTGTTGACTGGTCTCTTGCTAGGTCACACATATTGCCAGTGCTGGGTTTATATCAAAGAGCAAACCAGATGTGGTCACTATCCCATGGAGCTTAGGGTCTTCATGGACAGTATAAGTTTATTTGTGTGTTTGTTGGTTTGGTGATCAACTGTAACTTGTGATAAGTACTACAGAAGCAAGGCACTGAGTTCTGTAGCAAGAAAACCAGGAAAGATCCAATCCAGCCTGGGGCATTAGGGAAGGCTGCTCTGAGGAAGCGAAGTGACATGTGGGAGGAGTGAGGAGGCCAAGGGCTGCAGGGGCAGCAAGTGTGGGGATCCTGGCTTAGGAAGAGTTTGACGGAGTCAAAGAGGCACTGCCAGAGGCTAGGGGGCTGGGGCACAGTGAGCCGGGGAGAGGGCAGCAAGTGATGGGGTGGGAAGGCAGGGAGGCGGACCGGGAGCTTAACTTGGGGAACAAAGACCCCCACCAAGGGGTCCATGGGTAGAATCCAGTGAGTTTGTGAACAAGGGTGAGGAAAGGACTCTTTTGTGTTCACTAACCTCTAACTGAAATTTAGAATTTCCTTAATAGTAGAGACTGCAACTTGGTCATCCACACACACCCCAGAGGGTTCCACATCCCCTCACAGAGTGGCGGACATCAGGCTGTGTCATTGACACCGAGCACTACTTTGAAACTGTGATTCCTGTCAGACCCACTGCTACAGCCTGTTCTTTAAGACAGTAACAGAGAAGCATATCTGTTACATTGCATTTTACTATGTTGATAATGATATTTCAAAGTAATTTATTTTCTTTGTAGATCCTGTGTGTATTACTTCGTGCATTTAAAAAGAGTTGTTCAGGGGCTGGCCCCATGGCCGAGTGGTTAAGTTCGCACGCTCCGGGCAGGCAACCCAGTGTTTCGTTGGTTCCAATCCTGGGCGCGGACATGGCACTGCTCATCAAACCACGCTGAGGCAGTGTCCCACATGCCACAACTAGAAGGACCCACAACAAAGAATATACAACTATGTACTGGAGCGCTTTGGGGAGAAAAAGGAAAAAGAAAATCTTTAAAAAAAAAAGTCAATTTAAAAAAAAGTACTCATTTAAAAAAAAAAAAGAGTCATTCAGAGAAGGGGTCCACTAACTTCACGCAAAGAGGTCCATGGTACAACAGAGTTAAGGACCCCTGGTCTAGCTAAATCTCCCTCAAGGACTTTGCAATCCAGAGAGGAAGGCAGCAGGAGCCAGAATGAACTGGATGATGAAAGCGCTAGTCCCAGGAGCTCTGGGAAGACAGAAGCAGCAAATCATTCATGTTTACTTCCCCTCTCTGTATTGTGCATCTGCTCGCTCTCTCTCTCTGATTGTTCTCACTGTCTCTCCCCTTCTGTCCCTCTCTCTTGGCCCCTCCTTCTTCCTCCCATCTCAGTTCATGTCTGCATTATTCCTCTTCACTTATTCTATCATCTTTGACTTCAAGCCTGTCCAAGAGCCCGGAACGTCAGGACCCAAATGGGAGCACACAAGCCTGCTAGTTGAGTCTTCTCTCTCCCTTGTTTGATGGTGGATAAGCAGAGGCTCAGCGGGCGCGGATGCTACACACAGAGTCTCAAGATGCATCAAGCGCAACCCTATTGCTAGCCTGGCACTTCTGCCCCGTGCCCCCGAGGGGCTCTTAGGTACCAGACACTGATGAGAAGGTCTCACAACACAGCCAAGGCCTCAGAGGTGGAGCTCGGAGGGCCTTTCCTCCCACCAGTGGCCTTGCCTTCAGCAGTGTCCACGGGAGGGTTGAACATCGTCTTCCTCATCAGACTCCCCACATTGCACACAGAGGAGCTGTTTTCTAAGCAGACTCCCCACATTGCACACAGAGGAGCTGTTTTCTAAGCAGACTCCCCACATGGCACACAGAGGAGCTGTTTTCTAAGCAGACACCCCACATTGCACACAGAGGAGCTGTTTTCTAAGCAGAAAGGCCAAGAGGCTCCAACAGCAGCCGACCTCCTGAAGGATGAGAAACAGTCTCTCCTCAAACAATGAAAATGAGTATTTCTCCCTGCTTCACTTACCTCCACCACGGGCTCCCGAAAATGGAACCCCAGCATCAGGGGATGACAAAGCAGGAAAAGTGGAGCCCAATGCCAGCCTGCTGTGTGTGGCAGAGACCTCACAGCCTCTCTTCCAGAAAACACAGTGACAGGAGGGAGGGAGGGAGATGAGGTGACACTAACTCCTGTTGAGTCTCCTGGAGATGGGGAGGGCCAAGGCAAGGGGGTAGCTTCCCAGGACAGGACTAAGCTGACAAGCTGACACCTCCACAGCCCCCAGCCTTCCTCCCTCCTCCGTGCTTCCGGAGCGCTTGGCACACACCAGTGTTGTTAGCGTTACAGCGCTGTCTGTAACTTTCAGTTACTTCACTGTGACTTGCTGGGCATGAAACCTGGTAAGGAGGAGGCACTTGGTGAAATTTACTTGAGGTTAAGCGAAACTGAGTGAGTTTTAACACAATTACAACCTGTTGTTTAAAGATTTCTGAGGTTAGAGAGTGAAGGGGAAAAGTGGCATACCTCTTATGACATACCGAATCAAATCTCTAAGCTGCCTTCTTCGCCTCCCCAAAACTGGAGAGGAGGAAGACACGGAAAGATTTGAAATGTCTAGGCATCTCGTCGTTCTTGGCTACCACAAGGTGGGCTGAAAGGATGGGCCGGTCTTCAGGAGACCATATAAACGATACAATAATAGAATGATTGATGATAAAACGGTCATATAAATGAGTCTCTGGCAGGCAGAGGAGTGGGGGACAGAGAGCCCTCTGAATGAAATGAGTCAGAGACCTGGAGGGAGCCCAAAGCAAAGGGGCCTGAAAACGGAGATGCAAGGAGTAATGGGGGACCAAGGGTGGCTGGGCAGATCGTGGGGCAGCCACAGGTGTCTCCTAGCACCCCTGATAACAGAACCCCGTCTCTGCAAAGCCTTCAGAAAGGGGTGCATGTCTGAGGGGGGTACTGCCCATGTGAAGCAGGAGAAGCCCATAAAAGAGTCTGTCTGGGCTGTGGCTGGAGTCTGGCGAGGCTGAGAGGTTGTGAGGTGGGCACAAGAGGTGACCAACAACCAGAGAGTGCGTGAATGCTAAGTCAGAATGACCAGGACACTGCCCGGCTCTCCACTCCTCACGGACGGAGTGAGACGCAGGGCCCAGAGAAGCCGGAGTCGTCAGGCCCAGGAGTGGCTGAGGGAAGGGGCACACAGCGGGCTGCTCTGATGTCTGTCCATCTCAGCCCGGGCCTCCTGGCAGAGGCAGATGCAGCCTGGGTCAAGGCTGGGTGAGGATCTGGGGATCAGGACTCTGGGCACCCCTTTCTACCAGCGCCCCTGTCTGATGTCTGCATCCACGCTCAGAGCCACTCCCAGACACATTCCAGAACACACGCCCAGGCAGGCCGGCACCACGGCTGCCTTGCAGCAGACTTGGCAAATACCTTGTTTCCTTTGCAAATAAGTCTCACTGCCCCACAGAGGGCTTCCCTCAGCCACTCCGCACAGTTTCCTGGAGGCATCCCTGTCAGAAGGTGAGATTTCCTGACCATGTCCCCAGTTTTTGGGGCTCCAAGGCATGGAGCAACTGGCTAGAGCCATCTGAAATGCCAAAACCTGGCTCTGGCCTCTTCTCCCAACCTCAGGCGGAGGCAGGAGGCAGGCGGCAGGCCTGCAGGAAGCTGCTGCTGCGAGCGCCAGCGCCTGGGGCAGCCGCCAGTTCCTGGGGCCTCAGCCTTCCTGTCTAAAGAAATGGGCAGGTTTAGTGGATATTCTGACAAAAAGTATGTCAAAGAGCTTGGCAAAGGTCAAACACAGGTGAGGAGGAGATGGTAGGACGAGGATGAGGAGGACGACAATGGCGATGGCTTGTTACTCACAACTCCCTGCTTCTTAGGAAAATCGGCCCTGAGGAGGAGCCTTCACTCTCCTGAGCACAGTGGAGAGTGCTGGTTACTTTGCTGGGGCTGCCATAACACGCCACCACAGACTGAACACACGGACATTTATTCCTCACAGTCTTGGAGGCTGGAAGTCTGAGATCAAGGTGTCGGCAGGGTGGGTCTCTTCTGAGGCCTCCCTCCTTGGCTGGCAAGCGGCTGTCTTCTCCCTCTGTCTTCACAGGGTCCTCCCTCTGTGCTTGTCTGTGACCTAATCTCCTCTTCTTATAAGGACACAGTCCCATTGGATTAGGGCCCATCCCCATGACCTCACTTGACCTTAGTCATCTCTTTAAGGCCCTATCTCCAAATATAGTCACATTGTCAGGGCTTAAGGGGTTAAGACTTATTGGGGTTAAGACTTCCACATGGAAGTTTTGGGGGGCACAATTCAGCCCACAACAGTGGGGCTATAAGGTGTGAAAGCTGATGGGAGGTGGTGTGATGGTCCCATGCCAAGGGCAGATGCCTACAGAGGCCAGGAGACAGAAACCCGAGTGAGTGGAGCAGGCAGGGTGGGGAACGTGCTCCCTGCGGAGCTCATGCCCACTTAGGGGAAAGACAGTCCCTCTCAGCCTAGCAGCATCTGTCATGGGAAAATCAGACCTGGTATGGCCAGTTTTTCTGATTTTTAAACAGAAACCAGAAGTCTGTTTTCTCATGTGAAATCTCCTGATTTTTAAATATTGGTAATGAATTCAAATTTTTTTAAAGCAGTGCACAAAATGTGTGTTAACACCTGAGGACTGGATCTGGTACAGGGCCCCCAGAGTACCACCTCTGAGACAGCCACAGGGCTCTGCAGGGGACCCAGCGGTAGCACTAGGTGCTCAGACACACAGATGCAGCCCCTTCTTGGGAAAGGGCTGCTCAAGTTCAGAGGTGTTTTTAAAAGCCGATTGTTAATGAGCTGGAAAAGAAAGAAATAAAGACCATTATGATCACTCTAAGAAAGCATTTCCAATGCATGGGTCATTTACTATTGATTATCAGAGCAAATGCTATTGTGCGTGCCTCGTGGCTGGTTTTAAACCCTCTGTATCTTTGGAGTTTTCAATTTATTTGGAAGCACTGTAATGAGCAGCACATGACAATTACTTCCTTCAGTACTCCCTGTAATCAAGATAAATTATCTTGCTATTGATGCAAATGGAATATGAAAATCTATAGAGTTCTCCTGAGGAGTGTAAACTCCACACCATGCTCACCAGACTTGAATTTTGAAGCAAAATCATTTTGGGGTCAATCAAAACTACATTTCCCGAAAAGTTTTATTGCCACTCAGCCTGAGTCACCTCCAGAAGTGAGGAGCAAACAGCACTGGTGAGGCGCTGCGGAGCCTGGTGTGGGCCGTGCTGCTGTCCTCAGCTACACCTTACAGAGCGCTTCACGCCCTCAGAACTGTGGGGTCGTTTGACACTCACAGGTGTCTTGTTATAAATGTATTTACATATTGTACATATTTATTTACAATTCGTTCTCCCCACTGCCGAACAACCTCTTATGAAAATTCAAAGTACAATGAATCATAGGAGTTTTTCGTAAACACAATCAACTCAGTTTGCATTATTTCCCTTTCTCCCGTGTCTCCTCCTTCTTTTCCATCAAGTGCTTAGCCTCTGAGCCAGTGTTTCTCTCGTACTTTCTCTTCTGCCAGAAAAGGTGCTACCCCGAGCACCTTTGTGTCATAGCCTTTGTCCTTCTGTCCCCGAGCCCCGAGCTTTCTTCCTTTCCTCAGTTGGTGGGGACGACACAGCCTTCCTTCTGGGAATCCCCTCCAGGACAGGGTGCTTCTGCCAATCTTGGGATTCTTTTGTGCATCTAATCTCTCTTTCCCATCGTGCTATTTAATTGACTGCTCTTTGATTTAGCATCTTCATTACAAAAGCTTCTTTGTTACAGCAAGACAAGTATTAAGCGCTCTCTCAGCCATATCTTTTCAAGTCATTTCTTCCCAGCTGGAGTTCTTCTGTCCATCCTGCTTAAATGACAGAGACAGAAGGGCGGGGGGAGGGAGGGCCGAGGAGGAGAAGCCTCCAACACTCTAGCATTTTCACAGTGGCTGTCACCGGATGGAGGATTGCGGGTGAGTTATTTTATTGTCTTCTTAACGTTTTCCAGGATTTTACAAGTTGCCTCAGATATACACTTTATTCCATCTTCCCTAGAAAGCAGAGCCTGTGGCAAAGCTTAAATGCTAAAGCTTTGTTGGAGGTGTGATGGCAGGGAGGAAAGGATGAGGACAGCGAGGCAGGGACAAGGAGAAACAAAAGCCAGCGCTGCAGCCGCGAGCTGTGACAGCTCCACAGCAGACACAGCTGATTGTGCAGTCACTCAGCGCCCTCCTGAGAGGCCGCGTGGAGTCGCGGCTCAGCACAGCCCACGGGACAGGCACCTCAAGGTCTGCTGACTCCATCTGCCTCTGCAGGTCAAAGTCAGCTCCGACTGCCCACACTGGCAGATCACAGGTCACGTTGATGAGGATTTTTAGGCTGCTTAATTTTAAAATGGCTTATGATGAGGATTTTTAGGCTGGTTAGTTTTAAAACTACAGATGAGATTCAGGCTCCAAGGAGTGGAATTTGTTTGCCCCTTTGTTGGGAAACATTTACATTTCTAAGGGAAACCTCTATCTGTGCAGATGCCTCCCTCTCTGTGCTAGGAAGAAGGGGGGATGGTCTTATCTCTAGAAGCTCTTAATCAATGCCAGAGGCAAGAACTTAAGTTGGTTACTGTCTGGCAACCTCATGTAACTGACCCCCCCCCCCCAAATCCTCCTTTGTCTTTAGCCAAGGATAAAATTCAAGTGGTGACTTCTGCCATTTACTCAATCCAGTTTAATTCTTATCTAAAAGTTGTGGGACCGCCAAATGGCCAGACTATACAGGCACTGATACCATTTTAACTTTTTTACATATTCTTTGTCTTGTAAAGAGATAACTCACATACCTACGCCTTAAATTTAGCCTTACTCTCCACCCAACTTTGCAGCAGCAGCAGCAGAAACTCTGACTGCCCATGGGTCCTGTCCCCATGCTATTCTACTCTCTAAATAAAACAGCACTACTGCCAGATCTTAAGAGTCTAAGAAATCTTTCTTTCGACTCCTCAGCTCACCGACCCCCCATCAATGTTACCGTTAGCCAGCTCCTCCTGCAGCCACCGGAAAAGCCAGGGCCTCTGTGGACCTAGCCCAGCTGGTGTGCAGCTTTGGCTGTTTCTCCTGTCGCTTGATGCCATACGTGGGGCGCTCCTGGTCTGCAGAGCTGGTGGCAGAGCTGGTGGCGGCAGCAGCCAGGGTCTCGTGACACAGCCTCCCGCGCAATTGCTAGGGCTACTCTGGCAGGGAATTGAGACAAGCGGCCAAGGCCTGGTGATTGAATTTTCTTCCATCTAAGAAAATAACAAGGAAAGTTTCTTTTATAATATTCAATTAAATTTAAGAGTCTCTATCCTTTCAGCCTTTGCCTGCTCAAGCCTTCTCCCACGGTCTTCACGTCCCAAATGCAAACTGGACACGGGGATTTGGGACAGAAGTCATAAGCTGCGAAGCCTGCAGAGGCCAGGCCGGCCACATCAGCAGGAAAAGCAGCCCAGTGGAGGCCAGGAAAGAGCTCAGGCTGCGGCCACAGAGAGGACACATGCGGAAGTCATACGTGCTCAGCTCCAGCCCAGGGCTGTCACTCCTGCTAATTTTTTTCCAAAAAAATTTAAAAGTTGAAAATCAGAACTTCTCTGCAAAATCTTCTCATTTTTCATTGTTGAAAGCAAATATACCTTTTCGTTTTCCAAACACTTTGGGCCAAACAAAACATGCCAGCTGGCCACAGACATTCATCTAGGTATCCTCCAACTTGTGACATCTCTTCTCAAAGACTATGTCAAGCTTAAAAACCCTGCATTTTCTCAACCTTTGCCTTGCCTCCTAATGATGACACCTCCCACTTCCTGAGCACTGCCACGTGAATGCCGCTGCTGAGTGTTGTGTGTGGGTTTCCTCATTTAGCCCAAGGAGCTTCAGAGAGGTTCCGGGTGTCAGAGGGAGACCAGGCAGAGCTGGATCCCCTTGCTGGCCTTGCAGAAAGTCCCCTGGACACAGCTTGACCCTTCTTCCCCACTTTCCCTGGGCTTTTATTGAAGACTGGACTGGTCTTTGGACAGAGCCCAAAGGAGGCCCCATCTGGCCAGAGTGACTTCTTCATCGGCCTTCACTCCCCACCTCTCCCCTCACCGCCCGCAGCCTTCTCCTCTGGAAACTGAACTCACTGAAGGCAGGGGCTGTGTTTTAGGTAGCAGTGTGTCCCCAGGGCTAATGTCACTCAATAAAGGAAGAGATCCTAAAACCCTCAATGTGCAACGTTTCTGTGCTCTTGAGACACTTTGAAAGGCTGATGAAAATTATTGGTCCTTTCCCTCAAAATATGTACCTGTTAAAGCAGACGCCTCACCCGATTGCAGGGAGTGCCTATGCTGCCTGAAGCCTGTCTATGAGCCTGGGTTAAGAACTCCTGACCCAATGACATGTTCCTTCTTTAGAGATTAGAAATCTCTATCCACAGGCTTGTTTCAGATCACATCACGAGTTGTGACAAACCCAGCACTCCTGATTCCTGGTGTTTGATTTATGATCTATGGTTTGCATAGAATAAAAACCAACTCAAGCTGGCCTCAGAAAAGGGGAAGAGGTAGAAAATTTCGATTTGGGATGATGAAAAGTTCTGGAGATGGATGGTGTTGATGGTTGTACCACAATGTGAATGTACTTAATGTCACTAAATTGAATACTTAACAATGGTTAAAATCAGAAGTTTTTATGTTATGTACATTTTATCACAATAAAAAAGGCGAATATTTCAAATAAAAAAAGGGAAGAATACCTTTTTTTCCCCCCCTGGGAAAGATTTGCTCTGAGCTAAAATCTGTTGCCAATCTTCCTCTTTCTTTTCTTTCATGTGAGCGGCTGCCACAGCATGACTACTGACAGACATGCAGTGTGGTTCCATGCCAAGGAACCAAACCTGGGCCTCCAAAGTGGAGCACTCTGAGGTTTAACCACCAGGCCATCGGGGCTGGTGTGGAAAGGTACATTTTAAGGGCATGAGAGTATGTCCAGGAACCCACTGGAAGCCAGGCTGCAGGAGGAAACAGAACTTTCTATTTGTCTCTCATCTCTGCTCCTCTCTTTGTGGCTTCTCCCTTGCTCTGTTCTTCCAGCTTGTGCTCATTCCACAGCTTCTAAGTTTGTATTTCCTCTGAAGAGAGACAACTCCAGGCTGAGGGGCCACATGTCAGACTCAGACACAAATTCCTTAGAGGAAGAATCTGATTGTCCCAACTTGGAACTAAGAACAATCTCTGGCTGGAAGGGCAGGGTTGCAATATGATTATGGCAGCAGAGATGGGGCCTGTCGTTGGGGAGTGGAGAAGAAGCATGTGCAGGAATGTCAGGGAGATGAAGCAATTAGGAGCCACAGACTGATGCACACAGAGGAGCACAGATAGAGCTCATGTTACTGAGCCGGGAAAGGAAGAAACAGAATGAGACCTAGATCAGAGCTTCCCCAGCATGAATGTCCTGTGAAGCTGCAGTGTCTGCCTCCGCAGGTGTGGGGAGGCCCGAGGGGCTGGGTTTCTGATGACCCCCAGGGGATGTGCTGGTCCAGGACCACGCTTTGAGCAGCCGGGCTCTGGAGAACCAGCTCAACTGTGTAAACTAAAAACACACGCAGAGGGCTGCAGCGGCTCCACAAGGACACTCATCCTCCAGAAGACATCTCACACTCAAGAGGACACCTGGGCAGTGAGAGGGGCGGGGCAAGAAGAGGACACAGGGAGCACAGGTGCCCAAGGTGAGAGGGCCGTGCTCAAACAGAGGGGCGCACTGAGGACTGAGGGGGATTACCTCAGCCCTCTGCACCTACAGTCCAGAGAGGGAGGAGGAGGGGGAGCAGAAGTTGTGAAGTGGCAGCAGCAGCAACGAGGTTATTGGGTGACTTCCCCACACGGGGGTATCAGAGAAGGGGGCTGCCAAGAGCTGAGCAGACACCCAAGAGTCTCCCACCCTCAGTCTGCCCCACTTGCCTTGCAACATCCTGGCTTTCTGCTCAATGACCTGTAAAGGCCATTTGACATGATGGCCTGGTTTTTGCCTCTAAAAAGGTAGCTTGGTGAGGGTGGTAAGATTGAAACCCACTGCCCCTGCACTGCCCACATGACTGGGTTCAACATGTTCCCTGGACATAGAAAACCCTCTGCTTAGATTTATTCCAACAATTTGATTCACATGCACAATGTAAAAAAATTACATCAATGTCAGTAATCAAGAAGGCTAGTAAGCAAGTACAGCAACCCCTCTTCCCGAGGATTTTCTAATAAAGGAAAGGCTGAGGGCCAGCAGCCAGTGGCACTGACAGAACGACAACCAGGCCACAGCGAGGGGAGGGGCAGAGCATCCCAAGGCGCATCTCAGGAGGCCACGGGCATGTCGCTGAAGGGCAACATTGTGATCAGTTTCTCCTGCCCCCGTCTCATTCTTTCCAATATATTAAAGAGACTGAAACACAAGTGCATCTCCAAAACAGGAAGAATTGGAGACCTGAAATACCCCACACACAGCACGAGGCCAGATGCCCGTCCCCCGCTCTGCTTGCCTCAAAACTCCATTACATCCTGAGCTTTCTTCACCTTCACCTGATTACCTGGCGAGTGGGTAAAAATGGTATTTCGGACAATCCAAGAAGCGATTTTTCAGCTCTTGGAGTGTCTCTGAAATTGAAGCATGACCCTGGATTTTGAATCGCTCACAACCCACTCATTAATTCGGGAGTGAAATGATCCATCATATTGTTACCAAGCTCAGTGACCTAGATTCTGTGTTAATCACCAGATAGGCACTTACTGAGCACCTGCTGTATGCTTAGCAGTGTACTAGGCACTGTGGATGAGAAAAAAGAAGCAGTGGGCTTGGAATTTGTCTATTAGTGCCCACTGTCTATCTGGAGAGATAGGACCAACACACACAAAATAAATTAGAGCAATATATTATATTCTTATACATCCGGTGGGTCCACTTCATGCTTCATGCTTCAGACATGACTGATCTGCAGATGCAAACAGTGTCACCAAGACACTACGGCTCCACAGAGAAAATCTTCCTGAGCGTGGAGCTCTCAAGGAAGGGGGCAGGAAGGGGAAATGGAAGGAGAAGCAGAAAGAAGCACTGGCCGGGATATGCTCTTCCGCGAAGTCATAATACTGGAGGATAGAAAGAGCCATCTACTGCTGCCATCCACGTCAATCCCCAGACGAATCCTGGTTTGCTGTCTCTGGGCTGCCTGCCTTTTTCCCCACAGGAGTCACTGAGCTGGGCTGTGGGACACTCTGACTGGTCATTCTGAATGCCGGACCCACCCCAGAAAGGGCAACCTGACCAAAACCACATGGAGTGGCAGAGTGTGAGGGTCACTAAAGAAAAGTCTGCTGGGCAGACAAATAAACAGCATGATGTGGTTGAGACCACATGACATGAATACTGGAAACATCACTGTGTGTTGAAATAAATTAGAGTAAGAGTGGAGAGTTTCTAAAAGAGGTGAAATTAAACACAACAATAAATGTCATTTTGGGTCTACCATGTGGCGGGCACGTACTAGGCCTTTTATTATACCTTATGGGAAGTCAAAATTCAAGACTTAAAGGCTGCATGATGCAACCCTGCCCATGTCCTCACCTTTGTCTCTTGCCACCTGTCCCTTCCTCCCACCACTGGGTTTATTTCTATTTATATTATTTCTCATACTTGCCTCAGGGCCCTTGCGCTTGGTTTTCCTCCTGCTAGGAATTCCCTTCCTAGCTTGCCTTATGGCTAACTCTACTCATCCTTCAGCTTCTATCACAAATGCCATGTCCTTGGGGAGACCTTCCTCTCCCTGATGAAGCAGGTTGCCCACCATCTCTCTCTCACGTGCTGCTAAACTCCCCGGGCAGGAAATTTGTCTGAATTGGTCTCCATTGTGCCCCCATTGCACAGTCTAATGCACAGCAGGAATGGGATAAATAGCTCATTCATTCATTTAACAAATGTTTGCTGAGCACCAACTGTGCCAGGCACTGTGACAAGTGTTTAAAGTACTTTCATGACCAAAACAGATCAGATGCTCTGCTCTTAAGAAGCTTAAGTATTTTTCAAACCAACAAATGAGCACACTGAGCAGAGACTTGGGAGCTGGGTAGCTAGAAAGAAGCTGGGAGAGCATTTTAGGAGGAGGGAAGAGCAAGAGAGGTGGCAGAGAAGGCATGATGAGAGTCAGCAAGTCCTCTCCAGGTGACCCTGTCGTGAGTCCAGCCTTGGTGTCCACAAGGGTGCAAAGGGCACCTCAGCTCCCTCACGGCACAGCTCGGCCTGCAGGTCTGGACGGGGTGCAGCCCCCACCCACCCCACTGAGAGCACAAGGAGCGGACCAGGAACCCCGGCGAACAGCACTCTGGAAAAGTCAAGTGCCATTTGCCTGCTGAATCACACTTGACTTTTCGCTAAAATCAAGACAATTACAAGATCGTTCCTGATCCTCTTAGGTCTCACTTGATGGCTCTTGAACCAAATTAAACATACGATGGGTCTGGGAAGGGGAAAGATGAGTTAAGCTCCTCTGAGTTCACTCTTCTCAGGAGGCAGTGCTGGAGCCCTCACCCCTCCCAGGCTGCACCATTTCTTTCTTGAGCAGCGTGGCTTCACGGGTGCTCACTTGCTTTTCAAGGGAACCACAATTCACCATCGTTTAGATACCTAAAACATTCATTTTTAAAGTAATAGCACACAGTTAAGGTACCCTTTCCCTACCCCTCTCTCCATTTCAGAAATAACTGCTGTTACCAATTTGGTATCTATTCCTTCCAGATCTTTTTCTATGCATTTACATATGTATGTTATTTTATTTCTTCATTTTGTTTTATGTAAATCATTTCATATCACGCTTTCATTTCTACAACTTTGTTTTCTCTACACATCTTAGAAGTCTTTCCATATTAGTACACATAAATTTTATTGTTAACTTGTGTGTAGTATTTCACAGTAATATCATGCCAATATTATTCAGTATTAGTAATTAACAGCATAATAATTCCATTGTTAAGAAATATTTAACTTGTTTAAAATTTTTCACTATTACAAACAATGAACAGCCTTGTTCATGCTTCCTGCCCAAGGTACCAGGTAGTGCTTTTCTAGAATGGACATCTACAAGTGAAATTGCTGGGTCCCAGGACTTATCCATTCATTTTAATAGAAACTACCAAATTTTCTTCCAAAGTGGCTGAATTTACCCTCCCACAGCAGTGCTGAGCAGGCTCATCTCTCCTGTCAATGTCGATGGGGCCATCTTCTTTCTCCAAGCTTATTTGACTTTGTTCCCTAAATCTCATCAGGCCTTACATGACCAACAGTACAAGTGGGTCACTGAGACAGACCTGAATAAGGAGAACTGATGGCCACACAGACGGAGTGCCTGCATGAGTGCTGTAATGACTCTGCAGCAGGCCAGGCTTTCTCTCGAGGATCCACACGTTGCTCAGAGCCTGTCCAGGGGAGACATGCCATGTAGGACAGAAAGCCCTGGAGTAAAAGGAAAAATCCTGGGACCCTAGTAACAGGGCACATGACCTTGAGCACTGTTCTCCAATGCTATGCATCCTTATCTCTCACCCCTAAAATGACCCCTACCTCACCCAGTTACCACGACTCAAAATAGAAGGAGAAAATAGCAGAGAACCAGCACTGAGCTTCCACAGAGGCTGCTGACTGTATGAAACAAGAAGGCTCTTGGTGCCCAAGTTTCCGCCTACCATAACCCAAACATAACTTGGGAGTGACAGTTCCCACCAAAAAGGGCTGAACAAATCCTTCTCCCTGCCTTCATATCAACAAAGGATAGCACGCAGAGACACCTGAGCAAGAAGCACTTGGTCACAGAGCAGAGATGAGTGACAGCTGCCCCCAAGGACAACCAGACTCTGCCATCCCTCATGGCAGTGACTGGCTGACAGCTCTTTGCACGCCCTAACGGAGGGCAGTGAGGCCTATGGTGAGGTGACCGTGGAACACTGGTCCTGTACGTTGTCTGCACACTGCAATTGCCTGGGGAGCTTTATAGACAAAGGAGCCCCGGGTCCCACCACCAAAGATCCAGATTTAATTGGTCTTTTTTTTCTTTCTTCTTCTCCCCAAAGCCCCCCAGTACATAGTTGTGTATTCTAGTTGTAGGTCCTTCTGGTTGTGCTGTGTGGGACGCCTCCTCAGCATGGCCTGATGAGCGGTGCCATGTCTGTGCCCAGGATCTGAACCAGCGACACCCTGGGCCATCAAAGTGGAGCACGTGAACTTAACCACTTGGCCACGGGGCCAGCCCCTATGAAAAATTTTATAGAAAGAACAGCACTAACATAAAAGGAGACACTCAGAATTGAGAGCATGTACAATAAGAAAATGAAGGACACAGAGGAACAGCAGCAAAGCTTGAACAAAACAGCGTTAGACAAAGGTGAACCGCACCAGGCTGAGGGTCTTGACGATGCCCGCAGTGAGAAGGAACTACGCACTGACACTAGAGCCCGCTGAATGACTTCTGTAGTTTTCAGTGCATAACTGCACACAATGGTTTTGAAGCAGGTTTAATAATTCTCCATGTTTTCCTTCTGCTCTCTCCAGAGCTCAAATTCAAGGGTGCAGAAGCTTTGGAATTTCTGGTTCCTCTGCAGGGCAGAGAACCAGAAAGGAGAAAACTACACAAGAAAGAATTCCAAAGCCCCACACAGAGCTGGGTGCTCTCCCGTCTGCTGCTAGACACTAAAGTTCTTTTGCTCCGGAAGAAAGCCCACGAGGTGGGAACAGGGTGACCAGGGAGCTGTAAGCTTAACAATTCCCGAATCACACTCTGGCTGGGGGCCCCCGCACTCCACCAGGAGGAGGGGGAGATTCTGTTCAACATCCAGGGCCTTCAGCTGGAGCCCAGAACGGGCACGCAAGAACAGTAGGAGAAAACCAGCCTGGGGAGGTGCTCTAACCGCAGCCTAACAAAGCAGCACAGTCCCAAAGGGGTCAGAGTAACCCCAGGTGACCTAAGGACAGGAACTTCCCTGCCAGGACGATGCCGGGCACTCTCTGAAAGAAGACAACAAAATCCAGCAGTCAGCAATATGAAACTCACAACGTCCAGCATCTAATTTAAAAAATACTAAACATAGGTATGTGATAAAGCAAATACAGTAAAATGTGACCTATAGAATCTAGGTGGTGGATATATGTTTAAATTTTTTCATAATAAACTTTTGGAGGACAGACAGACAAAGCAAAAAGAAAATATGACAAGAATAAAAATCACTCAACAAAAACAGATTCAGAAATGACAGAGCAAATAGAGACAAGGACTTTAAAATCGCTCCTCCCTCTCCCCCCTCCCCCTCTCTCTCTAAATATATGTGTATGTAAATGTTGATAAGCAAGTTAAGCAGAACTTTTCAAAGTAAAAAGTTACCTTTTAAAGAGTCGCTACAAAACAGAAAGAAATACACAAACACTCCCAATTGGGGGTGGGGGGGGTGGCAAAGGACGAAAATAATTCACAAAAGAGAAGAAAATGAAAATGAAAAACACGTGGGAAAAGATCAGCAGCTCTAATATAAATAAACAAAAAGCAAAATAATATCAAATTAGCAAAGATTTTTAAAAGCTCACTTTCCGGACAGAAGATGGTGTATGAAAACAGGCACGCGGCTTCCTGCCCGTGGGAAGGTCACTTCTGGGGTCCTGTTTTCTGGAAGGTGAACTCTGCTTCTCTCGCCCGAGGGTCACAGGCGGGAGTGCTGTTGACTGCCTGGCTGTGTCTCACACCCATGGCGCAGAGGCCAGGAGGGAACAGGCTCCCGAAGCCGCCGGCCCGCCCCTCCTCGTGCCCCGTGCTGCTCACAGAGGGAGGGGACGTGGGCATCCTCAGGGACGAGAACAGGAGGCACAGGCCTTCCAGGTAGAGCACCCAGAGGGAGAGCCGAGCTGCATCCCACGAACGGAATGGTGGCTTCGAAATGGTGGAGCACGGACGTGTGGCAGCCACAGTGCTCCCGCGGGCTGTGTCTGCAGGGGCTGGGGTCTGCAGGCCTGGACACAGCGCCTCACTGCCTCCTGCTCCATCCTGTCAAACCTGAAAGGGGGCCCTGTGAGAGCAGGTGGGGGCTGAGCACAGCTGAGACCCCCCCGGGGGCCTGCTGCTTGGCAGGAAATCGATATCAGAGAGTCCTGGGTGTTTCCAAATGTGACAACTGAGACAGAGAAGTTAAATACTTTGCCCAAGGTCACACAGCTAACGACTAACACACATCAGGCTTGGCAGGCTCCCAAGCCTGGGGCTTCCCCAACTGCAGCCGCTGCAAACCGCCTTCCCAGTTTCCTCCATATCTTTGTTTCCCCTCTGCTGTTATTTCTCTAAAAAATCTTTTTAATTGACTTTTAATCAAACCGCTTTTTTAAGATTTGGCTTAATTAAAAAATTATAGGTTTTATGAAAGAAGTCAAAGTTTTATGAAACATATGAAAAAGGCATATATTTAATGACTTCTTACATAGTCATAGGTTTTATATGTTTTTAATTCACCTTACAGTAAATCACAACTATCAAAACTGCACAATTGTCTGTCTGTCCTAAAAACCACCTCCCAAGTGACAGCAGTCGTTCCCGACACGCTCGGTTGGGTGGGCCCTCCACGGCAGAACGGTCCCGTGGGGAAGTTGCACTATTTGTTCAGTGTGTGATGTGCGGTTTCTGCAGCTGGTTCCCAAGAACCCAGAGAGCAGGTCAGACAGTTCATGCATGGTCAGCTTCGTAGGGAAGAGGGCCGCCTCTGGTGCCCGGACAGACAGGGCCAGCCCCCGACCCGGGGCTCAGGGCGCCCGCAGGCCTCGGCACCAGGAACGCTCTGTCTGGACCAGGGCTCCCGGCCCTGCATGGGCTACGCTGCTCTGTGACGACTCTCCTCCAGCCCTTGACTCCCAAGCTGGGCCAAGGACCCTGGCCCCCACTTGCTGTTCTCTGTTTTTCAGAGTAAGAGTTCTGCCTCTGGCTGTGAAGTCTGATTACCTAGCCAGTGGCATCTTGCATCCCACTGGCTTCCCAAACACCACTTCAGTCCTATCTCTTCCTTTCCAAGTTGGAAAATAAAAAGCTGTTCGAAGAAGCCGTTTCCTGTGTCCCTCTCTCTCTGTCCCTGCCTCTGTCTGTCTCTCTCTGTCCCTGCCTCTCTGTCTCTGTCCATGTCTCTCTCTGTCTCTGCCTCTCTCTGTCCCTGTCTCTCTCTGTCCTTGCCTCTCTGTCCATGTCTCTCTCTGTCTCTGTCTCTCTCTGTCCATGTCTCTGCCTCTCTCTGTCCATGTCTCTCTCTGTCTCTGCCTCTCTCTGTCCCTGCCTCTCTCTGTCCCTGTCTCTCTCTGTCCCTGCCTCTCTCTGTCCCTGTCTCTCTCTGTCCCTGCCTCTCTCTGTCCCTGTCTCTCTCTGTCCCTGCCTCTCTCTGTCTCTTTCCCTGTCTCTGTCTCTGTCTCTGGAGTATCTCAGACCTCTTCCCAGATGGAGTGGCCTGTGACACAGTTTTGGATGTCAGGCCCCTCCTCTCAGGGCTTTCTACATCATTCCTTATTCTGCTCTCACCATGTTTGTAAGGACACGTCTGACCGCAGGAAGGATGGCACCTCTCCTGTTAGCAGCTTTTTCTGTCTGCCCAGACTGCTATTTGGAAAATCCCAAAATCTACGCTCCTGGAGGAGCACCGCCCCCCGTTTGCTGGGGGTCCCTCGCTCTGCAGTCTCTGACGCTCAGGACTCGGGAGCCGAAGGTGCCAGGTGAGCCCTACAGGAGCTCGCATCGCCCGCTCTCTGAAGACTCAGGGACCAGCGAGCTTCCGCAGGGGCGAGCTTTTCCTGCCTGAGCTCACTCTCAGTCCTCACTGTCTGCCCTGGGCGACCCAAGACGCTTGGATACAAGGGATGCCGGGCCGTAAACTCGTTCAGCTGCAGGCAGGCTGTGTGGACGCAGCTCCACGGCGAGTCCCTCACAGCAGTTCAACAGGACAAACTCAGCGCATTTCCCGCAGGCGGTCTGGACGGTGCCGGCCAGGGTGCAGGTCACGCTCAGGGGGCTGTGGAAACGCTGCAGACGCCACCCTTCCCATAGCTTCGCGAGGCACACTGAGCCAGCTGGGTTTAAGGAATTCGTTGGGGTCTTTTCTGCGAGACTTTTCAGAGCCAAATACATGTGGCCACGCCCTTCATTCACACACCCTTTAACATCCCGTGAACTTGCGTCCTTCAGACACGCTCTTGGAAGTGCAGCTCGCGGCTTCTTAACAGCGCTTTGTGCCAAGACCTAAGCCTGTAGTAACACGAACCTGGAAAGTACCCCAGTGCCCATTAGGAAAAGGCGCGCTGCTCAAGACACCTCTCGCCTCTGTCTGTTGGAAGGTTGTAGGAACAATGCGGATTTTGTCAGAACAGGCTCTTTTCACATGTTAGACGGAGCTTGGCTGCCCTCTTGTGGGCCATTGCTCCTATAACTGCAGTCTGCGCGGAAGGCAGCTCTGGGGTCCCGCCTGGCCTGGGAGAAACCCTGCGTGCGCGCCGCCGTTCCTCCTGGAGTAGCCCCGACCCAGCAGGTCTGGGGGACCCAGGATGCGCGTTCTCAAGGAGCTCCATAGGAGATTCTGATGTACAGCTCGGTTAAGAGAAACTTCCTCAGTGCCATTTGCACCCAAAGCAGGACGTGCAGAAAACGAGAGGACGTGGAGGCCGTTCTTATGCTTCAGGCACATGACACCTGGCAATGAAAGAAGGAGCTTCCAGCATCCGTTATCCTGGAGGAAAAAAAGTCTTTAAAAATAGATTTTTTAAAAGTTTGGACAAACATATGGGTATTTTTTGGGGGAAAGTGTTATGGTTTTGGGGGTCCCATTGCTAAGCTCTGAGAGAAATTAAAAGAAAGGCAGCCAGGCCCACAGTCCTACTGATTCCACGGAGCAGAGTGACCGGGGAGCACCATTGTTCTGGGCCCGTGTCACTGTCTTCAGTAATGCAGCCCCACACTCTCGACCCGGGGGCAGGCGGGAAGAAGGCTCAGTTCTACACCTGCTAGTCGGGGTAAACGGCATAGTCTCTTTTAGTCCCAGTCTCCTCTTTTGTGAAGTGGAGAGAGAGTTCCTGCCCTGCCCACCTCAAAGAAGGACAAACACCTGGTGAAGGTGAGAGCGGACTGTAAACGCTGAAATACCACGGAGGGAAGGCTAATTTTACTGCTCAAAGATGCACATAAGTCTGGCTGATTGAAGATGACAAGGTCACCTGGTGTACGACCCTGTAAATGTCCTTCACTTGGCGGCAGGTTGATTCAGTGAGCTTTGTTTCCTAGATCACAGAGAGAAAACCCCTTTCTTCCTCCTGCCAGAGCCATCTGTCTAAAACCTGAATCTGACCTTGTGCCTCCAGCTCCTTCTCACCTGTGGGATCTCAGTTAAACGCCAGCTCCTCAGAGAGCCCCTCCCCACCCTCCTGCTCGGGCTGTCTCTCCCGCCATCACCTCCTTGGTCGCTTTCTAGACGCCAGCCAGGTGCCTTCTGTCCCTGACACTCTGCCTATGTCGGATTGCCCTGCGGTTTCTGTCTTCGTGTCTCCACTCGAGAGAATGCAGCCTCCCTGAAGGGAGCCGAGGACGTGGTTATCTCATTGACGGTTCTGTGGCAGGGCTTGGTCAACGCCGGGCCGCTCACTGCAGCTCAAAATGCTCCACCGAGTGAGCCAAGTGTCTCTCCTCCCTGGGAGCCTACCTTCCCATCAGTGTCCCCTTTCTGTTCTCCCCCACCCCCCACAGGGCTGGGTCCCCGGGAGCCGCGTCTGAATGAAACTGGACGAGAGGGCAGAGCCACTCAGCACTGGCTCTTGGGGGTTTTGAGCAGTCGCCCTGGTCTGTGACTTGAACAGAGAAGAGGAGAGACCCTGCTTCTGTCCATGTGCCTGCCTGATGGAGAAAGCCAGTCTGCCCAGGAGCGAGGGACTAGGAAGCCAGGAGGGCTCAAGAGACAGGGTCCAGGGGCCGCCCCATGGCCAAGTGGGTAAGTTCACCGGCTCCCCTTCAGTGGCCCAGGGTTTTGCTGGTTTGGATCCTGGGTGTGGACACGGCACTGCTTGTCAGGCCACTCTGAGGCAGCATCCCACATGCCACAACTAGAAGGACCCACAACTAAAATATACAAGTATGTACCGGGGGACTTTGGGGAGAAAAAGCAGAAAAAAAAACAAGATTGGCAACAGTTGTTAGTTCAGGTGCCAATCTTTAAAAAAAAAAAAAAAAGAGACAGAGAGACAACATGCTGATTTTGCAGGCCCTGACTCCAGGTTCCCATGAGGTGTGGCTGCCCACGGATTCCACGAGAGCCACAGTTTTGCTGGTTCCTTCCACTGAATTCTCCTTTCTGCTTAAGACGCATGAAAACGCAGTGCTGTTACTCAACCACGTGCACCTTGACGAGGCCGTGCCTTCCACTGCAGGAGAGGCCTCGGCCTGGGCGACTGCTCCACACTCACTTCTGAATCCCGGGGCTGGCGTAGCGACGAGCATGGAGTAGACACATGGCAAACATCTGTGAACGAACGGAGTGCGTCTCTTCACTACACAAAAGTCAACCGTTCATTCTTCACTTCGCTGTTCAACAGTATTCCCCCTAACTTTGTAGATTAGAGGTCACAAACTGGTCACCCAAGTGTTCAGTCAGCCCACAGACTTGTTTTGTTTTAATTCTGTTTTGCCCTGTACAGTTTTGAAAAGAAGGAAGGGAGCCAACACATGAAAATGGAGAGATTTCACGTAAAAATCCAAATTTCCAGCTTCTCTTAAAAAAAGTCAGGATATTGACAGCACTAAACTCTAAAAGCCCTTTCTACCACATCTTTCTGACGGTCCAGGGAAAAACAATCTGTTCTCTCATCTAGGGCAGATGACAAAATCCAGGACCCAACAGACCCACAGGGAAATGAGTAAGAACAGAAAGCCTCTTTCACTGTTTCTCATTTTTTGTCTCTCAACAAGAAAAGCCTGCTCCCTCCCAGAGCTAGCCGCCGCAGGATTACAAGCCAGAGGCTCAGCTGCGGGCCTGGCAGCACCCACCAGCAATGTTTCTGAGTCCGCAGCATCTGCCTCCCCGCGTCACCTGAAGCTGACCTGCATACGCCTTTTGGCCTTGCTCGCTCAAGAAACCTGCTAAGAAACAAGATGGCTTCAAAAGCAAGCTCGTCACACTTCTACACTGCCCTGCGGCACGACCCTCATCTCCTCGGGGGGACTTGTGCCTCTCAGAGACTTTGTCCTGGCGCCCCAGGGACAGCAGAAAAACCCATTGACACGCGGGGACAAGGTGGGCTTCACAAGGGGAAGGGACATCAGTCCACCCGCAGGCGCACTTCCTGCTCTGTTGTCTTAGCAGGAAGTAAACCCTGAGACAGGCGAGGACGGGGTGACACCAGGAGTGTGGAAGTGAGACATGGGAGAGAAGGCAGCTACAAGAGAGCATGTTATCACACTGGTCACCGCTGTAGGCCACTGGGGTCTAATCCCCCCGGAAAATTCTGGGGCACTGTGTGGAACATGGCTCAGCCACATCCCCCGTCCCCAGGGATGAGGAAGCTGGGGCATTTAACCTCAAAGCCCAGCCCCCAGGGATGGGGAAGCTGGGGCTTCTCAAACCCCAGGCACCAGGGGCTTGGGCGGCTCAGGGGCTGCTCATGCCCAGCGCCTCTGGCCCGCCCGAGTTCAGAAGCCCCTGGGGGCAGAGCCGCATGCACCTGCAGAAGCACTGCTGACTGGACCCTGAGCAGTGCTGACAGCAGCCCTGTCTCCTGGGCCCCACCGCAGAGTCACAGAGCAGCTCCCACAGTCAGGGAGGGAGTTGTGGGGAACAGATGTGACCATTAAGCTTCACACCGTGGAAATTGAGCAAATGCACAACAGTTTGCCTGGTACAAATCTTTTCTTTTTATTCCTGTCAAAATGAAGCCAATTCCTTCTCTGGATTTTAAAAATCACCAAAAAAAAGCTGATCCAGTGAGCTTCTCTCTTGCTGCCTCCTCAGGCTCCAAAGAGGTTCTGGCTGGATTGATTCTCCTCAAGAAATGTGTTGAAAACAGGAGAAGTGGACCTTTGATTCCGAGCCTGCTGTTCTCATCTTCGCCCGGGTCCCCTTGGGACCTGACATGTTGAGATGCTGCAGTTTCCAAGATGAATGGCTCTGTCCCCTGAATGCCTTTCCAATTTACCTGTGCACACGATTCTTCCTGTGCAGCAGGAAGGCCAAGCCTTACGGTGGGGTTAATTTTGATCCTTTGGAAGCATTCTTCATTCATGTGCTAAGTTTCACATCTCACTGTCACTTCACAGAAGTTCCCCCAACGTTCTGGATGAGTATTTGCTACTTTCTTTACAGATACACCCGGTTCTCCCAGTGGCTGGAAGGTCTCCGGCTACCTCAACATTCCAGCCTTAACACAGTTCTCCACCTTTTCACAGCCACCGACACCCCATCAGAGACTCAGTCACTCAGCTCTCATCAGAGAGAGAGAACAGCCCTGGGGCTGCCACACAAAGGGTCCTTGATTACTGGGTCCAGCTCACAGGCCCACATTCCAAATCCCAAGCGTTCAGTTCAGTTCAGCAGCCATGTTAAGCCCCTGTTTGTGCCCAGTGCTGGGTGAAGAGCTAAGGACAGAAAGCCAGGAGGGCTCTATCTCCACCCACGAGAAATTCAAAGAAAGGCGGAAAAGGACAGGAATGATGCAACGCAGGCACTGTGTGTGTGCACAACAGCTCTCTGTTCAGGGGAAATCAATAGGATTTGGTTACCAATTAGATGTGGAGGATGAGGAAGACTCCCAGACTTCTGGCTTGGATGAAGAGGAAGGTGATAGACAACAACAGAGACAGGGAATAAAAGGCAGGAAGCCCGCTGGGGCAAGAAGGGACAGGAGGGTGGCAGGGAAGATCAGCTCAGTGGGCCCATTCATTCTTTCATGCATCCGATGCTCTCCATGTGCCAGACCCTGTGCTGGGAATACAGCAGGGAACCACACAAAACACTTGCTTTATGGAGTGGACATTGTATTAGAAGAAGACAGAAAATAAACAAGGATACCAACAAATAATCAGGATATTTTCCCAGACTACTAACTACCTTGGTTCACTTGTCTTTGTGGCTGTGAGAGTTGGGAAAGCTATAGAAGCAGCATAGGGCAATATTTCTCAACCTGGCCTTCGTATTAGAATCCTCTGGGAAGGTTTTTTAAAATATGCTAATGTATAGTTATTTGTTAGATACAACACTAGAAACACAAGTGATAAACGAAAAACTTGATAAATTGGGCTTAATCAAAATTAAAATTGTTTGCTTTTCAAAAAATTGAAACAAGAAAATGAAAAGATAACTCACAGAATGGGAGAATATATTCGCAAGTCGTATATCTGATAAGGGACTTGCAGCCAGAATATACAAAGAACTCTTACAGCTCAAGACAAATTTTAAAAAAGGCAAAGCATCTGAACAGACGTTTCTCCAAAGAAGATATACAAATGGCTGATAAGCACATGAAAAGATGCCCAATGTCATTAGTTATTAGAGAAATGTGTGCCACAATATCAAACCATTTCACACCCACTAGAATTGCTATGATCAAAAAGGTAGACAATATCAAGTGTTGGCAAGAATGTGCAGACATTGGAACCCTCACACATTGCTGGTAAGAATGTAAAATAGTGCAACTGCTTTGGAAAACAGTTTGGCAATTCCTCAAAATGTTAAACATAGACTTACCAAATGACCCAGAAATTCTCTTCCTGGCTATCTGCCCAAGAGAAATGAAATTACATGTCCACACACAGACTTGTACATGAATTTTCATGGCAGCATTATTCACAAAAGCCACAAAATAGAAATAACCCCAAAGTCCATCGGTTGATGGGCAAAGTGCAGTGCATCCATATGCTAGAATATTATTCAGTAATGTAAAGGAATGATGTACTGATTCATGCTACAACCTGGATGAACCTAGAAAACATGCTAAGTGAAAGAAGTCAGTCCCAAAGGACCACATAGTGAATGATTCCATTTCTATGAAATGTCAAGAGCAGGCAAATCTATAAACACAGAAGGTAGATCAGTGTTTGCCTTGGGCTAGAATGGGGGCAGGGGGATATGGGGAGTTAGTTGTTAAGATATTTAGTTTTTAGATGATGAAAATATTCTAAAATTAGATTGTGGTGATGCTTGTACAACTCTGTAAAGATACTAAAAATCATTGAACTATCTGCTTTAAATGAGTGAATTTTATGGCATATAAATTATATCCCTGATGTAGCAGTAGAAGATGGGAGGATGGAACAACAACAAAAAACCCAGCAGGGTTCCAGTCTACACAGGGTGCCAGGAGTCAGGATCGACTTGATGGCACTAACAACAGCAAATTATATGTCAATAAAGCTGTTAAAGAATTAAAACATAGGGGACAGCCTGGTGGAGTAGCAGTTAAGTTCACATGCTCCACTTTGGCAGCCTGGGGTTCATGGGTTTGGATCCTGCCCATGGACCTACATACTGCTCATCAAGCCATGCTGTTCCAGTGGCCTACGTATAAAACAGATGAACACTGGCACAGATGTTAGCTCAGCAACAATCTTCCTCAAGCAAAAGAGGAAGATTGGCAACAGATGTTAACTCAGGGCCAATCTTCCTCACCAAAAAAAGAATTAAAAAATAAAATGTGGTAAGCTGAAATATACGTATGCATGCATATATGCATCACTGCCTAGGCCAGTGGTACCCAAGCTTGGCTGCACGTTAGAATTGCCTGGGAATGCCCAAGTCATATCCCGTGCTGATCGAATCAGAATGTCTGCTGGGGGTGGGAGTCCCCAAGGACTTCTAACGTGCAGCCAAGTTTGGGTACCATGGGCCCACACCCATGCCCACAAAGGTTCCTACTTAACTGGTTAGAGAGGAGCTTGGGAGCTGATCATTTTAAGGCTCCCAGGTGATTCTAGGGGACAGTGCCTGAGAACCACTGATGAGGGCATGTTGAAGCTGATGCCACCATGTCCATTCCCCCTCTTCCCCACAGGGCAGCATGAGCACAGTGTGGGAAACTAAAGTCAGCTCAAGGGATGGGCCTGATTGTTTGAAAGGTCATCCCATCCCCTGGACAGTGATTGGCTCAGGAGCTAACGTGTGTCACACTAGGAGAGTACTGCCAAAGATTTGGGGCCAAGTTGTTTTCTTGCTCTCAGGAGAGTACAAGAAGCCAGTGTGGGGGAATGGAATTGGCCACCCCAAGATATGTCTCTTTGGCATGAGGATTATTTTGGGCTGGTTGCTTAAAAACACTGCAGACAGGGAAGCAACTCTGAAAAGCAGAGTTTAGGTACCATTTGCTAAGAAACATTTACATTGTAAAGGAAATCTCCATCTGTAAAGGTGTCTCCCTCTCTGTACCAGGAAGGAGGGGGATGACCTTATCTCCAGAAACTCTTAATTAATGCCAGAGGCAAGGACTTAAATCTGCATCTTGTTTACTGCACTTGTGTGGTAATCTCCCATGATCGACTCCCCCTCCGCCCCAACATCCTCCTTTGTCTTTAGCTGAGGATGGTATTTAAGGTGGTGGCTTCTGCCATTTTGGCGAGTTGCTTAGGTTGCCTGAACCTCTCCCATATATACGTGTTATAAAGCTTTGTTTCATTTTGTCCTGTTATTCTGTCTCATGTGAATGTAATTCATTCTCCAGCCAGAAGAACCCAGAGAGGGTAGAGGAAATGTCTTCCTCCCTACACCAGGTTCTCTCTCCTAGTAAATGTAACTGAAAGAGCATGTAGCATGGCTGACACTGAGGGGAGAGCTAAATCCTGAGGTGATGCCAACACCACAAATGCAGAGAATTGGGGAAAATCTGGGTCCTTGACGCCATGATCAAACTGCAGGTTCAACCAGTCCTGAAGCCCTCACTGCCTCTGAGCTGCCTGCTGTGTGAGCCAATAGATTTCCTTCTCATTTAAGCCAGTATGAGTTAAGTTTACTGCCCTAAGCTGACCCAGGCAGTCATGGACAGTATCTGTGAGGCAGTGAAATACAAGAACCAGTTGAGACCAAAGGATACAAAGGATTCAGCCCTGTGAACATCTGATAGAAGAGATCTGAGCACAGCAAGCACATGAAAAATGCCCTGGAACAAGTATAGTTTTGATGCGTTAAAAGAACAGGAAAGAAAGACCACAGCTGATCCACCAAGAGCTGATCCGGCACGTCATAAAAGTTGAGATATTTGACATATTGAAGGCGGAAAGGTAGCCTGGAAGAGTCCACAAGTTTGCTGTAAAGCACTCTATTTGGTGCCAAGAAAGCAAGAGAAGTCCGGACAGCACTGCTTTCTTGGGATGCAAACAAGCCCAGTGGAAGGAAGAGCAATGTCTTACATTGTTCTGTCACAAGGCAGCTTCCCAGCTGCAATGCCCTGTGATCCTCCGTGCACCGAGGTGTGATGCTCCGACTTTTAATTGAAGAATAGGCAGGTTGAGGGATGTGTGTGTGAAGAAACAGTAGGTGATTTTGCTAAACCAAAGACAGCAAGGAAGAATCCAGAATTCTTGTAGACCCTAAAGAACATTAAAATTGAAAGTCTTTATTTTCTGAGCGCATTCATAAGCTGCAAACATAAAGCTCCTGCATGCATTCCTAGGTGTTTTCCCTTCATCTAAAAAGCATCAAGAAGAGATGGTCTTTAAAAATAAAAGTTTAAAAAAGTTGAAAAGGTCATTTCTCAAAATAGCCTGGAATATTTCCTAGCTTTAAAGTTGGAGAGCAACCTCAAAGGCAAGCTGAGTGCCCTCTGCACCTTGTCTGAGCTTTCAGCTCCGGCTTCTCCGCGGTGACTTCACTACACAAGCAGCAGACAAGCCAGGCCACCGGGCAGCTGAGAGGCTCTTGCCTCTTTGAGGAGGTTGCATGTGCTCACAGCATGCTGAGTTAGAGGTGCAGGGATGCTTCCTGAGCAGTCCCCAGAGTGCTGGAGCCAGAAGAGCCATACCTGGCCAGTCCGCTGTGTCCCCAGGAGATGAGAATGGGATCTGAAACCAGCCATTCAATGTCTCTGAGGTCAGCTTCCTTGTCAGTACAGTTGAGCTGACTCCGTCTCCAGCTCCCTCCAGGGGCACAAAGAAATTGCTGGCTTGGAGGGCACTGAAACTGCTGAGAGCTGCAGTGATGGCAGGGGCTGTGCTTACAAAGGGCAGACAGAGTTGCAAGAGAGACCTGTTCCCCAAGAGAATGGTTCTCTCCAAATGCTAAGAGACTCAGCAATAGTCTTAGTCCACCCATCTCGTGTATGGAAACCCTTCAACATCAATGAGATGATTTCTAGGAGTAACAATTAGGACGATTACTGAGAGACTCAGTATTAGGCAAGGCTCATCAGCAGTTCTGATTGTTTTAACCTGAGTCAGTAGCCATCATCTCATTTTATAAGATAATGCTCTGTCCTTGTAACTGATGTGCCCGGCTCTCACTAATGCCCTAGCCAAGTGAGCTGGGCCCCAGGGTCATCAGCACCTCAAGTATCTGCAAGTTCCTCCAATGCTTCCTTGTAACTCTTGCTGAAAATAACAGAGAATTTTAATAACCTCCACAGCCGCTGTTGTCTTCTCTCTTTGGAATGCTCGCTGAAGGCCCTGGCAGGAAAGGGAAATTGCTGGAAGCCTCTCTCTTTTGGCTCTGGCAGGGTGGGGCCTCCAGGCTGTGCCTGTGGAAGTTCAGTGTTGATCAGGAAGCAACCATCTTGACTGACGTTATCTCCTCCTGGGCAGAAACCAATTTCGGTGAGAACTTTGTAATTCGGAACTCAGGATATAAGATACGTTCAGGGAATCATTTTCCCTCTACAAATTACAGGCTTGTTATTTAAGAGGTTTAATATCACTGAAAGGACCTGCTTTTTTTTTTTTCTTTTTCATTCGAAAAACTGCCATATTGATGCCTTCAGAACAGAGGCTTAGAAATGAGAATAATGGCCTCTACTTCAGACAAACAAACCCATTGTTCTCTCCATAGGGGCAGAAGAATTATACCAGACAGCAAATATTTATTTCTTCAGCAAGCTCTTGAATGTTGAGGCAGAGCAGCAGACATCAATGTCTGGCACACGGCAGGTGTTCAATAAATATGTGAAGGAGGGAAGGGGGGATGGAGGGAGGGGGGAAAGGAAAGGATGAACAAAAAGGCAAAGACTCTACAGTAGAAATTCCAAAACTTTGAAGAGTATCTTTTCCAAACACCAGAGCACCTGTTGACGAAAATAATCCATAACCAATCTATTAATGAAAATTTGGGAGAGTTTATTCTGAGCTAAAATGTAAGGACCATGGCCTGGGGCCTTTCTTCCCGAAGGAAGAAATGGCACCAAAGAAGTGAGGTATACAGAGTGGTTATATACCCCCAAAGAGGGTGTTTCACATAGGATTGAAATGTCCCTCCCACAATAGTCACAAGATTGCCCTGTAGGCACGGTGCTTGATGGACACAGCAGGTAGTGCATCTGCTATCTCAGCAGGCACAGCAGGAGACAAGTCTATTGTCTTGAGCTGGGTGGTCACAGGTGAGCGCAGCAATCTGTTCCTTGCCTAAGGAAAGATGCTTAATCCTTAAGGAAATGCCAACGTTGGGAGGGGGTGGGAAGTTGCACCTTTATCTCAAGGGCCTTTGTTCTTGCCATAGGGAACATCTAAAGCAGATATACAATGCATGCTCAGTGGCCTCCCTCAGGCCCTTTTGAAAAGACAAGGTCAGGCCCTTTTGGAAAAACAAGGTCAGGGCGAATTATGTTTACACCAAATGGCTTCCTCATATACTCCAATATATCCTATTGCTTGCCGTTTCTATTTGTCACACCTAACACAGTATTTAAGTGGAAATTTTCCTGTGATGCACTGGGGGCAGCAGCAATAATCTGGGAGTACAGGGACAGAGTCAGCAGATGTCTAGAATGAGAAGAACTGATTTAGAAGCCAGGCTCTTTAGTCAGACAGAGTCACAGTGAATCCTGCTCATTCCCTTGCCAATTATGTGACAATAAGCAAAATACTTCATTTCCCTGAGCCTCAGTTTCCTCATTTCAAAAACAGGGATTATCCTCTTTGGGAAGATACTGTAAGTTAGTTTACTCAAGACCCATTCCTAATCCCCTTCTCCCATGTCTTTCTCATCTTTAAAGAGTAGAAAACTCAACATTTCATTCCCTAGCCTCCTTGCCCTTTAGAGGCAAGCTGTGGCCTGAGGGAGAGTTGCTGTGGGTCTCAGGGAAAGCTGGTGCCCTCCTGATAAAGGGAAGGTGCTGGTTTGGCCTCTCTAAAAGTGAGCCTCCTGAGGGCAGAGGCTGCACCTTCTCGCCTCAGGTGGTCCCCTGAGACCCAGCATGCCAAGCACAGGGTTGGGAGTTGGCTGCCCTTCTTGGATGTCTCAACTTGAAATCAAGCACAGCCTGAGCTGCATTGGGTGGCACAGTTTTCAGTTACCTTTAAATACAAGGCCCCAAAGTAAGTCTGCACAGTGGGCTTGGGAGAGATTGTCAGGAGAGCTATAAGAAAGTGATCGGTGACAAAGTGGAAGATAATGAGAGTGAAGGGAATTTGATGAACAAGATTGCAAAGAGGAGAAATATAACAATTTGTCCAGCATGCCATCACAGCAATAGCAATGTGTTCAAAAAAAAAAAGGAAAACCTGGTTGGATCTATTTGTTAGGTTTTTGTTTTTAATTTCAAATTCAACCACTCTCTCAAGGACCTGTGGGCATGTGCTCATGATCAAAAATACATTACAGTGTCCTTAGCTGCCATAAACATCACAAGAGCAGTGACTCCCTCTGAAACAGAGCTGGCTCCCTTGGCTCTGCACTTGGCAAGCTCTCACAGGAGTGATGGAAACACAAGTGTAGCCCATTTCTCCTCTGGATCTTCTGCCGGGATCAAGGTTACTCCCCCATCTGGACTAGTGTCCTCTCTCCAAGCCAGCATTTCTTTTCCTGGAACCTTCATAGGCAGATCCCCAATCTCCACCATGAGTGACTCACATCTAGGGCTGAACTGTGAGCTAAGATTTAGAGCCCGAGGAGTGAGGGTGAGCACTTCACAGTTTATAAAGCATGTTTGACAAATATTGTCTCACTTAATTGCAAGTGCAATACAACTGTGAAGTTTTTTTTTTTCAATTGGCGTTGAGTGTTCATTCTGGTCCCCAAAGACTAGCAAATGCTTAAATATTAACCAACAGTATAACATTCTCCCAGAGTAGCATTTACAACTGAACATGTTCACATTAGTCCCAAACGCTCATTGTTAAGAAGGGTTAACATACAAGGAGAGCACTGTGTGCACACTCTTCTCTTCACGTTCTTGATAAATATGCACTGTTGTTTCAGTAAAAATGTCCACATGTAGGGCAAATGCTTTAAGCTGAGAGCAGATGGGCCCACCTCTGACACCTCTGGTTCCCACAAACTTTTCCAACACCTATGCTTTGAAGTTGTGTCACTGCACTGAGACACACATTGTGGTTCTGCACAATCCAGTTGTACCATGTTGTGGAGCTTCTGTAGCAACTCATTTATCGAACTATTTTTTAGAAAGTTCAAGTAGTGTAGATCAAACCAATTGAGGAGCTCCATGACATTTTTAAGCCCCAATGTCATCACTACCCAAATACAAGCTGGGTTATCAAGCACTTCTCAAGAACGCTTTAATGCCTTGCTCTTGTAAACTCTGATGATCTGACGATTAAGATTAAAATGAGCCATTTGTTTGTAAGAATTACATTTGGGCCTGAAAGAGACCCTTCCAGCAAGCAATCATATCAAGGATCCAACCAGGAGTCAGGGTGGGAACAGGACATTGTGCCAGCTGGGCTCGAGGAGCCCACCGTTGCACCCTGTCTGCAGTAGACACCTATGGGGACCCTGCTCTGAGCCCCATGGCATGTCAGACAGCAACTAGTGTAGCTGATGGATACATAGCCCAGTTTCCTCACACATCTGGCAAGACAGTTCTGAGATACAAGTTCCAAGCACAATGAAGCTCCAGCTGCCCACAGTGGAAACTCAGTCCCGACCCTTGTTGGCTGTCTTTCCTTCCCCAAGTCACTTCCCTATCAGCGCTTCCACCTCCCAAACAAGCTGCTTGCATGCAAATCCTTGCCTTGGGGTCTGCTTCTGGGGGAACTCAGACTAAGACGTCCCCATCCTTAGCAAGGATTTGAATGCAGTGCACATCTTCCAGGCTGGAGAGGGAACACCCACTGCCATCTGCTTCCACAGAGGCTCTGATCCAGCTGAGGTCTTCAGGATGTATAATCTGCTCTGAGATGTGAAAGCAGAGGCTACATGACGCCTTCACACCACACAGCATCGTCACCCCATCCGGTTCCCAGGTGTGTGCTCCAGGCACAGGGTGGTCTGAACGGGAGGGGGAGGTGGCATGTTTTCCAGCCTTCTGTCTCTTTCTACAGACAACGTCCCTCCAGCTGTTGTCGTTCCTCTTGTCATCCTGTGTAGGTTTAGCGAGAAAAGCAAGAGGCAAGGAAGGCTCTCGCAATCACAGAGCTGTGACCTGTGGCAGGATCCTAAGCCTCCCCTGAGCCCCGCATGTGAGACTCTAGGAAACTCGCCTCTTTGATGGAGGCAGGAGTGGCAGTGCCTTCAGCAGAGGCTTCCCCAGTGAACCAGCGTCCATAATACTCTTATTGTGAGAAGATAAATAGCATTCTTATTTGATGAATTTAAATCCATCGTTTTGTATTTGAGAATGCTGCATCAATATCAATCTAATGAACATTCATGACTTGCGGTTATATGGCCTGCCCGTGCAGAGACGGGGGACCCAGAATAAATGTGACATAGGCCCTGACTTTGCAGCAGCATGCAGGAGACAGACACGTAAGGAGATAAGATGGCATGAAATGATGTGCACTGGAGTGATAAAACAGTGCACCCAGGCACTGGGGGCTACCGATCCAGCCAGCAAGATCAGGGCGGGGGGGGGGGGGGGGGGGCGTGGCTTCCAGAAGTAAGTGACAACAAAACTGAGTCTCGAGGGTGGACAGAGTTCACAGGCCGGGGGACATGACAAGAGAGCATTCGTGGCAGAATAAAAAGCATGAAGAACACACAGACTCAAGAGAAAGAAGTGTAGGTTTAAAGAGCATAACTTTATACTAAATAGTTAGAGGAATGTTGCTGTTTTAACACAAGCATAAATGATGCTCTGTTTAATATAAGGACATTAAAATTTAACAACAATGCTTTTTTAAATTAATAAATAGAGTACAGTTCTCAACAGATAACGTCGACATTCTATCCTTGAGCTTCCAGTGAGCCTCCGTCAGGGCTGAGAGATGCCAGGTACATACAGCCTGGTGCTGGAGGGGTGGGTCGGGATAACATGAAGATGGAGAGAGGCAAGGGGTTCGAGGAGGATGGGGCCGGGAGGATAGCCACAGAACATGCTATTCACTTTTCCTCATGAAATGCTTTGTTTTGGGGACCATCATAAGCTGTCCCTGACTCATTAAGAACCCTGCTGAAAAGACCTGACCAGTTGCCCAGAGCCCTCAGCGGCCTGTGCTGTGAGGGTTGGGAGGCCTTGCACTCGCTCTCTCCCTCTCTCTCCCCTACTTCTTGTAACATGAAGACAGTCAGACAGACATTTATCACATGGAGTTGTGTCCCTGGATGAGCCACAAAGTGGACTCTCTAGGGCTTCTCGTTAAGTTCCCTCTGCTGCCTCTCCATTGCCGCAGAATTCTAACCCAGTGCGGGAAGCTCCCTGACCTGCTTTCCTTGGATCTTGATATGGGGATGTTGACTTAGAGTTGATGGCAAATGAAGTAAAAGAGGGCTTTGAGATGTTTCTGAAGGAAGAAGTAAGAAAATGAAAACTGAATAAAATTAATTAGCTCCAAATCAGTATAATTTCCTACCAAGAATAATAAAGAAGACTGCTAAAGAAAATAATCACTGAGGCCTCTCCTTGCACCAACAGCTCTCCCTGCCTTCTGCAGGAGCCGCCTGACCCTCTCCTCTTGCCCAAAGCTCCAGACATCTCAGGCAGCCTCTCCAGAGGTGCTGAGCTCCACCCCCACCATGGAGAGATCCCGCTGTGAGGTGGCTGACTGCCAAAGGCCCGAAGTATTAGGAGGCCTGTGAGAAACGTCTATTGGCTTTTCACGGCTTGTTTTACAGAAGATAGAGATGTTAGCAAATATACCGTTTTTTAAGTGACAGTAATTTTGGTGGCCTTGTCTCTTAGCAACACACGAAAATGAATGAATGATGTAAATATTGAAAACATAAACATCAGTATTTAAATAGGGAGAGTTAATCAACAAGCTGAGTAGTGAATAGAGGAATTTTGTTTTTGTTTTTTTAAGTGAAAAAGATTGTCCCCAGACTCAAAGTTCTTCCAACATTTGTGGAGATGGGCTTTCACAGGAAACAGCACAAAATCTCGCATTGCATTGTGGGCAGTGGATGGAAGTCCAGGAGGGGGCTGTGGGGATGGGGGGAGAAGAATGGTGGGCTCCGGCCTGTCCACCCGGATGAACTAGGCATTTATACCAAGAGCACTTTATAGGTTACAAACGATTTCCATTTTCCATGATCACATTTAATGCCCCCAAGCAGCGGGCATCGGGCCTTCTCTTCGTATCCTCACCTTACAGAGAGAACACACAGCTGGGCGAGGCCCAAAGCTGGTCGGCAGAAGTAACACTTCTGGAACTTGAAAGCACAGGCATCTAGTCCAGCACTTGAGCTCTTTCCCCAGAAGCTATGAAACGCAGCCTTGAGGGTAACATTAGACCCCATGCATGTGATGCTGCCTGCTCCTTTTTCTTTTCCTAAAAACACTGGCACCTGAGCTAACAACTGTTGCCAATCTTCTTTTGTTTTCCTGCTTTTTCTCCCCAAAGCCCCCCAGTACATAGTTGTATATTTTTAGTTATGGGTCCTTCTAGTTGTGGTATGTGGGACGCCGCCTCAGCGTGGCCTTGATGAGGATTTTTAGGCTGCTTAATTTTAAAATGGCTTATGATGAGGATTTTTAGGCTGGTTAGTTTTAAAACTACAGATGAGATTCAGGCTCCAAGGAGTGGAATTTGTTTGCCCCTTTGTTGGGAAACATTTACATTTCTAAGGGAAACCTCTATCTGTGAAGATGCCTCCCTCTCTGTGCCAGGAAGAAGGGGGGATGGTCTTATCTCTAGAAGCTCTTGGTCAATGCCAGAGGCAAGAACTTAAGTTGGTTACTGTCTGGCAACCTCATGTAACTGACCCTCCCCCCCACAAATCCTCCTTTGTCTTTAGCCAAGGATAAAATTCAAGTGGTGACTTCTGCCATTTACTCAATCCGGTTTGATTCTTATCTAAAAGTTGTGGGACCGCCAAATGGCCAGACCAAAGGGGCACTGATACCATTTTAACTTTTTTACATATTCTTTGTCTTGTAAAGAGATGACTCACATACCTATGCCTTAAATTTAGTCCTAACCCTCAACTCGGGGCAGCAGCAGAAGCTCTGACTGCCCGTGGGTCCTGTCCCCATGCCAGCGGGGGCAGCAGCAGCGGCTCTGCCTGCCCATGGGCTCTGTCCCCATGCCAGCGGGGGCAGCAGAAGCGGCAGCAGCAGAAGCTCTGACTGCCCATGGGTCCTGTCCCCATGCCAGCGGGGGCAGCAGCAGCGGCTCTGCCTGCCCATGGGCCCTGTCCCCATGCCAGCAGGGGCAACAGAAGTGGCAGCAGCAGAAGCTCTGACTGCCCATGGGTCCTGTCCCCATGCTATTCCACACTATTCTCTAAATAAAAGAGCACTACTGCCAGATCTTGAGAGTCTAAGAAATCTTTCTTTCGACTCCTTGGCTCACCGACCCCGCATCAGCCTGATGAGCGCTGCCATGTCCGTGCCTAGGATTCGAACAGGTGAAACCCTGGGCCATAGAAGCAGAGCTCGTGAACTTAACCACTGGGCCACAGGCCGCCCCCTGCCTGCTCCTTTTTAAAAGATTGGAGAGATGCACAAGAGCACAAATGAGTGAATCCTGACCCACTGGCCCTGAGACCCGCCCTTCCCTCACCCCCAAGATGCCAATTTCTCACTCTCCAATGGCCCCGAAAACAGAGCAAGCTTCTTTGAGAACTGCTAAGTGCTGCAGAGAAAATCTTTCTTTCCCAGCAGGAAACACAGTTTTCAGGGCCTGAGTCTGAAATCCACTTCGTGAAAATTCAGAATTGAAATGCGTGTTTCATTTGCATCTTTTGAAAAGGTCTGTGAACACACATTTGGCCTAAGCTTATATTGAAAATTCCTTTAGACTTTAATATTTACAATATAAAATGATTCAGTTTTTCTTTGACGGAACTTGAATCGTTTCAGCCATCTGAACCCAGTTCAGCACTTCCATTTTGTTCCCTTCCTTTACACACAAACGCAGGCATGCATGCACATGCACACGCGCACACACACAAGTGCTTGCACACGTACATGCATACACACACTTGTGAATGCACACACTCATGTACCCAAAGTGACATTCACACGCATGTAAACATACACACGTGCATACACGCCAGCACACACACCAGCATGCACACAAACACGTGTGCTCACACTTCATGCACTTTTCATGCACAGACTGACCCAGTCGATGCAGAGAGTGGAAGGAATAAGCATTGGGCTGTGCCATCTGCTGTGCTTCAATCTTCACTATTTCATTCTAGCTCTCCATCTACCTCCCCCTTACATTCTCCTGACCTTGTGCTTTTGGAAACTCCACTGTGGTGCATTATTTTACAACAAAATTCTGGGAGAGAGGGCAGCTTAAGGTCCCCCAAAGCAAGCATGAATCCTCTCCCATAGTAGCCAGGCCAAAAAGTTCAGACTTTCTTGAATGCCTCCAGTAACAGGGAACTCACCCCCTTCTGAAGTAGTCTTACTCTTTTTCTCACATCTCCTGACTTCAAGCTAGTTGGGCTGCTGGAGTTCTGGTCCTGGCTCTGTTCTTCCCCCTGGGTGAACTTGGACACATCATTTCCTGTCCTGGGCCTCACATTTGTCAGGAGGGAATTAGAGCAATCATCCCAATGGAGATGTTTTGATAATTCAGAAACTATTAAAATATTCTTTCTTATTTTGAGCCAAAAATCTCCTTCCCGGGGCTGGCCCCATGACCGACTGGTGAAGCTCTTGCACTCTGCTTCAGCAGCCCAGGATTTAGCCAGTTTGGATCCCAGACACGGACATGGCACCGCTAATCAGGTCACACTGAGGCGCCGTCCCACATGCCACAACTAGAAGGACCCACAGCTAAAATATACAACTAGGTACTGGGGGGATTGGGGGAGAAAAAGCAGAAGAAAAAAAAGATTGGCAACAGTTGTTAGCTCAGGTGCCAATCTTCAAAGAAAAAAGAAATCTCCTTCCCTAGAGAGCCCAGCCCTGGTCCAGGATCTGCCCTCTGGAGTCACAGCTTCGTCCTGACAAATACAAATGGCAGCAATAGGATATATTGGAGTACATGAGGAAGCCATTTGGTGTAAACCTAATTTGGCCTGACCTTGTTTTTTCCAAAAGGGCCTGACTGTGGACATTGAGCACGCACTGTATATCTGCTTTAAACATTTCCTATGGCAAGAACAAATGGCCTTAAGATAAAGGTGTGACTTCCCCCATTGGCATTTACTTGAGGATAAGCATCTTTCCTTAGGCTAGGAACTGATTGCTGTGCTCACCTGTGACCACCCAGCTCACCTGTGACCACTCAGCTGCAGACAGCAGACCTGCCATCCTGCTGTGTCCACCGAGGCAGCAGACCTACCTGCTGCTTCCATCAATTGCTGTGCTGACACAGCAGTCTCGAGACTCTTGTAAAAGGGACATTTCAATCCTATGTGAAACATCTTCTTTGGGGTCTACAACCACTCTGTACACCCCACTTCTTTGGTACCCTTTCTTCCTTCGGGAAGAAAGGCCCCGGGCCGTCATCCTCACATTTTAGCTCAGAATAAACTCACCCCAAATTTTCATTTATAGATTGGTTATGGATTATTTTCGTCGACAGTCCTCATGCTAGAGAGCGATGGTTCACCTCTTCCACGCTAGACTCTCCCTCTCTCTGCGGGGCTCTGGGCACCTCTCGTGCCCACCTCACATCCAGTGGCCCAACTTTTACTCCAACTAATACCGTGGGAACCAGCTTTGGGAAGGTGTGGCCTGGCAGCTCATTATCAGCGCACTGCGTTCCGCACATTTTCTGCCCTGGATGTAGTTCATGTTCTGGGTCCTGCAGAAACCAACACAGGTCATTTTGGACCCGGATAACAGACCATTTGTTTTTTCTAGAATTGTGGGTTCTCCCAGGATGCAGGGCTTTCAGCTTGAAAATTGGAACAGTCCCAGGCAAATTGGGACAGGTCAGTCACCTTAGCCTGGACTTAAGAGGTCCTTACAACCCAAGGACAACCATCAACCATGGGAACCGCCCTCTTGCAGCCCTGGACACACCTTCTGTGCATCCTACATGCACAGTTCCTCGGAAGGTCCTGGAAGAATTAAGCCCCAGTTGCCCATCGTGGTGATCAATTTGGGAATCCCCCGATTTGAGAAGGCTTTCCTCTTCCCTGTCTTGCTCCCCTTCGTCCTCACACTCCTGTCTCTTGGGATCGCTCCCCATAGCAAATGACTCACACAGAAGACCTCAGCTCGGCTCTGCTTCAGGAGGAGACCCCAGGCTGAGGCAGGTACCTGGGAATTTGATTAATGAACACGTCACCACATTGCCCTCTTCAGATGCTGGGGTCTGACTCTCAGGTGCAGAGAGCATCAGGGTTCTGGATCTCTTGAGCTGCGTGGAGCTCTGGTCTGCACGCTGACCCGGCCTGCCGGCAGCAGCAAGTCCCTGTCATAGCTGCTGCTTCATTTCCTCAAAATATGAGACGTGGGGCCCACGTCTGAGAACCACCCGGGGATCTTGTCTCTAATCAAAGTCACATCCAAACACCTCCTGTGGGGGCAGAGCAGGCGTTTTATTTCCTGACAATATTTGTCCCATCAGAATTCAATTTTAATAAACAAAATTCAAGTAGATACAGATACAAGAACCGAGAACCAAGAGTAACCTGACTTGCAGTTCCTCAATAAAAAAAAATTAAGACAAAAACATATTATCAATAGAAAAGTGGGAGGACACGCATTCTGAATCGAATCAAGCTTTTCCGGTGGCGGGATAGGAAACAAGGTGAGGAGTGTTTCTCAGTTGCTGGTCGCTGTCGCTTCTGCAGCGCCTTACACGTGTCACCTCACTGATTCCTTAAAACATCCCATGGGGTCACACTTGTCCTCATTACCCCATTGTGTCGTGAGAAACTGAGGCCCAGAAAGGTCAGATCCCTCCACCAAAGTCACATTCCTGGCAATTTGCAGGGCTGCGGCGGCGCTCACCAGGGCAGTCCAGCTCCACAGCCATCTTACGAAGCCTCTCACATCACCCCTTTCTGGAGTCCCTCCAGCACCCTCACCGCAAGGCCCACCTCAGTGCCAACACTTAGGCCCCCTGCCAGTACGCCCTCCCCCGCTGTCGCCTCCAGCTCAGCAGGCCTCCAGGCCAGGTCATCTCTCCCTCCTCAAGCCTCCCGCCGCCGAGTGCTGCACCCCTGGCCGTTCCCACACTGCTTTCCTTTCCTTACAGCCCGTGTCAGTGCGGACGCCCAAGGCGCGCGAGGAGCGCTTGCTGCACACCAGGCCCTGCGCTGAGCACTTGACAGACATGATCTCCTCCTCAACTCCATCTCAAGTTACTACTATTTCTCCTATTTCGTAGCTGAGGAAAACAAAGCACAAAGACGTTAAATAAGATGGGGCTGCGCTCTGACTCGCTGCCCCATGGATTGCAGGCGAGAGAAAGGAGTTCCTGACAGCACGGGAGGAGCCCATGAAGCTGGCCTGGGGGGGGGGACGGCGGGGGCTGGGCCGGTCAGCTTTCAGACCAGCCCTGTTCCCCAAGCTGCTCTGGCCACTGGGCGCTGCGGACTTTCCCTCCCGGGTCTTCCTCCCAAGCGCCTCTCCCGGGTCTTCACCCGACAGGCGAGTACTGAGTCCCGCTCCCCTCCAGGCGCTGTTTCAGGGGTCCAGAAGCACGCCTGCTGGGAGGCAACCTGGAAGCCAGGTAAGAAAGCACATACAGAGGTAACAAGCCATATTACTAGCCGATGTTTTCTTTTTGTTTATGAAAAATTATCTAGACCTTAATAAGAGGCATCTCACTCTATTTCCACAACTGAATAGGACACATACATTTCACAATTTCTTAGAAGTGTTAAGGTACAATAAATGATTTTCTCCCCAGTAGAGATAATAACCCTAAAGTTTAGTTTTTTACTGACATTAACCAGTTTTAATCTAATTTAACAATCTTATTTTAGCATTTCTTTTTTCCCCACTGAACTAACTATAAAATCCCATTTTTTCACATTCTTCTTTTGAACCAGCCTTGTCGCTCATGAGTTAAATAAAGTGATGACACAGGCATATTATCTAACTATGTAAGAATTATGTTTTTAGCATTTTTAGGATTATACATTGACAATCATAGTCAGAGGATTAAAATAGTAGAGGTGATCATGGGGGAATGAGCAGCTCCTCCAGAATGAGTGATCAAGGAGGGCCCCTCAGAGGAGGTGAGCACATGAGCTATAGGACTAAAAGGAGCTGGCATGTAAAAATGAGGGGGAGTCCTTCCAGGTGAGGAAACAGCTGAGCAAAGGACCTAAGGACAAAAAGAGTCTGGCTTGTTCAGTGAGGGGTGTGCTGGTCAATGTGGACGGCTGGCTGGAGGGGGTGGGGGTTGTGCTGGTCAATGTGGACGGTGCTGGAGGGGGTGGGGGGTGTGCTGGTCAATGTGGACGGCCCGCTGGACAGGGTGGGGCGGTGCCGGGGGAGGGAGGAAGGTGGGATGCTTGATTTGGAGTCTTAGCCATTCTCTGCAGTGTAAATATTCCCACCATCTTGAGTTACCAATGAAAGGCACTGAACATGTAGTCAGGAAAGATGCACAGGAACCGTGTGAGCTGTTCCAGCACACCACTGTGCCGTTCTGCAAAAAGAAAGAAAGCCAGAATAGCAGGGCAGACAAAGGTGACAGTTTTAGGAGATGAGGTCAAAGAGGCAGGCAGGGAGCAGATCTGGGAAGGAGTCTAGATTCTACAGCCACGTGCCATGTAGCAATGTTCCCATCGAGGCTGGGCAGCATGTACGACAAAGGTCCCATAAGGTCAGCACCACGTGCCTGGGTGTGTGGTAGGCTGGACCATCTGAGTTTCATAAGTGCCCTCTGTGACGTTCACACAATGACAAAGCCGCCTGATGACGCATTTCTCAGAACATATTTCTGTCGTTAGGCGGTGCATGAATGTATTCCAATTATGATGGGAAGCCTTTGGAGGACTTTTAAACATGGGACCGACACTCCCTCTTCCTTTCTTCCTTCTTGATGTTTCTCTAGAGAGGAAGGAGGAACATAAATTCCTCTCCTAATTTCATGCATTAGTGATAAACATGCCCTGGAGTCTCACCCCCTAACTCCTGAGGCTTGTCAGCAAATACTGTGCTGTATGATCATCTCCAGTTTCTCTCAGGAGCAAGGGCTCAATTTTTTGAAAGAAGGTAAGTAAATTCAGTCCTTTAAGATCATACAGAGAAGGAACGGTTGAATAAAATTGTTTAAAAATGTGTTGTGCTGTTTCAAACTGTTAAAAATGGTTCCAGAGGTAGTTTAATACCTGTTAAAGGATGATTGCTATCAGCAATAGCTGGTTGACTGCCTGGTCACTGGAGCTGCTGCAAGAGAAAGACAGCTGCCTTTACGATAATTGACCTGCTGCTGGAAAAGGTGACTCAGCAGATCTGAGACCCAGCGCTGGAGGAACGCAGTGGGCCAGGGAGACCCATTGCAACAGATGTGGGGGAGCCCTTGGCCAGAGGGCTTCATCCCATTTGGCCTGGTGGGTTGTTGGCTCAGAGACTGGGATGCCTAGGAGCAGCCATGTCTTTCCTTTTGAGTTTCGCTTTAAATTGGGATCTAGAGCTGCAGCCCTGGAAAGTTCCCTTTTCCAGGCTGCTTTACACTTCCTTCCTTGGACTATAAGGTCCTCATGGGAAGGAACCACATATTATTCATTTCTGTATTTTTCATGGTGCCCAGTGAATGCTGGTAATAATAAGTAGTGTTCACTAGAAGTAAATTTTACTAGATAGTCCATATGTGCCCAGCACCATGGACTGCCAGGGACTGAGAGATAAACAGGATGCAACACCATACCAGATGAACAGAAAGAGAGCAATAGCAAGAGTGAGAGAAACAGAGAGAGAGAGACAGAGATAAAGGGAAGAATTATACCCTGAGAGTTCTTCAAAAGATTGGCATCGGGGCCGGCTCTGTGGCTGCGTGGTTAAGTTCGCGCACTCCGCTGTGGCGGCCCAGGGTTGGGATCCTGGGCGCGGACATGGCACCACTCGTCAGGCCACGTTGAGGCAGCGTCCCATATGCCACAACTAGAAGGACCCGTGACTAGGATATACAAGTGTGTACCAGGGGGGATTTGGGGAGATAAAGCAGGGGAAAAAAAAAAAAAAAGATTGGCCACAGTTGTTAGCTCAGTTGCCAATCTTAAAAAAAAAAAAAAAAGGAATGGAAAAAAAAAAGAAAAAAGATTGGCATGGTTAACGGTCTCACAAAAAGACAAACAATCAGAGAAAGGGCACCAAAGACAGATATATAGAAAGACTGAGTAATAAAATATGAGTTAATTAAAAGGCCATGGCCATGTTAAGGGAATAGTAATGGCTATTCTGAAATTTTTCCAGGATAACATCGTCTTAGCTCTGCTTAATAGTTTAGAAACTCAACAGCCTAAATCATGTGTCGGAGCGAGCCCAGAATGACTTTCTGATGAGCTTCTCGGCTGCTCACACAGCTTGAGCAGCTTCAAGGTGTCCATCACCCTGGACAGAATCTGAGGACCTGAAATGCCATCATGCCCCAATGTGATACAGAGCAGGGGCGTATGGGATGAGGAACTAAATGCAGTCCTGGTCAAGTCCGTCTCACAGTGGGTCCACGTGGTGGTCACTGCCCCTCTTCCTGAATTTATCACTGGAATGGCTGCAGAACCAGTGGATGCACACTGCACAAACAGTGGCTGCAGAGCCCTCGAATCGACTCCCTGACTTATGGCATAAAAGCTATTCTAGTAGGAAAGACCAAGAATCCACTGAAATTGCCCCTTGTCTCCCCACTCTTGACCGAAAAAATAAATCAAAACCAAAATATAACATCCTGAAGAGAAGGGTGCAGATTAGTGCCACTCTCAAAGATTTAAAGGATGCAGGAGTAGTAGTCTCCATTTAACTCACTAGTCTGGCTCCTGCAAAAACAGGATGAGTCATAGCAGACAATAGCAAACCCCTACAAATTTAACAAGTAGTCGCCCTGGTTAAAGCTATGTTGGATGTGTTATCTTTACTAGAGCATGTCAACACATAGCATATGTGCAAGGCAGCTGTTGACTTGGCAAATGCATTGTCTCAACACCCATCATGAAAGAGGCTCAGAGTTAGCATTCGTATGGGGTGGACACCAGTATGCATTCAGTCTTACCCTGGGTAGGGGTATGCTAATCCTGCTCTCTGTTACCATGTGGTCTGGAGGGACATTCCACAGTCATCACATTGGCCCACTATATTGATGATATCATGTTAATTGGACCTAATGAGCAAGAACAGCAAACATTCTGCATACCTCATTAAGATACATGATCTATAAAGTAGGAGACAAAACCCACAAAAATTCAAGGGCCTGCTATTTGTTGAAGCTGTTTTGGTCCAGTGGTCATGGGAATTCTGGAATATCACCTCAAAAGCAAAGGATAAGTTATTGAACCTTGAACCTGAACCACCAAGAGCAAAGCACAATAACTGGGGATCTCTTCAAGTTTCAGAATAACGTAAACCATGCTTGTGAATACTACTTTGGCTCATTTATTGGGTAACATGGAAGTATACTAGTTTTGAGTGGCCCAATGCAAGAAAGGGATCTGCAGAATGGTTAGACTATGGTAATAAGCAGCCCTGCTTAGAACACATTGCTTGGCAGAATCCTTGGTGCTAAAGATGTGTCCTAGGAATGGATGTCGTGTGCAGTAGAAGAGCTGCGGTGCAGACCCTGTGGCTCCGGAGCGAGGCCACGCCATCCACAGCAGAGAACCAGAGACCACTTAAAAAGAGCTCTGGGCATGCTACTGGGCCCTGGTAGAGACTCAGCATCTGACCACGGGACACCAAGTGACCTTACAACCAGAATTTCCCATCATCTGCTGGATTATCAGGCTCACCAAGTCATAAGTCAGGCTGGCCCAGCATCAATTTACCATGAGATCCTAGTTAATTAATTGCTCGGAAGAAGAAAGATTGGAAAAGCAGGGCTAAAGAGCTCGAAAGAGATACATAGATAGACATAGGAGAGTGGGCACAGACTCTGAGGATCTTAGCATTGTTAGCTAACACCCACCAGAAAGCATCCACTGCAGAAGAGACCCCAAAGAGTCAAGTGGACAGGATGATTCAGCCAGTAGATGTCAGCCAGCCTCTGGCCTTGCCCCGAGTGTGTGCTTGTGCAATGGGTGCATGAGTGGAGGAGCAGTGGAATAGCCGTGACAGCAGAAATGGAGGCTACACGAGACCAACTGCATGGGCTCCCTCTCCCCAAGGCTGATCTAGCTGCAACCACTGATGGATATCCAACTGCCAGTTCTAGAAACTAACACTAACCAGTCACTTGGAAGCAAGTCGATTACATTGAACCTCTTCTACCAGGGAAGGAACAGTGATTCATCTTGACTGGAAATGGCATTTATTACGGATATTGGTTTGCCTTTCCTGCCCACAGGGCCTCAGCCAGTACTGCCATGCCAGGCTCCTAGAACATCTGATCTACTGACATGGGATTCCACATAACATCACCTCAGACCACAGGATCCACTGTACAGCAAAGATGGTGCAGCGGCGGGCACATGACCATGGCATACACTGGTTCTGCCACTTGCCACACTACCCAGAAGCTGCTGGGTGAAAGAGCAATGGAACAGCTTCTTAAAGGCATAGCTGAGGAACCAGCTCAGCAATGACACTCTGCAAAGAGAATGTCATCCTTTAAAATGTTGCATACTCTTTAAACCAGTGGCCATTCTGTGATGTTATGTCCCCAAGGGATAGGATACATGGTTCACGAAAAATGGAAGTAGGAGTGACACTGTTCAACATCCTTGGCATGTTTGTGCATCTGTCTATGTAACTTTAGGCTCTGTGGGTTTAGAGGTTCTGTTTCCTGTGGGGTAAATGCTTCCACCAAGGGGGCGCAGTCAGAGTCCCACTAAACTTAAAGCTCCTGCTGCCACCTGGTTACTTTGGACTCCTCTTGCCAAGAGACCAGACGTCACAGAAGCAGTTACTATGATGGCAGGGGTGATTGGCCCTGCCCATCATGAGGCAGAAGGACTCCTGCAGTATAATCCTGGTAGGGAGGAATAACTTTGGCAACCACGTGATACACTGGTGGCATCTCTTGTTACTCTCACACCCAGTTTTAACTGTAAATCTGCAAGTATAGCAACCACAGCCTGCTAAAGGCACAGGAACCACATCTCAGACCCCCGGAATGAAGTTCTACGTTACCTCCCTCCCAGCTCCCATCACGCAAGCCACCTCAACCAGCAGAACTGCTAGCCTCCCCAAGAGAGGGGAATCTGAAAGTGTGGTGGGAGAGGTGGATTATGAGTATCAGTCATGGCCTGAGCAGCCCCAGCAGGGGAAACTATAGTTTGTCCCACTGGTCCCCTCTTGCGAGTCTCCTCAGAAATGATGACCAAACAGAATCCTGGAGAAGCTGTGCCCCAAGGGAGAGAAGTTAAAAAGATACACATTCAGGTGATTCTGATCTCAAAGTATTAAGGTAAAAATCCCCAAAACTTTCATAAATATAAAAATATAGGTTGCCTTAAAAGAAATAAAAATCTGACTACTATCAAACTGCTTATTAGCAATATGGGATGCTGGAAACCATGATACCGTGCCCTCAAAGTTTTTAGGGGAAATTATTTAAGCCTAGAATTCTATATCCAATATCAAGTGTAAGGTTAAAAATCAAACATATTAAAACTCATCATCAATGAACCATCTTTGAAAAATTATAACTTGAGGGTGTGCTTATAATAAAATTAATCAAGAAATATGAACCCTTGGGATACAAGAAACAGTGGTGTTCCAGCTACTCTTGCTTCATAACAAGGTGCCCCAAATGTAGACATGTAAAGCCACCGTTTTCTTATGCTCGAGGATTCTGTGGTCAGGAATTTGCATAGGGCACAGCAAAGATTGCTTATCTCTGCTCCTCAATGTCTGGGGCCTCAGCAGAAGACGCAAATGCCGAGGGTGACTCAACAAGTGAGGGCTGGAATCATCTGGAGACGTCTTCCCACAGATGTCTGCTGGTTGATAATAGTCATGGACTGGGACCTCAGTAGGGCCATCAGCCAAATCACCTACTTTTGGACTCTCCATGTGTCCACAGGAGCTAGTTTGGTTCCAAGAGTGAACCTCTCAAGACAAAGTGGCAGAACAGACAATATAGCCTTTTCACGCTCTGGGCTTGAAAGCCACACAGCATCATTTCCATGGCACTCCAGTGGTCAAGGCAGCACAAAGGTAAACCCAGCTCAGGGAGAGGACGTGGGTCTAACTGTAAGAAGAGCACGGCGGATGGGAGACTATTGTGGGCATCTGGAAAATACAATCTGCCACAGCTGTGAGCAAGGAAACTGATAACATCCACAGACAAGTCTAAGGAACTGTCAGTGATGTGACTGTGTGGCATAATGCAATTGAGAAGAGAGGAAATCTTTAAGGCATGAGGTAGAAAAAAAGTGAATAAAATATAAAACTAAAATTCTAGTTGATTTCAAGATAGTGTGGGCATTATGGATGGAGGCGGAAGAGAGAGTATAACAGTGTGCTAAAGGCCTTGTTCATCTGAAGTGTCAGAAATACGGATTAATTCTGGACATTAACATAAGACAACCCATACGTGTTAGTTAAATGTATAAAACTCTTACATAATTAAGCACTCTGTCATTAAAAAGCACATTTAAGGCCGACCATCAGAAGATCAGAAATAAGATGTGATTTAAACCACAAGATGAATAAAAGAAACAAAAAACAATAAAACAAATAACAAGAAGATATTTGAAGTTGGAAACATAAAGTAAGGTAGCAAAAATTAGTCCAAATACATTATTAATCACAAGACTTTAATCTCCCTTTTAAAGAGAGAGATTTCTGAATTGGAATATTTTGAACCATTTATATGTTATTTACAAAAAAAGCATGCCTAAATTTTAAAAACAGAGAGAGGGAAAAGTTGAAAATTCAAGGGTGACTAGAGCTATACTTGGCAAACTCTAACGAGAAGAAAGCAGGAATAGAATAGTAATGACAGTCAAAGCAGAATTCGAGGCAAAAAGCATCAAATGGGAAGGAGACAGATATTTTATATTATAAAAATTACAGTCCCCAAGGAAAATAGAACAGTAGTAGACCTCTACGACCAGAGAAGCATAAACATTGATATTTATAAAGCTAATACTCGTGGAAATATGAGACAAATTGATAAACCACAATGTTGGTGAGATTTAAAAGTGTCTCTAAGAAACTAAGATATCAAGTAGGTAAAAAAAATTAGGCCATGGAGGATTTAAATATGACACTTTTAAATATCTCTCTTGTTCTTTTCATATGAATTGTCTGTGTCTAATTCAATTAACTGTACAGTTGTATTGCTCATATAAATTGCACTCAGAAAGAGACTGCACATTATTTTTACGTACCTGTGGAACTTTTTTTAACTCACCTTTTATGACGCCAAAGAAAATAAATTGCCAATTTCCAAGGAGCAAAATCATACAGGCCATGTTCACTGAAATGATTCAAAAAAAGATATCACAAACACCTTGTTTGGAAATTAAAACCCTGCTAAATAAATCTTGGTTAAAAGTGAGGATCCAAACTGACATTACACGCTAATTAGAAATAAATGGCAGTGAGAGCACTGAAGACAGAAAGCTATAGGATCTGGACAAAGCCACACTCCATGGCAGTTTTGGTTGTAATTGCATTTATTTGCACACAAGAAAGACCAAAAATAGAGTAAGGATTCAGCTCAAGAAGGTACAAGCAAGTAAATAAATCAACCTAAGGAAGACAAAGTTGTGAATGGATAAAAATAAATTAATGAAGTAGAAATTATAAAACTATTTCGAAAGAGTGATAATTCACAACCAAGTGTGTTTTATCCTAGCAATGCAAGAATACGGCAACATTAGGAAACTTTTCAATGCAATACACTACACTAAAAAAAGGGTGCATCAAGAGGTCACCTCAAGAGACAAAAGGCATTCCAATTCCTTTTGTTAAAAATCGTACCATCTAGGAAAATATGTGAACATCCTTGCTCTGATTAACAGTAGCTTGCAAAGCCCGCATTGAACAGCATACTTGGGGTGGGAGCCCTGGAAACAGGCCGCCAAGCCAGAGGCAAGGCAGCCACCATCATCACCTCTCACAAGTGGGCCAGCGACCCTGGAAAACACACGAAAGAGAAGGTAGGAGAGGAGCTGATATTTGAAAGGAAGAGATGAAGCATTTTAATTTGTTGATGACATGATTGCCTATATAAAAAACCCAGAAGAATTAGCTAAGAACTATTAGAATCTATGAGTTCAGCAAAGTGGCCAAATAAAAGGATGTTACAAAACCAATAGGTCTCCTGCACACCACCACCAACAAAACAGAAAAAGGTGAGTTCTGTAGTTTGTGGTTTTCAAGGAATTGATCCATTTCTTCTAAGTTGAAGTTATAAATTTAAAATTATCTGATGACCGAAGGGTTTGTAGAGATATCTCGTGTTTCATTCCTGATATTGGTGATTTGTGTCTTGTCTCTTTTTATCTTTATCAGTCATGCTAGAGGTTGGTCAATGTTATTGATTTTTTTTAAGAATCAGCTTTTTGTTTCATTGATTTTCTCTACTGTTTGGCTGTTTTCAGTTTCATTAGTTTCTGCTCTTATCTTTATGATTTCTTTCTGCTTGCTTTGGGTTTATTTTGCTCTTTTCCAGATTCTTCAGCTAGGAACTTGGATGCCTGTGCAACATCTAATTGCATCTCCCACGCAGGTGAGTGGACATGTCCTAGGTGTGACTGCCTGGGAACAGAGGTCTGTCTGCTCCCGCTCCAGCGTGGAGTCCGCCAACGTGCGTGACACTGAAAGCTGTGTGGTTAGAGGGGATGATGAGCTGCAATTGTGTTGACAGGGCTCAGGACAAAGCTGCCATATTTTGAGGTCTGGAGAAGTAGAAGGTCCAGCAAAGGAGACCGAGAAGGATGGCCGGGGTGGGAGGAGAGGCAGTCGAGGGTAGTGTCTAGGGAGCTGCACTTTCCAAGAAAGAAGAAGTAGCCCCTGCTGAATGCCACCAAGAGATCCATAAGATGAAGCCCGGAATGTGTGCGCTGGAGGCAGCAGCGTGGAAATAATCAGGGACCCTGATACACGTAGTGTTGCAGAGAGAAGCCGGATTGAATGGTGGGGGGTGGGGGTGGGAAAGTGGCGCTCAGCAGGGACGCTGTTACAGTTTCAAAGAAGAAAAATCCCTCTCATTTGAATGAGATGGTGCATTTGAAGTGTTTAGCGGTGTCTGGCTCATGAGAGGGGCTCGCTAACACTTCCCTTTCACTCACTTCCTCTCCTTACATTCACTGACTAAAAAGGGTGTTCTGGCTGTTTCTCTTTCTAAAGTGGGCCCGGGACCCCAGCTTCTTTACCATTATTCCTGTTAGAAAAGCAGGTATGACTTACGCCAATTGAAGGGAACTCTTTTTCTAGAAAGATAGATAGGCAGCCAACATGGTGATTAAGTCAGAGTTTCTAAGTCAAATTGTCATAATGTAACTCCGAGGTCCACCTGCTCTGAGCTAGGTGGCCCTGGGAATTTTGCGTAAACTCTTGAGCCTCAGTTTCCTCATTGTTAATCGTTAATTAGAATAGTACCTGCCTCATCGATGCACTTAATAAGCTCCTGGCACCTACATTTACCACCACTTATGTTTAAGAATTTCCCCATGTCGTTTTTGCAGAGGCGTTTCCTTCTATAATAAAATAAGAGAGCTCACACCCCCCTGGCAGAATGCGGATGCTCTCGGTATGTGGACGCAGGGGCTGAGAGCTTGATAGTGAGGTCATTCCTGGGGACGGACAATGCCAGGCCTGCTGTGCCTGCAAAGCACCAGAGACACTTCAGGGAATGGCTCCCCAGCTGCCTGAGGCAGAAGCATCTTCCCCTCTGAGCTCTGACTTTTTAGGTTCTTTTATCTTTCATCTCCCCTACCCCCAGCAATGGTAATTAAAAAAAAAAAAAAAGAAGCATAACAATGCTTCTTAGATGAGTGACCTCACCAGGGAGAGCGCTGGGCACCTAAGCCCTTTGCTGCCTGCCACCCAGCGTCATCATGACCCACACAGCAATCCCTGGCCCGGACCAGGCCTCTGCCACCAGACACCCTGACTGGGTGACTTATAGCTTTATAGTTTTAAGTTGGCCTTTCCAGTACTGTCTGATAAATCAACACACAAGGCATTAAATGGTTCATTATGCCAGTAATATAATTCATTCTTTGTGCCAAGAAATGCAAGACACGTCAGGAAACTTAGAAACATCCGATCTGAAGACATGAATGCCCATCTGCATAACAGATTAAGTGGGGGAGAGGCAGCAGCTGGAAGCAGAGGTCAAAGAGAAGGCTCAGCAGGGGGCAGTCTTCCCTCCAGCAGTCCTTGACCTACAGCTGGAAAACCTACCTCAGAGTCTCACTAGGCAGGCTCCCGCCTCGCATAGTTCTCTCCCTCACGTGCTCAGAAGGTAGTTGGGCTGATGTAGGAGTCTGGTACAGAATTAGCAACCAAACACGCTCAGCCAGGTCACTCCTGTAGGAAAAGTATCCCGTCCAGGTATTGTAGTGGAAGGAGCGGTCCCAGTCCTGCCATCGGTACCGTGCTCCGGAAACACAGCTGAAGTCACGACACTTTGGTGTCATCACCTGTCATACAAGAAAGTGATCCTCCATGCATTCCAACTTCTTTCTGGCTCTAAGATTCTATGATTCTAGTGTGTGGGAGGAGGAGAAAGGAAGGGAGGTTTCAGAGCTTGGTTAGAGCTGAGCCTCAAATACATCTGGTATATGGAAGTAGACAAAAGACTCCCTCGACCCGAAATCTATGTCCATGATTTTGCATGAAGGCCAGGGCCTCCCCTCCCTAGTTTGAGATGATTGCATCAGTGATGACCGTTTGCACGGAATGAAATAAAAAATACAAATAAAACTGGCTTAAGCAATAAGGACATTTATCTGTTCGTGCATTGCGCAACTTCTGAATGTCTGTTTTGGCTCCGTAGTAACACCAAGAACTAAAACAAAGACTCTACATTCATAGAACTTAATTCTAGTTGGAGAATTAAGAGACAAAAAGGCATTCCAATCTACCGTCTAGGAGAAATAGACAATAAACAAAAGAATATGTAAATATATAATACAATGTCAGGAAATGATAAGTGCAGTGAAGACAAACACAACAGGGTGAGTGGACAGAGAGATGCTCTTTTAGGCAGGATGATAACAGAAGATCTCTTAAAGGGAGTTAACAGCTGAGATCATTTTGGTAAATAAGAGCATAAAGGAAAGATTATAGGACCATCAGAGAAGATAACCTCTCAGGAAGCCGCACTACAAACTGGGTGGCAGTGTGGTCCATAAGACTGAAGAGATCTGAGTTAGGCTTCTGTAAAGGATGGAAGGTCTTAGCATGGCCTGCCCTGTGAAGAAACCCAAGGGGTAGCTGAGTTGGCTGGAAAGCTTGGGCAGGCTGCCATGATAGGGTGAAATGTCTCGCTAGGCAAAAGCCCAGAATCTGCCACACTCAGTGAATCTCCACGCAGACTTCTTTGGCCCCCATCTGCTCAGCTCCCTCGTCCCCGGTAAGTTATCTCACTTCAGTTCCAAGCCACTCCAATAGTCCAGAACTCTGATGCCTGCATCTTCAGCCATGTGAGATCACTTCTTTGACTCGGGTTGTAGCTGCTGCGCTGCAATCAGAAAGTGCCTTCAGAGGGAAAGCTGGGGATCATCTTGTATGTTTGCCTTCTCTCAGTGATCCCAATTCTGCACTGCTGTTCAGAGCCTGAAAACAGTGGCTCCATATATTTTGTCCAATTTTATAGTAGTTTTTGGTGAGAACGCAAGTCTAGTACCATTTTTACTCTGCCATGGCCAGAAGTGGAGGTCCCTTGGGTGCCTTAGCCCTTGACCCTTATTGGCAGCTGGCTATGCTAATTAGATGTCCAGCAATATGAAGAGCAGCCCAGTGTCATGTCTTCTAACCAACCTTAGGGAAAGGATCATGTCTGATTTGAATTTCATATTAAAAGCCATATTTTTATAGTTTAAAACTCCAATAAAAACAAAACTAATGAAAACTGTAAAAAATATAATTGTAAAACCCTCTGAACTAAAATATTTAATACATTGGAGACCACCAATGTGATACTTGGTGTGTTAGCCAATGTCCTCTAGAGAAACAGAACCAATAGAAAAAAAAAAAAAATATATATATATATATATGAACAGATTTATTATAAGAAACTGATTCACACAATTATGGAGGCTGTGAAGTCCCATGATCTGCCACCTGCAAGCTAGAGATCCAGACCCAAGAAAGACGATGGTGAATGTAATTAATTCAATCTGAGTCTGAAGGCATGAGAATCAGGGGAGCCAATGATGTAGACTCCAGTTCAGGTCTGAAGGCCTGAGAACCTGGAGCATGGAGGGCAGGAGAAGATGGATGTACCAGCTCAAGCAATCAGGCAGGAGGCACCAAATTCTTCCTTCCTCTGCCTTTTTGTTCCACTTCGACCCTCAGCAGGTTGGATGATGCCCTCCTACATTGGGAAGGACAAGCCACTTTAGTAAGTCCACCAATTCAAATGCTAATTTCATCTGGGAACACTCTCACAGACACACTCAGAATAATGTTTAGCCAAATATCTGGGCACTCTGTGGTCCAGTCATGTTGACACATAAAATTAACCATCACATTTGGTTAATTCATTTTATGTAAAATTTGGAATAAAGTGTGTCATCTTACTTGAAGACCATCTTTATTCTAGGAATACTAGGAGTCTCAAATCAGAAAATCTGTTGATATAAGTCATCACATTAACAAATGAGAAAATTATATGGTTATCTCAATAGATGAAAAAAAATTCAGTAGAATCAGCCTATATACATGATAAAACATCTTTTAACAATGAGCAAACTAGGAATCAGAGGCTTAATTAAAGATATTTGCTTTAAAAGCTACAGCAAACATCATACTTAATGGTGAAAGTTTTCAAACATTCTTACTAAAGTCATGTTTGACACAAAGATGTCAAGTGTCTCTGCTTTTATTCAATATTTTATTCCCCAGTTTTTTCCCCTCTGGAATCTCCTGGCCCAATCTCATGGCAACCTGCAATCCAGAGGTAGAAATCAGCATGGCTAGAAAGAGCACCAAGAGAAGCCCTCTAGTTCAGGCTCAAGGAGAGGGAAAGGGGTCTCCTGGCATGAGAGTGGTGGCAGCCAGGACTCACAGGCGCTTGAAACTCAGAAAGAGAAGAACCTTCCTATCCAATCAGAAGAAGTGTAGTCCCAAGAAGATGGGGCAAATCCTTCTTCTTTTTTTTCTCACTGGTTGACCCGGGTCGTGGACATAGTTTCAGAAAGTGAGTGTGAAAACCAGGTAAATCAAACTCCAGATTTCTGGCTGGAGGAGTAAAACCGAGAGCCCCAGGAAACCATAAGTGCCATGGAGATGCAGAACTGTAGGAGCTTGCAAAACAATGCTGTTAATTTATTTTTAAACTCCTGGGATCACCCTCAAGCTGTGCATGCAGAATTCTGATCCAAAACTGGTTACTAGGACTTTGAGAACTAAACTCATAGACAGACCACTGCCCATATTCCAGACTGCCACTGGGTGGTGCACATGTGGGACAAATCCAAATAGGACTGCAAAGGCTTTTAAAATGGAACTAATATTGACACTGCATCCCATAGACGGCTGCTTAGAATTCACAGCCTTAGCCCAGTTGGGTCAATTGCCTACTAAAACAAAAATGTCACTATTCTCCATAAGGTATAAACAAGACCTAGTGTTACATAACTCAATATTCAAAATATCCAGGATATAATCCAAAACTCCATGGCATATGAAGAACCAGGGAAATCTCAAATCACACGGGAAAAGACAATGAACAGATCCCAACAGTGAGGTGTTGGAACTCACTCAACACGGAAATGTTTCAACGCAGATGTTGACTCTATCTGACAAAGACTTTGCTAATGACCCCGTTAGTAAGGGCAAATACTCCTAAAAAGAAACCGAAGATAGAAAGGCTCAACCAATGAGTTTTGCATTTTTATGTATTGTATATCTTAGCTCTAAAAGTTCTATTTGGTTCTTTTTAGAACTAAGATATACAATAGATGAAATTGTAAAACTCATTGAATATGCTCAAAAGCATAATGGAGATGACAGAGGAAAGAACCAGTGAAGGTGAAGATAGAGAAACAGAATCTAATTTGAACAACAGAGAAAAAAATATTGATTTAAAAAATTCATGGCGTCTAAGGAGCCTGTGGGACAAAAATAAAAGGTCTAGCATTTGTGTTATATAAGTCCTAGAAGGAGAAGCTATAGTGTACAATGCAGAAAAAATATTTGAAGAAATAATGGATAGAAATTCTTCAAATTGGCAAAAAAAAAAAAAGCCATAAATGTACAGATTTGGGAAGCTTAGAGGATCCCAGGCAGTGAAAACTCAAATCAATGCACAGACATATCATAATCAAACTTTGAAAACTAAAAACAAAGAAAAAAATCTTGAAAGCAGCCAGAGAAAAATGAGAACTTCATTTAAAGGAGGAAAATAATACAAATGATGTGAATTTCTCATCCCAAACCATGAAGGCTGAAATAAAAGAACTGTCAACTGAGAATTCTATATGCAAGAAAAATATCCTTCAGAAATTAAGATGAACATGAAAAAGATGCTCAACATTGTTAGTCATTTAGGAAAATGCAAATCAAACCCAGAACAAGGTACCATTTCACACCCACTAGGACAGCTATAATCAGAAAAGCGATAACAAATGTTGGCAGATGTGAAGAAATTGGAACCCCTATGCATTACTTGTAGGAATGTAAAATGTTACAGCCACTTTGGAAAACAGTTTGGCAGGTCCAAATGTTAAACACAGAGTTGTCATATGACCCAGTGATTCCACTCCTAGGTATATACCCAAGAGAATTGAAAACGTGTTCACATAAACACTTGTACACGAATATTCTTAACAGCATTATTCATAATAGCCAAAAAGTGGAAACAACCCAACTGTCCATCAATTGATCAATAAATAAACAAAATGTGTTATATCTATGCAATAAAATATTACTCAGCCATACAAGGAATTAAGTACTGATGCATGCTACAGTGTGGAGGAAACTTTAGGTCTTTAGACATTTTGCAAAGTGAATGATTATGCAAAGTGAAAGAAGCCAGACAGGAAAGGTCACATATTCTATAATTTCATTTATACAAAATGTTCAGAATATGGACATTTATAGAGACAGAAAGTAGATTATTGGTTGCCAAGGGCTGAGGAGAAGAAAGGAATGGGGAGTTACTGCTAATGTGTTCAGGGCTTCCTTTTGGAGCAATAAAATTGATCTAGAATCAGACAGTGGTGATGGTTGCACAACTTTGTAAATATACTAAAAACCACCAAATTGTACACTTTTAAAGGGTGTATTTTATGGTATGTGAATTATTTCACAAAAAAACAATGAAGAGGAAATAAAGACATTCTCAGTTGAAGGAAAACTAAGAGAATTCCTTGCCAGTAGACCCAACCTAAGAGAAGTGCAAAAGTAAGTTCACCAGATATAAGGTGCTACCAGAAATAAACTTCAAAGAGCATAAATGAAAGGAAAGCAACAGGAATTGAAAATATCTGAAAAAATGGAGTAGACTATCTTTTTCCTATTAAGTTCTCTAAAATATGTTTTATGGTGGAAAATTTTATAATGGAATTTTCAAAGTATAAAGATGCAATATATAAGAAAGTAAGAAAACTACTATATAAAGGAGGTGGAAGAAGCCTATATGATGGGTAAGATTTCTGTATTCCACACGAAGTGACAAAATTTGATCTATGTAGATTATGGAAAGTTAAATATGTATATTGTAATCCCTAGACCTACCACATAAAAAAAATATATGAGATATAGTCAAAAACACAGAATAAAATAAAAATTGTTTATATGACCCAAAAGAAAATGGGAAAGAGGAAGCACAGGGATGATAAAGAGAGGGAACAAACAGAAAACAAAGAATAAATGGTAAACCTGAATTCAAAAACATCAACAGTTATGTTAAAGGTACATGATCTAAACACACCAAATAAAAAACAGAGAAGATCTGAATGCATTTTTTAAAATTATATGTTCCAAGACATTTCTCCAAAGAAGACATACAGATGGCCAATACACACATGAAAAGATGCTCATCATCACTAATCATCAGGGAAATGCAAATCAAAACTACACTAAGATATTACCTTACACCTGTTAGAATGGGAAAAATATCCAAAACCAAGAGTGACAAATGTTGGAGAGGCTGTGGAGAAAAAGGAACCCTCATACACTGTTGGTGGGAAAGCAAACTGGTGCAGCCACTATGGAAAACAGTATGGAGATTCCTCAAAAAGTTAAAAATAGAAATACCTTATGACCCAGCCATCCCACTACTGGGTATCTATCCTAAGAACCTGAAATCAGCAATTCCCAAAGTTCCATGCACCCCTATGTTCATGGCAGCATTATTCACAATAGCCAAACCGTGGAACCAACCTAAGTGCCCAGCAACTGATGATTGGATAAAGAAGATATGGTATATATATACAATGGAATACTACTCAGCCATAAAAAAGGACAAAGTCGTCCCATTCACAACAACATGGATGGACCCTGAGGCTATTATGTTGAGAGAAATAAGCCAGACAGAGAAAGACAAACTCTGTATGACTCCACTCATAGGTGGAAGTTAACATATAGACAAAGAGAACTGATCAGTGGTTACCAGGGGAAAGGGGGGTGGGGGGAGGGCACAAAGGGTGAAGTGGTGTACCCACAACATGACTAACAATAATGTACAACTGTAATTTTACAAGGTTGTTAACTATCATAATCTTAATAAAAAAAAATGTAAAGACAACCAAAACAAAAATTATATGTTCCAATTACATGCTGTCAAAAGGGTCTTGCTTTGGGGCAGCCCCAGTGGCACAGCAGTTAAGTTCGAGCGCTCTGCTTTGGCAGCCCAGCGTTTACCAGTTTGAATCCTGGGTGCAGACATGGCACCCCTCATCAGGCCATGCTGTGGCAGTGCCCCACATAGAAGAACTAGAAAGACTTACAACTAGGATATACTGTGTACTGGGGCTTTGGGGAGAAAAAAAAAAAAGGACGAAGATTGGCAACAGATGTTAGTTCAGGGCCAATCTTTCTGACCAAAAAAAGCATGAAAAAGAAGAAGAATCTTGCTTCAAACCTAATGATATCAGTAGGCTAAATGTCAAATGATGGAAAAAGATGTACAATGCAAATGCTGCTCAAAAGAAAACTGGAGTGTGTGTACTGATACCAGACAAAGTAGACTTCAGAGGAAAGAAGGCTACCAAGGCATTATATAATGATAAAAGGGTCAATTTATCAAAAGACGTAACAATCCTAAATGTGTATGAACGTAACAACAGAGCTTCAAAATACATGAAATGAGAAAGAATCTTTTGACAGCTTGAACTTCAAAATTAAAAAAGGTTTAACTCTGAAAAAGACACTGTTAAGAGAATGAAAAGAAAGGGGGAAAATATTTGCAAGTTCCATATCCAACAAAGGACTTGCATCCAAAATACACAAAGAAAGCTCAAAATTCAGCAGTAAGAAAATAATTCAATTTAAAAATACAACAAAAGACTTGAACAGCCACTCCACCAAAGAGGATTTAAGAAAGACAAACAAGCATGTGAAAAGATGCTCAACAGCATTCGCAGTTAGGGAAATGCATGTCAAAACCGCAACCTATTAGAATAGTTAAATAAAAAGTAATGACACCACCAAGTGACGGCAAAGATTCAGAGCCACTGGTCCCTTGAAACATTGCTCGTGGGAATGGAAATTGTGCAGCCACTCTGGAAAACAGCTTGTCAGTTTGTTATAAGTTAAACATAAATTTATCACATGACCCATTAATCCTGCTACTAGGTATTTACTCTAGAAAAATGGATTTTTTTTCTTTACTCTAGAAACTGATTTTAATCTAGAAAAATGGGAAACTGTATAGAAATGTATATAGAAGCTCAATTCATAATTGCCAACTAGAAACAAACCAAACGCTGTTAGATGGATAAACTGTTACATAAATGAGCAAAAGATGGCCTCTATGTTTGTCCCCTAGCTTGCTTTTTTTACTGCAGGTTGAGATCAGTGAGCCCAAAAGCCCATCCACACCAAACTCAAATTTTCACATATCCAATTATTTTAAAAATAGCCCGAACAAGCAATCTTTCAGCCATTTAGAGCTTCCCTGCTTTGCATACTCTGCAAAACCTTATCCAGTCTGTTACCTATTGATAAGATAGGGCCCTTCACAAGATTCCAAACCAATGCTGCCCTTCAGGGATCTCTGACCCAGAGACTCTCTGCCGTGCTGCTGGGTGGTGTCACCTAGACACATAGGGCCCCTCTCCGACCCCCCAACCCCCAGTAGTTCTCTTGCTCTCCTCCCTTTCAGGATGGTGGCCCTCTAGCCATGAAGCTCTGGATATGTCATGCTGTGGGACTGTCTCGTGCAACTCTGTCCAAGCGCCACTCCACAAAGCTCATTGTGTGTTACTGCCTCTCATGGTCAGATCTTTTTCTAGCTCAGCCCCCGGATCCCTGGAAGCCTCTATATGCATGACTATGTAAACTACAGCACGTTCACATAACGGAATACTACCTAGCAATAAAATGTAACAAACTATTGATCCATGAAACAATTTGGATGCTGAGTGAAAGAAGCCAGTATCCAAACCTTACATACTGTAGATTCCACATACGTGATGGTCCTCTAAAGACAAAACTTTATGGAGAACAGAGCAGTAGTTGCCACGGGTTAGGGATGGTGGAGGGTGTGACTACAAATGACCAGTTTAAGGAAGGTTTGTGGAGTGGGGGAACTATTCTGAATCCTGGCCGTGGTGGTGGTAACACAAATCTGAACATGCGTCAACATTCATAGATCTCTACATCAACAGAAGTGTCAATTCTACTGTGTACTAATTTTTAAAATAAAATTTTAGAAAAAGTTGACTGCTTCCAGCAGAAAGAATAACACTATATTATATCATTTCTTATGTGCATAGATGCAAAATATATGCCACAATAGCACAAAGAGCAATGAGAGAGGAATAGAATTTTTCTGTTGGAACGTTCTTATATTTGATAAGCTGCAGTTCAACATTTGCTCTAAGTAGACTGTAATAGGTTATGTATATTATAATATCCAGAACAATCTATGCAATGAGGGTTAGCTAAAATATCAACAGATAAAATAAAATGAAACAAAAACATTTGATAAATCCACATAAAGTCAAGAAAGAAAGAACAAAGGAACAGCAAACAAACAAAAAAGCCAACTGGGATAACTAGAAAAACAAATAGCAGGATGATATACCTAAACTCAACCATATCGATAAATATATTTAACATAAATGTAAGGACACTCTAATTAAAATGTAGTAATAGTTACACTAGATATGAAAATACCCAACTGTATGTTGTCTACAAGAGACATACTTTATGTACAAAAAACACAGACTGTTTGAAAATAAAAAGATGTAAACAGATATTCCACACAAACAGTAAACCTGAGAAAACTGGTGTGACAATATTAATATCAAAGTAGACCTCAAAACAAGGAATATTACCAAAGATAAAGAAGGATATTTCATAATGACTAGCAGGTCCATGCATCAGGAAGACACAACAATCCTAAATACCTATGCATTTAACAATAGAACTTCAAAATATATGGATAAAAAAACCTAGAAGAATGAAAGGGAGAAGCAGACCAATTCACGATCATAGTTGGAGAATTTAACGCTTCTTTCTTGGTAATTGGTAAAACACCGGTAAAGACATAGAAGATTTAAACAACACTCTCAGATTTAATCGGCCACTCTCACCTTTTGAGCAATGAATACTGCAACCGCAAAGTGCAAATATATGTCTTGTTCATGGGCACCTGTAACACTTGCTTGGAAACAATATGCTGGGATATCAAATAAGTTTCAATGAACTTGAAAAGGATTGAAATCTCACATAGTATATTCTCTGACCACAACTGAATTAAATTAAAAATCAATATAACAATAAAATATCCAGAAATGTACCAAATATTTGGAAATTAGATGACTACTTCTAACTAACACATGAGTCAAAGAAAAAAGTCCCAATGGAAATTGTCAAGACCTGTAAGGAGTCAGGTTTTATCCTGCTTGCAAGCTAATGAGTTAGGCTGCACCGTGTCATGCATGTGACAGAAGGCACAGGCTCCTGGAACAGAGACAAAGGAATAACAAGCAGCATGAGCTTCATGTTCAACTCCGTTCTCCTCACCCCTCCAGTCCCACGGGAGAGCTGTGAAGCAGCCTACTGGATGCCATACACAGTGGTTTTGTGTCACAGTTGAGGAAACCTGAACTCAGGAAAGCATGCCTTTGCCCCAGAGGGAGACATTATTTTTACTATATTAGACAACCAACAAACCTTCCTTCTGTTCCAGAAATGCTATGTCTATTTTCTAAGGCTATTTGCTCTTCAAACATCCTTGAAATGCAGCCTAGAACAAAGCTGCCAGTGCCTCTATTTGCAAGATGAGCAGATATATGAGAGAACAATGGACAATTGCATCCAAATAGAAATTATAAAATATTTTGAACCAAATACTAATGGAAATCAGGCATATGAAAATTTGTGAGATGCAGCTAAGGCAGTTCCTTGAGAGGCAGGTATAGCTTTAAATGCTCACATTAGCAGAGAAGACAGGCTTAGAAACAGTTATCTAAGCTTCTGGCTTAAAAGGCTAGAAAAAGAAAAGCAAATTAAACCCAAAATAAGTGGAAAATTCTTGTTTTACATGAAGTGATACATTTATAAGAGGTAGCGAATAGAAGGAAGGAGATAATGAAGATAGGAGAAATCGATAAAACAGAAAACAAACAATAAAGAAAATTAATATAGTCAAAAGTTGGATCTTTTTAAAGATTAAAATTAATAAACCCCAAGCAAGACTAATAGAGAAAAAAATGAGAGAGAAAAAATAAATTACCAATATTTTAAATGAAAGAACAGGATATTATTGCAGACTCTTCAGATATTAAAAGCATATGGTGATGTCACAAACATCTTTAGGCCGACAAATTTGACAAGTGAAATGAAGTGAAAAAATTTTTTGAAAAACACAACTTTTCAAAACTAAAACGAAAAGAAATAGAAAATCTAAATACCCCTATATTTATTAAAGAAATTGAATTCATTGTAAAAAAGAAAAAAAGCCATAAAGAAAATTCCAGGCCCAGATGGTTTCATTAGTGAACTCTATCAAACATTTAAAGAAGAAATAATGTTAATTTTACCCAAACACTTGACAAATAAAAATGGCAAGTAAGAGGATATATTGGAATATATGAGGAAGCCATTTTGTGTAAACCTAATTCGGCCTGACCTTGTCTTTCCAAAAGGGCCTGAGGAGGCCCTTGAGCATGCATTGTATATCTGCTTTAGAGATTCCCTATGGCAAGAGCAAAGGCCCTTGAGATAAAGGTGCAACTTCCCTCCCCCTCCCAATGTTGGCATCTCCTTAAAGATTAAGCATCTTTCTTTAGGCTGGGAACCCATTGCAGCGCTCATCTGTGACCACCCAGCCCCAGGCAACACACCTGCCACCCCGAGGCATTCACTGAGACAGCAGGCATATCTGCTGTTTCCATCAGTCACTGTGCTGACAGAGCAGCCTCCTGACTATTGTAAAAGGGACATTTCAATCATATGTGAAACATCCTCTTTGAGGGTATATAACCACCCTTATACCCCCACTTCTTTGGAGTGCTCTGTTCCTTTGTGGAAAGACTCTCCCAGGTTATAATCCTCAGATTTAAGCTCAGAATAAACTCACCCAAATTTTCATTTATAGATTGGTTATGGATTATTTTCGTCGACACACTTTATAAAATAGTGAAGGTGGAGTTATGTTATATTGGCCAGCATAATTCTGATATAAAACTGACAAAGCTCTTAGAAGAAAAGAAAACTACAGCCCAATTGTCTCTCATAACCATAGTAACAAAAATCCTAAACAAGATATTAGGGAATAATAACCAACAATATATATATATGTAACCGAAAGTTCGGTCTCTGAACCCGATGCCAATCCAGATAACGAGAACAGAGTCTTGAGTGGAAGAGGAAAGTCTTTACTATGCCAGGCACAGGGAGCAAAGCAAGGGCTCATGCCTCAAAGATTGCTAGCTCCCTGATGAGGAACAGGTAGGGAGTTTTATTTGGGGTTTTGGGTAGGGGAGGGGAATATGTAGCTTGTGCAGGTCGGTGCTTTTCCACCAGCCTGCATTTGGCCTTGAGAGGTGCGGGGGGGGGGGGGGTGGTGAGATAGGAGGGTGGCAGGTGGGCGACCTTCGCCCTTGTCCCATCTTCCTGTTTGAGGTGGTTCCAGCACCTGGAGTCAAGGAGTTGAGGTCTGGGAAGCCTCTGCTCCCTAACATTCTTGAGACAGCGGCTTTCCTGGCAAACTTCAAGGACACATGATTTGCTAAACTTTAGTGTGCCTCCAACTCCAGGCCACCTGGGCTTTTAACAATTTGTAACTCCCATTTAGTTGTAAAGCTCAAGGAGGCCAAGTTTAAAGAAACAGGTATTTACATATGAGTGGAGCTAGAGAAGCAGGAAAGGGGGTGGTGGGTTTTAGTTTTAACCCCATATATGCTGGGTTCAATGTGGGGGAACTGATATCAGGGCTGATGTTAAGAGCCTGTAACATATATATTTTTTTAAAAGATAATATATGATGATCAACTAGGGTTTATCCTGGAAATACAAGGTTGGTTTAATATTCAAAAATCAATGTCAAAATTCAACATACATTCATGCAAAAGGCTCTCAGAGAATTGGGGATAAAACATAAATTCTTCAGTCTGATGAAGGATATCTATGAGAAATCTTAGTGAAGTCGTTCTTAATAGCGAGACATTAAATGCTTTAAGAAAGGAGATAAGGCACAGATGGTCAATCTCGCCACGGACACCTCTTATTCAACATTGTCCTGAAGTTTCCATCCAGTTCAATAAGGCGAAGAAAAGAAACAAGAAGCATAAAAATTGAAAAAGAATAAGTCAAACTATCTTTAGTCATAGACAATATGATTGTTTCCTTAGAAAATCTAAGTAATCTACAAAAAATAGCAAATTCGCAGGATACAAGGTCGACGTACAAAAACAAATGGTATTTCTAAGCACTAGTGTCAAACAACTGAAAAATAATTTTTAAAAAATCCATTTGTAGTAATATCAGAAAATTTAAATATGTAGGAGTAAATATAACAAAAGACATGCAAGAACTCTGAAAACTAAGAATATTGCTGGGGTAAGTTAAAGGAATTGTAAATAAATGGAGAGATATGAAATAGTCATTGATTGGAAGACTCGATATTGTTAATATATCAATTCTCTATAAATTGATCTACAGAGTTGATGCAATACGAATCAAAATCTCAATAGAAACTTGTAAAGAATTAACAGATTGATCCTAAAATTTACATGGAAATGTAAAGAACCTAGAATAACCAAAACAATCTTGTATGAGGAAAACAAATTTTGAGGACTCTCAAGAACCGACATCAAGACTTACCATAAAATATATAGTAAAAAAAAGATATGTAATATTGGCATAAGGACAGACAAATAGATCAATTAAAAAGAGCAGGAAATACAGAAAGAGATATCCATATATTTGATTAGCTTGGTTTTCAATAAAGTACCAAGGCAATTCAACAGGGAAAGGAAAGTCTTTCATAAATAAGGCTGGAAAACTAGATAAACATATAGAAAAAATGAACTTTGATCCTGTCGACTTTAAAATAAAATAGCCAGTTACTTTAGCAGCAAAATGAGTTTATTCAGCAATTGCATTCTGGGAAATGCAACCCATGGGGGATCAGAGGCAAATCCAGAGAACAAAGCAGAGGAAGTTTCTTCTATAGAGAAAAAGGGAGAATTGGGAGGAGCTGTTCTTAACCAAAGTACATTGGAGGAGCATAAGAGTTTGGGTGGCGACCATTCTTCATTGGCTGAGGGGCCACATTTTCCATTGGCTAGGCTTGTGAGCAACAAGAAATTCTCCCTTCCTCTTGCTGGGGTGTAAAGTAGTGGCCAGCTTCTTGCTGGGGACACAAGGTCCCTGTCTTCCTGCGTGGGGTGATCCACAATGAGTAAGTAGGGCGTGAGAACTCCCTCTACAGGCCTTCCTGACTCCAGTTTTAAGTGAGGTTTCCTTTATTAATTTTCATAATCCCTATCTCAAAATAAAAGTTTTTTGAACACAAAAGTTAATTCATGATGTAACAATAAGCCTAAGCATAAAGTTAAAACTATAAACCTTCTAGAAGACACACAGGATAATATCTTCAAGACAAAGATTTACTCGAGAGAACAAAAAATGCATGCACCTTAATGAAAAACACTGATTAGTTGGACTTGACCAAAATTAAAAACATCCCTTCTTAAAAAGACACCACTAAGAAAATGAAAAGGTGGGGGCTGGCCCGGTAGTGTCGTGGTTAAGTTCCCACACTCTGTTTTGTTGGCCTGGGGCTCCCTAGTTCAGATCCTGGACACAGACCTACACACTGCTCATCAAGACATACTGTGGTGGCATCCCATATAGAAGAACTAGAAGGGTTTACAACCAGGATATACAGCTATGGGCTTTGGGGGAGAAAAACAAAAAAGAGGAAGATAGGCAACAGATATTGGCTCAGGGCCAATTTTCCTCACCAAAAAAGCATACCTTGAAAAATAAAAAAGAAAATGAAAAGGCTAGCCATAGACTGAGAGAAAATATCCACAATACCTATATCAAACAAAGGACTCATATCCAAATTAAAGAACTCCCAATAATCAATAATCAACAGAAAAACAATCCCATTTTAAAACGAGTAAAGACGTGAACAGACTTCACAAAAGAAGATATGTCAATAGCAAATAGACACTTGAAAAAGTGCTTAACATCCTTAACGATCAAGGATATTCACATCAAGCAATGAGGTACCACAACATCCCACAACACCGTGCTGGAATGGCTGTATTTAAATACTTGACTAGAATGCAGCGAAACTGAGACATTTTACACTCCCACATTGCTGGTAGGAAAGGAAATGAAAACCTATGTTCACAGAAAGGCTTGTACAAGGACTATTCATAATAAAAACTAGAAACAACCCAAATATCCACGTTTAGGAGAATGGATTAACAAACTGTGGTATATTCACACTATGGAATGCTTCTTCAGTAATAAAAATTAAAAATCAACTGTTGATACACGCAACAATCTGGGTAATCTCAAAAACATTATGCTGAATGAAAGAAGCCAGACACAGAAGGGAACACACCATGTAATTCCATCATGTGAAACCCGAGACCAGGCAGAAGTAATCTATGGTCATAGAAATCAGAACAGTGGTTTCTAACAAGGGTGCAGAGTGGCCCAAGGGGACACGGGGAGACTTCAGGGGGTGACATAGATGTTCTATGGTCAATTGAATGTTAGTTCCATGTGTATATTCATTTGTCACAAATTATATGTCTAAGATCTATTTCATTATATAAAAAATTACCTCAATTTTACAAATAAATAAACTAAAGAATAGAGAAAAAGACATCCAAGTCTTAGAACCTAACCAACCGATGTTACTACTGTCACCTAAGAGCCCAATGTAAGAGATTATTCTTTCAATGTCTTTTTCCCAGGGACAAAATGCCAAGTCTCTTGACAGAGATGACATTTGATGCCATTATAGGTCATTATATCTTAGTATGAATTGTTTCCTTCCAGGAGGAGCCCAAGGCTCTCTACAAAGGCCCCATATGTCCCTCACTCTGTCCCCCTGGGAGACAGAGTGGAGATTTAGACGTCAAGTCCAAAAACTTCATTGTATTAAGTAATTGTTTTAAATGTTAAGAAATGAAGTTTTCCACGTGATGGTGGGAAAGGGATCAAGTTCTAAATCCTTGCTTTAGTTATGTATTACTGCATAACAATCCACTCCAAAATTTTGTGGCTTAAAACAGCAGCAGTTTATTATTTCTCATGATCCTGTAATCTAAGGCGGGCTCAGCTGGGTGGTTCTTCTGTCCCATGTGGCGATGCTGGGCTGGAATGTCCAACATGCATTCTTCACTCACTCACACATCTAGTGCCCGGGATGGGATGGCAAGAACTATAGGCTGGCCTGGCGGCTCTCTTTCTCTTTCCACGTGGCCACTCAACATAGCCAGTCTGTGCTTCCTCCCAGTGTGACGGTTTCAGGGCTGCTTACATGACAGCTAGCTTCCAAGAGAGGAAGCAAAAGCTACTGGTCCTTCTAAAGGCTGGGCCCAGAATCGGCACAACGTCACTTCTGCCACATTCTACTGGGCAAAGCAAGTCACAAGGCTGGCTCAGGTTCAAGGAGAGGAAACAGACTCTACTTCCTGATGTGAGGAGTGCTGTGTCTGTCCAGGGAGGGAAGGAGTTGATGGCAGTCATCCTGGGAGATCATCTGCCACAGCGCTGACTGGAAGGGAGTCAAGAGGGTGCACTCCGGTGCAGGGTCTGGTTCACAGACCTCTGGAGCTGCCTCCACTTGGATGAAATGGGAGGATTAGACCAGTTCAAACCTCAGGGAGAAAAGTTCTCTCTGTCTTGCCTGCTTCTCTCACTTTACTTTTCTCTGCAACCATATGTCTTCACCTCTGACTGCTTAATGGGCCTGGGCCCAGAAAGAGGGAAAAAGACAGACTAGGGCTACACTTGGTAAAAAGAAGCCTTCCTAACCATCCCATTTAGATCACAAGGGGACAACTTCATGATTGGAGCCAAAATCTCATCTGAAGAGCTCACATTTGGCGTGTCCTCTTAGCTCTCAGGGACCCATGGAGCAGGAGCTTTGCCGGAACAAGACTCCAGTGTTTGGAGATTCTGAGTCTCAGCCAAATGCTATTATGATCTCCACACAACGGGACTTCTGTGAATGGATGTTTGTGTGGATGAGTCTCTGTTCCTTGAGGCGGTTTGGATGGGGTGATAAAGAGCATGGTAACACTAGGTGGGAGGAGAGAGTGATGGGGAGCTTTCCCCCTTCCGACCCAGAGCAAAGGTTGAGTGTTCAAACACTGTGTTCAGAGCAGTGTCCTTGGATCTTAACTGGGGCAATTTTGCTCCCCAGGGGACCTTTGGCAATGGCTACAGACTTTTTTGCTTGTCACAACTGGGAGGATGCCGCTGCGTCTAGTGAGTAGAGGCCAAGGATGCTGCTAAACATCCTAGAGGGCACAGGAAAGCCCCACAACACACAATATCTAGTCCAAACTGCAGCAGTGCCATGGCTGAGAAGCTCTGCCCTGGACTACCTCAACTTCCCCTTTTGCCCTAACATAGCTGTGAGGGGGTATTTAGAAAAGGGGGAAAGGACCACAAATTAGAAGTGTATTTATGCATTCAGCCAAATAACCAGAAGGGCCTGTAAAGGCAGCTTGGTCACTGCTCCATCTGTTTGGCTGGTCTCTTCTGTTTGCTTCCATTTTCCAGGGCCTTTGGTCTGTGACCATCGTCCCTGCTCTGCTATGACAAGGGGCAAACGATTGCAATAGCTTTGGATCTTTGTTCACCACCATGTCCCCTACCCCTCACCATCTTCCCTCCCCCATTAAAAAATCTGGTTCACTGTGAAAATCACAAGCGAGGCCAAGGCAGCATTAATAACAGATTGTTTAGTTCTCTCTCAGCAACCAATGGTGTTTGACATTGAGGAGCAGCTTTTCAGACTAAGTCACGCTGTCCTTCCAGCACCATTTTGAGTTGCAAAGATCTTTGGTGGGTGATTTCTTTTTCCTTTTATTGCGCTGTTATTAGCACAGCAATAACAATGATAACATTTCCATCCTTTCAGACCTCTTCCTGGGGATGACATCCGTGAAAAGGACTTGAGCTTCTGCTGATGACATGCTGAGCTCCGCAACAGTAGCAGCCCCTGCTGCTCATTAACATGCCACCGTAACGAGGTTTCCCTGACACTTCTCGGGGCTTGATTTGTCAGAGGGCAGCAAACTGTGGCCTGGAGGCTGTGAGCCAAGCCCTGTCCTTCCCCTGATGTGACAATACTGGCATTTTCATGGCCGAGGGGCGTATTGCTCTCTCCCCAAGGCTGCACTGAATTCTCATCAGTCGTCTGCATTATTCCAAATCATGCCAAGCACTGGTTAAATAAATTAGGTTACGTTCACTTTTCAGAATACTATACAGACATTACATAAGATACAGTATATCTACACTAGTAAGGTAGTAAAACAACCAAGATATACGAAGTTCCAGAAAAGATCACATAACAACATGCATAAATGATCTCACTTACAAATATTCCCTGTCATTAATATATTAACATAGGAGATGGAGTGCCTGGAGGAACGCAGTGCAAGCTGCTGATAATGATTATGCTCTTACTGGCAAGGAAGCGAGGGAGGCGGCAGGGAAAGCCCCTTCGCACCTACCAGATGAGCGTGTCTGTGCAGGACAGTGTCCATTGCCTGTCCAGCGTCCGTTCCCCCTTCTTCTGGTGAGAGGCTTCACGTCTCTCCTCTCCCTCTGCCCTCCTCTCCCCACTACCCCTTCTCCTCCCTGCCCTCTTTCTGTCTTCTCAGTTGAAAGTACCAAAAGGCCTTCTAATAACTTCGTTCGTCTCAGACACAGACGGTGTTATAATCTCATGTGAAAGCTGCTGCTATGTAACACAACAACAAAGATACAAACGGTGAATACTTGGTGAGGTGAAAACAACACAATAGCTCAGCTGGAAAAGACCTTGATTCCAGCACAAACCCCAATATGGAAGATATTACAACCTTCAGTGAAATACCTTCCCTCACGTGGCTCAAAGGAAAATGGCAAAGTGGGCCATTATCCTTCTAGTGCAGGGAGGGCTCCGGGCTCAGCCCGCCCAGAAGACTCAATTAGGACGCCTGCTTTCAGTCAGTCGTAGGGAGCTCTGGCCTCTGCTCTTGCCTGTGCCCCATCAGGTCATAACCACAAGACTTGAGCAAGTCTCAGACCACGTCTGCAGAGTAAACCCAACTCACAGTCAACATGCCGCCCAAGCAGCTCTGCCCTCTGCTGCCACAGATGGAGCCAGCAGGAGCACAGCCCTCTCCTCTCACTCCCAGGGCCTCACTAAGAGCCAAAAACTGCGTCTTCCCAGGAGAATTACGTACATGGTCATCCAGAAAAAAAGGAAAGAAAATCTTACAGAAATTATTGTTTTTTCCAGAAGTTGCCTTTTCCCCCTGTGTTCAGTGAGCACTCTTTGTTCTAGCAGTGCTGGTGGCCACAGCCTCGTCTTCAACGTGTCTTCTTCTCTCAGTTTCCAGGGTGCCCCATGCTCTTCCTTCCACCTCCTGACAACCCTTTCTCAGTCTTCTCCCTGTTTCCCTTCCGCCAGCCCACGCTTCAACTTTGGTGTTACTAGATACCCATCCGAGCTCCCTTCTCTAACTGCTCATGCCCTCATCCAGGGGCTGCCAAGCCATCTCCTTCCCAGACCTCTCTTCTGAACTTGACATTGTACCCAAATAAGTGGTGTTCCCGAGCAGCTTGGTGTAGCGGGGAAAGCACTGGGCTAGGACCCAGAAGACCCAGATGTGAGTCCCAGTTCCCCTGATGTCTGGCGTTGTGACCCTGAGAAAGGCCACTCCCTCCTCTGAGTGTCCAAGTCACTATCTGTAAAATTACACTCTGCACAGGTCCGCACGAGGACTAACTGTGCCGAGTCACGGGGGGATCATTAGTGAACCAAGAGGGCTGGGACCTGTGGAGGCTGGCTGTGTCTGGTGCCAGGTGGTGGACCAGCGGCCCTTTGATGAGGAAGGTCAATCAGGGACAGGAAAGTGACAGTCACCACTGACAGGCCATCCATCCCCCATCTCTACATGAGTCCAAACATATTTTGAAACAAGTGATTTTGGAAGAGACAATATTTATGTAAAGAAGATATTTTAAGGCCCTGTTGAAGCCAATGTTCCAGAAATATTTCTGGTGAAAAAAATACCTTCTGGGAGTGTTTCAGGTGAGTTGGAGCTTGGACTTGGAGTTTCTGTGCTGGCAGCTGCTTCAGGGAACTCTGGGAGCTGCAGAACTCTGATGTTAAAAAGAATCTTACAGGGGCCAGCCCTGTGCTGTACTGGTTAAGTTTGGCATGTTCCATTTCAGTGGCCCTGGGTTCGTGGGTTTGGATCCCAGGTGTGGACCCATGCCACTCGTCAGCCATGCTGGGGCAGTGACCCACATACAGAATAGAGGAAGATTGGCAGCAGATGTTAGCTCAGGGTGAATCTTCCTCACAAAAAAAAAAAAAAAAATCTTACAGAAACTTATACTTGCTCACTTGTCGACTGCCCGTAAATAAACCCAAATTAGTCTAGTGTCAGAAACATTAAAAGTGAAGCTTTGAAGACGTGCCCAGAGGACCATCTCCTGACTGAGGACCTGAAGCCAAATGCCCCAGGAGTGGCCTTCCTGATGGAGTGCACTCACAGCCTCTCTGCTGAGGAGACGCTGTCAGTTCTGTCTTTATTGATTTCCACTTTGCACAAAAGCCTCTCAAATCAAATCAAACTCGCTAGGAAATTGGGGGTGGGGAGGCAGGGGACTATCCTTTCTTTGTCTCCAGGGCTTTAAAGGTGTGCCCCTCCTTCCAAATGGCCCAGGGGGCCAAAAGTCATCCCCAAAACATTACGTCAGCTCGCTGCCTTCCCCTCTGTCTGCTTTAAGGCAATTCTTTACCCGCATTCACTGTCATTCTTTCCTGCCAGACCATAACCCATTAATGCAGAGGACAGACAAGGCTGCTGCCACAAGGCTTTCCTCAGCTCTCTGCTCTCTCTGCTGCAGGCTAACCTGAGGGACAAAGGGTTTGCAGTTCCAGAGACAGGGATCCAGCTGGAGGAGAAGGCAGAGCAAGGGCAGGGTCAGCACAGCCTGGGCCTGATGCCTGAGCACCTGGCCCTTTCCTCAGGGTCCTGGAGGGCTCAGCTCAAACGACACTTACTCAGAAGGCCTTTCCTAGACTTCCTATTCAAAAGAAAGTCACCTCTTTATGACCTTGGGGTAAAGAAAAATGTTTAAACGGGCGCAAACAACACTAATCATAAAAGACACATTTGATAAATTGGTCCATATTAAAAATAAGAACTCTGTTTATCAAAAGAGACCAATAGGAGAGCGAAAAGGCCAGCCTCACAGTGAAGTCGTATATTCACAACACATATAGCGCACAGGCCCACGGCAAGAGTGTGTAAACTGGGGATGACAGTATCCTCCCACTTCCCTCCAGTTCCATAATGGGGATGTGTTTGAAAACTACAAAGTGCTTCATCAGCATAAGGAGTGAGAAGCTTAGGTCTTCTTGGTGAGTTATTTTAACAGTACCAGGTAGAGCCGAGGCAGGCAGAACTAAGTCCTGTCTCTCCCCTCCGCACTTCATAACCAGGGATAATCATCATCAAATCTAACCATGCTGCCCTCCTGCCTAAAGCCCTGTAACGCCCATAACCTACGAGATGCCGTCCACAGTCCTTAGCGTGTCCATCCAGGTCCTTCACCTCCAATCTCTGCTGCCATCTCTCCACTCTCCTTCTTGCCATGACCCCTCAACACTGAGCCCCAGCCGCCCAGAGAGCTTGCCACACTCCAGGCACGTCACATTCCTTAATATCCCTGGGCCTTCGCAAGCTCCTCCCTCTTCTCAGAAGGTTCTTTCTTCCCTCTCTGCCTTAGCAAGCTGCCACACTCAATCTAAGCCTTCAGGGGTGCATCCACCATGTTGCCGCTTTGAAAAACCAGTCCTCTTGCTCCCCATGGGATCCTGGTGGCTGCAGTTCCAGTGTCCTTCCATCTTCTGGCCATGAGGACAGAGAGGCTGGTCCCAGAGTGGACTTGTGATGCAGTCCTTCCTGGGATTAATACATAAACATTTGGAAAGAGCAGTCCCTCTCCACGCAGGGTTGCCAAACTGGAAGGATGTGAGCCGAGTGCTAACAGCAACCGTCTTTGATGACACACGGGGAAGCCAGTCTGTATATGAAGCCAGCACAGCGGGCAGAGAGAGCCATATGACCCTGCAAGGGCACTCCCCACCCAGTTCTGCGAGACTAATAATCCTCTTCTTTTGCTTAAACTAGTTTGAATTGTGTTTCTGACCAGCTAACCACAGTATATTCACCCTAGTCCCTTCCCCTGGGAGAAATTTATCTCATTAGACGTAAGCACTGTGTATATCACTTCCTCTTCCTTATCCCAACCTCTGTCCCAGGCTGCCCATAAGACAGTAGGTCTCAATCCTTGCTGCACATTAAAATCACCTAGGACTTTCTAAAAAATACCAATGCCTAGGTCCCACCTCAGACCAATAAGTCCGAATCTCTGAGGGTGAGGCCCGGGTGTCAGAATTTTTTTAGGTTCCCCAGGAGATTTTCATGGCTACCCAGCCTGGGGACTATACACCAAATAGAAGGACAGCCTCTTCTCTTTGGAGATGGATGAAAAGAATGTGAAGTCACCACAAATGGAAAAAGAAGGAAGACTGGTGGGGAAGCTCCAGGTGACACTGTGTGTGACGGAATTCCCTAAAAGAATCCCAGCAGACAAGCACGCGCTGGCTGGGCAAGGCCAGGCACCACAGCCCAAGACCCTGGCTTTGACAGCAGATGACGTGGGTCCAAGGCCAAGCTCTCCCACTTACTAGAGACACAACCTTGAGCAAGTCACCTCAGTTTCTCCATCTATCACTTGAGGGTCACAAAGCCAACCTGTCCAGCTGCCTACCTCAGACTAAGCCACTCTTGCGGTTCAGGGCTGGTGATGGGAGTTGGAGATCTAGCTGAGCAAGCTGATGAGGTATCTAGCAGTTCAAACATTGTAATGGCTTTTTCCATTTCTCACATCAGTGGTGATGACTCTAAAATGGCCGTGACTTCCTTCATCTCCTCCATTAGGGACTGTCTCCTGGCATCAGAAAAGCCCTGCCTGCATCTGTTTTGTCAGTTACCATCCTCCCATATTTTCTGAGGCTCTAAAGATGGCCCCACATGGCCCCACCTCAGCAGACACAGGCCTGTTTTTGCAGCTTGTGCAGCGTCAACCACCCTGTGCCCTTCAGAAGTTCATTTAAAGGCATTACTGAAAGATTGCCTTTTACATACCAGCATGCTTCTCTGCGACCCTGCCCAGAGATGTCAGCTCTATGCAGCCTCATGCTCAGAGCTTCCTTGAAAGTAAATGAAGGAGACAGCTTCAGAGTGGTTGGAAACAATTTGTCTGAAGGGAGATTCTATAAACTGGTTTAACGTTTAGTTCTGGGCGTCTGGAAGAGAGATCTGTCTTGGTAGTCATGGTAGAAAAAAAGAGGTAGGCACTCAAGGATCTTTAACCTGGGAACAGAGCAGAGACAGATGAGCAACTTTGCCTGGACAGACCCATGGCTGACATGTTCAAAACAAACACACGCACATACACCAAGTTATACTGAAGGTCGCTGCTGAAGAGTCCTAAACAAAAGGAGCCAGCCGCAAGCAAGCCTTTCTTAAAGAAGTGTATTAGTTGCATCTAACTGCTGTAACAAATTTCAAGACTTCAATAACTTAACACAATAAAAAACAGTATTTTTGCTCAGATAAAATTTTATTTTATTTATTTATTTATTTTTAAAGACTGGCACCTAGGCTAACAACTGTTGCCAAGCTTTTTTTTTTTTTTTTTCTGCTTTATTTCCCAAACCGCCCCCCCCCCCGGTACGTAGTTGTATATCTTAGTTGCAGGTCCTTCTAGTTGTGGGATGTGGGACGCCCCCTCAACATGGCCTGACGAGCGGTGCCATGTCCGTGCCCAGGATCCAAACCCTGGGCTGCCACAGCGGAGTGGGCGAACTTAACCACTCGGCCACAGAGCCGGTCCCATCAGATAAAATTTTAACGTGTGCTCCTGGTCAGGCTACTCTCACAGATGGTTCCCCTCCACTTGGCAACAGGTACCCAAGCTCCTTGCATCTTGTGATTCTGCTCTGCTCTGGGCTTTCCAAGCCTTGTCCATGAACTCAGTGGAAGTGGGGAGAGAGACACTGTGTGGAGGATGGTGGGAGGTTCCATGTGCAGGGTCTGAAGAGGCCCACATTCCATTGACCCTACCTAACAGCAGAAGGCTGAGAATGAGTCTGCATGTGGGCTTTGTGAACACGTCTCTGCCACCAGAAGCATCTGAGTTACCAACGATATTTCCCTTTTCGTTTTATGTCTGACTGTCACTATCATTTTCGCAAGCATGCTGCCCGTCTGCTCTGGGCCGTGCACATGAGGCCAGGAGATCCAGGGAAGCATAGCACGTGTGAAGGAAAGGCCGCACTGCCATGTGGAGCCCATGCTCTCCAGTGGGAACCCAAGGGTTCAGACTCTGCCTCTATCCCTTTTTGGCCAAGTAGCACATTGGGCGATCAACTTAATCTCTCTGTGCCCCTGTTTTCTCCTGTGTAAATGGGGATAGTAGTGCTTACAGCACAGACTGTGGTAGGACTGAGCTAACTGCTGCCAATCCTCCTCTTTTTGCCGAGGAAGGCTGGCCCTGAGCTAACCTCCGTGCCCATCTTCCTCTATTTCATATGTGGGACGCCTACCACCACGTGGCTCGCCCAGCGGTGCCACGTCCACCCCCGGGATCCGAACCAGCGAACCCCGGGCCGGCGAAGCGGAACAGGCACACTTAACCAGCGCGCCACCGGGCCGGCCTAGTGGCTTTCATCACATTTGTTAAGTAGAATTTTTAACCCTCACGAACCTTAATTTTGGTGAAAACTAAGAAGTCAGCAATTAGGAACTGTCCTTCCCATGAGCATTCTGTCGCTTGGCCAATTTCTAACCACTTGGCAACTTTTAGAAACATGGGATTTCATAGGTTTATCTTTTCCTTCGCTTTATTTGATTTCATCTCACTTTAGTTTTTGGGTGAGGAAGATCGGCCCTCACAGAGCTAACGCCTGTTGCCAATCTTCCTCTTCTTTCTGCTTGAGGGAGAGCGGGCCCGAGGTAACACCTGCGCCCCACTTCCTCGATCTTGTGGACGGGATGCCGCCACAGCCCGGTGTGAGGAGCGGTGGAGGTCCACGCCCGGGATCTGAACCCGAGGACCCCGGGCTGCCGAAGCTGAGTGCAGGAGCTTAACCACTATGCCGCAGGGCCGCCGTCCCCTGTCAAAGCTTTTAATAAAGCACGAGACGTGTTCCTCGATAGACCCAAACGTCTTTTAGTTTCCGTATCCTCACAAACCCAAAGTAGATAAACTTCTATTTAGCCACTCACGTCTCAGGTTCTATCTTACTCGGAAATGATCTACATCATCAAGGAAATTGTTTTTGTCTTAAGTTTGGCACCCGAGCTAACGACTGTTGCCAATCTTCCGTTTTTGTTTCCCCCCCCCGATTTTTCTCCCCAAATCCCCCCCATGACATAGTTGTCTATCTTAGTTGAGGGCCCTTCTAGTTGTGACATGTGGGACGCCGCCTCCACACGGCCCAACGAGCGGTGCCATGTCCGTGCCCGGGAACTGAACGGGCAAAACCCTGGGCCGTGTGAACTTAACCACTCGGCCACGGGGCTGCCCCCGTCCGTGGACTTTTTTATCACCTGATTTCACCTCGCAAAACTTCAAAGCTTCAAGTTATCAGAGAGGTTTGGGAAGTTGTTTTTATTTATTTAATTAATTTATTTTTCGAGGAAGACGAGCCCCGAGCTGACACCTGCTGCCAATTCTCCTCTTTTTGCCCCGGGAGAGTGGTCCCGAGCTAACATCCGTGCCCATCCTCCTCCCCTTGATAGGCGGGACGCCGACCACAGCGTGGCTCGCCAAGCGGCGCCACGTCCGCACCCCGGATCCGAACCGGCGAACCCCTGGCCGACAAAACGGAACGAGTGAACTTAACTGCTGTGCCGCTGGGCTGGCCCTTCGGGAAGTTCTTTTCAGGACACAGGCCATAAACTAGAATCACCGCTACAGGTTTATCGGAGTGACATCAGCGTTCGTGGTGGATTGAGTCGTCCCCTCTGTCTCTCCCCTCCAGGGGACAACCAAACGGACGTCTATCGACCCACCCACCAAGGATTCCCCCCCCCCGCATGGCACAGCAGGATGCCTGAGAGATCCACGCAGCCCTACAGTGGCAAGTCACATTCGCACAGTCAAAATTCAATGGCAGAGACAAAACGTTAAGGTCAGCGAGAGGGAAGAGAATAACCGGCCCAGGAGCAACAGTGTGAAGAACACGGAGAAGACGGGTCCTAGACGCCGGGGTCCCCGGAGCAGCGATTTCATCAGAGGCCCGCGAACGTCCACGATCTCCACATCACGTTTATGGCCGACTGCGTGTGTGGGTCCTTTGGAATCGACCAGGCTACCATCTGGGCCACTTTGGGACATCGTGTCCAGCTGCCCCGAGCGGTGGAGCTGTCGTTCGAGTGTAAGATGGGGCCCGTCCGGGGAGAGAATGGGGACGGGGAAAGGGAGGCCGCGGGAAGTCACAGAGTCTGAGGTGTTTGGGGGAGACCGACTCTTCTAAAGTGGAGGCGATAGAAGGAGAGCAGCAGGATTTTTGGATTTTTGTTCCCTCTGTTAGGTATCTGGGTCCGGAGGAGAGTGGGGCGGGGGGGGGTGTCGTGGTGGTGGTGGTGGTGGTGGCAGTGGTGGTGGTGCTGGGTGTGAGGCTGAGGCAGGGCTGGTGTTTCCTTTCTGGGTCAGGTGAAAGAGCTCCTCCAGTGGAGGTTTTTGGACAAGGGGTCTGGTCTGGCAGGATGGGAGGTTGCGGGTCGAGCCACAGGGGAATCTGTCATAGCTCAGACTCGGGCCTTTGAAGAAATAGACAGAGAGAGGAGTTTTGCTCTGTCTGTCACCGCAGCCGGCACCTCAGCAGCAACAACAGAAGGCTTCCCGAATGAGTGAAGGGGCAGGAGCCAGCGTGCCCCGTGCCTCTCTCAGCCCTGCGCCGGCAGGGTAGGAAGCAGCCAGGCAGGCAGGCAGGCCTCAGGGCTACTCCCGTCCTACTGCCCGGTGGTCCCTGTCCCGGCCCCGCCCCCACTCTCCCCCTGACCCTCACCGCTCCCCAGCCCTCTTCTCAGCCAGAGAGGCGATGGGGGGCGGGGCGGTCCCAGAACAAGTTTCCTCTCATCCGCCATCATCTTGCCACCCTGACGACTTGGCCCGAGATCTGGCCTAGGCTGTACCCGTGTGTGGTTTTCCTGTGGACAAGGGGGCTGGTTCACCATTTCGGAGGAAACCCCTAGCCTTCCACTGCCGAGTCGAGTCGGTGGGACTCGCCAGCCTGGGAGGGGGGAGGGGGGAGGGGAGGTCAGGCCCATTCATTCCGACGGGCCTGGTGTCAGGGCTTCATTCAAGTGCAGGAAGCTCTCTCCCATGGCCTCGGGCTCTTTTCCATTGAACGGCTTTCTTCAATTCCCCCACCCTTAGGTCGCAGTCCGCCAAGGGCCGGGAGGCAGGGAGGGAAGATGTTGGGGCAGGGTGGCTGTCTGAGAAACTCGCCTCGTCTGGGGCAGAAAGAGTGCTCCCCTCCTTTCTCTAACCCTACTAGACTGCTTGAGGATCACGGACGGTTTGGCTCATCGATGAGCCCTGCGTTATGGGCCCGGCAAGCAAACTCCTAACTGGCAACCCGCTGCTCTAGGCGTGTGTGGGTTTTTTGATCATTCACCTTCAAGTTCGCACGACATTGGTCCGTGTCCCCCGCCCCAGCTTCCCATGGGAAATCCTCCGTCTCTTTCCACAGACTCACTGGCGACTTCACACAGGGCCTGCCTCCTCCTCCTCCTCCTCCTCCTCCTCCGAAGGAAGGAAGGAAGGAAGGAAGGAAGGGGCTGACCCCGTGGCCGAGCGGTTGAGTTTGCACGCTCCGCTTCAGCGGCCCGGGGCTTCGAAGTTTCGGATCCTGGGCTCGGACACGGTACCGCTCATCAAGCCACGCTGAGGTGGCGTCCCACACGGCAGAACCAGAGGGACCCTCAACGAGAATATACAACTAGGTACTGGGGTGCTCTGGGGAGAAGAAGAAGAAGGAGGAGGAATAAAAAGAAAAGAAAAGATTGGCAATGAGCTCGGGTGCCGGTCTTTAAAAAAAAAAAAGAGGAAGAAAGATGGACAAACAGGAACGAATCCCACTGACGGCACCCACCTCCAAATGGTGGGGGGTAGGGGGGTGGGGGGGTGGGGAGTGGCATCATCGGGCCAATGGTGACTCTGAGTCGTGATCCCACGGTTGTGTTATTTGATATTTTATCGAATCGATTTATTATTTTATTTTTGAGGAAGATGAGCCCTGAGCGAACATCTGCCGCCAATACTCCTCTGTCGGCCGAGGAAGACTGGCCCTGAGCTGACATCCGTGCCCATCCCCCTCTACTTTCCAGGTGGGACGCCTGCCACACCGTGGCTCGCCAAGCGGTGCCGGGTCCTGCGCCCGGGATCCGGACTGGCGAACCCAGGGCCGGCGGAGCAGAACGTGCGAACTTCACCGCCACGCCACCGGGCCGGCCCCCGGAGTTGTTTTAAAAATCCAGTAAGGGGCTGGCCCCGTGGCCGAGTGGTTAAGTTCGCGCGCTCCGCTGCAGGCGGCCCAGTGTTTCATCGGTTCGGATCCCGGGCGCGGACACGGCACTGCTCATCAAACCACGCTGAGGCGGCATCCCACATACCACCGCTAGAAGGACCCACAACGAAGAACACACAACTATGTACCGGGGGGCTTTGGGGAGAAAAAGGAAAGACAAAAAATAAAATCTTCAAAACTCCAATAAAACTTTGAGTGAAGACGACGAGGAGGATGTGAAACGTATCTCACGCCTCCGAGCCGAGCCGTCCGCTTAGGAAGGGGGACGAGGACCCTTTGTAAGCGATGTCCCTTTTTAAGCACCATTCTAAACCACAGAACAGAACTCCCTCTCCTCGACCCGGAGCGAGGAGGTTCCTGGGTGTGTCAGAGAGGGCCACGTCCTCTGCAGCACGAACGAACCGCCAGGGTTCGGCCACGGGAAAGAATTTCTTCCTCTCCAGGGGGACTAAAAGTCGCCGACGGCAGCGGGCATAGGTGCTATCCTTCCCGTCCAGGAACGGCAGGGAGAACTTCAGCCGTGAAGAGAAGGAGGTCTTCCTCACTCCCCGTTGTTTCGGGAGGGCCCCTTTGGCAGGGGAGTTTTGTCTCCTGATTTCAAGTCAGGAAGAAAAGGGAGAGAGAGAGAGAATGTCCTTCTCGTGCCAGGTCGGTCTGAGGGGGACCTCCTCTGGTTTCCTCCCTTCCCAGGGAAGGCCGTTGGCTCCTTCTTCTAGAAAAAGCTCCCAAAGCACCACCGCCCAGGATGGTCGACCTACACCCATCGTCCCTCCTTTCCCAATCATTTCTACCGTGACAGAGGGACAGAGGCCCCGGCCCAATCCCCATCCCCACCCCCACCCCCATCGCCTGCCTCCTTGATGGCCAAAGGAGCTGCCTCTGAGAATGGAACGGGGCTTGGAAACCTTCTAGAGGGGTGACTCTCACCTGCCTGCCTGCTGGGAAAAGCACCACGCTGTCCATCGGACTGCTCTTTTGGGCAAACGTAGGCGTGCCACATAGCGATCGACAGCTATGGCGGGGGGGGGGCGGTGGCGTGGTGGTGCCCAGGATCCACGACACGGGACGGCTGCGGAGCACGACAGCCCTAAGACCTTGAGGGAGACGGGGTGGCGCGTGAATCCTTTTGGAACGAGAACGACAGGAAACGCTGACGGGGACGTGTTCTCGTCTCGAGAACACACCAACGCCTCGCATGGTGTCTGACCCGGGGTGCCTCTGACTTTTGTCATCAGAGACGATCCTCTCGACCGCCCCTCACGCTTTGGGGAAAAGGGGAGAGGGACTCGGTAGCACGGGAGAAGCCATCCATCCGCCCTTCCTTTCCGTCTTCACAGCTCCTTCTCGTGGAAAACGAGGAAGCCGTCCAGAGGAACGGAACACTGACCCGGGCCAAAGCATGGCCCAGCCTGAGCCTCCAAAACCTTCTGCTAAGTGAGAGGTGCCAGACATCCAAGGCGACCTACGTTGCGATTCCACGCAGAGGAGAGAGCTAGAACGGTCCAACCCTAGAGGGCGACAGCAGATGGCGGCGGCGGCGGCGGCGGCGGTGGTGGTGGTGGTCGTGGTGGGGCAGATCCGAGAGTGGGCCCGTTTTTTCTTTCGGAGGGAGGGGGTGGAAACGGAAACCTTCTGGAAATAGATAGCCGTGACGGATGCGCCACCTTGGGGAGAGAGACTCCCGAAGGCCACTGGCTTGTGCCCCGTGGAAAGGATGGATTCGGTGGGATGGGAATTCTACCTCCGTGTAGAGCGTGTGGTAAACCACGAGGTGGGTGCGTGGGTGGGTGGCCTCCCTGCCTCGCCTCCACCTAGACGTCCACACACAGAGACCGACGAGGGAGAGAGGGAGGGAGGGAGGGAGAGAGGGAGGGAGGGAGAGAGACAAGACGAACAGAGGCCAAGGCCGAGGCCGAGGCCGAGGCAGTGAGCGAGTAAGTGATCGACCATGGCCATAGGGATTCCTCAGAGGGCGTCTCTTGGCTCCCCAAATGAAGAATGTGTGTGGAGATTGAGAAAGATCACCGACCTAGGAGAACCAGCAAGACTTCCTCACCCGCAAGAGAGCCGCTGGGCCCCTGCCGTCCCTGCCACCGCCACCCCTACCCCTCGCCTTTGGCAGCGACGCCAACGAAAGGCAGGCAGACGAGTGGGAGAGTCGTGTGGTGGTGTCCCCCAAGGAAGGTGGGTCCATGCCGACGAGCGGTCGTCGGCGTGTGGAAAAGCCAGAGGCGGGCTGACTAGAAGGAGGGCGTTCTGGGGGAAGGGGCCAGGGTGTGAGGGAGAGAGGCCTGTTTCTCTTCCCCTGTTGGTCCCAAGTCAGGGGCCCAAAGGAGGAAAGCTGTCCGTTCCTTTCCGACTCGGACGGTTCCGGCGGGACCGACCGATCCCCGCTGCGGCGCCGTCGGGGCTTTCTGGACCAGAACCCCTCTCTCCGTCGCCTTTCGACCACACACACGCTTTAGAGGCCAAGAGAAAATGGATCGGGTCTCTCTGTCTCTCTCCCTAGAAAACAAGGGCCGGGGGCCGAGCCCGTGGACGAGCGGTCAAGTACGCGCCCCCCACCCCGACCCCCGGCTTCGACGGCCCAGGTTTTCACCGGTTCGGATCCTGGGCACAGCCCCAGACCCAGCATCGCCCTTCAAGCCACGCCGAGGCGGCGTCCCACATAGCAGAAACCCGAAAGACCTACCACTGGAACCTACAACTATGGACGGGACGGGACGGGACGGGGCGGGGCGGAGCGGGGGTTGGGGGGGCGGCTTTGGGGAGAAGGAAGAAAGAAAAAATAAAAGAAACACAAAGACGGTCATCGCGATATTTCTTTCCACTTCCATCCATATGTTAACAGGACCCAAGTTTCCCCGACCTCCATTTGGATGTATGTTAACTAAATGGAGAAGCTATTCAAAGGACTCCTCTAAAGAAGTCCACGTTCTCCTTTCTAAATGATAATGAAAATCATTGTCACCACCGCTCTTCCGACCCTCCATGTCCAGAGGGCCTCCCGCCCCTCCCCCATCCCCAACTCCCGCCCCGCCCCGCCCCGCCACCCGCCCCCCCCCCCCCCCGGCATTCTCCCCGCCCACCTTTCCACTCTCCACTCCTACCCCCCCGCCCCTCCGCCGCCCGGGACACCGCCCCCCCGCCCCCCCACACCCCCCCACCCCCATCCCAGCCGGGCCACCTGGTCGACCTGCTCGAACACTATATAAGAGGATGCCGGGCAGCAG